>NC_090932.1:1681121944-1682478444 GCF_040938575.1 Ambystoma mexicanum
TTCGCCCCGCCTGCTTTCCGCAATATGTATCTGGGTACATTTAGGCTATGTGCTTGGACGGATCTCTGCGGATGTGTGGATGCTGTTCTTATGTATTTTCTTTTTTTTTGTATATGCACTGTACTAGCGAAAGAAAGTATTCAGTTTTAAAATCGATAGAAAAATGTATTGTTTTATGGATACTAAGTTAATAACTTGGATTCATTCTTCATTTTGTGTCAACATTTTTGTAATGGTTACTGCGCAACCATAAACAAAAATATAAACCCACAGTGATTACCCATAAAGCCAGCTCCCTGAAAACACGTATTAGCAATGCTGTACCCAACAGCAAAGAATTGTTCTAAATTCTTAGAGAATTCAAAACACCCATCCCACCTCCTAGCCCAACTCACTCCAAGATAAAATTGTAACAAAAAGAAAGCTACTGGTTCACACTGATGAGACCGCCCTAATGGTATTGACTGTAAACGAAAAATCAGTAACCCAGTTCAACTTCTCCCCAGTTACACAAGATCAAGTACTTAAGACGATCGCCTCACTCAAACCATCAAATTGCAAAGGAGACAGTTCTCCCGTGAAATTGGTTAAGACATGTGCTCCCACTCTAGCACCCATTATCACTAACTTCGTTAACGCATCATTCAGTACCAACTCCATCTCATAAAACATCAAAAAAGTCTGGGTCACGCCCCTACTTAAAAAACACACCCTGAACCCCACTGTTCGAACTAACTATAGCCCCATTACCACAGTCCCCTTCCTCCTTAAAATAATTGACAAAATTGCATACACCCAAGTACAATCACCTAGAAAATAAAAACTTGTTAGGCGAACAACAATCTGGCTTTCGCCCCAAACACAGCACAGAGACTGCATTACTTGACCTAAAAAAATCAGATGGACGCTATTAGAGACTCAGGGAACCTATGCATATTACTATTACTTGACATGTCCGCTGCTTTGGATCTAGTAAACCATGACAAATTATGCCTGGCATTATCAAAAAAATGTTCATTTCTCTAATAATGCAACCACATGGATCAAATCATTCTTATCAGAACGAACATCCAGAGTAGCCATTGGAGGGGAGGCAGCTGAACCTATAACAGTGCCGATAGGCGTACTACAAGGATGGTGCCTCTCCCCACCCTTTATAATGCCTCCACAAAACTACTTTTCGTTGCACTAGATGCCATGGGAGTAATCTACACCAACTTTGCGGATGATACTCAGATACTCCTCCCAATCTCTGGTAATCAAGAACAGGATTCGAATCACATTAACAAAATCTACTCCCTCATTCAAATTTGGATTGCAACAGTCTATGCCTTAACGGCAGCAAGACTGAGATCCTCATAGTAGGCTCCCCTGTCCGACTGAAAAGGTAACACCAAGACTATACCTCCATTGTCACAGATGGTACTCCTATTTCTATCTCAAATCAAATCAAAACGCTAGGGGTATACCTACACTCTAGTCTCACCATGAGTAAACATATCAACTCACTCGCCTCTTCCACCGCCTACACGGCTAAACTCATTGCCCTTAGTCGACAATTTCTCTCTCCACAAAACTGCATCACACTGCATCACCTTATTCTGTCTTAGTTAGACTACTGTAACATACTCCTGCTAGGCACCACTAAGAAAAATCTAACCAAATTTCAACTATTGCAAAACAAAGCACTAAGATCAGCACTTGGAATCAAAAAAAGTTATATCTCACATACTAGTAGAGCGGCTCATTGGCTACCCATTCAAGCCAGAATAATACATAAAACACTCACCACCACTCACAAATGCATCACCCATAACGCCCCCATCTATCTTAACCAATGTCTCGCACGCAAAACGCCAACTAGGACCCTAAGATCCAATTCCAGCACCCACTTACTCATCCACCGCTTCAAGAACTAAACAACAGGTAGCTCCAGTTTCCCGGTAGCAGCGCCCAGAATCTGGAACTCATTCCCACCCAACATAAGCAAAAATCCTTCCCATACCCATTTCAAGAAATTATAAAAAAAATCTGGCTAGTTAACAAATTCTAACATGTCTGCATTATAATCATCTTGTTGTGTTAAATAACTAAGCCTACATCAATGTTAACCAATATTTGCTTGTAACTACTTTGTCAAGTTTCCTGTTATTACCTGATAACTCTCTCCTTTGTAACCAAAAAGCTTTACTGTAAACTTGTAACCTATCCCGTGACACACCCGGGTTTGGGCATATAATCAAATGTAATAAGTAAATAAAATAAATAAAGAACTGTTTTAGACCCTTTTTACCAATCAGGACTTTTTTATTTTCTTTTGAACTGTGGAACAAGAATCCTGGGGGAATCTGGGGAAGGGGGATTCACCCAGATCATAAGCCAGGACTGTGGTCATATTACAGATTCAATTGTGATATTATTTTGTTGTGCAACTGACATGCATTACCTTATTGATTTGTTGCATGTATGAGTGTGAGGGCCAGATATCCTTTGTTAGAGTGTTTCCGCTAGTTTAGGCAGAGAAGTCTTCACTAGGGTAGGGACAGTGAGGCGGTCATCCAACCCTTTTGAGTTAATAAAATGGAAAATTTTGAAAACTCTTTACAAAGTCACCCATCTCATATTTCTGACGCCTCACAACATACAGTTACTTATTATAGGCCTTCTGAGCACACTGGAAAAGGAATCCAACAGGAAGAATTATCGTCCAACACTCTATGATAAATATATACAGTCACCATAGGTTCAAATATACATCAAATTAATTTGTTACCAAAGCTGTTAAGTATTTTAGATGCAGTCAATTATGGGACCAAATCATAAAACAATAACCTAACTTAAGAAGTTCAAACCCTAAAATGAATGGGGCTTTGTGTCCAAATGTCACAGTGTTTCTCACCAGTATGGAGTCTCTGTAGGTAAGTTCAATAAACTTGTGTTTAAGGAAGAAGTCGTCCTCAAAGGGGCTTCTCTGTCGAGATGAACTTGGCAATTCGGACCTGCAGCAGGGCTTCACCAAGCAAACCAACGGTCCAGGAGTTGCAGCAGCCGTCTTCTTCCAGCTTGTCTTCGGTTCTTTCGTTCCAGTGGTCGACTCCGCCTTCCAAGCCAAGAGACTTGCTTTTTAAACAGTTTTGTCCCTATCATGCCTAGCTGTCACTCACCCAGCAGGGTGGCTGTCCTTGCCGGACAGTCAGCCAGCCAATCACACCAGAGTGCATTTGGGTCTCCTAGGGGACTAAGCACAGAGAGTTGCGGGCACCTCCCTCACTTCCTGCCCACCCCAGACACTCAGGCACCAGAGGCGGTCTTCAGTCCTGAAGCCCGCCAAAGGCGCAAGAACAAAGGGCCCAAACCTGGTTTGGCGCGCAGAGACAAACTCTAGAAGGACCTTTCCAAAAAGAAACAGCGAAAAAAGACGACCGGGACCTGTTTAAACAAAGGGGATTAAGGCGCCATCTTGAAAAACATGGCTCCTGCGATTTCTAGTTACCGGTGTACGGGGTCGGGAAAAATCATGGTAGTTTGTTGTAAAACCACTGCCACCAGCCATTTTGATAGGAAAGGGCAGCATTTGACTGCTACATGAGTTTCTAGACACTCAGGATACTAGGTAACCCCTCCAGCACTCTAAAGGAAGATAGTGTGTGCTGGGTCTAGGAATTTAAAAAGACTAGTAAAGTCAATTTAACCTTACATTCTCTGGGAAACAGTAGTTGATCCCAGAGACGGTATTTAAACCTTTTGGAAGTGTAAAAAGACATCCCCGAGGGTGCTGTGTAACACACATGAAAAGATGATGCCTATGGAGTTATCTAAAACTCAATAATCAAAGAACACAAGAGTAAAACACACATCAAAATACATGAAAGAGTGGGAAAAAAGGCTAACACTCTTTCCAGGTAATAAAATCAAGTCCTCAAAATCCAGCAAAGTTGCTCGGGGGCTCAAAGGTGAAGGGAATTAGCACATTTATGAGAATTCTCCCCAACAGTGTTCCTCCCTGTTTGTTTAGGTAGAACATGGCAGTGGTGCTGTCTGTGAGGATCTGCACTGTTTGACCTGTAAGATGTTGCTGAAAGGCCTGAAGAGCCTCGAGGGCTGCCAAGAGTTTTAGGAAGTTGATATTTCTTTGGGCAGTGTGGTGAAAGAAGTGAGTCCCCCCCATCCGGCGAGTGAGGCGTCTGTAGTTAGGATCGCCTGTGCGTTAGGAGTGCCTGTGCTGGTGGAACGCCAAAGGGTTTTCCTAT
Organism: Ambystoma mexicanum; assembly: GCF_040938575.1. Classification (NCBI taxonomy): domain Eukaryota; kingdom Metazoa; phylum Chordata; class Amphibia; order Caudata; family Ambystomatidae; genus Ambystoma; species Ambystoma mexicanum. The sequence goes on from NC_090932.1 coordinate 1,681,126,195, forward strand.
TAGCAGGTTGTCCCTGGACCACCAGCGAAGAGCCTGTACCAGGGTTAGCGAAACAACAACTAGACCTTCCCACTCACCGCTTGCCTGAGACCATTGTTTTGCTAACCATTCATGCATTGGGCGCATGCACAGGTGTTGAAGCAAGTGAATGCTTGAGGTCATCATCCTGAGCAAGCACATTGCTTTGTGTACAGTTAATCCGACCAACCTTGTACTGAGGTACTTGCAACAGCATGTTTTGTACTCTCTCGTTTGAGGAGAAAGCCAGCTCCTCTTTTGTTTTTAGAATAGCCCCCAGGAATGGTTTTATTTGGCTGGGGACTAGGCTTGACTTCTTTTCATTGATGGAGAAGGTTAGATTTAAAAGAAGGGCTATTGTCTTTGGAGTATTTTGTTTGCAAATTTGAGGAGATTTTCCTGGTAATTAGCCAGTCGTCCAGATAAGGGAATACTGGGATGGACTTTCTGCGCAGGGGCGCTGCCACTACTGCGAGCACCTTTGTGAATACTCTTGGCGCTGAGGCGATGTCGAAGGGGAGTACCTTGAATTGTTAGTAAACACCTGCTATCTTGAAACGCAGATATTTTCTGTGCGCAGGGAGCATTGAAATATGAAGTATGTATCTTTCATATCCAATGTTGCTATTTAGTCCTCCAGTTTTAGGAGTGGTATTACTTCTTGGAGCGTGGTAATGCGAAACATTTGGGGTTTGACATATTTGTTTGCAGGGCGCGGATCTAGTACTGGGCGCATTGAAAGATCTTTCTTTGGCACAAGAAAGTACGTTGAATCAATACCCTGGTTTACCTGATTTGCTGGGACGATCTCTATGGGTTCTTTTCCAGCAGTGCCTTTACTTTCCAATTCCAATAATATGCGTTTTTCTTCTGTTGACATTTTCCGCTGTCTTGGCGGCCAGTAGGGTGGTTTTTGTAACAGCTCGATACAATACCCACCTGCCACAGTGGATAACACCCACTTGTCCGACGTTATCCCCTCGAATGCGTGGGTGAAGTGTGAAATTCTGCCTCCTACTGAAGTGGCATGTGAGGAGACCTGTAGTGGTACGTCATTATTTGGGAGGCATGGAGCCTCTCTTCCTCTGGTCTTTTTATTTCCTCTTTGAAAACTGGAAGAAAAGTTTGTCCTTGGGATGGCCAAGAAGAGGAATGTCCTGCCTCGAGTATAGCCCGAGGAACGTTGAGCACCCTGACCCCGAAACCTTCTAGAGTATGAGGAGCCCTTCGAACATAGAGCTTATTTGTTAACTGGCCAAGAGATTTGAGAGTGTCATATTCCTCCTTAGCACTCTTAAGGGTGTCTCTGATGCCCTTCCCGAACAGTACATTAGGCTCCACTGGCATTTTTAGGAGGGTGGCCTGAGTTTCTAACTTAAAACACGATTGTTTGAGCCAGGCGTGGCACTTGATGAGTGTGCCCTCTGCTATGATGCGTCCTGTATTATCTGCTGCATCAAGATTATTTTTGAGGATGTAGTTTGATACCTGCTTGTCCCCTGCAATAGTATTTAACAATGGAGACTTTAGGGGTTCCGGGACAGCTTCGACTTGGCGTTCCAGTTCATCCCATTTGTGCGAGCCCTAACTAGCTATAAGCGTAGTGTTCTTGGCGATTCTGGTCTGGTATGCTGCTGAGGAGGCAACCTTTCTCCCGAAAGTATAGATTTTCTTGCTTTCTTTGTATTGCGGGGCCTCGGCTGACGCCAGGGTATTGCCTGCTCTCTTTCTGGTAATGGTTACCACTAATGAATCAGGATTAAGCTGGCTCCTTCTATCTAGAGGGTCTGTGGGCACCAGCCTGAATAGTTTTTCTATTCTGGGGTTAACGACCCTTGTGAGCCTAGGCGCAAGTAGGGAGGGTTGGATGAGTCTTTGTACAGACTGCAGGAGCGGAATAAACTGAGTGGCAGGCCCTTTGTCTTCCAGAATGTCTTCCACAAAGTCTTTGTCGACTTGTGCTTTCGGAATGGCGATGTTAAAGTGTTGTGCAGCCTTTAGTACCAGTTCATTGTATTGTAGTTGGTTATCAATGGGAGAATCTGCTACTGGCCGGTCCTGGTGGTATGGCAACTGGATTATCTAGGTATCGTTGTCATAGAATTGGTCCCGACTATAAAGGTCACCTTGAGACCCTGGGTCTTGTGAGAGTGGTCTTGGTAGGTCAAGGACGGGGTGCCTAGAGCAGAGGTGACAGGCTGTGGCTCAAGACAAGATTTTTTGGCAGAGGGCTAGTGTGCTGAGGCCCCTGGCTGTGAGGCCTCTCTAAGGGATGCAAGTTGATCTGGGTGTCTGTCCATCAAGTCCACAAAACTTGATATCCTACTTAACATTGTATTAAACTGTTCAGGATTATAATCACACAAAGGTGGGAAGCCTGACACAATAGGTGTTGCCTGGAAGGGAGTTTGGTTTTTGTGGTGCATAGTACCTGAGAGACAGTCTACAGGGGAAATTTACATCCTGTGTGCTCTTCGAGGACAGAGGTGTCGAAATATTAGACTTTTTGGTGACCTAGCTTTAAGCAGGGTAGAACTGACATGTTTTTTGATTAAATCTTGCATCTTCGGCGTATGCTTGGAGGACGCCGATGCGCCCTTCACCCCCTGTTTTTCAGCGTGCGAAAGGAGGGCCTTTTTGTTTGTGGTGTCCGAACCGACCTTGAGGTCCGGTTTCGGATGCCTGTCATGAGGCGAAAGCATACGCGATGGCCAGAGGACAGGGAGGAACCTGAGGCATTTTCCGTGGACACCGTGTGGGCTTTGACGCTCGACGGGGTCGTCTTAAATCGGCTGTGGGGTATGTGTTTGGGGTTCTTGGGCTTATGTGTGCTCTGGCCGCGGGTGTCTTCTCCATCCCAGAGCTACCGGCCTGCTTACTGGAATCAGGGGCCTGCACATGGGGCTCCGACAAACCCGGCTCGCCTTCAGCATCACTAAGAACCCCGATACTGCCCTTGCTGGAGTCTTCCGTCAAATTGATGGAGGCCGCGGCCTGCGTTGCGAGAGCGGCTTGGCGATTGGTGTCGATCCTTTAGAGTTTTAGGTCGAAAAAGTTTGCAAGATTTGCAAACTTTTTTGGGATAATCCCTCAGTGCGATCACACTTGATGCGTGTCCTTCCACAGGAATTTTCAGAGGCAGGTAGGGCAAAATTTAAAGGGAGTTTTGTCTATTATTAATTATAAAGGCAGATTGGCGAGGAAAAGGAAAAGGGGATGGCAGAATATGCATTCTCTAAAGGTCAGTATGAAGAACCCCCCCCTTACACTACTGTAAGAGCCGAAGCCCGAAGAGGCCCGTGTAGGCCGCGTCTGGTTGTCAATCAGTCAAGTAGGCGACAATGAGGTTTGTCCGTCGAGCAGTCTGTGGGCTGTGCGGCAAAACCGAACAATAATGAAATAAAGAAGAGTCTACCAGTAAACTTTGAACTAATTAAAGGCATCAACCTGTAAGAGAACTCTGCAACTTGCGACCGACTAGGATGGGGGAAAAAACAATCTGAGGGACCTCAACGCGTGAAGGCCCATGGGTTCAGTACACGTCACACTAGGGATAGTATTACTAACACGCCCTGTCGACATCTGTTTTTTTCGGGTTTCAAAAAGAAATCTTGTAATACTCCGCGACTACAACTAGGATATCGGACTATGCAGAGCATGTGATCTAAACAGATCCACAAGCTCCAGAAGAACACGTTACTTCTAACCTTGTAACGTTCTTTCGACGGGATGTTCCTCCGACGTATTCCTTATCTTTGATAATACGTTTTTTCTGTAGAGGGCGCTGCGCGTCGACGTCTGCCGAGTCAATGTCCCTCGACGGCCACCGTATCGGCGCCGATGTCACCATGCCCATAAATAGCCACGCGCTGCGTCCGTTGCTCAGTTCCGTTTTGTAGCATAAGAAAAGTCATGCCTGAATTGATTATTGACCTTGAAGGAGCATAAGCTGCAACCACAAGGGGAAGTATCACTGCGGGGATGCATGGGAGGGGCGATAAGGAATACGTCGGAGGAACATCCTGTCAAAAGAACTTTACAAGGTAAGAAGTAACTTGTTCTTCGAAGGGATTGTGTCCTCCGACGTATTCCTTATCTTTGATAGACTCCCATAGCAGTGGCATGTAATTGGAGGTGGGAGTGAGAATGTTATGTATCCCTTTAGGGATGGACCGAATGTAATACGGCCTTGCCAAATCTGGTCTCTTGACTAGTGGAGGAATCCAGATTGTAAAATTTTGTGAATGTATGTGCGGACGACCATGTGGCAGCCGCACATATGTCTCGGACCGGTACCCCTCTTTGGAGAGCCGAAGAGGCTGTGATACCCCTGGTTGAATGAGCCCTGAGATTTTGGGGTGGCTCTTTCCCTGCCAGTTTGTAACATTCCAGAATGGCCAAAATAATCCACCTGGAGATGGTTTGTTTTGTTATGGGTAGTCCCAACTTGTGACCTGAGTATCCTACAAACAGTTGGTCTGCTTGCCTGATCCTAGCCATTCTGCTGATGTAAAAGCTGAGAGCTTGCCTTGGGTCCAGCCTATGTAGCCTTTCTTCCTCTTTCCCCGATGGGGAGGAGGGTAGAACGAAGGTAAGGTAATTTTCTGAGTAATATGAAATTCAGACACCACCTTTGGGAGGAAATTAGGCTTCACCTGTAGGACAACTTTGTCCTTGTGGAAAATTGTATGTGGGGGTTTACACAGAGAGAGCTTGTAGCTCGCTCACCCTCCTAGCAGATGTTAGTGCTACCAATAGGACAGTTTTAAGCGTGAGAAATCTCAGCGAACAAGAGTGAAGTGGTTCGAATGGAGTGCCCATTAGGAAGTTTAAGACTAAATTTAAGTCCCATAAAGGAACCTGGAATGGTTTTGGAGGATAAACATTAGTTAATCCCTTGAGAAATTGTATCACTAGAGGAAGTTTGAAATACGATGGTTCCTCCGCAGTGTGCTTGAAGATAGAAAGCGCTGCGAGATAGCCTTTTACAGTGCCAACTTGAAGGTCTGAGTTTGCCAAGTAGAGTAGAAACGATAACACCGTTGGTGTACCACATGAAAAAGTGTCGATATTCTCTTCCCTACACCAGCTGCAAAATTTGTTCCAACGGCAGCGGTATAAAGACTTTGTTGCTGGCCTTCTGGCCGAAAGCAACACCTCCATGACGTCATCAGGGAGATCCCAATCCTTGTACCTCACCCTTTCAGAAGCCAAGCATGAAGGTTGAGGGTTCTGGTGTCTGGATGGAGAACCTGACCTCCCTTCTGCAAGAGAAGATTCTCTTTGAGTGGAAGACGGATTGGAGGACAGATGGACATATCTAGAAGGTCCGGGTACCACGTTCTCCTGGCCCAATCCGGGGCAATTAGGATCATGGTTTTCCGGAATCTTCTCAACCTCCTGATCATTTGAGGAATAACAGGGACTGGTGGGAACGCGTAAAGGAGTGGAAAATCCCAGTCCACTACGAACGCGTCTCCTAGAGCTCCTCTCGGGGGAAATTCCCTTGAACAGCACAGATCGCACTTCCTGTTGGTGCTTGTGGCGAACAGATCCACCTGAGGGGTTCCCCAAAGGGCGAAGATCTCTTGAAGGACTTCCTGAGCTAGCTCCCACTCGTGGGAGACTGTGCTCTGCCTGCTCAGAGCGTCCGCTGTTAAGTTTTTCTCTCCGGCTAGGTGGACTGCCGATAGAGAGATTCCTTCTTGGATTGCCCAAAACCAGAGCTGCATCGCCTCTCTGCACCGTGGCAGTGATCCTACGCCTCCTCTTTTGTTGAGGTAGTGCATGGCCACCGTGTTGTCTGTCAATATCAGGACATTTCTCCCCTGTACTGATGGCAGGAAAGCTTTCAGCGCTAGTCTGATCACTCTCAGCTCCAATAGGTTGATGTGTAGTCTGGATTCCGATGGAGACCAACGACCGCTGATGGTCAAGTCGTTGGCATGGGCTCCCCACCCCGTGAGTGAGGCGTCTGACTACTGTTATCTCCGGCCATGGTTGCCAAAACAGTTCTCCTTTCAAGATGTTCTGTGGATAGGCCCACCATTGAAGGTCGCGGGCTACCTTGTCCGGAATCCGGAGGAGATCTGTCATTCTCCCTGAGAATTGCGACCATTGACTTCTCAGTGCCCACTGAAGAGATCTCATTCTCAGGCGTGCCTCTGGCACAAGGAAGATGCAGGATGCCATGAGGCTTAGCAACCTCAAAAAGTCGAAAGCTGGGAGACGTTGGGCATTTTGAAACTTGGTGACCATCTGTAGAATATCTTGAACCCTCACCTCTGGTGGCGAGGCTTTTCCCAGGGAAGTGTCCAGGACCGCTCCAATGAACTGGAGTCTCTGTGATGGTATCATCTGTGACTTCATTAAATTGAGGGAGAAGCCCAGTTTGTGAAGGAAGTGGCAGGCATAATCTAGCTGGGCCTGGGCTTGTTTCGAAGATACAGCCCTGATCAGCCAATCGTCCAGGTAGGGGGAGACGTGGATCCCTTCCTTCCTTAGACTCGCCGCCACTACCGACATCAGCTTGGTGAAGACCCTCGGGGTGGAGGTCAGCCCAAATGGCAGAAATCAAAATTGATAATGAGAGTCGCCAATTCCGAACCTCAGGTATTTCCTGTGTTTGAGATGGATTGGCACATGGAAATAAGCATCCTGAAGATCCAGAGATACCATCCAGTCCTGGAGCTGGAGGGCCTGAAGGATCTGAGAGAGAGTTACTATCTTGAACTTGTCCTTCCTGAGGAACTTGTTCAATTCTCCTAAGTCCAGGACGGGTCACAGTCCTCTGTCCTTCTTTGGTATGAGAAAGTAGGGGGGGAGTACCAGCCCTTGTTCCTGTCCGCTACAGGTACCGGTTCTATGGCACCTTTCTCTAGCAGGTCTATAATTTCCTGCAAGAGGAGCGGATCTAGAACTTTTAGAGAGCTGTTCCCCGGTGGATGACTCTGAGGGATGTGCAGAAAGGGTAGGCAGTAACCCTCGGCAACTGTCTCCAATGCCCAAGCATCTGACGTTATAGCCTGCCATTCCATCAGATGGTGAGTTAACCTGCCCCCTACAGGTGTATTGTGTGGAAAGGCCTCATAGTGGTTTGGGGGCGGCTGATGCAGATGCCGAGGGTAAAGAGGCACCTGCTGCGGCCTTAGTACCTTTGACCCGTCCGCCTCGGGTGGATATCCTTTGGACTCTTTGAGCCGGCTGTCCTCTGCCTTTCCCGAATGCGGAATAATAGCGAAAGGACTTTCCTCTCCCAGAGGTTCCTGAGGGGCGAAAAGGAGTTTGGCGGATAGCAGCTCCTAAAGATGCTGCTGCTGCTTTAGAAGTCTGCAACTTTTCCAGACAGTCACCAGCCTTTTTTCCCAATAGTGAAGAGCCGTCAAAAGGCATATTCAAAAGTCTGGCCTGTACATCTGGAGCAAAGCCAGACTTTCGCAACCACGCATGCCTGCGGATTGTTGTACTTGCTGCCATGGCCCTGCTGATACTGTCAGCGGAATCAATGCCAGTTTGAAGTGATTAGCACATGGCATCTTTGCCATCTTTAATAATGTTAAGGAAGGCTTCCTTTTCCTCTCCTTCGGGTATGCAGTCAGCCGCTGATGAAGCACACTCCCACAGTGTGTGACTGAACCTGGCGAGCGTACAGATGGCGTTGATGGACTTCAATGCCATACTACAAGCAGAGATGACTTCCTTCGCCATAGAATCGTACCTCTTGTCATCTCTATCCTGTGGAACAGTAGGGTAAGCGGTCCTACTGCTAGATGAAGTTGCCGCTTGAACCACCAGGCTCTCTGGTGTCGGGTGTTTTGATAAGTATTCAGGGTCAGCAGCCGCTACCCTATACTTGGCTGACAATCTTTTATTGACGCAGGGATAACTTCAGGAGTTTCCCAATTAGATGTCATTTTCCTTTGTAAGGCTGCATGGAAGGGGACCAAAGGGTCCTCCTGTGGACCTTTGTCCAATATGTCAGTTAGGTCATCCTGTTAAAAAACAGGGGAAGGGCAGACCAACCCATACATTCAATAATTCTTGCCATAAGGGTTCTATAGGGTGTTTCGGCATGTTCCCCTGGGTCTGGCTTAACAAATTCCACTTCTGGGGAAGTGTCCAGCCCACTTGCCTCATGTAGTGACTCCTGTAGGTCCTTCAACCTTCTTTCCTCAGAGGTGAAATCCTCTGAAATAGGCAGTGTGGTACTCTGTAACCCAAATGTTTCCTGGTCAGAATCTTCCCCCTCTTCATAAATTGAAGATAGTCCAGGGTACTCTGACCTCTGAAATGGTGTAAAACCCATCTGTAAGGCAGAAGGAGCCAAACTCGTCATAATTGGGCGAGAAAACGTCGATGTCGTCGATGCCGATGTGACAGGCTTCGAAGGCGCCGAGAACGGCGTCGAAAAAACTGAAAGGGGTCTTGAAGAACTCGAGAGGATCGGGATCCTACTCGAGGACATCGACAACGGTCTCGGCGTCGTGCCGGAGTCTCTTGGAATCACCGTTGGCTGTGGAGTAGCCTTGGTCTTCTCTTTCATCGGCGTCGACGATGGCGTCGAGTCGATCGACCGATGCGTCGAGGAACCCTTCGACAACGGCGTTGATGACGGTGCCTTCTTACCCGATGGCTCGTGGCACTCTCGGGTGGAATGTTTCGCCGGGTGCTGCGACTTGCGGCGTTTTAATGTTTTGGGTTTTTTCACCCGGGGTATCACCCTCAGCTGTCTTCGAGGAGGTCGAGGCAGCTTTCTCGAAGACGCTTAACATTTTCTTTCTGAATTCCTCCCACTCAGCCTGAAAGCTGTGTTTTGTGGGACAGGAGACCCTTTCTGGGGAAACAGAAGACGACGAGGAAGGGGATCCTCGACGTCTCTTTTTTGAGTGTCTTGATCTCGACGAATGGTGGGAGCTACTTCGAGATCTAGAATGGGAATGTTTTCAACGGCGAGGAGACGAATGCCTCGACTCAGCCGAAGAATCCTTCGAGGAGGTTTTGACTGACTTACCTCTCTCAAGCTTCCCCTTGCGCTCCTTCAAGGCTTTCGCCATCATGGACATGCAGTCCTCACACTCCAAACAATGGTGCTCGGCTCCCAAGCACCACAAGCAGATCCTGTGTGGATCCGTTATCGACATTTTTTTTACTGCAGTCTCGACATTTCTTGAAGCCGGATCGCGTCGTCGTCGGTTCCAATGAAGAAGCCATCGAGAACGAGTAGGTATTATTTGAGTAGATATAGAGTTATCCTGACTGAACTGAGCAACGACGTTCCGAGGCCCCACGAAGCGCGGAAAAACAGAACTGAGCAACGGACGCAGCGCGTGGCTATTTATGGGCATGGTGACGTCGGTGCCGATACGGTGGCCGTCGAGGGACATCGACTCAGCGGACGTCAACGCGCAGCGCCATCTACAGAAAACATTTCCGAGGCCAGCAAGCTGGAAACGTATTATCAAAGAGAAGGTATACATAGGAGAACACAATCCCTTCGAAAAATGGTTACAGAGGTTCCCTTACTATCTAAAAACTGATCTGGGAGAAAGTCTAAGCCCACAAATGGTAAGGATCTGCACCATTAAAACAGCTGCAGTTGTCCAATCAGGGACAACTACTGGTTTCACATTTTCCACACACACAGACTTGCTTGCACCAGGAATGTGGAGTGGGACTAGACGATTCCAACCCATCCCTGGGCGTGAGGCAAGTGCATGACTTTGTGAAGGATTTCTTGACCTGATAAGGCTGGAAGAAGGATAAACAATATGGCCAAAAAGCAAGCGAAAATCTTATGGCACAGCCATTTTACAGTATTAGACCCGTTTAGTATGCATACGTGGTAAACGAGAATGTGCGCACTAAAAATAATGCAAATATATATATCTGCTGACACAAGCTTGTCTTTAGGCATATATAAAAGTAACCAAAAATCCCAGGTGTAAAAAGATAGAGTTATACAAAAGTATCCCCACTGCACTGCAGGTGCTGAGTGCAATGTTAAAAAGAACAAGAATTCAAAAGGAAAACCTAGTTTCCCAGTACTGATAGTCTGAAGGACTGATCAGTTTCCCCATAGGAATGAGCAAAAGGCCAGGTGGTGAAGCTGAAGGCTTTACTTCCATTCAAAGGGTCAGGTCAGGACAAAAACACAGCAAGAAGAATGGGGGTCCAGAGAAACTATGGAGGGAAAGTTGCTAAAAGAGAAATCGTTCCTAACACTCACCAATGAATACTTAAACAGTCACCCTACCTGCAGGAACAAGCAGAGTATCTGAAGGAGAAGGGATATAGAAGTTTCTAAGGTCTGAGAAGGAATGAGAAAATTGAAACACTGCACATTTGCTAGCTATACTGCAAAATGTCAATGTTTCCGTTCTCTCAGACCGGTTTGTTCTTAGATTTTGAATGCTGAGCTGTGATTTTATGTTTTCTCACCCCTGAGAGCTAGAGACCCAAGGGAATAAATGAAGCCAAGAGTAGGCTGTGAAACAGGCAGACTGATGGGTTGAAATAAAGTCTGCGGTTCCCCTCCAACCGTCCATTATACACATTTACTTCACAAGACACTTTAGAAAAAATACAAAAATAATGAATAACCTCAAATGCAAAAAAACAAAATGCAATATTTTCCCCTGAAAATCAAGATAGTTAGAATTCAGGGCATCTGCCACACAGATCAGATTTGTCAAGTATTCCCATCATTTTGAATTTCACAAAAACAGAAGCTGAGACGCTGAGGATGCTGGGCCCACCTGGAACATATAGACAAAGATGATAATTCATATGCAGGAGTGACATGAAGTGATTCTGAACAAACCTTTTCAATGTTCAAGTCCTTCATCTGGAGAACTAAATCTTCAACAGGGCGGCGCGTAATTTCAGGAGGAGAAAACTCTTCAAAATCACTGAAAACAGCTGATGAATACAACCTGTGGTGTGGCAGAAGGAAATACGAAACCTGCAGTTAAACCAGACGATTTAACAATGGGGTATTAAAAAGTCAATCCCTCAAAGTTCTACTGTTCCTATGGGGCAGAGTACTTGACCAGATACATACAAGTCGCAGGTACAATTCCAGGACAAAGGTTTATACATTTTGTGGTCTGACAATGTATTGCCTTTCATTCGTGCCACATATGGCAATAGCAAACAAAAGAACAATTACTTTCACGGTTTAAGTCCACTTTTTGTCCTTCCTCTGCCTTTTCTGATCATTTTCTGTGATGCTCTGACCATTGTGATGAAACAGAAGTGATTATCCCAGAGGCCCTGGCCTGGGACACTTCTCATGTGGCCAGAGAAAGACAGATGCTTCTCGATCTGCACCCTGGGGGTGGTGCTCTATTGGAGGGGAATCAGGTTCGGAAAACTGGGATAGCACCTTTTCTAATTTCCCTAGAGACCCTACAATCTTAATGGCCTATTGTGGAATTCAACAATGGGAAGAAAGAAGTAATCTGAAGTCTCACAATGACCAAAGTACTGCTACGAGGAAGAGGAACTCAGAGGCACTAAACTTCAATATGCAGTCTAGTGGTTCTAATGACCCTCACCTGAGCAGGGCGTTTGAAAATATAAGGCCCCCTCAGGTGCAGGCCTTCAGAACAAGAATTGCAGAAGTCATGCAGCGGGAAGCGGCGTTGAGGCAGGCTTTCCCTCTGGAGAGAGAGGCTCTCGTGATGGAGTGTGGTGTCCCGGTGGCTGGCGAGCACCGGTTAACACTAGGAGCAAGGAAAGCTCCTTTACTGTTCGGTGTAGGCCGTGGAACCCAGAAGCAACCTGCAGTGTAGGTGGAAGCAGAAGACGCAGAATTAGCATTGGCAGCGGATCGCATGGACACAGGTGCAGAAGTTGGCCAGTTTACCATTGTTGGGTAATCCCAGTATGCTCTGTACGCGAACGCGGACTACTGACAGCTATTTTGAATACCAAACTAATATTTTTAAAAAAAACATATTGGTGAAATAAGAACTTTGTTGTAAAGAGGCTAGAAAAGAAAGATTACAATCATTGTTATAAAAGCCAACACCAATGCCAAAGTAAAGAAGGGGCAATACTGAAGCAAGCTAAGTATCACCACCATTGCCAAAGTAAAGAGGGGGCAATGCTTTACAGAGCATATAATCCATGTTGGCTAAATAACAAGAGAACATTGTTGCAGAAATATTTTAACTGTTGTTGGCAGAATAAGGAAAAGGCAATAGTTAAGCAAGACATCAACACACATTGCCTAAGTCAAAGAGAAGCAAGTGTAAGAAAGAAACATTTTCAGCAGTTAATTGATGTAAAAGTGGGAAAACTGAAGTAGCAGGTGAGATGCCCTCCTGATATAGAGTATCTAGGAGGAGAGGAGCATAACTTGCATTGGCTGTGGCAAAAACAAGAGTGGAACAAACAACACCAATGTGTAACATGTTTTCTCAAAAGATGTTGGGAATTTCGATGTTCTGGAAAGTTAAAGACTTTTCTAAAGGTCTGAAGTAAAGGTCTTTTTAAAACGTCTTTTTAGAAAAGACTTTTCTAAAGGTCAGCGCCCCTCCTTCAACATCTTGCTGCCCCCGCCCACCTGCCGTCCCTGCCTCCACCATCTACCCTCCATCAGGAGCAGCACCTCCCTCCATCACCTTGCTAAAGATAAAGGTTTTTAAAAGGTCTTTTTTAGAAAAGACTTTTCTAAAGGTCAGCGCCCCTCCTTCAACATCTTGCTGCCCCGGCCCACCTGCCGTGCCTGCCTCCACCACCTATCCACCGTCAGGTGCTAACCCCCCTCCAGACCCTTGCTGCCCCATCTCACTGCCCACTCCCAGAGGAGTTCTGTGGTGCCGCATAAACACTGCGCTGAATGAGGTTCTGTGCCCCTGTTGATGCCTCCTCTGCCAGCTAGTTGCGCCTAACATCACCCCCCCACTCCTACTTCCATCTAGAGCTGCGCCCACCACCAGGACCAACCTCTTCTGACTTTCATTGCCCAACATCCTACTTCCTATAGGTCCCTGCCGAAGCCGCCCTGCCATCAAGCCTGCTGCACCGGACCTCACCCCCACAGCCACCTCATTTCGGAGCTGCGCCTCCCTCTAGCTATCCTGATCCACCACCCAGCACTGCCCTACTCTACCTACTGACCGACTTCCATTCTGAGGCAGGAGCCTCTTCACTCACTTTACCCATACATTGTAAGTAATCACCCCCACTCCAACACAGACAGGCGAGCCCCTCTCCAATAGCTGTATTGTGGGCGTGCCTTACCGCCATCTGTACTATGGACCACCTGAGATCTGCTGCTCCATCTAGCCCTCCCTACGCAAGCGCATCTGTCTCCACCACCACTGTGACAACCGGCAGATCTGAGCCTCCCTCCTCCCCCTTGCCATCCCATCCCCCGCTCAACCCAGCACTGTCGCCGACTCTGAGTATCCCAGCTTTCCTGCGTTCTGCTGCAATGATCTGTAACCTCCACGGGCCTGCCACCTCGCCCTCCTCACTACAAACCACCAGTGACTATTGTCCTGTCTGACTCTCTGCTTGCAGCTGATCTCCAAAGTATCCAATCCCCCTCACCAACTCGCCCTGAGTCACTCTGCAACTGCAACCTTCACTCCACTGCCTGGACTCCCTCTTTGGTGTTGCGGCTCACCATCCCTCCTCTCTAAAACCTTGCCCCCTCCTCCACTGAATCTACAACAGCCCCTGACACCCACTCCAACTGTGGGCACCCCACTGTGTGGCCACCAGCACTTACTCCCTCATGCTCTTCCTGTCATGCCCTCTACCTTCCTTCCCCTCCGACGGCCTCCCTCCATCTCCCTCCCCCTCTCCCTCCTCTTCCTTTACCTTCCACTTACCCTCATGACCCCCCTTTTCTGCCCCTTCCCCCCAGCATAATCTCTTCTCGCTCTAATCTTATCCACCTCCCCACTGCCAAGCCCTCCAGTATCATCAACATTGCCCTCTGGAATGCCCGATCCATCTGCGACAAAGCCACTGCGGCCCTTGATCTGTTCCTACGACTCAACCTTCACTTCCTTTGCATCACAGAGACTTCCCCCCCCTTCAATTCCACTGTTCCTGCATCTCTCTCCACCCCCTCTTCCTCCTGCTTTTAGGTCGCGGCGTCGGCGGTCTCATTTTTCACCCCAAATGTCTTTCCTCATCTCCTCCCTCATCTCTCCCTACCTTCTCCTCCTTTGAATTTCTCTTCAAATCCTTCACTTACCCTCAAGCGATATCCTTCTTAATCATTTACAGACGTCCTGACCCCCTCTCTTCATTTTATAAAGACCTAGACCACCTTCTCTCTCTCTCATTTCTCCCTCCCCTACTCCTCTCTCTGTCCTCAGCGATTTTAACCTCCCTTTCTCCACCTCATCACATTCTTCCCCTCTTCTCTCTTTACTCGACTCCTATTTCCTCTCTAGTCTTCCTACCCCCCTCACCCACTCCTCTGGCTCCACTCTCGATCTCATCTTTCTCTCTTCTCACTCTTCCTCCCCTGTCTAGTCCCTCCCCCACTATTTCTCCGACCACGCCTTACTCTCCTTCTCCCTCCCCCCTCCTCATTGTCACCCCCTCTCCCTTTTCTTCCTCCTTCTTTCGTCGTGATCTCCGCAACTTCAACCCTTCTCTGTTCCTCGATACCTGCTCCTCCTCCCTTCCCCCTCTCCCTGACTCCTCATCCCTCTTGCCTGATTACGCCCTCTCCTCACTCTCCCCCTCCATTTCCTCCAGTCTTGACCTACTCTATCCTCTTACTTCCTCCTCAACCTCACGCAAACCTCTCCAACCTTGACTTTCCTCTCACCTTCTGTCCATGTGTCACCTCCTCTGTCGCCTCGAACGACGCTGGCTCAAATCCCCCTCTCTGTCAAACCAATCCTCTTACTTCTCATATCACTCTCTCTACGACTCCTGCCTCTCATCTGCCAAGCGCTCCTACTACTCTAACCTTCTACGCTCACAGGCTTCTCACCCCCGTCGTATCTTCCAAACCCTCTCTCGCCTTCTTTCCCCTCCCACTCCTGATCCTTCCACGAACTCTCTCCTCTCTCCTTCTGATTTCACCAACTTTTTCTCATCCAAAATTCTCTCTCTTTGCCAAAACATCCTCTCCTTCTTTCTCCCCTCCTTCCCCCTTCCTCTTCCACCTCTGCTAACATGTCCACCTTCTCTCCCATCACCCCAGCCTGTGTCTCCCGTCACCTGTCCAAAACTCACCCTACCGCTGCCCCCTCTAATCCTATCCTCACCTCTCTCATCCCCAAAGACTACCCCCTCTCCTCATCCCC
This sequence comes from Ambystoma mexicanum, assembly GCF_040938575.1. Classification (NCBI taxonomy): domain Eukaryota; kingdom Metazoa; phylum Chordata; class Amphibia; order Caudata; family Ambystomatidae; genus Ambystoma; species Ambystoma mexicanum. Next base: position 1,681,141,497 of record NC_090932.1, read on the forward strand.
TACCTAACCACTTTCTTTAACAGTTGTCTCTCCTCTGCTACCTTTCCGTCAGCATTCAAACACGCCACCATCAACCCGATCCTGAAGAAACCTTCTGCTAGCCCTCTTCTTACCTCCAACTTCAGACCAATCTCTCTTCTTCCCTTCATCTCAAAGCTCCTTGAACGCTTGGCATACTCTCAACTCTCTGCATTCATCTCCTCTCAATCCCTCGTCCCCTCCTCTCAATCTGGTTTCTGCCCTAAACACTCCACCGAGACTGCTCTCACATATGTACTCAACTCTCTCCTCACCGCTCGCCACGCTAAGCAATCCTCAATTCTCATCCTCCTTGACCTCTCCGCAGCCTTTGACACTGTTGATCATCCAACAGAATCACATTTGAGACATTTGACCAGCCCCCTCAGGGTCCATAGTGTTCATGACCTTTCCACTAGTAATATTACTAAAGCAACAAATCTGCATTTTCCTTGTCGTCCTATTGACAATTGACTGTCTGGGAGCAGGGCAAAACAGTGCGTGGGGGAATATCGTGTTCCCTGGTACAAGTTAACATTTGCTGTACAGCTTATCTGTATTTCTCCTGGAGCCTAAGGTCAGTTTGCTCTAAAGCCTGGGAATAGGGTTTTCCTCTAGAGGAGCACATAGCAGCTGCACATTATTCAAATGTATTTGTTCAGTGGGGAAAACATGGTTGAGACAGACGGGCACCTAATTTATAGATTAGCAATGCTTCCACAGATACTGTGATACCTGAGTGGTAGCGCCGTGGACTGGTCTGTACCCTTTGTGGCCCAAGACAATCCTTTGCTGCATGACTTCAGGGGCTTTCAGCAGGAGATGGAAAAGCTCTTCGCCCGTTGTACTCATGGGCAGGCATTAGACAACGAACTTCTGTCCCTACGCTGCAGAATGAGCATTCCTGCTTAGCAATTAGCAGAGGGTTCATGCCACGGCCTTCCCCCGCGTTGAAGTGAGGAAGGCGAGATGAGCAGGGAATTGAACTGAACATTGCATCCAAGATGGCGAATGAAACAAAATGGCGGCGTGGCCACCATTAGTGTGGCAGTAAGTTCATAACGTGATGCGAATGTGCTTAGGCCAATATGCATAACTGTAAGACATTTAAACTAAATCTATTTTCACAGGGGAAGCCTATCCAGAAGAAGGGAGGCATTCTCCTGGCATTTCTGTTATTTTATCTTGGTAGTAGGGTCAGAGTAGCTTAGCTTTGGACGGAGGACATACTATTTTGTTTTGTACTTCACGACAAACGAGCACCCTAGTTCGGTAGGGAAATCTGTAGAATGGGGCTAGTGAAACCATTTATCAAAAATATTTAAATGAAAAATTGGCAAAAATACCAAAACTGAGCTGTCTCCTCCTCGGAACCTACCACACCACCTTTAGTAGCCATTTCAGGTCATTGCAAAAGGACACGAGTCAAAGGTCCAAAACATGGTACGAAAATATCTGCTGCCACCAAACCATCATGGTCACATTGTATTTGTAACCCTGTGGCCTCCAGGGGACCACTGGTAGAAGTAATAACAGAAACAAAAAAACAATAATAGAAAGGAGTGTACACCAAGCAAGAAGTAACACACGTTTATTGAAACAGCTGTGAAGCACAGGTCAGACAGCCCGTGGAACTGAAAGGTATGAAATGGGCAGGGGGGCGATTCCACGACTGGGTGGCGCATTTGCACTGGGCTTCTTGACTTTGGGGAGGAGGGGGCAAGCGGTGGGAGTTGGGGTTTCTTTTGTTCCTTGTTGGTTCTGTTCATCTGAAATGCCAATAAAATTAATGTGAAAAAAAGAGAGATGACACACAAGTCTAATGGGACACAAGCAACACCCATGAGGACAGAATCCACCATCCCTAGCCAACTCCCAGCGAACAGCCTTCACCCACTCGAAAAATACTACTATAGATCATACCTGTATAAAGTTGGGTGAACTTTAGCACTTGCCACACTAACTAAGGTAAGGATATTGGCAGGGGCATGGTCCGAAGAGAGTTGTGAATGAAGGCAGACGCCGTCCCTGGACATAATTGCATGCGTTAGCATTGCCACACTCCAAAGGGGGTAGCAGCAGTAACATGAATGAGCAACCAAATAAGATGATGAATGCCAAGCAGCCCCAACTCACGGAGGGAGTAGGCACGGGTTTACCGATGCCCCCCTCCTAATAGACGAGATTGGGAATGCTTTCTGGGCTAGACTGCATGGGACGCACAAACGCCTGCCAGCCCCGCACACAAACAGGGACCACGTAGGCGGCCGGTACCCAACTTGGGCAAGGTTATGCATATGAATGGATAGACACGGGGACGCCCAGACACCCCACATAATTAAAAATACGGAAATCTTACCACCTCACTTCAAGACAGCAATGCCAATTAACCAACCCCCTGCATACACCTCTCAAATTCTAACCAAACACAACCACAAACCTACAACACAACAATCCGCACAAACTTCACTACACTGCAAGAACAAAACAAAGCACACATAGACCTGCACAACAGCCCACAATGTCTTCCGACAGTATAACACCCCTAGCCCAGCCAACGGAATTCCGGGCTGAGGCCGCCAACAGTACATCACTGCTCTCTTGCACTTCTCCTGTTCATCCCACTAACTCTGCCCCCCACCACTCTCTTTTTTTCAGAGCCGCCAGGCGCCACTCCGATGGTGATAGTGCGCGGTACAAATATCCTTTAACATTAATATATACCTGTTTTGCAGGGCAACTCATTTTACCATCCTTAGCTCCTCGCTCACCGCGTTCAATCCCTTTTCCATTGCATTGACTTTGCCAACTGTAATAACTTATAGCGGGTGATTTGCACACATTTGGCATTAGCTGCTGCCTGGACACCTCCAAGTAATACTGATGCAAAAAAGTTGACGCCTTGTTGAAGAAACGATAGACTGGTGAAATAGCAGCCAGTCTGTCAGATGATTTCTGGGACCGATAGTTGCTGTTCATGCTAATTCTCTTCAAGTATCAGGCTGGTCGTTTGGCATTTATAACATGCCTGTACACAAGTGTTTCTAGGCGCCACAAGACAAGGGAGGGAAGACACAGGGAGGACAAGACAAACAATCCTACTAGGCCTCATGTCATTCGGATCGTACAAGTGCGACAAGGCGCAACTCAGCAAGGGAAGGGGAATAGAGGGAAGACAGAGACAACGATCCTACCATGCCAGGTGTCATTCAGATCGCGCAGGTACAGTGGAAGGGGTAAGAGAAAAAGTGCGGAGGGAGGTGGGGACAGTGCAGTACATGGGGTAAAAGAATAAATAAAACAATAAGAGAAGTAGGGCCAGCTGGTGGCAAGTGCAAGGGTAAGTGCAGACGTCAGGTGTCAAGTGCTGGTGGGCGATTGTAGGGATACAGAGAACAGTCCCCAAGTGCGGGGGTTGCCAGGGTGGCAGTGCAGGTGTGTAACTGGCGGGGGAGGGAACCTGGGCCTGAGATCAGAGGGTGGCCAGATAACCAGTGCAGTTCCAGCTAGGAATTCAGCAGGGGAGAGGAGGAGAGAAAGCAGAAGCAAAGATGAAGGTGTTGAGGTGCTTCCAGAACCAAAGATGGTTCTCCTCAAGTTTCAGGATGGCAGGGAGGCTGTTCCAGAGGGAGGTCCCAGCCGGAGAAAGAGATCTAATCTACCACCAACTTGTTACTTGGAGAAGCGACTAACTCTGAAGTTGAAGGCGGATGAGCGAAGAGCTTGAGAAGTAAGATATTAGAGAGTCGAAGGTATTGAGGCCCCAGAAGGCCTTGTGGACAATGCAGTGGGTTTTGAACTTAATCCTCGCAGCCACAGCAGGGATTTCAGTCCTGGAGAGATACGCTCTATGGGCTTGACGCCAAGGACAAGTCTCGCAGTTCTGTTCTGGATAAGTTGCAGAGGGCAGAGAGTAGAAGCAGGCAGATTTAGAAAGAGGCTGTTGCAATATTCCAGCCTAGAGAGAACCAGAGCTCTGGAGACAGTGAGCCTATGGGAGAAGGAGAGGAAAGGAAGAATACCTCTTAGGAGGTGCAGTTGGTCGTGTGACTTCTTAGTGGCTTCAGAGATGTGAGGAGAGAAGGAGAGTGTGGAGTCGATGATGACCCTGAGGTTTTTAGCCTCGCAGGTGGGAGCAGGAAGAGGCCCAAGAGAGGCCGGCCAAAGAGCGACAGGAAAGGAGTGAGCGGGTGTGCCGATGAGGAGAATCTGAGTCTTACTGGCATTCAGGCAGAGATCATTGGCGTCACACCACTCCTGGTAGCAGACAGTCAGTGATGAGAGACAGAGAAGAGGTGGCCGAAGGTAGCCTGAAAATGAGCTAAGTGTCATCCGCATAGCACTGAAAGTTGGGGCAGAGCGCAGCAATGTGGTAGGCAAGAAGTGCCAGGTATTGGTTGAACAGCCAAGGAGAGAGGCTAGACCCCTGGGGGACACCACAGGTAGAGATAGAGGAGAGGAAGGACCCAAGTTGGACCTGGGAGAGTCGATCAGAGAGGAAAGAAGTCAGCCAAGCCAGGGCCTGACTGGTGATACCCAGATTATCACGGAGACGATTGAGCAGGATGGCATGGTTGACCGTGTCAAAGGCAGACGAGAGATCAAGTAAGATGAGGACACGGGGTGTTGCAATCAAGGTTGCAGAGCAGGTCTTCACGGATGTTCAGGAGAGTAGTTTCCATACTTCTGGCAGCTCTGAAGCCAGACTGATGGTCATGTAGACACCCAACAGATTCAGTGTGAAGATTAAGCTGGGCGATGGATAGTTTTTCAAGGAGTTTGCCCAGGAAGGGAGTGATGGAGATTGGACGATAGTTAGCCGGCCAGGATTGCTCAGCAGAGGGCTTCTTAAGAAGAGGGTGATCAATGGAGTGCTTTGAGGGGGGGTGGGAAGACTCCACTGATGGAGTGGTTGCAGAAGTAGGCCAGAGCAGCAGCCAGGGAGTCAATGTGGTCCTTGATGGTTTTGGAGGAACAGGGATGAACCTGTTTTGATGAGACTTTCATCGATCAGACTTGTCTAGAAACATCGTCTGTGGAGAACAGGGGAAAGGCAGAGAAGGAGGTAGGAGAGATGGCCGAAGAAGGGCTAGAGGAAAAGCAGGGAATAGCGGGGGAAGGGGTAGAGGAAGAGAGAGAGGACAGGATGTCCTGAGTTTTAGAGATGAAATGAGAAGCTAGAGCGTTGCAGAGGGCCTGGCAGGGGACATGAGAGAGACTGCAGCAGGATTGGCCAGTTCCTTGCAGATTTTAAAGAGTTTGGCTGAGTTGTTAGATGCAGCAGAGACGCAGGCGTGGATGTGGGCTCTCTTCTTGGTGTGGACAGAGAGCCGATATTTCCTTTGGAGCAGGCAGCAGGCCAGTTTGTCAGCAGATGAACCAGAAGCACGCCATTTTCGCTCAGCCATCCAGCACTTGCGTTTGATGGTGACGAGGTCCGAGTCGTACTAGGACTTGCACTTGGCTTTGGGCTTCAAGCGGATCCTCATGACAGGGGCAAGAACATAGACAGTATCCGAGAAAGCAGAGTGGAGCATGGAAAGGGCTGTGTCAGGGTGTGAGTCAGCCAAGGGGGAGAGAGGGGCAAGAAAGTGGCGGCGAAAGCCTCAACTGACACACGCTTCATGGGTCGGATAACCGAGAAGGTGGGTGGCAGTGCTGGAATTGGCTTAGCCTGGAGGGAAGAGAGGGGGAGCTGGGAGGAAAGGAGAAAGTGGTCACTCTAGGTGAGAGGATTGGTGAGAGGGATAGATAGGGGAAGGTCTGAGGAGATCAGAACATCCAGATTGTGCCCTGCAGAGTAAGTCAGCCAGGGGGGAGAATAGAGAGTGAGAGAGAGTCACAGAAGTCACAAAAGAGTCCAGATGAAGCATAGGAAGCATCCAAGTGGATGTTAAAGTCTCCCAGAAGGAGGAGTTGAGTGGTCGAGACCAGGAGGGAAGAGGAAAGGTCCACCCATTCGGAGAGGAAGGAATAGATCTGACCAGGTGGCCGATAGATAGTAGCCACAGTGAGGGAATGGCTAAGAGAGAGAGAGAGAGCCTGCAGATGAGGCATTCGAAATAGGAGTAGCCCTGTGTAGGAATGACAGAGGCAGGAATCCACTCTGGCAAGATCAGGGCTACACCTGCTCCGGAGCGTTTGGACCTTGGCGCGGAGAGGATCTTGCAGCCGTCAACGAGGAGAGTGCCAAAGCTTGCGACAGAGCTCGTTGTGAACCAAGTCTCGGTGAGACCAAGGACATTGAGGACAAGTTTATCCAGGATGCAGCAGATGTCAGAGGCGTGTTTGACAGTTGAGCGAGAGTTAAGAGTGGCAATATGGAGAAGGTTGCCATCCCTCAAAGACTTCGGGGGAGAGGTATGCCCTGCGGAAATGGAGGAGAGGGCAAGGAGCCAATGAGGAGACAGCAGGGGAAGGCAAGTAAGCTATAGAGGTAGGAGAGAGAAGGAAATTGATGTGGCGCGGGAATCGTCTATCAAAGAAGAGAAGATTGGCCTGAGGGCCTTGGACCAAGACGGTACCATTCAAGTAAACATTAATGATGACCTTTGAGGAGTGGAAGGAGGCCGGGAGGGCCTCCCACTGGGTGCCACCATTGATGGGAGAGGAAGAGAAAGGAGAAAGCCCAGAGACCATATGATGATGATCTCCATCTTTAAAGACCTCATCACCCCCTCCGCTTACCCTGATGAAATCATTAAAGATGAAGCATGGTGCGCCAGCATGAAGGTAGCCTTGCTCAACAAAATTGAAACACTCCACCAAAAAAATACAAGCCCAATTCAAAGCCCTACCCAAGATCAACCACCCTCCACTGCCTAGCCTCCCTTCCCAAACTCCCCCCAATCTTTCCGCAATGTCTCAGAAACTGAAGTCCCCGAACTCCTCCAGAAGCTCAAACCCTCGATATGCAAAGGAGACCTTTGTCCTCCCAAAATCATCAAGGAATGTGCTGATTCCCCTGCTCCTCTCATCACTGCATTCATCAATGCTTCCTTCAAAACCTGTACTGTCCCCTCCAGCCTCAAAGAAGCATGGGTTAGCCCTCTTCTAAAAAAAATAAAAATCCCTAGATCCCTCTGCTCCTAATAACTACCGCCCTATTTCCACTGTCCCATTTCTCCCATTTCTCTGCAAAATCCTTGATAAAGCAGCCCACAACCAGATCCAACATTTCCTAGAAGCCTACGCCATCCTTGGTAAAAGGTAATCAGGGTTCCGTAAGGGCCACGGCACTAAAACTGCCCTTCTGGATCTTAAAAATCAAATAACCACAATCATGGACAAAGGCAAACCAGCCCTCCACCTACTCCTGGATCTCTCGGCCGCCTTAGACCTTGTGGACCACAAAACTCTCACCTCCCACCACACACATTCAGTTCACTTCACCAGCAAGGCCTCTTCCTGGATCACATCTTTCCTTGAAGGCAGAGCCATGAAGGTCTTCTCAGACCATGCAAACGCTGCTCCCTCCACCATCCTATGTGGAGTTCCCCAAGGGTCCTGCACAGCTCCCACCCTATATAACCTGTTTACTAAACTGCTCTTTGACAGACTAGACTCCCTCGGCATCGCTTACACCAACTATGGCGATGATAGGCAGGTCCTCCTACCAGTCTTGGGCATATATGACCAGGATGCCGTAGCCCTCCTTCAAATCTACCCTACCATCCAAGCCTGGATGGTAGAACATGGGCTTTGTCTCAATGGCGATAAAGCCGAGATCATCCTCATCACGGGCCCCAAAGAAACACTAGCCAAACTCAGCAAACAATACCGCAACTTTACTATCGATAATTCCACCATTCCAGTCTCATCAGCAGTCAAGACACTAGGGGTCTTCTAGACTCCACATTGTCCATGAGGTGCCAGGTCAGTGCCATTGCCTCTGCATCTGCCCACACCACCAAGCTTATAACCACAGTCAAGCCATTAATCTCCGACCATAACTGCCTATCAATAACGAGAGCAACCATTGGGGCTAAATTAGATTACTGCAATGCTCTCCTAGCTGGCATGTCTGCTAAAAATCTAAACAGACTCCAAATAGTCCAGAATTATGCTCTCAGAGCAGCTCTCAGGATTCCGAAAAGAGACCACTTCAGTAAAGCCCGGCAAGCTGCCCACTGGCTCCCTGTAAAGGAGAGAATCACCTTCAAGACTCTCACTCTAACTCGCACATGCTTAAGCCTCTCTGCCCCTCCCTACTTATCAGAGACCTTAAACTGGAGACAACTCATTACGTGCCAAAAGAACCTGCCATGCCAACAAACTACACATCTCACCCATTAAAAGAGCCAAAGCAGGCGGGATTGGCTTCCCTCACCTAGCACCCAAACTGTTGAACACCTTACCCAACTCACTCAGGGCCTAGACTTCCCTCCCAGACTTCCGGAAAAAGCTAAAATCTACACTCTTTAACTAACACACCCCTCTACCGCCCCCCTCCTATTACCCTCACTCTGATTGCAAAGAAGTATGTACTGTGCCCTCTTTTGTAAACTCAGTAAATTTTCACATTATGTAACAAGTCTGTAACAGCGCCACAATGCCTCCGGGCTGCTGCAAGCTTTAAAATTGTTAGAAAATAAATAAATGAGTCCATAGGTCTGACGAGGGAATGACAAAGGATGTCGGTGGAGGTTTGCCTAGAGGTGGCACTGGTATAGGTGTCAGCGATGGGGAGGCCTGGGTTGGAGACCAGGATATCCTTTTTAAACTTCTTCCTACCAGATTTAGTGAGGAAAGCAGGATAGTTAGTAGAGAACCAGTTAGAAAAGATAGGAAAGACAGAGCACCATAGGAGTAGGAGAGGAGCGAAGAGGAAGGGAGTGTGAGAGGTAGGGGAGAACACTAGGGAAGGACACAGGGAGGGGTGCAAGCAGACGAGGCAGAGAGAGACGGGGCAAGTTGACAGTTGGACAAGATGACAGGCACTCAGACAATGGTAGACAGCTGCTAGATGAGTGCTTAGCTAAGAAGTCGACCACAGAATGGCACTACTATCACAGTGATATTTAGATATTGGTGAAACACACCTAAGTCTGAGAGTCCTGTAAGGGGAGAAAAAGGCCTAGGTTTCACAATGCAATTTCAAATACTTTCACACTTGTTTGAACACACCTAAATAACACACTTAACTCTGAGAGTCCTGTAAGGGTGGGGAAAGACCCAGGTTTCACAATGGAATTGTAAATACTTTCACAATGCATGTCTGTGAGTTTGCTATGGGGCAGGGGTGTCAGGGTAGAGTGCAGGGTACCTTGTTTAGTCGCTGCCAGTTGATGACTGTCAGCTGGCTTCCGAAATACTTCTCGTTTGGTGTGTACTTCTTCATTATTACTCCTACTACGTGCAACCTGTCCCCTCTCAACTAAAAACAAAAACACTACACTATAACAAAATAGTGTAACGCTCACCTGATATCCACGGGAACGTCACTCAGCCTGTTCTGACCTCTTACGACCTCAAACCCTTCCCTGGAGGCTATTCGACTCGAGACTGGGCACGAAACAAAGGATTGGTAGTTTAACTCCCTATTGTCTCTGTGTGCTTGAACCCCTTCTTCCCCGGGGTCCAACCCTTCCCTTTGATCTACAGCTCACCTTGTTTTCTTGGATAGTGTGCTCTCCGTCCTGCTTTCAGCGCAGGGGCGCGTTGATTGATACGGGCTCGTTGCTGCCTATTTACTTCACTGGCAAGAGGCCGACAGGTAACTATAATGAGTCTTTTGAACAGTTCTCTAACTTCGTTCCTTTCCTTCCTTAGATGATGGCCGGCGTCGGTGGATGGCGGCGTGCTGCTGACATGAGTAGCGCTGCAGGTGAGTGAGAGTGCGATGCACGATCCACCCCTATCGTATTTGCATTGAACTGAGTTCTTTTTCTGTGTCTTTTAGGTGCCGCAACGTTTTCAGCGTGGATGCCGGTTATGAAGAACAAATGTGGTGGGTACGCGCGGTGTGCAGTGCCTCTAGATGTTTCCACGCTAACCTGGAGTGTCTTTTCCCTCTTGCAGATGGATGAGAAGTTCCGGAGACAGAGTTCCTGGGATTCAGGTAAGCGTTTGAAGCTCGTACAGTATTTAAAAATAAGCAAAGATTTGCAGAATGCTTACTAATACCTTTTTTCAGTTCTTTTCCCTTTTCCTTAGGAAGCAGCGTGCCGGGATGGAATGACACTGCAGAAGATGCCCGCAGAACAGAAGGAGCGATGAATGATGGGCAGAAGCGCCGCAAGGTAAGGCTGTTCCTAACGGTGTTCTTGTTCTTGCAGGAGCTGAGCGCAGAAGAAAGATGCAGACCTACTGGAGATCGATCCGAACACGCTGAGTGTCAACGCTGCAGGTGCAGAAAATGCAAAGCATATTTCTCAGCCTGGGTGTGGCTTAAATAGTCTCTGGATATCCCAGGTGCCTCTGGGCTGAACCACACCCAAAAGACTAGACCGCACATGTAGTTCTGGGAACCGAAATATGTGGGGGCATCCATCTTGTCCCTATCAATGCACTACAAGTCCAATCCCCAATGTTATCCTATGGGAGTGAGTGAGTCTGGTGCCACAAGCGCCAAGTCTGGCTCCAAGTGGGTCTTTGGAGGGATGGAGAGGCCCTTGAGGGCCATGTAGGTGATCGTGGCCTGGCTCCAGCCTGACATCTTGGAGGGCTGGGGACATGAGGGGCAGGAATCATGACAGCACTCCTCCCCACCCCAAATCCCCTCTCAAGGTGGCTCTTCTGTCTGGTCCTGGTTTGGTTGGATGGTTTTGATGAAATCGTCTAAGCAAGCGAGGTGCATGGATGTACTCACAAGGCTCCCATGTCCTGTCTTGTGGACCATACCCCTTCCAATTTGAATCTGACGTACTTTGAATCTAGGATGTCCTTGACTTCGAATTCTGGCTCCCCGGCGACTACTACCGGCTGCGGTGGCGTTGCTACCCGGGTCCCAGGTTGAACAGGTTTAAGGAGGGACATGTGGAACAGGATGAATCTGCATGTTTGACGGCAAAGCTAGTCTGACCGCCACAGGATTTATCACGGAGGTGACGGTGAATGGACCCAGGTATCTTGGACGGAAAGTTCGGGCTCCTTTAATGGACACGTGTTTAGACGCTAGCCAGACTTTGTCTCCCACTTGGTAGTTGGAGGCCTTCGCTCGGTGTTGATCAGAAAACTTCTTTTGGCAATTCTTAGCTTGGAAGTCGGTGTTCAGCTGCCCTTTTAAAGGTTTGAGAAATGGTCGTGTGCAAGGTTTTGACTGCTGGCATTTCCAGGGTTGTAGGAATGTCCAACTCAGAAGTACGTGGGTGCCTGCCATACATGGTATAAAAGGATGTCTGCCCAGTCCTGGTGTGTAGGGAATTATTATAAGCATATTCAGCTATCCATAATAGGTCGAACCAGCTTCCTTCAGCTTGGTGTAACATGCAATCCAGATACTGCTCGAGCGTCTGATTTGTCCTCTCAGTTTGACCATCCGTTTGGGGATGGTGACTGGTGGATAGCCGGATGTCGATCTGGGCCAAAGAGCAGCATTTTCTCCAGAAGTTAGATACGAATTGAGTACCTCGGTCTGAGACCAAAACTGAAGGAAACCCATGGAGCCGTACGATGCCTTCAAGAAATACCTTTGCCAGAGTGGAAGCATTTGGGAGCCCCTTAAGAGGAACGAAATGTGTCATTTTTGAAAATAGGTCCACGACCACAAGAATAGTGTTAAACCCTTGACTGGGTGGTAAGTCAATAATAAAATCGAGGGACAACGTGTGCCAGGGTGCTGGTGGGATTTCCAATGGTTGTAATAGCACGGCCGGTTTCTCCTTGGATGACTTGTTTTGAGCACACACTCCACAAGATAGGATGAATTGGATAATGTCTTTACGCCACGTGGGCCACCAATAATTTCGTTTTACCTTGGCTAGGGTTTTACCGATTCCGTGGTGGCCCTCGATCAAGGAATCATGATAACCGGACATGACTTGTTCTCATAGATCTTGGTTTGGTAAGAATAAACGATTCCTGAAGTAGGGCAACTGATCTTTTATCATGTAATGTTCTCCTTGTTCACTCCCCGCTTATAATTGCTCCGGTCTCATCAGGTTTTGGATTTCTTCATGTAATTCTTTCTGAGTTATGGTTGCTGTGATTCCTAGGAGCTTGTCAATCGGGATGATTTCTACTGGGTCAGGGGTCCGATACCCTTGCTATTCCAAACCCATACAGGAAAGGGCATCGGCTTTCCCGTTTTTCACCCCTGGTCGAAATGTAATCACGTAGTCATATTCCGCAAAAAAAAGAGCCCAACGTAGTTGTCGTGAGGATTGGGCCTTTGCTGTTTTTAGGTACTTGAGGTTCCGGTGGTTAGTTATTACAGCGATTGTGTGTCTGGCGCCCAAGAGGTAGTGCCGCCATGCCTTAAAGGCTAACTTAATGGCCCCGAGTTCTTTGTCTGTGATAGCGTAATTGAGTTCAGGGGGTGTGAATTTACGCGACCAGAAGGCAACAGGGTGTAACTGGCCCGTTTCGGGGTCCTTTTGTGAGAGGACGGCTCCCATAGCCATGCTTGAGGCATCAGTTTCCATCAGGTATGGGAGATCAGGGCGTGGATGGCGTAAGATTGGGGCAGATGTGAATCTTGCTTTGAATTCCTGGAAAGCCTCCTCGGCTTCTGTTGTCCACTGGAACTTTTTGTTGCTTTTCCTTGGTAATGAGGTGATGGGATGCACGATTTGCGAAAATCCTGGGATGAAATGGCAGTAGAAGTTTGCAAAACCCAGCATACTTTGAACCCCCTTGAATGAATTTGGGGATGGCCAGTTCAGAATAGCATCTACCTTGTCTACATACATTCGGATGCCATTCGGGCTGAGAATAAAGCCCAAGAATTCCACCTCGGAGACGTGGAATGAGCACTTTTCGAGGTTGGCGTAGAGCTGGTGCTGGTGTTGACGGAATTTCTCCAATACGGATCGGACGTGTTAAACGTGTTCCTGCTTTGATGCGGAATATACTAGGATATCGTTGATATACACTAGAGCACAGACATCAATCAATGCCCGTAGGACATTGTTCATGAAGTATTGAAATGCAGCAGGCGCGTTGCAAAGGCCAAAGGGCATTACTTGATATTCGTACAAGCCGTATTTGGTGCGAAAAGCAGTTTTCCATTTGTCCCCCTGTTTTAGCCGAACAAGGTGATATGCCCCCCTCAGCTCTAGTTTTGTGTAGATTTGGGCATCTTTGACTTGATCAAGCAATTCAGGGATCAGTGGCAGGGGGTAGCAATTTTTTACGGTAATCTGGTTCAGTGTGCGATAGTCGATGCACGTTCTCAAGTCCCCCTCCTTTTTTGGTACGAAGAATAGAGGACTGGCTGCTGGAGACTTCGAGGGAAGGATGAACTCGTTGGCCAGGTATTGATCAAGAGTGGCCTTCAGGTGCTGGTTTTCTGGTTCCGTGAGTGCGTAAAATGGCCCACAAGGGATTTGTGCGCTGGGTATCAGGTCGATTTGGCAATCGTATGGTCTATGCGGTGGCAGGGTATTAGCTTGTTCTTTCTGAAAGACATCTTGAAAGTCCTGGTATTCGCTTGGTAGGGTGCCGATTGCCACAGTCGCAAGCGTGGAGGTTCTGGTGTCTATTGGTTGTTTCTCTTGGCGATAACGTGTGGGCGCAAGTCTCGGGAAAGGCCAATTCTTTTGCTCGCCAATCGATTCGAGGATTGTGAGCTACCAACCATGGCATTCCCAAAATCAACCGGAGCTGTGGTGCCTTAATGAGGTCGAAAATGATAGATTCTTAGTGTCCATCCTGGCACAGAAGGGTTAAATCTGCAGTGCATTGGGATACTGGACCAGAAGCTTTTTCCGTGCCGTCGACAGTGGTAACAGTGTCAGTGGTTGATTTAGGGTGTAACGGAAGCCCCATCTTTGCCGCAAGATCCTGGTCGATGTAATTCCCAACTGCTCCACTGTCAATGTACGGTCTTACTGCGTGCATCCAAGATGGTTGTTGGTGATTGATCAAGACCACCAGTGCAAAATGGGAGGTCTGTAGTTCACTTTCTTTGCTGGACAAGTGGACCCCTACACTTGCCGGGCTGGGGCGTTTTCCGATTCCTTGATGGTATCTTCCTTGTCCATGGCCCCTACCGTCTTCCTGGGTGGCTTCATAGGGCACTCTTTAAGGAAATGACCTGACCTTCCACAGTACAGACATAACGGCTGCTGTCTCCTTTTGTCCTTTTCCGCTTTAGTCAAGGGGGATCTGACCCCCCCCGATTTGCATTGGTTCTCCTGAACCTTCCGTTGTTCAGGCAGTATTGTCCTTTGAACGCACATACATAGGGCGAGGGTCCGGTCTGGTTCAATCTGCTCTTCGGTCCTGTAACCTATGATCCAGTTGAACAACAAGGTCAATGAATTCTGAGCAGTCTTTCGGGGGGTTCACTACTTGTGCGAGAACATCCTTGAGCTCCCCCCGCAAACCCAATGAAATAACGTGGTTCTCTTCTCCACTGGCCATTCTGCTTCAACTACGAGTCTATTGAACATGGCTATGTATGTTAATAGGTCTTGATTCCCTTGGCGTAGGGAATTTTGCGCATTTTGTTTGTTTTACACTGTAGGACCATGAAGTATCTGTGGAAATGTGATTCTGTTTAGTATATATATATATATATGTATTTAACTTTGGTTGTTCGGGGCTCTCTCCTGCCACAGTGACTGTACGCAAGGCATCGTGGGGCGCAGAGACCCCAGTCCGGCCTGAAATAAATGATATTGTAAACCTTGTGACCTGCTATTTCCATTTCTTTGTAGTAAGCTTCATTTTGTGGTCTTTCAGATGGCGCCCGAAAAGGGACCCTCGCGTTGATGTTCCATTCGTGGTGGACGAAGCCGAAGCGGTCGGATCGAGATCAGTGAGTAAAAGGGGCCCCTGCACAAGAGACGCATTTCCTCGCAGACTGCTACACCTGATCTCTGGCCGATCGCAGCGCCAACGGGAAGTCTCAGCAAGGGTTCCAGAATCGAGGCTTGTTCTGCCGCTTGGAGAAATCGCCAGCCACGACGATTGTTCGATTGAACTTGTTTGGAAATCAGTTGAGCATGTTTCAGTAAGGGACCGGCCTGGTGATTTTGAATTTGGTAGTATATTTGCGCGTAAATATTATTCACCAAGTAAGACTGTGGTTTTAGTATGCCTGGTAAGTTGTCATCATGTTTTGCAATGTTTTGTTGCTGAGGAAGACAATCTAAGAATTTGAAACATTGTCAACCTGCACCACCCGCAGGATCGGCAACATATGACATGTATATATCGTATGGCCTAGGCGCGATTGTATTCAATGATGTTTGGCATCGACAAACCAGACATACACCTGACCTTCAAGTGTCAAGAACAGGATTGTTTTGAGTTGGCGAGAATAGAATATTTGAATCGGTATTGTTGCGTAAAAAAACTAGAACAGCTGCGTTTGGTAGAAGGAAGCAAATAAGCGAGTAAAAAGTAGAGAGAGGCATGCACGTAGACAAATGACGAATGCTGAGAAGGCTTTAGTACAATATCAGCAGAAACCGAGCGAGGCCATTAGGAGCATGGATAGGGTCTTTCAATTAGACATGCAGAAAATATATCCATCACAAGATTTGCATGTGTCAGATGAGCTGTTGAATAAGTTACTGAATGAGGGGAGATCCGATTCAGGAGCCGATTCAACTGCAGCGCCTCCTTATGTACATCGCCGTGCATCCATGATCAGTCCGATTGTAACAGCTGCTGATACACTCATTGTTCCCACTGCACCCACATTTCCTCCACCGCCGAGCGGACATTACTTATTTTTACTTTCTTTACCGGCTGGCTCCACTTCCACTCCCCTACCAGTGATTGATACTGAATGGAGAATAGCGACACGTAGTACAACATCTGCAGAGAAAAAGAAGGAGCTGCGTGATTGGGCTGAAACGTACATGGAGGGGGGTGATTAAACTGCTGCCGTAAGTGCAATGTCTGACCATGGGGGTATTCCCGAAAAGAAAGTGTTGATAGAATAAATAGGAGTATATCTTGCTGAAATATGGAGTGATTTGACTGATTCAGCTATTCCACAAGAGTTGCAAGATTTGAATTTTTTGTCTCGTTCTAGGGATAACGCAGCAAAAATACGCAAGCATTTTGCAAAACTGTTTGTGTATAAGAGGGAACTTGATCGTTTACACAGGGACGAATTGAATAAGGATAAGCAACATACATCATATGTATAGAAGCAATTCTTGCCTCCATTGAAACCGGTTAATGAAGAAATGCGCATTTGCACGAGGGATGCGCGTAGATGGATTTCAGATTTCTCTATTCCCCCTATTGAAGTGCATGATACATTTATCCAGTATACTCCGGATATGCAACGGAAGGTGGTATAAGTGATGGTTGAGTATTTACAAGATGAATGCATGAAAAGAAATGTGTGTTGTCCTGCAGAGATGATGGTGATTTACAAAAGAGTATTTTCAGCTGACACCACGATAGCTTTTTTGTCACTCGATTTGGCTCTATTGCTTAATAAGCGTTGAGAACTCCCTACCCTAGAATTACCTATGAGAGAGGTTCCTCCGACACTAGTCCACGAAAGTAGAGATTCCAGCAGTAGGTCAGGCACCCGCTACCACTATCCCAGCGCACTACATTGTGGGATGTCTCAACCCACTAATCCAAGCCCTGCAACATTACTGTGCATTTCTGGCAGCAGAAACCTCACAAATGGCCACTGGAAAGCATGCTGCTCGTTAGAAATCACCAGAAAGTGCGCAGTGAAAAAGCTGAAAAATAGGCCACCATCTACTTTTGCCTGTGTCAGTGGTAACACAGGAGATCACTGACAAAACCCATAATGTGGCAGCCCACAAAGGGAAATCATTGCAAAAAAAACAAAGCTGTTTTCAAAAATCCGTTTTTATTTGTTGTCAAAATTGCAAAAATCATGGCTCACAAACCACCCAAAAAGATCCAACCTCCTTGTTGGGTGGTCAACATCATTCTCCTTCAAGAATCTACATAAATATAAGGTCCACAGAAGTATGTGTTATCTGAACAAAGTCCACTTTTGAGGATTGCTTGCTGGAAGAATCTGTCAAAAATGGGTGTAATACTGTTAATCACCTCTATCAGAAGCCGGCGATTTAAAACCAACATCATGTGTAAAGTTGTACATTGAGCTCAAACTATGCCAAAGAAAGACTTGCTATCAGAAGCGTAAGAGGTGGATACAATTCAAAACTATATTCTGAAAAGGCTTGAAGTAAGAAATTGTTTGATGTATTTGTGAAAAATGTGAGTTATATTTTAAGGCAAGACAATTTTTAGACATTGGGTTTAGGAGTTAAAGTTTCCCACACTGTGCTTCAAACAAATTCCACACATCTCCCTGAACAAAGGAAACTTCCCCCTGCCCTTGGCTAAGAGACTGAGAGGCTGTTGTGAAAGGGAACTAGGAGAGGCACGTTGGCCTGTTGCTCTCTGTGCAGACAAAGGAATCCTTGGATTGAATAGGAATGCTAATTCGGGTGTGACTGACAACAAACTGCTGGCAGGAAGAAGGACATGTGACCTCTGAGTCAGCCCAGCTCTGGAGGCGGACCAGACTGAAATGTGGATTTAACATTGGATTAAATATGTTTTAGAAAAATGTTTATAACAAATTGCACTGAACTGACAAAAATGTGAAACTTTGAGATTGTTAAAATGAAACATTTGCTCACAGTTTAAGACTTAGCTGGAATCCGTGCGATGTTCTGAGATTAAACCCCAGAATTTATTCATATTGTAGCTACTGTTTTTATGCTAGGAACGTGAAAAATTACAGAAATGTGCCCAGATGGGGTGTGCATGTATGTCTAAAAATTGGTGCAGGACTAATATTGAGAAATCCACCAAAAGCACGAAAAAGTTGTTATTTCTGAACCAAAGCTCCTAGGAAGATGAGAGTTGAACAGAAATGTACCTTAGGCAATCTGTCATGTAAATTATGTAGTATTAACAAGTTGTGCATATTGTTAATATGTTTTTTATGAAAAATAAGATATACTGTACAGAGACAATGGGGAGGGTTTTCCCCCAAGCCATAAACATGACACATGATGACAGGATGACACACTGCTCCTTTTTCCAATCAGGGGACAGGGAATCCTATGACCTATCAGATCCTTAGAGGGTTGGGCATAGAGAATCAGCCTCCCCACCCACTTTGGAAATACATAAATAGGGACTGCTGAGGACAGGCAAGACACACTTTGCACTTCTCAACTGATTTCTTGACGAAGCACCCTGCAGGAAGATCCAGGTTCCAGACATAGACCAGAATTTAGAATCCAGACCCCAAAACTTTGAAGCAGAAAGGCCCAATCCCAAAAGCCTTTCAGCAGGCCTTCAGAATCTTTTGCAACCTGATTCTAAACCCTAAACCTCCACGGGGCCTAACCAAACCATTCAACAGCCGGGCTGTGCTGTTTTGCTATTCTAGCCAAGAACCTTGCTAGAACCCAAGATCCAGATCAGCCCAGCAGGGCTGTATCAAGAACCCATCAGATCCAGTCCAAGAGGCTGCACAGACCAGAGTGCCTGAGACCTGTCCGGTGGCGAGAGAATCCCAGCCAAACCCTTGACGGGGCCCATTCCACTCCATTCCAAGCCATAGGAGTGAGTATCCAGTCTAGACCTGTACATAACCAATCTCTTAGTTTAAAGTAACCCAATCCAACCATTTCAACCTATCCAGAACTGCCTTATAGAATATTCTGTCCATCCTGAATTCTTCTCATTATACTGTCTGTGATAATTGTAGCAATAATCATCTTTGCGCTGATATTTTTCTGAAGAGGGACAAGTGTTTTGACGGACAGACGTCAGAGCGGAGGCGCCGCTG
The DNA here is from genome assembly GCF_040938575.1 of Ambystoma mexicanum. Taxonomy (NCBI): domain Eukaryota; kingdom Metazoa; phylum Chordata; class Amphibia; order Caudata; family Ambystomatidae; genus Ambystoma; species Ambystoma mexicanum. Next base: position 1,681,160,437 of record NC_090932.1, read on the forward strand.
TTCTGGTGGCTGCACGTGGAGTGTCTTGCTTCTTCACAGCCCCTTAGTATAAGTCCATATTGATTCATAATCTTTAAAGCGCATGAATTCATTTTGAAATCTTGACTTTATATCTGAAAAATCTACCTTCACAAAAACCTCTAACCTTTGAACCGCACGTCCTTGAACTGTCATTTTAAAGCTAAGACCCAAAAAAATAGTTTTTCCGTAGTAGCGTTTCCCGCACGCGGAAAAGTTGCAGCGAATTGCTATTTGGCTCAATTTCACAACTTGTCAAAATAGCTGTTTCTTGTTTTCAACTGCTGAAATTCGTTTTCAATCTGATAATCATTCATGAATCATTACTAGTGTTGACCTGAACCAATTCAAAGTCTATCCCAGACATTAGGAAGAATCCCACAGGGTTCTATAAAGAGATCGAATCAGTTTTGAATTTGTCAGTTTTCACCTTAGGGGACATTGACTTATTGTTTCCTGTGATCCTACCTGCAGATTTACGGAAGCAAATTAGAACTGTAGATGATCAAGCGAGTATGGGCGACACTTGGGACGCTTTGACACAAGCTGATGGGGGTAGGAACGCAGGCGAGAAACCGCCTCAGTCTATATTGATGTTGCCGAATAATATACTAACCCAACTGAAAACATTAGTGTCAGAGAAGAGAATTATATGGGACAAATTGACAGCATGTATTAAAGCAAAAACCGAGGGTGCAACTGAATTTTTTAAAAGGTTTGAACAAGTGGTTTCAGTTTTTTTGGGCAAGATTTGAGTACAGAACCAGGAAAAAAATATTTATCGACAAATTTGTGCAAGGATTGTTGCCTGACATTCAAACTCAGATCATGAGAGTCTGAGAGTGCATGGCAAGCAAAATCGCAATCTGAAGTGCTATACATGGCCCTGTATTATGAGAACAGAGTAAACATGGATAAAGAAAAGGTGGAACAGAAGAAAGGTGACCTCAACACTAGAGTCCTTTTACAGCAAACAGCACGGGGCTCAAGGGGTGGGAACACGCAATCGAGAGGTCAGTTTACGCCATTGGGTTCTCCACACATGAATCAGTGTGCATATTGTAGACAGGCGAGTCATTGGAGGGCACAGTGTCCGTCCCTCCAACAGCGGGCTAATAACCTATATGGCTTCGTGAGCTGGCAATCGAGGGGTCGCCCCGGAATTGCGGGTGCTGGTAGATATCAATTTGCACAGAATCAGCAGAGCCAAGCACAAGATACAAATGTGGGTAGTCAGGGTGGGAGACAGCCACAAAATACGAATAATGCTCATATGTTTTTGATAATCCAACTCGCATATATTTCACTGAAGATTTCACATCTGACGATGTACTGTTTTGATAGGACAGCCCGAAGCAGAATCTGGAACCAATACCTATTCCCATAGCTCAAAAGGGGCCCTATGTCAAAATGAAAGTGGGGAATAGGGAGCATATCTTTCTAGTGGATACCGGGCAGCATATCTTTCTAGTGGATACCGGGGCACATTAGCGCTCCATTGATCATATGCGGGTTCCAGATATACCGGTGTCAGGGCAGAGCAACGTTTCGGTAGGGCTCTCCGGTACGCCAGTAGTTAGTCCGGTCTCTCGGCCAGTACCAATTGCATTAGGACCATTTACTGATTCATGTCCATTCTTGCTGACAACGAATTGCGGCGAAAATTTGTTGGGATTAAATTTGTTGAAGAAATTGAATGCTGTGATGTATTTGTTCTCCAGATGGAGTGTACTTGACGATTTCTCCTCAACAAAATTTCACTTCTCAATTTTTGTCTATGTCTTTGCCAAGTGAATTCAGTGAGGTGCCAACACACTTAAGGGCAGTGAATGACAATGATGTTGGGATTTTGAATGTTGAGCCAGTACGAATAATTCTGAAAAAAGGTATTACGCTGCCTCGCATTCCACAGTACAAGATATCAGTAGAAAGTGAACGTGCATTGAAGAGTATTGTTTCATACTTTATACACCGAGGTGTGATTGAAGCGATTTCTGGGAGTGTGTCTAATAGCCCGATTCTACCTGTATATAAGAAAGGCGATAATGTTTTACCCTACCGTTTTATTGTTGATTTGCGCGCAATTAACAAGATTGTCGCGCCACAGTTCCCAATTGTCCCCGATGTTACAACTATCTTGACTATGATTCCGGCTACGGCCACACATTTTAGTGTTATTGGTTTGAAGAATGCTTTCTTTAGCATTCCTGTACACACAGATAGTAGGTATCTGTTTGCATTTACCTTAGGTGGACGCTCTTTTACATTCACACGCGTTCCTCAGGGTTACACTGAAAGTCCAAGCATATACAGTAGGGCATTGAAAGAACAGCTTGATATGCTTGAGCTGCCATCAACTTGCACTTTGCTGCAGTAAATTGACGACTTGCTCATTGCCGCAGATTCTGAGGACGCTTGCAAGAAGGGTACTGTTTCACTGCTTATTCATTTAGCTACACATGGTCACAGCGTCATTGAAGAAGTTTCAGTATTGTATACAGGAGGTCACCTATTTAGGCTATCTCCTGTCAAAGGAGGGAAGACGGCTGACAACTGAACGTATAATGAGCATCTCTGACCCGTCTGTTCCAAACACAGAGAAGGAATCAGAGCTCTGATTGGCATGGCTTCTTACTGTAGACAGTGTATCCCTAATTTTTTCGCTTTTGATTAAACCAATGTTGGCGTTGACAAAGAAGGATGTTCCTTTGCCCTTGCCATGGGACATGGATTGCCAAAACGTTTTTGATCTGCTTAAGGCTGGATTGTGTTCAGCGCAGTTTTGGGCACCCCAAATTATGAGAAGAATTTTGTTTTATATGTGCATGAGCATGAGGATTTTGGCTGTATTGACACAGGAACATGGGGGAAAGAACAGACCGTGCGGCTACTTTTCCTCCAAGTTAGACCCTGTTGCATGCGCTTTGCAGAAATGTTTGCGAGCTGCGGCTGCTGCGTCAGTAAAACAAAGTGAGGGTATGGTTTTAGGTCACTCTTTAACCGTGATGGTACCTCACTCCATTGATATTCTATTAAACAGAACACAAACACAGCATCTCACTTCTGCTCGATTAACGAGATACAAGTTGATTCTATTTGCACCACACATCCAAATTAAGAGATGCTGTACTTTGAATCCGGCTGAACTTTTGCCTTCTCCACAAGAGGATGACCGTACCAATGACATATCCCATGATTGCCTATATGTTCCAGAACAAGAAACGAAAGGCAGAATTGATTTGAGCAATACACCTTTGAAGTCTCCGGATGGGGAACTATTTTGTGATGGATCTTGTTTTAAGCTACCTGATGGTACCTCCACTGCGGCCTATGCAATTACTTCACTAGACACTATCGTTGAGCGCAGAAAGATACAGCATAAGACTGTTGCATTGACTAGGGCGTGCAAACTCTCTGAGGGACTTAGTGTAAACATCTATATCGACAGCCAGTACGCCTTTGGAGTGGTTCACAATTTTGGGCGATTATGGGTGGAGAGCGGATTTTTGACATCACATGGCACTAAAATTCAACACGGTACTCTGATAGTACAATTGTTATCAGCACTAGCGCTTCCTACACCGTTAGCAATAATGAAATGCACCGCATACCAGAAAGTGACGGACGATGTAGGAAGAGGAAAAGATTTTGCCGACAGATTTGCCAAACAGACTGCCACCGATCCACACTTGGGAATGTATGTGTTAGACTTGGCTAAATGGGTTACTGACACTAATTCAATGTAAGAAGGGGTCAATAGTGTAAAAGAAATTCAGGCTGAAGCAACAGCAGAAGAGATCAAACAATGGGGGAACGGTCTGGCGGGGTTGGATGTTGAGGGGTGTTGGGTGGATAATGAGAAGCAAAGGTGGATGGCTGCACAATTCTTATGTTACTGCTGTAGTCACTATGGCTCATGGTCCAGCACACATGTGCGAAGAAGATATGCCAGCGTTTAGACCACATTTGGTACAATAACAATATCGCGAAAAATGCTGAACATTTAGTTCAGAATTGTATGATATGTCCACAACACAACATTGGAACGGCACAGCAACACCAAAAGGTAGTTTTGGACCTCCTTCCATGCCATTCGAAGTGATTCATTTTGACTTTTCCGAGATGGAACGCTGCCAGAATTACGTGTTAGTTGTGATTTGTGCCTTTAGCAAATGGGTCGAAGCTTTCCTCCTGAAAGATAGTACTGCTCTGTCGATGGCCAAAGCCACGTTTAAGGAATATTTTCCTAGGTTTGGTCTGCCGAGAGTCATTTGGTCCAACAACGGGCCGCATGTAACGGTCACCTGACTCCCACGGGGGCGCGCTACTGTGACCTCGTCTAAGGTGATGCGCAGGGTTCGGAAGACGGACTGGACCGGGCCCCAGATCTGGCTTGTCTGACTCGCAGAAGTATCTTTCTGTAGGTGAGAATAGGGGGTTAACTGTCTGCGGGGTAATGCAATCGGCCTCCCACTTACCCCGCTCACCCTCCTCAAAACCCTTCTGTGCTTCCCCGTAGCGTCTCACCTTAGGGTCTGGAAGGACGAGCTCTCCATCCTGCTTCTGATGCAGGGGCGCATTGGTATCCAGTTACGTCACTGGATTTTCGGATGGGTGAGAACCAAACTTGCTTGGCTTCCAGGTAAGTTTTTCTATAAGTGGTTCCCCTTGTGTCCATGCATTAATGTTCTAATGCTAGTGTCTTTTTCCCCATAGGGGCCGGGGTACGGAATGCCGGGGAACAGGCACCGACTCGAGGTGAGCGGTGAAATCCTTGTGGAAATCAGGTAAGTCTTTAATGAGTGTTTTGGTAATGTCTTTTCATTCACTCATTAACGCTGATGTCTTTTTCCCCTTAGGGGCCGGGGTCCGAAAATTCCTGGATGCGGCGCGGATCCGAAATGAAACGGGAATGACTCAACAGGTAAGTCTTGACATGGAGTTTTTGCTTCCCTTTTCCCTTCTTTCTTTTTTTTTTTTTTTTTTTTATTACGAGTGTATAATCACCGTGGTGATTTTTACAAGAAGATGAACAAGAAACGCTCCTCAGTTCTAACAATTATCTGTCAGACTGTCTAACTGTGGCCAGGCCCGTTAAGACGCGGGTACATGTGCGAAAATCTGATCCAATATTTTTGTGGCTGCAATAGACCAAGATGTTCTCAAGCCTCCTATTAGGCGCTCCCACCAGAGCTCTTCCTCCCTCAGGTAGGAGTTTTTTAAGTGATGGAGAATGTATGATGATCTAAAATTGTCAGTACCAGGACACAGTAATAAAAGGTGCCGTAATGTTTCGCTTTGTTCAATGTTATTGCAAAAGCGACAAGTGTTTGTTGTTGAGAGGCCCCTTCTGTACAGAATCTCATTTGTAGGTAGCAAATTTAGCCTCGCACGAAGTAAGATGTTCCTGGTTTTTTTGTCTGGGTGCTTTATCAGGAAGGGTTGGAGTACATTCAGTTTTCTGTTTGTTGGTGGAAGGTGGCTAGTTGACTTGTACTCAGATGCCTTTTCCAGTGTATTTATCCAGTCCAATTCTTCTAGTCGGGTTTTAGTTTTTGTCGGATTCCCCAGAAGTTCTTCAGTCGAGCTGCCGCAGATATCCAGTTGCTGTAAACACATTTGCTCCCATTTGGACGATACCATGGATTTGCTTGAAGTCATCTCTTCATGGACCATCCGGAAAATTGCAGAGGAAGAAGGATCTATTATTTTCCGATATAGCATAACTGACGCTCTTTTCACAATTGACTCTAAGGAGGAAAGGGAAAGTTCGCGTCTAATCAGAGCAATCGGAGTAGAAGATGGCATGTTCAGTACTGAGCGCCAGAACTGACTCTCCAGTCTGGCCCATATGAAGTGAGGTAAAGATGGCATGGCCTCAGCTCCATAGGTGATGGCCGGGATAACTTTGCCCCTGTAGAATTTGAGTAGTGGCAACAATGAAAAACGTCCGTATTTGTTATCCAGTATTTTTGCTTGCGAGGCTAGAGATTTCATTTTTTCAGACAGATGGTGCTGCATTGCTGAGTCCTTGGCCGTGGAATCTATGAGGACTCCAAGATATTTAAATTCAGCCACTTGTTCGATTTTGTTTGTGGCCAAATACCACGAAATATTCTTCTTCTTTGTCTTTTTTTGATTCTTTCCGAATACCATTATCTTCGTTTTCTGTTTGTTTACTTCTAGATCGTTGGCGGCTGTATATGTAATCAATGCAGTCAGTTGCCGTTGTAAACCAATTGGGGTCTGGTCCAATTGAATGAGGTCGTCTGCATACAGGAGTCTCGGGATCTTCTCCTTGCCTTCTTTCTCTCACCTTTGTTCTTGTCTTTTTCTCCCTAGGCGCGGGGGCGCGACTGCGAATCCGGATGGTCGCTGCTGAACATGGAGGCGCCCTATAAAGGTGAGTAGAATGCGGCGCTGCAGCGATCGATGCGATGTGCTTTTACAAATAAATGTCTTCCTTTTCAGGATTGTCGGCGAAATGTCTCTGGGATGCAGATTTAGCAGGTGAGGCCTTTTCCTTCTTCTGTTCTCTTGTTCCCTTCCTTTGCAGGTGATTCAGGATGCTGGCAGGTGTGACAGAAGTCAAGGTGCAGGAGCAGACACGGTGAGCGTCCAGCGGCTAGATGCAGAACAACGCGAAGCAAGTGTGGCTGATTGGGTGTGGTTTAAATAGCCTTGGAAGAAGTTCCTAGAATGTGTCCTTCCTCCAATCAGGTATGTATCCTTCCCCGACCACGCCCGGGTGGCAAATGAGTCCCACAGGTAAAGTAGTTCCTTTCAGGCCTCAAGGAGGCCAGGGTTCTGCAGCATGGTCTGCATCAGGTAAGTGCACCCAAACACTTTCATAATGAGCCTGGCGCCTATGGTGCCAGGACTGACGTTTTCTATGAGCCTGGCGCCATAGGCGCCAGGACGCTGTCCAAAGGGCCCCTAATAAGGGGTTGCTGGGACCTTCCCTGGGGACTTGATGTCCGCTTTTGGGGACGCAGGGCCTGAGCCGGCTCCCTGTGAGCGGGCATCGTGACAGCACTCCCCTCCCCCCCCAAGGCCCCACCCAAGGTTGTTCCCTCCGGGGGTTTTGGTTTGTTTGGGAAGAGTCGGTGGAATTTCCTGACTAATCGAGGTGCATGCACATGGTCACTGGGTTCCCACGACCTCTCCTGAGTTCCGTACCCCTTCCAATCAATTAGGTAGAAAAGCTTTGACCTAAACATTTTTTAATCTAAAACGTTCTTCACTTCGAATTCGGGTTCCCCATCTATTTGAATAGGTTCTGGAGGTTTGAGTAGTCGGGTTCCGGGTTCTACTGGTTTCAGAAGTGACACATGAAAAACAGGGTGAATTCGCATATTAGCTGGTAAATCAAGTTTAACCGCTACTGGGTTAATTATTGCCATAATAGAATAAGGTCCCAGATATTTTGGGTTAAAAGTTAGAGGCCCTTTGAGCGGTAAATGTCTGGTAGCTAACCACACTTGATCCCCAATCTGATACGGAGGTGCTTCACTCCGATGTAGGTCAGCATTCTCCTTGTATTTTCTCTTGGCTTGTTGTAAATGCGTGGTTGCCTCTTTGAAGGCTCGGGTAATGGTAGAATGCAGATGTTCTACTGCGGGCACTCCGAGGTTCTGAGGTGAGTCGAGGTTTGAGGTTCGAGGGTGATGTCCAAACAAGGTATAAAAAGGGCTATGGCCAGTTCCAGAGTGTACCGAATTATTATATGCGTATTCGGCTATCCAAACAATGTCTTTCCAGTTGCTTTCAGATTGCTGCAACATACACCGTAAGTACTGCTCAAGGGTCTGATTTGTCCTCTCGGTCTGACCATCGGTCTGAGGGTGGTGACTGGTCGATAATCTTACGTCGATTTGTGCCATGTGACAACATTTGCGCCAGAAGTGGGAAAAGAATTGGCTTCCCCGGTCAGAGATTAGTATAGATGGGAATCCATGTAGCCGAACAATATTTTCGAGGAATTCTTTGGCTAGGACAGAAGCTGAAGGTAAACCTTTCAAAGGAATGAAGTGGGCCATTTTGGAAAACAAATCCACAATTACCAGAATGGTATTGTATCCCGAACAAGGAGGCAAGTCCGTAATAAAATCCATTGATAGGGTGTGCCAGGGTGCTGGCGGTATGTCTAGAGGTTGAAGGAGACCGGCTGGTCTTTTCTTTTGACCTTTATTTTGGGCGCAAACACCACAGGACATCACAAAAGATTTAACATCTTTTCGCCAAGAGGGCCACCAGAATTGTCGTTTCACCTTTTCCATTGTCTTGGCAATACCGGGGTGTCCCTCTATTAATGTATCATGATAACCTGAAATAACTAGTTCGTGTAAATCCTTGTGCGGCAGGAATAAGCGTCCTTGGTAATAAGGTAAACCATTATCTATGGTAAAGTATGATCCCTTTTGTATCCAATCCTGTAGGACTGTAGGGTCCAGGAGTTGTTTCACTCTGACTTGAATGTCTTCAAGCGTCTGTAACGAAGTCATGCCTAGAATTCTCTGTTCGGGAATTATTGGTACTGGTTCTGAGTTTGTATCAGATTCTCCCATTCCAATTCGGGATAAGGCGTCTGCTTAGCCGTTCTTGCAGCCAGGTCGATAGGTAATCACGAAATCAAATTCAGCGAAAAACAAAGCCCATCGGAGCTGCCGTGATGACTGAGCCTTGGCGGTTTTCAAATACTGTAAATTCCGGTGATCAGTGATCACCGTGATGGTATGTCGAGCGCCAAGCAGGTAATGCCGCCAGGCTTTAAAAGCGGACTTTATGGCTAACAGTTCTTTGTCATTGATTGCGTAATTAATCTCTGGTGCCGAGAATTTTCTGGACCAAAATGCTACGGGATGCAGTTGGTTGGTTTCAGGATCTCTTTGAGACAGAACTGCTCCCAAGGCTAGGCTGGATGCGTAAGTTTCGACGACATACGGGAGATCTGGACGTGGGTGTTTCAATATAGGTGCGGAGGTAAACTTAGCTTTTAAATCCTGGAAGGCCTGCTCGGCTTCTTCAGACCATTCAAAACGTTTATTTTTCCTCAAGAGTGCAGTAATGGGTTGTACTATGCGTGAAAATTCCGGGATAAACCTGCGATAGAAATTGGCAAAGCCGAGCATGCTTTGAACTACTTTTACAGAGCTAGGTGATGGCCATTTGAGGATGGCATCCACTTTTCTTGAGTCCATTCGGACTCCTTTGGGTGTCAGGATGAAACCGAGAAACTCAACTTCTGTGGTATGGAAAACACATTTCTCCAGTTTAGCAAATAGTTTGTGTTGGCGCAGTTTTTCCAGAACTGCCCTAACGTGTTTTCTGTGATCAGATTCCGAAGAGGAGTACACTAGAATGTCATCGATATAGACGACAACACAAACATCGATGAGTTCCCGAAGGACATCATTCATGAAGAATTGGAAGGCAGCAGGCACGTTGCACAACCCGAAAGGCATTACCTGGTATTCGAATAATCCATATTTTGTACGGAAGGCTGTTTTCCATTCGTCGCCTTCTTTTACTCGCACCAGATGATATGCCCCCCGGAGATCTAACTTGGTGTACATGCAAGCGTCCTTCACCTGGTCAAGGAGTTCAGGAATCAGAGGCAGAGGATAACGGTTTTTAATCGTTATCTGGTTCAATGCGCGGTAATCGATACAAGTTCTAAGGTCGCCTTCTTTTTTAGGCACGAAGAACAAAGCCGAGGATGCCGGGGACTTTGACGGGCGAATAAAACCATTGGCGAGGTATTGATCCAAATATTGTCTCAAATGCAGGTTCTCAGGTTCGGTAAGGGCATAAATCCTGCTACAAGGGGGTTGTGCACCGGGCACCAGATCGATTTGGCAATTGTACGATCGGTGAGGAGGTAACGTGTTGGCCTGTTCCTTTTGGAAGACGTCCTGAAAGTCCTGGTATTCCAGAGGTAATTGCATGGAGGCAGAGGTTACAGATGCTATATTAATCTTCAGTTTTCTGGGTAGCAGGTTTGTGCACAATCCGGGAAGTTTATTCTCTTAGCTCGCCAATCAATTCGAGGATTATGTGTCTCTAACCAAGGAATTCCAAGAATAACCTCAAACTGTGGAGCCTTGATTACATCAAACACAACTGCCTCCCGATGGCCGTCATGACCAATAAGAGTCACCTCAGTAGTGGAATGTGTTACCGGTCCAGAGGCAATTTCAGTTCCATCGACTGTGGTGATGACATCTTTGCTGATTTTAGGACGGAGAGGGAGGTTAATCCTAGAGACCAATTCACGATCCACATAGTTTCCAATAGCCCCACTATCGATGTATGCCTTTATTGCATGCAACCGCTTAGGCTTTTCTGGATCTACGAGAACCATTGGCACAATGAAATGCGAGGTCTGAGAGTTAGTTTTCAAGCTCGGCAAGCGGACCCCTACGCTTGTCGGGCTGAGTCGTTTCCCGAAATAGTGTCTTCATGGTTTTTATCAGCGGCTCCTACCGCTTTTCGGGGTGGTTTTGCCGGGCAATCTCGTAGAAAGTGTCCAGTGTTCCCACAATAAAGACATAATTTTAACTGCTGCCTCCTTTCACGTTCCTTTTGAGTTAAGGGTTCTTTAACCCCTCCAATTTGCATAGGCTCAGAGACATCAACTCCCTTGGGGTTAGCGTGGGTCTTGACCAACACCCGGGTCTCAAACCTGGACCGATCTGTTTTTCTGTTTTGAAGTCTGTGATCCAATTGGACCACTAAGTCTATATATTCTGTGCATTCTTGGGGCGGATTTACAACTTGGGCCAAGACATCTTTAAGTTCTCCACATAGACCTTGATAAAATAACGTGACTCTTTTATCCTCTGGCCATCCCGTTTCCACAATTAGTCTATTAAAGGTTGCAATATAGGATAGGAGGTCCTGATTGCCCTGTCGCAGGGATAGAAGTTCGTCATCCAGAGCATGCCCCTGAGAGTGTTGAGAAAATAACCTTTCCATGCTTGCTTGAAATCCTTGAAAATCACGGAGAATCGGGTCATCTTGAGTAACCAGTGGAACTGACCAATCGGCAGCGCAGCCGCTGAGATATGACAATACAAAGGCTACTTTGGTCTGATCATTAGGGAAGGCCCCAGGTCTGCATAGGAAGTGCAAACGACACTGATTCATGAATACGGCGAATCGTTTGGGGTCCCCAGCAAAGCGTTCAGGTGGGGCCAGCGGCATGTTTCCAGGTAGATTAATCTGCACAGGGTTACTGGGAACCACAGGAGCGGGGTTCCCTCCGGAACAGGGTAGAGGAGTTTGTCCAGCTTGACCTTGCAAAAGCTGTCTGGCCAGGTCATCAGTTCTTTCCTTTGATATTATTAATTCCCTCTTGAGGGCATTAGTCTCTTGACGAGCGGCATGTACTTCGGCCCGTAATTCCCCCAGTAATTGGGCCAACTGATCAGTCTCAGAAGTTTCCATAGCGCCTGGGTGGGAATTTGTAGGAAGGCTTCGCGTTCTGTAACGCTCACCTGACTCCCACGGGGCGCTGGCCTGGTTCGCGCTGCTGTGACCCCGTCTAAGGTGATGCGCAGGGTTCGGAAGACGGACTGGACCGGGCCCCAGATCTGGCTTGTCTGACTCGCAGAAGTATCTGTAGGTGAGAATAGGGGGTTAACTGTCTGCGGGGTAATGCAATCGGCCTCCCACTTACCCCTCTCACCCTCCTCAAAACCCTTCTGTGCTTCCCCGTAGCGTCTCACCTTAGGGTCTGGAAGGACGAGCTCTCCATCCTGCTTCTGATGCAGGGGCGCATTGGTATCCAGTTACGTCACTGGATTTTCGGATGGGTGAGAACCAAACTTGCTTGGCTTCCAGGTAAGTTTTTCTATAAGTGGTTCCCCTTGTGTCCATGCATTAATGTTCTAATGCTAGTGTCTTTTTCCCCATAGGGGCCGGGGTACGGAATGCCGGGGAACAGGCACCGACCCGAGGTGAGAGGTGAAATCCTTGTGGAAATCAGGTAAGTCTTTAATGAGTGTTTTGGTAATGTCTTTTCATTCACTCATTAACGCTGATGTCTTTTTCCCCTTAGGGGCCGGTGTCCGAAAATGCCTGGATGCGGCGCGGATCCGAAATGAAAAGGGAATGACCCAACAGGTAAGTCTTGACATGGAGTTTTAGCTTCCCTTTTCCCTTCTTTCTCTCACCTTTGTTCTTGTCTTTTTCTCCCTAGGCGCGGGGGCGCGACTGCGAATCCGGATGGTCGCTGCTGAACATGGAGGCGCCCTGTAAAGGTGAGTAGAATGCGGCGCTGCAGCGATCGATGCGATGTGCTTTTAAAAATAAATGTCTTCCTTTTCAGTATTGTTGGCGAAATGTCTCTGGGATGCAGATTTAGCAGGTGAGGCCTTTTCCTTCTTCTGTTCTCTTGTTCCCTTCCTTTGCAGGTGATTCAGGATGCTGGCAGGTGTGGCAGAAATCAAGGTGCAGGAGCAGACACGGTTAGCGTCCAGCTGCTAGATGCAGAACAACGCGAAGCACGTGTGGCTGATCGGGTGTGGTTTAAATAGCCTTGGAAGAAGTTCCTAGAATGTGTCCTTCCTCCAATCAGGTATGTATCCTTCCCCGACCAAGCCGAGGTGGTAAATGAGTCCCACAGGTAAAGTAGTTCCTTTCAGGCCTCAAGGAGGCCGGGGTTCTGCAGCATGGTCTGCATCAGGTAAGTGCATCCAAACACTTTCATAATGAGCCTGGCGCCTATGGCGCCAGGACTGACGTTTTCTATGAGCCTGGCGCCATAGGCGCCAGGACGCTGTCCAAAGGGCCCCTATAAGGGGTTGCTGGGACCTTCCCTGGGGACTTGATGTCCGCTTTTGGGGACGCAGGGCCTGAGCCGGCTCCCCGGGAGCGGGCATCGGGACAGCGCACTTAATCGCTGATGTCATTCTGCAAATCTCTGCGGGATTACAGATCGATAAGCGTTTTCACGCAGCCAGACATCCTCAGAGTGCCGGTTTGGTGGAACGCTGCAACGGTATTTTGAAGAATAAACTAGCGAAGGTGTGTGCACACAGCAATTTAAAATAGCCTGACGCTCTACCAATAGCCTTGCTCTCAACGCGGACATCCGCACAGTCAAAAACAAGACTTTCCCCATACGAAATCGTTATGGGAAGGCCTGCAAATGTATGGAATGCACGAGACCTACAAAATGGGCTGATATTGAATATCCATTACTGTCTGATTATTGTGACCAGTTGACTCAAAACTTGCGTTTGATTCATCAACAGGTTCGAAACAGCCCTGCCTGAAAAATACGTGGGCCCAGGCCTTCGAATCTGGCCTGGGGAGTATGTTCTGTTAAAGAATTTCAAGAGGAAAACGTGCATGGCACTGCGCTGGAAGGAGCCTTACCAAGTCCTACTGGCTACGCAGATAAGCGGTACGTGTGTCCGGTAAGAAACATTGGATACAAATAAGTGTCACTGCCTTTGCCTCTCGATCAGAGCGAAAAGAAGGAGACCGATCGACATGTGCCTATTCTGATTGATGCCCACGAGCGATACGAAACCACTTCCTGGGCCTGAGGAGCCTACGGAGAAAGTGCTTCCTTTTTCTTCTGAATCGACTGACATTCTTCCTTCGGAAACGGATGATACTTTGTTCATCGACCATTCAGTACCTGGTGCTTTGAGGTACAACCTTCGACCACGAGATCTGATTCAGTTTAGGGATTGACATGACGTTTTTTAATAGAATAGGAAAGTGCGGTAGGATTGCTGCACCAACTAAGAAACCAACGTTGTGCCATTCCCTCGTCATTCCCCTCAGGACAAGCTTACGGGTGGAGAGCGGCAAAGAAGACTATCAAGATTGGCCACGCGGTCAGGTGCCACAAACGGATGAACTTTAAAAAGCCTATCAGTGAGGCTTCTTAACAGACGCTGAAGGACTATGCCCGCGTTTGGGGCTGCTTGCTTAAATGAGGACGTGGTACATTTGCAGCTTGGTGGGCCTCCTTATTACCTACTGGAGTAATTTTAAAAGAAATCATAGATCAGTAAGGTCTAGAATATTTGTCAGAGGCAGTATTGAGTGTACTTCTGTTTGCGAATACTGAACATCCCAGAGGTAATAATACTAATCGATCAAATTCATTTATATTCGTTCCATCAAAATTACCAGTGGCACTGTCATTCCATCGTCCAAAGAACAGTGCCCTAAATGTGGCATAACATGCAGTAGACAGAGGGTACTCGATCTATTCCGTCTGTGGGAGTGAAGCTTATCCTTGGTTACCGAAAGATTGGTAGGGTACATGTTATCTGGGAATACTCTTGCTTGGGGTATACGTTACTTCCACCGCTGATATCCTGAAAACTCGTCCTAGAAGGGAAATTGAAGGTGATACCCCCCTACAAGTACTGGGGGACATTGCTAAATCTATGGTCCCATTCTGGGGACAAATAATTAACTCTCAAGACATTAGAAAGCAGGCTAGGATATTGGAGAAAACTATCAATGAGACTACAGATATCATGTTTGATATGATACTGAACAAAGAGCCATTAGACTAGTAGCTCTTCAGAACAGGATGGTGTTAGACATCATCCTGGCCGAGCGTGGTGGTGTAGGCAAAATGGTCGGGTCTGCGTGTTGCGTACCTGACTCTGCCCCCACCATTTTCCAAGCGATAAAGAGATTGCATATTTTGGGTTCAGAGGTACACATTCCCCGAGGGGATTTGGACCTTAGTACATGGTTTGGGAGTTTACTATGAACTTGGGGTTGGAAGATATTTTCTGTCCTGGCTATAATCCTTGGTATAGACATATTCTGTTGCTGCTGCATCCAATGTCTGCCTGTCCTGGGTTCAATGATAGGGGATTGCTGTGCATGTTCATTAGTCAAATTAAAACCATTAGTCACCGGTACACATCACTAGTGCAATGGTCATGCAGGAGGCTGCTATAAAAGAGTTTATGGCGATCGATATTTATGACATTGATGATTCAAGGTGTTCTGATGATGACTCTGCAACTTGGTCGTCCAAGGATGCCATGTTTGGATGATGCTCTTGGCTTAGGCCAAAAGGAGGGTTTGTGAAAATAGATTTAGTTTAAGTGTTTTACAGGTATGCATATTGGCCTAAGCACATTCGCATTACGTTATGAACTAACTGCCACACTAATGGTGGCCACGCTGCCATTTTGTTTCATTCGCCATCTTGGATGACATTTTCAGTTCAATACCCTGCTCATCTCGCTTTCCTCACTTTGAACATGCTGGAAGGCCGCAGCATGAACCCTCTGCTAATTGATAAGCAGGAATGCACATTCTGCTGAGAGTTTTGTTTGTCTTACACTGTAGAACCTTGAAGTATCTGTGGAAGCATCGCTAATCTATAAGTTAGGTGCCCGTCTGTCTCAACCATGTTTTCCCCACTGGACTAATACATTGTAATAATGTGCAGCTGCTATGTGCTCCTCTAGAGGAAAACCCTATTCCCAGGCTTTAGAGCAAACTGACCGTAGGCTCCAGGAGCAATATAGATAGGCTGTACGCAAATGTTACCTTGTACCAAGGAACACGAAATGCCCCCACGCACTGTTTTGCCCCGCTCCCAGACAGTACATTGTCAATAGGACGGGGAAAATGCAGACTCGGTGCTTTAGTAATATTACCTACATGGAAAGGTCAGGAACCCTATGGACCCTGTCACATATTTCAAATGTGATTCTGTTTAGTATATATATGTAACATTGGCTGTTAAGGGCTCTCTCCCGCCACAGTGTCTATACGCATGCATCATGGGGCGCTGAGACACCAGTCCGGACTGAAATAAATGCATTGTAAACCTTGTGACTGGCTATTTCCATTTCTTGTAGTAAGCCTCATTTTGTGGTCTTTCACCCCAGCCTCAGTATAGAAAGTTCAGGAGAAGGACACCCTTCCCAGGGACAAGCTTTCCCAGCCTCAGTATAGAATGTCTAGGAGAATGACTTCCTTCTCCTGAATAGGCTTCCCCAGCCTCAGTATAGAAAGCCCAGGAGAATGACTCCCTTCTCCTGGATAGGCTTCCCCAGCCTCAATATATGATTAACTGTCAATAGTCGCAGCATAGCATTTTCTTGTTCTAACTTCTTTACTTCTGCCCTTAGCTGCTGTAGTTAATATTGCAGCTCCTATAATGCTGCCATACCGGACTGGGGTGAGAGATGTCTTAATTGGTCAATAACCCTGTCTCGCTTTGACTTTGTACCCGTTTCAGGTCTTGGGTCCGAAGTGTTGTTTTTAGGGGCTGTTCTAGAAGTAAGCGGGTGACACAGGAAGACGGGAAGGCAGCCCCAAGAATATGGGTACCTGATAATACTGTACCGACTCCCTGCACCATGTGGATGCTTCCCCCGATTAGCGAGATGCAAGAACAGTGCAAACATTGACAGGGGAAGCAAAATGTTCTTGCCAGATGATGGAGGCGGAGGATCTGAAGGATTTTAGCAGGAGCCCAACCGAAGCGGCAACAAACAGGCATCAATGTGGAAAAGAGCGGATACCAACACGAAGCAGGGAGGGATCCGGGGCAGTCAAGGGACGAGGACCAAGTACTAATAGGGAGGCAGGAGAGAGAAAGAAGGAGGAGACCAGGCGGGAAAGGGAGTAAAGAAGGGGCAACTGCTCAAGGAAAACAGGAGAGGACCGAAAGAGACAGACTGGAAAACACAAAGGAGAAGTCAGGACTCTGCAGGCAGTGAACTGGCTGAGTGCATCAAGACGCGCTCAGCCGAGGGAGAGAGGGCTTTAAATACACCTCCCTCTCAGAAAAAAAGGCCGGCAACATGGCGTGGTCACCGCCATAGAGACCCCTGAAATTGGTATACGCCATGCATGCCCGGAACCCAGAAGGCGGTCCACCATGCATGCGCAGTGAAATCCTCATGGGACTCGTAGGATGCGTCTCTAGATGAGTTTCAGTCTCTGGTTTTGTTTACGTAGCACTCTGACGAGTATGATTAGTCCCGTAATATATTTCACCCTCTTTCCTTTATCACTTGGATGAGTAGATTGAGTCCTTTGATGTATTTTACTCTTTCAGTTCCTCCTTGAGTCACTGGGATAAGTCACATGACATATTTCACTCTCTCTGCTCTTTCTTGTATCACTAGGGCGTGCATGCTGAGTCCCGAGATATATGTCACTCTCTCGTACAACTGAGACGAGCAGGATGACTCTCGATATACATTTCACTTTCTTGACTCTTTCACACACCACTGGGTCGAATGGGATGAGTCACGAGATATATTTTACTTTCTGTACTAGGACGAGCATGATGCAGGTACTTGTTTTTCCCGTGTTGCCTCCCGAGTCTCCTTCCTTCCCCGTTGTTAGGTAGAATTTCATTTTTGTGGAATATTCTCCCCACTTGTCCCCAGAACTTTTTGCTTGACTCTTGTTTTTTTCATCAGTTCCCCTGAGTGAGTGGGAACCTTTTCCCCACTCACTCAGTCTTTTACTTTACCTCTGGGAACCTTTTTCGACCCTTTTGGTTGTATCTTTTTGGAGTAATGCTTTCCTCCACTTTTTAAGGCATCTGTAATTTATTACTGCAGCACACAGCACTTTCTGTGCAGTGTTGCTGGGAGTCATTTCATCTGCCCTTTTGATTTTCCATGTGATAACTACTGTTTCCAAGGATAGGGGAATACTTTCTATCCTACCTAACTTTTATTTTGTGGAATCAGCACATGCCACCTTATGTGGAGTGCTGAGGGGACACAATGTATCCCCTTTTCCATTTCTCCTCTAGCTTTCTAGTTACAGTGACAAGTTCACCTGAGTGGCTGGTGGCAGTGGATATTTTCTACCAATTATTAGTGAAACGTACACGCAGGCTGCTGTCCTGGCTGCGGTAAGGGACATATGGGTCAGCATTGTACTAAAATGGCGTCTTTCTTTTGCCAGCTCTTGAGGACTTGTCCTTTCTTGAGCCTTCTTCTGCCATCCTGGGTGGGGGGAGGTCCCGCTCACGCTTTTGTCTTTGCCGGGCTCTCACTGAGAATCCTGCCCGAGAGCACCAGCATGTCTGGGAGGACATGAATCTGGGAATGCACCGAAACTATGCATGTCTTTGTCCTCCAGTATGTCTGATTAACCCCTTGCGACAGCAATCACCCAAAGTTTGAATGTGGCATGACTGCTGATTGGCCGAGGTTCCTGCATAAAGACGAGGTTCCTGGAGCAGAAAGGGAGAATCAACCAATGAAACGAAGAATCCCAGGAAGTATGACGTCTACAGACACCTCCAGCAGCTGCCAGTGATTGCTGAGTGACTGCTGTTGCTCCAACCTCCTCTTCTAATGGACAGGAAGAGTCAGAGCAGATGAC
Source organism: Ambystoma mexicanum (assembly GCF_040938575.1). NCBI lineage: Eukaryota > Metazoa > Chordata > Amphibia > Caudata > Ambystomatidae > Ambystoma > Ambystoma mexicanum. The sequence goes on from NC_090932.1 coordinate 1,681,178,809, forward strand.
TTCCTCCCCTGAACTGGTCGGACTAACCAATCTTGAGACTATCTGCATTTTGAACTGTCCTTCGAAGAGCTGCGGACATCTTGGACCGCAATTCCCCAATACCCTGGGACCTGGATCAATTTACTGTGCATCATATCCTGAAGTGCGGTTTCGGCTGGAACTTAGTGGGCATCCTGCTGGGCCTACAGTGACTCTATGCCACTCAGACGTCTCCCCTTCCAAGTTGGGGACCAAGAATCAGAGAGAAGTCTGCCATGTGACAAATGCAGCTGAACGGAATCCTGTGTCGAGTTTCAACGAGCCAGTCTCATGAATATCGTCTGCTGGGCATCCCGTTGCAAGAAGCTGACCGTCTGCTTCAGCCAAGCATTCTTTCTACAGCCTCCAAGCCAGGAATCCTAACCGGAGCAGCGGTCGCCTCACCTGGGGACCTGTCAGTGACATGGTCTTCTTTCTTCCTGAAAAGGTACTGTCCCAATGCTAGGCACTCACCTAGGTGCTTTCTCTGTTAAATTAGACTCCTCCTGAGTTTTCAAAGACACATTTGGGTAGACAACCAACTGTGTTCTCCCAGGCCTAAGGACACTCGCCCTTTGGTCTATAATCCCCCAGGGGGTCTGCCCGACCTCCCTGAACCACCTTTTAACTAAACACTTTACCTATTTGCAACATATGATGAAATCATATTTTATTTATATCGCGTTCATACACAAGTGTTTCAGAGCACGACGAGGCAAGGGAGGGTAACAAAGGAGGACAAAAACAACGATCTTACTATGCCCAGTGACATTGAGAACGCGCAAGTGCAGGGGAGGGGGAAGGGGGAAAAGTACAAAGGGTGGGGAGTAGTGGAAATTGCTGAACACGTGATCAAAAAACAACAAGTAGTGCAGCCATCAGGTGGCAGGTGCAGAAATAAGGTGCAGACAACGGGTGCCTAATAGTGCAAGAGGGGGACTGTAGGGTTGCAGATACAGACCCAAGTGCAGGGGTTGCCAGGAGACAGTGCGGGTATGCAGCTGGGTGGGCAGCGTCTGGGCTTGAATTCAGAGGGTAGCCAGGTGCCCAATGTCGAAGCAGACAGGGAGCAGCAGGGGAGAGGAAGAGCGAAAGCAGAAGCAAAGAGGAAGGTCTTGATGTGCTACCGGAACCGAAGATGATTCTCCTCAAGTTTCAGAGAGGCAGGGAGGCTGTTCCAGAGGGAGGCCCCCACCGAAGAAAGATATCTACTCCCAACTTGTTGCTTGGAGAAGCGGCTGACCCTGTGTGAGTTGGAGGTGGAGGAGCGAAGAGCTCGAGAAGGAAGGTATTTCCAAAGGGAGAGATGAAGGTATTGAGTACCCAGAACCCAGAAGGCCTTGTGGACAATGCAAGGGGCTTGTACTTAATCCTTGCAGTCACTGGGAGCCGATGAAGAGATTGCAGGGCTGGAGAGATACAATCCCAGGGCTTCAGGCCTGTTCTGAAAATAGAAGAAATCTGCTATTTTGGCAACCTTGACAGCTGCAGCCTTTCTTTGTTCTTCCACCCAGGGGTCTTGTTCACCCAGTGTCCCAACAGACAGAGTCTCTCATTCCCAGATAGGGCTGGACTTTCTGAAGTATAGGTTGCCTAAAAAGTATTTACCAGTATCTTTGTTGCTTACTTTAAATGTTGGTTGTAAGAAATGATTTGCTAAACTTGAATGCTACCCTACTACATACCTGCATATCATCCGAGAGTTTACTATTGAGTAATGCTCAACAAAAGTCTTCCTGTATATTAATGTAATTACTTAACTATAATTCTAATACTGTGTTAGCTGCCTTAATGTTTATAACAAATACTGCTCAGCCATTGCTACCAAACCTTTTGGGTAGTTCAGGCCAAACCTAAGAGTTGGAGCCCTGTACTCCTAAGAGCAAGTCTTCTACAGTCCTACCACAGATAGACATTAGTAAAACTCTCTAACCCCCCTTACCTTGTTTCTCACGGGTTGGTATCACCAGGCCTGCCTTTAGGAAAGGGAACTCACTTTATTTGTTCATGGCGGCTTCAGCTTGCACTCCATGTCTCTCTACCTCACTCTCTGTGGTTCAGCGGGGCCAGCATTACAGCTGTCTCTGCATCGTTGCTGGACTGTACAGTCTACCTCATGGATCATGCCACCACTCATGACTGGTTCTCTCTATCGTGTTTCTCTTCATCTGCTTTCTTCCTTCAGCTCCTTTGGTACCTCTCACATATGCCAGCTGGTTGTTTCCTCCCCGTGGAGGATCACCCGGTCTCTCTGAGCGGTCATCATGCTGCTGATTTGAAACTCCCGGGTTTCACATCTCCCCGACAGTAGTCCTCCTTTCCTTTTCACGTTACATTCTTGGGTCCTTTTCAGCAGAGAATGGCAGTCCTTTTTCACTTCAAGTTGAGCACTCTTCATTGCTCACTCACTGCTCCTCTTAACTGTATTGTTGGTTTCCAACCACTGAGCAATCATTATTACTTGCTCAATCATCTTCTTTATAATGGTTCCATTACACCAGGGGTCTGCAACCTTTGGCTCTCCAGATGTTTTGGAATACAACTCCCATCATCCCTAACCAGCATAGTAAATAGACAGATATCATGGGAATTGTAGTCCCAAACATCTGGAGAGCCAAATGTTGAAGGCCCCTGCACTAGACATTTCTCGAGATTGAATCTTGCGTTATAGTAGCAAACAGTGGCATGACCTGCTGAGTCTTTTTTTTTTAAACGATTTTTATTGTTTTCAAAATAAACAAAAGAAAACACCAACCAAACACGCAGTACAAGCAACAATACAGTTGTGCATTATTAACACTCAATAATAACCACTGCTCACCTTATCCCGCCCTCCCCTACGAGCCTATTGTTCTTCTCGCTCTGCGTCCGCACCGCGTGGTGGGGTCACCTTTCCTGTGGATTCTGTCAACTCTTGTGTTGTTCCAAACAGTTCCACTACCATCAGTTTCCAGGCCATCAGGGTTCCCACTTCTTCCTCTCCCCCTATATTACTTGCATCCTGCCATACCATAGTCTCTGCCTCCGTCCATTTCTGCAATTCGTTCCACCACATCTCCACCCGTGGCCTGTGACAAGCCTTCCATCCCATGGCAATTCTCCTTTTTGCGAGCACATATGTTAGATCCTTCAATTTGTTAACATGCTTAAGGTTCTGCGATCTGGGGAACACTCCCAGTAAACAAGCCCAGACTGAGTCTATGACAATAATAACCACCTTTGCCGCCAGTTTCCCCGCTACCTCGCTCCAGAAGCGCTCAATCACCGGGCAGGACCAGAACATATGTACCATATCGGCCTTTTCCTCATCACATTTGGGGCATGCCTGTCTACTAGCGTTCTCAAACCTCGATATCCTCGGGGGTGTCATGTATGCCCTATGCGTGATATATAGTTGTATCTGTTTTAATCTGGCGTTTCTCAAAACCTTTTTGTGGTATCCCAGGGCATGCTCCCACATCCCATCCTCCATCGGGGCTCCCACCTCCGCTTCCCAGTCTGATCTTAATTGCGTTGGTTCCTTTCCAACCCTGGTCATCAGCATTTCATACAATCTAGAAATCTCGTGCACTCCTTCCGTTATGTCATATATCGTATCTATGGTAGCATCAGGCTCTCCTACCAGTACCTTCTTAGGCCAAGTTTTTTTAAGTTCCTGCACCATTTTGAAATATGTAATTTATTTACCCACATGTAGCCCCACTTCCTCTTCTAACTCTTAAAGATTTATGATCGCCCCCTCCCGCCAGACATCTCCCACAGTCACCAACCCCACTGACTCCCAGTGGCCCGTAATTGTCCTTCGTAGCTGCTCGTCTCCCTTAGTCAATGCCACTAGCGGTATCTGCGGGGAGCACGGGGCTGGGTTTCCCATCATCTGGCACGCTCAGCGCCAGATCCTCCACCCGAGCATCATCAACATAGGACAGGCTTTCATTTCTGTTTTAGGCAGCCAGATCATTTCTTTTAAATAGTATGGGGCACAATATGTTTTAAACAGCCTAGACTCAGGTGTCACTTCGTTCAAAAGCCATTTGGCTACATATTGCAGCTGACTAGACTAGCTACATAATAAACCTCATAGTTAGGTAGTTTTATTCCCCCTTTTTCATAGAAGTTCTGCAACTTCCATAGCACCACCCTATTCCTGGTACCCCGCCACAGGAAGTCTCTGCATAGGCCATTCAATCTAATAAAAAACTTCTTGGGTATTAGATACGGAATATTTCCAAAATAATGTAGGAGCCTGGGCAAAACTACCATTTTGAGCATTGCACTTCGCCCCATCATTGCCAGAGGGAGCTTTGCCCAAAATGTCATGTTTTTTTTTCGATGTTTCTTATGGCTACCTCGGTATTATGCCTATGCTCTTCTTCTACTGTATGATACACATCTATCCCAAGGTACCGAAAAGTATCAACAGCCCAAGGAGCCTGCAGCACCGGCAATCGCTCAGTAGTGAGCCCTTTGTAGTTACCCAATGGAAAAATGATAGATTTCTGTGGGTTCACCGCTATGCCAGACAGCCTCGCGTACCTGTCCATGACTTCCAAGACATACTGGAGATTCTCTTCTGGGTATCTCGGGTACAGCAGCAGATCATCCGCATATAAGGAGATCAAATGTCGCTCCCCACCCACTTCAATACCTATCATATCGTACTGTTGTCTATGGTATATAGCCAAAACCTCTAAAGCTAATATGTACAGCATAGGGGACCATGGGCACCCCTGTCTGGTGCCCCTGCCTAGTTGCCATCTTTCAGAAATCACCGCTCCTGTTTTGACCCTGGCCAACGGCTCGCTATAGAACATCTTTGCCCACCTTATGTATCCAGGCCCCATACCATAACCCGCCAAGGCTGTCAGTAACCATGGCCACTTGACAGAATCAAAGGCCTTCACAGCGTCTAAGAACACTATCGCCATTTCGCCATCATTCCTACACCCCCATTCAACAGCCCGATGGAGTCGCCTATCGTTATGAGTTATGTTCCTGTTCGGGACATACCCTGTCTGGTCTGGGTGTATTAGCTTGCCAATGACCCTACGCAGTCTGCTTGCCAGGACAGCTGTCAGTATCTTGCTGTCCTGCTTCAGCATTGAGAGCGGCCTATAAGAACCACAGCTGTGTCTAGGCTTTTTAGGTTTGGGAAGTGGTATCATTATCGCTTCTCTAAGTGACTCTGGCAGCCGTCCCATCTCAAATGCTTCATTTAGCATAACTAGCATCGGGGGAAACACTTCTGCCTTATACACTTTATAAAACTCGCTTGGAAAGCCATCTACCCCCGGGGTCTTGCTAGTAGGTAGCTGCCTCATTACTTCTTCCAGCTCCTCCATGGTAATTGGTGCATCCAGTTCCTCTCTTTCTTCAATGCGTATTGTTGGTAGACCTATGTCATCTAGTGTCTCTCTTATTTCTCCACAACTGCTTCCCTCCACATCCCCGTATAGGTCCCTGTAATAATTTGCAAACTCCAGATTAACTTCCTCCTGAGTATCAGCTACACTGCCAACTTCTCTTGTAATTGTCCTGATGGTGGGCCTGGGGACCTCGTTTTTGTATAACCATGCCAAGAGCCTTCCTGTTTTATCCCCTCCCGCATGCGGTCTTTCAACATATTTCTTATAATTAAGGTTAGACAGTCTATCCCACAGCTCCGCACGTCTGTTGCCATTTGAGTATCAACTCCACGTCTATCCCAGTATCATCTATTCCCTTTCTGCATTATTTAGATCAGCCAGGATTCCCCCTTGCAGGCCTTTAGATTTTGCTATGGCTATGCCCCGCAGCACCACCTTAAAAGCTTCCCATTGCGTGCTCGCCGAGTCCACACAGCCCGTATTCACCTCAAAGTAATTTATAATCTGCTCCCTTATATCTTCTCTAAAAAGGGGGTCTTTGAGTGCCTCCGCCCGGAGGCGCCACGTCGGTATCCTCGCTCTTGGGGGGCGGTATTGCCAACTAACTACCAGGGGCGAGTGGTCCGACAGGACCCGCGCCTTATATTCTGCTTGCACTACCTCTGCCACAGTTTCAGACGTGACAAAGACGTAGTCTAGCCTCGTGTGCAGCTGCTGTGGGGCAGAATAATGCAAGTACTGCCTTTCATGGGGAGGTTTTACTCTCCATACGTCCACCAGGCCGAAGTCGTCTAGCAGTGTCTGTAACACCTTTGCTGCTGGAGCAGGTCTGTCAAACCTCTGGTCTGATCTGTCTATCATAGGGCTTAATACACAGTTGAAATCGCCTCCCCAAATCACTGCGCTTCCCATACACATACTAAGATTAGTACTCAGGGCTCTGAAATATGTCGCCGTGTTCTGATTGGGGGCATAAGTGTTCACAATGCATACATCCTTGTTCTCCACCAGTCCCCTCAACCTAACCATCCTCCCGTCTGCTTCCGCAGTTTCTTGCAACTTGTAAAACGGGACATGCGGTGCCACCCAGATAAGCACGCCTCTGCCATATGCAGAGTATGTCGAGCCCATTACGACCCCTTTCCACTTCTTCACAACTGTTTCCAGCTTTTCCCACGTCAAGTGAGTCTCCTGTAACAGTTCAATATCTATCTTTTGTCTACGCAAGTATAACATCACTTTGTTCCTTTTTAAATAACTATTGAGGCCTCTGACGTTCCATGTAATTATTTTAAGGTCCCCCATGGCATGTTGGTATTCCCGTTCCCCTCCCGCCAGTGCAGGCCAGATCCTCTTTCCATTTCTGACTATATAGGCTCGTTCCCCAATACCAACTACCCATAACTAGAAACACCCCACACAACCCTCCCACCCTCCCGCCTCCCTTCCGCCTCCCTTCCCTTCCCCAACTTCCCAAACTCCCTTCTCTAATCCCCTCCCTCCCCCAACAACACCCCACTCAACTGTTGCCCAGCTCCATCCCTGGATCTCAGGCTCCCCTGCATCTAGCTCTTCCTGGCTCACGCCTATACACGAAGCTCTGCAGGGTGAGGTCGTCCTAGTGACCAACCTACTACAACTACAATGATTACTCGGGGGGAGTAGGGTGCTTGTGTCTTGCCGCTCCTGTATGCAACAGTTTAATTACACTTTGCTACACAACCTGCGCATGTATGCGCACTACTATATTCCAGTCTCTCAAATGAACAATGTCAAGGGTATCCCAGCAGAGTGTGAGCTTACTCAGTCACCTCCCTTAATTTTAAACACTATCGATGTCTCCGCTGGGGTACTCGCTCTGCATCCCCTCAATACATTTGCAATGTCCCCATCACTTATCGTGTTCCGCTCGCGCTGGATCCGCATCTTGTTCCGGGCAGCCTTGAAGGTCCAGCCATGTCGTTGCTTCTTCCGGGGTGTCAAAAAAGTGCATCTTGCCCTTGTGCTGCACTTTCAATTTTGCAGGGTACAGAAGCATGTATTTTATTCCCGCTACGCGCAGTCTCCTCTTGACTGCAACGTAGCTGTACCGCTGCCCCTGGACTAGCATTGTATAGTCAGGGTACGCTGTAATAGCGCATGAAGCCCTTTCAATCGTTCCTCCTTTGCGGAGGCACTCTAATATCTTCTCGCGATCTTTTTAATTCAATATTTTCGCAATTATCGCCCGGGGGGGGTGCCCCAGGCTTCGGTCTCCTCATAAGGGCTCTGTGCGCACGCTCCACTGCGAATCCTTGCGACAGTCTTTCAGCCCCTATTTCTTGCAGCAGTAGGTTCTCAACGTAGTCTGTAGGGTCTTGGCCTTCCTCCCCCTCCGGCAGGCCGACCACGCGGATGTTGTTCCTCCTTGCTCTCCCTTCCGCCTCCTCTGCCCGAGCTTCCAGGTTAGCTACCTGTTGCTTCAGTACGTGAACCTCCTTTGCATTGCTGCTACTAGTGTCCGTGTTGATTTTCACCGCACTTTCCAAGCTACTCGTTCTCTCTGCCAACGCCCTAACATCCTGTCTCAGCAAGGCGACTTTGATGCCCACTGCATCTATCTTGGCCTCCAGGGAAGTGCGCAAGTCTGCCATCGCTAACCCCCATGAATCTTTTAGTTCCGTGATAGCTGCCAAAATCTGGTGGTTTTCGATCGTTGTGGTGCTCTCCATCGGTGCTGACGCGCCCTTAAGTGCTGTGGTCGCAGGAGACAACTGCGTCTTGGCAAATGCTTCCATAGTGGACTGTTTATTCTTACTCTTGGTCATGGTCCCTCTTCCCGCCATCCTGTAGCCGCAGCTATGTGTCTGAGGTTGCTTGGTCTCTGACGTGTCGGCTCTGCACTTCTGTTTCGATGCAAACCCAGTACTGCACCACAGGTCCAACGAAGTTGACCAGGAGAGCTTCCGTATAGGCTTGCGTTTGCAGGGCTATTCCTGGAGTGGGTTGTGCCCTACCACGTATTGGCTCATTTTATTGATCGCAGAGATCATTCTTTCCTTTGCCGTAGGCACCTGACTTTTGGGCTCTTTGCCCAAAGTACACTGTTGGGTATGTCTTCAGCAATCTTCCTCTCATAATGCCATATGCCGTGCTTCTCTGTAATGCCGGTTGCTCTTAGGCTCTATGTCTCATCACACTATAGTGTGCCATTGGGCAGTGCCCACCATACACCAGTTCCTTGCACCATGCCCCCATGGCCTCTCATATGGATACTCGCTGGCTCACCTTCCCAGTTGTGTTATGGCTGAGTCCAGCGTATCAGACACACAGTGAGCCACTATCCCCAAATCCATATGGCATGTCACTACACATTCACACTTCCATGCAGGCCTGCTAATTATGGCCAGTTTAGTGCACAGTTGGGAGCCACATCCTCCGGGTCGATGAGTCCCACATGCTGCAGTACGGCACACGTTCGTTCTGTGCAGCCGAAGCTGGTCTATTCTGTAATTGATTCCCGGTTATGGCCTGCGGCGGAGCCCCACGCTTCAATAACAAAGGGAAGTGTTTCCCGTCCCGCTGTGTGCCAGTCCTTCCCGGGCCACCTTCCTGAGCTGCCGCTTGCTGGCCCTTCCTCTGTTGTGCCGGCTTCCACTCTCAGACTTCGGCTCTCGAACGGTCCACCCGCCACCGAAGCATACCAAGCCGCTGCTCCAACACTTCAGACTATGCAGCTTCACGCAGGTTCGGGCGTATTCTCGTGCTGGCTGCAGAGCCTTCAGTCCCTCACTGAGCCTGTCACATCGACTGCTTGCTTCGTATCACACCAGCTATTCTATTTGTTCACCCCCAAGCAGCAGAGCCTCACTGTAAATTCGGCTTTGTGTCATTACAATGTAACACGCTTGATAAGGATTCTGCTTCCTTTGTTTCAGACCACTCCTTTGCCACTAGTCAGCCGATCCCACTTCATTTATCCACTCTTCGAGTCTTCTCACGCCTCCTACTGTTACATTGTATCTCTTTGTTTTTTTGTTAGATTTCCCCACCCGGAGCTCCGTGCTGCTGTTATTTCATTTCCCGCAGGCAGCTGGAGCCGCACATTCAGTCGGCTGGTATGGCCGAGGGGGGCTACCTTGTCTCCGTGCTTCGTCAACCGGCTTCGCTCACGGTTGTTATCCACTTCACGTGTTTTGCCCCTCTCGAACCGCCTCTGCAATTTCATCCCCATGGGTCGTTAGGGGTGTGGGGGATCAACACATCTTCTCAGTGACAGGGCTTCGATGCTCACGTTACTCTTGTGTCCACTTGGCCGCTCTGCAGCTACGGCCGTTCATCCTTTGTCCGCTGCCATTTTAGATACAATGTATCACTGCAGCCGGGCACTTCGGAGTCCTCTATCTTGTTGATGTTTGCACAGCTGGCGTCAATCCCCATAGATCTGGTAGCACATGCGTTCCCATGCACGCATTTCTCTTTTTGTAGTAATTCAGTAGGTATTAAGTGCATTTCCATAAGGATCAAGGTCGGATCATCGGAGCAGCTCTCGCCCCACGTCCTAATCCATGGCTGCTAAGCCACGCCCCCCCTGCTAAGTCTTTGATGTTACTGTTGGTTCAAGAGAAAGGGCCTTAGGGAGTTCCTCTGTGGAACGGCAATCTTTGTCCTCAAGGGGGAAGTCTCTCCCTGCGAAGTCCCGCTTGCCTCCACACCCAGGGGGAATATTGCGTAGTGGGCTCACCTCCCTATCCTCACAAGTAAAGGTTCCCCTGTGGGAAGAAGTGACTGAAAGCCATGATTCGTAACCGTGGCTGGCACCATAAGCTGGCTGGCTGTGCTGCAAGGTTTTTTCCAGTCCTTTGGCCATAGTGTTTTTTGGCTTTCTTCCTGCTCTTGTGGTTCTGGAATTGCCATACATGGGAAGCCATTTGCCAGGGAAAGCTGCTACTTTCATGGACAAAGAGGTGGTTTGTGTGTGAGCACGTACGTAGGGGCGTGAACCGCCTGGTCCCAGTACACATACGGGTGCCTGAATGTCTGCTGCTGCGCAGATGTGGCCCGTGGCTATCCATGACTATATAGCCACTGCCTGTTTGAATCATGCAAATCCTTACCATTGGTCGGCTTGGGAAACTTCCCAGCCCAATTTGTAGAAAAAAAAAGGAGGGCTCCTACAGCGATTTGACAGATCGTTGAACCTAGTCCCCTACGAAGAAAAGCAGCCAGGTGACGAATTGAAGATAACACCTGCAGCTGACCAGCACCAACTCCAGTGAAGTCCTGGTGAAGCCTTGCCACTATGCCTGATCTCAAGCAGACCCATGTCAGTGCTTTGACCCCTGGACTGGTGGGACCAACCACTCTTGACCCCTGCCTCGGAGCCATGCCTTCGATAGTGTCCAGCTCTCTGCTGGGCTTACTTGCTGCAGAGGTTCCGAGTGCATTAAACAAGGCACCTGCGTCTGCATTTTCAGCCTTCTTGCATCAACTGTACTGGGCCTGCTCCTTTGTTCGTCTATTGAAGATCTGTTGTCGCAGCCTGACAGTCGTGAGCCCCATTGCAATTCATCTTCTTCGCTCCATGGATGTATACTGAGGTGGTGTGTGCCGCAGAAGTCTGAATATTTTCTTCATTTAGGTGTTATGTTTGAAGCTGTCTGGAACCAATTCCCAAGCACCGCGACTGACCCCAACAAAATCCAGTGTCCGAAAGTGACATCTGCACCCCCAACTGCTGGGGTCACCCTCGAAGGGACCAAACAGAGAACACTATGTCCCCAAAGGAATTCCGAACCTCCACAGTGGTCTTAGGAGAAATCAGAGTAATGGGGGATAAGCTAACATGACAATGCATTACGTACCGTAAAAGCATTTCTGATGGTTGTATCTGCTTAGATTCACATGCTGTGCATAGGTCCGACATCCAGTGGTCACTGCGGAGTATTGCATTTTGTTTTTCGTAGTCGAAAAGGGACGTCGACAAGGCGTGTCTGAAATACTATCCCTATAGTGACGTGCGTTGTACCCACAATCCCTCACGCGTCGAGGTCCCTCTGTTTGTATTTTTCTGCCCTGAGGGAGCCTTCTAGACGTGAGTGAGTACAGAAAAGAGAGATATAAAAGGAAGTCTATGTTCCTTCCATCCGAGCGGGGAGGAAGGGTGGGCGCATGTGAATCTAAGCAGATACAACCATCAGAAATGCTTTTACGGTAAGTAATGCATTGTCTTCTGATGTTTGTTAATCTGCTTAGAATCACATGCTGTGCATAGACTAGCGAGCAGTACCCGGAGTTGGCGGTGGGTTATGAGAAGGAACAGTAGAGAAAAGATGTCTTAATACTGCCTGTCCCACCTGGGAGTCAGATCTCGAGTGTGCATCTAGACAGTAGTGTTTTGTAAAGGTGTGCACAGAACTCCAGGTAGCCGCTTTGCAGATGGACTCAAGGGGAACATTTGCAATGAATGCTATGGACGCCCCCGTGCCTCGAGTAGAGTGTGCTCTTGGCTTACAGGGCAGTTCTCTCTTAGCAAGAGTATAGCAGAGAGTGATGCATTGAACAATCCATCTAGAAATAGTGGACTTTGAAACTGCATCCCCTTCTCTTCCTGCTGCCACCGAGACGAAGAACTGATTAGTCTTCCTCAGTGGTCTGGTTCTTTCCATGTAGAACATGACCGCTCTGCGCACATCTAGTGTGTGCAGAGTTTTTTCTCCCAAGTTGGAAGGATTTTGAAAGAACGTTGGCAGTTCTATAGACTGGTTTACGTGGAATTTTGAGATGAAGTTCAGAGCAAACCTTGGGTGCGTGCGTAGAACCACCTTATCACTGTGAACTGTAACGAAGGGGTCTAGAACAGAAAGAGCCTGTAGTTCACTTACTCTCCTGATGGAGGTGATAGCTATTAGAAAAGCAGTCTTAAGAGTGAGGTGTTTAAGAGATGCTTTGTGCATGGGTTCGAATGGTGAGCCCATGAGTCTGGTAAGTACCACGTTAAGGTCCCATCCGGGAGCTGGGTCAGCTATCGGGGGGTGTATTCTCTTTACTTCCTCCATGAAGGCCTTTATAACAGGGATCTTCCACCACGACACTTTGAGTTGGGAAGTGGTGTATGCAGAAAGTGCCGCTAGGTGGACTTTAATGGAATTGAACACTAGACCTGAATCCAATAAGTGGGTCAGGTATAGAACAATATGTGTGGGAGAGCAGTCAATCGGGTTGATGCTTTTTCCTCTGCACCAGATGACAAATCTCTTCCACTTGCTAGAATAGCAGTGGCGAGTGTTAGGTTTTCTGGCTTCCCTGAGGATGTCCATGCATCTCTGCGGGAGCTGTAGATGTCCGAATTCTATGATCTCAGGAGCCAAGCTGCTAAGTTCATGTTCTGGGGGCATGGATGCAGAGTCCTGCCCTTGTCTTGTGACAGCATGTTGTACGGGCAGGGGAGTTTCACTGGGGGAGATAGAGACATCTCCATTAAGTGAGCGAACCATGGCTGTCGGGCCCACCTTGGGGCCTCCAGTATCATGGTCACTTGTTCCTGGTGCCTCTTCTGCACCACCTTGTTGAGAAGGGGAGTCGGGGGAAAAGCGTAAACAAATTTCCCTGACCATTGCATCGACATACCGTTCCCCTTGGATTGGTTCTGGGGGTACCTGGAGGCGTACCTTTGGCATTGTGAGTTCTCCAGGGTTGCGAACAGGTCTATTTCTGGGAATCCCCATTGTGTGAAGACGTCGAAGACGATGTCTTCGTTCAGTCGCCATTCGTACTCTTCGGTCAGGGGGAAATCTCTGCTGAGTTTGTCTGCCAGAAGATTGAGTTCCCCTGGTACATGTTGTGACAGTAGGAACATGTTTTGTTTGAGAGCCCACTTCCATATATTTTGGGCCAGTTTGGACAGTCCTGGAGAGTGGGTGCCCCCCTGCTTGTTGATGTAGTGCATGGCTGTGGTGCTGTGTGTAAGGACCAACACAGTCTTGCCTTGTAGGTGTTTCTGGAAGGCTTTTAGCGCCTTGAACACAGCTAGTAGCTCCAGTAGATTTATGTGTTTGGATGCTACGTTCGGAGTCCACACTCCGTGAGCAGTCTGATGGGATAGGTGAGCCCCCCATCCTGTGAGGGATGCGTCTGTGGTTAGAGTGGCTTCCGCCGCCGGTGTGGCAAAGGGTTTCCCTCTTTCCAGGTTTTCCTTTGTCCACCACCGTAGCGAGAGAACCAAGGCCTGCGAGACCACCACTAGATCGTCCCATAGTCCGCTGGCCTGACACCACTGGCTGTTGAGCCACTCTTGCATAGGGCGCAGGCGCGCGTGAGGTACCAAATAAATACACGACGCCATCAGGCCTAGCAAGCGCATTGCTTTGCGTACCGTCACCTCTCGACCGGTCACATATTGAGGGATCTGAAACAGCATGTTTTGGACCCTCTCGTTGGAGGGGAAGACGAGGCCGTCCTTTGTTTGAATTAGAGCCCCTAGGAATTGTTTGATTTGGCTGGGGTCTAGGCTGGACTTCTTTTCGTTGATGGAGAAGCCCAACTGGAACAAAAGGTCTACAGTCTTTTGGGTATTGGAGAAGCATGTTTCGTAAGAATCCCCTGTTATGAGCCAGTCGTCGAGGTAAGGGTAAACTGGGATGGACAACCTGCGCAGGTGGGCCGCTGCGACTGCCAGTACCTTCGTGAATACCCTTGGTGCAGATGTTATGCCGAAGGGTAGCACTCTAAACTGGTCGTGTTTGCCCTCTATCATGAACCTGAGGTATCTTCTGTGCGCTGGCAACATTAAAATATGAAAGTATGCATCTTTCATGTCCAATGTTGTCATGTAATCTCCCTGTGATAGCAGTGGGATCACTTCCTGTAAGGTCACCATACGAAACTTCTGGGGTTTGATAAACTTGTTCGCTGGGCGCAGATCTAATACAGGGCGCATGGTTAGATCCTTTTTGGGTACAAGGAAGTACACTGAATAAATACCTTCCGTTACCTGAGATAGAGGCACGACCTCTATGGCTCCTTTTTCCAGCAGTTGTTGTACTTCTTGGAGAAGGATGGCAAGGTGTTCCGGTGTCATGCGTCGTCCCCTTGGGGGTCTGTATGTTGGGGAACCGTTGAATTTGATGCAGTATCCGTGGGCTACGGTGGAAAGTACCCAGCGGTCTGACGTTATTCCCTCCCATGCTGGAAGAAAGGATGTTATCCGGCCCCTGACCGGTGTTGCATGGGAGGGGACGCGAATCTTCGCGTCACTTGGTGTTGTTGGGGGCTTGGGAGCCTCTGGGGGTGGACCCCCGACCTCTCCCTTTGCCACGGCGCTGGCCTCTTTGGCTGTACTGCCCACTATTGGTCTGGTAATTGGTGGCAGGGTACTGTTGCTGCTGATTCTGCTGTTGGCGTTGGCCACGAAAAAAGCGTTTGTTGCCATAGCCGCGTCTGGTAGTGGGCTTAGAGATCTGGTCAAGAGTTTTGATAGTATCGAACTCTTTTTTAGCCATCTCCAGAGCCTTATCCACCGCTTTCACGAAGAGGTTTGAGTCTTCAACAGGTTTATTTATTAAAGACGCCTGTGTCTCCGGTTTGAACCCTGAGTTGCGCAGCCATACATGGCGTTTTAGGAGTATTCCCTGAACCAGGGAACGTCCCACTGTCTCTGCAGCATCCAGAGAGTTCTTTACAATACTCTGGTTGACCTGGGTTCCTTCGCCAATAGTTGATAGCAGGCGTGTACGTAGTGGTTCCGGCGCTTCTTCGGCGTCTTTGCGCAGTTTGGCCCACTGCGCGTCCGCGTAGCTAGCTAGCAAAGAATTGTTATTCGCAATTATTGCCGAAAAGGCAGCCGAGGATGTGACTCTCTTTGCAAGGGCATATAACCTCTTGCCCTCCTTGTCAGGTGGTGCCTCGCTGGTGGACAGCGGCACACCTGCCCTCTTCCTTGTATTAGTTACTACAAGGGAATCCGGAATGGAATGTCCCCTGATGTACAGCGGGTCTGAGGTTGAAGGAGTGAAAGGTTTTTCAATTCTTGGATTAACTCCTCTGATTAGTGCGGGTGTGGATAGCAAAGGGATGATTCTTCTCTTCACTGAAGCGAGGAGGGGAATGGTCTGGCTGACCGGGGGTTTCTCCTTAATTACTCTTTCCACAAAGTCTATTTCAGGAGAGATCTCCCCAGTGTCCAGTTCGAAATGTGCTGCTGCTCTGTGCAACAGGGCATTGATTGTGGGCTGATCGTCAATGGGAGACGCGTTTCTAACAGCTGAATTGTCAGGAGGATTTAGGTTCAGGACATCAATGTCCGAATATACTGATGGGGATTGCCAGGGATGAGAAGGTCCTTCTTCTGGATTTTCTCCGAAGCCTTCTCCTACCATGTCTGGGTTGTCTTCCAGACCTTCCTCCTGGTTCTGTCCCTCTTCATCGTCCACAAATTCATCCTCCTCCTCCAAGTATTGTTCCTCACCAGTGAGGTCATACACATTATGGAAATCTGAGCCTGTGTCCTGCTGGGGTTTGACTAGTCTCGGATATTTGGCCCTGGGGTCCTCCTGAGGCCCTTCTCTTGTTCTCTTGGGAGTAGGAGGGTTCTGGGTCTTCATAAACCTCTCCATTCTCTCCATGCAGAGATGGAGCCTTTCCATGGTTTCATGGGGTACCCCTGAGCGGTCTAGCGGGGGAAAATTAGTGTCATCTAGCTGAAAACGGCTCGACCTCTCCCACAACGTCGAGGAAAGTGTCCCGTCGCCTTCCGAAAAGCCTTCCGGTGTGCTGGGGGTCTCCCCGACTGAAGGGGGTAGTCCCTGTCTTTCTTCAGGCTTTTTCGGCGTGTCTTTCGACCTTTGCGTAGCGCTCGACGTGTCTTTCGGCGTACGCTTCTGGGCGTCGGCTACAACGATCCTCGCCAAGCTCTGTGCGACTCGTTTGTCATCGGAGGGCTATGGTTTCGACGTTACGGGTGTCGATCGTTCTACGGCGGCGTGCGCTCTCTGCTGGTGCGCGCCGGCCGATGGTTTGGGGGCGGCGCCCTTATTTGCCGAAAGCCCAGTCGCTGGTCGAGGCTGCAAGAGGGGCTTCGAACCTGAACGGTCCGAGGAGGTCGCCGGTGGAACCTGCGTCTCCTTGGGCGCTGATGCTTTCTTCGTCTTCGACGAAGAGCCATGGGTTGTGTGCTTATGTGTGGTATTGTGTGCGTCAGTGTCGCCGGGGTGTTCATCCCCATAAGCAGGGCGTGAGCCGTGCCCGTCGGGGCCGGGGACAGACGACGAAGAGCGCGAGCGCTCTTTAGAGGGGTCTACGACTTCCGTAGCGGAGGTCGTGTTATCACGTTCCTCGTCACTGTCGGTGGTAGCAGCGGCGGGTGAAGAATCGGCCTTCGACATAGCGTAGGCCGCCCACCTCTTGACCCTACAGTCTTTTAGAGTCTTTGGCTTAAGAAGCCGACAAGCCGTGCAACCCTCCTCTTTGTGATCGAGGGGCAAGCAGCGGTTACACCGTGGATGCTTGTCCTTCCAAGTAAACTTGCCCTTGCAAAGCGGGCAAAACCTAAAGGGTGTCTTCTCCATAGCCGAGGCAATAAATCGTGATAATAACCCCAAGGGAAAGGAAGGGGAAAAGGAAAGGCATTCTCAGAAAAGAACCAGAGATGTCCCACGACTCCACTCTCCCTACTGTATTTGGCCTGCGAGGCCAGGCCACGTGTTCGGCAACGCCGAAGGATCTCCTCCGCTCGTCCCCTCCGTCGAAGATCTTGCTCGGCGGAGACAGCTTCACAACTGCGTCGAGGGAGGGATCGATGTGTTATATATTAAATAGGAAAACGACCAAAGGTCGAGGAGATGAAATCTGCAATGTCTCTCGAGGAGCTCCGCGTAAAGGCGACCAGTAGCTGGGCGGAAAAAAACAATCTGAGGGACCTCGACGCGTGAGGGATTGTGGGTACAACACACGTCACTATAGGAATAGTATTTCAGACACGCCTTGTCGACGTCCCTTTTCAACTACGGATGTCGGACCTATGCACAGCATGTGATTCTAAGCAGATTAACAAACATCAGAAATATGTTTATGTCCTCAACTGTCCTCATTAGAGCTACTTGGGCACAACGTCCTGTCCCTAAATCACTCTTTCCTGACTTTGGTCGGTGGAGGTCTAGGCAAGAAACCCTTCAAGGCATATCCTGGAGTATGGAAATTAGTGAATTTGCTAACCTGAACTTTACCTAACGATTTGACTCTTAATAATAACAACTGGCATCGTCAATCTCTTAATAGACCTACCTGGAAGTATAACTTTGGAACTGGTGACCCCAAACCATCTTAGGGCTGGACTTTATAAGAACTAGGGAATCCGTTTTATAATTATCCTCAAGTGTTCTTTCTGTCTCAAATGCATTTGAGTACTTACCTATGTTGCAATGGTTATTGAACCAAATGGTTCCCTATATCTCTTGTGTTTTTCCCACTCAATCTACTAACTAACCTATATTAACCCCCTTCCTTTTCAGATCTGCCTGGGCATGTGAAGACCATGGAAATGGCAGCAGTGCCAGGTAGAAATCACCATGACATAACATCTCTCCTAAGGGTGAATGTATACATTGGTTTTATTAGTACTGGTGTGACAATATTTGACGAGAGCTTTTACTTGCCTATTGATATTGATATTTTATTTCTATCGCGTTCGTACACAAGTGTTTCAGAGCACAACAAGGCAAGGGAGCGGTACAGGGGAGAACAAAACAACAATCTTACTAGGCCCAGTGACATTGAGAAGGCGCAAGAGCATGGGAGAGGGGGATGGGAAAAGTGCATGGAAGGGGGGAGAAGTGGAAAGTGCAGAGCAAAGGAGAAACAGATAAATAATAATAAATGAATAAATAATAAAGGCACCAAACAGTGGTAGTGCGCCATAAATTGGCAAGTGCTGGGTTTAAGGTAGCAGACAGGGTAGGTTAGATAAGTGCAGGAAGAAAAAGGGGGGGTGCTGTAAAGGTACAAATACAGACCCCAGTGCAAGGGGTGACCTGAAGGCAGTGTGGGAGGGTGGCAGGGTGAGCAGGTTCCTGGGCCCGGAGGACAGAGGGTGGCCAGGTGCACAGTGCCAAGAAAGAACAGATCAGCAGGGGACAGGGGAGCGGAGGCAGAAGCAAAGAGGAAGGTCTTGAGGTGCTTCCGGAGATGGTTCTTCTCAGGTTTTAGACTGGCAGGGAGGCTGTTCCAGAGGGAGGCCCCAGCTGAAGACAGATCTACCACCAGCTTGTTTCTTTGAAAAACGACTGACCCAGAGGGAGGTAGAGGTAGAAGTGCAAAGAGCTCAAAAGGGGAGGTATTTGTGGAGGTATATCCTTTTGGACAATGCAGAGGGTTTTGAATTTAATCTTTGCATCCACTGGGAGCCAATGGAGAGATTTCAGAGCTGGAGAGCTACGATCCCAGGGCTTGAGGCCAAGGACAAGTCTCGCAGTCCTGTTCTGGATTAGTTGCAGAGGGCGGAGAGTAGAGGCAGGAAAGAGGCTCTTACAATAGTCCAACCTAGAGAGAACCAGAGTTTGGGAGACCATGAGCTTCTGGGGGAAGGAGAGGAAAGGCAGAGTACCTCAGACCTCAGATGTGGGCGGAGAAGGAAAGTATGGAGTCAAAGATGACCCTGAGGTTCTTACCCTCCCAGGTGGGGGTAGGAGGAAGGCCAAGGGAGGCCGGCCAGCGAGTGAAGGGAAAGGATGAATATGTGCTGATGAGGAAGATCTCCGTCTTGCTGGCATTCAGACAAAGATCATTGGCGGCATAGCAATGGCAGTTAGGCAATCAGAGATGAGAGAGGGAGAGGAGGTGGCCGAGGGCAGCTTGAAAATGAGTAGAGTCTTGTCAGCATAGCATTGGAAATTTGAGCAGAAGCAGAACATGGCAATGCAGTGGGTGAGAGTTGCCAGGTATTGGTTGAAAAGCCAGGGCCAGAGGTTAGACCGCTGGGGAACATCACAGGTAGAGAGGAAGATAGATGCTAGGAAGGACCCAAGTTGGACCTGGGAGGGTCCATCAGAGAGGAAAGAGGTCAGCCAGGCCAGAGCCTGATCAGTGATACCTAGGTTATCACGGAGACGGTTGAGCAGGATGTTATGGTTGACCATGTCAAAGGCAGAAGAGAGATCGAGGAGGATGAGGACAGAGGGAATGTAGTCAAGGTTGGAGAGCAGATCTTCATGGATGTTCAGGAGAGCAGTTTCCGTGCTTCTGGCAGCTCTGAAGCCAGACTGGTGGTCATGGAGACAGCCAACAGAATTGGAATGAAAGTTAAGCTGAGAGATGGCCAACTTTCCCAGGAGTTTGCCCAGAAAGGGAGCAATGGAAATTGGGCGCCTAGTGTGCATTTTAAAGGGCTAATAAACCAATGTATATTTTATACTTACCTGTCTAACTAGAATTGTTGGTGTTGCTCTGATTGGGCTCAATTGTAGCCCTAGACCACTCTCAAACGCTTCCTCTCTCTGCTATCTCGCTCTCTACTTTTGGTGTCCCCCAGGGATCTAATCTATCCCCCAGGTTTTTCAATGTCTACAGGGCCCCTTTGACCCACATGATCTCTGCCTTCACCTCCAAATTTCAGTGTTCTGCGGATGCTCTCTTTCAGGCTACCCTCGGCGTCTTCCTCGCTCATTCCTGACTGTCCACAATTCAGACACGGTGTGCTGCTAATGATCTCTACCTTAATGCTAGTACGAAAGAGATTGTCCTCAATCGGACCGCTGGTGCCGCTTTCCCACTCTCACTCTGGTCGGCCTCCCTTGGTCCTGCGCCCTCACCCACCAGTGAGGCAAAATATCTGGGGGTCATCTTCGTCTCTACTCTCTCCTTCTCTTTTCACATCTCGGACATGTCCAAAAAGTCCCACTACCAGCTGCACCACCTCAGAGGCATTCTACCTCTTCCCACCTTCCCCCAGAGGCTCGCCATCTTCAGAGCCCTGGTTCTCTCCAGGCTGGACTACTGCAACAGTCTCTTTCTCAATCTTCCAAACTGTACTCTCCGACCTCTTCAACCTATCCAGAACAGAACCACGAGACATATCCTTGGAGACTGCAACTCTCTGGCGCAGAAATCACTCCACTGGCGCGCCGTGGCTGCAAGGATCAAGTTCAAGTCCCTCTGCATTGTCCACAAGGCTTTCTGGGGCCGGAGTGTTAGATAAAAATTAATTGATGTAGTCACACTGTGTGAGACTACACAACACTTATCTGCTTAGTATTAGGTATCCCACCTTTTGATATAGGTCTGTACTACACAAGTTGGTAGTGTGACTGAGCAGCCAGGCCTATATCAAGAGGGGTAAATGTTGTTCTTACACAATTCCTACACCCTGAGGCGACTTCAATAACAAGGGCAGTAATGGCATTTATATATCATGCTAGTTATACTTTGCAGATTCTGAGGTTGCAGAAAGAAAAGGTTTTAAGGAAGGAAAAGGTTAAACAGGTTCTCTCTATGTGTGAGGACAACTAAATCTTCCAAAGAAATCTTGACAAGCTTTTCCCCGCAGTAACAGTCTACAACAAGTTACCACATATGAGGGACAAACAATATCACGTCAATTGGCCAGAAGAGTCTTCAGGGAGCCAGGACAGCCACAGTCAACTGGAACACAGTCTAAGGAGAGTTTGTAGAAAATCACTTGTAGGGTGACAAGTTCTTAGGCCTGTGAGAACAAGAGTTTGAATCAACTTTTAAAAGTAAGCCACTGTAATTCCCAACTGAGAAGAGCACAGATAAAAGACCATGAGGTAAGTACCCCAAGTATAAACAGTACTTCTGGTTTGAAGAAGAGTAGTCCAGCTGGATTCTGTCTTGCTACAGCGGTGCAGACCCTGTGTTACTGAGCCTCAGTCGTGGGGACAAGAGGGAGGACGTCTATAGGGCTCGTGTGGAGGTACTTGGGAGGTCGTCGGCAGCTACGGGCTCTTTTCAGTTCAGCTGCACTTTGCGGTTTCAGAGTTTGGCAAACAACACTGTGGCGGATCCCGGATACAGGTTGGGCTTCCTGCACTCTGGTGAGGGGACTCAAGCTCTGGTCGTCCTGCTTCTGGAGGGTCCTTAGGAGACTCCTGGAGCTTCTAGCCGGATTTCAGATGTTTCACTCGACTACAGATCACTCGACCCGTGGCATTCAGTTTCTGCAGCAGTGAAGAACTACAGCCAGTCAGGGACGATGGTCCAGTGGAGTTTGTCTCGGGGTTAGCTGGTCTCACTAACCCAATGGAAAACGTTAGTTTCAGCACAGCAGCAGGAGTTAATCAGGCAATTCAAGGGTCCAGGAGAATGCAGCAAGATTTGTTCACGGGTTCTTCGTCGGGTGTTTCTCCCAGTGGTCGACTCTGCCTCTAGTCCCAAAACCCTCGCCTCTTAAGCAGGTTTCTCCCATAGAGCCTAGGCTGTCAATCACACAACAGGGTGGTTGTCCGTAAAGGATAGCCAGCTAGCCAGCCGATCAGGACTGTTTGCATTCAGGCATTCTTAGAGACAAAGGACAATGGAGTTTCAGGATCTACTGAAGCCTGCCAAAGGCAAGACGAACAAAGGGCTCATATCTGTTTTGACACACAGAGTAAAACCCAAGAAAGACCCCACAAACAGAAAATGGCAAAAAAAAGAAGTCAGTGGCCATTTTGTCAAAATGGTCACCCATGGGTGCTGTACTGCAGCTGAGGGTTCAGCCTGTGGTAGAAAAGCACAATGGTAGGAAAGTTAAACCACTGCCACCAGCAACTTAAAGTTGGCAGGGTAACATCAAAAATGTTACAAGAGAATGTAGGATAAGGGGCTCCTAGGTAACCCCCCAGCACTCCACATAAGATGGTGTGTGCTGGACCAACAAAGAGAAAAGGTAAGTAAAGTCAATTTCAGTTTACTATTCTTGGGAACCGTAGTTCACACAAGAAAACATATTTGAACCTTATGAGAAATCTAAAGGATTTCTCTGTGACACTGCACTGAAGGTGCTGTGTGTCAGCATACAAAAAGCAGATGCCTATGGAGTTTGTCAGACTCCAAAAACAGTGAAAACACATAATCCAAATCAGGTCAAAACACATGGGAAATTGAGAAAAAGGTCTCACTCACTCCAGGGTTCAAATGAAAAGGTTCTTAAGTCCAGCAAAAGAGCTGGGGGTCTCAAGGTTGAAGGGAATTAGCACAGAAATGAGAATTCTCCCTTACACAGGGCCCTTACTATCTACAACGTTCTCTTCCTAAATTCTCTCCTTCTAGAGCCCTCTGCTCGGCCTCCTTCAACTTCCTACGGGTGAGCCGTTTTTCCAAACAGAGTTTTGGCGGTAGATCCTTATCCTTTGTAGGTGCCTCCCTATGGAACAACCTCCCTGCCTCTCTCCGTCTTGAGCCGGACCTCCTTAAATTCCTGGAAACTCCTCAATACCTTCCTCTTCTCTTCTCTTCCTCTTTCTCTCTCCCTCCCCTTCTCCCCTGCTAACCTCCTTTCTCTTCTCTCCTGTCCCCTCCTTCCTTCTCCTCCCCAAACTGCTCAGTTCGCTGACTGGTCGCCTGGAGCACTCCAGGAGCCTCACAGGTCCCAGGCTCCTCGCCAGCCCTGCTCTTGCCTCCGGGCCTCTGCACTTGTAATATACTTCATGAGAGGGACAACCACTCTGCACTTTACCCAGGCTCCTGCTGGACTGGGTGCATTTGACCCCTTCCCCCTCCCTCGCACTTCCTGTTCTGCGCACTTGCACGACCTAAATGTACTAGGCCTAGCAAGTTTGTCTGTCCTGAGGGTTGTGCCTGAATACTCAAGCAAAGGCGCATTAGATGGCCAACCACTAATCAATCTGAAATGTTGCCAGGCCTACTACAGTAGTTTATTGTTCTCTATGTCCTTTTTCCTCTCCCCACCCCTTCTGCTCCCCCACTCCTTGTCACACACCAACACTAGTAGATACGCCTCTGGCCTAGTATGCTAGTTATTGTTGTTAGATTATTCGGATTCCTCAAGGCCCAAGAATGACGACTGTATTCCCTTGTTCCCTCTCCGCTTTGAAGCACTTCCCCTGTGCATAAGCACTTTACAAATAAACAATTACAATTCCTGAGACTAAGCCTTGCTGCTCTGCTGTGCTGTGCTCCCTACATTAATTAAGTTTTTCTAAACGCTTAGTGCCTTCCATGTTCACCATTATAAGGGTGGCCTTCCAAAGTCGTCCCCCCAGGGCTTATTTTGGAAGTCCATCTTAACAGTGGATCAAAATATTACATTATAGTCTAGGATAATACGTTTACCATAGGGTGCTCTTTGGAACCACCGGGTCTGTATTCACTAAACCATGACTTAATATTTCAACTAAATCCACTCTCTTAGGGGGAGCTTACAAAAGGAACTTACAAAACCTGCTAGTACATAATGATGCAGTTTGCATCATTAAAAAGAAAGCAAAGAGGGATTGCATAACAGAATGCAGTCAATAATTGCTCTGGCTCCCTGTCAAGGCAAGAGTACAATTTAAAATGGTGACCCTGGTGCACAAATGCCTGCATGGCACCTGCCCCTCCTATCTTTCAACATTTGTTCACACGTCTTTATGTTTGACAATCACCCTGATGCCTGTTGGGCATTCAGTGCTAAATAAATAAATAGAAAGAGATAGTATGGCTTCCGATTGGCTGAGAGGGATTCTGGATGTCCAGTCTCTCATTGGTAAGTAGTGAATGGGACAGTGTTAAAGACAAATTCACAACAGCTTAGATCTCCTGGTATATGACAAATTGGGTGGGACTAGTTTCACATAACACTACAAACTGAACTTCACATAGGTCTCCGCCTACTAAAGGTGGAAGATGCAACAAAGCAGACAGCAGGGCCAGCAAACTAACGACTAACAGTAATTTATTTATTTATTTTTGAATTTATTTAAGCGCTCCTAACCCTCAGGCACCTGGGCGCTAGTTACAAAAAGTGCATAGTACAGTTCAGAAAGTGCAAGAATGCGCACATAGATTAAAGCGATGGTAGATGGTACTGTGAGAAACCTGAGGGTATCCTCACTCCTACTACCCCTGGATCATCTTCTCAGGTAGCCAGAGAAAGGCCATCACTCTTGGATCCTGACCCTGGGGGTGGAGAAGCGAGGGAGGATCGCCAGGGTGTAAGGTCCGTGGAGAGTTTGGTGCCCACAGAAGAGACATTGTATCCCCCTTTCCCTATTGGACACCAATTATGCTTTTCGAATACCAAACTGTATGAAAACTTGAAACCAAGTCGAATTATGCATATTGAATACTGTGAGAAACCAGAAGGTGTCATCCAGATGGCCAGGCACGGCCATCGCTTTTAGATCCAGTTCCTGGGGGTGGACCAGTGCAGGAGGATCACCTGGGTGAGGAGTATTAGGGGCGTTTGACACCAGATAGTGAGACGTAGTATCCCCTTCCTTGTAACACCTGTACCCCATTCTACCAGTTAGGATATTTGGGAAGTCTACCCCTCCCCCCACCTTTTACAGCACAAACTCTTTCTCACTGACAGTCCGCTCTAAGGGAAAACAGACTAACACCCGAGCTGTAAACCGGACATGTCCCAATACCATGGTCAGGCGAGGTCAGGCAATTATCGACAATCACTCACACCCGTCTTCCATTACACTTCCCCATACGGATAAAAGGCAGAGCACGAGAGCACACTTTGAGCAAGGCAAAACACACAAGGAAACAGCAGTTCCAAGATGGCAGTTTAACGAGAGAAGAAAGACGGAAAAGCCGAAGGGGATAACAAGGAGGGAAATTCCCTTGACCTTTTCGATAAAGAACCGTTACTTTCATGAGCCCTCGATATTGGAAAGCGTAAGACCAGGAAAACAGGCTGACAAATCATACATAGGGTGTTGGAGGTACCCGGGGCCGTCTTGCTCCGATAATCAAGGCGGGGAGAATCGCCAGCTGCCATGGTACTGTCCTTGGTTCCAAGAATAAAGCATTGTCAGTGAAATCAACACGGCTGATGAGTTAGGGAAACCGATAAAAGACCGGTCTGTGTTGAAGCCAAGGTTGCAAGCAGCAACATTGTATGACGAGCGCTGGAAAGAACATTGTTAGAAATACATATGATAAAAGTCACAGGTAAAGTTGAACTGCTGATGGTCCAGCACTTTGTGTGTGCTTCATCGAAGGTCTGTGTAAGGTATCCAGCTAAAAGTCAAAGAATTGTAGAGAATTGGGAATCGAAGTGGTCCTGCGACGGGTCAAGCTAAATTGTACGCACAGTCGAAAGTCTTCAATGTTGATACAGTAAGGAACAAGTTACTTACCTGTAACTGTTGTTCTCCAGCATGGTTCTGGCATGGATTCACATGCTCATGAATATTCCCCGTCGTCAGGCTGGGAATCCTCGGTAAAGAAAAAATCAGTATCAGTTTCGTTTCTGATCTGTCTTTCGTAGTAGTAACCAATCACTGATCTCTGCGTCATACTGACCACAGCCAATGACTGCCCTCTATCTAAGCCCCGCCTCTGGCAGCCATCTTCAGATTTGGTAGCACGTGAAGAGGCAGTATGACCAAGTGATGAGCCGCAGAGGGGTAGGCGGGAGGGTTCGCATGTGAATCCATGCCAGACCCATGCTGGAGAACAACAGTTACAGGTAAGTAACTTGTTCGTTCTCCAGCATGGGGTCTGGCATGGATTCACATGCTCATGAATATAAGAATAAATAGCAGTACACACATGCACAACCACGGGAGGTGGCAAAAGGCTCAACATTAAGCAATACAACAACTCAACATTAAGCATCTCTTACCTCCTCACCAGGCTCACCTTAGGCGAACAGGTTGCGCAGCACTGCTTGGCCGACCCTGGACTCCTCCCTGGAATCCCGATCGAGGCAGTAGAATCTCGTGAAGGTGTGCGTCGACCTCCAGGTAGCAGCCCTGCAGATGTCCAGCAGGGGCACACCAGATAAGAACACCGTAGTAGCAGCGATCGCTCTGGTCGAATGGGCTCTCGGACGGCCTAGCAGAGGTCGGTTAGCCAACCGGTGGCAGTGCATGATGCAGCCGGAGAGCCATCTGGAAATAGAAGACTTCGAGAGAGCCTTCCCTTGATTCACAGGTCCAAAGTTCACGAACAGCTGTGATGTCCTCCGGAAACTCTTTGTGCGGTCCACGTAGAACTTCAGCGCTCTAACCACATCCAGCGAGTGCAAAGTCCTCTCGGCCGGCGACGAAGGAGACGGGAAGGAAACAGGTAACACCAAGGGCTCGTTAAGATGGAAGTCCGACGGCACCTTGGGCATAAAGGAGGGGTGCGTCCTAAGCACCACCCTCGAGGCATGGAAAGTCAAGTACGGTGCTTTGCAGGCTAGGGCCTGGATCTCTCCCACTCGTCGTGCGGAGGTAATGGCCACCAGGAATGCAGTCTTCCACGACACAAACTTCATCGGTGCAGAGTGCATCGGCTCGAATGGGGGCCCCATGAGCCTGGTCAGCACCACGTTAAGTTCCCACGCCGGGGCCTTCACCGGCGGGAACGACCGGAACAGTCCTTTCATAAACTCTTTTACCAGTCGATGGGACCACAGGGACGTCCGTCCTGTGGTTCTGGTATATCTGGAGATCGCTGCCAGATGAATCTTAATGGAGGCATGGTCTAGCCCAGCCTTTGCCAGCGATAGCAGGTACGGCAGCACTTCAGGGGCCGTAATCCGTAGGGGGTTGATCTTCTGTCCTCGGCACCAGATAGAGAACCTCTTCCACTTATGACCGTAGCATTTGAGAGTCGAGCACGCCCTGGCCTTTGCAAGAACCTCTCTGCAATCGGCCGGTATATCGTAGCCTCCAAACTCTAGCGCTGCAGGAGCCAAGCCTGCAGGTTCAGCGACGCCGGGTCGTGGTGGAAGATGGCGCCTCCTTCTCTGGAGAGAAGGTCTGCGTCCGCCGACAGTTTGATGGGAGGGGACGTTGACAAGTCCAGAAGGTCCGGGAACCAGATCTGCCTCGGCCACGCCGGTGCGACGAGGATCATCTTGCACCAGGACCTCTTGAGCTGGCTGATGAGTCGAAGCAGCAACGGCAACGGAGGGAACGCATAAAGGTATAGGCCATCCCAGGGGAACGAGAACGCATCGCCCATGCTTCTCGGGCTGGGGAAACCTGCTGGCGAACCTCTTGCACTTCGAGTTCGTCGCTGTTGCGAACAGGTCGATTTGGGGTTTGCCCCATCGTCGGAAGAGTTGATCCACCTGATCCTGGCGCAGTTCCCACTCGTGACACGCGCGCAGCTCCCTGCTGAGCGAGTCTGCGATGGTGTTGCTTTCTCCTGCCAGGTGGAAGGGAACCAGGAACATCCCCTGGGCGACCGCCCAGTGCCACAGATCCTGTGCCTCCTTGGATAGGGCTGGGGATCTGGTGCCTCCCTGCTTCCGTATGTAAAACATTGTCATGGTGTTGTCCGTGAAGATCCTCACCACCTTGCCCTTGAGCGACGGGAGGAACGATTTGAGAGCCCAGAACACGGCTCAGAGTTCCAGGACGTTGATGTGCAGGAGCCTCTCCTCCGGGAGCCAGAGGCCTCTTGCGTGGAGATCTCCGGTGTGGGCGCCCCAACCTTCCAGGGAGGCGTCCGTCGTCACTGTCTCCTGGTACGCCGGCGTCTGAAATTCCTTGCCCGCCGTGAGGTCAGCTCGAACGCCCCACCACTGAATCGCCCGCCGGAACACCTCGTTGAGGGGGACCCTGTCTTTGAAGGTGCCAGTCGCCTGCATCCAACGGGCGTCGAGAAATTCTTGAAGAGGGCGCATCCGTAGACTGCAGAGGCGCGCCAGGTAGATGCAGGAGGACATCATCCCCAGGAGGGACTTGATGGACCTCACCCTGGCCACGTCCGTGTCTAGCAGGCGCTGCACTTTGCCTAGAATGGTCTTCATCCGTTCTTCCGACGGGGCCGCCAGGCGCCTTACTGTATCGAGCTTCACTCCCAGAAACAGGGCCACCTGCGACGGCACCAGGTGGGACTTTGGGTAGTTTATGGCGAATCCCAGGTCTGTGAGTAGCTGGACGGTCCTCGCAGTGTGTTCGACGGCGAGTTCCCTCGTCCTTGAGCGGATGAGCCAGTCGTCCAGGTAGGGGTAGACGTGAATCCCCTGCCGGCGCAGCCGCGCCGCCACTGGTGCTAGGCACTTGGTAAAGACCCTGGGGGCCGACTTCAATCCGAACGGCAGTGCTCTGAATTGGTAGTGGCGTCCCTGGACGATGAACCTGAGGAACCTTCAGTGACTTTTGAGGATGGGAACGTGGAAGTATGCATCCTCCAGGTCCAACAACGATAGAAAGTCGCCTTCCTCCAGCTGTCCCAGTACGTGCTGGAGGGTGACCATCCTGAACTTTTGTGATCTGATGCATTTGTTCAAACGACGAAGGTCCAGGATGGGGCGCCAGCCGCCAGTCTTCTTCCTGACGAGGAAGTACCTTGAGTACACCCCAGAGCCCCGGAGCCTCTTCGGGACAAGCTCGATGGCGCCTTTCCTGAGCATCGCCCGTACTTCCAACAGCAGTTGCGGGACATTTTCCTTCCTGCCACAGGTGGAACGTGAGGGCACTTCTTCACGAATTCGATTGAGTGTCCTCTTGCCAGGGTATCCAGCACCCAACGGTCGGTGGAGATGGACTTCCACACGCCGACGAAATTCGTCAGCTGGCCTCCCACCGGGGTGCTTCGGTGGGGGCCCGAGACCACGGCTGGTTCAGTCCTGCTTGGAGGTGGTGGCCTTGCCGCCCTGGCCACCTTGCCGACGGCGGCGAGGCGCTCCCTGCTTGCCGCGACCCCTGTAGGCCTCCTGAGACGAGGAGCGTGCCGCCTGGTGGTAGGACGACGAGCCACCGCTGGATCCCTTGGAGGCACCCTGTCTGCCTCCGGAGCTCCGAAAGGGCCGTCGTTGCTGAAGGGCTCTCCTAGGGCGCGGGCCGTCTCCGTGTCCGTTTTTATGGCTTGGAGGGATTCGTCCACCGCCTTCCCGAACAAGTTGCTGCCGTCGAACAGCATGTCCAACACCCTGGTCTGGACGTCCTGACGGAAGTCGTGGCCCGGAGCCAACCCCATCGTCGTAGGCAAACACCGTTGCCCAGCTGGCGGAACCCGGTATCGGCAATATCGGTTGCCACCGTTATGGCGTGGTCCGACGCCACCTCGCCCTCTTGTAGTATTTCCAGGGCCTCGGACCTCTTGTCGTTCGGCAGGAAGTCCAATATGGGGGCCAGCTTAAACCAGAGCTCCCTGTCGTAACGGGCCACGATCGCCAGGGCGTTGGCCGCTTTAATCGTCGTCGCCGCCGACGAAATGACCCGCCGCCCCATGGCGTCCAACTTCTTTCCCTCGCCGTCCGGCGGGGAATTCGACGACGAGGCTCATGACCCCACCGCATTCTTCTTCGCCACCGCCGAGACGACCGAGTCTGGCGTTGGCTGGGCCCTGAGGCACAGGGGAGCTGTTTTGGGGACCCGGTACTTCTTCTCGTATCGGTCCCGTTTGGCTGGTGCCATGGAGGGGTTTTTGAGAACCGACAGGCCCTCCTCCCAGATGTCATCGATTAGAGGCACCGCAATGACAGTCTTCCTCTTGGCCTCCCGGCGCTGATAGAGGAAACCTTCCTTTTTCTGCTCCTCCGGGCAGAGCTGGAACAATTCGTAGCTCTGGCGATCATTGCGTGGAATGGGCCAATCTCGTCGGACGGCGAGGCGTTTCTCCGGGCGAGGCCCGTGCGACGGGAGACACGTTCCGTCGTCGTCGCCCTCAGAACCCGTCGTCGAGCCCAATGCACCGTCATCTCCCGACTCGTGGGAGGATGAGGCGGGAACTGTAGGCCTTATGGGGGCGAGCGGAGGAGAGGGTTGGGTCCTCCGTCGTTTGTTCCGAGGACTTCCCGACAGGCCAGGCAGCGGGTCCTGCGCATAAGCATAAGGACTGGATTGCAGACAAAATGGCCGCCGAGCCATCCTGGGGCCTAGGTTCCGGCTGCGCCGGAAGGGCAGGCTGCTCTTCCTCGCCATCGTCGTCTTCCTCGGTTATCTCCCGAGGATCTTCCTTACAGGATCGAACCTTCTCAAATTGGACTTCGAGGTTCCTCACGGCCTCGGTCAGTTCCTCCTCCGAGGCTGACTCCGAGCTCGAGGAGGCTACCGTGCCCCCCTCGCTTCTTCCATCATGGCGGCCACGACGATGGGCTGAAAAGAGGATTCCCTCCTTGGCGGCAGGGAAACTCTAGTCCCGGAGGCAGACTCCGCTGGCGGGGTCTCTGCCGGCTTGGCCAGAGTCGCCGCGATCGCCTCGATAGAGGCCTTTGCCTGCTGGGTAGGGGCCTTCACCACCTTAGGTGCGTCCCGGGCCTTCTCCTTCGGGGGAGGGGCGACGCCTCGCTCCCCCTCTTCCGAAATCGGACGGGGCTTCTCCCGAAGCTTACCCGGGGTCTCGGACTTCCTCTTCCCCGAACTGGAGCGCTGGCTCGTGGTTGACGGTGCCGTGGAAGGTGCGCCCTGCCTGGCGACCGAAAAGCCCGACCTTTCGGCGCTCCCGGAGCCAGCGGACTCGCGGCGCTTGGCCTGGTGTTGGGCCCCCGTCGCCGGGGCGCCCGCACAGGACTTAGAAGCCCGCTCGGACCCTTTCTTCTTCTCCTCACCCGTTGAGCCCTTTTCCAACCAGCTGGCGAGACGGGATCGACGGTCCCTCATGGTCCGCTCTGACAAGTTCTTGCAGAACTGGCAGTCCTCCTCTACATGAGTCTTATCCCCATGAAGACAGTAGAGGCATCGCAAATGTTCATCTTCCTTAAACACATTCTGCAGTCCGCATCCAGGGCAGCTGCGAAACAGCTTGGGTCCGGGCGACGAACTCGCATCCTGGGCCATCTCGAAGTAGGCCGCGAATCTTCTGGAATCCTCCAAGAAGTTGATTCGACGAAATCTTCACCCTTGAGGGGCGTAGGAAAATCCTGCAACGGGTAGCCGTTAACGGGAGTAGAAACGGTGGAGCTTGAGGCTCGATTAACCGAAAAAATGTGAAAATTCACCTGAAAAAGCACGAAACACGCAGTAAAAGCTCGAAAGCTAAGCACGAGGACAACCAACACTTGAACGTGCGGTAAAAATCTGAAGATGGCTGCCAGAGGCGGGGCTTAGGTAGAGGGCAGTCATTGGCTGTGGTCAGTATGACGCAGAGATCAGTGATTGGTTACTACTACGAAAGACAGATCAGAAACGAAACTGATACTGATTTTTTCTTTGCCGAGGATTCCCAGCCTGACGACGGGGAATATTCATGAGCATGTGAATCCATGCCAGACCCTATGCTGGAGAAAGAAAGTTTTTGACAAGTAGATAAAGTTGGTCTGAGCCCAGCAGAGGGATATCAATTGAAAGCCTTGTATTACAGTGGGTCTGCGCCCGGCGGTGGGGAACCGGGGTGAACAGAAAATCAACCGAGAAATAGGTGCATGTGAAATCCGAGAAAGAAAGGAAGAGGTTTTTCGGGTTGCATCAGGCCCTCTGAAAAAGAGACTTTGAACGGCAAAGAGACTTGGGCACAGAAGGCCATGATGTTGAGGTTTTGCACTGCACCCTTGTGCTAGAGAAGCTGGAGGCTGTGCTAAACTCGAGTGTGCTGCCTTGTCCCGTGCTGAAAAGGCGGGAAGGGAAGCCAACGGCTCGAATATCCTGACATATCATTTCTTGAACACTTTTCATTAGCATAACATTGTTTCCCACACTATTTGCATTTTAGAAGAAAGGGCTTGCAATAGGTTTATTAGTATAGGCCCTTAATACACCACTAAGATCGATTTATTATTTGATGGTCGTGGCTTGCTCCCATCTTTAGATTTAGGACTAGATAGGCATTTTTCAAACCTGATTGAAGTTCAATAAACACCCTTGAACTGTGATCGCTTCTGTCTGTCTTACTGTTTGATACCATGCCTTCCTTACAATACCAAACTGAATGAAAACTGGAAATTAAGCATATTGAATAATAAATTGAATACAACTTTGTGGGCAAAGCAAATAACAGACGACAGCCAAAGCGAAAATACCCATGTGAAAAACAACACGCGGAAAGAAGCGCAACTGGGAAGAATGCCATGGAAAGGTGGGGCATGAATAAGAGCTCAGAAAGTGAACTTTATGATGAATGGATGTAGAGCAACAAGGCCAAAGACTGGCAAGATGTGTGTGACACGTAGTAGCAAAGCCAAGAGGCTAAATAGGAAGACCCAGAGGAGTGTAAAACTGCACATAGAACCAAGAGGCCGACAAAGAGGAGCTAAGTAAATGTGACTCTGAAAACAGGGGCAGGTATAGAGGAACCTGTGTGTGCTGAGGAGTCTAGGGATCCTGGTTGCGCAACCTGTGCACTGTGTGGTCTTATAACTGCACCTAGACCATTGATCCCTAGATTGTGAAAACCAAAGACATTGTGAAATAAGCCAAGGAGAAGCACTGTGAGCAAACTAGTGATGCAATCCAGAAAGAGGGTCAGGTTGACCTAGAGTTGTGTTGAACCTTTTGAAAAGACTAAACTAAGTAAAAGTGGCTGAATTAAAGTCTTGGAGAAGGGAACCCCCGAGACCCGAGGAACTTCAAATGTTGCCTTGAGAACAGAGCTTCAAGACCCTTTCCGTTTGAACTGTGTTGTATTGAACTTGGGGAAGGGAACTGTTGGGAACGAGATGGTCCTATCTCACCCCCCTCGTCTTTCCCGCAGTAAATAGATCATGTGTAGGCCATGGGGGGAGAGACACCCACCCCCACGGTACTTTCCCTTATGACAGAGATTTCAGCTCACTGTGCCGATAACAAACACCATTTTTGTATTAGAGTAAGCAGCATCTTTTTACTAGGCCCAAAAATCATCCCTCTGTGAACTCACTCTCCCTTCTCCAGCGCTTTGCCCAGAGAGCCCAAGAAATCGCCAAACCCTTCCAGCTCGCGCAAGCCTTGTTCTCACGGAAATCCAGCCATTTATTGTTGCAATTGTTTAGTCATCACTTACACAGAATTTGCTCTCTGCAGAGCATGAGACTAGGGCAGGCCCCAGCACAAGTGCCCATCCATCTCTACTAAACTGCCCATGCCCTCTCAACCCCCACCCTGCCAGGCCAGGGCCCACCAGCCGCCGATCCTCCAATCTCTTTCATGGTGATGCACATCTGACCCCCTCGCACTGACCATTCCAGAAAACCCACCATAGACTTAATCCTGAGCAGCAGTATATTCTCCCCAAACCCAACACCTGTCTGTTCATATCATGAGGCATTTGGGAACGTAAATAGTAGATCAAACCCTGAGGGGGAGACACCTGGGAGCGGGACCCCAGCATCAATGAAACCCTGAATGTAGAGGTCGGAATGCCAATATATTAGCCCACCTTCTCTAAATCCCCCCTTCATGCAAGGAATTTATGTTCACCATTACTCTCACATCAGTTCCTGTTGTTTAGCTTAGATAGTTAGATATGTGTCACATTTGTCCCGACCTTCACCACGCAGATGAGCCCAGCTGACCCAAGTGCCACCAGATCGACTGGGAAGCAGCGACCAATTGAAGCCTGGCATCCCCTATGCAGCAGACTGTGCCATACGGGCCCACCAATCCATGCTGCAATTTTGTACTATATGTAATGACATCATGTCTGACAAAAATGTTTCTTATAATGTGCTGCATGTGTACTGCAGAGCGCTCTCGAGCAGCAGAGTTCTTTGCTTGCATACTTTACTCTATATAAAGTTTGTTATCCTTGCAACTTATCTCCTGGTCTCATTCCCTGATGGTACGTGTTATCTTTACTTTTGTATTTTTGTGAAGACATGTGTTTGGGTGCTGTTAGGGAGAATTCTCAGAAATGTGCTAATTCCTCTCTACCTTAGAGACACCCAGCTTTTTTTGCTGGACTTTAGGACTTTTAATTTCTAACCCGGAGAGAGAGCGAGACCTTTTTCCCACTCTCTCATGTATTTTTCTGTGATTTGGAGTCTGACACACTCCAAAGACATCATATTTGCATTTGTCACACCGCACCTGCAGTGCAGTTGCACAGGGAAGTCTCTTAGATTTCCCAAAGGTTTAAATACCTTCTCTTGGTGAATCTACTGTTTCCAATAGCAGTGAAGTGAAATTGACTTTACTTACATTTTGTAACTTTCTAGACCCAGCACACACTATCTTACATAGAGTGCTGGAGGGGTTACTTAGTATCCCCTTTGTCTAGTTTCTAATGTAACATTTTATGTTACCCTTGCTACAATTAATGGTTGGTGGCAGTGGTTTACCTTTTACTACCATTGTGTGTTTTTACCGCAGGCTGCAATTGCAGCTGCTGTAAGACACCCATGGGTGCCCATTTTGTCAAAATGGCCCGGTCTTCTTTTGTCTCCATTTCTTGTTGGGAAGGTCCTTCTTGATATTTACTCTGTGCGCCAAACCAGGTTTGGTCCCTTTGTTCATTTTGTCTTTGGCAGGATTCATGAGTGAAGCCTGCCTCTGGCTTCAGTATGTCTGGCAGGGGCAGGAAGGGAGGTGCCCGGAACTCCCTGTGCTTAATCCCCTTCGTTACAGGAATGCACCCAAAGGGGATTGGCCGGCTGGCTGTCCTCGGAGGACAGCCACCCTGCTGTGTTATTGACAGCTAGGCTGAAATGAATGGGAGAAACCTGCATAAAAGGCAAGGGTTTTTTGCTTGGAAGGCAGAGTTGACCACTGGACGAAGGAATCCGAAGAAGAACTTGTATGAGATGCCTGCTGCAACTCCTGGACCGTTGGTTTGTCCGGTTAAGCATTGCTGCTGTGCTGAAGCTCCAAATTCATTTTCGACTAGAGAAGCTCTGCAAGGACGACTCCTCCCCTTGAGTTGGTGGGACCGATCAACTCCAAAGTGAACTAGTTTGGACATCCTCTCAGAGCTGGCTGTACTTCCACTGCTGCTGCCACTGGAACCGAAGAGCCAGGGAGAGGAACACCAAATCGAGTGGATCGCTTTTAAGTCGGACCTGAGCGCCAGGAAGAACCTCTGGACTTCCCTGAAGCAGGACTGACCAAGCCTGAGCCACCTCAACAGAGTGCTGGACCCCAGATGCGAGGAAAGTCTGAAGTGGTATCCGAGAACCGCAGAGTTGCTATTTGCTGTAAGACGAGAGTAGCTGAAACTGCGAAGTGCTGCTGAATGAAGTTTGCCCATTGCTGCTGCCGACCTTCCCATTACAGTCCAGGAGTCCCCAGACGTCCTCCCTCTTGTCCCCACGAGTACGGCACAGGAACACAAGGATATGCAGAGCTGTACAGGAACAGAAGCCAGCTGGAACCATTTCTTCTAACCAAAGGTACTGTAAAGTCTAAGAGAACTTACCTCTTGTTCTCAGTTGAGACTTATCTTGGTTTACCTTGCAGAGCTGCTTGCAACTTTGTCCCTCAAAAGCCTCCCAGCTTGTGGCCTGTCAAGTGATCTTATTTCTACAAACTTTTCTGAAAACAATGTGCAAGACTTTTACTTACCTGCAAAGAAGATCTTCAGCACCCCTAGACTTTGCTCAACTAACATTGGCGAGCCTGGCTCCCTGAGAGACTCTTCCTACCTCTGACTTGTGTCTTTACCTTTCCCCCAGGAAAGGGTTCATTTACTTTACATTGGAGGGTTCAAAAAGTACTTACCAGTTTTATGAAGTATGTGTTAACCTTTGTTTTACTCCCCTATCTAACCCTTGCACCAAACTCAGTATTACTCTAAATGTACCAGTGATAAATCAATGTCCACAGTGTCCTAGCTATTTAAGTCACCTGAGGGTGTAGGAAGTGTCTGTGTGCCATCCCCAATGGGTATCATTTGATCGAGAGAAACAGAGTTTTGTTTGTTTGTTTCATTAGTTATATTACGCACCAGACCTGAAGGTATGAGGGCGCAAAGGCATAAAGAGGATTGTTTAGCTTGTGTTACAATAGTATGCAGGATTAAATACAGCTATGGTTACAGTGCTGTATGCAAGAGCAACAGGCAAAGTGAAGGTTATACAGAGGTACTATGCACTGCTGTATGATACATATATACAATAAATGCAGTGCATTACTGTGAGACACATATATACAATAAATACAATGGTGAGTACATGTATATAGTAGAAGCTAGGTGGTTGCAAGTGATGTAAGATCAGATATCGTGTTCCTTTAGCCATTGGATAAGATTCAATCTAAATTGTGGGTAAGGTAGATCTTCCCTTAGGATAGGGGGGAGGGAAGCTACTCCCACCGGATTCAGTACGTCCAAATCTAGGTACTAATAGAAGGTTCGAGTTGACTTTTCTAAGAGGGCGAGTAGCTATTTGTCTGGTGAATCTGTCTGTGAGGTAGTGTGGGGCTGAATGGTTGAGACATTTGTGTGTCAAAGATGCAGTTTTGAGGAGAATCTTGTCTTTCGTGGAATGCCAATTGACAGATCTCCTAAGGTCAGATATGTGAGCATTGTTTGGGAAGCTTAAGGCAGCTCGTAAGGCATTGTTTTGAAGGGTCTGAATCTTAGACGTGATGTATTTATTGCTGCCTACATAGAGGGCGTTGCAATAGTCCAATTTAGACATTTAGACAAGATCAGGGCTAATGCAGTTGTTGGGTGAGAGGAAGGGCTTAGCTGCTCTGATTAGCTTGCAGGTATAGGATGTGGCCGATGCCATGGCATTTACTTGTTTACCGAAGGTAAGTGTAGAGTCTATGTAGAAGCCGAGAGCTTTGACTACTTTGGCCACAGTAATGTTATTGTTGTCAATTTTGAAGGATGAATAGTTCAGGCCTAGTTTATTAATATTAGATGGGATGCCTAGAATGAGGAGTTCT
This sequence comes from Ambystoma mexicanum, assembly GCF_040938575.1. Classification (NCBI taxonomy): domain Eukaryota; kingdom Metazoa; phylum Chordata; class Amphibia; order Caudata; family Ambystomatidae; genus Ambystoma; species Ambystoma mexicanum. The sequence goes on from NC_090932.1 coordinate 1,681,216,022, forward strand.
GTTCTGTCATCATTCAGGCATAGAGCGTGAGATGCCATCCATGCCTGGATGATGAGGTAAACTCTGTTCACAAAGGCCAAATCCTTGTCATAATCCCCCGTTAGCGGGATGAGGATCTGAGTATCATCAGCGTATTTCTTGTAGGTGATAGCCCGACCGTCAAGATCATCGAAAAGTGGCTTTGTGAAGATGTTGTACAAAGTAGGGGAAATGCAGGAGCCCTGAGACACACCACAAGATATGGATGCTGGGTCAGCAGCTGCTAGTGGAGAGAAAAGGAACAAGTTACTTACCTGTAACTGTTGTTCTCCAGCATGGGTCTGGCATGGATTCACATGCTCATGAATATTCCCCGTCGTCAGGCTGGGAATCCTCGGTAAAGAAAAAACCAGTATCAGTTTCGTTTCTGATCTGTCTTTCGTAGTAATAACCAATCACTGGTCTCTGCGTCATACTGACCACAGCCAATGACTGCCCTCTACCTAAGCACCGCCTCTGGCAGCCATCTTCAGATTTGGAAGCACGTGAAGTGGCAGTATGACCAAGTGAAGAGCCGCAGAGGGGTAGGCGGGAGGGTTCGCATGTGAATCCATGCCAGACCCATGCTGGAGAACAACAGTTACAGGTAAGTAACTTGTTCCTTCTCCAGCATGGGGTCTGGCATGGATTCACATGCTCATGAATAAAGAATACATAGCAGTACACACATGCACAACCACGGGAGGTGGCAAAGGCTCAACATTAAACATCACATCAACTCAACATTAAGCATCTTACCTCCTCACCAGGCTCACCTCAGGCGAACAGGTTGCGCAGCACTGCTTGGCCGACCCTGGACTCCTCCCTGGAATCCCGGTCGACGCAGTAGAATTTCGTGAAGGTGTGCGTCGACCTCCACGTAGCAGCCCTGCAAATGTCCAGCAGGGGCACACCAGATAGGAACGCCGTGGTAGCTGCGATCGCTCTGGTGGAATGGGCTCTCGGACGGCCAGGCAGCGGTCGGTTTGCCAACCGGTGACAGTACATGATACAGCCGGAGAGCCATCTGGAGATGGAAGCCTTCGAGAGAGCCTTCCCCTGATTGACAGGTCCAAAGTTCACAAAGAGTTGTGACGTCTTCCGAAAACCTTTCGTGCGGTCCACGTAGAACTTCAGCGCTCTAGCTACATCCAGCGAGTGCAAAGTCCTCTCAGCCGGCGACGAAGGCGACGGGAAGAACACAGGTAACACCAAGGGTTCGTTGAGATGAAAGTCCGACGGTACCTTGGGCATGAAGGAGGGGTGCGTCCTGAGCACTACCCTCGTGTCGTGGAAAGTCAAGTACGGGGCCTTGCAAGAAAGGGCCTGGATCTCTCCCACTCGTCGTGCGGAGGTGATGGCCACGAGAAAAGCTGTTTTCCACGATAGAAACTTCAACGGGGCCGAGTGCAGAGGCTCGAACGGAGGTCCCATGAGTTTGGTCAGTACCACGTTGAGCTCCCACGCCGGGGCCGGAGCCTTCACCGGCGGGAACGATCTGAACAGTCCCTTCATGAACTCTTTCACCAGACGATGAGACCACAAGGACGTCCGGCCCGTGGTTCTGGTGTATCGGGAGATCGCAGCAAGATGAATCTTGATGGATGCGTGTGCCAGACCAGCTTTGGCCAGCGTCAGCAGGTACGGCAGCACTTGGGGAGCCGTAATCCGTAGAGGGTTAATCTTCTGTGCGTGGCACCAGACAGAGAACCTCTTCCATTTGTGTCCGTAGCATTTAAGAGTCGAGGACGCCCTGGCCTTTGCAAGAACCTCTCTGCAATCGGCCGGTATGTCGTATCCTCCAAACTCTAACGCTGCAGGAGCCAGGCCTGCAAGTTCAGCGACTTCGGGTCGTGGTGGAGGATGGCGCCTCCTTCCCTGGAGAGTAGATCCGCGTCCGCCGGCAGCTTGATTGGCGGGGACGCCGACAAGTCCAGAAGGTCCGGGAACCATATCTGCCTCGGCCACGCAGGTGCGACGAGGATCATCCTGCACCGTGACCTCTTGAGCTGGTTGACGAGCCGGATTAGCAGAGGCAAGGGAGGGAACGCGTAGAGGAACAGGCCCTCCCAGGGGAACGAGAAAGCATCGCCCATGCTCCTCGTCTGGGGAAACCTGCTGGCGAACCTCCGGCACTTGGTGTTCGTCGCCGTCGCGAACAGGTCGATCTGGGGTGTGCCCCACCGTCGGAAGAGGCGATCCACCAGATCCTGCCGTAGTTCCCACTCGTGGCACGAGCGCAGCTCCCTGCTGAGTGAGTCGGCGATGGTGTTTTTTATCCCTGCCAGATGAAACGGCACCAGAAGAATCCCTTGGGCGACGGCCCAATGCCACAGGTCCTGCGCCTCCTTGGACAGCGCTGGGGACCTGGTTCCGCCCTGTTTCCTGATGTAAAACATGGTGGTGGTGTTGTCGGTGAAGATCCTCACCACCTTGCCCTTGAGGGACGGAAGGAAGGACCTGAGGGCCCAAAACACTGCACGGAGCTCCAGGACGTTGATATGCAGGGACTTCTCCGTCGGGAGCCAAAGTCCCCTTGCGTGCAGATTTTCGGTGTGCGCTCCCCACCCTTCTAGGGAGGCATCCGTGGTCACAGTCACCTGGTGGGCTGGGGTCTGGAAGTCCATGCCCGCCGTCAGATGCGCGCGGGTGCCCCACCACCGTATCGCTCGTCGGAAACTCTCGTCGAGCTTGATCCTTTCCTCGAAGCTGCCCGTCGTCTGGATCCAGCGCGCATCCAGGAACTCTTGCAACGGGCGCATCCGGAGCCTGCACATGGGAATGAGGTAGATGCAGGAAGACATCATCCCGAGGAGGGACTTGATGGACCTCACCTTGGCCGCGTCGGCCACCAACATCCGTTGCACCTTGCCCAAGATGGTCCTGGTCCTCTCCTCCGACGGGGAGGCCAGAAGGGACACTGTGTCGAGCCTCGCTCCCAGAAACAGTGCGACTTGCGCGGGCACCAGGTGGGATTTGGCGTAGTTCACGGAGAATCCCAGGTCCGTGAGGAGTTGGACGGTCCTTGCCGTGTGGACCACGGCGAGCTCCCTCGTCTTGGCGCGGATGAGCCAGTCGTCCAGGTAGGGGTAGACGTGAATCCCCTCGCGGCGCAGCTGCGCCGCCACCGGTGCGAGGCACTTGGTGAAAACCCTGGGTGCCGACCGCAGTCCGAAGGGAAGGGCTTTGAACTGGTAATGACGCCCTTGGACCACGAATCTGAGGAATTTTCGGTGCCCCTTTAGGATGGGAATGTGGAAGTAGGCATCCTCCAAATCCAACGACGATAGGAAGTCTCCTTCCTCCAGCTGACCCAGGACGTGCTGGAGGGTGACCATCCGGAACTTCTGCGCCTTGATGAACTTGTTCAGGCGTCGCAGGTCCAGGATGGGGCGCCATCCTCCCGTCTTCTTCTTCACGAGGAAGTAACGCGAGTAGACTCCGGAGCCCCGAAGCCTCTTTGGGACGAGTTCGATGGCGCCCTTTCTGAGCATCGCCTTTACCTCCAGGAGAAGTTGAGGGACGTGAAGTTCTTTCCTGGCCACGGGGGGGACGCGCGGGCACCTTCTTTGAAACTCGAGCGCGTGGCCCCGGGCCAGGGCGTCCAGCACCCAACGGTCGGTGGAGATGGACTCCCACACGCTGACGAAGCCCGCCAGCCGGCCTCCCACCGGGGTGCTTCGGTGGGGGCCCGACCCCACGGCCGGTTCAATCCTGCTTGGACGCGGCCTTGCCGCCTTGGCCTCCTTGGCGACGACGGCGGGGGCCGCCAGACTTGCCTCGTCCTCTGTAGGCCTCTTGCGACGACGAGCGGGCCGCTTGACGGTAGGAAGCGAAACCGCCGCCGGAACCTTTGGAGGCGCCCTTGCCTCCGCCGCTCCGAAAGGGCGTCCGCCGTTGCTGCAGTACTCCAAGGGCCCGGGCCGTCTCAGTATCCGCCTTGATGGCCTGAAGGGAATCGTCCACTGTCTTCCCAAACAGGTTGTTCCCGTCGAAGGGCATGTCCAGGACCCTGGTCTGGACGTCCTGCCGAAAGTCCGTAGCCTTGAGCCATCCGCGACGTCGAAGGCAAACGCCGTTGCCCATCTGGCGGAACCCAGTGTCGGCGATGTCCGTCGCCACGGTGATGGCGTGGTCCGAGGCCACCTCACCTTCCTGCAGGATCTCAAGGGCCTCCGCCCTCTTGTCGTCCGGCAGAAAATCCAGCAGGGGAGCTATCTTGAACCAGAGTTCCCTGTCGTAGCGGGCCACGATAGCCAAGGCGTTGGCCGCTTTAATCGTCGTCGCCGCCGACGTGATGACTCTGCGTCCCATGGCATCCAATTTCTTTCCCTCGCCGTCCGGCGGGGAAGTCGACGTGGAGGCCGCACCCCCCCCCGCTTTCTTCCTGGCTGCCGCGGAGACGACGGAGTCCGGGGTAGGCTGCGCCCGGAGGCATAGGGGGGCCGAGTCCGGGACCCGGTACTTTTTCTCGTACCGGTCTCTTTTCGCTGGCGTCGTGGAAGGGTTCTTGAGGAGGGAAAGGCCCTCATCCCAAATGTCGTCCAACAGAGGCACTGCGAGGACCGTCTTCCTCTTGGTCTCGCGCCGTTGGTAAAGGAAGCCTTCCTTTTTCTTCTCCTCAGGGCAGAGTTGGAAAAGCTCGGATGCCCTGGCGATCATTGAGTGGAACGATCCAATCTCGTCGGGCGGAGAAGCCCTGGTGGGAGGCGACGACGGAAAATCCTCGTCGTATGCCTCGTCGTCCGTACCCGTCGCTGCCGTGTCAGTCCCCGTATCATCCCCTCGGGTGGACGGGGAGGAGGGCTGGACGGGGCGCGACGGTTGAAAAGGAGGCGGTGGATGGATCCTTCTTTTCTTGGTAGGGGGAACACCAGAAGGTCCCGGTTCTGGATCCCCCGACGGGAGAGGTTCCTCCGTCGGTAACGGTAGTCTCGTCCTTATCTCGGAGCATAAGGACTGTATAGCCAACAAAATGGCCGCTGAGTTGTCTTGCGGCGCTGGCAGAGGGGAATCCGACGGGCGAGCAGGGGCCCCGTCGGTATCCTCGACGATGTCGTCGTCGTCACCTGCGTCGGGGCCCATTCCGACGGGCTGGTCTTGTTCCACGCCTAGGCCGTGGCTTAAGACCTCGATCAGTTCCTCTTCTGAGGTTGAGGCCGAATCTACGACGACGCCCTGCCCCCCCTTCTTCCCCACGGAGGGTTTCACGGGGGTCCTATCGATGGGCACGAAAGAAGACTCCCTCCGAGGAGGCAGGGAGATTCTGGGCCCCGAGGCCGCCACCACTGGTGCAGCCTCCACAGGCTGGGCCAGGGCCGCCGCGACCGTTTCGATAGAGGGCTTGGTCGAATGGATCAAGGCCTTCACCACCTTAGGTGCGCTCACCGCCTTATCCTTGAGGGAGGGGGCACTGCCACGCTCCTCCTCTGCCTTAGAGCTCGACCGGGGTCTCTCCAGGAGCTTCGCCGGGTGCTCGGCCTTCCTCTTACCCGACCCAGAGCGTTGGCTCGTGGTTGATGGCGCCGGGGAGGGTGCGCCCTGCCTGGCGCCCGTAGAGCCCGACCGTTCGGCGCTCCCGGTGCCAGCGGACTCGCGGTGCTTGGCCTTATGTTGGGCCCCCGTCGCCGGGGCGCCCTCAAAGGTCTTAGAAGACCGCTCAGATTTCTTCTTCTTCTCGCCAGACGGGCTCTTACCCTCCAGCCAGCTGGCGAGACGTTGATGGCGGTCCTTCATGGTCCGTTCCGACATGTTGCCGCAAAACGCACAGTCCTTCTCCACGTGCGTCTTGTCCCCATGAAGGCAGTAAAGGCAGAAAGAGTGTTCGTCCTCCTTGAAGACGTTCTGCAGCTGGCATCCAGGGCAGGCCCTGAACAGCTTTCCGGGCGTCGAGCTTCCCTTCTCCTGGGCCATCTCCGAGACCGGGCCTGAGAAGCTTCTGGAGTCCTCCGAAGTGTAGCTCGACGAAATCTTCACCCTTGAGGGGCACAGATGAATCCGACACGGGTCCCCGTTGATCGGATGTAGGATCGGTGGAGCTTGAGGCTCTTTTGACCGAAAGAATCGAAGTTTTTGTGAAAAAGCGCGAAAAAATAGCACTAACGCTCGAGAGCAATAGCACGAGGATCCCAACACATGAACGTGCGGTAAAAATCTGAAGATGGCTGCCAGAGGCGGTGCTTAGGTAGAGGGCAGTCATTGGCTGTGGTCAGTATGACGCAGAGACCAGTGATTGGTTATTACTACGAAAGACAGATCAGAAACGAAACTGATACTGGTTTTTTCTTTACCGAGGATTCCCAGCCTGACGACGGGGAATATTCATGAGCATGTGAATCCATGCCAGACCCCATGCTGGAGAACTTGCATTGTCCTATTCTCAAGGAAGGACTGGATCCATGCGACTGCCTCAAGAGAGAAGTGAGCCGCGGAATCCAAGTGTTTGCAGAGGATCGAGTGATCTACCAAATCAAACGCAGCTGAGAGAATAAGGAGTAGCAGGAGTGCCGTCTTGCCTTTGTCTCTTAGTGCGTCTATTTGTGCCTTGAGGTCCATAAGGGCAGTCTCAGTACCGTGTTGAGGTCTGAAGCCAGACTGCCGAACTCCTAGGAGGTGATTTTGTTCCAGATGATGTTGGATTTGTAGATATGCTATTTTATCCAGGATTTTGAGTAGGAATGGCACTGTGGTAATGGGGCGGTAGTTAGTAGGGAAGGATGGGTCGAGGGTTTGTTTTTTAAGGAGGGGGAGGACCCAGGAGTGTTTCAGGTTGTTAGGTATGGTACCTGATGTGAAGGAAGCGTTTATACGTTTTGTGATGAAGGGGGAGAGTTCATGGGCAGCGTCTTTTATGATTTGAGCTGGACATGGGTCACCATGACAATTGGACCGTTTGAGGGTGAAGATAACTTTTTCTACTTCTTTAATAGATACTTTGTGAAAGTGGAAGCAAGGAATCGGAAGTGTAGATAGGATGGGGGTGGTCTGGGGTGTAGGCACAGGATTAGTGCCAGTCTTAGAGGCAGTGGCATTAGGACCAGTCTTAGAGACAGTGAGTGTGTCTTTTTTGTTGTTAATCTTGGCCTGAAGAGTTGTTATCTTGTTGGCCCGGGCATTTTCTATGCTTGTGCACCAATTTTTGTCCTTGAGACAAGAGTCGGGAACTTGAATTGGTGATTCTACCTCTTTAAGGATAGTGAACAGTTCTTTGGTAATTGATTTAGCTTGGGAAATTCGGAAGTTGTAGGTGGTTTGTTTAGCTAGGATGATTTCTTTTTTGTAAAGAGCGGCTAGTTTATGCAGGTTATTCTTATTGAGATCTGAAGGGTCTAATCTCCAGATTTTTTCACTTAGACGTTTCTCTTGTCTAATTGCTTTCAGATGGGGCGAAAACCATGTATTTAAATGTTGACGGGGTTTGCTCTTTCTAATTTTCAATGGTGCAATAACGTCTAGGGATGCAAGCATCACTTTATTGTATGTCTACCATAGTAGTGGGGTCTGAGATAGAGTTCAGTGTGGGAAGAATAAGGGGGATAAGTTTTTCCGGAGTAATATTTATTTTATTTCTGGTAGGAAAAGCGGGTGCTATGCTACCGGTATTCGTGGGCGATGTGGTCTCTAGTGTAAAGGATATCAGGTAGTGGTCAGCCCAGGGCTGAGGCAGTATAGAGGTGATAGAAGTTGGGCAATTGTGTTCAGCAATCCAGTCGAGGGTCCTTCCTTTAATGTGAGTGAGCCCTGTGACCTTTTGGGTGAAACCTAATTCCTCTAAGGAGTTGTTAATCTGGGAGCCGTTGGGATCTAATGGGTCACTGAAACCGAGGTTGAGGTTGAGTGTGTTTTGAAGTGTATTTTGAAGTGTTACATGTTTTGCTCCCTTCTGAAGAAGGCCTAGACTGTTAAATTAATAATTGTTTAAATCAAGAAACCTTGAGGGTAAGAGTTTATTTGTATAATTGCCATTGTGAATCTCTGTGTAACCTCACTATTGCTCACATTGACCCCTCTTGAGATAAGCCTGGCTGCTCAGCCACAATAACAACCTGTGTAGTACAGACATATACCAAAGGTTGGGTTCCTATTGCCAGGAGGGCAAGGTTGCTGTAGTCTCCCAAAGGGTGCTGCACATAATCTGGCCTAACAGGTGCCTATCTTCAGAACCTCGAGAGTTTTGTGGAACTATATTACCTTGAACTTGGGAAAGGTAATTTTGAGACTTTTATGGAACCTTCTTGAACTTGGGGAAGGGGAGCTGAAAAGGAAGCCGAAAGCTGAAAGAACCTCAGATTTTGTGTTGATCACCATTTCTCGATTATGACATCCCTACACTTTGTTTAGATTTAGTTGTGCAGGCAACAAAAGGTTTTGGACACAGGCAGACGTAAATTGAACTGTTTGACTGAAGACTTTCCTTAGTTTTGTTCAGGTAGTGAAATTCCACCTTAGAATAGGGCAAATTAGGCCTTCTACCATCCTGACATTTGAGTTATTAAATTATTTCTGTTTGAACTTTGAATTTGTTGTCTATGTCTTGCTTCACGATGCCTTCACAGTACCTGCATGTAAGCAAGCATATTAGACAAAATAGGTGCGAGTACATTAACTGGTAAAGCCTCACCTCATTGCGCAGGGGTCTAGTTCAGGCATGCAGACAAGCATATTGGAAAGAATATGTGTAAATAGGTGTATGTATACAGACTGGCAAAACCTCGCCTCATGGTACAGGGGGCTACTTCAGACAAGCAGAAAGCATAATAGGCGACTGTATACAGACTGGCAAAGCCTTGCTCATGGGACGGGGCTACTTCAGACAAGCAGAAAGCATAAAGGGCATAATATGTATGTGTATACAGACTGGCAAAGCCTCGCCTCATGGTGCAGGGGCTACTTCAGACAAGCAGAAAGCATAATAGGCGACTGTATACAGACTGGCAAAGCCTTGCTCATGGGACGGGGCTACTTCAGACAAGCAGAAAGCATAAAGGGCATAATATGTATGTGTATACAGACTGGCAAAGCCTGACCTCATGGTGCAGGGGCTACTTCAGACAAGCAGAAAGCATAATAGGTGATTGTATACAGACTGGCAAAGCCTCGTCTCAAGATATGGGGGTTACTTACGGCATGCAGACAATTATAACAACATGGTAAATGTGTCAGAGTGAGGAAGCCTTACAGCATTGTAACATCAGGTGGGTAGGCTTTGCAGCCAGGTAAAATGACAGTCCAAGTGTCATTAGAAAACCAGCACACTGGATTGAAGCCAAAAGAGAACCTGCATCCCATATGGCTAGAATACACTGGGAAGACCAGGTACTGCCACTAGTACATAGAGCTTCACCATCAAAACATGTAAGACTTATGGGGCATCTTGAAGACTCCCCGTTCAAAGGTGAAACTGGGAGAAGAAACCATGGTAACTGCCAACAGAACAACCACTTACCTGTAACAATGCCCTGGCTCTGTGCGTCCAGCTCTCCCGGCTCTCTGATTGGCAGATGCCTGAGAGGTCCAGGTGACTTTGAAAGAGGAAACGCCAGTCACTTTGTCATAGAAGCGTTTCTTCACTCTTCCTGAGTCAACCACATACTTGATGCCGGGAATAGTCAGTGAAGTTTCGGCAACATTCGTGGCTACAACACAAAGCCGGGTGCCATCTGGAGCAGGTTTGAAGACCTGGGAAGAAAGAATTTTCATGATTATGAAGGAACTTCTGATATGGAGAACAGGTGGGCACTACGTATCTCTTTTCAAAAGGCTATATTCATATATATATATATTTATATAAGGCTATCCTCTGTGTTTGGGTTTATTTTGCGAGCTCTCGGGTCCAAGATAGCCCTATGACACTGGGGCTATACTAAATACTGCAATAACCACACGAAACAAGGTGGATTCCACCCCGTACAACCTGGTGCTCACTTTTTGCTTCTTCTAGGAGCTAAATTCATTCCTTGATGTCACGTTAATTTGTTTGTGTTTGATTCTTATTTCCTTTATCAGATGCTCCGAATAATGTTCATAGGTTACTTTCAAAACAATGACTTCATCAACTCCTTTGTAAAAAAAACAAAATAGTTGTGATTTAATCACACAATGTAGTTAAGTCGATTACAAGACTCTTATTGTTATACATCCAGGCTATTGCCAATGCATTTCGGTGCCGAGCACCATCTTCAAGGCTAAATATTTCAAACAACATCATTATCGTCCACATTTTGCAGTCAGCATTATACATGTTAGTTAAAGCAATGTATGCACATACCATCATTTCAGCTATAGCCTGTTCCGATACACAGCCGGGCAAAAAGAAAGAAAATAGCGACATAACCACAATAAAAACTCTGCAGTGGCAGGGCACTGGGATATAAAGAGGCATAATCTGCTACAGATCAAATTTCAGATTTTGGAGGTGGTTAAGAAGAGGGAACCACACATGAACATTCAACGCAGACTTGACCAGAGGGAATCCTTCTGGATATATAAACTGGGAACTCTATCCCCTAAAGGGCTAAATGAGGAAATCAATTTTGCTTGTTTTCTTTGAATGAAAAAGCTGGTGACAATGTTAATTGTTGTGTGATCTGCTTCATGAACAGTAATGGAGAATTGTTAGTTAAACTGAAAAATGCATGTTGGTACACAGAATTTGATGAAACCACTTAGGTACATAATTGTAGAAATATAAAGAATGTTCATCAGCATTTTATAGGAGACAGTACCATGTCTCACCACATGTGGATTACACCCAATTTATTTTATGTTTAATATTTGGTTCTGGTTGTAGTTTTAATTTTCGACTTATAATCATTGTGAATGTCCCCAATGAATAAGAAAGTATTCCTGCATCCAGACAGTTTAATATACCAGAACATACCCTTATAACAATCTGTAACTCTAATCAGGTGAGTATGCATATAACATATGTACCACAACATTTAATTTGAATAGAGTAGCGGTCCGACCCACGATGGACTGACATTTATATGTGGATAAGAGCTGTTCAATTCATAGATATACTAATTCTCACCACTGATCGCTTGTGATCGCACATTCTTTCTATAATATAATCAGACGGGTTCTAGAACCTGCACACTAAGAAAGCGTCTGTATGTACGTAGCAGCATTATTTCTATGCATATCTAAATCCAAGTTTAAGCACCATGGCGATCGCACGTCCCGCCCCCCTGTTGCCATGGGGAGGCGGGACGCGAGGCGCGCCCTTGACGGCCATTTCCGGCCAGAGGACGACGCCATGATCGCCATGGCAACGTACAAAACCAGTAGGTCGCGCACACTCGGTGTACGGCGGCTTGCAAGAGAGGAGCTACGCGGACCCATGCAAGAGGTAAGGTCCGCGCAGATAGAAATATTTACAAGCTATAACCACAAGTGGATACACGCCCAGTTATACGTGACATTACTGTTTGAGGGTTATATATCGCTCTTGATAAAATACAGGCGATGAGGACACTGAACGCTAAGGCTGAGGGGGTAAAAACATAATGATTGTGTAGTCACGGGGATTGCTCACCGGGGGGATGCGAGTGACCTTAACATGCAAACAGAGAAACTGACATTTATGTCGCTATTTTCGTTCTTTTTGCCCGGCTGTGTATCGGAACATGTTATATCCGAAAATGATGGTATGTGCATACATTGCTATAACTAACATGTATAATGCTGACTGCAAAATCTGGACGATAATGATGTTTGAAATATTTAGCTCTGAAGATGGTGCTAGGCACCGAAATGCATTGGCAATAGCCTGGATATATAACAATAAGAGTCTTGTTATCGCCTTAACTACATTGTGTGATTAAAACACAACTATTTTTTTTTACAAAGGAGTTGATGAAGTCATTTTTTTGAAAGTTACCTATGAACATTATTCGGAGCATCTGATAAAGGAAATAAGAATCAAACAAACAAATTAACGTAACCTAAAGGAATGAAATTAGCTCCTATAAGGAGCAAAAAGTGACACCAGGGTGTACGGGATGGAATCCACCTTGTTTCTGTTTATGAAGGAACTTCTACCACAAATTATCCACCTGATCAATCCCAAATAATATAAATACAAATATTGAAAACAGGACACAACTGCTTGACTCCAGAATCATCAATTTTAATTTTAAATTTAAAATCTGAAAAAGAACAGGCCTTGAAGCCACAAGCCATGTGGCTACTGAGACTCGTGTTTGTGGTGAACATGGGGAGTTGTGCTCAATTAAGTGCAGCCTTAAGAGAGCTGGGACATCTGGAGCATGGTTTAGGAATGCTACTTTCTAGTTTAACAGCTTCCTGAGAGGACACCATGTTCTGGTGAACAGGGACAAACACTTATGTCAATTCAACTCTATCTGGGCGGTGTGACACAACAGCAAGGCTGAGACGTAGGGGTGCGAGAGTGGTGATTGGTTCAATTAAACACACACAGAGCACCAGAAATACAATAATAGGCAGAATGTATAAAAATAGAGTTATTTATTTACCAATGAACAATCACAGGTAAAAAAACACACAAAAACATTCACTACTAATATATACACATTCACCTGGGTGTGCTCTGCTAAGAGCACCAGCGCTTCACTCTCAGAATTCAACTAAAGCAGTTTTAGAATGACGTAGAAGAGTAAAGAAAGATGAACAGAACCAGGTAAATAACCATCAATTAGAGAACTAATATGTTGAAAAAGAGGTTAGAAACACCATACAAAATCTTTGAATACAAGGTACTATGCCCTAGAAGGTCCTTCGCTAGCTAGAAGAGGCAGCTTAGTGCCCTAGAAATGCATGTCCCAATGCAGGTCCCTTTAGAAGACTAGGAGTCTTTTTTAGAGTCTGAGCAAGTGTGGCAAAGCCAATAGGCAGTTTTTGTAAGTGTCTCAAAGAATTGAAGAGATGTTCTTAGCAGAACCTCCCCAAACCAACTAGCTTAGTGGTGCTTATGGGAGGATCTTTGACCAGACCTTGACAGCTCACAGTCAGGTATGGGAGAGGTAGTAAAAAAATTATTTACCCGTAACGCCTGTTCTCCAGCAGGTGTCTTGCATGGATTCACATGCTCATGAATATTCCCCATCGTCAGGCTGGGAATCTTCGGTAAAAAGAAAGCAGTTCAGCTTTAAACTTTAAACTGCTGCCCTTTCAGCAGCAAAGAAGGGCGCGTGAAGAAATCCGGTAGAACCAAAGGCTTGTTGAGATGAAAGTCTGACAGAATCTTCGGCATGAAGGAAGGTTGAGTTTGCAGAACAACTTTAGTGGCGTGGAAGAACAAATACGGAGGCTTACAAGAAAGGGCCTGTATCTCCCCGACCCGCCTGACCGATGCGATTAGGAAGGCGGTCTTCCACGATGGAAACTTCAAAGGGGCACAGTGCATTGGTTCAAATGGAGGCCCCATGTGCTTAGAAAGTACCACGTTCAGTCCCAAGATGGGATAGGTGCTTCCCTGGAGGGAATGTCCTGAAGAGACCCTTGAGGAACACCTTAATGAGCCTGTGCAACCAGAGGGAGAGCTTGCCCAGAGCCTTTGTGTACTGGGATACGGAGGCCAGGTGGACCTTGATAAAGACCAGCCTTAGCCAGTAGGAGCAGAAAAGGGAGGAGCTGCGGAGCAGTGACGCGCAGTGGTGTAATTTTCTGCGCCCGGCACCACACTGTGAAGCGCTTCCATTTGTGCCTCTAGCATGTCAACGTAGAGGCAGCCCTGGCCTTGGCAAAGGCAGTGAATAGTGTCAAAATTCTAAGGCTGCAGGAGCCAGACTGAGACTCAGCGCCGGGTCGTGGTACAGGATTGATCCTCCTTCTCTGGAGAGGAGGTCGGGAAGTAGAGGCAGTTGGATGGCCGGAACCAACGACAGATGGAGAAGCTCCGAGTACCAGATCTGCCTCGGCCACGGCGGTGCAATGAGGAACATTTTGCAGTGGCGACGTGCGAGTTTCTATAACACATGTAGCAGTGGTCGAAGTGTACAAAAAGAAGTAGTGGAGCTATGTTCCCTGCTGGCCTGCCCCCGCTCCCCACAAACCCCATCGCCACGTCCCCTCCCACATACAATACATTCCCCCCAAACACTTGAACCTACTGTTTAAGGGAACGTTGCGTGCAGTACACTGAAAGTGCAAGTTTCAACTTCTTCCTACACTTTTATTTTAAAACGAAACCATTGCAGAACAGTTTCTTTTTAAAATAAAAGTATAGGAGCTGTATAAGGTAATTAAAGAAAGTAGAGGAGCACCGCTCCCGACTGCTCCCGCTCACTTCGACCACTGACATGTAGCAACAGTGGGATTGGGTGGAAGGTGTAAAAGGAGAGACCCATGCAGGCTCCCCGGCCGAGGAGATCTGCTGGCAAACTTTTGACACTTGGGATTGGCCACTGCGAAAGTGCGTACAACTTTGGCAACTTGCAGGCCTAGTCAGCTTGTGACCAGACATACAAACCTTTCTTCCGTGAACTACTTCTAAGAACCGTGGCAATGACATTTCCGTTTTAAATACCAGAACCGTTTTTACCTATATAAGACATTAGTCCATTGACTTTGGCTTACCAATTGCACTGAATCAACTCCTCTGGTAAACTCAAACTATTTGCACGGTTTTAGAATACCTGTAATATTTGTTTTATTAACTTATGCCTTTTTGCTCCTACTTCAATGCTATTTTGCTCAAATTTCAAGGGAGCTAAACTGCTTAGTATTCAGTATTGTAGTATAACTTTTGTGTGATATTGGTTGCCTCATTTAGTGAATGCTTTACAAATGATTATGTAATAAATTAAGAAGTGTGTTTTACCAAGAAACCTTGAGTCCAAGTGTCTTTCTAAGCACTTGTCATTGTAGACCTTTATGTAACACCCTTACAAGCTCACATTCCCTCTTGAGATAAACCTGGCTGCTCAGCGCGCTACCAAAAACTGTGTGGTACAGAGGTATACCAAAGGTTGGTTTTGCTTACACCTGCAGTCATAGTTGTGTGTAGTGGTCCCAGAGGGTACTGCATGCAAACTCTGCCTAACATCCTGTAACCAAGGAGATTAAACAGAGGTAGTTTCGGGAACCTCCCTCGCTTTCCTGCCCTGCCAGACACGCAGGAGCCAGAGGTGGGCTTCAGGAGTGAACCCTGCAAAAGACAAAACAAACAAAGGGACGAAACCTGTTTTGGCGCGCAGAGTAAATCTCAAGAAGAACCTTTCAACACGAAATGGCAAAATAAGAATGATGGGGCCATTTTGACAAAATGGGCACCCATGGGTGCTTTACTGCAGCATGCAGTAGAAACACCCAATGGTAGAAAAAGGTAAACCACTGCCACCAGCCATTAATTGTAGAAAAGTATGAGAAACTAGACAAAGTGGATATTAAGTAACCCCTCCAGCACCCTATGGTAAGATAGTGTGTGCTGGGTCTAGAAAGTTACAAATGTAAGTAAAGTCCATTTCACTTGACTGCCCTTGGAAACAGTAGTTTAACCAAGAGAAGGTATTTAAACTTTGGGAAATCTGAAAGACTTCCCTGTAACACTGCACTGAAAGTGCTGTGTCTCACAATGTAAACCGATGATGCATATGGAGTTTGTCGGACTCCAAAACCAAAAGAAACACAGTATTCAAATCAATAACAAAATACATGAGAGAAAGGGAAAAAGGTCCCACTCTCTCCACAATAAAAATTATAAGTCATAAAGTCCAGCAAAAGAGCTGGGGGTTTCGAAGGTAGACAGGAATTGGCACATTTCTGAGAATTCTCCCTAACACCTTGTTTTCAACCTCTCTTATGAGCTATCTTTTTTCACTCACATGGTCCCAGACCCTCTATTTCACTTTAGACTCTGGTTCCTCATATGGATGCAGGTCCCAGACTGGCACTGCTATGTTGTATTCGCTTGGTTCACTATCCTGCAAAGTGTTCAACTCTTCCTAGTTTGTTTACTTTAGGGTCTGTGAGAAACCTGAAGGTATTCACGCGTCTACTCCCCAGGGAAATTCTGTTCAGGTGGCCAGAAAAGGGTCATCGATTTTGAATACTCAACCTGGGGGTGGACAAGTGAGGGAGAATCACCTGGGTAGAGGGTCCTTGGGGATTAGGGAGAGGGTGTCTGAGGGTGAGACAAGGTATCTCCCCTTTCCTAACACTGACATATCTGACCCCCTCCTCAGCCTTTATGGGTTATATGCAATCCCAACCCATAACTCCCCATTCACCCCTACCTGGTACTGAGACAAAGAAGAGGTGACTAGGAGTAATACACACTTTCTATGAGAAACACCACTATAGTACTGAGACGAAGAAGAAGAGACTAGGACTAATGCACATGTCCTATGTAAAACTACACTATTGTACTGGGATGAAGAAGAGGATTATGCAGACATCTACTAAAGGTCAGGCATGTCCCCATAATATACTTGAGATCGATTAACAAGACTCAGGTATATAAAAGGTGGAGCCAAAAGTGCAAACAGAGAGAGCTGCCTGGGTGCAGGAAGAAAGAGGTGCCTGGGTGCCGGGAGAAAAAGGTGCCTGGGTGCCGGGAGAAAAAGGTGCCTCTGTGAATGGAGAGAAAGGTGCCTTGGTGCAGCGAGAGTGAGCTGCCTCGGAGCAGGCAGAGAGAGCAGCCTTGGTGGC
The DNA here is from genome assembly GCF_040938575.1 of Ambystoma mexicanum. NCBI lineage: Eukaryota > Metazoa > Chordata > Amphibia > Caudata > Ambystomatidae > Ambystoma > Ambystoma mexicanum. The sequence continues at coordinate 1,681,232,672 of NC_090932.1, forward strand.
AGGAGATCTGGAAGTCGGAAGACTTGCCAACATCCCGGAGGACCCACAAGACCAGAAGCAAGCGAGTTGCATGGTGTGTGCAGGACAGGGAACCTATTGCAGTGAAAAAGGATGGCAGGAGCTGTGTAACCAAAGAAAAGCAGAACGGCTGCATACCGCAGCCGCTCCGGTCGCCGGCGTGCAACACGGACCGCCACAGTGGAGCAGGAACAGCCGGTGAGGGTCAGAGAACTCAGAAATGCTGGAGTGCTCCCAGGGAGCTGCAGGTAAGTAGCGATTCACAGAATTGAATGCAATTACACAATTTTGAATACCGAATTGATCGAAAAGATCGAATCTAACGAAAGGCATGATTTGAACACAATTACTCAATCTTGAATCCGAACTGAACAAAAAGCACTGCTTGAATGAAATTGCTTTATCTTGAATACCGAACTGAACGAACAATACTGTTTGAATGCAATTACACAGACTTAAATACAGAACTGAACGAGAAGTATACAGTGTGAATAAAAATATGCTATATTAAATACCGAACAGGAGAGAAAGTATTGCTTGAACTAAAACAAAAGACATATTAAACACTGGCATATTAAACACTGAACAAATATTGGAAAATAAACTGACAATGAGCGCCAGACTAGGCGAAAGCAGTATTGCGTACAGAACCTAAAGCAAAGAGGTTAACAAACCAATGTGGAGAAGGCTTGCAGAAGACTGATGTACAAGAGTGTAACAAAAGAGTACAAAGGTGAGGAACTTATGGTTGCGGGAGCTGTGATGGGTGGACCCTGTGGTCAGACAACTGCGCATAGACCTAAAAGTTCTCCATTGTGAAGTTCACCTACACTGCAAATCAAGCCAAGGAGAAGCACAGGGCTCCTGCTTGCGTGACCTTTGATGGGTGGACTGTGTGGACTGACAAGTGCGCCAAGACCAGCCCTAGATGGTGAGAAGCCTGACACTTTGTGGCAAGCTACATTTCTCTGGCCCCGACATCCCTCCACTGGCTCCCGGTGGGGCTGCAAGGATCAAGTTTAAGACCCTGTGCATCGTCCACAGGCTTTTGAGCAATGACCTTTACTACCTTCAACTCTCCCGTCCAAAGTACCTTCCTACTAGAGCCCTTTGCTTGTCTACCTCTAACTCTCTGCAGGTGAGTCGCTTCTCCAAGCAGAGATTGGGGGTAGAACTCTCTCCTCTGCAGGTGCCTCTCTGGAATGGCCTCCCTGCCGCTCTCTGCCTTGAGCCGGAGCTCCTTAAGTTCCGTAATCTCAAGACCCACTTTTCGCCTTTTTTCCCCTCTCCCTTTACCATGCTAACCTTCCATTGCTCCTGCTATGTCTGCTGACTGGCTGCCTGGTTTACCTCAGAGTCTTACAGGACACAAGCCATCCACCCCCAACCAGTCGTCCTCCACTTGCCACCTGGCCATACTACACTGCCTCCTGGCTAACCTTGCAGTACCAGGCTGGGATTGCCCTTTGTAGTTCCAGCCTACCAGCACTTAACTTGGGGGGCCTGCTGCCCTGGATGTACTTCTCCCTGTTCCCTCTCCCCTGCATTTCTATTTTTGCGCACTTGCACAATCTCAATGGCACAAGGCCTAGTAAGACTGTTGTTCACCTTCTGTTTCCTTGTTGTGGCTTAAAACACTTGTGTATAGGCACATAATAAATAACAAACCAATCAATCAAGTCCATTGAGTACTACAGTGCAATCGTGGAGAAGGGAAACCTGAGAACTTAAATAACTGAGAAACGGCTTGGGGAAGCAAACCTCAATATTCCCTTTTTGTGAACTGTACTAAATTGAATTTGGGGAACGGAACTCCCAAGATTTAACAGAAAATTGGTTAGACCAACAGCTATTGGAACTACAATAAGCCTGAAGTATAAGACCCAAGAAGAACTTGAACTGAGAGCAGCTAAGACTATTTTTTATCACTATTTTGATTAAGAGAAATCCCACACTTTATTTATACATGTGAGGACAAGTATAAGTTTTGGGACACAGACAGAACTTTGATCTGGACTTACAGAATCAGACGATCCTTCGTTTTAAGATATAGAAATCCACAAACTAGTTATAGGGCAAATTAGGCCTTACACCATCCTTACATTTAAATAAAGTTTGATGAAACTTGAGTTCTGTTGTCTGTGTCCTCTCTCTTGATACCATGACTGTCTCGCAAATCTCAGACTCTCTCATCAGAGTCCCAGACCCTCTTATTCTTGGGTGCGGGTCCCAGACTCTTACTGTTGCATTGTCTGCTTGGTTCACTTTCCTGCCAAGCATACAACTCTTCCTCGTTTTTTCAGGGTCCTGGACCCCATCTTTCAGGCATCTGCATTCTCCCCTTGTGGCTTTCCCGGACCTACAACATCTCTCGGGCAAACTTTGCATCCGTTTCCTTCCTTCTCGCAGCTTATCGGCAGGTCCCAGGCAGCTGCGTCCTTTCCAGAGGCTCTGGTAGCGTTTTGGTCTTGGGAGGGGTCTGCAGTTTGATGCTTCCCGGCTGCGCGTTATCGCTCCCTCGCGCTTCGCGGGACTGGGGTGCTTAGAGGATTCACTCAGTGGCAGCCCTAGTAGTCCTCACCTTGTGTACCACGTTCGAGTTCTACCGTTCTTCTGGTTATGGTTTCCCTCTGGCTCGTGTCAGCTGTTGCCGTGCACAGCTCCCGCTGTTCCTCCTCGGAGGACCGTTCTCTCGTCCCAGCTGAGCCCGATTTGAACTCCCCCACTTTCCTGCTGCAGCCAGTGCTACAGCATCCCTGAGAGTTCTTCTCAGGAGAGGGGGTCTCTTGGCTCTTCCTGCTAGGGATTCTCTAGCTTCCCTCAGTTCTCCTCAGACTGTTGGCGTGTGCACAAGGAGTTCCCCCCTCTCTGGGAGTCAGATTGGATCACAGCCTCTTCTGCTTCGCACAGCATTCCTGCTACTTGCTCCTCAAGGGAGGGTTTCTCTCACACATCCTGAGTATATCTTCCCCTTTTATACTGGCTCTGGCCAATAGAACGTTTGAAAACACTAGACTGCTCAACGTTGTTCCTATAGGTAATCCTCATGCCTCCACATTTTTCCCTCGTCAGAGTACTGATCTTAGGACTCCATTTGAGTCATTGAGGATATGGTTTGTTACAGTACTGGGAAAAGGATCGTCACTTAGGTAGCTCCTATTCTTCCTCATCCAAGTACTTGCTTGGGGAAGGGTAGGATGACAATAACTCATGAGCCTTTTAGGAAATGAGTTGTTCTTAGGGTTGTAGGAAGGTGGTCCAGGCTCAGGTGATGGGCGGGAATACCGTTCTCTTAAGGGATGCTCGTCTCTAAACCCATGAGGGATTTCTTCTCCCATGTGATCCTCCCCCTGTGTACGACCCCCAAAGGGGACTGTTGGACTGTGGCTGCAGTGCCCTCATCCACATGGAAAAGGTCTCCCCCCAGGGGAGAAAGGACAACATCCATATATTTGTCACACTACATATGTTTACATATTGAACCAGCAAGCCGTGCAAGTAACTTCATTTATATTTCCCATAAAAAGGATCAAACAGTCTGCGGAGAAAGCCAAAGAACCATACGAAAAAGCCTGGACTTTGTACTTCGAAGCACAATGCTGTTCGAGCATGTTGCTGTGCCATGGTAACATGGTCAGACACTCAGAGCAGCTTGCTGAGGATTCATAAGAGGAGAGACTTTGAACGCCTTGCGAACAGCTGATAGGTTGCCAGACACTAAGATTTGTTATTGTAGTCCTTGGCTAAAGGGGACGTGCTATTATATGATGTTTACCCACATCAGACATGTGGGGGCGGGGTTTAATGTCCATGTAACGTAGGGTTTCATTAGAAACTGAGGAACTGTCTGCTGATTGACATGCACGTTTACTAATTAGGGGGTTTCCATTGAGACCCTATATAAATGGCATGAAACTCATAGCTTGCTGGTTGGCTGAATAGATGAGACGAGGGGCAGCTGTTGCCAGACAGACCTGTCAGACAGATCACAGGGGATGCTATGCTTCTTTTAGAAGCCTGCATCTTATAACTCAATTTGCAATGGGGTTTTTGCTTGAATGAACTCTGTGCCATAATGCTGCCCTTTCTCTGATACATTTTTTGCATTTCATTGATGCTTTCTTGATATATGCTTTTTGGTTTAGTTTGGAACTTTCAATTGAGAAGTATCTTTGAGCTCTCTAGGTGATGAAGCATATAGGGCATTGTGCCTTTCTCAAATACAATTGTGATTTATGCCCATGTGGGGCTGAACAGGGCATGTGGTTTTGAACAGATGATTGAAAGCGTGTGATTGTAAATGTTGATTGGTTTGAATACAGAAACATGACTTGTACCCTATAAGAGGGTTGATTTGTTGGAACTATACGAATCACTAGAAAGAGCGTATTAAGGGCTTCTATGTGTGTAAAATAAATGTTTCCTTTTTTACAACGCTAGTCATTTTTGACTCGGGTACGTTAATACAATGCTAACTAATGAGAAAGTGCTACGTTAAGCATTATGCCTCTCTTTCAATTAACCTGTCTGTTTTGTTCTCTTACCTACCCTTTTATATATTGTGAACGTATTGCAGATCCAGCGAATACATGTACGGTAAAACCTTAGCTCGCTAGGTGTAAGGGTCGTATTTGTATTGTGTACGTTGGCTGGGCAGAAACGCGCTTTGAGCCCCCACAAGCTGAGCAACTGAACCCAATGAAACCATTGTAGAAGAGGGGCGTGGCCTAGGCTCATGGTGTGAGGCTGCGTGTGAACGAAGCTCCTGCCGAGAACCTTAACTAATCCTTCGAACACTAACTAAACAACTGCATTCAGCAACCAAAAAGCAAAAGAAGAAGCGATAATCGAATGCCTGACTGAACAAACATATTGGCTAACCGGAGGACACAAACCGAGTGAGAGGCCAGCGAAGCGGTGCCCCTGCGGACCCAAGATAGCGGCCGGGACTCCAATGGTGTAAAGGAGCAGAGCCTGGGGCAGGCAACAACGTGACCAACATAACAGGGGCGCAGGAAGCAGGGCTACAGGAGCGAGTCGGGAGAAGCAGCGGAGCGGCTATTGAAACGGCAGCCGACACGCCACACTCGCTGAGGTGCAATGGGAATGAGAGGCAAACAGCTGAGGAGACGACGTGGGACCACAGCATGAGCGGATCAAGAGCGCATGCAAGACCACCAGAGGTGGGGACCAAACAACAGACCCGGTTGGGCGGCAGGACTGCGCGTGGAGCTCTGTAACAGTGATGTGGACTGTTGAGTAAAGCGCCCAGGAGTGAAGACTGCCGGAGGGAACGGGCAGCCCAACGCGAGTGAGAAGACCACACGCAGCCTGAAGGTAGCAGACTGTTGAGGCCAGACAGCAAAGTGGAAGCCGCGGCCGGGGGGAGAAGAAGGTAGGCGGCGACACTGTGCGGGCTGAGGCGCGGACCAGACAGACTACACTGATCCAACGCACAGGGACGAGCCCGATCAGGGCACCGGGAGCCAGGGAAGCTTCACCAAGGCCCCCAAGAACACAGGGTTAAGCACAAAAGAGGGCTAGGGCGACCAGAACACCAGCACAAGCAGCTGTAACTGGACAGGGATGGCAGCAAGAATGCGCCTGTGACCCTGTGGCAGCCTGGAAAGCGCAACCCAAAATAGTTGGGACAGGAACTAGGATACGACCGCCAGACCAACCGAGACCCACTACATGAAACGGGGCAAACACACGAAGGGCAGAGAAAAGCAAAGCGCGACCCAACGCAGAGGCGCTCCACAGAGCGGAACACTAGGAAGCTGCGACCGGGTCTGCAGAAGTGACAGGAGAGAAAGCGCAGCATTGACTGCTACGAGGGACTTCGTCAACGCACAGAGCATTAGCTGGGGGGCAAGGGGAGCATAACCTGGTCTAGGACCTGAAAAACCTTCCAAAACAAAAAGCTGTGCGGCGCACCCTCCAGCATAGGGCCAGTTTGCACCCAGGGGAGCTAGCAGAAGTCACTGCACCTGATCCAGCAGCCCAGGAACAACCAAGAATGCACCCAGAGGCCCAAAATGGGGAGAAGCTAGGGAAGGAGGTGAAACGAATCAACAGTGACTGCAAGACGTGCGAGTGGTTCACCAGAGGCACGGCGCAAAACAGCAGCAGGCGCATACTCCAATAAGGACACTCACTTTGAGGGTGCACCACAAGGAGGGAGAGGGGGACAAAAGGGTCCCCGCCCAGGTCGATAATGATAGGCACCGCAACCAGCTATAACGAGGCACCTACAACATAACCAACCCGCGGAGTGGGTACACACACTAACACCACTACCGGAGACAGCTGGTGATACCACAGAGTCGAACTGAACCCCCGCAGGCAGCGTTTGATACCCGAAGCGGCAAACACACAAGTGGGCTAACAAGAAAGAGACTGTCAAACCACCGAATCGATCTGAGAGAACCTTCCACGTGTAAGGACTAAAAGGCACGCAACTGTAACACACACGTCAACAAAATCAGCCACCACCAAGGAAATGCCCTCCACCAAGAATAAGAAGCAAACAACAATCATGGACTTCTTCAATGCAACCAAACAGAAAGGGCAACCACAAACTGCCCCTGAAACACAATCAGGGCCCCCTGACAAGGAGACTGGCACTAAAGATGGACAAGTGCTTGAAGCAATCGCAGCCCTGCGATCCTTTATTGACAAAAATTGAGGAGGTCCGATCGGACATGCAACTGATGAGACAGGACGTCCGCAACCTACAGAGAGAGTCACGATGGCAGAGACAGAACAGAGAGATGATGGAAACCACCAAAGATCTGGAGAAGCAGCTCACAGAGCTGGAGAGGAGGAATGCGACACTGGAGGCCCGAATGGAAGACGCGGAAGGACGTGCACGCCACAACAACATACACCTGCTGGGTGTCCCCGGAGGGGATGGAAGGACCCAACCTAATGGACTTCAATGAAAACCTAATATTACAAGAAATAGGGGCAGGTGCTTTGTCACAGGGGTTCGTAATAGAAAGGGCCCATAGATCACTACAGAAAAAAACACTGCCAGGCTCTCACCCCTGCCCCACGATAGCAAATGTACTGAATTTCTTCAACAGAGAAACAATACTGAAATTCTCAAGAGAAGGTGGGGAGATCCGCAGAGACAATGACAGCATAGCCATATAACCGGACTACACACCGGCAGTGCAGAGGGCAAGGAACTCGTTTTTACCAGTCAAAGCAAAGCTCAGGAAACTGAACCTGAAATATATGCTGATGTACCCCTCCAGGCTAAAAGTACTCTACAAGGGAAGAGCTGTTTTCCTGGAAACGCCAGCGGCAGCCACAATGTGGTTAGAACACAATAACTTGGATGACGGTAAAGAGGCAGTGTCATGAACTACAGCAGCCGCAAAAGAATAAGAAGGGAGGAACAGGACACACTGACAGAATGGAATGCTGAAGAACACTAATAAACTTTGATCTTTGCAGCACGGCAGGAGTGAAGTGAACACTCCGAACAGAGCGAACAGACACACCACACAAATTGGTAAGTGTTGGCCTGCTGCTAGCACACCACAGCCCGCACGTGGAAGCCCGGATGGGCCAAGCAGCTGCAGGAGCGCTGGAGCGCCACGATTGGGGGGTGGCAGCTGAGCGCAGTTTCTTGGCTCTGGTTTGGTTTGAAGTTTGTAACGGTTGGAACACTACACGGAGCGAGGTATGTGCAAAGACATATATGAATGCGATCTTACGCAACGGAATGGGGTTGGAGGCTACCTGGGTGTTAGGGAGAATTCTCTGCTTAGGCTGAATTTCCTAACCTAGTGAGTCCCCCAGCGGCATTGCTGGATTGTTGGGGTTTATTTGTTTCCCCTGCCAAGAGTGAGACTCTTTTACCCTCACTCTTGGGCATGATTTGAGTGTGTTTCTTTGACTCTAGATGTGTTTAATGGGCTATGGGGTCTTTTACTCCATAGGGCTTCATGTGTTTTTGTGATGTGTGTTACACAGCACCCTCAGTGCAGTAACACAGGGGTGTCATAGTGACCACCCCCAGTATAGACTCCATACCCTGGGACTGACTACTGTCTCCCAGGGCATGTAAAGTCACCATTGACTTTACTAGTCTCAAATTCTGAACAGAACCAGTACAAACCATCATATTGTGGACGTACTGGCCGGGGCAATTCGACTGCCCCGGGGTCTGTTAGTCGAGGGGGCACGTCTCCGTGCCCCCTGATCGAGTTTTGGCTGGTGGCAGTGGATACTACTTTTTATATTCGACCGCAAATATATTCCTATAGGATTTTCCCATTGTTCGAGGCTACCAACTTTAATTAATTAATTCCTATAGCCTCGAACATACCGCCGGTTTATTTAATTAATATTAATTCTCCGGTTGGTATTTTTTGCCAAGACTCGGTTCTAAAATGGCGTTTGTGTTCTCTTCTGTGACTCCAACCCAAGACGAGCCCTTTGTTCCACTTTTTGACAGGCTTCTCCACAGAAGCCTCCGAAAGTGGTGCCACTCTGTCTGGGTACCACAGGGGTTGTGGGAGGGGGTTTAGGCACCCTGGACTGAGTTGCCTAGGCAACTCAAGTCGCACTCCGTCCTGATTGGCCCAAGTGGTGAGCCTGCTGGCTCACCACTTAGCATGTTTGAGTGACAGCTAGGCTGAGTGAATGGGGGTTCTCTGCATAAAAGCAGGGCTTTGGGGACTGGAACTTTAGAAGTCGCCACAGGACCTAAGAATCCGACGAGGGAGAAGCTGAGCAGACCTGCTACGACGACTCCACCGGTGGAGCCCTGCTGAACCGTCTCACCACTTTTCCCAACGACAGAGGAGAGCTCCAGCCCGGAGAGTCTTCTTTCTTCGACTGGTGGGGATAAACCAGTATGCTTCCTTTTTCGCTTCCTGGGACAAGCCGTGGCCGCCTTGCCTGTGCCAAGCACCCCGGCAACCGGGATACCACGTTTAACCACTACCGCGAATCCAAGGGTAGTACCTTTAACCGGAAAACTCTGCGGCTGGTTTCTTCCCTGGCAGTGCAACGACCTTCATCTTTCCTCCACGTCGAGATCTCCTCTTCCTCTGGACAAAGCCGTGACTTGCACCCGCTGCCAGGGAACAACTGCCCCCGCTGGAGGATCCTTTCCACCTAAGGTACCGTGTTCAGCCTGGCTTCCCTTGCAACCGACTGCACGGGGTAGATTTAGCCCCCGGCTTTCGAACCTGGGTTAGCCTGGGACACCCTGGCTAAACTTTTCTGAGTCTAACTAAAACCTTTCTGAACTCCCTGCAAGACTTTTTAAGCCTGTTGTCATTGTGTGATCTTGGGTTCATTTGTGCCCTGCTCTCTCCAAGAGTGGGCCCGGCCTATGGACTTTGGCTCACAAGTAACTTTTGACTTTCCTGCCTTGCTTAAGAGTTCCAAAGTATTAGTGTGGTGTATTTCCCTACATTCTGCCTTTTTCCCTCTCTTTTTCGTTAACTTATTGGAGTGCCATCTATAGTTAAGCGCTCACCTCTGTCTGGAAATAAGTGGTGTTAACTAAGACTTGTCTGATAAGGAATAAGGGATGTATATATAATAATAGTAACTGTGTTTAGAGTGATTTACAATATTAGTGCTGGAGTGTTTCAATAAGTGTGTTTTTAAATAAATAATATATACCTTGATACCAAAGCTCTGGTCAGTGTTTGCTTGTGCTATTGTATCTGAGTGCCTATTGTGTATACTTTACATACTGCCTAACTCTTCTTGAGGGAAGTCTGACTGCTCAGCCACAGCTACCAGGTAAATCTGGGTGGTACAGACTGCTACCAAGTGGGTTTACTGCCAACACCTGTAGTCCTAAATCTTTTGCAGTGGTCCCCAAGGGAACTGCACAGGTTTCTGCCTAACACTGGGGGGTAACTGTTAGGATAGTTAGGCTTTGAAGGAAGGGAAGTGTTAAGAGTGACTTATTGTTACTTTAATCAGGTGGCATCAGGAGATTCTTTAGTAGTTACAGGATCAAATTGGAGCCCACTGGCTCCCACCACCCAGGCTACATAATCTCAACTGTCCCTGTGTAGAACACTCACCACACAGCATTCCACCTAATCATACCCAAACATTCCATTCATGACATCACTACTCAGGCACTCATCATACATACTCCAAGAGGACAGGGAGTCACTCTTAACACTTCCCTTCCTTCAAAGCCTAACTATCCTAACACCTCCCTTCCTTCAATCGACACCAACACCTTTCCTCCTTAAAATGCACAACACTCACTCGGGAGGGCGCAACACACACACAAGCACACCATAGCCAGTACCAGGCTCCTGGGGGAATGTCTCCAACATGACAAACCAAACAAGCACAAGACCCAGCCGCCTCAACTACTCTCACAATCCATCAGAAAACACTGATCACCTTCCATTCCCCACCGCCACCAGGGAACCTCGCAGCTGCCACCTACGAGCGCAAACCGGCCCACCGTGGGCATACACGCCAAAGCAAATCCACAGACCCTCAAAGAACGCTTGACTCCTTTTATTTGACCCCTGCCACGGGCAAAATCATGGGGCTGCCACACCCACGCGCAAACTCCCTAGCTCGGGATAAACCAGGTCATGCTCTGACAAAGCAAACAATAACTAACTATGCACAGTCACCACAGGGCGATCTTAGAAGGGCACCAGATCCCATTTACCACACACACGATACCGGACAGTCAGCAACTCACTCACAACTCATACACACTAGGGCCACTCCCACCAGAGGAATTCCACAACAAGTACCCAAACACCGATCCCAGATTGGCGGCCGTTCCAATCTGAGCCATCAGAAGTCAGGTCTCAACCCAACACATCTACCAACAACGAAAACCTCCGGCAACTAGATGGAAAAGTCAGATTAGCCCAAAAATTACAGGGAAGTGCCACCGAAAAATGACACACTCTGCAACTCAATTTAAGAAACAAGAAAACCTACCCAAGCCAACTCACAGCTTGGACAAAATGCCACTAGGTGACCTTGGGGTGAAACACACACACACCCTTTAACTCACCATCAGACACGAGACATGAAAGCGTCCCCTCACTCTCGCGCCACGAACAGCATGCAGGCAGCGTCCTGCCAAACAACTATTCCTAAAACCAATTACCACTGAGAACACCAAGTGTAACTCACATCAATGGGCCATACACACCCATACTTGAAATACACTTCAATGGGCTACGCACACCCAAACAACCATTCCTAAAACCAGTTACCTCTGAGAACACCAAGTGTAACTCACATCAATGGGCCATAGTCACCCATACTAGCAATACACTTCAATGGGCTACACTCACCCATGCTCATAATACACTTTAATGAACACACACACACACCTGCTCACTACAAGCTCCAGTGTGCAACGCACACTCATGCTCGAAACACACATCAGAGGGCCTACACACCCATACTTGTAATACACTTCAATGGGCCACACACACACACCCATACTCATAACACACATGAATGGACAACACTCACCCATGCTCAACATGCTCATGAATGGGCCACACAGACCCATGCTAATGACATGTACAAGATGCACATCATAACTACAGAAAATGTCTCGGAAGTAGACAAATATCTTAACATTTCCTAAACTTTACTCACTTTGACATTTCCTAAGTCTGCACTTTTAAACATCTTCTTTTAGTAAAAGAAACACTAAAAGTCCATGTTGCCTGAAACTGCAACGTAAACAACCTGCAATTCCTCAAATAGTTGTTAAACTGACACAAGCTAACCTACCCATTCACACTTCCATGCAAATGTAAATTCCAAGAAGTGCAAAGGCAAACTCTGCCGCATTATAAAGTCCACTTTGCATGGTTCCATGATGAAACGTAACCTCCTGCAAATCCTCAAACTGTTATTCTGATATGCAGTGAACCACTATAAATAGCTCGCTATATTGCTGCACTCTCCGCAAGGAATCACTGTGGTCGAAGCTTTTAAAATCTGCAACATACGAAACAGTCCACACACTCCATTCACACAAAACTATAGTTCAATCTACTGAACTGGCGAAACAATCCCTCTTTGGTATTTCCAACAATAATGTACAACCTCACAAAATCCAACATTGCATTTTCTTGGCTGTGGAACATTCCGTTAAATCAGTATCTCGTCCATAAAATACTTTGCAATGACTGACTCTGCTTGGGACATGAAAAACAGTAACGGTAATAACAAGGCTCAGCTGCATTACGATGAGAACCTTACTTGCTTTGAGTCAAATTTCAATTTAATGCTACTCTAGTAGAGGCAGTCTCGCAACACTGCCCCATCATTTCACGCAGCACTCCTTCCTTCCCCTTGAAAGGCAATGGTAGTCAATTCATGTGTCAGTCTCCACTACGACGCAGCTAATTTAGGAACCCGGTACACGGAAAGGAAACTCATTTCCTGGACACACTGAATGACGTTGCAGGGTCCTTTATTCGAAACCCTGATACAGCTCACTGGGTAGACACGAACTTCTAAGCACCGGGCATTCTCTGACAGTAAAGAATCTTCATGATCCATCATTCCACACAATCGCCGAGTCCCCCTGCTGGGTTGATGACATCATCACTACAGGATGGGAGAAGAGGCCGCATGGAGCTCCAGGGCTCCAACTGTCACCCTGCTCGTTACGGGACGTCTGAGACTAAGACATGTTATCCCCATGAGTGGGACGTGCCCAGTACCACGGCTCCTCACTCACATAACATCGTGATCTATTAGGCGGCTGGCAAGCTGACAACCCTTCACTGCAGCACACTCTTACTGCCATCCTACAGCAATGGGTGTTTTTCCACGGACACAGGTTCGTTTAGACAGTCTCAGCATTCTATCGACTTAACGGCTCTCAGGAATGGCACTCACTTCACTCCTTAGAGCTTGCATTTCCTAGCTCCACGTCAGCTCTACACCAGCAGTGACAGATGTGTCTCTGGCGCCTCTCCCTGGTACAACAAGAGCGACTTCTGGTACAAACATTTTTTAACCCTGTAGTGCCAACAGGAACAGTCTCTTGGGTTACCTTGAGTGGAAACTAAAACACCACCTCTCATGTTACCGGGTGCCATTATCTGTTACCATCTTTTGAAAGCCACTAGAGACGCCCTCTTTTCCCCTGGGTGGTGGGACTCATCATGGGGGGCAGTGGGCCCCCTCCTTTTTCTCAGTCTCTGTGATCCTGTGCTGCACCCCCCGCAGCAGTCCTTTCTCCTCTCTCTCATCCTTTTCTCCCAATGTCTGGCCCCATTCATGCAGGTACCTGTCTTATCCAGCTTCTTCTCAGGGTCCGCCTTGATCAACACCATGCCTCGTCGCCAATATATGTTATGACCCTAGGCGGGGTCAGCTGGGTAAAGGATACGCTGGAGGCCAGAAGTACTTATTGTTACTTTAATCAGGTGTCATCAGGAGATTCTTTAGTAGTTACAGGATCAAATTGGAGCCCACTGGCTCCCACCACCCAGGCTACATAATCTCAACTGTCCCTGGGTAGAACACTCACCACACAGCATTCCACCTAATCATACCCAAACACTCCATTCATGACATCACTACTCAGGCACTCATCATACATACTCCAAGAGGACAGGGAGTCACTCTTAACAGTAACACAATGAGAAAATCCTGCAAAGGTAATTGGTGACGGGGGCGAGAGGGCTGAGGGAGGGCTCCAAGCACTGCAATGGCCAACAAAATTAAAGTGCTGACATGGAATGTCAGAGACCTGGGAACTTACATGCACAGGAACAGGGTGAAATCGTTTATCAACAGGAAAAGGGTGGCTATTGCAATGCTGCAAGAAACCCACCTGACCAAGAAGACAATGGCAACTGTAGCGGAACACTGGGACGGGCAATGCCATGGGGCCCCCTACTCAAAATATGCTAGGGGGGTGCTCATCTGGATAAGCCCGGCAACTCCACTCAAACTGCTGAGCTGAGAGGCAGATCCCGAGGACCGGGACCTAATACTAAAGGGATGCATTGAACTAGTAGAGGTCTACATAATAAATTCATACTTCTCCAACCACGGGATCCCAAAACACTTAGATACACTGGGGGCCAAACTGGCCCAATGCCGGGAGAGCTTTTTCATAAGGGGAGGGGGCCGCAACTGTGTTAGGGATTGGGAGCTGGACTGGTCTAAACCGACAGAAACCAGAAATGACACCGCAACAGGGGCGCTAAACACGCTGCTAGAATCCCTGGACCTGGTAGATGTGTGGAGGGAGCTACATCCCACTGACCTAGGCTACTCATACTACTCATCGCCACACTGCCTGACCACAAGAATTGACTACCTATTTGTGGCCAAGGGCCACCAAACACAAACACAAATAGAATCGGCACAATACTTAGGCAGGTCAATATCAGACCAGTCACCGCTGCTGATGAGTGGAAAATGCGGGGGCCCAGACCACACATATCGCTGTGGCGCATGGCGCCAGACACCCTAACAGACCCCGCCTTCACGGAAGAGCTGCGAGATAAAAGAACAAGTTACTTTCTTACCTGGTAACGTTCTTTCGATTTGATGGTCCTACGACGTATTCCATATCTATGACAGGTAATGTCCACAGCTGTGCTGCTTCGGAAAATCTTCGGCGTCTGCGTCCTGCGTCGATGACGTCGATGCGCCGTCCCTGAGGACCTCCTCCGACGGCCGACGTCACCCGATGTGATAAGTAGGACGCACGACGCCCATAGCCTCAGTTATAGTTTTTTCCCAGAACGTGTGCTACCAGTTTTCTGCCAGTCAGACACACAAGGCCTTGCGGAACGCAAGCTGCAATCGCAAAAGAAATTCTGCAGCGGGGTAGGGAGGGAGCGATATGGAATATGTTGTTGGACCATCCCATCGAAAGAACGTTTCCAGGTAAGAAAGTAACTTGTTCTTCGAAGGGATTGGGTCCTCCGACGTATTCCATATATATCAATGACAGACTCCCAAAGCAGTACCAAGCAAGGAGGTGCGAAAGAATTTAGAACACAAATTTAGCATGCCCAATCAAATTGCGGAATAAAGGACTGCCTTGCCAAAGGCCAGATCCTGCCCTCTGATGGAATCGAGGGAGTAGTGACGTACAAAAGTATGTACTGAAGCCCAGGTGGCTGCATTACAGATGTGACGAATAGGAACTCCCCTCTGCAGGGCAGTAGACGCAGCCACTCCCCTGGTAGAATGGGCCCGCAAGCCAGCCGGAGGGTCCTTACCCGCCAAGCGGTAACACTCGGAGACAGCTAAAATAATCCAACGAGAAAAAGTCTGTTTCGTCACAGCTTGTCCCAAATGCTTTCCAGCATAACCAATGAAAAGTTGATCGTCCACTCTGACCCGGGACATGCGCGAAATATAAAAGCTCAACGCTCTCGTAGGATCAAGCCTATGGAGCCTCGCCTCTTCCTTACCAGGATGTGGAGGATAGAACGCCGGAAGAACAACCTTCTGGCTCAATTGAAAATCCGAAACCACCTTCGGAAGAAAAGAAGGATGAACTCTAAGAACAACCCTGTCCTTATGAAACACAGTGAAGGGTTGCTTAACTGAAAGTGCCTGTAACTCACTCATTCTGCGAGCGGAAGTAACCGCAACCAAAAACACAGTTTTAAGAGTTAGCAGTCTCAAAGGGCAAGAATGTAAAGGCTGAAACGGAGCACCCATAAGAAACTTAAGAACAAGGTTCAAATCCCAACCGGGCACCAGAAAAGGTGACGGATGGAGACACATTAGTAAGCCCTTTCAAAAACTGAGAAATTAAAGGAATCTTAAAATAGGAACATTCTTCAGACGAGCGCTTAAAGATGGACAGCGCCACCAGGTAACCTTTAATGGTCCCCACTTGCAAGCCCCTGTGGGCCAAAGAAAGCAAAAAAGACAGAACCATGGGAATGTCACATTCAAAAGGATCCACATTCTTAACTCTGCACCAGTCGCAGAACTTTCTCCAACGGCAATGGTACAGAGACTTTGTTGCCGGCCGTCTGGCCGAGAGCAATACCTTCATCACGTCTTCAGGGAGGTCCCAATCCTTATACCTCAACCTTTCAGAAGCCAAGCGTGAAGGTTGAGGGATCTGACCTCTGGATGGAGAACCTGACCCCCCCTCCCGTGAGAGCAGATCGTCTCGGTAGGGAAGACGACGTGGAGGGCAGATGGACAAGTCGAGAAGGTCCGGTTACCACGTCCTCCGGGCCCACGCCAGAGCAATGAGGATCATCCGGGAACCGAACCTCCGTAACCTCCGCAGTACTTGCAGGATGACGGGGACTGGAGGAAACGAGTACAGCAGTGGGAATGACCACTCCACCACGAACGCGTCTCCTATGGCTCCTTTTGGAGGAAATTCCCGCGAGCAAAACCTTTTGCACTTCCGGTTGACACTGGAGGCGAAAAGATCCACTTGAGGGGTCCCCCAAAGGGCGAAGATCGCCAGGAGAATCTCCTGAGCCAGCTCCCACTCATGAGAGATCGTGCTCTGCCTGCTCAGAGCGTCCGCTGTCTCGTTGTCGTCTCTGGCCAGATGAACAGCCGAGATCGAAACTTCCTGCTGGATGGCCCAGAACTCGAGCTGCATCGCCTCCCTGCACAGAGGAAGTGACCCTGCCCCCCCCCTTTTTGGTGAGGTAGTGCATGGCCACCGTGTTGTCAGTTAGAATCAGGACACTCTTTCCTCGCACAGTCGGCAGAAAAGCCTTCAGGGCTAGCCTGACAGCCCTCAGCTCCAACAGATTGATATGGAGTCTGGACTCCGACGGAGACCAACGACCGCTGACTGTCAACTCGTTGGCATGAGCTCCCCCTCCCGTGAGGGATGCGTCCGTCATGATCGTCACCTCCGGCCAGGGCAGCCAAAATGGGGCCGCCTTCATCAGATTGCCTTCGACGGCCCACCACAGAAGGTCCTGGGCGACCGAGGGCAGCACCGGAACAGGGTCCGACAGCCTGCCGGAGGACTGAGACCACTGGAGCTTGAGTGCCCACTGCAAAGATCTCATCCGCAGACGAGCCTCTGGCACCAGATGAATGCAGGATGCCATGAGGCCGAGCAGTCTCAAGAACTCGGACGCTGGGAGATTCTGGGCAAATTGAAACTTGTGCACCATCTGCTGAATGTGAAGAGCCCTCACCTGGGGAGGAAAACACTGCCCCAGGGATGTGTCAAGCACTGCTCCGATGTACTGGAGCCGCTGCGTTGGTGTCAAATGGGACTTCTTTAAATTGAGGGAGAAGCCCAGCTTGTGAAGGGAGTGGCAGGTGACGGACAGATGATCCAGGACTTGCTCGGGAGAGCTTGCCCTGATCAACCAATCGTCCAGGTAGGGGTAGACGTGAATCACCCCTTTCCTGAGATGCGCTGCCACCACCACCATGAGCTTGGTGAAAACCCTTGGGGCGGAGGTCAATCCTAACGGCAGCACCCGAAACTGAAAGTGCGAGTCGCCAACCGCAAACCTCAGGTACTTCTTGTGCATGGGATGGATCGGCACATGGAAGTAAGCATCCTTGAGGTCGAGAGACGCCAACCAGTCCTGATGTTGAAGGGCCTGGAGGACTTGAGAGAGAGTAACCATCTTGAACTTGTCCTTCCTGAGGAGTTTGTTCAAACCGTGCAAGTCCATGATGGGTCTCAATCCCCTGTCTTTCTTCGAAATCAAAAAATAAGGGGAATACCAACCCTTGTTCCTCTAAGCTACAGGCACCAGTTCTATGGTGCCTTTCTCCAGCAGGGCTTGAATTTCCTGCGCAAGGAGCGGATCCGTTCAAAGATAGGTTCCCACGGCGATTGTCGTGAGGCCTCTGCCGAAAAGGAAGACAGTAGCCGTGGGTTATGATCTCCAGAACCCACACATCTGAAGTAATGGCTTGCCACTCTACAAGATGCTGCGCCAGGCTTCCCCCCAACCGGTGAACCATGGGACCTGGCCTCATGACTGAGTGGTAGCGGCTGCGGCGTTGCCCGAGGGCAAAGAGGCAACTGCCCGAGCGGCCTTGGCACCTCGAGTACCCTTGTTTCCACCTCTGGCACTCCTACGGTGGCCTCTGACTGCTAGCTCCTCGCGCTTTACTGAAGGACGAGTAATAGCGAAAGGAACCTCCCCTCCATTGCGGTCCCCTAGGACGAAAAGGCGGAGGTTGGCGAACTGCAGCGCCCAACGACTTTGCTGCAGCTTTGGAGGTCTGCAACCTCTCAAGGCTCTCGTTAGCCTTACTGCCAAAAAGTTGTTCACCGTCAAAGGGCATGTTGAGGAGCCGGGACTGCACATCAGGAGCGAACCCAGACTTCCGCAACCACGCAAAACTGCGTATTATGGTGCTCGCCGCCATGGACCGGCTGACACAATCTGCCATGTCCAAACCCGACTGAACGGCCTCACACATGGCATCCTTGCCATCCTGAACCATAGCAAGGAAACCATCCCGTTCGTCCTCTTCGGGAATACGTTCAGCTGCTAATGCAACACAGTTCCACAGAGTGTGTGTGAAACGAGACAAGGCACATATGGAGTTGGCCGCCTGAAGCGCCATACCCCCTAAAGAAAACACTTTCTTCGCCCAGCCGTCAAAACGTTTGTTGTCCCTATCCGGAGGGATGGTAGGATACGACGCCTACTTTGCCGGGGCCGTAGCCGCCTGCACCACCAAACTCTCCGGAGTGGGGTGCCTGTACAAGTAGCAGGGGTCGCTACTGGCTGGACGGTATTTTCGTGACAAAGACTTGCCCATTGCCGGGAGACTCTCCGGAGCCGTCCAAGCCGCCGCCACCCTTCTCTGCAGAGCCATATGAAACGGGAAAACCGGGTCAGCGGGGGGACCAAGATCAAGGATGTCCATGAGATCATCCTGAACAAACTCCCCTGGGGGAGCTGACCAACCCAAGTACTCGGTGACCCGAGACATAAAGTGCCGATATGAAGAATCGGCATGAGTACCAGGCCACTGGCATCATGCAGTGATGGCCTCTGGTCATCAAACTGGCTATGGCCCGAGATAAGCTCATCTGGTACCGTAACCGGAACCAAGCCGTCATCAGAACCTTCATCACCCTCTGACATGTACTCCAGGCGGGAGAGGAAGACAACTGGGGACCAAAGCAGTGCCTGACCTTAGCCAGATCCTTTCTAGGGGCTAACCCCGTGCCACGGGGCCCCTCCGACAGCACCGCCTCGAAAGGCGTCGACAGAAACGACGTCGAGCGAGTCGGTGTCGACGTCACCTGCAGCGCCGCCAGCATCGGCGGCATCGACACAGGCCTCGAAGCCAGAGCTCCGAGCGTGTCTCTCGACGACCTAGGCGCCGACGACCCCCTCGGAGGCAGAGCCTCGAGAGAAATCGTTGACGACCTCGGCGCCACAGGCGTTGACATCTTCTTCGAAGACGGCACAGGCTTACACGGTCTCGAGCGCATCGAGGACCGGGACCTGGAACAGGCATGGCGAGAACGGCTACCCTTGTCCGAGCGGGATCTCTCCCGCGAGCCGTGCCGACCACCCAAGCCCGAAGGCGTACGAGCGGTGTCTCTCGACCGGAGCCGACCGACCCCACTCGGAGGCGTGGACAGACCGGTGCCCTGCGATTCAAGAATCGCTAGCATCTGCTTCCTGAAGGAAGCCCATTCCTCCGGTGTTGTTTGCATAGAGGGATAAGCCACCCGCTGACGGGCGGAGCACTCGGAAGAGGACGGGGAATGCGACCGATGCCGGCGCTTCCGGGAATTGTTCGAAGAGGCGGAGGAGTGGTGAGACCGACTCCTGGAAGGAGACCCACAGGACCTCCGACGATGACGCAGAGAGTCGCCCCTCGAGTCATCCGTCAAAAGCCCCGCAGACCTCGACTTCCGGGGCTTAGACACCCGACCTACCGACAGCTTCTTCTTGCGTTCCCGCAAGGCCTTTGCCGTGACTGACTGGCAGTCGACACAGTCGTCCGTATCGTGGGCCTCCCCGAGGCACCGGAGGCAGGCATCGTGCGAGTCCGTGACCAACATCTTGAACCCAAAGTCCCCGCATTTCTTGAAGCCCGGACGTGGGGTTGAAGACGAAGTAGACATCGCCACGAACAGGTCTTCACAAAAAACCGAACAGGTTCAACGAACCGGGAATTGAAAACAGCAAACCCCCAAGAGTCGAGACATACCGAGATTCACGAAGGGAACACGTTCGCGGAAAAAAACGGAACTGAGGCTATGGGCGTCGTGCGTCCTACTTATCACATCGGGTGACGTCGGCCGTCGGAGGAGGTCCTCGGGGACAGCGCATAAATGTCATCGATGCAGGACGCAGAAGATTTTCCGAAGCAGCACAGCTGTGGACATTACCTGTCATAGATATGGAATACGTCAGAGGACCCAATCCCTTCGAATAGAGGAATACGTGGAAGCAAACATAGGCAGCGTCGAAAGATGGGGCACAGTCTGGGAGGCAATGAAAGTAGTGGTGAGGGGCGAGGCCATATTGGTGGGGGGCATAAAGAGGGCGTTGAGAGCAGAACTGGAGTAACTGGATGAGAACATAAAACACAAGGAGTCAGTCACAAACGGGACAAAAGATGAGGAGGTAGAACTAGCAGAGCTGTGCGGAAATTGCAAAGAAGCATGGGTGAGGCTCTCTAAGTTCGAGTACTCAGTAAAAACTGCAAAAGCACATGCCGAGGGAGATAAGCCAGGTAGACTATTAGCGTGGTTATGCAAGAGAGAGCACCCACGGCCCCAAACCACAGATCAAAGACACAGCAGGCACAACACGCAAAACACAACAAGAAATCAATGAAATTTTCTGACATTTCTACTCCCACCTCTACGGTCACGATCATCAGGTGCCACAAACTGACATACTGAACACACTGGAAGAAATAGGCCTCCCCAAGATAGACCCATCACAACAGGAACTCTTTGAGGCCGTAATAACAGAGGCCGATATCACGGAGGCAATACGATCGCTTGACTCTAGTAAAACCCTGGGAACTGACGGACTCCCCCAAGAATTCTATAAAACATATGAAACAACCTTGACACTGGTGTTGCTTGAGGTTTTCCGGAAGGCATACATTAAAGGGGAGCTACTGGAATCCATGAGGGAAACCCTAGTTATACCAATTCCCAAACCAGGGAAACCTATGGATGAATGTGACTCGTACCACTCACTAGCGATGTTAAACTAGGACATTAAAATTCTAACCACCATACTGGCCAAGCGTCTGAACAGGATAATGGGGGGCCTAGTACACAGTGACCAAAACCGCTTCATACCGGGACGCAGCACAGCGTTAAACCTGTGCAGGCTACAACACATACTCGAGCAAACAGCAGCATCCCAGGAACAGTACGCCATACTCTCCCTAAACGCCACAAAGGCGTTCGATTCAATATACTGGGAATGGTTGGTGGCAACGCTGAGGGAATTTGGAGAGGGGTTCATCCGATGGGTGCAAATACTATACACAAACCCAAAAGCCAGGGTCAAAACAGGGAGAATAGTGTCAGCGATCTGGGATATTAAGAGAGGGACGAGACAAGGATGCCCATTATCCCCAATGCAGTATGTGCTGGGTCTTGAACCCATAGGAATATATCTCAGGAAGCAATACCTTGATGTGGGCATCTGGGTTGGGGGAACAGGACAATTGCTGTCGCTCTACGCAGACGACGTGCTGATGTACGTGAGAGATCCGCACTGAATGTACCAGTGATCCTGGACATACTTGATAACTACGCAGAAGTATCAGGGATCCACTTCAGTAAGGCCAAATCCTGCATATTCCCGTTAGCGGGCCTGAGAGGGAGGGGCATCAGCAAACTACCAATAGTGGGGCTTCAATGGGAGGTGGACTCGTTTAGATACCTGGGAGTGAACATTAGACATACACCGGAACAAATGCACGAGCATAACACAGTAAAGGTGGTGCAGGGCTTGAGGAGGTCCATGAAGTTCTGGTTGAAGCTGCCACTGTCACTGTTAGGCAGGGTAGCCATCACCAAAATGATTATTCTCCCGAGGTTCTTGTGCTTTTTCAACAATGTGCACTACTATGTTGGGGGTGTCCTTGTTTCGTTACTTGGAGGTGTTGCTCCGAGAGTTCTTATGGGGTGCCAACCGGCACAGACTCCCACTGGCAACCTTATATTTACCAAACGACAAGGGCGGGGTGAACTACCAAACCTAGAGAAGTACGACCTGGCAGCCCAGCTCAGCCACACAATCAAGTGGCTGGTGGACGAAGCCACCTCCAAAACACACCTGCAGCAGCACCTGATGGCTCCTACCAAACTAAAAGAAATACAGTGGGTGGCCCAGGGGGACCCGGAACACACCCCACTGATAGTAACACTGGGAAGGAAGGTAGAGAGGATAGCGCAAACCATACTGCAGATAACAAACCCCTACTCACAGGAAGTGCCAATAGCAGCAGACACATGCATACGGATATGGCAGTGGTAAGAAAATGGGAAGGGAAAGGAATTTACACATGGGGATATGTATATGAAGACGGGGACTTCAGGGAATTCGACTCAATGCAGGAAATAGAGGAGCTGCCGAGTGGACAATTTCTCTGGTACAGCAGAGTCCGAGAAAAGGCCAAAGAAAAATAGGAGGGTTGGCCAGAGGAACCACAGGCGAGCCCACTGCTAACCCTGACGTACAATTTAAATGACGGCTGGAGGCCGATCTCCTGGCTGTATAGCATGCTGATAGACATACCCAATCCCAAGAGCGTGGCACTGAAAGAACAATGGGAGAAGGACCTAGGTTCGAACATAACAGAGAAAGTTTGGGAGAGAACACGGAGCTTACCTAAGGCTGTATCGAGGAACCAGCGCTTCAAACCAATACAATTGAACGTGCTGTACCACACGTACATGACACCACATAGAATAGCAATGTTCAACAAAGAAGCAAATTCACAATGCCCCTGGTGCAAAGGCGAGAAGGCTGACCTCCACATGTTCTGGGGGTGTGTGCGGGCGCAAAGTTTCTCGGCGAGCAGAGGGAGCTTGCAGGGAAGCTGGAGTAAAAAGGTACGAGTGGACACTGAAAGAATGCTTGCTAGGTGCCTACCCCAGAATAGGCAAATACAAACATGTAACTAGGTTCATGGACCTGACATGCATATTAGCCAAGAGAACCATCGCCATGTCCTGGAGAGCGGCTGCAGGGCAACAATATGTAAAATGGCGCAAAGAATTTGAAAGATGGGCAGAAGCAGAGACCAAGGTGTGGGTAGAGGGAGCGAATAGATCGGACCCTGATGGTACTGCTAAATGTGCAGCATGAAAACCCTGCTCTGGGACATGTTCCACTCCTCTGACGACAAACCCTCATGAGCGCACTAGCAAACCAAGGACCGCCCGCGGTGGGCCTAGCCTAATCACCTCCAGGCACCCGAATGACATTGACCAACCGGCGACACGAGGAGCGACCGGCTAAACCCCCAACATGGAAGCGCCTGCCCCATCCGAGGCCACATATGTCACACAGCATGTGGAGGAAGTTGTTTGTTAATGGTTACTTATTGTTGTTAAACTAAATGTAGGCATGTGTAATGGTAACTGAAATGCACAACTGTACTTTATACAAATGCCAATAAAAACATGTAAAAATAAAAGAAATGAATCCATAGTAGCAGAGGATACATCGGCATTCTAATCAGACGAGAGAAGATGTTTTCTGGGCTCTGAACCAGTGTCTGATAGATACCCTGTCGCGTTAGAGAAGCGCTAGATTTTACTACCAGCTAAACTGGGAGCAGGGACGGGGTTTATATTCACCATTAAAATGGGAACCCTTATACAAGACTCTATGGTCCTTTTTAGAACCCGCAACAATACCTTCAAAATGAGCCATTCATACCTAAACAGACTGGTTAGTCCACCACCTAGAAAATCATGACAGGTTCTACCAAGGCTGGATTACACAGACAGGTTAGTGCTCAACCTCGGAATCCACAACATGTCCTACCAAGGCCGGGCTACGTAGGCAGGTTAGTGCTCCAGGTGGAACCCAAGGACACTTGCATGTGGTAGTGTAGCGAAGCAGATGTACACGTTACTCATGGAGCCCATCCCCTCACCTCCGTCTTATTGGAAGAGCAGTAAGAAAGCACTGTACATGACACCTGGTATCATCCCAATACCGCATAGAAAATATGAAAGACGTTATGCGCTCAGACAACTGTATTGAATGAATGTACCCTAAAGTCTGCAGACACCACTGAACTCAGAAGAGCTATAAGTAAAGTCAGACAGGTGTAGAATGACGTCATGAAGGAAAGAGACAAATACGCACTGAAACGATATGAGTATTCTTATATCGTTTCAGTGCTTCCTCTTCTCTTTCCTTTATGACATCATTTCAAAAAAAGAAGATGTGACTGAAGTAACAAAGTAACTGAATATGCAAATGCAAAGAAATCATCTATACTGAGAAGATAAGTGAAGAGATGCAGTAGATGTACATGAGCAGACACGCTAGGTAGATGAGACATATAGAAGCTTGATACAGTAGACAATATAACGTGGGTAAAGCAGCCATGCGGAAAAGATAGATGTCGGTTTAGTAAGCTAAAAACCCCAAGGAAAGAGACCAAGGCTGCAGAGCTAACAGGTCCTGAAATGCAAATTCATGTAAAAACAAGAATATTTCTTTGGCCAAGGATCAAGGATGTTGCAGCAAGAAGCAACTGCAAGGTACAAAGGGAGTTGAAGAGGATAAGCCATGTATATAGGACATATTTCTCTTGGATTAGGAAAAGGTGCAAACATTTGCAAGCGCCAAATTTTGGACAATTCAAGATGCAGAAAGCATATGCAAGATGGACCAACAAATCTCCAGAGGCCAAGGTGAGTAATAGCAACCAGTATAATTGAATGAAATAGCACAAAAGAGGAGGATAAAATGGACAAATCATGGTCTCGTCACACATGGTGCAAGACCAGAAAACAAGGCCTATTCATAACGCTCCAGACGAAGATTTCAATGTACCTTCAAACCCTTCAAAGTTCCGGGGAAGAGAACAGTCAGCAAGGTCAACAACAAAGAAGAGGCCTTGGCTAAGGTAGTAACTGCTGAGAGATGGTAGGATAATTGGCCGAGTGGGCAGCTGTATGACGTTCTCCACACCTGGGTTTCGTTTTGCTTATGTGCTGCTAACAAGCCGAATATACAAGGTTGGATGGAGGAGGGTGCCAACCAATCATGGTGGACTATACACTTTGGCTTCTGCTAATCTGCTGCTGTTATTCTACCATTATCTGTATTATACATATTTAGAGGTAGTGTGAGCCGTGCATTCCAGATAAAGGGCAGTCAATGACTACTAACATCTAAATAAGCTATAGGTATATATGTTCCATTGACCTATCCCTCCGTCCGATAGGTTTTTACTATTTGCCACATAGGATGACATCACAGCTGATGTATATCGAGGTATAAAGCCTTTGTGTAACTGAAATGTATTTGAGAGTGTTTGTGAGCTGTGACTTGTTATGCGTGTCAGATTTCCCTACTTTATTGAACTGATAATAAAGTAGTACTTAGCCATATTCTTTGTGTCTGTCTGGTTATTTTGGCCTGAAATTAGTTATTGTGGTAATCCGTATAGCACTTCATATGCTCCAGGTGCTACTGCACAGTAGCCTTGCCCACACAGGAAGGTTAGTCTGCTAGTGGAAACTGGGGACACCTTCATTCATAGACACACTTCAAAAGGTAGGTATGTGAATCAGGAGAACCCTCACAGGCATGTGCATTAGGAGAACCCTTACCTTGGCTTGCTTTTCTGGGGCCAGTAATGAGAAGAGCGGCAGGACATAGAGCGGCATTGAAGAATCAGACGATTTACCTAAGAGAGAAACAAAAGTAAGAAATAAATACTGCTGAAATAAAAGCCACGTAATCATCCCCTCCATGAGCAAGAGAAAAGTAACTACATTTAAGGTATTTTGCCCTTATCGCCCCTTCCTCAAATAGGAATGAACTAACAACATTAATAAAACTGGGGCCCCAGGCCAAAGTGTCACTAAAATGACACTTTGTCGAGCCCCTCCTCTTAAGTGTTTTCTAAGAGAGAAGTGGAGAAACAATGCAAGGGATGGCAGTACGCTTCTTTAACGTGGTGCCTATCGATAAACAGCGACAAACGTGACAAGTGTTAAAGAAAAATGCAGTTGGATGAAACGAGGAGTCAAAGGTAAAGAACCCAAGACCCATCCCTTCAAGGAATCTCTCCTCCTCTACGCCTATGCCATCACACCGCCTCTTGTGCCACCCGCCCCTCTAATCCCTGCCACCCAGTACAGCTGTACCAC
This sequence comes from Ambystoma mexicanum, assembly GCF_040938575.1. Lineage (NCBI taxonomy): Eukaryota > Metazoa > Chordata > Amphibia > Caudata > Ambystomatidae > Ambystoma > Ambystoma mexicanum. The sequence goes on from NC_090932.1 coordinate 1,681,259,016, forward strand.
CCCTCTGTATCCCACCTCCCGCTGCATATCTGTTCTGTTACCTCAAAAAAGTGCTTTGTTATGTATCTGTATTGTTGTATACCTCTGTAAAGAGCTCTGTTGCTTCTCGAAGTTACGTCCATGCTCAAATACAATAATAATGAAAAGTTGCAAAGTACATGCAAGTGAATTCTGAAGTGAAGCAGAAAAGAGGAAGATTTGTACTGATTTAAGAAAGCTAGGCCTTATAATCCTTGCACCGGTCTGGTATAGTTAAGAGGACACGTTGGGGTAGATTTCTCTTTTTGTGTGAAATCCCCACTCCCTGCGAGTCTGCCAGCACTTTACGCTGGACACTTGGACTTTTCATCTAATTTTGCGAGGTGAGTGAGGACCTTTTCCCCCCCGCTTACATATCCTTTTAATCCGGTGTAGGGAACCTTTTTGTCCCACCTTTGGGATTCCGTCCAGTGAGTGCAAAGTCCTTTAAGCCGGCGACTAAGGCGTCAGAAAAAACACAGGCAACATCAAAGGTTTGTTGCGATGGAATTCCAACGGGACCTTTGGCATGAAGGAGGGGTGCGTCCGCAGCACCAAACTCGTCTCGTGGAAATTCAGATAAGGCTGCTTGCAGGACTGGGCTGGATCACCCCTACCCTCCGGGCAGAGGTGATGGCCATGAGAAAAGCTGTCTTCCACAAAAGGAATTTGAGAGGAGCTTGATGCATAGGCTCGAAGGGGGCCCCCCCATGAGCCTCGTCAGCACCACGTTGAGCTCCCACGCCAGGGCAGGCGCATTCACCGGCGGAAACGATCGAAACAGTCCTTTGAGGAACTCCTTGACTAGATGGTGTGACCAAAGAAGATCGTCCGGGAGACCTGGTGTAGCAGGATATAGCAACCAGATGCACCTTGATGGAGGCGTGCGCCAGCCCCGCCTTAGCCAATGACAACAATTACAGGAGGAATGGAGGGGCCGTGGCCCTCAGAGGGTTGATCTTCTGCGACCGGCACCAAGTCGCAAAGCGCTTCCACTTGTGCCCGTAGCACTTCAGAGTCGATGACGCTCTGGCCCTGTCATGGACCTCCCTGCAGTCCGCTGGTAGCTCGTACCCAGCAAGTCTAATGCTGTAGGAGTCAGGCCTTCAGGTTCATCGATTCTGGGTTGTGGTGCAGGATTGTGGCGACTCCTCTGGCGAGCAGATTTGCGACCACTGGCAGCTTGACTGGAGGCAACGTCGACAGGCTGAGAAGGTCCGGGTACCAAATTTGCCTTAGCCACACCGGGACAATGAGGATCATCCTGCACCGGCGCCGTTTCAGTGGACTGATGACTTGTGGTAGTAGAGGCACTGGCTGAAACGCATACAGGAACAGGCCTTCCCACGGGGAGGAAAACGCGTCCCCGATGCTCCCCGGCTGGGGGAACCTGCTGGCAAACCTCTGGCACTTGGTGTTCGTAGCCGTTCAAACAGATCGATCTGGGGTCTGCCTCACCTGAGGAAGTGGTTCTCCACCTGATCCTGCCGAAGCGCGAATTCGTGGCAAGAGCGCAGCTCCCTGCTGAGAGAGTCTGCGCCTGTATCCTTGACTTGTGCCAGGTGAAAAGAAATGAGAAACATCCCCTGGGCTTACCTTCAAGAAGTGCTTCAGCTCCCCTAGACTTCGCTCAATTGACATTGGGTGTCCTGGCTCCCTGAAAGACTCTTCTAACCTTGGACTGTGTTTGATCTGTCCCTCCTGCACCAGCACCGTCTGAGTTGACTGATGACTTGTAGTAGCAGCGGGGGCAACGGAGGGAACACATACAAGAACAGGCCTTCCCAAGGGAAGGAGAATGCGTCCCCCATGCCCCCGGCTGGGAAAACCTGCTGGCGAACCTCTGGCATTTGGTGTTCGTCGCCGTCGCAAACAGATCGATCTGGGGACTGCCCCAATTGAGGAAGAGGTTGTCCACTTGATCCTGCCGTAGCTCCCACTCATGGCAAGAACGCAGCTCCCTGCTGCGGGAGTCGGCAACAGTGTTTTTGTTTCCCGGCCAGGTGGAAAGGAATGAGGACCATACCCTGGGTGACGGCCCAGTGCCGCAACACCTGTCCTTCTCTGGAGAGCGCTGGGAATCTGGTGCCCCACCCCCTTCCTGATGTAGAACATCATGGTGCCATTGTCCATGAAGACCCTCACCACTTTGCCTTCTAGGGATGAAAGGAACGACTTGAGGGCCCAGATCACTGCCCGCAGTTCCAGGACATTGATGTGGAGATCCCTCTCCTCCGTTGGCCACAGACCTCTGGCGTGGAGACATCTGGTGTGGGCTTTCCAGCCGTCCAGGGAAGCGTCTGTGGTGACTGTCTCCTGGTAAGGGGGGCTCTGGAAGTCAGTGGCCCCGGCGATGTTGGAGCGCACGCCCCACCACCTTATTGCTCGACGGAACTCCTCGTTGAGAACAATCCTGTCCGTGAAGCTTCCGGACACCTGGATCCACCAGGTGTCCAGGAATTCCTGGAGGGGTCGCATCTGCAACCTGCAGAGCCGGATAAGGGAGATACACGACATCATCATGCCGAGCAATGACTTGATGGCTCGCACTGTGGTGATCTTCAGCACCAATAGCTGTTGTACCTTGCCCAAAATGGCTGCGATCCTTTCTTCTGAGGGGGCTGCCAGGCAGCAGACCGTGTTGAGCCTGGCCCCCAAGAACAGCGAGTCCTGCAATGGAATCAAGCAGGACTTCGGATAATTCACATTGAATCCCAGATCCGCCAGCAGCCGGACAGTCCTGTCCATGTGGCCGACAGTGATTTCCCTTGACTTGGCCAGGATGATCCAGTCATCGAGGTACGGATACTCATGTATCCCTTGTAGATGGGCCGCCACTGGTGCCAGGCACTTGATAAATACCCTGGGCGCCAACTTCAGTCCGTAGAGAAGGGCCTTGAATTGGTAATGCTTCCTCTGTACAATAAATCGCAGGAACTGCTGATGCATCTCGTGTATGCGGACGTGGAAGTAAGTGTCCTCCAGATATGATATGATATGATATGATATGGTATTTGTAACGCGCCTATACACAAGTGTTTCAAGGCGCGACGAGGCAGGGAGGGGGGGAAACAAGGGGAAGACGGACAAGCGATCCTACTAGGCCAGGTGTCATTCAGATCGCGCAAGTGCAGAGGTAAGGGGAAAAGGAGAAAGTGCAGGGGGAGGAGGTGGGGGGAAAAGTGCAGTACAAGGTAAGTGGCGTAATAAAATAATAAATGATAAATAATAAATAAATGGGCCAGCTGGTGGCAAGTGCGAGGTAAGTGCAGAGCAAGTGCTGGGTAGGGGGCTGTAGGGATACAGTGACAGTCCCACAGTGCAGGGGGAGCCAGGGGGGCAGTGCAAGTGGAGAGTGGCTGGGCCCTGGACCGAGGTCGCTGAGAGTGGCCCAGATGCAGGTTAAGTGTAGCATTCAGGGGGGAGTTAAGCAGGTTTAGCAGGGGAGAGGGAGAGAGAAGGCAGAAGCGAAGAGGAAGGTTTTGAGGTGCTTCCGGAACCGGAGGTGGTTCTCCTCAAGTTTCAGGGAGGCAGGCAGGCTGTTCCAGAGGGAGGCCCCTGCTGCGGAGAGAGATCTACCCCCAGCACGTTGCTTCGAGAAGCGGCTGACCATGAGGGAGTTAGAGATGGATGAGCGAAGGGCTCGTGAAGGAAGATATTTAGGAAGAGAGAGTTGAAGGTATTTAGGCCCCAGGCCCCAGAAGGCCTTGTGGACAATGCAGAGGGTTTTGAACTTAATCCTCGCAGCCACTGGGAGCCAGTGAAGAGATTTCAGTCCTGGAGAGATACGGTCCCTGGGCTTGAGGCCAAGGACAAGTCTCGCAGTTCTGTTCTGGATAAGTTGCAGAGGGCGGAGAGTGGAGGCAGGGAGATTAAGATAGAGGCTGTTACAGTAGTCCAGCCTTGAGAGAACCAGGGCTCGGGAGACAGTGAGCTTCTGGGGGAAGGAGAGGAAGGGAAGAATACCTCTGAGGAGGTGCAGCTGGTAGTGTGATTTCTTAGAGACATCAGATATATGAGGAGAGAAGGAGAGTGTGGAATCGAAGATGACCCCGAGGTTTTTAGCCTTGCAGGTAGGGGCAGGAAGGGGGCCAAGGGAGGCCGGCCAGAGAGCTGCAGGGAAGGAGGGAGTGGGTGCGCCGATGAGTAGAATCTCAGTCTTACTGGCGTTAAGGCAGAGGTCATTGGCGGCACACCATTCCTGGATAGCAGACAGACAGTCGGAGATGAGGGAAGGAGAGGAGGAGGCCGAGGGTAGCCTGAAAATGAGCTGGGTATCGTCCGCATAGCACTGGAAGTGGGGGCAGAGGGCGGCGATGCGGTGGGCAAGGAGTGCCAGATACTGGTTGAAAAGCCAGGGAGAGAGGTTGGATCCCTGGGGGACACCACAGGTGGAGAAAAAGATGTCAGAGAGGAAGGAGCCCATTTGGACCTGGGAGGGTCGACCGGAGAGGAAAGAGGTCAGCCATGCCAGAGCCTGACCAGTGATACCCAGGTTATCACGGAGACGGTTGAGCAGGATGGCATGGTTGACAGTGTCAAAGGCAGAGGAGAGATCGAGCAGAATGAGAACACAGGGAGTGTTGGAATCAAGGTTCAGGAGCAGGTCCTCACGGATGTTCAGGAGAGCAGTTTCCGTGCTTCTGGCCGCTCTGAAGCCGGATTGATGGTCATGAAGATTACCAACAGATTCAGCATGGAGGTTAAGCTGGGAGATGGCCAGTTTCTCCAGGAGCTTGCCCAGGAAGGGAGTAATGGAGATTGGGCGATAGTTGGCCGGGCAGGAGGGGTCGGAAGAGGGTTTCTTGAGGAGGGGGTGCACAAGGGAGTGCTTGAGGGGGGATGGGAAGACTCCAGAGGCGAATGAGTGGTTGCAAAAGTCAGCCAGGGCAGGAGCCAGGGAGACGATGTGGTCCTTGATGGTTTTGGAGGAACAGGGGTGAACCTGTTTAGACGAGGCTTTCATAGATCGGACTTGTCTGGAAACCTCGTCAGCAGAAAAAGGTGGAAATGAAGAGAAGGAGGGCGGAGGGGCGGCTGCAAGAGAGCAAGAGGAAGAGCCGGGAAGAAAGGGAGGGAGGAGAGGGGAGGAGAGTGAGGACAGGATGTCCTGAGTTTTTGAGATGAAGTGCGAGGCCAGTGCAGTGCAGAGGGCCTGGGAGGGAACAGGAGAGGTAGAGACTGCAGCAGGGTTGGCCAGCTCCTTGCAGATTTTAAAGAGTTCGGCCGAGTTGTTTGATGCCTCAGAGATGCGGGCTTGGATAAGGGCTCTCTTCTTAGTGAGAACGGAGAGCCGGTATTGCCTTTGGAGCAGGCGGCAGGCCAGTTTGTCAGAGGATGAACATGAAGCACGCCATTTCCTCTCTGCCACCCTGCACTTGCGTTTTAGGGTGACGAGATCCGAGTCGTACCAGGAATTACATTTGGCTTTGGGCTTCAGGCGGATTCTCATGACGGGGGCAAGGATATCGAGAGTATCAGATATAGAGGAATAGAGCATGGAGAGGGCTGTGTCGGGGTGGGAGTCAGCCGAGGGGGGAGGAGGGGGCGAGAAGGTGGCAGCGAAAGCCTCAACTGACACGCGCTTCATGGGTCGGATGACCGAGAAGGTGGGTGGCAGTGAAGAGGGTGGCTTTGCCTGTGGGGTAGGGAGGGAGAGGTGGGAGGATAGAAGAAAGTGATCGCTCCAGGAGAGAGGAGTGGAGAGAGGGAGGGAGAGGGGAAGGTCAGAAGAGATCAGAGCATCAAGAGTGTGCCCTGCAGAGTGAGTAGGACCAGAAGGGAGAATAGAGAGTGAGAGAGAGTTGCAGAGTTCGCGAAAGAGACCAGTGGGGGGACAGGAGGCATCAAGGTGGATGTTGAAGTCACCGAGAAAGAGGAGTTGGGTGGTTGAGGACAGGAGTGAGGAGGAGAGATCAGCCCACTCAGAGAGGAAGGAGGAAATTTGACCAGGTGGCCGATAGATAGTAGCCACTGTAACGGAATGGCTAGGAGAGAGAGAGAGTCGGCAGACAAGACATTCAAAAGAGGAGTAGGTCTGCGTAGGAGTGACAGTGGCAGGAATCCACTCAGGGAAGATAAGGGCAACACCACCCCCTGAACGGTTGGGCCTGGGCACGGAGAGGATCTTGTAGCCGTCAGGTAGGAGTGTGTCGAAGCTGGTGGCAGAGCTGGCAGTGAACCAAGTCTCAGTGAGACCGAGGACGTCGAGGTCCAGTTCCTCAAGAAGGCGACAGATATCAGAGGAGTGCTTGATGGCAGAGCGAGAATTTAGAGTGGCAATGTGGAGAAGGTTGCCACCCTTGAAAAACTTCCGGGGAGGGGTGCAGATCAGAGGTACACCCTGCGGAGGTGTTAGAGAAGGAGTTGATGAGGGAGCAAGGGAGGGGGCAGGGAGGGAGGGGGGAGGCAAGGTAGCTGAGGATAGAGGAGGGGGGACAGCGGGAGCGGAGAGGAAGTTGATGAGGCATGGGAAGCGTCTATCAAAGAGGTGAAGGTTGGCCTGAGGGCCTTGGACCAAGACGGTCCCGTTAGCATAGACATTAATGATGGCTTTAGAGGAGTGGAAAGGGGCCAAGAGGACATCCCAACGGGTGCCACCATTAATGGGAGAGGTGGAGAAAGGAGAGAGCACCGCGACCATGTGAAGGGTCCATAGGTCAGGTGAAGGCACGAAGAAGAGAATGTCAGTGAGAGTTTCCTTGGAGCAGGCGCTCGTGTAGGTGTCAGCGATAGGGAGGCCTGGGTTGGAGACCAGGATGTCCTTTTTAAACTTTTTCCTACCGGATTTAGTGAGGAGAGCAGGATAGTCAATGGAGAAGCAGTTAGAGTAGATAGGCGAGATGGAGAGCACCATGGAGTAGGAGGGGAGGCGAACGACAAGAGTATGCAGACAGGAAGTGAGTGGAGGGCACTAGTTTACCACAATGCAGAGCAAACAGTAATGCGTAGTGGGTCAGGGCCACCTAAGTTTGAGATTCCTGCGAGAGGAGAGAAACACCCTAGTTTACCGGGAAATTGGAATAGGGGGGCGAGGCATCATGCGGGTGAGGTGAGGTGGGCTGGAGTGCGGAGGAGCTGGTGCCTGGCGTCCCCTGCGGACACCTGCAGACACACAGGGAGCCGCACTGTAGGAGTCGCCCTTGGCCTGGGGCCCTTAGCCGCAGGGGCTGCCGGGCAAAGGGCTGCCCAGGAAGGGGGAGGTTACAGGCAGAGGGAGAGGAGGGGGGGGGTGTGGGCGGGCAGGGAGGCGGGGAGGGAGGGGAAAGACCAGGAAGTGGGAGGGGGGGAGCAGGCCACACACGCGCTGGGAGCGCGAAGAAAATAAAACAATGTAACTTTCTTTCAACTAATTTTTCAATGCACACAACTCACGGAGGCCCAGGCAGGGCTTTCCAGGCCTGCTAATCCCCTCAGGCCACCGGCGACCGCTCTCCACGCTCAGCTGGAGAAAGAAGCGAGCGTGGGGAACGGCCGTCGAGTAGGCCAGAGGGGAGGCAGGACACAGCCAATCAGAGGGGGGGGTGGGCGGGCAGGGAGGCGGGGAGGGAGGGGAAAGACCAGGAAGTGGGAGGGGGGGAGCAGGCCACACACGCGCTGGGAGCGCGAAGAAAATAAAACAATGTAACTTTCTTTCAACTAATTTTTCAATGCACACAACTCACGGAGGCCCAGGCAGGGCTTTCCAGGCCTGCTAATCCCCTCAGGCCACCGGCGACCGCTCTCCACGCTCAGCTGGAGAAAGAAGCGAGCGTGGGGAACGGCCGTCGAGTAGGCCAGAGGGGAGGCAGGACACAGCCAATCAGAGGGGGGGGGTGGGCGGGCAGGGAGGCGGGGAGGGAGGGGAAAGACCAGGAAGTGGGAGGGGGGGAGCAGGCCACACACGCGCTGGGAGCGCGAAGAAAATAAAACAATGTAACTTTCTTTCAACTAATTTTTCAATGCACACAACTCACGGAGGCCCAGGCAGGGCTTTCCAGGCCTGCTAATCCCCTCAGGCCACCGGCGACCGCTCTCCACGCTCAGCTGGAGAAAGAAGCGAGCGTGGGGAACGGCCGTCGAGTAGGCCAGAGGGGAGGCAGGACACAGCCAATCAGAGGGGGGGGTGGGCGGGCAGGGAGGGAGGCGGGGAGGGAGGGGAAAGACCAGGAAGTGGGAGGGGGGGAGCAGGCCACACACGCGCTGGGAGCGCGAAGAAAATAAAACAATATAACTTTCTTTCAACTAATTTTTCAATGCACACAACTCACGGAGGCCCAGGCAGGGCTTTCCAGGCCTGCTAATCCCCTCAGGCCACCGGCGACCGCTCTCCACGCTCAGCTGGAGAAAGAGATCCGGTGCCGTTAGTCCCCTTCTTTCAGTAGACAGAGCACGTGTTGCAACGTGACCATCCTGAATTTCTGGGACTTAAGGAACTTGTTTAGTCGCCGCAGGTCGAGAATGGGCCTCCAGCCCCCGGTCTTATTTCTTACTAAGAAGTATCTGCAGTAAACCTCGGTGCCCGCAGTCGCTTTGGAACATTCTCTATCGCCCCATTTTCTTAGCATGGCCCGTACCTCCTGCAGGAGCTGAGGGATGTGCTGCTCCTGCCTTCCACCGGTGGTATCCGCGGACACTTCTGCTGGAAATCTCAAGTGTGTCTATGGGCGAGAGTGTCCAGCACCGATCGGTCATGGAGATGATCTTCCACTCGCTGACTAAACCCACCAGCTGGCCTCCCATCGGGGTGCATGGGTGGGGGCCTGATGTCCTGGCTGGTTCAGTCCTGCTTCGTGGCCTGCGAGCCGCCTTGGGAGCATTAGGGAGAATTCTCTGTAAAGGCTAATTTCCCAAACCTAATGAGTCCCCTAGGAGCTTTGCTGGATTTTTTGGGGTTTATTTTTTTCTCCTGCTAAGAGTGACTCTTTTTCTCCCACTCTTAGACACGATTTGAGGTGTTCCTTTGACTTTGTATGTTTTCTATGGGCTATGGGGTCCTTTCCCCCATAGGGTTTCATGTGTTTTTGATATGTGGGTTACACAGCACCCTCCGTGCAGTAACCCAGGGGTGTCGTAGCGACCCCCAAACATAGACTCCATACCCTGGGATTGACTACTGTCTCCCAGGGCATGTAAAGTCACCATTGGCTTTACTAGTCTTAAATTGTGAACTGAACCAGTACAAACCATCATATTGTGGACGTACTGGTGGGAGCAATTCGATTGCCCTGGGGTCTGTTGTTCGAGGGGGCACTGTCCAGTCCCCCCCGACCGAGTTTTGGATGGTGGCAGTGGATACTACTTTTTATATTCGACCGCAAATATATTCCTATGGGATTTTCCCATTGTTCGAGGTTACCACTTTTTAAAATAGCCTCGAACATACCGCCGGTTTATTAAATTAATATAAATTCACCGGTTGGTATTTTTAGTCGAAACTTTGTTCCAAAATGGCGTTTGTGTTCGCTTCTGTGACTCCAACCCAAGTCGAGCCCTTTGTTACACTTTTTGGCGGGCTTCTCCACAGAAGCCTCCAAAAGTGGTGCCACTCTGTCTGGGTACCACAGTGGGTGTGGGAGGGGGTTTAGGCACCCTGGACTGAGTTGCCTTGCCAACTCAAGTCGCACTCTTGAGCCGCCCGGCTCACCACATAGCAGGTTTGAGTGAGAGCTAGGCTGAATGAATGGGGGTTCTGTAACGCTCACCTGGTTCCCACGAGGGCACTGGTCTAGTCTGGATTGCTGTGGCCTCTTCTAGTGTGATGCGCAGGACCCGGAACACCGATTGGACAGGACCTCCAAATCGTGCTTGCCTGGCCCGTAGGAATATCCTTCTGCAGATGAGAAAGGGGATTAACAGTCTGCAGAATAGTGTGCTAGCTCCCCCATTTCCCCCTTCCCCCTTCGTTCCTCTCTAACTTCCTCCAAACCCCAGTTTAAGCTCACCTTATGGTTTGGGAGGATGAACTCTCCATCCTGCCTCTGGTGCAGGGGCGCGTGTTCGTCCAGTTACTTCACTGGTTTTCAGAATGGCGCTGGCAAAATCCACTTGACTTTCCTGAGCGATGCGCCGTAAGTATGAAAGTTCAAAGTTCAAGTGAGGCCCCCTTTACGTTGTCTTTCTGACCTGTGGTCTGTCCTTTATTTCAGGTGCAGAATGAAGGCGATGCGTCGAGGGGTTAAACTGCCGAGGTGAGTAGTGATGAGGGCGATCCCTCTAAATGTCCTTATCATTCCCCAGAAATGTCTCTTGTCCTTTCCCCATAGGGGCCGGGGTACAGTACCTGCCAACGGGGCGGCGCCGACCCGAAATGTGGAAGAAAAGCCGGTAAGTATTATGGCTGTTAATCAGGCTTTCCTTCTGTGTTCCTTCTGCTCACCTTTTGTTTCTTCCTCTCTCCGAGGTGCAGAGATGTGGCGTCCGATGCTGACAGCCGCGATGGAGCCTGGAGATGTCTCGAGGGCAGGTGAGTGAAGTGTGGCGCTGAAGCGAGCAACGCAATGCTTTTAAATGGAAGTCTTTCTTCAGGGATGCTGGCGAGAAGATTCCGGATGCAGGTAAGAAGTTTGAAATAGACCTTGGTTTTCACCTTTCTCTTCTCTTCCTTCCTTGCAGGTCTTCCAGGTTCGAGGCGGGCGTGGCTGGAGTCCAGGAGCAGGAGCAGACACGGTGAGCGTTAAGCTGCAGGAAGCAGAACAACTCGAAGCATGAGCTCCTGTCTGGGCGTGGCTTAAATAGCCTCCAAAGAAGTCCCAGGTATGTATCCTTCCCTGGCCACGCCCGAGTGAAAAAATAGTCCCTATGAAAAAATAGTCCCTTTCAGGTCTCAGGGAGGCCTGAAGCGTGCAGCATGGTCTGCATCAGGTAAGTGCACAAAACACCTCCCTTTATGAGCCTGGCGCCTATGGCGCCAGGACTGATGTCCAACATGAGCCTGCCGCCAAAGGTGCCAGGACTGAGTCCAAAGAGCCCCTATAAGGGGCCGCTGGGCTTTTACCCGAGGGCATGATGCCTGCTTCCGGGGGTGCTGGGCCTGGCCTGGTTCTCCGGGGGTAGGCATCATGACAGTTTTCTGCATAAAAGCAGGGCTTTGGGGACTGGAACTTCAGAAGTCGCCACAGGACCTAAAGAATCCGAGGAGGGAGAAGCCGAGCCAACCTGTAACGACGACACCACCGGTGGAGCCCTGCTGAATCGTCTCACCACTTTTCCCGACGACAGAGGAGATCTCCAGTCCGTAGAGTCTTCTTCCTTTGACTGGTGGGGATAACGAGTTTGCCCGTCTTTTCGCCTTCCTGGACCATCTCGTGGCCGCCTTGCCTGTGCCAAGCACCCCGGCAACCGGAATACCACGGTTTACCACTACCGCGAAGAAAAGGGTAGTACCTTGTAACCGGGAAACTCCGCGGCTGGTTTCTTCCCTGGCAGTGCAACGACCTTCATCCTTCCTCCACGTTGAGGCCTCCTCTTCCTCTGGACGAAACACCGACTTGCACCAGCTGCCAGGAACAACTGCCCCCGCTGGAGCGTCGTTCTTCCCATTTCAGGTACTGTGTGCCGCCTGGCTTCCCTTGCGACAGATCGTTCGGGGTGACAGTAAATCCTCGACTTTCTAACCTGGGTTAATCTGGGGCCTGTTAACTAACTTTTCCTGACTTGATCTCAATCTTTTGTGAACTATTTACAAAGACTCTTTGGGCATAACCCCACTGTGTGATCCTGGACACATTTCGCTTGCTCTCTCTAAGATTGGGCCTGGCATTTGAACTTCCTTGCTCTCCAGTAGACTTTGCCTAACCTGTCTCACTGTGGTTCTTTGAAAAGTATTGAAATGTATGTGCTTTCATAACTTTGCCTTTTCCCTCCCTTTTTCTATAACTTATTAGAGTGCCATCTTATGTTAAGCGCTCACCTCTGTCTGAAAATAAGAGGTGTTTTTCACTAAGACTTGTCTAATAAGTAATTATGGTTGTATATATATAATAGTGACTGTGTGTTGAATTTACCTAACTCTTTTTGTGCTAGTGTAATTTACAAGTGTGTCTTTAAATAAATAATTATATACTTTTTACACCAAAGCTCTCTCTGGTCAGTGTTTGCTTGTGCTACTGTATCTCTGTACCTATTGTGTATACTCTATATACTGCCTAACTCATCTTGAGAGAGGTCTGACTGCTCAGCCACAGCTACCAGGTAAATCTGGGTGGTATCAATTGGGTTTACTGCCAACCACCTGTAGTCCTAAATCTTTTGCAGTGGTCCCTAAGGGAACTGCACAGGTTTCTGCCCAACACTGGTGTACAGCGGTGGGATTTGTATTGAGTATTCATTTTAGTGTGCTTATAGATACCTTAGTGCAACTAACCACAAAGTTTAGCACTAAAGAAGTTATTCTGGAAAGTTATAGTCAAGAGTCCCTTGCTACAAAAACTGCTGATTGTTTAAGAGTTCTCTGTAAGCATAAGAACCTCCTGACTAAGGGCAAGAAAATGGAGCGAATAGAAAGGTTGTTAGCAAACCAAAGTCTGGATGTTGGTTCAGAGGAACCTACCACTCCAGCAACTGAAGATAACAGCAATGATATTGATATGAATGTTAGTATTGATAACTGAGTCAGAAGCAGAAGAGGAGGGGGAAGATGTTAGAGTTGTCTCCCCTGGGCCTCTATTTGCCCTGCCAGCTGTACCTACTGGACCTTTACCAGGTCCCACACTTAATCCCCAATATATGGAACTAGAAAACATGAAGCTTGAATTAGAATTCACAAGAATTAGTGCTCAAACAGAACCACAGCACCAAGAACTAAGGCTCAGAGAAATGGAGCTCAACCATGAGCTAGAAATGAAAATATTGTCTGTGGAAAGTGCTTCTCTCTCCGAATCCTCTAGGAGTTCCAGTCCCAAAAGACCACGTATGTCCAAGGAGTTGGTGGGTATGTATGAGCCTAAGTTGGATGTGTTGGATTGGTTGAGTTTGTTTGAATATAATCATGGACTCCAGAACATTACAGGAAATTAGTTACTTTCCTGGTTGTTCGCTAGGCTCCCCCCTGTTGCAACTGATGTGGTAATGGAGTTGGGGGAGGAGGATAAGAAGGATTATGAATGTGTGAAGCTAGCTTTGATAGCTAGATTTGGGAAGACCCCTTCCCAGTACCTTAAGAGGTTTAAGACCCTCAAAAAAGCATGACGGTACCCCTTGGGCTACCTGGGTGAGTGAAAGTTTGAAGAACTTAGAGGGATGGACTAAGGGTTACAAAGTGAACACTTATGAGGGAATGAAGAATCTTGTGATGTTGGAGTCAATTTATGATGCCTGCTCTCCTGAGCTCAGACAGCACTTGGCTGATTCAAAGGAATTAGATTCCAGGAAACTAGCTAAGGCTGCTGACTTGTGGGTTGCCAACAGGGCTACTCACAAGGACTCTGGGGTAACTCAGAAAAAGGATGAGGGAAACAGCCAAAAAAGGACTCCAAAGAGAATTCTAATAATTCCAATCCCAAAGAGGGCCCCAAACAAAACAATAAGGGTAAGCCACAAGGGAAGGAGGTCAGAGCAAGCCACCATTCCAAAAAGCATTTGGTAAATGCTACGTTTGTGGCTCGCCTGACCATGTGAAAGGAGATCCCAGATGTAAGGGTAAACCTTCAGGGGTCCAGCTTGTCTCCTTAGCCTTCGCTCCAGAGGAGGAAGTACAAATGGCAAGTGGAAACTTTCTACTACTGGCTGATGAACCCATTGGAGTCTCAGCCAGTGTTTCTTTAGTATCTCTGGGTCTGTGGGAACAACATAATTTAGATGTCTATAACTCTATCCCAGATAATACTAAAGAGTATAATAAATACAATGTCCAGGTGAATGGTCAGGAGACTCCTGCCATTAGGGACACTGGGGCCAGCATAACTGTGGTGGATAAATCTTTTTTTCAGGTGAGGATGTTGCTAAGGCACCCAAACGCCTCACCGAGTTAGCTGGAGGGCCTGTGCAGATGCTTCCCCAATTACCAGTTCTCATCCAGTGTAATGACATGACTGTGAAGATACCTGTCAGCATACAAAGTGAGGTACCAGGAAGGGTTCTGTTGGGTAATGACCTGAAAACTCTTGGAGTAGTGTCACATACCCCCAGACCTCCTAGTAAAAGGTTACAGGTGCTCACCAGACTTGCAAGGGAGAGAACCATGAGAGGTACTCCCAAGGAGATGATGAAGAAAGATATCACTCCAACTCCACTGGAGTTACAACTTGCTATCACTGAACAAAAAGAAGCAAAGGTGAAACCCAAGACTTCCAAGAAACAGCCAACAGCAAGCACTCCAGTGCTTCCAATAAGTACTTCCCCTAGGTTGTCCAAAGTTACACCTGTAACTCCACCTCCAGCTGAGGCTGAGAGGGAGGTAGGTACAACCCTGTATGGATGGCCTAGACTCTGAAGAAGAGCTAGTGGAAGCCAAGAGCTCATTGGAGATCTGGATCCTGTTGACCATCCTGAGCTGCAGTCTTTACTGGCAGAAGGTGGACCCAACAGGGCAGACTTAAGTAAGAGACAGAGAGAATGTCCAACTCTGGAAGGTCTTTGCCAACAGGCAGCTTCTCAGGCTGATGGGCAAGAGCATGGGAAGTATAGGTTACACTGGGAAAATGGCCTCTTCTACAGTGAACCAACTGAGTCTGCACCTGGAGACTACAAGCGGCTTGTAGTAGCTCAAGAAAACAGACAACAGTTCGTGCAACTGGCCCATGAGATTCCTTTGGCTGGTCACTTGAGTTTCAAGAAAACCAAGGAAAGGCTCTCACTGTACTTTTATTGGCAAAAATGGGGGCTGAGGTAGATAAGTTTTGCAAGTGCTGCCACACCTGCCAGACATCTGGTAAGGTGGGGTCCAAGAATGTGGCACCTTTAGTGCCTCTCCCAGTTGTGGGAGTCCCAGTTGAGAGGGTAGGGATTGACATTGTTGGTCCCCTTGATCCCCCAACCTCTCCAGGCAACAGGTTTATCCTTGTTGTAGTAGACCATGCTACTAGGTACCCTGAGGCAATTCCTATGAGGACTGTTACAGCTCAGGCTGTGGCTAAGGCCCTCCTTGGTATTTTTACCAGGGTTGGGTTTCCTAAGGAAGTAATCTCTGACAGGGGGTCAAATTGTATGTCCCACTACATGAAAGCCATGTGGAAAACCGGTGGAGTTACTTACAAGTTCCCCTTAAAAGAAAGTGGGACCTTCTATTGCCATGCCTTCTCTTTGCTTAAAGAGAAGTCCCTCAGGAGGGAGTAGGTTATTCTCCCTTTGAACTTCTTTATGGCCATCCAGTCAGAGGTCCATTGGCCCTGATTAAGGAGGGGTTGGAGAGTGCTCCTTCCCCCAAGCCAGTCAGAGTGACTGACTATGTGATAGGTCTCTGGAGGAGAATGTCACAAATGATAGTAGAAGCAAGTGATAACCTGAAAGCTGGACAAGCTTTGGTCAAACATTGGCATGACCAAAAGGCTAACATGGTTGAGTTCACTCAAGACCAGCTAGTTCTAGTTATGATCCCAACAAGGCAGAGGGCCTTGCAAGATAAATGGATGGGACCCTTCAAGGTTGTGGGTAAACCTGGAGAGGTGACTATCTGGTGGACTTGGGCAATCCGAAGGAGGCTCCCAGAGTCTTCCACACCAACCGACTAAAGGCATATGTCGCCAGGCCTGAAGTAGGAGCCTTGCTTCTAGCTTCAACAGAAGAGGAAGAAGAGAGTAAAGCTCTCCCTGACCACCTCAGAGGCTTACCCTTGGACGAAAAGATTGAAGGAGTAAATCTCTCTTCAAATCTGACACCTGAGCAACAAGAAGAGTGCAAAGCCATGTTAAATCATTTTGCCTCTCTGTTCTCACTTTCACCAGGCTTGACCTCTTGGGGACAGCATGATATACACACTGGTGACTGTCTGCCAGTCAAAAGCAGAGGGTATAGAATGTCAGAAAATGTAAGGGCCCACATCAAAGGGGAGGTCAAGAAGATGCTTGATCTCGGGGTACTAGAGCCCTCTACTAGTCCATGGTCTAGTCCAGTTGTGTTAGTACCAAAGGTAGAATCCAAATAATTGAGATTCTGTGTGGACTATAGAGCCCTTGATGCAGTCACAAAGACTGATACCCACCCTTTGCCAAGGACAGATGAGTTGGTGGATAGACTTGGTTCAGCCAAGTTCCTCAGCACATTTGACCTTACATCAGGCTATTGGCAAATAGCCCTGACAGACCATGCCAAGGAGAAGACTGCATTTTCTACCCCAGTTGGCTTATACCAATTTAAGGTTATGCATTTTGGATTGAAAAATGCACCTGCAACATTCCAAAGGATGGTAAATCAGGTTCTGGCTGGGATGGAGGATTTCTGCATGGCATACTTGGATGACATTGCAGTATTCAGCCAATCCTGGGAAGAGCATGTTAACCAGCTAGCACATGTTTTGCAGGCTCTTGGACAGGCCAATCTGACCATAAAGGCAAGTAAATGCCAAATTGGTCAGAGTAAGGTGGTCTACCTTGGGCATGAGGTAGGAGGTGGAGAAATAAGGCCTTTGCTCAGTAAGATTGAAGCTGTGCAAAATTGGACAATACCTACTACTCAAACCCAGGTGAGAGCCTTCCTAGGCCTCACTGGGTATTACAGGAATTTCATAGAGAACTATGGGACCATAGCTTCTCCACTGAATGTAATCTCCTCTCCAAAATTCCCTAAGAAGGTCAAATGGAATGAGGAATGCAATCAGGCCTTTGAAAACCTGAAGAAAGCTCTTTGCCAAGCACCAGTATTGAGAGCTTCTGACTATCACCAAACTTTCATTGTGCAGACAGATGCTTCTAATGTAGGTATAGGTGCAGTCCTTAGCCAACTGGATGAGAAAGCAAGGGAGCACCCCATTTGCTTAATCCGCAGAAAGCTGAAGGATCCTGAGACAAGGTGGGCAACTATTGAAAGAGAATGTTTTGCTATTGTGTGGGCACTGAAGTAGTTTAGGCATTACTTGTATGGTTCTACTTTTGTCATGCAGACTGACCACCAACCCTTGAAATGGTTGATGCAAATGAAAGGGGAAAATCCAAAACTATTGAGATGGTCAATCTGCCTACAAGAGTTTGATTTCACTATTGAGCACAGGTCAGGGTGTCACCACCAAAATGCTGATGGTCTCTCTAGGATGTATGTCATCGACTAGAGGTATGAGATTCATCCAGGAGTGGATTAAATCCTCCTGTCCCTTAGTCTGGGGGGGGTGGGGGGGGGCTAGTGTTAGGGAGAATTCTCTGTAAAGGCTAATTTCCCCAAACCTAGTGAGTCCCCCAGCAGCTTTGCTGGATTTTTTGGGGTTTATTTTTTTCTCCTCCTAAGAGTGAGACTCTTTTTCTCCCACTCTTAGACATGATTTGAGGTGTTCCTTTGACATTGTATGTGTTGTATGGGCTATGGGGTCCTTTCCCCCATAGGGTTTCATGGGTTTTTGATATGTGGGTTACACAGCACCCTCCGTGCAGTAACTCAGGGGTGTCGTAGCGACCCCCAAACATAGACTCCATACCCTGGGACGGACTACTGTCTCTCAGGGCATGTAAAGTCACCATTGGCTTTACTAGTCTTAAATTGTGAACAGAACCAGTACAAACCATCATATTGTGGACGTACTGGTCGGGGCAATTCGATTGCCCCGGGATCTGTTGTTCGAGGGGGCATTGTCCAGTGCCTCCTGATCATGTTTTGGCTGGTGGCAGTGGATACTACTTTTTATATTCGACTGCGAATATATTCCTATGGAATTTTCCCATTGTTCGAGGCTACCACTTTTTAAAATAGCCTCGAACATACCGCCGGTTTATTAAATTAATATAAATTCACCGGTTGGTATTTTTTGTCAAAACCTGGTTCCAAAATGGCGTTTGCGTTCGCTTCTGTGACTCCAACCCAAGTCGAGCCCTTTGTTCCACTTTTTGGCGGGCTTCTCCACAGAAGCTTCCAAAAGTGGTACCACTCTGTCTGGGTACCACAGGGGGCATGGGAGGGGGTTTAGGAACCCTGGACTGAGTTGCCTCGGCAACTCAAGTCGCACTCTTGTGTGATTGGCCCAAGTGATGAGCCGCCCGGCTCACCACTTAGCATTTCAAAAAAGGTAACAGGCGCTCCTCTCCAGAAAAAAACATGGCATGATAACCTGTTCTGAGTTGAGAGTTTGCAGCACACGCTTTTTGCTCACTGTACCCATCACAGATGGGAAATATCCATTTGCATATCAGTCTTTGTCCCGCCCAGATGGGCAGTCCAGCACCAAAATGCTATGGCAATTCCTCTCTGAACAAGAGTACCACCAGAAACCCCATACATGTGTTTCAGCCTTGTTGGGCCTCATCAGTGAGGTGAAGCTGTGCCTCTCTGAGCACAGTGAGCAGGGAGTCCACGTCTGGTTGCCCCCAGATAACTCAGGGTGACCAACCCCAAGTTCCTTTCAAATATTTCAAAAAAGGTAGCAGGCGCTCCTCTCCAGAAAAAAACATGGCATGATAACCTGTTCTGAGTTGAGAGTTTGCAGCACACGCTTTTTGCTCAC
Source organism: Ambystoma mexicanum (assembly GCF_040938575.1). Lineage (NCBI taxonomy): Eukaryota > Metazoa > Chordata > Amphibia > Caudata > Ambystomatidae > Ambystoma > Ambystoma mexicanum. The sequence goes on from NC_090932.1 coordinate 1,681,277,593, forward strand.
TGTACCCATCACAGATGGGAAATATCCATTTGCATATCAGTCTTTGTCCCGCCCAGATGGGCAGTCCAGCACCGAAATGCTATGGCAATTTCTCTCTGAACAAGAGTACCACCAGCAACCCTATACATGTGTTTCAGCCTTGTTGGGCCTCATCAGTGAGGTGAAGCTGTGCCTCTCGGAGCACAGTGAGCAGGGAGTCCACGTCTGGTTGCCCCCAGGTAACTTAGGGTGACCAACCCCAAGTTCCTTTTAAATATTTCAAAAATGATAGCAGTAGAGGAGCGCCTGCTACCTTTTTTGAAATATTTGAAAGGAACTTGGGGTTGGTCACCCTAAGTTACCTGGGGGCAACCAGTCGTGGACTCCCTGCTCACTGTGCTTAGAGAGGCACAGCTTCACCTCACTGATGAGGCCCAACAATGCTGAAACACGTGTATGGGGTTGCTGGTGGTACTCTTGTTCAGAGAGGAATTGCCATAGTATTTCGGTGCTGGACTGCCCATGTGGGCGGGACAAAGACTGATATGCAAATGGATATTTCCAATCTGTTAAATGTACATTGAACAAGAAGCGTGTGCTGCAAACTCTCATCTCAGAACAGGTTATCATGCCATGTTCTTTCTGCAGAGGAGTGCCTGCTACCTTTTTTGAATCACCACTTTGCATGTTTGAGTGACAGCTAGGCTGAATGAATGGGGGTTTTCGGCATAAAAGCAGGGCTTTGGGGACTCGAACTTCAGAAGTCGCCACAGGACCTAAAGAATCCGAGGAGGGAGAAGCTGAGCCGACCTGCAACGACGATACCACCGGTGGAGCCCTGCTGAATCGTCTCACCACTTTTCCTGACGACAGAGGAGATCTCCAGTCCGGAGATTCTTCTTCCTTTGACTGGTGGGGATAACCAGTTTGCCCGTCTTTTCGCCTTCCTGGACCATCTTGTGGCCGCCTTGCCCGTGCCAAGCACCCCAACAACTGGAATACCATGGTTTATCACTACCGCGAAGAAAAGGGTAGTACCTTGTAACCGGGAAACTCCACGGCTGGTTTCTTCCCTGGCAGTGCAACGACCTTCATCCTTCCTCCGCGTCGAGACCCCCTCTTCCTCTGGACGAAACACAGACTTGCACCCGCTGCCAGGAACAACTGCCCTCGCTGGAGCGTTCCCATTTCAGGTACTGTGTCCCGCCTGGCTTCCCTTGCGACAGATCGTTCGGGGTGACAGTAAATCCTCGACTTTCTAACCTGGGTTAGCCTGGGGCCTGTTAACTAACTTTTCCTGACTTGATCTCAATCTTTTGTGAACTATTTACAAAGACTCTTTGGGCATAATCCCACTGTGTGATCCTGGACACATTTTGCTTGCTCTCTCTCAGAGTGGGCCTGGCATTTGAACTTCCTTGCTCTCCAGTAGACTTTGCCTAACCTGCCTCACTGTGGTTCTCTGAAAAGTATTGAAATTTGTGTGCTTTCATAACTATGCCTTTTCCCTCCCTTTTTCTATAACTTATTAGAGTGCCATCTTATGTTAAGGGCTCACCTATGTCTGAAAATAAGTGGTGTTTCTCACTAAGACTTGTCTAATAAGTAATTAGGGTTGTATATATATAATAGTGACTGTGTGTTGAATTTACTTACCTCTTTTTGTGCTAGTGTAATTTACAAGTGTGTCTTTAAATAAATAATTATATACTTTTTACACCAAAGCTCTGGTCAGTGTTTGCTTGTGCTACTGTATCTCTGTACCTATTGTGTATACTCTATATACTGCCTAACTCATCTTGAGAGAGGTCTGACTGCTCAGCCACAGCTACCAGGTAAATCTGGGTGGTACAGAGTGCTACCAATTGGGTTTACTGCCAACCACCTGTAGTCCTAAATCTTTTGCAGTGGTCCCTAAGGGAACTGCACAGGTTTCTGCCTAACAGGGAGCGACAAAAGCGGCCATCACCGAAAGCCTTGGAACAACCCCTGTAGGCCTCTTGGCTCGTGGAGCGGGAGGGTTGATGGTACGAGGACGATCCGCCGCCGAAACACTTTGACGATCTTCCAGATTGCCTCCTGAGGCACGAAAGGAAGGCAGATGTTGCTGCAGCGTGCCTAGGGCCCGGGCCGTATCTTTATCGGTCTTGATAGCCTGCAATAATTCATCGACAGCCTTCCCAAAGAGATTGTTCCAGTCGAACGGTATGTCCAGCACCTTCGTCTGAACTTCCTGCCGAAAGTTGGAGGCTTTCAACCAGCCATGACGAATGAGACAGACACCGTTCCCCATCTGGCGGAACCCTGTGTCCGCGATGTCCAAGGCCACATTGATGGCATGGTCCGATGCCCCCTCGCCCTCCTGGAGGATCTCCAGCGCCTCGACCCGCTTGTCGTCGGGGAGGAATTCCAGCAACAGGCCACCTGTCAGAGAGCACCAAAGTATTAACTGAAAAGGATACGGTACTCAAAAGGATACAGGTGGTAGGGTCTTCCGGATCCCTGTTCATGCGTTTTGATAGTTGTGAAGTCAAGTTAAGACCTTCCAAATGATACAACTCTCTGACTGGTAAAACAGGCAGAGTGATGGATCACTGGAAAGGGCGTGGGTAAGGTATAGGAAGTCAGCCTAGAACAAAATAAAGTATCATGAATAACTGCCCCAACCTGGGTATGATGGAATAGAAAATGTCATGAATGCACACACTGACCTTGAGTCTAGGGCAGATGAATCCAGCAGAGTCTCTTGAGGAATCCAAGGTAGAACAAACGACAAGGAAGGGAAGATTAGTAAGGGAGACTTATTCCGAACGGAACGAGGCTCACGCTAGATACCGGGTTGATGCACCACAGGATAGCGTCCAAAGTACTGTTCACTGTCACCTTCCAATTATCCTTGAAAAGCTTCCTTCCCACGTAGAGTAAAGTATAGAAATGAATCAATCCCCCTGTTAATATCACAGGTGCAGGAGTTGGAAATAGCGCTCCTTTTAAGGTATAAACAAGTACACGTGGTTCTGTACAGCCGCAAAGAAAAGAGCGTGTGCGTGTGGATTTACACGCGATTAGGATTCACGCAGTCCAGGCCAGCCGTACTTGAAGATAGCGTGCGCGTGTGGATTTACACGCGAGCAGGATTCACGCAGTCCAGGCCAGCAGCGCTTGAAGATAGCGTGCGCGTGTGGATTTACACGCGAGCAGGATTCACACAGTCCAGGCCAGCAGCGCTTGAAGATAGCGTGCGCGTGTGGATTTACACGCGAATAGGATTCACGCAGTCCAGGCCAGCAGCGCTTGAAGATAGTGTGCGCGTGTGGATTTACACGCGAGCAGGATTCACGCAGCCCAGACCAGCAGCGCTTGAAGATAGCGTGCGCGTGTGGATTTACACGCGAACAGGATTCACGCAGCCCAGGCCAGCCGCGTTTGAAGACAACGTGCGCGTGTGGATTTACACGCGAACAGGATTCACGCAGCCCAGGCCAGCAGCGCTTGAAGATAGCGTGCGCGTGTGGATTTACACGCGAACAGGATTCACGCAGCCCAGGCCAGCCGCGTTTGAAGACAACGTGCGCGTGTGGATTTACACGCAACCAAACAGCTCCAGGAATCAGCGTGTGGCGGAAAACATGCTATAGAAGGCCCAAAAAGTAGCTGTAGTAACCTGCAAGGATGCAGACCGGAGGTTCAGCTACACAACGCCAAATGATTCGATCAGAAGCACCGAGTGAAGTTTCCACGCTGCTTAAATACGTAATGCCGTAGTTCACGTGACGAAGCAGAATACACGTGAAGTTAGCGACGTGAAAAGTGCAAACGTTGTTTTCCCGGCAACGTATCGAACAACCGCCATTTGGAATAGAACGGTCTAGCTGTTCTACGAGCGTAGGAGGTAGGACCACGTCCAGCATGCATGACAGTGCCATCCCCCAAAGGGGCAACCTCTCCCCTTCTCGTGTGAAAACGCTTCAATAAAGCAGGAGCATGAATATTAGAAAGAGGTTCCCAGGACCTATCTTCGGGCCCATAGCCCTTCCAGTCCACCAGATAAAACGGCCTACCAGAACGTAGTCTCATATCCAGTATCTCCTGTACCTCGTATTCATCTGAACCCCGCACAGAAATAGCAACGGGCCGTACAGGCAATCTAGTAGCTTCAGAACATGGCTTAATGAGCGACACGTGGAATACAGGATGCACTCGCCATCGTTGTGGCAAAGCCAGATGGACAGCAGCCGGATTAATTACTTGGAGCACTACATACGGACCAATGTATTTAGGCAATAATTTCTTTTTGCCTGGAATTCTCAAGTTCTTAGTGGACAGACATACTTTCATTCCAGCCTTGTAGACGGGTGCGGGTATTCTATGAGCATCGGCATAGAACTTGTCGCGTCTTTTAGCCTGCTCTAATTGCTGCTTCACTTTCCTCTGTAATTTCTTCAGATCACGAAAGGTACGGACTGCGGCAGGAGTATCCAAAGACAAGCTGGAATCCAAAGGTATTGATCGGGGGTGCTGTCCATAAAGCGCATAGAACGGTGAAGTGCCTATGGCACTATGATAGGAGTTGTTATAGGCGAATTCAGCTGCCGGCAGGACCGTGAGCCAATCCGATTGGTACTGCAGACACAGACACCGCAGATATTGTTCCATAGTGCAGTTGACTCTTTCGGTCTGTCCATCAGTTTGAGGGTGGTAAGCACTGGACATTCTATCATCAATCAGTAATGCAGAGGTTAGTGCTCTCCAAAAGCGTGACGCAAACTGTGAGCCCCTGTCCGTAATGATTACTGACGGTAGACCAAAGAAACGAAATACATGGTGGATGAATAGGTCAGCCAGAACAGCAGCGGTTGGTAAACCGATACAGGGAATATAAAGAGCCAATTCAGTGAAATAATCCACTACAACCCATATGGTATCGTACTCCTGGTTTGGTGGGAGTTCTACCACAAAGTCCATAGATATCATGTCCCATGGTTTGTTAGGGACAGGTAGGGACTGGAGTAAGCCCACTGGTTTACCAGGAGTGTTTTTACATTGGATGCATACAGAACAAGTTGATACATGATCTATGACATCTTTTGACATGGACGGCCACCAGCACCATCTTTTGAGTAGTTCTAGTGTTTTCTTCCGTCCAGGATGGGCTGCGATCAAGGAATCATGATTCCACTTGAGGGCTTTATTCCGCGTTGAAGACGTCGGTAGGTAGAGCACTCCTTGTGTGAATGGTAAACCGTTATGTACGTCCAGATTCATATCCTGGATAACTTGTGGATGATTTTTCACCCACTCTTGTACTTCGGTTTTTAAGGATGGTTGAACAGAACAACTACATATTACATGATCTGCCAACAACTGATTCTGTACTTGTGCTTCTTCCTTCGCCTCTTCACTCATACGGGACAACGCGTCCGACTTAACGTGTTCTCGGGCAGGACGGTATGTGACCTGGAAATCGTATTGGGCAAAAAAGACATGCCATCTGGGCCTGTCGGGCCGTAAGGCATTTCATGGATTTGAATGCTTGAAGATTTCTATGGTCAGAGTACACTAACACCTGATGTTTGGCCCCAAGAAGATGATGACGCCATTCTCGGAAGGCATCCTTGATAGCCAGCAGTTCCCGCTCAGTGACGGTGTAGTTTCGTTCATATGGGGTAAGTTTGCGAGAGAAGAAAGCCACTGGGTGCTCCTCCTTGGTTTCTGTGCAAACTTGTGAGAGTACCGCTCCAGTAGCGACACTGGATGCATCCGCTTCAACGATAAACTGGCGAACTGGATCTGGATGTTGAAGCACGGGTGCAGTGGTAAATGCTTCTTTCAACTTTTCGAATGATGCTTGGGCATTTGGGTTCCAACTGAAAGGAACTTTAGAACTAGTTAAGGCCGTCAAAGGAGCTACTGTTTTGGAGAAGGAATGAATAAATCTGCGATAAAAATTTGCAAAGCCTAAGAAAGACTGTAATGACTTGACATTGTGCGGCATCGGCCAATTCAATATGGCCTTCACCTTGGAACGGCTCATTCGAGCAACTAGATTGGTAATGTCATAGCCCAGGAATTCCACTTCCTGTGAATGAAAGACGCATTTCTCGGCTTTCACATAAAGAAGGTTCTCCCTGAGTCTTTGTAGGACTGTAGAAACGTGTTTGACGTGTTCCGAAAAAGATGAATAGATCAGAATGTCATCCAGATAAATCACCACAAACTGGTCCATTATGTCCCTGAATATATCATTCATGAAGAATTGAAAAGTGGCGGGAGCGTTGCACAGACCAAAAGGCATCACCAAATACTCGTAAAGACCATACCGTGTCTTGAAAGCGGTCTTCCATTCGTCGCCTTCACGAATGCGAACTAAATTGTATGCTCCTCGCAAGTCCAATTTGGTGAAGTAACTGGAAGTACCTAATTGATCCAATAGAACGTTTATCAGTGGTAAAGGATATTGGTTTTTTATGGTGATGTCGTTAAGTGCCCTGTAATCAATACAAGGCCTTTGATCTCCCTCTTTCTTCGGAACAAAGAATAGAGGAGACGCAGCAGGTGATTGTGATGGCCGTATGAAACCCATCGCTAAAGCTTTGTCAATGTATTCTTTCAACACAACGTCTTCTTTTGGGGTTAGTGAATATAAACGACCTGTAGGGATTTTGGCACCAGGAATCAATTCAATAGGACAGTCGTACTGTCGATGGGGAGGCAATTGTTCTGCCTGGCCCTTGTCAAAGACATCAGCATACTCAGCGTATTCGCATGGTATGGTAGTGTCGCTTTGATGTACCACGCTGATAGTTGAAGCTCCCGCCATAGAGGCCAATATGTGTTGCTTGTTTGACACCTCCTGACTGGTAAAGCAATGTTCATTGCAATGAATCGAAGGATACTGGAGCAATCCCGAAACCCAGTCAACGGCGGGATTATAAAGGGTTAACCATGCAAGACCAAGTATGATCTCGTACTGCGGAGCAGCTATGACATCGAAGATGATTTCTTCCGAATGATTATTCGATAATGTCATCTGAACAGATACCGTCTCCTGGGTTACCATACAGGAAGTCAAAACAGATCCGTCCACGGTATTAACCGTTTCAGGTTTGTTTTTGTTTACAAGGGGTATGGAACAGTTCTTGGCATATGTGATGTCTATGCATTTGTTGGTGGCTCCGGAATCAACCATGGCCTTGGAAACCAATTCTCGTTCACCACAACGTAACGTCACCTCAACAATTACGGGTGCGTGTTTAGGAATGGTACTGGAGTCCGATGAAACACTCGACATAGGGACTCCTGTTATTGTCGAGTTTTGGCGTTTCCCGAACGCTTGATGGGTTTTTTAGGACATGTCGCCAATAAATGCTCGGATGAACCGCAATACATACATAAATGGTTCTTTCTTCGGTTCTCTCGTTCTGCATTGGACAACCGGCCTCTCACAACGCCAATCTGCATGGGTTCGGGGTCGTTCGAGAAGACTGGCGGTGTCTCTGAACGCCCCGAGGCTTGCACGAAAGGCTTTTTCTCTCCTTTCCGAGCATTCCTTCGGGCATCGATTTGTAAAACCAAATCGAGCAACTCTGTGAATCCCGTAGGAACCACCGGAACTGTAGATAAGGCATCTTTCAGTTCTTCTGAAAGACCCTTGTAGAAAACAGCCGTTTTCTTGCCGTCAGGCCATTGAGTTTTGGCTGTTAGTTGATTGAACCGGGCAATGTAAGGCAAAAGAGGCGGATTGCCTTGTTGTAGATTAAGTAACTCCAGATCCATGGCTTGAGTAGCATAACGCATGTCAAAGACTTTACTCATAGCAGCCAAGAGATCGTCACAGTCGTACAACAAAGGGCTATTTGTTTCCAACAAAGGGTTAGCCCAAGCAGCAGCTGTGCCCCCTAAATGGGAAAGCACGAATGCTGCTTTTGTGGTTAGGTCAGGAAAAGATGTAGGACGGCAAAGAAAATGGAGTCGGCACTGATTAACGAAGGTTCTATAGGTTTTGGGATCACCAGTGAACCGTTCCGGAGGGGCCAAGGGAAACTGAGTGGGCATAACCACATTAATAGTTTCCTGAGGGGGTGTCATAGTCCCAGATCCAGATGCAGTGGCCATTGGAACCTGTGCTCCCTGAGGACTACCGTGCATGGCGTCTTGCATAACGTCCATACGATGCCGTAACATGTCCTGTGCCGTAACCATTTCATTTCTCAAATCGCTGATCAACTGAGTCAAAACAGCTAAAGGATCCGTACCTTCCATGGCTTCTGATTCTGTCAGAGAGCACCAAAGTATTAACTGAAAAGGATACAGTACTCAAAAGGATACAGGTGGTAGGGTCTTCCGGATCCCTGTTCACCTGTTTTGATAGTTGTGAAGTCAAGTTAAGACCTTCCAAATGATACAACTCTCTGACTGGTAAAACAGGCAGAGTGATGGATCACTGGAAAGGGTGTGGGTAAGGTATAGGAAGTCAGCCTAGAACAAAATAAAGTATCATGAATAACTGCCCCAACCTGGGTATGATGGAATAGAAAATGTCATGAATGCACACACTGACCTTGAGTCTAGGGCAGATGAATCCAGCAGAGTCTCTTGAGGAATCCAAGGTAGAACAAACGACAAGGAAGGGAAGATAAGTAAGGGAGACTTATCCCGAACGGAACGAGGCTCACGCTAGATACCGGGTTGATGCACCACAGGATAGCGTCCAAAGTACTGTTCACTGTCACCTTCCAATTATCCTTGAAAAGCTTCCTTCCCACGTAGAGTAAAGTATAGAAATGAATCAATCCCCCTGTTAATATCACAGGTGCAGGAGTTGGAAATAGCGCTCCTTTTAAGGTATAAACAAGTACACACGGTTCTGTACAGCCCCGAAGAAAAGAGCGTGTGCGTGTGGATTTACACGCGATTAGGATTCACGCAGTCCAGGCCAGCCGTACTTGAAGATAGCGTGCGCGTGTGGATTTACACGCGAGCAGGATTCACGCAGTCCAGGCCAGCAGCGCTTGAAGATAGTGTGCGCGTGTGGATTTACACGCGAGCAGGATTCACGCAGTCCAGGCCATCAGCGCTTGAAGATAGTGTGCGCGTGTGGATTTACACGCGAACAGGATTCACGCAGCCCAGACCAGCAGCGCTTGAAGATAGTGTGCGCGTGTGGATTTACACGCAAGCAGGATTCACGCAGTCCAGGCCAGCAGCGCTTGAAGATAGTGTGCGCGTGTGGATTTACACGCGAGCAGGATTCACGCAGTCCAGGCCAGCAGCGCTTGAAGATAGCGTGCGCGTGTGGATTTACACGCGAACAGGATTCACGCAGCCCAGACCAGCAGCGCTTGAAGATAGCGTGCGCGTGTGGATTTACACGCGAGCAGGATTCACGCAGCCCAGGCCAGCCGCGTTTGAAGACAACGTGCGCGTGTGGATTTACACGCGAACAGGATTCACGCAGCCCAGGCCAGCAGCGCTTGAAGATAGCGTGCGCGTGTGGATTTACACGCAAACAGGATTCACGCAGCCCAGGCCAGCCGCATTTGAAGACAACGTGTGCGTGTGGATTTACACACAACCAAACAGCTCCAGGAATCAGCGTGTGGCGGAAAACACGCTATAGAAGGCCCAAAAAGTAGCTGTAGTAACCTGCAAGGATGCAGACCGGAGGTTCAGCTTCACAACGCCAAATGATTTGATCAGAAGCAGCGAGTGAAGTTTCCACGCTGCTTAAATACGTAATGCCGTAGTTCACGTGACGAAGCAGAATACACGTGAAGTTAGCGACGTGAAAAGTGCAAACGTCGTTTTCCCGGCAACGTATCGAACAACCGCCATTTGGAATAGAACGGTCTAGCTGTTCTACGAGCGTAGGAGGTAGGACCACGTCCAGCATGCATGACACCACCTTGTACCACAGCTCCCTGTCGTACCTGCCCAGGATTGCAAGAGCATTCGCTGCCTTGATCGTTGTTGCCGCAGAGTATATCACCTTTCGGCCCATTGCGTCCAACTTCTTTCACTCGCTGTGTGGGGGACCGGAGGCTGCTGACGATGGATTTGAGGTCTTCTTCCTCACAGCAGCCGAGACGACCGAGTCTGGGGAAGGCTGTGATCGCAGGCACTAGTGTGCGGACTCTGGCACCTGCTATTTCTTTTCCAGCCGGTCTCTTTCGCCGTGGCTGAAGTGGGATTCTTAATCAGCACCAGGCCCTTATCCCAACTGCCAGAATGGTCTTCCTTTTAGCCTCTCGGTACTGGTACAGGAACCCTTCCTTTTTGGTCTGTTCTGGCATCAGCTGGAAGAGCTCTGACGCACATTTGACCATGGAGTGGAATTAACCCACTTTGTCCGGTGGAGACGCTCTTGGTGGCGGGTACACACCGCTGCCGTCGCCATATCCGTCCCCGTATTTTGGGGGTTGGGGGAGGGGTATGTGAGGCAGTTGATGAGAGAGTGTGGGGTGCCGCTTCAACTGCTTTGCCGGCAGTGGGCCCGGTGCTCCCGGGGCTAGGGGTGCCGTCGGCATCCTCTTCTGTATCTCTGACACCAGCGTGTGGAGAGTGGAAAGGATGTCCAGCGATATAGGTTTCTGGGAGGTGGAGGGGGAGTAGGCTTGCTGGGCCCAGCACCTATGTCTTCTTCGTCGTCGTCCCCCTCGACGATTTCACCATCATCGTGGTCCTCCTTGGCATTTCCACAGTCGTCGTTCCCCCACGTCCTCTAAGACCGTGTGAACGGACGCCATGTCCTCGTCATTCAATGAAGAAATATCCGTGCCTTGGAGCACCGTAGAGGCCTGCACTGCCCTCCTTCTTTGCGTCCTGAGAGGTCGGAGCCGGGCTCAGGACTGGCATCTTCTCCAGAGTTTTCTCCCCTGGTTTGGTCAAAGCCTCGCGCCTGGGAGGAAGGGCCACTCTGGGCATAGCCAGGGTCCACTGTACCGGGTCAGCACCTTTCGCCTTCGAGAGGGCAGCCACCACCGGCTTAATTGACAAAGACGACTTCTCCTGGACCACCTGGGACATCAGGGATAGACTGGTCACCTTACTCAGCGCCTTGGCCTTCTCCGGCTTTTCCTGCAGTTTCCCGGGGTTAGCTGACTTCCTCTTTGAGGAAGAGCTGGAGCGATGGAGGCAGATGGGTATGTTGATCGTGCCCTGCTCGTCGCGGGACCCGCTTGTGCGGCGACCCCGATGGAAACGGACTTGCAGTGCTTTACCTTGTCTTAGACCCCCACGGATGGGGCGACCTCAAAGGACTTAGAAGCCCGCTCCTCGAACCGGCCGCTCCTGGCTAAGGTATGCCCTTGCTTGCTCCACGGGGTAGAGGCCTTGGCGTTGAGCCACGCTGCCAATCTGCTGTGCCGATCCTTCATGGTGCGTTTGGTGAATCCCAGGCAAATTTCGCAAATCCGCCTCCTTGTGATCTGGATGGAGACAGTAGAGGCACTGGGAGTATTTGTCCCCCACAAACACGCAATATTCATGAGCATGTGAATCCATGCCAGACCCTATGCTGGAGAAGATGGCTTGACCTTTGTGGGCTGTTCTACTGTTCTGGGTGGAGGGTTTTGCCCCTTTGTTCTTGGCAGCCTTCACATGACAAGCCCACAAACATTCCCTGAGTGCCTGGCAGGACAGGAAGTGGGGGAGGTCAAAGGAAACTCCCCTGCCTCTTGCTCTGCAGTATGCCTGGCTGAAACCAGTTTGAACTGGGAGGCTGGCTGTCGTCATTAGACAGCCACCTCCAAGTTCGTATGGTGCATGAGACATGATTGACTCAGTCGTTGTTCCTGCTCTCACCTGGTATATCTCGAGGTCCTGGGGCAGAAACCCAAAGATGACCACTGGAACAAGAAGATTCCGAAGAGGAGGACAAAGAAGGATGTTGCCAGCACTTCCAACAACTGCCAGAGCCATTTGAGTCACAGCTACTGTCCAGACCTTGTCACTGCAATCGACAGGGAAGATCTGAAGACGATGACTTCCTCCCATAGACTGGTGGCCTTAATCAGTCTGGAGACGAGCTACAATTTGCGCCACCCCCAGAAGAGCTGCGACCACCATAGCCTGAAAAACTTCAAAACCTGTGCTCTTGTGCTGCATGTCGGTGCAACGTCTCTGGAAGCGGTTTCCCCTGCAATTTCGAGGTCATCATCCCAAGCCTACACCAACTCTAATTGGCTCCAGAGTCCAGTCACCAGAGGCAAAAGCAATAACCGACTGTCGACCGGGCCTGCAGAAAGCACCAACGAGGCATAGCTTTGAAGATCTGGCACTGGCCAGTGCCCTGTGCGAGTGCTGTCGAAGGTTCCACCAAAGTCCCCTTCTCCACATCACCAGGGCTGAAGAACAGGAGACCAGGTCTGCTGTTGCCTCAACACTGGAACTGTCCTACAGCAACAACAACTTCTTTCCAAAGTACTGTTTACACTGCAGTATAACCTACCTGGGGTCTGCTTGTGTTATTCTCTGACTTTGAGGGCTGCAGATGGCTTCTATCTCACTAACCCCCCCCCCCTGGTCGCCACAGAGTATCATTCGGGGGGACAACCCTTTGAGCTCATAGCGGTAAAACCACCCACTCTCGGACACTGGTTCTTCGTGCGTCCATGCACGGGGTCTTCCTAACCTCCCTGAGCCTAATTGTAACCACCGATCTACTTACCTGCAGTTCTAGTGGATCCCGCCCATGGCCAAGCGACTCATCTAAACTTTGAAAGACTCTTACTAGATAGGCTTGGACTATTAAGGCAGGATTTGTTTACAGTTTTAAAAAGTTATTTAGAGTTGGCAAAGTGTGTATATATCCTGTTGGTTAATTGTGTGATTTGCAATTCTAAAAGCTTCTCTAACGTGCTTACCTGTGAACATCTAGGATTTACCCACTGAAAGAGTATTGCAAGTGATACTTTATCGTATATATACTTGGTTTATAGTACTTACCTGACCTTAGAATTGCAATAGTGTGCCTTAGAGTACATAATACATGTTCATTTTTTATATATAACTCATCAGTGTGTACGTGTTTTCTTGAACAAAGGCATGCTTTGAGGTCTTTGTACCTAGCTACAGCCCTCCCCTTCTTTAGACTAATTCTGGCTGCTCGCAACTGTACCATAACCTTGGGTAGTTCAGGCAGACCCCAAGATGTGTAGCCCTGTTCACCCTGGGTGGGAGTCCTGTCTCAGACAGTGACTTCTGCACACAAAGAAAACTAACAGCACATCATTTTGAAACACACACACTTGCTGACAATCTGGAGCTCTGGTTTGGCACAAAAAGCAAGAATTATCCACACGCTTGCTAACTACATCAGAAGCCTTTGTTTAAGTAGTTCTGTGGAAGCAGCTAATTTTCCGATTGGTGAGAGCTGTCCTAGTTTCAAACGTAATACTGATAAGTTTGCTAGTTTAATTAGAATGCTAGTGCATCATTTTGGAGATGTAGGGCATTGTTGCATCAGAGTCCGGAGCTTGGCTGCTTTCACATAACGGTAGTATTGAAAAATTGGAAGGTGTGAAAACCTGCTAAACGAAACCATACATTTTGTTGCTGTGCTCATTGTTTGTAATATATTGAAAATTCTATATCAGATGATACACTGGCTTTGGGGCCCATGGGATCGCGATGTCTACTACAGTGTTCCATTAATGTACCTTTCATGTGTCCACCTCACAACTGTTACTATTAAATATCTACCAAACTAGCCTTACCTAAATTGCAGTTCTGAGTCAAGAGTAAGAACAATGACAGTATGTGCTGCTTTGTTGGATGCAGTCACATCGAGCAATCTAGGAGTCTGTGAAAATCATGTAATTAAGACAGTTAAACACATAACCTTCATCAGAGCCAGCATTACTCAAATCCAGGTCTATGTCAGACCCTCCAGCATCGTCGTCATCGTCATCAACACCTGCTTCTCGATCCTCATCGCCTTCATCGACAGGTGCTGTTGAATAGTTGTCCAAGTCAATTTTAGGCATTGCCTGGAAAGAGAAGAACAACCAATAGACAAATGAGCAGGGCATACAACAGTCTGTGCCTCCGTTTCCATTATCATTCATGCAACATTTTATACAGTTGAAAAACATGTTCAATTTAAGAAGGTAACAAGGGTGCAATGCTACAGTGTCTGTGATGAAATGCATGAATCGTGACCACCAGCCATCTTCTGCTAGGACACACACACACACTGTGGTGCATGACAAAAGTCAGACTTCTGACCTGGCCACAATAACAGGAAGGGATTCTGTGGACCAGAAAAGCTGGCCAATCCAGACCTTTGGACAAGAGCCGTGAGCTACCTGCTGGTGCGAACAAGTCTGGGGTACATGTTCCTCCTCCCACCTAAATCGATCTCGCTCTACAGGGCAAGAGTATCTACTTACAGAATGGCCAGGCCATATAAAGGGTAACACTCGACTCTTCTGAAGTCTCATACCCCTGCTGAATTCAAGGTCTGTGGCTAGGGCAGATTTCAGATTTTGGTGGTTCGACTGGCCCCTTTAGGTTCTCTGAGCTTTTTTGGAGCAGAGGGACTTCTACAGAACCCCCATTGCCACAACAGCCCTATGGTAGCCAAAATGCCAGGGGTGCTTTCCATGCACCCTGTTTTGGCCGCGGGTTGATTATATCAGCCTACATTGGTTTTAGAAAATAGGCTGGTGGAAGCTGCAATTTAGTTTTGGATTTAAAATTGGTGGAAGATTATTTTCAACATTTATAGCTATTGGGGTCCTAATGCATTTAAACCCTGCTCCGAGTCATTTTGTTTTGGGGTGTTAGGTAGATTTTCCTTTTTGAGTGAAATTCTCCCCACTTTGTCAGTCCCTCAGCATTTTTTGCTGGACTATTGGAATTTTGGACTGGGAACCTTTTTCCACACTCCCTCATTCCTCTACTGTAACTATGGGACCCGGTTTACCGGTTTTTTGTACTGTTCTATGGAGTTATGCTTTCCTCCATCTTTTCTGGCATCTACCTTTTATTATTGCAGAAGACAGTATTTTCTGTGCAGTGTTGCTGGGGGCTCCTTAAGCTTTTCTTTTTATTTTACCTTTGCTAACACATGTTACCAAGGGAGGGACTCTTTTTCTCCAACTTGTATTTTATTTTGCGAGATCAGCACACCCCACCTTAAGTGGAGTGCTGAGGGGAACAATGTCTCCCTTTTCCAGTATCTTTTAGTTACTGTTCCAAGTTCATCTGACAGGCTGCTGGCAGTGTACCTTTTGCATGAATTTTGAGGACTTTTGTCGCAGGTTTCCTTCATAGTAGCGGTAAGGGATGCAAGGATCACCATTTGCCTAAAATAGTGGCTGTACTTTAAGAGCTTTTCTTTTTTTATTGTTACATTTATAGTTTACAAAAAACCATACACAACAAAGTACACACAACAAAATATAAAAACAATTAATAAAATTACATATTATAAAAATCAGAAGGAAGGAAAAAAGTAAAAAAATCCTTTAATTACAGCACAAAAACTTCAGTTTATAAAATGATTCCATTCCAAAGCTACATTTTTCTTATTCAACTCAGAAATAAGAAATAAGAAAACGATTCAAAGATAAAACCAAGGAAATAGCAGAACCCCACATAAAACGGCACCAAAACAAATGTCTAGATACCTCTGAACAATCAATTGTATAATCCTTGAAAAACCTATGTCGTTTTGCACCAAAAAATGCACACTCTACTACCAAGAGTTTCAAAGTCTCACGGTATTAATTGCCCCACAAAACCTACATTCCTTGTCCAGTACACTTGGCCCCTCCTGCATATTCATGTTGTTCCAGCTTTTAATTTTCTCAAAAACAGGTAGTTGGTTTAACATGAAACGCATGAAGTTCATGCGTGTAGGACAAGGAAACTTTTGAATATAAAGCGGAAGACATTCCTTAGTATGTATAAACCAGAATACTCCACAAATCCTGTATATGAGTCAATGCAGTCAACCGTCTCGGCCCAGTCGGACCTGAACAAGGTCTGATGTTCAAGTCCTCTACAGGTGAACAAATAAAGACCAACACAGAGCACATCCGTTCGTTACACTTACTTAAAGATGGTACTGCCCCTGCTAACATGACAACCTTAAGATTCTAATAGCGGCAACAGTCTCCACACATACCTAGCCTTTACAAACACCAGACACAACTCGTGTCTAATGATGGCGTTTGGAATAGCCATAGAGAGACCAAGTACATTCTCCCATAATACTCCCTGTATAGTCACCCATGTTTGAGAGCAAAGGTCAAGTCCGTAGAGGATAATAGCCTCAAATTTGGCCAAATAGTATCGTCTCAGGGGAATTTATGAAAATTTACATACTTTCTGCTTCAGAAATTTCATGTGAACAGTACGCTTCTTGGCTTTTAAATACAAAATAGATTTCCAATTTTCAATGCTGACCCTATTTGCCAAATAATATCCCAAGTAAACTACGGTCTTGATCTGCTCCACAGTGTACGTTCCCATAATCCACGCATATTGGATAGCTTTTTTTCTTTTTGTTAGAACCAGGACTTTAGATTTTGAGGCATTAGGGAACAAATTGTTTGCCACTGCATATTCATAGAAAAACTGCATCCTAACCCCGAGCCCTCGCGGAGTTCTATCGAACAGTATGAAATCGTCGGCATTGGCCATCCACTCCAGCCCTACACTCCCCAATCTCGCCGGTGCAATGCAGGGGCCCTGCCACAGTCCCTCAGCATCGCACGTATAGAGATTGAAGAGTGTAGGGGCCAGAGTGCATCCTTGTTTAACCCCTGTAATGGTGGGTATCTCAGAGGAGAGAACACCATCTTCAGATAAACGTACGCAGATGGATGTTTTAGAGTTCAATAAGGCAATCAACTGGACCATCTTACGGGGATTGCCCAAAGTAATCACTTTGCACCAGAGCCTGGATCTAATCACCCCATCAAAGGCACTAGACATGTCCAATGATGCCAAATACACGTCCCCAACATGCGAGTGATGGACATAATGACTATGATGGGAAAGAATAGCTGCATTTAAAGAAGTACCAAGCTCAACAGGAAAACCCACCTGAAACCTACTCAGAAGGTTATGTTCCCTGATAACAAGATTGAGGTCCCTTAATAAAAGAATAGAAAAAAACTTACTTGTGGCATCCGTTAGAGCTATAGGTCTGTAATTGGACAAATCCAATTTATCGCCCCTTTTAAAAATGGGTACGATAATGGGTTTAGACCAAGAAACGGGCACTGTGTGAGACAGAAAAATATGGTTGAACATAGGTTTTAACAGCTCAACCCAAATTCCAGGGTCCTCTAAGAACAAAGGGGGGAATCCCGACGGGGGCCCTAGATGGCTTCAGTTGGGCAATTCCCCAAGCGATATCCTCCTTTTTCCAATTACAGATATCCTTCTCAGGTAAACCCAAATCAAAGTGATGCAATGCTCCAAAGGCCTCAGGCAAGGCAAATTTATTGGTGTAGAAGGATACCCAAGAAGCAGAATCTATGGGGCAATCCGTACTCCCTTTAACATTCCCCAAAAGCCTGTTAACCGTCGACCAAAAATGGCCGTCTTTACTCTTACACAAAAGCTCCAACATATTTTGATGGCAGAGAGAATAAGCGTCCATCTTAAGGGATTTGACATAATTCTTATGCCTCAAAATAATAGAACTTTTGAGTCTCCCATAGTCAAAGAGTTTAAGACCACCCTTCCTCAAAGCAGCAAGCTCTTTTCTTTTACGGGCCTTGGAAGATACAATTCTGTAATCTTTTATAGCACTTTTTCTTATGGGGATTCACAGAGCCAATAGAGTCCCTAATTTTACAAATACAGGCCAAGATAATATTATATGAAGAGGTACCATCACCAACCTCAATATCACAGCCATAGAGAGCACCACCAGACATTTTAAACAACACAGAAAGGAGTTGATTGAATTTAAATACAATTTTCTTATTCCACTTAACTCACGTGCCTGTTATTGCATTCCAAACCTGCCAAATACAGCCTAATACAAGGGACACACATGGGAATAGTCAAGATAAAAGAAATGGGTAGATGGTCACCCAAAGCAAAGTTAAGATGACTAAGATAACCACACTGTTTCCTAATGCCATCAGAGACATAGAAGTAATCAATGCGAGAGGTCGATGCTCCTCTATGCAAAGTATGTTCTTTCTTGAGCCTTCTTCTACCTGCCTGGGGAGGTTGAGTGATCGTTGCCGACCTGACTCCGAATTCCAAGCGACAGGGAAGATCTTGTGAAGAAGACTTCCTTTCCCTGACTGGTGGGCCTAACCAGTCCCAAGACCACCTGCATTTTGTGCCATCCCTCGAAGAGCTGCAACTTCCCGGGTCTGCAAACTCCCAATACCCTGGGACCTGTGCCATTTTGCGGTACATAGTTTTGTGAAGCGCAGTTTCGGCAGAAACCTTGCAGGCATCCTCCTGGGCCTGCAGTGCCTCTTTCCCAATCCTAAATGTCTCCTCAGCCAAGCCGAGGACCGAAAACCAGAGAGAATTCGGCTGGGCGACAACTGTCGCTGTTCCGAAGCCTGTGAAGGGTGCCAACGAGCCAGTGCCGTGAAGAGGCTCTGCTTGGCGTCGCACTGCAAGAGTGCAACCGTCTGATCTGTTCAAAGCTCCTTCACCCACAAGGACAAAAAAACCCGAACCAGGTTCTGCTGTCACCTCATCCTGGGGAACGTCCTGTGGCATTGTGTTCTTCATTGGAAAGGTACTGCCCGCTCATAGGTACTTACATGGGTCTTGCTGCATTGTCATTTTGTCTCCGGAGGGCTGCATTCAGCTGGTCCTTGCACCCCTCCAGGGCCTGCCTCGAGGCCCATTGGGCTCTATTCTGCCTTACGACATTGGTCCTTGGGGCATTACTGTGAGGGAAGTCCCAAATTCTGTGCACTTGTGAAAACCTACCTGCAACATGAAGGGCGCTTGCTGAGCCTCGCCTCCTGAAACATTGTACTCTGTTTCCCCGCCTGCTCTTCCAAAGTCTTTGATCACTGGTGTCTCAGTGTCTCTTCTAACTTTGTGTTTTACACAAGATAGGGTTGGATTGCCCAAGGTAGGCTAAGCTAAAGTACTAACGTTTCTAACCAAGTTTGCTACCCTCGTACAGGTGTTTCACTATACTGGCTGTGTTTCATTTGTCTATTCTAACAAGTATTGCTTTACTATGAATATTGCAATTGTTTCTTCTCTTATGAGGTACTGTGAATAGTACTTACTGAATTTACTTCTAAGCTTTTGTGTTTGTTAGGGGAGTTTTCCTAAAGACCTACTCTACTGATAGTAAGACTTGAGTAAGCTGTCTCGGTGGTTTGTACATTCCCAACTCTTAGTATCAGTTGGTACTAACTTAGGAGCTTGGTAGAGGGGCAGAGCAGTCAGGCTTATCTTAAGAGGAACATATGAGTTGTAGGTAAGTACACTGAACCTAGTTAGACATGTGTATCAAAGAAGCACTTGCACTTATAATTGATATAAAAGTATATATTTATTATATTTACACAGGAATCACTTTAAATACCTCACATGTTTACACAAGAACACTTCGGAAAATGTTAGAATATACTTCAAAGGACACTTTCACTTTGTGTTTTTTCACGGTTACATTTGTTGCAACATTAGAAAGGGAAAAAGACAATGCTATCGTATGATAGATAATTATGCGCACATGCAGTTCTTAGTAGATTTACCGTAAGACATTTACTCTGCAAACACATACAAGAAAGTAACTTAAAGGAAGGAAAAGGATTAGAGTAACACTAGTCTGGTTCAAGGTTCTAGGGTTTTGTCGTACAGCAAGCCTTTTAAGTCCAAAAACACAACCCTAGTTAAAGGCAGTCCGGAGAGGGCTCAGTCTTGACAAGCAGCAGAATTCAAAGAGTTCCTGCGGATGTTAAGTCTCGAGTCTTTTAATAGCAGCAAGTTAATAACTAACAATGGAAGGCCTAAAAATGACTAGATGACGGAACATAAGCACCTGCTTGAATCTGACGTAAGAGGGGGTTGCCCTGGACACCTTTACATGCACTCCAATGCTCTGGAGCAACTTCTGGAATCAGGTAAGCAATACCTTTTCCCCTTTTTCCGCAAAGGTACTTTCACACCGGCCAGCCTCCCTTGGCCCTGCACCCTCACCTAGAAAATCTTGGAGTCATCTTCGACTCCACTCTCTCCTTCTCTTAGCACACCTCAGACATCTCTAATAAGTTTCACTACCAATTGCACCTCCTCAGGAGGGATTCTACTTTTTCTCACTTTCCCCCAGAGGCTCACCACCTCGAGAGCCCTAGTTCTCTCTAGGCTGGACTATTGCAACAGTCTCTTTCTCAACCTTCCTACTTCTACTCTCCGTCCTCTACAACTCATCCGGAACAGAACGACGTGTCTTATCCTTGGCCTCAAGCCCAGGGACCACATCTCTCAACCACTGAAATCCCTCCACTGGCTCCCAGTGGCTGCAAGGATCAAGTTCAAGACACTCTACATAATCCACAAGGCTTTCTGGGAACGGGGCCTGCACCATCTACAACACCCTCTTCCTAAAAACTCTCCCTCTAGAGTCCTCCGCTCGTCCTCCAATTCTCTGGGGGTGAGCCGCTTTCACAA
This sequence comes from Ambystoma mexicanum, assembly GCF_040938575.1. Lineage (NCBI taxonomy): Eukaryota > Metazoa > Chordata > Amphibia > Caudata > Ambystomatidae > Ambystoma > Ambystoma mexicanum. The sequence continues at coordinate 1,681,298,194 of NC_090932.1, forward strand.
AGATTTGTGGGTAGGTATTTATCCTCTGCAGGTGCCTCCCTTCTGGAACAGCCAACCTGTAGCGCTCGGTCTTGAGCCGGAGCACCTTAAATTCTGGAAACTCCTCAAGAGCTTCCTCTTCTCTTCCTCCTCCTCCTCCTCCTCCTCCTCCTCCTCCTCCTCCTCCCTAGCTCCACTCAGTTTTTGCTGACTGATTGCCTGGTTTACCTCCAGAGCTTTACAGGTCCCAGGCCCCTCCCCCGCCAGTCTTCGCACTTGCCTCTGGCCCCACTGCACTATGTTCAGCATTACTGCACTTTCTGCGTACACTCTATGAGCGAGGCAATCCTCTCTGCACTTAACCCAGGGCCCAGTTGGACCGGACACGTTTATTCACCCCACCGCCTCCCCTCGCACCTCCGTCTGTACGCATGCATTACCTAAATGTACTAGGACTAGTAGGTTAGTCTGTCCTGTCCCCCCACCCTGACCTTTTCTGTCCCCCCCCCTCCATAGCTGTGTCAAAACTGTAACACTTCATCACTTGCACTAGGAGAAATGCAGTCAGGCCTAGTATGCTAGTTTTTCAGTTTAGATCATTCGGAAACTTCAAGGCCTAAGAATGATTACTGTATTCCCTGGTTTCCTTCCGACCTTGAAGCGCTTTGCAGCACTCCACCTGTGTATAAGCGATGTAAACAATTACCATTAGGTTAGAAGAAAATGTTTGTGCTGGATGTACCGCGATGTTGCATTTCTGGACCCAACCTCCAGATTCCTTGGTGTGATGACTGAAGGCAGGATACAGGATGGTGTCTTTCAGCAGCAGTCCCGGGGGAGGTCCTGGGGCACGACTTTCAACTTCTTGGTTCACTCTGTGGTTTTGGCGCCTTTTCTACAGCACCCACAAAGGACGTAAATCGGCCGGTCAATCTTCGTTGTTTCCCGCAGTCCCACGCTTTAATGAGGGGGTCTTGGGGAGTTAGATCTGATCACTGGCGTGTCCTTGAGGGATCAGCAGAGATTTGGACAGATTCAGCCTTTCCACGATGATGCACTCGAAATGGGCAGCAGGTCTCCTGATATTTGGGTTCTGCAGCTCTGGAAACTCCTAGGGCCCAAGGAGTTGGCTCAATTCAAAGTTCGTTTTTGGGACTGGTTATTCCCACCAGCCAAATTGAAGGAGTCATCCTCTTCGCAGTTCCTCTGTCGCATAAAAAACGTGGTCAGGACAGCAGTGGTCGCTTCATGGTGTCGCAAAGGATCTGCAGACGTCTCTGGTCGTCTTCTTCTTCGGTTACTTCAACTTCCAGTGGACGACTTGCTTTTCACTCCAGAAGCCTCACCTTATATAGTTCCAGCACACAATCCACAGCAATCTCTTAGCGCTTTAAAGAAAGGGGCGTTTGGCTGTCAATCAGGACAGCCAGACCCCCCTGTGGGAGCTGGTCCTATTCACACACTCTGGCAGATAAAGGACAGGAGAGTGGACAACTCCTCCCCCTCTTCCTGTCTCCCCAGACACTTTGGAGCCTAGGCATCAAGGGATCACATCAAAGGCAAAGGAGAAATTACCTTACCATAATGTTCTTTCTATGGATTCTTCTCCCGCAGATTCCTCATCATGATAGATATCCATCATCCAACTCTGCTGTTCGTAAACTTTGCGACAGGGGACATAGTGGACCTCTGTCAGGGAGAATTCTCATTTATGGCTAATTTCCCTCACCAAGTGAGTCCCCCAGCAGCTTTTCTGGACTTCTGGAGTATATCATTTCCATTTGTTAAGTGTGAGAGCTTTTCCCCCACTCTTACCTGGGTTTTGCTATGTGTTTCTACCTGTTTTTGTGATTGTGGACTCTGAAGTACACCACTTCAGTAGACCCCTTCTTTTTGTGTGTCACACAGCACCTTCAGTGCCGTGGCACAGGGTTGTCTTTGAGACTTCCCTCGACTCCATTTCTGAGGCGACTACTGTCCCCCAGAAAAGGGTAAAGTTACCATTAACTCTACTTAGTCAATCTACCACAGATCCAGTACACCCCATCTTCCATGGAGTACTGGAAAGGGTTAACTTGTATCCCTTTGTATCTGTACCTCCTAGAGCATTGTTTCGCTCTTAACATTTAGGCTTGGCTGGTGGCAGTGGTATCTACCCTAACTTTTCTACCGTGATTATATTAGATAAACGTGCTACTGTTCTTGGCTATTATATTAGCCTCGAACATAAACCCGCTTGACCAAATCGTCTTTTTCTTGACTCCGGTTGGATTTATTCACCATTTCTTTTTGTTAAACTCCTTCTTGTATTTTACTTTGCGCGGCAAACTAGGTTTGCCTTCTTTGTTCACTGTCTTTTGGCGGGCTTCTGCCCAGAAGCCCTCCTCAACGTGCCTGGGTGTCTAGGTGGGCTGAATGTGAGGGAGGTGCGTAGTCACCCCCTACACAGGGTATCCTAGGAAACCCAAGTCGCACTTTGTCATGATTGGCCAGGGTAGTTGTCCGGACTGGACAACCCCCCTGCTGGGTGATTGACAGCCAGGCTGCGTGAATTGGGGTTTTTCGCATAAAAGGCAGGTCTCTTGGGCTAGAAGTCAGAGAGTCGCCACTGGAACTACAAGGAACCGAAGATAAGCGGAGAACGACGGCTGCTGCAACTACCCCGTCCCGGTGAAGCCCTGCTGCAGTCCTGAGCTATCTGCCCTCCAATGACTCAGAGAAGATCCAGTCCGGAGTCTTCTTCCCTTGAGCTTGGTGGGGATAACCAGCTCATCTTCTACAGCCAGAGGATCCTCTTCCGTGGTCGAAATCGCTGCACACTGCTGAAGTGGTCCGGTTACCCACCTGAAGAGCCTCTCCTGTTTTTTAAGGAGCGCACCTTTTATTCCTTATCGCTGCTGCCGGCTGCTGTGGTGCAGACCCCCTTCAGACGTCCTCCTTCACAACAAAGCTCCAGGAATCGTGGGTCTGCAGGAAACCAACAGGAACAACTGCCAGGGCACCAGCTGCACCATTGGAACAAGGTACTGTGTTCTGTTGAGGAAACTGGGTGAAACCCTTTTTCTTCATTTCCAAGGCTTTCCCTCGTCTTCCCTCCTTCTTATAACTTTTGCTTCTGAACATTGACAATATCGAAGTACTTTTGGCTACGTTGAATTGTGAACTGTCTGACCGTGTGATCTTCGGCAACTGGTCCCGGTTTCTTTCGACCCTGGCTCCGGCCCTTTGACGTTTGAACTCCTGTCTCTGAGTGTTTCTTGATTCTGCCTGCCTAACCAAAATATTGCCTGTGATTTTTGCCTCCAACTCCCTCTCGGTATCTCAGGTGCTAAGTGTGTTTTTGCCCCGGTAGCATTTCATGTCACGGATACGCGTTTGTTTAGGAGACCGAACTGCCAAAAAGTGATCGCAATCGTATTTGCGGTAACGTGTTTTGTTCGTAACACCGGTTCATTCAAACAGAGGGTACTTACCTTGAGACTTACTGTACAAAGTGAATTGGTTAGTTGTAGTATATTTAACGTGTGGTTTTTATTTGAGTTTAATAGAAGTGTTGTGTTTATAACGAATGGTTTAAAAATAAATGTACTTATATTTTTCTACCTGAAACCTTGAGTCAGTGTTTGCTTGAGTCACAGTAATTGTGGTCCCTTTGTGTAATCTCTGCTACTGATCCTATACTCTTGAGATAAGCCTTGCTGCTCCGCCACTGCTACCACTCTGACATAGTAGTACAGGCTTGTACCAAAGGTAAAACTTGTATTGCCATCTGTGGTCTTAATTGTGTGTAGTGGTCCCTAAGGGCACTGCACAGGATTCTGCCTAACAACCTCGACTCAGCAGTCTATCGTTGTTCAGTCTGGTCTGGCTCGTCGGCGCCAGACGTGACGTCACGCTTCGTAATTTATAACACATCACTATGCCCCATGGTTCAGTTCCACTAAGTGTTTCCCCTTGCAATTGAATGCTGCAGAAGAAAAACCACAGGAGGAGACTAACCAGCCGCTAAAACATTAACAAGGGTACACCCCAACAGGGTGAATCCACAAACATTGTGTGAAGAAAACATTTTTTGTTTTTAAAGACAAACTGTCATCTCAGAGCCATCACCAGATGCATTCTCGGTTGGCTATAAACGACAACCGCAGAACATTCTGAGCGGGGAAGGATGGGAGGGTCGTTGAGGAATGATAGACTTCCCAAGCAGTTAGGCTAATGGATGAGGTCAGAAAGATTTAAACCAGAAGATTCTGAAGAACCGCCCTACCAAACCTAGCATCAGCTCCCCGTGTAACGTCCAAGGCATAGCGCTTGGTGAAGGTATGTAAGGATGACCAATTGGCCGGCTCTGCATATATCCCTAACAGGGACCCCTCTCTAGAGAACCGTAGAGGCCAGGACCCCTCTGGTAGAGTGGGCCCTGATGCCTGCTGGAAGCGCATTGCCTGACGATTGGTAACACTCGAATATGCACAAAATAACCCACCGTGACAGGGTTTTGTTTAGTGATGGCATGGCCTTTTCTGGACAGGTAATGGGCCACAAACAACGGATATTATTTCCTAAACTCAGACGTGAAAGCTGCATAGAAGCTTAACGCTCTCTTGGGATCAAGGCGGTTGAACGGCTCCTCCTTCTTTGAGGTATGCAGAGGAGGATAAAACACAGGAAAATCAATAGACTGGGACAGATGAAATCCTGAAACCACCTTAGGCAGGAATCCGGGTCTGACTTTAAGGGAGACTTTCTCAGGAAAGAACTTCAGAAAAGGAGGTTTGCAGCACAAAGCTTGCAGTTCGCTTACCCTCCTGGCAGATGTGATCACGACCAAAAAGTTTGTCTTAAGGGACAACAGCCACAGATAAACATGAATGCATAGGCTCAAATGGAGCCGACATCAAGTAGGTCAAAACTAGATTACAATCCCAATCTGGAACAAAAGGGGTTGGCAGAAACTTGTTGAGAAGGCCCTTCCGGAATTGTGAAAAAGGAACCTTGGTCTGGGGACTTCTTGAACAGAGACAGGGCCGCCAAATACCCTTTGACTATGGCGATCTCGAGGCCTGAAGAGGGCAGTGACAGAAGGAAGTCCATCACTGTGGTAGTGGGACAGGAGATAGGGTCAGTCTCGAGTTCCCTGCACCACGCCTCAAATCTTCTCCCCCTGTATGTATACAGAGATATGATAGACGGTCTGCGTGCAGCCAGCAATACCTCAAGTACCTCCTCCAAGAGGTCCCAGTCATCATACCTCATGCTCTCAAGAGCCACGCATTGAGCCATCCGCACCCCGTATTCCCTCAATCCGGGGTCGGGTGGAACACTCAACCCTCCGACTGGGTTAAGAGATCCGGAAAACGAGGCAACCAGTGAGGCGCACAGATGGTCAGATCAGGAGGATTTTTCACCAACACCAATGTACATACTTATAGGGGGCATAACCTGCAAGTCAGGGGTATCTTGTCCTCTCTTACTGGAGAGGTCCTACATGATCATGTGGTTTTATACAATGTCGTGTTCTTTTCAAGATGGCAGACTCTGTGCATAGTCAGAGCTCTTAAATGTAAAGAAAGAGCATCACCAATGATGCAGTTTCGATGGGCCAAATTTTCTTCATGAAGTAGATCGTACTTATTCAACTAATGGAGAATGATGATTCGGAGAAGTTTGTGGTCGGACATGTGATCTGATGACTAAGAACTGATATATGGTTTTTTAACAAACTTATTATTGTTTATTCTTGTCTCACTTTTTTGTCTCCTATTTCCACTCAATGTCTAGATTTATGAAATGTCAAATCTGATTTATTGTAGTTTGCAATTTGATTTTGATACTTTTCCCTGAGAAAGACCTAGGAGGTCGAAACACATGTTGGCATTTCCTCAACTTTAAATGTCCGTTTTCGCACTGGCACTAATAAATGGCCCGTACTAATTGTGCTCTGTATTGAAGAGTCTGTTTCCTATATTATATTTAGTGTACAGCGTGTACTTGTGGAACTGCTTTTCTTTTATTTCATGAATTTGCATGAAGGTTGCATGTCTGCCTTGGACTGCTTGGTCTCGAAGCTGATTCTGGAGCTCTTCAAGGGGGTCTCCTTTTGTGCCCCCTGGGTCGGTTGTTGCCTTCTCCGTATCTTTGGGGTAGAACTGGTACTTACCATCCTTGTCCTCATAACCGTGGCAGTGCCTACTGACTTTGCCCCGTTTAATCCTGGGAAACATTTGAATTTACCTGAACTATTTCAAAGTCTTTTTCAAGGTACTTACCTGCCCATGGACATTTTGCCTGTTCCACCCCCAGAGCCCTTTGTTTCTTGGAGTTCTAGGTCAAAGACTGGAATTGTAACTTGCACCATTGATTTTATTTGTATTCGTAAAGTCTTGTATTACACTCCTTGTTAGGAAAGATTTTCTTTTTGCTGCTTTCCCCTCCATAGAAATCCATGGGACACACTACTTTTTGTGATTGTGTTGAACCTTTCCTGACTTTTTGATTCACTTGTCTTGATAAGTCCCTGTGGCTATCAATACAGGAAAACTCAGTTCTCCATAGCAAAGTTCGGTTTATTTTTCCTGCACGCAGCTCCTTATGTGAAGTGCCCTAGGGACACGGAGTTCCAGAAACTTTATTTTAAGCAACTTTATAGTTACTAGTATGATGTGTCCCGGGTGGGCTGGTGGCAGCGGATACTTTTGTAGAGTTTTCTTTTGTATAGTATTGTGTGTTATGACAGTTTTTCTGAAGTCCAACTAACCAACTAAGTGCTTAGTAAAACCATACAACTGAGACAGAACGAAACTCCACTCTTCGTATAAGGCTGTACCACCTGAGTATATGGTAGCGTAGACAGAGCAGCCAGGTGTATTTTAGGAGCGAGAGAGGGCTGTAGGAAGGTATAAAGAACTTGTAGTATACAAAGGGTTCAACAGAAACTCTTACAACCAGCAGTATTATGAAAAAGAAAGGTTTATGATAAATCTAGTTAGGCAAAGTTAAATCTTGGGGTAAGTACTTTGTATTAGAGTCATAAACACATTATAAAAACACAACACAATGCTTGAAGGTACACAGACCAAAGAATAACCCTTCTTTAGAATAACTAAGTCATTCTAGGGAAGTCAGACCATATCATACACATTTAGTATAGGCCACATCTTTTCATGGGGCATAAAACCATAACTTTCAGATTACCTTACAGTAAATGAAGGGTAGTAGACACCGTCTGTCATGCAGTGACACTAATTAAGTAATCACTTAGTATACCAGCCATGTTACCAGGATACTTTTCTGAAGAGTGGAACACAGATACAAGGAATAGTATAAACCTATGCCTACACTTGGGATAACACACCGTTTACTAGTTTAGTGAGACCTTGTGGTATAATATACAATTACAGTTGCTTTTCATATCAGTGCAACAGACTACGGTAAACAATAACTTTCTACATCATTTAGCATTGCACCAGGCAGACCAAGGTAAGGAACAAGTTACTTACCTGTAACTGTTGTTCTCCAGCATGGGTCTGGCATGGATTCACATGCTCATGAATATTCCCTGTCGTCAGGCTGGGAATCCTCGGTAAAGAAAAAAATCAGTATCAGTTTCGTTTCTGATCTGTCTTTCGTAGTAGTAACCAATCACTGATCTCTGCGTCATACTGACCACAGCCAATGACTGCCCTCTACCTAAGCCCCGCCTCTGGCAGCCATCTTCAGATTTGGTAGCACGTGAAGTGGCAGTATGACCAAGTGGAGAGCCGCAGAGGGGTAGGCGGGAGGGTTCGCATGTGAATCCATGCCAGACCCATGCTGGAGAACAACAGTTACAGGTAAGTAACTTGTTCCTTCTCCAGCATGGGGTCTGGCATGGATTCACATGCTCATGAATAAAGAATACATAGCAGTACACACATGCACAACCACGGGAGGTGGCAAAGGCGCAACATTAAGCATTACATCAAACTCAACATTAAGCAATTCTTACCTCCTCACCAGGCTCACCTTAGGCGAACAGATTGCGCAGCACTGCTTGGCCGACCCTGGACTCCTCCCTGGAATCCCGATCGACGCAGTAGAATTTCGTGAAGGTGTGCGTCGACCTCCACGTAGCAGCCCTGCAGATGTCCAGCAAGGGCACACCAGATAGGAACGCCGTGGTAGCTTCGATCGCTCTGGTGGAATGGGCTCTCGGACGGCCAGGCAGCGGTCGGTTTGCCAACCGATGACAGTACATGATACAGCCGGAGAGCCATCTGGAAATGGAGGCCTTTGAGAGAGCCTTCCCCTGATTGACAGGTCCAAAGTTCACAAAAAGTTGTGACGTCTTCCGAAAACACTTCGTGCGGTCCACGTAAAACCTCTTACGCTCTCGGCACATCCAGCGAGTGCAAAGTCCTTTCGGCCGGCGACGAAGGTGACGGGAAGAAAACAGGCAACTCCAAGGGTTCGTTGAGGTGGAAGTCCGACGGCACCTTGGGCATGACGGAGGGGTGCGTCCTGAGCACTACCCTCGTGTCGTGAAAAGTCAAGTACGGGGGCTTGCAGTAAAGGACCTGGATCTCTCCCACTCTTCGTGCGGAGGTGATGGCCACAAGAAAGGCTGTTTTCCACGACAAGAACTTCAACGGAGCAGAGTGCAGAGGCTCGAACGGAGGTCCCATGAGCTTGGTCAGCACCACGTTGAGCTCCCACGCCGGGGCCGGGGCCGGAGCCTTCACCGGCGGGAACGATCTGAACAGTCCCTTCATGAATTCCTTCACCAGACGATGAGACCACAAAGACGTCCGCCCTGTGGTTCTGGTGTATCGGGAGATCGCAGTAAGATGAATCTTGATGGACGCGTGTGCCAGTCCAGCCTTGGCCAGCGTCAGAAGGTACGGCAGTACCTGGGGAGCCGTAATCCGTAGAGGGTTAATCTTCTGTGCGTGGCACCAGACAGAGAACCTCTTCCATTTGTGTCCATAGCATTTAAGAGTTGAGGACGCCCTGGCCTTTGCAAGAACCTCTCTGCAGTCGGCCGGTATGTCGTATCCTCCAAACTCTAACGCTGCAGGAGCCAGGCCTGCAAGTTCAGCGACTTCGGGTCGTGATGGAGGATGGCGCCTCCTTCCCTGGAGAGAAGATCCGTGTCCACTGGCAGCTTGATTGACGGGGACGCTGACAAGTCCAGAAGGTCCGGGAACCATATCTGCCTCGGCCACGCAGGTGCGGCGTGGATCATCCTTCACCGTGACCTCTTGAGCTGGTTGATGCGCCGGATCAGCAATGGCAATGGAGGGAACGCGTATAGAAACAGGCCCTCCAAGGGGAACGAGAAAGCATCGCCCATGCTCCTCGGCTGGGGAAACCTGCTGGCGAACCTCCGGCACTTGGAGTTTGTCGCCGTCGCGAACAGATCGATCTGGGGTGCGCCACTAGTTCCTGTCATGGTTCCCACTCGTGGCACGAGCGCAGCTCTCTGCTGAGCGAGTCGGCGATGGTGTTTTTTATCCCTGCCAGATGAAACGGCACCAGAAACATCCCTTGGGCGATGGCCCAATGCCACAGATCCTGTGCCTCCTTGGACAGGGCTGGGGATCTGGTACCGCCCTGCTTCCTGATGTAGAACATGGTGGTGATGTTGTCGGTGAAGATCCTCACCACCTTGCCCTTGAGGGACGGAAGAAAGGACCTGAGGGCACAAAACACTGCATGGAGCTCCAGGACGTTGATATGGAGGGACTTCTCCGTCGGAAGCCAAAGGCCTTTCGCGTGCAGATTTTCGGTGTGCGCTCCCCACCCTTCCAGGGAGGCATCCGTGGTCACTGTCTCCTGGTGGCCGCGGGTCTGGAAGTCCATGCCCGCCGTCAGATGCGCACGGGTGCCCCACCACCGGATCGCTCGTCGGAAACTCTCGTCGAGTGTGATCCTCTCCTCGAGGCTGCCCGTCGTCTGGATCCAGCGCGTGTCCAGGAACTCCTGCAACAGGCGCATCCGGAGCTGCACAGGCGCATGAGATAAATGCAAGAAGACATCATTCCGAGGAGGGACTTGATGGACCTCACCCTGGCCGCGTCCGCAACCAGCATCCGCTGCACCTTGCCCAAGATGGCCCTCGTCCTTTCCTCCGACGGAGAGGCCAGAAGCGACACTGTGTCGAGCTTCGCTCCCAGAAACAGTGCGTCTTGCGCGGGCACCAGGTGGGACTTGGCGTAGTTTATGGAGAATCCCAGGTCCGTGAGTAGTTGGATGGTCCTTGCCGTGTGCTCCACGGCGAGCTCCTTCGTCTTTGCTCGGATGAGCCAGTCGTCCAGGTAGGGGTAGACGTGGATCCCCTCTCGGCGCAGCTGCACCGCCACCGGTGCGAATAGCACAAGGATCCCAACACTTGAACGTGCGGTAAAAATCTGAAGATGGCTGCCAGAGGCGGGGCTTAGGTAGAGGGCAGTCATTGGCTGTGGTCAGTATGACGCAGAGATCAGTGATTGGTTACTACTACGAAAGACAAATCAGAAACGAAACTGATACTGATTTTTTCTCTACCGAGGATTCCCAGCCTGACGATGGGGAATATTCATGAGCATGTGAATCCATGCCAGACCCCATGCTGGAGAAGCTACACATACAGGACACTTTTTAAGAATGGCACACAGCTATTATAGGCAGGAAAAACCTAAGCGTGTAATATACTACTACAGTTCCTTTTCAGATCAGTGGAACACAGACTAAGGTAAGGAATAACTCTTATTTTAGGATTGCACACAGCTAATTAAATATAACCAAAGGCAGACTATTCTAGACCGGCAATACAGCAGGTCCGGGGGAGCAAGACCCAATTGGTAAGCATATACACTAATATTCTGAAAGAAATAGTTAAGTGAAGCCAATAGCATTACTTTTGGGAAAGAGGCATAACCAATTTACAGGTGAGTAAAATAACCTTACATATACTTTTTCAGAATGGCCAAACACAAGAACTTTTTGTAACTGCTCACTCTCAGTGGGTGTCAGGAATAAGGGCAAGCATGTGTACACTGGGCTCAGAGGGCTAAAACACTGAAAAAGTCCAACAAAACTACAATTCCCAGCAGTACTTGGGAGGCTGGGTAGTTTACTGCCGTGCGCGCGTGGGGCCAGCTGATCATGATTGCTAACGGTTTATGAGCGGCCCACGCCGCGCGGCAGGTGTGGCTTATTTTGTTTGGAGGTCGAAGCTGCGTCGGTCGGAGCAGCATTCGGAGAAGTCAGGAGCCGCCCGCTATGAAATTGGCAGGAACACGGAGACGGCGGGCGTGAGTACTTTGCAGCGGGGAGAGGAGTGATCTTCACGGCTGCTACGGGCAACAGCATTCAACGTCCGGGAAGGCTCAGGAGCTTCCCGGACACAAGATAAGTGCGGAAAGGGTTTATTGGTCATTGACGAAATGCACATGTGATTACGAGCATGCTCATAGAAGTACCCAGCGTATGCTTTGCGAAAACACAAGATGGGGGGCAGTACGCAGTGGTGTCGGTAGAATTTGCATTGTACCACCTTTTTCCAACCCAGTAGGGGTTGCTACGGGGTCTTTATGGTGACAACGATCTACTGAGAGACTGTGCACTTGTTGTGCTTGTTGTACTTGTTAGTTGCTATAAGTGTTGCATATACCAGCCCAGGGGGCCATGTGTCATGTCTTCATCTTGGGAGTATTCCCATCGTATGTTTCATCTGCTAAATCATGCTTTGTTTGTTTCATGTCAATGACATACAGTGTGTGAGATACATGCACTAAGATGTTCTCAAGGTATGGGTTATCAGGTAACAGGCAGTAATACCACATATGAAATCAAGTTATCAGAGTATTGCAGAGTATGATGTTATAAGTATTACTAAGTGTAGGATTTTTCCCTGTACTTCCCCCAGTCCTATCCAAACTAGGTTTTCCTCTACCCTCTATCCGGTGTTCCTAAAACCCCTCACCCTGTCCACAACCTCTCCCTAACCCCCTTCCCCCCCACTGGCTGCCACGTGGTGTCCTGTCTATATATATATATCAGGTACCTGTGCCAACCACGGTGGGAGGGTCGACTTCATTCGGCTTCTGTGGTTCGGGGGAGAGTGTCGACCTCTCCTCCTATTATTGTGTATTGTGACATAATAAGCCACCCCCATATTGGGATACTCAAACCACCCAAGCCAAATGGAAGCGACTCCTCCGCCTTTGGCCGATGTGCTAAAGGCCCTACAAGATATGCAGTTAGAATTAGCTCAGACAAGACAAGAAGCTGATAATTTGAAGACTCAAGTTCAAAGTTTGGTTGCTCAGAGAACTCCTTTGGAGGGGGTAGGTGCAATGGGAGTTGCCTCTTCTAGTCAGAATTCCACGGTAATTGTCCACCCTCCCAGTAGTGTCCCCTTGGCAGCCCCCGAGCGTTTTTCGGGGGATCCCAGAAAGTACATGATGTTCCTTACACAGTGTAGATTACATTTCCTGTGTAAACCTACGGCCTTCGAGACTATTCAAGCTAGAACGGCTTTTGTCATTTCCTATTTAACCGGGGATGCTGCAGCATGGGCAATGCCCTTGGTACAAAAGGATGATCCCCTATTATATAACTGGGATGGGTTTTTGACGGAATTTGGCCGGCTGTTTGATCGCCGAGAGGTATCTCTAGCTCAGGATAAGGAATTGTTGGGATTAAAACAAGGAGTGCGGGACCTAGTAACGTATGTAACTCAGTTTAACAGGCTAGTCATAGAGACAGACTGGCCAACAACCAAACAAACAGTATTATTTTACCAAGGATTACGGGAGTAATTAAAAGATGCCATTGCACAAGTGGAGCCTCAACCGAGCACATGTACTGCTATGATAGATTTAGCGCTGAGGTTGGATCATCGCATGAATGAAAGGAAAGGTGATAAAAAGAGACCGGAAGTAGCACCTTTTGTACGACTAGACAGAAGTAGAGGAGGAAGGGCAAGTGAAGCAGAACCAATGCAGATTGGAAGTGTCAGAGGGCCATTATCGGCGGCAGAAAAGGAACAACGTAGGTCCAATAAGTTGTGTTTGTATTGTGGGCAAGCAGGGCATTTTATACGAACATGTCCCAATACTCCTCAGAAGAGTGGTGAAAAGAGTTCAAATGAGGCGGGAAAAGAATCGGGCCGGCCTTGAGGGGAACACAGGTGTCAGGCCCATTAGAAGTAAGATTCCCCAGGTGGATTGCAAACACGGTGGGTGGGAAAACTTCCCATTTTTACATTCTTGTTACATTATGTTTTGCTTTGACGAAACAGGAGGTTAGGGCGATGGTGGACTCAGGGGCCACAGGTAACTTTGTAGACATCTCACTGGCTACTCAGTTAGGGTTACCTGTAGTTGACAAGCAGCAGGTAGAAGGAGTCCAGTCGGTAGATGGTTCACCATTAATATCAGGTCCCATATGACAACAGACTGAGGAATTGGAAATGATTTGTGAAGGAGGTCATCAAGAACTAATTACCTTTGACCTTATAGCAGCCCCGCAATTTGGGTTGATTCTGGGAATGCCATGGTTAAGATTACATAACCCGCAAATTGATTGGGTACTACGGACAGTAAGGTTTGATGAACAACGGTGTCAAGAACACATGCTACTTGAAACAGGCCCCAAAGCATTGTTAATTGAGAAGGTAGTAGGGCCCCAAGTGGTGGGAGCAGTGGAAAAAGGAATTTCCTCACAGTACATGGAATTTGCAAAAGTGTTTGACAAAAGAGTGGCGGAGCAGTTGCCTCCTCATAGGACCTATGATTGTGTTATTGAACTAGAAGAAGGGGCGAAATTACCTTGTAGTAGAATATATGCCCTTACAGAGAAGGAAAATGAACACTTACGAGAGTATCTTGATGAAATGTTGTCTAAAGGATTTATTAGGCACTCTACTTCTCCAGTTTCTTCTCCATTATTTTTTGTCCCTAAAAAGGAAGGGACGCTACGCACATGCATAGACTATCGGGCATTAAACAAGGTGACCATCAAGAATCGATTCCCTTTACCTTTGATTTCGGTTCTATGGACCAAGTAAAGAATGCAAAGATTTATACCAAATTGGATTTAAGGGGAGCCTATCATTTGATACGGGTAAAGGAGGGAGATGAGTGGAAGACGGCATTCAGAACAAAGTTTGGATTATTTGAGTATCTTGTCATGCCGTTTGGTTTGTGTAATGCCCCTGCTGCTTTTCAGTTTTTTATGCAAGAAGTATTGCATGAGTTTATTGATCTCTTTGTAATTGTGTACATTGATGATATATTGATTTATTCAGATTCCCCAGAACAACATGTAAAACATGTAACAGCAGTGTTGAAAAGGTTACAAGAATATCAATTATGTGTGAAATCAGAGAAATGCGCATTTCATGTAAGTCAGGTGGAATTTCTGGGTTTTATATTGACAAACACCGGGATTGTGATGGACCCAAGGAAGGTGCAAGCAGTAGTGAATTGGCCTTCTCCACAATGTATAAAAGATATACAATCCTTCTTGGGGTTTGCTAATTTCTACAGACGTTTTATTGGCAATTTCTCCAAGATCGTTAGTCCAATTACACAACTACTAAAAAAGGCAGTGAGATTTACATGGAGTGTGGAGGCAGAGCAAGCATTTCAACAACTAAAAACAGCATTTACTACCGCTCCTGTGTTAAGGCATCCTAAACTAGAGAGAGCCTTTCAGGTGGAAACTGATGCTAGTAATGTGGCAGTAGGAGCTATTCTATCACAGAAGGATGAAGAGGGAATTTTGCATCCTGTGGCTTTTTTTTCTAAGAAATTGTCAGGGTGTGAACAAAACTATTCTATTACGGATAAAGAATTATTGGCCATTCGATTAGCATTTGTGGAATGGAGACATTATTTGATGGGTGCAAGACATCAGGTGGTGGTGGTAACAGACCACAAAAACTTGCAATACTTCACAACGGCACAATCACTAAGCCCTAGGCAACTACGTTGGTCTCAATATTTTAATGAATTTGACTTTGTGATTACATTCAGACCAGGTAGTAAGAATGGAAAAGCGGATGCTTTGTCTAGACAACAAAATGTGGATAATTCAGTAGGAGAAATTAAAACTGTTATTTCACCTGAAAGAATTGTCGGGGCTATTACACAGAAAATCATTGAGCAGGTCAAGAAGGCTTTACCAGTTAGACAACTGCAGGAATGGTGTAAAACTCATCCCGCACGTACCCTACGAGAAGGCTTACCCTATCATCAGGGTAGACTGTACTTGCCCACCAAGGAATTACAGAAGCAAGCATTATACTGGTGCCATAATTCTACATTGACAGGGCATGCAGGTTTGAGAAAAATGCAAGAGATGCTAGGGAAATATTTCTGGTGGCCCACAGTAAAACAAGACTCGGAGAAGTACTTAAGGTTGTGTGAGAATTGTGCACGTAACAAGGCAGAGCATGGGAAGAAGAGAGGGTTGTTACAGCCCTTACCAACCCCAAGTCAGCTATGGACTTCCATTTCAATGGATTTCATTACGGATTTACCTCCTGATAATGGTTATGATACCATTTGGGTAGTAGTGGACTTCATGTCTAAGCAGGCTCACTTTGTTCCATGTGCAGGAATACCAGGAGCAGGAAAGTTGGCAGAGTTATTCTTGCAACATGTGGTCAGATTGCATGGGTTACCAAAGTGTATAATATCGGATAGAGGTTCACAATTCACCTCCAGGTTTTGGCGTGCCTTTTGTCAGATGCTGGGAATCAACTGTGCGCTCTCTACCAGCTATCATCCTCAAACTGATGGGCAAACAGAGCGCGTTAATCAGACTCTAGAGCAATATTTAAGAGGGTACTTGGGAGATGGCAGAGATTATTGGGTACAAGCGTTATGGTTGGCAGAATTCACATACAATAATACCTATCACACTTCCCTGGGAATGGCACCAAATGAATGTTTATATGGACAAGTGCAGAATATGCTACCCGAACATTTGCCAGAAGTGGGACAAATCCCCGCGTTACAAGAGCGAAAGCAGTTGCTTCTGGAGATCAGGCAAAAGGCACGGGCAAATTTAGAACAAGCCAAAAGACAATACAAAAGTCAAGCTGACAGACATAGACGAGCAGGTCCTAAATATGCAGTGGGAGATAAGGTGTGGTTATCCACACGAAATTTAGCCTTGATAGGCTCGCGAAAATTTCTGCCTCGTTTCATTGGGCCCTACGTGATAATTAAATGTGTGTCAGCCACTGCAATGAAATTACGTTTGCCAAAAAATGTACCTATCCATCCGGTATTCCATGTCTCTTTACTTAAACCCGCAGCTCCGGGGATGACTGCTAAGAGACCACCAGCCATCCTGAAAGAAGGTCAGATGGAGTATGAAGTGAAAACTATTCTGGATGCAAAAATAAGGAATCAACGGTTATGGTACCTGATTAACTGGACAGGTTATGGGCCGGAGGACTGTTCCTGGGAGCTGGCGGAATCAGTACATGCTCCAAGGTTGGTTAAACAATTTCATCGACAACATCCGGGTAAACCAGGTCCTGGGAAGGGCCCTCGGAGAGGAGGTAATGTCAGGAATAAGGGCAAGCATGTGTACACTGGGCTCAGAGGGCTAAAACACTGAAAAAGTCCAACAAAACTACAATTCCCAGCAGTACTTGGGAGGCTGGGTAGTTTACTGCCGTACGCGCGTGGGGCCAGCTGATCATGATTGCTAACGGTTTATGAGCGGACCACGCCGCGCGGCAGGTGTGGCTTATTTTGTTTGGAGGTAGAAGCTACGTCGGTCGGAGCAGCATTCGGAGAAGTCAGGAGCCGCCCGCTATGAAATTGGCAGGAACACGGAGGCGGCGGGCGTGAGTACTTTGCAGCGGGGAGAGGAGTGATCTTCACGGCTGCTACGGGCAACAGCATTCAACGTCCGGGAAGGCTCAGGAGCTTCCCGGACACAAGATAAGTGCGGAAAGGGTTTATTGGTCATTGATGAAATGCACATGTGATTACGAGCATGCTCATAGAAGTACCCAGCGTATGCTTTGCGAAAACACAAGATGGTGGGCAGTACGCAGTGGTGTCGGTAGAATTTGCATTGTACCACCTTTTTCCAACCCAGTAGGGGTTGCTACGGGGTCTTTATGGTGACAACGATCTACTGAGAGACTGTGCACTTGTTGTGCTTGTTGTACTTGTTAGTTGCTATAAGTGTTGCATATACCAGCCCAGGGGGCCATGTGTCATGTCTTCATCTTGGGAGTATTCCCATCGTATGTTTCATCTGCTAAATCATGCTTTGTTTGTTTCATGTCAATGACATACAGTGTGTGAGATACATGTACTAAGATGTTCTCAAGGTATGGGTTATCAGGTAACAGGCAGTAATACCACATATGAAATCAAGTAATCAGAGTATTGCAGAGTATGATGTTATAAGTATTACTAAGTGTAGGATTTTTCCCTGTACTTCCCCCAGTCCTATCCAAACTAGGTTTTCCTCTACCATCTATCCGGTGTTCCTAAAACCCCTCACCCTGTCCACAACCTCTCCCTAACCCCCTTCCCCCCACTGGCTGCCACGTGGTGTCCTGTCTATATATATATATCAGGTACCTGTGCCAACCACGGTGGGAGGGTCGACTTCATTCGGCTTCTGTGGTTCGGGGGAGAGTGTCGACATCTCCTCCTATTATTGTGTATTGTGACAGTGGGGCAGTTACCAACCACCTCTTTCAAGAGTAAGTAACTTTTAAACACTTGTTTTACTTTTCAAGGCAGAATCATTTTCCTATCCAGTCCTTCCCTAGTCTATTGCATGAGTTCTCTGAGAGGCAGAAGAGGGACCCTAGTAGTCTAGGAGCCAGCTTTAGGCAGGATGAAATAGGGTTCAGTTGCAGGGATAGTCAGAGTTCCCGAGGAAGTCTCTTCAAACAAGTAAGTCATTCACTTTAGAGTTATTTCTGGTCCAGGGACTTCTGTGAAGACACCCTAGGAGGATTCCAGCAGTGGGCCTGGGTGAACTGGATGAGAGGACTCCCAATCACAAGAAACACACGTGAGACAGGCATGGTATCAAGGGAGACAGACTCAAAAGTAACTGTTTGAAAACCTTCATTATCAGACTTTGTGGGGTTGGTGTAATGCCTACCTGGCCTTAACTCTAAGAGGAGTGTTCCCTCAACTGATGCTCCTAAGGGCCGTCAATGTTCGTAAGCCAAAACCAAAATTCGTTTTTGCCCAAATCTGTGCTTTACCTTACTCTTAAATCAAATGTCATAGGGATCTTCTTATAGGGACAAATGGTGATTCAAAAAGAAATGTAAACCACAGCTGGTTTCAGGTAGTCTTACCCATAGGCGTAGTTCTGCCTGTCAAAGTAGTTAAATTCAACAGGGGAACCCTTGGGAGCTTCCACGTAGTGCTCTTGCAGCGAGTCAATAGAGTACACAATGTCTCTGGACCTCTTGCGGTTCCCTTCTCCAAGCTTTGATCCTTCCAGTTCCAAACACAACACAGTTCCTGTTCGGCCTCTCAAGGTTTCCTTTTCCAAGTGTAAGGCCACTTTTCACGTAGTTCAAAAATGTCTTTAGTGGGCCTTTCAGGATTCCCTTCCCCAAGCCTAGACCCCTCTTCACGCAGTTCAACAAACAAACAAAATGTTCCTCTGTCAGGATGTACCTTTCACTGTACAGTTCTTTCATGGGTGTAGTATCAGAGACTTTCGAGAATGCCAGGTTTTTTGCTCCTACAAGGCACAACCAGTGTGACCTCCAACCCCCTCTCCTTATTTTGCGGCACCCCCCCCCCCCCATCTTCTGTGCCTCTTCCACTCTGTCCTTTTCTGCTTTACTGTGCTTTGTGCACACCTACCTTTTCTATTGTGTACATTTGCACCTTCTTTCCACCTTCATGTGCCTCTTGCATGCTTCTCTGCTTTTCGTCGTACTCTCTTGCACCTTAATTTTCTCATCTTCATGCCTCTTGCACGCTCTGCATTTACTTTGGTTTGCTTGCACCCTCTTTCTCACTTTCGAATTGCATGAACCCTCTCTTGGCTGCCCAATTTCCTTCTCTGCTTCTTTACCATCGTTCTTGGTTTTGGGTCACTTGCACCCACTCTTGGCTGTTTCTGCGCTGCCAGCGCACTTTTCTGCTATTCTCCTTTGCTTTCTTTCTGCCTTTTCAGCTTTCGCTTAGTTTGTTTTGCCTTTTCCCTTTTCTTGGTTTGCTTTTCTACATTCACTCACCGGGCTGTTCAATTTCTCAATACTTCTGCTCCAGCCACCCGCACGCTACTGAGTTTCATTCTGGTTCACGAAAATCACCAATAGAAGTGCAGCGCTAGCAAACAGGTAAAAGGATTCTTGGGTTGAGATCAGGGACTCACTACCTGCCCCTCGGCCACCCGTGGGACCGGCACACACCCCAGGGGAACGAGCACTGGTGTGAACAAGGCCAACAGATTGCCTTCCGTCTCGCTCTGGCTTCTTGGAGACACTGCTCCCTCGCCACGCTGCAGCCCCTTGCACACACCGGGCCAGCTTCTCAACGTCCCGCACTCCACCGGTCCTTCTGGCTCCTCTCTCCGCAGCTTTCTTCAAGTTGGCTCCTCTGGTGTAGTCAGCTTCCTCCGCTCACTCTCTTGACTCTTGCAGTACCACGCTTTTTATATGGCATGTGAGAGTCAATTGGAGTCAGGTGTGCACGAATGGGGCAATGTGCCTGATCTTGCCTGACTCTATTAGTGGGAGAATTCAAGTGTTTTATGGTAGGCCTCCCTTTGTATCCCTATGGTGTGTCTATGGGTAATCTCATTGCTTCCGATCGCCTCTTCCTCGGCCCAGTACTTATTGCAAATGGGTAGTGGGAAACAGGAAAAGACCAATTAGAGTTAATACAGGGTGAAGGGTAATACAGTGTTTGAAATTGGGGAGAAGGGGGAACACCCAGCTTGATTTTTATATAACCCGGACGATTCCCTTTTTACTATATTTATCCTTCTTGGCTGGGAATTTGGAATGTTTGTACGGATATGGATAAGATGTCACTTATTTATTTATTCATCTTGTTAAAGCGCACATCAGCCCAGGGGCATCGTGGCGCTGTTACAGATATACATTCCTGGTTCCAAAAGGAAGGCTTAGTAGTTCCATTGATATTTGCATTGACTTGAATTGGGGATGGATCTTTTTATGTTATAGTCAAACAGATTTTTTGTTCCCTCTGGTTCCCGTACTTCCCCATCCTTGTTGATCCATTATTGGACCGCTCTTGCTTATGCAAGAGATAGACCTGATAGATGATGCAACCTTCGTCGACGACTTCATAGAAGCCCTCACCAACTTAGCCATCAACCACAAACACCACATCATCCTGGGGGACTTCAACATCTGGTTTGAAGACAGTCACGCCAACTCCCATAACTCACTCACTGAACAACTCGCCACCATGAAACTACGACAACTAGTAAAAGGGGCAACACACCCGGTACGACACAGCCTAGACGCAATTCTTGCAAATGAAAAACTCATCACCACGGCACCTCCGATACAAATACTATGGAGCAACCACCTTATCATCCCATTCATGATCACCATGCCAACCCAAGTATGCATCCAACCTCCTAAACTCTCAACCACAACCAAAAGAAACTGGGACCATTTGTCAAAGAAAGCAACCTATTTGAACAACTGGAATTAACCAAACCCCCAGCTACAGAACTAGAGCTAACTGACTGAGATGGGAAAATGGAACTACTACACAAATGGATTGCAGACACAATAAATAAGATCGCCCCAGAAAAACCATTTACCCCAGAAAAAAAAGAGCAATGGCAAAATGGTTCACACCACTATTAAACACCATGAAAAAGGAAAACAAAAAGATGGAACTGGAATGGAGGAAAGAATACAAACCAGACAAAAAAGCACTGTTCCAAAAACAAATCCGTGCATACAAGAAGGAAATCCATAAGGCGAAAAGAAGGCATTATGATGACAGAATCACCAATGCCACCAACACACAAAAATAAATCTTTAACATCATTAAAGAGATGAGAAACCCACCAGGCTGCGATAACACCCCAAACCCCTCAGAGAAACTTTGCAATGACCAGGCAGACCACTTCAAGAAAAAAAATCAATGACGTCCGACAAAAGAGACCAACCAACCACAACATACAACCAAACGAACGTAACACAGAACCACAGCACAAACTCAAAAACTTTCCTGAAATATCAGTAGAGGCATTCGCATTGCTGGTAAAACACAGTAAGAAAGCTGGATCACCCATGGATCCCTGTCCCCCGGATACCTGCAAATCAATCCTAGCACAAGGAACCCCAGCAGAATACTAGAGACCTTCTAAATCAATCACTAGCAACAGGAACAGTGCCGAGGACCTTCATATCAGCCTATATCGAACCAAGACCTCTCCAACTACCGGCCAATCTCAAACATTCCCTACCTGGCGAAACTTCTGGAAACCTATGTATATAAACTTACCCAAGAGCATGTAGAAAAACACCACCTGCTAGACCAAGCTCAAATCGGTTTCAGACCAGCAAGAGGAACGGAAACAGCACTACTTTCCATCTGGGACAACCTTGAAACTAACGCAGACTCAAACACAACCTCAGCCCTTAATCTACTCGACCTCTCCGCAGCCTTTGACACAGTTAGCCATGACACCCTGACCAAAAGACTAGAAGACATAGGCATAACAGATACAGCACTACTCTGGACTAAATCATTCCTAGCAGACAGAACAGAAACAGTATGGATGAAACCCTTCAAATCCACTCCACGAGTTAACGACTGTGGAGTACCACAAGGATCCTCCCTATCACCACTATATCTCAACATCTACCAGACTCCGGTCATCAGAATCTTCAAAAAATACAACATTACTTGCTACAACTACGCCAATGACACTCAAATCATCTACAAAATCAAAGACAACGAAGTGGATCACTCAACTCTAATTGACTGTCTGAAAGAAGTCTTCAACTGGATGAATGGCAACAACCTGAAAAGCAACCCAGGAAATACCAAAATCATGATCATATCCAAAGACCAAGCAAATGAAACCACTATCCCATGGCCAACGGAAATGGGAATCACACCAACACCATCTAAGATAGTAAAGAATCTGGGAGCTCTGATAGACAACACCCTAACCTTAGAACCACAAATAAACGCAACAGTGAAGAAATGTTTCTTCCTCCTCCACACGGCAAGAAGAATCCTACCTTTCCTCTCCTTCACGCACAAAACACTGACCATCGTCGCCCTCATCATGTCAAGAATCGACTATGCAAACAGCCTCTACCTCGGAACACCAGAATATCTCTTGAAGAAACTACAAGGAATCCAAAATGCGGCAGTCAGACTACTCCTCAAACTATCCAGAAGAGACCACATCACTCCTGCCCTAAAAACACTACACTGGCTCCCAGTAAAACAACGCATCACCTGGGGGCGTGGCTAGGAGCCAGCGCAGACGGCATGGCTTCCTGAGAGCTCCGACTGGCCCAATGCTCCGTAACGATTCGCGCCGGGCTGCGGCCCCGTTATGTGCTGACCCCGAGGGATAGGGGATCGGAGGTGTCCCTGCAGCTTGCGCGCCATGAGTTTCCTGAATTACAGTGGTCTTTGTAGACTTTTTATGGGTTCGAGCAGGAGGAACCCGCCGGCTCCCAAAATGACCGCCGCACTATGTGGCCGTAAAGAAGCGCCGACACAATGAAGTGAGTCGGGTGCCGCTGCAAGCACGCCGGAGCCGGGGTGTAACACCTATATTCACCTGAGCCAAGCATCGCCGATCGAGGGACCTTCGGCCGCGAGAGCGCTGACCCCCCGCGGTGGAAGTGTATTGGGGACACGGGCTACGTGGAGCTACACAGCGGCACGCCGCCCGAGCCTTGCCAGGTGCCTTCCGGGGAGTGACCGCGCCTTGGACTGCAGAGGCGCGGGGTAGAAGCAGCGAGGCAGGCTGTCGCTCCAAGCCCGGTGCCTGGTGGGATGTCACTGTCAACCAGCAGGTGGGGGCGAGGAGCCCAGCGGAGGCGTGGCGCAGGCCCCGGCCGGGTCCCCCGAGGCTGCGGGTCACTCACAGATCCCTCCCCCCTAGGCAGAGGGAGTGCATTCTCCATGGCAAAGCACCCTGGTACAGGGGCTTGACTCGTGCGCCAGCATCTCTGGCCCGCCCCTGGGATTAAGCATCAGCGAGCAACCAGTGCCGGAAGACGAGGTACTTTGCTCCCCACATCGAGAGGACCCGCGCAGCATAACGGCCGAGGCCCGGAAGCACGGGGCCGGTCTCCGGTAGAGGCTCTCCCACAGGAAAGTTGTTGCCAAGCATCGCAGCGGCCTGGAAGCAAAGAGGTGAGGAGTGGGAAGGGGAAGATAGCCGCCCTTGCACCAGACGGACAACAGGGGGCTGGGATCGCAACTCAAACGCCATTTTCTCACGTCCCGAAGTCAATCCCAGGGGGACCCTCCACGAGCCCGAGCAGTGCGGCAGGGGACAGGAGGCTCCCTATCATTGGAGCACAAGCAAAACCAACCCAGCCATCGGGGGCTGCAACAGATTGAAGCGAAGCAGGCGCTCCTTATCTGGAACTAGGCCATCGCTACGCAGCAGCCACCATGTCTAAAAGTGGGACGTCGTCTAAGCAAGGGGACATCTCCGCCCTCTTGGCTAATGCATCCACGGACAAGGCCAGGAAGGTCATCCCTCCAACGGAGCCAGCTGATAGCGGCGAGCCTGCCCTGGGGGAGTCAGGGTCCAGTCCATCGCAAGCGGCCACCAAGGCCGACCTCCAGGACCTATTATCAGCTTTAACTAAAGAAATTCAAAAGGGGACCGAGGAGGTTATGAAGAAAATCAACGCCTTGGACAAGAGGATGAGTGAAGTTGAAAACCGAACTGCTGGGCTGGAGTCTGAAGTCTGCAAGCAAAAATTCGAAAGTGAGCGGGACAGAGATAAAATCGCCGCCCTCGAAACCAGATGCAATGCTCTCGAAACCAAACAAGAGGATTTGGAAAATCGCTTGCGGAGGAATAACATCCGTATTAGAGGGGTCCCCTCCTCGATCGTAGATGCAGACTTGAAATCCTATGTGACAGAGCTATTCCGGTTTGTCATCACCCTTCCGGATAATTCACCTTTGGAGCGGGAGCGGGTGCATAGAACAAGTCCTAAGAAAGCATCCAAATTCCCCCCGGATGTGTTGGCTAGAATACACTTCTTTCAAATGAAGGAAGACATAATGCAGGAGGCAAAGCAGCTGCAGCAGATCACCTTCCGGGGCTCGAACCTATCTTTATACCAGGACCTGGCAAATTTGACCCTACAAAAACGAAAATTGCTGCACCCTCTGACGGAATGGCTACGCGAGAAGAACACCCCATACCAGTGGGGATTCCCCACCTCAGTAAAATTCAAGTGGGAAGGGTCCCAGAGGCAAATCCACACAACGAAAAGAAGCAGAAAAACTGATGGGACATAAAAGGGGGAGGAGGAATCCGAGCCCGAAGAAATGGCGAATGCCCACCCGGAGGTTGGCGGGGGAGGGGAATGGTCGAAAACTAACAGAAGGCGGAGACCCAAGGGCCCACCGAAGAAAGACAGCGAATGGGGCTTAGGGCTTGCCACGGAAGGCTCTGTTGATCACCGTCCCCGGGCGGCGGGCTCTCTCCATTCAGCAAAACAAGAGACTTAAGGTGACAAAAGGAAATATTAGACACACTCAGGTGAAAAAGAAAGTATGTGCACCATCTGAACCTCAACTCTTCGGAATTCGATGGCCCAGTTGGCCAGCAACAGGAGCATTGGTACCACTGGGCAACTAGTGGCGGTAGGATGGTGTTTCACCTACCAGTTCAATGTTGGGATCGGGAAAGGGGGGCAGTTGGGGTCGTTATTGGGCCAAATTCAATGCAGTTGACATCACTCGCAGTAAGTGGCATGCTTCTGTTCATCACCACACCGTGCAGTAGTTTGAGGAGACCGGGCAGGGGTTGGGCGCAAACACAGTCTCGGCATTGCAGCCCTGCAGACCAAGACAGAGCTCAATATATAGCACCAAAGCTACAGGGAACAGTGGATGATGGCTGATCTGAGTGAAATACGCTTACTATCTTGAAACGTGCAAGGCATGAACTCACCATGAAAACGCCGCTCAGTGGAACATCGGCTGGAGCACCTAGCGGGAGACATTGTACTTTTGCAGGAAACGCACTTACTACAGGAGGATGAATGTCTCATACGTTTTAAGCGATTTAAATCCGCCTACTTCGCCACCGCGGGGGTGAAAAAAGAGGGGTGGCGATAGTGTTAAGCGACAAAGTCCCACTCTCAAAAGTTACAATACGAAGAGATCCAGGCGGTCGCTTTCTCTTGCTCAAGGGCTGGTTTGAAGACCTTCCCATCACAATCGTGACAGTTTATAGCCCCAACACAGCTCAAAACAAGTTTATCAAAGACCTCATTCCAATCATCTCAGCATTCCGCGAGGGCCAGCTGTTTATCGGGGGGGGGGAATGGATTTTAACGTGACACCAAACCCGCAAGCAGACAAAACACTTCCCCCCACAGTGGCGGATATCACGCATGCTCTTTTTCTCTAGCCGAACTGTGTAGAGAGACTGTAAAGGTGGATGCGTGGAGGCTGTTTAACGGGGATTCCAGAGACTACACGCATTACTCCAGTGTTCACAAGGGCTACTCGAGAATAGACCTCATGTTGCTTTCTGGAACGCTATTCCCATGTTTGAATAACGTGGAGATAAACACCTGCATGATCTCGGACCACGCTCCTGTCTCCATGGACTTAGCGATATCAGGCCATAGAAACCCGTCCCGGTGGTTCTGGAAACTGAATGACTCCTTGCTGCTAGATGATGCTATCAGGTCTGAGGTAGAAAACACGATAATTCACAATTTTATAGAGAACACTATTGTATCAGCCCCCATCAACATCATCTGGGACGCATTGAAGGCCGTGGTTAGGGGGGTCTTGAAAGGCGTAGGAGCGGAACAAAGGAGAGTGTTGAATATAGCCATGGCCAAGCTGGAAAAAGCAGTGGCTCAAGGCGAGCAGAACTGAAGGCACGATATTCCAGGAAGGCCGAGAGGTCTCTGAGAAAGGCGAAACTAGCGCTTGAAATGCATTGTGCTGATCGCACGGCTAAGTCCCTGGCGTATACGAAGCAGTTCTATTACAGCAAGGGGAATAAAGCCAACAAAGTCATAGCGCAGAAACTGCAGAAGGTGCATAGGCGAAACATTATCGCAGAGATACGGGGGGAAGATGGGAAGCTACACCATTCCGACTCAGGGAAAATCAATGAACTGACAAAGTACCACCAAGCTGTTATGTCCAGCGAACCTACGGTCCTAGACAAGTTGCCGGAATTTTTTAAGGCCTTTCCCTCCTAGTAACTCACCCATGCTGGAAGGGCTGGAAGAGCCCATTAATTCTGAGGAAATCATAGAGGCGATCAAATCCCTCAAATCTTCTGCCCCTGGGCCGGATGGTCTCACTGCAACCTTTTATAAAACATACGCCAGAATTCTAGATGCCCAATTGGTTATCCTGTTTAACTCCTTTTTGTCCACAAGCTCGGTCACAGAGTCAATGGCTGAGTCGACTACGATCTTACTACACAAACCTGGGAGAGATCCCGAATCTCCCGACTACTATCGCCCAATATCGCTCTTGAATGTCGACAGCAAGATATTCACTAAAGTATTGGCCAAAAGACTGGGGGCGGTCCTTCCGGTTCTAATCAATCGGGACCAAACGGGATTCATACCGGGTAGAAGTACACATGACAACATTAAAAGAACTATAAATGTAATTGAAAGTGCCTGGAAAATGAAGGTGGGGATGGCCGTGATTTCACTGGATGCCCATAAGGCTTTTGATCAGGTAGACTGGAGTTACATCCGGGCGGTTCTTGAGCACTTTGGCTTTGGCACAAATTTTGTCACATGGGTGATGGCCGGATACCAGAAACCCACAACACAATTGCGGGTAAATGGAATCAGGTCTGACCGCATACATATAGCTAGAGGTATCAGGCAGGGTTACCCACTTTCTCCCCTGATTTTTGCCCTGTCGATGGAACCATTGGCGGCCAGAATCAGACAAAATGAGAGCATAAAAGGGATATCTATAGGAGACCACGGGTATACAATTGCCTTATACGCAGATGATGTATTAATCACTGCATCATCACTTGAAAAATCCCTAGGGGCGTTGTGGGAAGAAATCCAGGTTTTTGGGACCCTGTCGGGATTTCTGGTGAACCGGGCCAAGTCCGCTGCTTTAGACATAAACCTCACCACACAGGAAAAAGATGCTCTAGCCCCCCTATTATCTATCCCATGGGCCACAGGGTCGCTTGAATATCTCGGGGTCCAAATCACGAGGGACCCATTGTGGCTGTACTCCAGCAATATACCGCAGCTCATTCATAGCCTACAGAAAAACCTTAAGCTGCAGGAGATTTCCTGGTTTGGGCGAATCACGGTCATCAAGATGAATTTAATTCCCAGATGGCTTTACCACAGCACGGCACTGCCTGTACGGATCCCGGGCCCCGCCTTGAAAGCCCTGCAAAAGAAAATACTAGACTTTGTCCGGGGGGTGGGGGGAGCTAGAATTAATAAGCGAATCATGCTAAGAGGGAAAACGCAGGGAGGATTGGGAGTCCCAGACCTAGCTAGATACTCCCTAGCTGCCCAATTATCGCATGCATTCGTCTGGGTGCAAGAAGCAGACCCACCGAAATGGAGGCAAATAGAAGAATATTGGTCCCCGGTCCCATTATCAAATCTCCCGCATTTGCCAAACATAAGGCCGCAAACAGATAGCGGCCCCCTAGCAGCCACATGGTCACGGCCGATTGCTGGAAAACTGCTTCCCGTCGATGGGGGGTACGGGGCTCCTTGGGACCGTTGACCCCCATATGGAATAATCCCAACTTCTCGCCGGGTAGGTGCCCGAGAGAGTTCAGTCTTGGATAGAGGGCGGCTTAAGTAAAACCGGTGACTTCCTGGAAGATAGGACCCCCATAACATTCGAGACATGTAAAGTTAAATTTGGGGTGGGGGAACAGGAGAGATTTCACTATGCTCGGATCAGGCACTGGTTGTCTAACAGACGAATCTGGGAGAAATGTTCCAGGGAGCTGACAGCACTGGAACTCTCCTTAAATACACCAACTGCCAGGAGTAGAGTCTCCACTATCTATTGACTCTTGGACAGGTCAGACACGGGGAAGAAAGAAAGATACTTGCTGGAGTGGGAAAAAGATCTAGGCCGCGAAATAGAGGTTGAAGAGTGGGGGAAAGTGAGGGTGAGACTGCACAAAAGCTTGCAATGTGTTACAAACAGAGAAGGGGGATATAGATTATGTTACAGATATTACCTGACCCCAGCACAAATTCAGAAGGCCAACCCAAATGCGCCAGGATCCTGCTGGTGGGGCTGTCCTGCACCCCGGAACATTGTTCCACTTGGTCTGGACCTGTCCTAAGGCAAAGATTTCTGGAGATCAATATTATCGCACATTAAAAAGATCACTGGGCTATCTATTCCCTGGGATCCAGGCATTATCCTTTTGGGGGAAACAGGAAACGGCACTTACCCGCTGTCAGGGCAAATATCCATCCTTTGCACTCACCTGCTCCTAGCAGCGAAAATCACTATGGCCAAATTATGGAAAAACGAAGGGGGACCCTCAGTAGAGTTATGGTGGTTCAAATGCTGGGAGATAGCTGTAGCAGAGAAAATCGGGGCGATCCGAGCAGGCGCCCTGAGCAAATCATTGGCCACTTGGGACCCATTCTTAGATTATGCGGCCAAATTTCCAACTCTCACCAGGAGGCCCCCTCTTACCAGATGGCTCCAATGTAGCATGAACATTGCTCCACACCCACGCCCAAGGGAAGTGGATAAAGGAGGAACTGGCGACGGAAGGGGAGAGGTTGGACTCAATGCGGTTCCCCACAGTGCTAGAAGGACACTATCGGTTCCTGCACTCGGTGTACTCTATGTGTTGCATGTCTTGTCAAATTAGTTCGTATTTAATGCATTATGGTGATGCCTGTGTTGATGTGGTAAAAACGTAATAAAATGTTGTGTTTTTAAAAAATAAAAAAAAACAACGCATCACCTTCAAAACCATGTGCATAACGCACAGGGCAATCCGAGGACAAGGAGCAGAATTCCTTCAAAAGAAAATAGTCTACAAACCAAAGAGGACCCTCCGATCCAGCAACGAAATCCGCCTGGAACCACTTAGCCGCAAAAACCTGGAACAACATCCAAAAAGAGATAAGAAACACAGAAGACCACCACAAATTCAGGAAATTACTAAAAACCTGGCTCTTTAAGTCACAGACTCAAACTGAAAACTGAAACAGAGAAAAGGGATGACTAAACTGAAAAGGACACTGACAGCCCCAGAACCGACAGGGAAGCTCCCACAGCACTTGGACGGTAGACATTGGATAGACTGAAATACAGGTGACACCCATGGAGACGGAGTCAACTATCCCAGCCAATCCCACCAACATCTTCACCCGCCCCTTAGCTCTTACCAGTTCCACAGTACTATGGAATTGCCGAGATATTGGCAATCACCACACTTGCTGAGTTGTGGACAATGGCAGGTGCACTGGCCACAGGAATATGAAGGGAGGACAGGTTGGGCCGTGAGGGGGGCAGATGGAGATGGGGGGCCAGATGTGAAAGGGACCTGAATGCCAGACAGGTCCAGATCAGGACAGAGGCGCATCAGGGGAAACTACGCAAGCCCAGCGCCTCGATTCAAGATAGAGATGCCAACTCACCAAGTCCACTAACAATTTCCCCCTCTGCATACACATCTCAAACTCCAAACCAAACACAACAACAAACCTATAGCACAACAAACCGCACAAATCACTACACTGCAACAACAAAACAAAGACACACAGACTCGCACAACTGTACACAACGACTACCGGCCGCAAACACCCCAGGCCAACTGACCCACCGGGCTGAAGCCGCCAACAGCACATCACTGCTCTCTTGCACTTTTCCTGCTTCCTCCCACTAACTTACCCTCCCTTCCTCTTTCAGAGCCGCCAGCGCGCCAGGGGACCACTCCGGTGGTGATAGTGCGCGGTACAAATGTCCTTTAACATTGACATTAACTGTTGCCCAATGGGATACTGGGCCTCATTACAACCCAGGCGTTAAGGGTTTAACGGCGCCGTCGGCGCAGTTAACCCTTAATGCCTGATTACCATTTTAACGCCTGCTTTTAGCAGCCGTTAAAATGCAAGGAGCTAACCCACCTTGGTGCTAATTACGGCACCGTAATTTACGGTGCCGTAACTAGTGCCTTCCCTACTCCCATTATGCCCTATGGGGCAGAAATGGGGAATAGGGAAGGGTAAATGGGGAATGGGGATTTACCGCCCCAATCACCTTTGAATGGGACGGTAAATCCGCCATCCACCATGGTGTAAACAGAGTTTACACCATGGTGGTAAAGTAGGGAACTTACCGCCTGGGTTGTAATGAGGCCCACTGTGTCTCGCCTAAGGGTCTCCCAGATGTATCACCCCAGACTCCCCTACTCCGGTGATCCTCCCTTGCCGTTCGCCCCCAGGGTGGGATCCAAAATCGATGGCCCTCCCCCCTGGCCACCTGAGTGGAGGAATCTCTGGTCTTACCTCGGAGAATACCTTCAGGTTTCTCACAGGAGGCTAGGACCCTTTTTAGTAAGATGGAACAAGAGTTGGCTTGAGCCAACTGGTAGTTTGTAAATGTTAGAAAGTTCAGGAGAAACATGATGTAAGTCTTCAACGGACCCTCTCCCAATCCAACCACCTTACGGGAGACAAAAGGGAGACTACCAGGCCAGAAAGCTATTGTTTAGGGCTAGGCAAGAGAGGGATAGGGCTAGGACTTTACTCCCATAGAACCCTATAGAGACAGGGAGGGCTAAAACAGGCATGTACCTCATGTACTCCGATTCACTCAGAGACCACCTTTGGAGTTCCTGAAATTGCTAGGCCTTCTGTATTCATGCCTTGGTTCTGTTGGCAGAAGCCCAGGGGCCACAGGGTGCAGAGATACTCTTAATGTACTTTTGGTGGCCTATGGCTTTGTGTTCTCAACTGTTCTGCGCTCCCCCCTGGCTAAGTCCTACATTTACTGTATGGCGCACATATGCATTATTTGTAATAATATCTTTAGGATTACTGCGACAGATTCAGTGCGGGCCCACGGTGCTGTTTGGAAAGACTTTCTTTTTGCTTCTTTCCCCCAATAGACTTCTATGGGACACACTATTTTTGCTTGTTTTAAACCCTATCCTTACTTTTTGGGGGCAAGTAAAGGCTTCTGCTTTACTTCCCTTGCCTATTTTGCTCATTTGTATTGGGAAACTGATAGTTAGAGACTATGTCCATCATTGTGAATTTGGTGTATTGTTACAATTGCACGCATCACCTAACAGTGCAGTTAGGATACTTTTAATCTTCATATCTTTTTATAGAATGGCATTTTGGTTACTTTTACAATGTGCCTAAGACATGATGGTGACAGCAATGATATTTGTACCGTTTTTAGAAAATGTTAGACGTGCAATTTTGCATTTACCGCAAATGGCTACTAAAGGTGGCAAGCACCCAAGATGGCCATGGAACAGATTGTTTCGCTTGTTCTTTGGCCTTCTTCCTACCCTCTCAGGTAAGAAAATCCCATATAAGGTCATGCACTTGCCCGGGAAAGCTGGTGCTTTCGTGGGTAGTGAGCCTTTGTGTGTGAGCCAAAGGGAGGGTGCTGGGACTGTCTGATCCGAGTCCATATCCCTTGGTCCCTTAGAGTCTGCTGCTGTGCAGATGTGAAAACAGTAGTTGTCCTTGGTATGTGGCAGATCCTTTCCATTGGTGGACTTGACTAGCTTCCCACTCTGAATCTGGATAAGAGCACTCCCCTTCACCCCCCCCAGACATTCTTCAGATATACATTGGAGCCAAGAATCCTACGAAGAGCAACCTGACGACTGTGAGGGAGTTTTATAAAAAAATCAATTTTTTGCGAAGTGCCTTTGCTAAGAGTGTTTGCTGTCTCGCTGGGTCCCGGTGCTGCTGGTTTGCTGCTGCCCGATGATCGCGAGTTCCTGGATTGCGAACTTGGAGTTTGCCATGTGACTTTGGAGCGGACTGGTATGAGTCGCTACATTCTATCAACATTGCGAGTTCAGCGTCCCACTGCATCCCCAACGTTTCGTTGCTAATCTCCTCTCCCTGTTTTTCCTTTCCTCTCTACCACAGTGCCTGCCCCGCCTCCTTTCCCAGAAACCAACAAAGGCACAGTGCACGCGCATCTGCGAAGTGCCTTTGCTAAGTGTGTTTGCTGTCTCACTGTCTAGCGGACGAGCGAAGGAGTGGAGGGCGGCAACCATCATTGTGTGGTAAGAGGGGCCTGTTTTTAAAATCACTGGACAATACCTTTGAATAATTTACTACTCTAGCATGTCTGCTAAAAGATACACATTGAAATCAGGCATGTCCATATCCCTTGTGGACAATACTAAAATAGACTTACAGGTAAAGAAAATGTCTTTATTACCGTCATATAACGAACGGAAGAAACAATTTGATCAGAGGTCTATTTCTATGTCGGCAGATATTCATGATTTTTAGATAACTTAATCAAAGCGAATTACAAATGTTCATTTGTTATTGAAATCATAAATGATGCAAAATAAATCTGATAATGGTAAATCCATTCAAGCCATTTTAGGAAAACTTGATGAGGCGGCTGTATTACATCCCAAACAGACTGAAAAAGTGTTACAGGATGTCAATATTGCCAAGCAATTGCTGCCCAATGTCTTAACGGAGAAAGGTAGAGAAGTGAGCACAATAGGTATCCAGCAGGGTAAACAGAGTGCTCAGCCTACCTATGAGGTCACGGATACTACACTTGATTCTGCCTGTAATACAGGTGAACTGTGTCCCTCTCAAATCAGTGTGGTTGTTCCCTCTCAGCCTCAGTGAAATACGTAGCTCCTCACCAACATCTCCGATGCTTTGCACAGTGCATGCGCAACACAAATTGCGAGAAGCTCATGAAAAACGTACAATTACGGGAGAAGTGGATGAGGAAGCTCTCGATTTCTTGAACTCAAGTCATAATTCAAAGGGTGAGTCTCAAGAAATCCAATATATATGTTCTAACACAGGTGATTTAATTTAACTCCACGATGAGAGGGACACTGAGAACAGAGGAATACAAAGGGATAAAACCACAATACATGAGACTGGAACTCATCTGATGAAAACTCTTGGTTTATCCAAATCTCAAATAATGTTTTATAAATCTCCTTCTCTATCCAGTAGCAAATCTTTGTCCTTCGTGGCACCTACACCGCGGTGGTCAAAATTTAACGAGATGGTTGAAGAGCGACCCTACTTTATTCGTGATCAACTTCACAACCAACAGAAACAGCGTTTCTCGTTCCCCGAGGCGCCGGCTTTGAACAACACATTATCAGCCATGAACACGGCCCTTCTTACGGTAGCCAGATTATACGAATCATTAGATGTGAAGATGAATAATCAAGCTGCTTTGTTGTTGCAATTGTTCACAGAGATAAAAAAGCCAGTTAAACTGTATGAGTCCTTACAGGAGAATATCCAACAACAAACAACTACAATCATGCAGTCAATAAATGAGTTAAATAAACCTTGTAACATACAGACTAGACGAAATTTTGAAGAAAATTCCACAGTTTTAGGCGCAAACTCATTGACAGCTCAACAAAGTCAGCACCAAGAACAAGTTAAAATCAGGAATCTGGACCCAGGGAGTACTCGCCAAATCCCGACAACAGTAACGAGTGAATCTGTGACAGTAGATTCACAGATAATTTTGAATCCAACAGTTGTAGATAAAATCAATGAGGAAAAATTGAGTGAGTCTGTTATGGGTACTTCACCAAATATAGCAACACAAGTTTTGCCCCCCAATAAAGGTACTTTGATACCAGTCCCTTCAACAACGAAACCTTGTGTTTCCTTCAATTTGTTTGCAAACAATACAAGCAAATCGGGGTTCAAAGAATTTATGCCAATAACACAAGCAAAAAAAACAGTTACGCAACTGAAAAAGACCCAGCTCAAAAAATCTTCCACAACAAGGAAGTTTGTGAAAATAGTTTCAGCAGCATTAAAGATGCTTATAAAAAAAATCAGTGGAGTTGCGCAATTAAAGTCCAAACCATCTGATTACAAACCTTTGGATGACTTGGCAGCGTTAGTAGCTATACCTCCTTTGCAGATACTCTCCGTCAATACTTTGACAAAGCCAACCGAGTTGTCTCAAACAAAAACAAAAAACACTCCATGCAAAAAATCATTTACGCTGAATACCACCATACAGGAATTAAGAGAGGAAATAAGATCCTCTATAGCGTTCTATATGAACCAAAATCAAGAATCTTCACAAAATGTGCTAACTAAGATGTGGGATCAATTACTGCGTCCCAGACTTAATTAGCTGCTGCAAGGTCCAACTACTTTGTTACGAGGATCAGGCTGCACCTCTAAACAGTTGGATGACACCAAAAATCCCTATGGATCGTCAGAAGACGCACAATCTATACAAATAAAGAAAGCACATAGAATACCATTGGTGGACAAGGAAAGAAATTGGGATCGATACAAAAATCACTATCGACTCACCTTAAAAAGTAGAAATCCTCCCTATCCCAAATATGATTTAAATTGAACTAGCATTTTGAATATATGCTCAGAAATTCCATCGTTAGATGATTTAACGTCTGCCGATATTGATTTCATTGAATTCATAAATCATGAGGATCTAGGAGAGGTGAGACTATGCTTAAAATCAAGAGTGGTTTTAAATACACTCTGGCAAGCAAAGACGGCCCTTTGTGATTTAAGTTTTTATTTGAATCAAGATATACTTTCAAACAAAGAACCTAAAAGTCTGCAAACCTATGGTCATCCATTAAAATTCCAGCCAAAATTAGTTCAGAGATTGGAGACACCGCAAAAGTGGTTCGACCAAGTACATGAACAAAAATCATAACTAACCTTGCAAGATGACAGAATCATATTACTTTCCTGGAACACGCAAGGTCACACGCACTCCATAAATACAAGATCAAACGATCTGCATAGTTATGACATTACCATGTTACAGGAAACATGGCTTCTTGCAACTCCTATATGGGACCTTTACAACATAACAACTGTCCTGTTTATATCTCAGGCTCAAGGGCGACCAATGGCTGGACTTTTAATGGCTTTCAAGATAATATTTTTGAAATTGAAACACATGAGTCCCACTCATCTTATATGCAAGTAGTTAAGATACGAAGGGGCTGCTTAACCCTTGCAATAATAAATATATATTGGGGGAAAAAGAATCTACCCTCGGATATGTTCTTTGACCAAATAAATGCAATTTTAGATACACTGTTACTAGACTCTCTAATAAATCATACTCTCATAATGGGTGACCTAAATCTTCATTTACTATCTCAGGGTGGCCCAAAGCTCACCACAGATGAACAGCGTTGGAACGTACTCATGGCTGAAAGATCTTATGTAATGTTAAATGGTAATATAACAGGTGATATACCACCATGTATGACTTGGCATAGAGAGACTCAACAAGCAATACTTGATTAAATTTATGTAGACTAATGGTTTTTCAATGGTGTGTCAATCTTCAATATAAAGAATACCTTACTAAGTGATCATAATCAGCTGTGCTTAGCATGGAAATGTCCTGATATTAGTTCTTTATGAAAATCCACCAATTGTATGACTTGAAGAGACACATTTGAGACGCAGGGTTCCAGCTCTTAGTATAGGCCTGAACCCACACAAGTTTTGGTGGTAGCAATGGCTGAGCAGTCAGGCTTATTTTAGGAGGGAGAAAGGACTGTAAGCAGTACAAAGAACTTAAAGAGTATACACATATGCCAAAGAAACACTAACAGTTATATACAAATAATGGTTTATGGTTTAAGGTAAAGTAATTCTTCAGAAAGGTAAGTACTATAACACACAATAAGTAACTTCAAAAAACCAATGCATTATTCACATTAAGTACATCACTTTTGTAATACTTTTAGAATGGCAGTATGAAATTCAAAGGTAAGTATATCATTTGTTATAGCTTTCAGACTATGGGCCTCATTACAAATCGCCCGGTATGGAAACAACGGTGGCAGTAAACCCGCCGCCACCGTTGTTTCCATGCTGGGCGATCACAACTCCTGCAGGCGGGAGGTGATGTTCCTGCCAGGTCTGACCTGGCGTGTTTAACACCGCCCGCCTGCAGGCAGACGAGGAAACACCGGCAGCATTACGAGATGCTGCCGTTGTTTCCATGATCCCCAGTCCCCTAGGACTCGATGGGAATGGGGATTAACACCATTCCGCCTCTGTGATTCCCGGAAAACCGGGGTTATAATGCCCAGGTAATTCCGGGAATTACGGAGGACGAATGGTAATACGAGTCCGGCGGTAACCAGGCGGTTTTACCGCCAGACTCGTAATGAGGCCCTATCTGTTTCAGGTACAAATGGATGAAACAAAATCAACATAAAGCAGGAGGCTTCTAATTATTTCACAGAGGCCTTCCAAGTTATGACCGTCCCAGCGCCAGACTGGAGGGCAAAACAGTTAAGGCACAAGCTGTAGAAAGTCCTAAGGTTCCAGAGGAAGTCTCCAGTAGCAAGTAAATAACACTTTTGGTTGGAAAAAGGGTCAGGGACTTCAGAGAAGGCTCCTTGTAGGCTCACATGCATTAGGCCTGGTCGAACATGTATGGGCGAACTCCCAAACACACGAATCAGCACTCCAGCAACACAGTACCTTAGAAGTGTAGAAGAGGTTACAGCACGATGCAACAGACAAATTATTGGTCAGTGTTAGGGAGAATTCTCAGAAATGTGCTAATTCCTCTGTACATTAGAGACCCCCAAGCACTTTTGCTGGACTCTAGGACTTTTTAATATTTAACTTGGAGAGAGACACATTTTTCCCACTTTTTCATGTATTTTTCTGTTTCTTTGGGTTTTTGGGAGTCTGAAACTCCATATGCATAATCTTTACATTGTGTCACACAGCACCTTCAGTGCAGTGGCACAGGGAAGCCTCTTAGATTTCCCAAAGTTTTAAATACCTTCTCTTGGTGAAACTACTGTTTCCAAGCGCAGTAAAGTGAACTTGACTTTACTTACATTTTGTAACTTTCTAGACCCAGCA
Source organism: Ambystoma mexicanum (assembly GCF_040938575.1). NCBI lineage: Eukaryota > Metazoa > Chordata > Amphibia > Caudata > Ambystomatidae > Ambystoma > Ambystoma mexicanum. The sequence continues at coordinate 1,681,335,464 of NC_090932.1, forward strand.
CACACTATCTTACCATAGGGTGCAAAGTATGCCCTTTGTCTAGTTTCTCATGTAACATTTATTATGTTACCCTTTCTACAATTAATGGCTTGTGGCAGTGGTTTTCTTTTTACTACTATTGTGTGTTTTTACAGCGGGCTGCAATTGCAGCCTTCGTAAAGCACCCATGGGTGCCCATTTTGTCAAATTGGCCCCGGTCTTCTTTTTTCGCCATTTTTTGCTGGAAAGGTCCTTCTTGAGATTTACTCTGCGCGCCAAACCAGGTTTGGTCCCTTTGTTCGTTTTGTCTTTGTCAGGGTTCACTGCTGAAGCCCGCCTCTGGCTCCAGCGTGTTTGGCAGGGCAGGAAGAGAGGGAGGTTCCCGAAACTCCCGGTGTTTAGTCTCCGTGGTTACAGGAATGCACCCAAAGGAGATTGACCGGCTGGCTGTCTTTGGAGGACAGTCACCCTCCTGTGTTAGTGACAGCTAGGCTGCGAATGAATGGAAGAGACTTACATAAAAGGCAAGGTCTTTTGCAAGGAAGGCAGGGTTGACCACTGGACGAAGGAATCCGAAGAAGAACTTGGAAGAGAAGCTTGCTGCAACTGCTGGTCCGTTGGTTTGCCCGGTGAAGCCTTGCTGCAGTGCAGAAGCTCCAAATTCGCATAGAATAGAGAAGCCCTGCAAAGGACTACTTCTCCTCTTGGGTTGGTGGGACCAATCGACCCCAAGATGAACTCATCTGGAAATCCTCTCTTTGCTGGCTGTACTTCCATTGCTGCTGCAGGAACCGAGAGCCAGGGACAGGAACACCAGAATCAAGTGCATAGTTTTTTAAGCCGGACCCCGAGCTCCAGGAAGATCCTCCGAACTCCCTCTAAGCAGGGCTGACCAAGCCTGAGCTGCCTCAACAGAGTGCTGGACCCCAGAAGCAAGGAAAGTCCACAAGGTGGCCAAGAATCGCGACGGTGCTATTAGCGAGAAGTTGAAACCGCAAAGTGCTGCTGATCTGAACTTTGCACATTGCTGCTACCGACCTTCGAATTGTAGTGCAGGAGTCCCCAGACGTCCTCCCTTTTGTCCCCATGACTGAAGCCCACAAGCAGCAGGTTCTGCCATACTACAACACAAACAGAAGCCAGCTGGAACCAATTTCTTCAGACCTAAGGTAGTGTGAACTAAGGGGTACTTACCTCTTGTGTGTGTAGCTTACTCGCTCTCACTGGAGACTTGCATTTGCTGCCTTTTGCAGAGTTGCTTGCAGCTTTGCCCTCCGTATGCCTCCCAGCGTGTGGCCCAACAGGGATGACCTTTTCTACAAAACCCTCTATAACATCGTGGAAGACTTTTTACTTACCTTCAAGAAGAACTTCACCTCCCCTGGACTTTGCTCAAGTGACATTGGCTGTCCTGGCTCCCTGATAGACTATTCTAACCTCTGACTGCGTTTGATATGTCCCTTCAAAAAGTCACACATTCTTTACTTGTATAGCTGAGAAAAGGGTTAATCTACATTGCATTGGGGGTTCAAAAGTGCTTACCTGTTTGAAAAAAACTTGTTAACCAGTGTCCTAGTTATTGAAGTCAGGGTGTAGGAAGTGTCTGTGTGCCATCCCAAAAGGGTATTTACTGATTTACTGAGAGTGTGTATTTTGAAGTATATTTAAGTGTTACATATTTGCTCCCTTCTAAAGAAGGCTCATTTTAAAACTGACTGTTAAATGAATAAATAATTGTTTAATGAAGAAACCTTGAGTATAAGTGTTATTTGGATACTTGTCACTGTGAAACTAAGTTGCAACCCTACATCTCACACTAACCGCTCTTGAGATAAGCCTGGTTGCTCAGTCACTCTACCAACTTGTGTAGTACAGACTTATAACAAAGGTTGGGTTAACTTTTGCCAAGAGGACCAGACTGGTGCAGTCTCCCACAGGGTACTGCATCCAATCTTGCCAAACAACCCCTTTGTTCGTTTTGTCTTTGGCAGGCTTCAGTACTGAAACCCGCCTCTGGCTCGAGTGTGTCTGCAAGGGCAGGAAACAGAGGCGTTGCTAGAGGGGGGCTAAGGGGGCTGTAGCCCCTGATCTTTTGATTGTAGCCCCGGATAGAATCTCAGGAGCTACAGCCGAAAGGCTAGCTAGCTCCCAGTCCCGACAGTTCTGACATCAGCGTAGCCCCGGGTCTTTTCCAGACCTAGCAACACCCCTGGTAGGAAATGAGGAAGATGCCTGAAACTGCCCTGTTTTTTGTCTCCCGGGAAACTTTAATGCACCCAGTCCCGATTGGCTGGCTGGCTGTCCTTGCAGGAAAGCCACCCTGCTGTGTGAGTGACAGCTATACTGTGCATGAATGAGAGACACCTGCTTAAAAGGCAAGGGTTTTGGGACTGAAGACAGAGTCGACCACTGGGAAAGACATCCCGATAAAGAAACCGTGAATGAAGCTTGCTGCATCCTCCTGGACGTTGAACTGCCCAGTGAAGCCCTGCTGCTGTAAGGAAACTCCTTTTTCTGATGATCGACAAGAGAAGCTCTAGGAAAGGACGACTTCTTCCCTTGGGTTAGTGGGACCAAGACAAACTTTTCTGGAAGACCTTCCACAACTGGCTGTACTTCTTTGCTGCTGCAGGAACTGAGTGCCAGTGGTCGAGAAATCCGTTGTTGAGTGCAATGTCTATAAGCCAGCCAAAAGCTCCAGGAGTCTCCTGAGGACCCCCCCAGACGTAGGACGACCAAAGCTCGAGTCATCTCTCTAGAGTGCAGGACTGAAGGAGTGAAAGACGCCCAACCGGTGTCCATGATCCGCGGTAGTGCTATTTACAGAGAGCTGAAACCGCTAAGTGCCGCAGATCCAAAAAGAGCCCATATCTGCCGCCGACCATTGAATTGCTGCCACAGGAGTCCCAGGCATCCTCCCTCGTCACCACAACTGAGGCCCAGGAACACAGGATCTGCATTGCTGCAACCAGACAGGAGCCAGCTGGACCCTCTTCTTCAAACCAAAAGGTACTGTTCTGACTTGGGTTACTTACCTCAGTGTCTGTAGCTTGCTCTTCTCAGTTGAGACTTGCAGTATCTGCTTTTTCTAGAGTTGATCTCAGCTCTAACTTTCACAAGTGTAACAGCTTGTGACCCTAAAGTGATTTGTCTTCAACAAACTCTCCAACTTTCTGCAAGACATTTACTATCTAAGAAGTGCTTCAGCTCCATAGACTTTGCTCCAGTTGACTTTGGCTGTCATAGCTCCCTGCAGACTCTTCTATTCAATTTGAATTCGATTCTTAATGTCCCTCATAGGTGATACATTGGTTTTAAATAATATTTGCTGGGAAAGGTTTTTATCTAGACTTCAATGGAAGATTTAAAGTGCTCACATGCTTTGTGAACCTGTTTAACCTTTTTCCTTCCTTTAACCTTTCCTTTCTACAGCCTCAGAATTTACAAAGTATACAATTGATGTATACATGCCATTGCTGTCCTAGTTAGTGAAGTCACCTCAGGGTATAGGAAGTGTGTATGAAGCATCTCTAAAGAGCATCTACTTACTTCGTGATAAGTCTGCACACGTATTTTAAAGTGCATTTGACTGCTACATATATTGCCCTTTTTAAAGAATGCTTATTTAAAACTGACCATTAAATAATTCAACTAGAAACCTTGAATGTAATTGTTATTTGGATACTTGTATTGGTAGATTTCATTGCTACAGATCACATTTACCCATCTTGAGATACGTCTGGCTGCTCAGTCACACTCCCAACTTGAGTAGTACAGACCTATACCAATAGGTGGGTTACCTAATACCAAGAGGACAAGGGTTGTGTAGTCTCCCACAGGGTTACAACATCAATTCTTGCCTAACAAGGGGGTGGGACACCACACCGGGTACTAACACTGATGGGGAGGCAGGGGCAATTACAATTTAATGAAATACACAAAGAAATGTCAAGAGGTGCAGGGGGCCACACATCAGAGTTGGCAGGGACCAAAGGGATTTTGTTTTCACATAAAATGTAGAATGGATAGAAATATCCTTTCTACCCTTGGGAACTGTAGTTCCCACAAGGTTAGTCAGAGAAAGTAAAAGGGGAGCCCAAAAAGGTATATGCCAAAGGTTGTCAAAGAGGATAGAATAAAAGGCCTCTATGGAGAGTCTAAAATATGACACCCATAAAAAGAGTAAAAGGATCTTAGAGTGGAAAAAGGTTCCCACTCACTGAGGTATAGGGAAAAATAATCTATCAGTTCAGCAAAAGGTTCTGGGGTTCTCACAGGTGAGGTAGATTTAGCACAAAGGTTAAAATCTTACCTAACAGGAGGAGGAAGAGAATCTGATTGTGTGGTAGAAGAGTTGAGAGGAAGACTTAAGGAAAAGAAAGCAACGTGGATGTTGAAAGAGAACGAGAAGAGGAAAAAAAAAGAAATGGGATGTTCAGTGTGGAAATTGGGTGTGAATAAAGAAAGGTGTTGTAAAAAGAAAAAGGTGACTTATTGTATTCAGAACCGGTTTTGGTAGAAAGAGCGATGAAGGCTTTGGTGAGAGTAAGAGGAGGTTAGGTGTGGAATAATAACAGTATTGCAATTGTAACATGTTTCTCCCTTTCATTCTGCATGAAGGGGTTCATAGTGATAGTTTTGAATCAAGAGTTTCGAAAACAAAAGCGGTGACATGCTATATTTAACATGCAAAGTGCATTTCTTTGGAAACCAATCCGTCGACAATAGTCATGAATTGGTTTCAATTGAAATGCACTTTAACATGTTAAAAGTAGCATTTCATTGCTTTTTTTCTGTAACGTTGAAAGTTTTTGTGTATATTGGCATTTAAATGCTTTTTTTTTTTTTTTAACTTTGAAACGTTACATGGAGCTGTCCAGTGCTGTAATTTCAGCAATGGACAGCTCCATGTAACGTTTCAAGGTTTTAGTGTATATTGAGGGGGGTGGGGGGTCACCCTCAGCCCCCCCAAACCCCACGCCACCTTCCCACCCCCCAACCCTAACCCAAGCCCCAACCCTAACCCTAACCCTAACCCATGTCGACGGCAATTTCGAATTTTTTTCGAAGAAATTGTCATTCGAAAGAATGGCATTTCGGGGAAAAAAAATGAAAGTTTTCCTTTCGAAACTTTTACATTCGATAAAATGATAGGACACCGTATGAAGGAGTGAGCAGCAACCTGTATGAGACCTGAACATGGGATACTTGCACCTTACTGCACACATGTGCAAATGAAAACCCAGGGGGATGATTGATGAACCCTCATATGAAGTCCTATGGCAGCACCAATGACTGTGCAGGCTGCCCAGAGGGAGGTCTGGCCCTCCCCTATGGCAGGTCAGCCCGGATGACTGACAGCTGTACTTGTGCACCTGGCTAAATAAACAGACAGTCTTATTTCATTTGATGAGCTTGATCAGCTTTTTTTATACAACTTGAATGGATAAAACAGGTTGTCCTTACAACATTAGCACCTATACAACTCTGTATCCTTAGAGTGGGGGCCTCTCAATTCATACACAAAATGAATCAATAATTAATTGACCTCCTAATGAATACATAAATAGCATCCAGGCAGTCACCTGGGCAGAGGGTTGTTTGGACGGAGATATTTCATAAATAAATAAATGGCTAGGCAACCCGAGTTCGTCGAAATCTGATAATAAATAATAAAATAGCATCTAAGTAGCGCTGTTTGCTGGCCGTAGTTGCCCCCTACTACAGGAAGTGCTTATAATCTACTTCCAGCGCGCATTTGCGCGCGCGCGCATTAAGTACGCGCTCTAAGTAGCGCTGTTTGCTGGCCGGAGTTGCTGCCCTACGTGCTCAAGACTACAGGAATACTGCCTGACCTTGCCTGGACACTTGGTATTTACTTACCTGCCCTCATTTATGTTACTATATAAGTATATTTACTTATATATGTCCCTTATTCTTATTATTTCAGCTGATACCGCCCCCTACTACAGGAAGTGCTTATAATCTACTTCCGGCACACATTAAGTACGCGCTCTAAGTAGCGCTGTTTGCTGGCAGGAGTTGCTGCCCTACGTGCTCAAGACTACAGGAATACTGCCTGACCTTGCCTGGACACTTGGTATTTACTTACCTGCCCTCATTTGTGTTACTATATAACCTAATATAAGTATATATTACTTATATATGTCCCTTATTCTTATTATTTCAGCTGATCCCGCCCCCTACTACAGGAAGTGCTTATAATCTACTTCCGGCGCGCATTTGCGCGCGAGCATTAAGTATGCGCTCTAAGTAGCGCTGTTTGCTGTTAGCTGGCAGCCGGCAGCTGGTTGCCAGTTACCCTAACCAATACAACCCTGGGCGCAAGAGTGCACACCACTGCTGGTTATAGCAACGTGGCTCACACTTAAATTTCCTTCTTGTTTTCCCATGCTCTCGGTTGTTGATGCTACCTCAGACAAGGTGCTGCCATTCTATCTAGTACATGTATTGGTCTCTGTTCAGTGTGGTTCGAATTAACATCCTTAACTGTATCAAATAGCCTGTATCGCAAATCTTTCTCTCGTAGCATCCCTGGTTTCTCTCACTCACATTTCAATTATGGCAAATGGACTAAGAAGCATAAAGGGTAACTTGACCATTCCCTCTTCGCTTTCCTCTAGTACCATTGACTCGCTTATATGTCATGGGAAAAATTCATATGTCGAACCGACTGTCCCTGAGGTCTCTACTGCGACCTTGGCTCCAGAAGAGATGCCCATGCCTTGTAATGGCCTACATGCTGCTCAAATACATGTCCGAACTAAGTCTCAATCATTCAACCATACTTTGTCCCCTGTAACATCTGTGCCCCTTACCTCTCTCCCCTCCATTAGCCCGGAGGTGCGTAAGGCCATAGACGACTTTAAAAGCTGTTCTGAATCACCCTTGCCTCTTGAAACTGACAAAAAGCACTTTGATCTAACGATGGAGAAAATGGAGGCCCTTGATCAGGCTGTTTGCCGTTCCATCGGCACTCTGACACCAATAGTATTCAATTCAACGAAAAAACGCATGTCCTTTCATTCGCACATGCCCAACTATCCAAAAAATCTTTTGGACATGAGCGCTGAAATTGTTGACGATATAAATAAAGAGTTACCTCCGTCTCCAACCACCAAAACACCTGAATCTGTGACAATACATGATCAGCTTCCTCATCTTTCACCATTATACAACGAGAGCCCTCTCCAACACTCTCCTGGTACTTTCCCGGTTATTATCCGGATTCTAGACCTTCTTGATAAAGGCCATGATTTGACCCACCTCGAATTGAAGGAGATCAAATCATCTCTCTTATCTATGTCATCAAAGATGGACTGCATCGAAGGATTCATCTTAGCAGCTGAAACTTTGAAAAATCTTAAACCTGCTTCATCCCCAAATCACTTATTGGTTACTAATCCAACTCTGAAAAATAAAAATATACAGTGCTCTCTTGCCCTTTTTCCCACCCCCCCCGGTGATTCCCCCAAATGTTTTGCCAACCCCCCCATGTATGTCCTTGTCAAAATGCTTCCATCGATTTAACAACAGCTACTGAAAAAATGAACATCATCATAGCGCTTCACACCTCTAAACCCATGGAACCCAAAGATAGCCCTGATAGTCCTACTATCCTGGTCAAAGCACTGGAACAAATGCAGCCAGATTCTCAAATATTGGTTCCAACAGAAACGGCCCCTGGCTTTATGTCTCGGAGAGCTAAAAAACTCCATCAAAGAGCTATTAAAAGGTATGACAAACGAAGAAAAAATGCTTTGACCAAAGGTTCTTGTATTCAAACTGCCCTAATTGACCAACCACCACCCTTCATTATTGCAAAAATAACAGATGAAGATCACATTGATCTTGATCAACTTTCAAAAGAAAGTCAAGAAGCCCTAATTGTGACTATAAAATCGCCTATCAAATCGAAATCTGCCAATGAAATTGCATCTGTCAACATAGAAACACTAAAAAATGCAAAAGCGATTAGTAATGCACCAATAACAACCAAACGAAGAAATAAAAAAGACACAGCGATATCTATGTGTACGGATGATCTAACTACACCGGCTTCGACCCATTTAACGGGAATCAAATCAAATCTGACCAATTATTTTCCGAAATCTGGCAGAATTCGTACTACTCGACATGATGAAATTTTATTACTAGGCTCCACTACCACCACAACGCCCAAATCTTATAGTGAAGCCTGCAGAAATGCTAATAACTCAGCTTCGAGCTCTATTCGAACTATAGACCTCTCTAACATAACTGACTCAGTAACAACACAGATCGTACGGGATACCGGTTCACTTACACCAGTTCTGCCAGTGGTTCAGTGCTCACCCTCACAGTCGGAAAATTTGGACCCAAGCAGCATGAATGATGCTTTACGTCCTTCTATTAAGTTACCACTTCAACCGGATCTTTCTATCACCAGCAATGATCAAACAGATTCCTCCGCTATTGTACGTCCTGAAATAGTAGTTAATGGATGTGGCAAAGTGACATCTTTCACTACGTGTTCATCCACAGAATCTTTCCCCTTGCACACACCTAATCAGGTTTTGCCTAGCGCTTTTCCATCTTCCGATTACAATAGCCCTCTGGTGCATGGCCCTGCGCTACACAGATCTCTTCCAGAAGTGCAAACTTCTGCAATGCTTACACACCATGATATCCTACACATTCTGAGGAAGGAACTCTATGAGAGATCTATCAAGCCTGCTCTAGATAATGGACCAACAGGCTCAACCCAGACTAGCCAGAATAATCAGGTTCCCCATTTCGAGGACATCTCTGATCCCCATATAAAATCCTATGCCCGCTTCCCTGACAAGGCACAACACATTATTACGGAAAAACGCCACCTAATAGGCTTTGAAGGTAAACGCGAATTACTTGGGATTAATCGTATCAATCGAGCCTTTCTTTTAATGCTCTTTGGTCGGATCCCCCAATTACGGATGTTTAAAACAGAAGATATCCTCCGGGTACCATTGTCCACAGAAAATAACTATCGCGCTGTCTGCTACTTGTCTTCGGAAGCCGTTATGAAATATCTATGGTTTAACAGGGAAGGTATAAAAGAAGAAGGCTTGGTTCTAAGCTCAATTGAAAATGAACCTGAAGCTATTAAATTCATTGAGCATAGCTGTCCTCAACCATCTATTTTTGATTCACGAACCGCTTCCATACTTAAAACTAATATGGATCCAAATGCAGCTTTTAATGAATTATTGAACATCTCTCATGATCTCCCGTGGCTAGCCCCCATGCTTAAGTCTCTCTAAAAAGCTAAAGAACCTAATTCTACACCATAGCCTTCAACAAAATCAACCTTAACCTTCTTATCTTGGAACTCATGTGGTTATAACAACCTTATGAAGTGGTATTCAATGTTAGACTGTGATACCCGTACATCAATATTATTGATACAAGAAACCATGAAAACGACTGTCCTTTCGCTACCGGATTACACTACTCACTGCTTACCGGCAACATGATCGACTGTCGGTCGTCCCGCCGGAGGCATCTTGATAGCAGTTGACAATGCCTTAATGTTCAGTTCTAAGATCATTTGGAAGGCCGTGAATCTTCTTGCGATACTGTTGACAACTAACATCCCCAAGTATCGTAATATAATTATAATCTCAATTTATTGGAATCCGGTGCTTTTACCTATTGATGTGATGATTACCTCGGTTGAGAATTGCCTGGAATTCGTCACACAGGAATATCAAGATATTGAGATAATACTAGGAGGCGATTTCAATTGCGACTGCAGGACCACTACTGAGTTTAGAGGCCCTAAAACAAATATTTTATCAAAGCACAGAGGCTCACGATGGAGGAATTTTCTAAAAGATTGGGACTTGGATATCATCATACCTGATGAACAATCAAACTGGTCCACATGGTCTAGAGACACTAAAGTCTCAACGATTGACTTTATATTTGTCACCCATAATCTGCTTTTAACATCAGTGCCGTTAAAAATTACTTTGATGCCATTCGGTGACCATGCACAAATACTGGGCCAGTCGAAAATCAACTTCCCTATTCTGATAGTTGATTCTTCGACTATGCTGCCTGAAATAGATCGTCCACAGATTTCCCTGAGATGGAGTAAAGCATTATGCATCAAATTTGTCCAACACGTAATGCTGACTATTGCCAATAGTCACATCCCAGAGGAAACCCCGCACAGTGTGATGGAGTCAATCTACGCTGTGATCATTCACGCTACTTTACTACATTTTAGTAAAAATAAAATCACTGCTACCAAACATCGTCACACATTTGATCCCCTCTGTAAAATTCAGAAACGGAATAAAAACAATGCTCTTAGAGACTAGAAGAAAAATAACGATCTATCTCATGAAATGTATCAGGTTCAACGGAATCGTATCATAACATTATATAAACAAAACATCAAACACATAAGGATACTCAGATACAATGAAATTAATTGTAACCTCATAAGAGCCATAACAGCCCATGATACACGCACCATCTGGCGAACTATTAAAAACAATGATAATCAATTATCACTCTCAATTCCGAATGCCATATCTGAATCTACTTGGCACACGTACATTATAACCAAATTTTGCACCCCTAAGCAGTTCTTGAATATCAGTACCATTTCTTTACCTTATCACGATCTACCTCGACTAAATTGGACTATCGATGACATTAAGTGGGCTATATCAAGATTGAACTACTCTAAATCAGCTGGACCTGACGGTTTTCCTCCCTGCTTGTACAAGGCAGATCCGAATCTATGGGCCATCCTTCTTAAAACCAAATTTCAGGCCATTATCGACTCCGGAATTATTCCCACTTCTTGGCTCTCGGCTAATATCATTCCGATATTCAAAAAAGGAGACCCGTCCTTGCCACGGAACTACCGGCCTATCGCTTTAATTGACACGGAAGCCAAACTCTTCGCTGTTCTTCTTTACGATCTTGAAAAGCATATCGAAATGAATCAGCTATACTCCAAATATCAAACTGGGTTTAGAAAAGGGCTAAGTACCTCTCTCAACGCCATGATTATGGCATTTACCATTGGGGGAGCAAAACAGCCATCTGCAAATCCGGTATATATTGCACTGATCGACATGACTTCGGCTTTCGACACGGTAATACGCGACTTGTTATGGGCTAAACTAATTGAAGTGGGAATACCTCCTGTGTTGATATATTGGTTCATTGCCCTACACACGAACACCTCCTATAAAATCAAACTTACTTCTGACGGACGCACCACAAAACCTATTAACACCGAAATAGGCCTCAAACAAGGATGTAATCTAGCTGCTACCCTTTTCAACCTGTATCTAGCAGACCTCGACAAATGTTGGGATGAGAAAACTTTGTTCTCTGCAAAAATCGGCCTTCTTCGACTAAAATGGCTCGCATTTGCAGACAACATTATCCTACTCGATCCCACTCCTGCAGGCCTCCAACTGAAATTGCAATTATTTGAGGAATTTGCATTAGCACATAATCTAACCCCAAAATCCTGCTAAGACAGCAGTGATGAAATTTGGTGTTCATAAAAAAACAGGGAAATTTCAATGGACTATTATGCAAACTATCATTCCTGTTCATACAGATGGGATTTACCTAGGGTACTATCTATCTGAAAAAAATTCCATCAAAATGTGGACTGAAATACTAAATGACAAGATCCGACCCCTGATATCACAACTAAAAATTATACATGCAAAATACTGTAAATTCCCATTAATCCCTTTTATCGAATTCTTCACGTTGAAAATTGAAACTGTTATTCTCTATGCAGTAGATATATGTCTTGTCGACATTGGTGCAATTTTAGACCAAATTCAAGGGACATCACTGAAGCGTGCAATGTCTCTTCCCATGTCATTACCCAACGCGGTTTTAAGACACGAGCTAGGTCTAATAGCGTTATCCACTCGATGGAAATGGCGTCTTCTCACCAGCTTTGCAAAAATAATGTACCCGAAATCAAACTCTTTATATGAGGACCTTAAACAATCAATTCACTCTAGACCAACAATCCTCAAGGATCATTATTTGACAAAAATACATGCCATTTTACATGATGCCGACATCACAGTGGATGACGTTTATATTAGATCCGCTTATGCCAAACGCAAGTTATTTAAACTTGATTGGCGTCTATCTATTGATCAGATAGGATCTTACAAACTTTACAAGGAGTACTACTTATTCACAAAGAAACGAATACCGCGATATGAGCACATCACCGTATTTCCCTGTAACCACACTCGCAAGGTCTTTATACGATTTAAATTCAATTTATTGTATACTAAAGAAAGGACTGCGAATTGGGCTGTCCTGAAGACGGGCATTGAAAATAGGCATTGCAGATTTTACCCTGTGTACCGAACCTATAGAAACATTGAAACACTTGATTTTATATTGTCCATATTTTAACTCCCCAAGATCTCTCTTACTCATGGAATTCGTGAACATAAATTTCACTGATTGTTTACCGTTCCTTTGGGCTCGAATGATGCAAGGCAATCACAAACCTCTCATCTTTGCCTTAACCAAATTCTGTAAACTTATAGAAAAGGAATTGGATAAGCATGTTAATTGTGATTTGACGAATTGCATGGTGAATTTCACTAATTAATGAAAAGAGATATGTTCTTGATGTTATACCTTTTTTTCTCTCCAATTTTTTTTTCTTCTCTTAACTTGAATATGTTTGTTTCTATTGTAAACATTTTCATTGAACTTTGATTTTACATTATTTTCCTTCATATAGGAAATGTTTTATGATGAAGTTTTATTGAATTTTGATCTGACATTTTGTATGAATTACACTGTAACGACCACGTGATACTTCACTTTTGCAAAGGTTCTGTTGCTTTGTAATAGAACCAAGACAAATAAAATAATTTTAAAAAAAATAGCATCAATTGGGTCTCGTAGGCAGAGGGGTGTTTGGATGGAGATAGTTCATAAATAAACAGCATCAATTCGGTACTCTGGGGAGGATGGGTGCTGGGCGCAAGTTTATTCACATTTGACAAATAATTAAATAGCATCAATTTGGTACTCTGGGAGGATGGGTGTTGGGTGCAAGTTCATTCACACTTGACAAATACATAATTAAATAGCATCCATTTGGTACTCTGGGAGGATGCGTGTTGGGCGCAAGTTCATCCACATTTGACAAATACATAATTATATAGTATCCATTCGGTACTCTGGAAAGATTGGTGTTGGGCGCAGGTTCATTCACATTTGACAAATAATTAAATAGAATCAATTCAGTACTCTGGGAGGATGGGTGTTTGGTGCAAGTTCATTCACATTTGACACATAAATAATTAAATAGAATCGATTCAGTCAGTGTATGAGTACTGGCCTCCCGTTTCCTTTGTATTAACTTGAGCCCACTCCAGTATTCCTAAGCCTCCCTAGCAGCTGCAGACTACCACAAGACACACAACATCTATGACACAGACCAACATATACAATAACGCGAGCAAGACAGATAATTATTTTCAGCCTTGTATACATTGAACCTGGTGCTGGGGGTCTTTTGTCCAAGAAGAACAGAATATAATTAGTACCACCGCCTCTTAAATAAAATCAGAGGCTGAGTAGAGCCAACGTCTTATCCACCCTTCCTGCATGGAACCCATGAGGAGCCCAGGGTTATGTTGAGATACAGAGAGCCAGGCTCGAGTCCTGCCACCCGTTACGCTCCTTCACCACCTGTCCTTCTACTAACGCTTCACTGTTAACCGACAGAAAGGCCGCGCTTTTAGAGAGGCTGCGCCCATTCTGACATGCGGTGCAGTAAACTGAACAGAGCCTGACAAGCCGCACCGCTAACTCCTTTACTACTTCTCCAGCTCAGACGCAATACGTTTAGCCCCAGAGCAGGGAGGAAACAGATGGGATCCAAGGGAGGGACGCCGCAACCAAAACACACGGGCCAACACTGACCCCTGAAGCCAAACTTGCTGAGGCACCAAAAGGGCCAGTGGCCACCCCCTCTCCTCTGTATCACTCTTAGGCCTACTACCCAACCCAGCACCTCTGAGGGGGCACTCTTACCGGTCTGAGGAGAAATCCCTCAGCCACAAATATATAGAGGGCCCACAGCAAGACAAGGCTGCCCGAGTCCCACGCAAACTGGCCTGGTTCAACTACGCCAATATTGTCGGAACTGACAAAAGTTGTGAGGAAATACAGCCAGACACGCCGTAGTGAAACCCGATTCTCCCCCTCAAACTTTCCCTCTCCTACCTTTGATGCCGCAAAACGGCAAGGGAAAGAAACGGCAAGGCTCTATCCCTACCAGAGAATCGCTGGGACGTGATACCAGCATCTGCCTACTTTGTCCCCCGGCTCCGGGCACGGCCCACAAACTCGATCCTGGGAAGGGGAGAGCAACGGCCTGCGCCAGGAAACACGACAACCTCTGGGGACGTCCCTTCACGGGGGCCGCGTCACAGCCCTCCGAAATTCCCTCTTCTCTCTCTCATCTCTCCTCTCACGGCATAACCTGTCGGTTATATTCCCCACGACGACCTTCCACTTCCTAACCCACTGGCAGGGGTGGACTGGCCCATAGGGAACTCTGGAGATTTCCCGGTGGGCCTCTGCACCATGGGCCTCTTTTCTGTGGTATTTCCAAATGTTCTCATAGGAAATGCATTGGGCTTGCTGAAAAGGTGTCATACAGGGCCACTTTGAACTTTATTTCCAGGGCCTCTTTTGGTTCCCAGTAATTATTTCCAGGGCCTCTTTTAGTTCCCAGTCCAGCCCTGCCCACTGGGGAGCCCACATCAGTTATGAGGTGAATCCTCCTCACACACACGCCCGCTCCCCCTACTGGTGGAGCATACCATTATGTCATACTGCATCAAATCCCGCTGGGAACCCACTCTGCGCAACGTACTCCATAAATACAAACATACAAAACTTTACTACGCATATACAAATACAAAGGACAGTGTCCCGAACGCGGGAAAGGGGAGAAACCACATAAAATGGGCACGCACACAATGCAATGCCCAAACTACGTGACCTGGCCCCTAGTATACTTCAGCACTGAGCTAATGCTGGCAGCCCCCCTTCCCTGACAGATTAAATACGGGTTTACACAATGATAAAAAGAAGGATTGTTAATGTAAGGATGTTAGGGGGGTGTTCCTAAAGTCCTACTGGTTGTAATACTTTAGTAAGCTATCCCAGTGATTTGTAGATCCCCAACTCTTAGTATCAGTCTGTACTAGCTCAGTACCTTGGTAGTGTGGCAGAGCAGTCAGTCTTATCTTAAGTGGAAGATGTGAGCTGTAGGTAAGTACTCTGAATCTTAGCTAGACAGGCACAACAAAGAAGCACTTACACTTATATGTATATAAAATATATATTTATTATATTTATACCAGAATCACTTCAAATACTTCAGAGCTTTACTGTAGAACACTTAGGAATACCAGATAATACACTTCAAAGGGCACTTTCACTGTTTGTTTGCGGTTACATTTGTAGCAACGGTAGAAAGGGAAAAGACAAGGTTATCGTATTACCGGTAGTTGCACACTTATGCGGTTTTCAACAGGTCATACGGTAATGCATTTACTCTGCAAACACAGAGGCAAGTCAGAGGAAAGTAAGTGGTTAGTGCAACATGAGCTTAGTTTAAGGTTCTAGAGGCGGGTTCTTTGCCTGGCAAGTCTTTCAAGTCCAAAAACGCAACCCTAGCTAAAGACAGTTCAGAGAGGGCTGGAAGTCTTGACAAACAGCGAATAATGAAGAGTTCCCGCGGATTTCTTCCAGTGTCTAAAGTTGTTGAAGCAGTGTTAGGGAGAATTCTCAGAAATGTGCTAATTCCCTCCACCTTAGAGACCCCCAGCAACTTTTCTGGATTTTGAAGACTTGATTTTTTTTTTACCTGGAGAGAGTGAGACCCTTTTTCCCACTCTCTTGTGTATTTTAATGTGATTTCTGAGCTTTGTGTTTCTTTTGGTTATAGAGCCTGGCAAACTCCATATACATCATCTTTTACATTGCGTCACACAGCACCTTCAGTGCAGTGGCACAGGGATCCCTTTCGGATTTCCCAAAGGTTTGAATATCTTCTCTGGGATAAACTACTGTTTCCCAGAGCAGTTAAGTGAAATTGACTTTACTTACATTTGTAACTTTCTAGACCCAGCACACACTATCTTACAAAAGGGTGCTGGAGGGGTTACCTAGTATCCCCTTTTGCCTAGCTTCTCATATAACATTTTTATGTTACCCCTTTCTCACTGAATGGCTGGTGGCAGTGGTTTCGCTTTAACTACTGTGGTGTGCATTTATCGCGGGTTGCTTTCAGAGCTGCAGAAAAGCGCCCAAGGGTGCCATTTTTGTAAAAATGGCCCGGTCTTCTTTTTTCACCATTTCTTTGTGGAAAGGTCCTTCTTGAGATTTACTCTGCACACCAAACCAGGTTTGGTCCCATTGTTCCCTTTGCCTTTGGCGGGATCACAAATGAAGCCCGCCTCTGGCTCCAGGGTGTCTGGGGTGGGCAGGAAGTGAGGGAGGTGCACAAAACTCCCTTTGCTTAGTCTCCTAGGAGACCCAACTGCACTCTGTAGTGATTGGCCGGCTGACTGTCCGGCAAGCTAGGCTGGAATGAATGGGAGAGAACTGAATAAAAGGTGAGTCTTTCGGTTTGGAAAGCAGAGTCGACCACTGGATGAAGGAATCGAAGAAGAACTTGAAGAGGACGCCTGCTGTAACTCCTGGACCGTTGGTTTGTCCGGTGAAGCCCTGTTCCTGTGCTGAAACTCCAAATTCGTATCGACAGAGAAGCCCCTGCAAGGACGACTTCTCCCCTTGAGTTGGTGGGACCAATCAACTCCAAAGTAAGCCACCTGGACATCCTTCTCGGAGCTGGTTGAATTTCCACAGAGTTACTGCTCGAAACCGTATAAGCAGAGAGAGGAACACCAGATTGTGCGCATTGGTTTTAAGCTGGCCTAGAGCTCCAGGAAGATCCTCCGGACTCCCAGGAAGCAGGACTGACCTAGCCTGTGCCCCCTCAACAGAGTGCAGGACCCCAGAAGCAAGTAAAGTCCATCTCGACAGCCAGGAACCGCAGTGTTGCTATATGCAGTAGACACGAGGAGCTGAAACACTAAACAGTCACTGATTTGAAGATTGCCGGTTGGGAGCGGTGACGGTCCCAGTGCAGTGCAGGAGTCCTCCCTCTTGTCCCCACGACTGAGGCCCAGGAACAGTGAGATCTGCAGAGCTGCACAGGAACAGGAGTCATCTGCTGCATCTTTTCTTCAATCCAAAGGTGCTGTACAAAGTCTGAAAGAACTTTCTTCTTGCTGTAGAGTTGCTGCATCTTCTACTACTCACAAGTCTAACGGTTTGTGGCCCTACATTTGATTCTTCTTTTCGTCAAAGACTTCTAAAACATTGTGCAAAGACCTTTCTACTTACCCATCAGAAGTGCTTCATCCTATATAAGACTTTTGCCCATGGACTTTGGCCTAGCCTGTTATACTGAATGAATCTGCTGCAGGGATGCAAAAGTAATAACCTGCTTAAGAATATTTGTGGTCTCTTGTTGTTCTAATAACCTTTTCCTTTTACCAACTTATAACTGTATTCTGAATGCCAACAGTAAGATATTAATGTGCCCAGAACCCTAGCTATTGAAGTCACCTGAAGGTGTAGGTTGTGTCTGTGGGCCATCCCAAAAGGGTCTTTACTGATTTAGAAACTAAGAGTGTACAGTATTGAAGTGTATTTGTGTGTTACTATTATATTGCCCCTTCTGAAGAAGGCTTATTCTAACTGACTGAAAAATTAATAATTGTTTATTCAAGAAACCTTGAGTGTAAGTGTTTATTTGAATACTTGTCACTGTGAATCTTTGTGTAACTCCCCTACAGCTCACAATGACCCTCTTGAGATGAGCCTGGCTGCTCAACACGCTACCAATACTGTGTAGTACTAGCTTATACCAAAGGTTGGGTTTCCTATAACTGTAGTCAGAGTCGTTTGTAGTGTTCCCAGAGGGTAATGCATACACACTTTGCCTAACAAGCAGCAAGTTAGTAACTAACAAAGGAGACCTAAAAACAGACTCGAGAAGGGAACACAAGCAGAAGCTTGGGTGAGAGGTATGGGGGAGTTGCCCTGGACACCACTACGTGCACTTCAACGCTCTGGAGTGACTTCTTGGAATCAGGTAAGTACTACCTTTTTCCGTACAGTACCTTTGGACTGAAGAAAGTGTTTGTGTTGGCTCATCCGCGATGTGGCGGCTCTGGACATGACCTCCCGATTCCTTAGTCTGGTGACAAAAAGCAGGACAATGGATGGTGTCTCAGCAGCAGTCTCGCTCGAGGGAGGACCTGTAGCATGGCGTTTAGCAACTTCTTGGTTCGCTCTGCTGTTTTGGCACCTTTTCAGCAACACCAACAAAAACTATGGATCGTCCAGTCAATCTTCTTCTCTTCCTGCAGTCCCACACTCTGGTGAGGGGGTCTGGAGCAAGTTGAATCGGATCTCTGGCGTGTCCCTATGGTTTCAGCAAAGAGTTGGACTGATTCAAAATTTCCACAATGATGCACTTGAAATGGGCAGCAGGTCTCCTGGCATTGGGGTTCCTCAGCTCTGGAAGCTCCTAAGACCTCGGGAGATGGCTCATTTCAAAGTTTGTTTTAGGACAGGTTGTTCCCACCAGCCAAAGGGAAGGAGTCATCCTTTTCGGATCTTCTCTGTCGCATAGAAAACGTGGTCAGGAAGCAGTAATCGCTTAACAGTCTTGCAAACAGTCTGCAGGCGTCTCTGGCCATCTTCCTCAGTTACTTCAGTTTCGTGTGGTCGACTTGCTTTACACATCAGAAGCCTCACCTTTTATACAGTTCCAGCACACACTCCTCTGCAATCTCTCTCAGCATTTTACAGAAAGGGGCGTTTGACTGTCCAATCAGGACAGCCAGACCCCAATGTGGGAGCTGGACCTATTCAGGCACTCTGTCAGACAAAGGAGGGGGCGATGGAAGACCTCTGCCCCACTTCCTGCCTGCCCAGGCACTCTGGAGCCTCGGCAGGGATACCTACTGGTTCCCGCCAAAGGCAAAACACACACACAGTCCTTGAAGGGCTAACAAGGAACAAGTTACTTACCTGTAACTGTTGTTCTCCAGCATGGGTCTGGCATGGATTCACATGCTCATGAATATTCCCCATTGTCAGGCTGGGAATCCTCGGTAAAGAAAAAATCAGTTTCAGTTTCACTTCTGAACTGTCTTTCTCCTAACAACCAATCACTGGTCTCTGGGTCATACTGCCCCCAGCCAATGACTGCCCTCTAGCTAAGCCCCTCCTCTGGTTACTATCTTCAGATTCGGTAGCACGTAAAGTGGCAGTAGGACCAAGAGAAGAGCCGCAGAGGGGTAGGCGGGAGGGTTTGCATGTGAATCCATGCCAGACCAATGCTGGAGAACAACAGGTAAGTAACTTCTTCATTCTCCAGCATGGGGTCTGGCATGGATTCACATGCTCATGAATAAAGAATACATAGCAGTAAACACATGCACAACCACGAGAGGTGGCAAGGCTCAACATTAAGCATCTCTTACCTCCTCACCAGGCTCCCCTTCAAACAAACAGGTTGCGCAGCACTGCTTGGCCGACTCTGGACTCCTCCCTGGAATCTCGGTCGACGCAGTAGAATCTCGTGAAGGTGTGCGTCGACGTCCACATAGCAGCCCTGCAGATGTCAAACAGAGGCACACTAGACGAACGCCGTAGTTGCATCGATCGCTCTGGTCGAATGGGCCCTCGGACAGCCAGGCAACGGTTGGTTTGCCAACCGGTAACAATGGGTGATGCAGCCAGAGAGCCACCTGGAAATGGAAGCCTTGGAGAGGGCCTTCCATTAGTTCACCGGGCCAAAGTTCACAAAAAGTTGCAACGTCTTCCGAAAACTCTTTGTGTGGTCCACAGCGCTCTAGCCACATACAGCGAGTGGAAAGTCCTCTCAGCCGGCGACAAAGGCGTCGGGAAGAATACAGGTAACACCAAGGGCTCATTTAGATGAAAGACCAACGGCACCTTGGGTAAGGATGGGTGCGCCCGCAGCACCACCACCCTCGTCTCGTTGAATGTCAAATAAGGTGGTTTACAAGAGAGGGCCTGGATCTCTCCCACTCGTAGTGAGTAGGCGATGGCCACAAGAAAAGCTGTTTTCCACGGCAAAAACTTCAGTGGCGCTGAATGCATAGGCTTGAACGGGGGACCCATGAGCCTAGTAAGCACCACATTGAGCTCCCACGCCGGGGTCTGTGCCATCACCAGCGGGAACGAGCGAAATAGACCTTTGGCAAATTCCTTGACCAAACGATATGACCATAAGGATGATCATCCAGGAGATCTGGTGTAGCGGGAAATAGCCGCCAGAGGAACTATGATGGAAGCATGGGTCAGTCCTGCGTTGGCCAACAACAACAAATACGGAAGCACCTGCGGAGCAGTGACTGGTAGAGGGTCGATCTTCTGAGTACACCAAACAGAAAACCTCTTCCACCTGTGCCTGTAGCATTTGAGAGTAGATGAAGCTCTGGCCTTGGCGAGCACCTAATTACAATCTGCTGGATATCCTATCCCCCAAACTCTAGTGATGCAGGAGCCAGGTCTTCAGGTTCAGCGATCCTGGGTCGTGGTGCAGAATCACGCCTCCTTCCAAGGCGAGAAGATCTGCGTCTGCCAGAAGCATGACTGGAGGGGACGCTGACATGTCCAGAAGGTCCGGGTACCATATCCGTCTTGCACATCTTGCACTGGGACCATCTGAGTTGATTGACTAGTCGAAGAAGCAACGGCAACGGAGGGAACGCATAGGAGGGGAAAGAGAATGTCTCCCCCATGCTCCCCGGCTGGGGAAACCTGCAAGCGAACCACCGGCACTTGGTGTTAGTCACCGTCGCAAACAGATCGATCTGTGGATTGCCCCATCTGCGGAACAGGTGATCCACTTGGTCCTGCCGAAGTTCCCACTCATGGCAAGAGCCAGCTCCCTGCTGAGAGAGTCGGCAATGGTGTTCTTCACTCCTGCTAGAACAAACGGGATGAGGAACATCCCCTGGGCTATGGCCCAGTGCCAAAGGTCCTGGGCCTCTTTGGAGAGCGCGAGGGATCCGGTTCCCCCCCTGCTTCCGGATGTAGAACATCGTGGTGGTGTTGTCCGTGAAGACCCGTACCACTTTGCACTTGAGGGACAGAAGGGGGGGACTTGAAGGCCCAAAACACTGCCCGCAGCTCCAGCCCGTTGATGTGCAACAACTTCTCCTCCGGCAGCCACAGGCCTCTTGCATGAAGACTTCCAGAATGTGCTCCCCATCCTTCTAGGGAGGAGTCTGTCGTGACCGTCTCCTGATGAGGTGGGATCTAGAAATCTGCGCCTGCGGACAGATGTGCGTGCACTCCCCACCACCATATCGCTTGACGGAAACTCTCGTCGAGTGTGATCTTGTCCTCAATGCTCCCCGCCACTTGTATCCAGCGGGCGTCGAGGAACTCCTGCAGCGGCTGCATCCATAGCCTGCACAGCCGAATGACGTATATGCATGACGACATCATGCCGAGTAGGGACTTGATGGACCTCACCCTTGCGACCTTCAGGGCCAACAGCCGTTGTACCTTGCCCAAGATGGCCGCAATCCTCTCCTCCGACGGAGACACCAGGCACGACACTGTGTTGAGTAGGGCTCCCAGAAACAGTGTGTCCTGCGATGAAGTCAAGCAGGACTTTGCAAAGTTTATCGAGAACCCCAGGTCCGTCGTGTGGTCGACGGCAATGTCCTTTGAGTTCGCCGGGATGAGCCAGTCGTCCAGGTACGGGTACACGTGGATCCCTCGTAGACGTAGCTGCGCCGCCACCAGGGCCAGGTACTTGGTGAGCACTTGTGGCGCCGACTTCGACCCGAAGCGAAGGGCCTTGAACTGGTAATTTTGTCCTTGAACCACGAAGCATAGGAACTTGCGGTGTCTCTTGTGTATGGGGATGTGAAAATAGGCATCTTTCAAATCCAGCGACGATAGAAAATCCCCCTCTACCAGCTGTCCTAGCACCTGCTGAAGGGTCACCATCCGAAACCTTTGGGACCTGATGTACTTGTGCAGACGGCGGAGGTCCAGAACGGGCTTCCAACCGCTGGTCTTCTTTCTGACGAGGAAGTAACGAGAGTACAATCCAGAGCCCCAGAGCTTCTTCGGGACAAGTTGAATCGCCCCCTTTCTTAACATGGCCCGTACCTCCAGCAGCAGCTGAGGGACGTGGTTTTCCTGACGGGCCACTGGTGGTATCCTTGGACACTTTCGTTGGAACTCTAGGGTGTGTCCGAGGGCTTGTGTGTCCAGCACCCAACGGTCGGTGGAGATGGTCTTCCACATGCTAATGAAGTTTGCCAGCCGGCCTCCCACCGGGGTGCACGGGTGAGGGCCCGACTCCATGGCCGGTTCAATCGTGTTTCAACGTCCACCTCCAGACTTGGCGCGTCCCCTGTATGTATCCTGGGTCGATGAGCAGTGGGGGGTCTGACAGTAGGATGAGACACATCCTTTAGAGGAACTTTGGGATTTCCCTCCAGAGGTCCGAAAGGACGGCCACCGTTGCTGAAGCGTGCCCTGGGCACAAGCCGTCTCAGTGTCTGCTTTGATGGCCTGGAGAGACTCGTCCAGTCTTTTCAAACAAATTGTCCCTGTCGAAGGGCATGTCCAACACCTTCGACTGAACATCCTGGTGGAAATTCGTGGCCCTCAGCCAACCTTGCCTATTAAGGCAAACGCTGTTGCCCATTTGGCAGAATCTTGTGTCTGCAATGTCCGTGGCTACTGTAACGGCGTGGTCCGAAGCCACCGCGCCTTCCTGTAGAATCTCTAACGCCTCAGCATGCTTGTCGTAGGGAAGGAAGTCCAGGAGGGGGGCCATCTTGAACCTAAGTTCCCTGTCGTAACGCGGCACGATGGTGAGGGCGTTTGCGGCCTTGATGGTCGTTGCTGCCGACGAGATCACTCTTTGCCCCATAGGATCCACCTTATTCCCCTAGCCTTCTGAGGGGTCGGGGGAGGAAGCCGCAGACGTGGATGAGCCCGAAGACTTGTTCTTGGCTGCCGCCGAAACAACAGAGTCTGGAGACGGCTAGGACCGTAAACACTCGGCCCTCTGTACTTCTTCTCATAGTGATCCCTCTTTGCCGGAGCCGATGAAGGGTTCTTCATGAGGGACAAACCCTTGTCCCAAATGTCATCCAATAGCGGGATCGAAAGTACACTCTTCCTCTTCGCCTCCCGGCGCTGGTAAAGGAAGCCCTCTTACGTCTTCTCCTCCGGGACGAGCTGGAACAGCTCTGAGGCCCTGGAGATCATGGTGTGGAACGAGCCAATCTCGTCGGGCAGGGAAGATCTGGCCGGCGGAGACGGGAAATCCCCCCCAAGCCACCGACATCGTCCATGCCAGTGCCCGTCGTTGCTGTGTCTTGTTCCATGTCATCCCTCGGTGGGGGAGAGGGATGTGAGGGGTGAAAAGGTGGAGGGGGGTGAACTCTCCTCCTCTTGGGTGGCGGTTCCTCGGAGCTGCGGGCACAGGGTATGCAGAGCCGTAATAATGTCTACTGAGATATCCCCAGGTGGTTGCTCCTCCTCGTCGTCACCTTTGTCGCCGCCCTTGTCGGGATCCCCCCGTAGGGCCTGCTCTCGATGCCTCTCCCTTGCTGGTGGACCGGGAGGCTGGTGAGCTCTTCCTCTGAGGAAATGTCCTGGAGGACTACCATGCCCCCCTCCCCCCTCTCTGCAACCAGGGGAGACTGTTTCGGTTAAATGATGGGCATCACCTTCTCCAGAGTCTTTTCGATGGGCTGGAATGAGGACTTCCTCCTGGTAGGCAGGGATACCCTTGCCTTAGGGGCCGTGCCCTGTGAATCTGCCCCGGCGGCCTTTGTGAGGAACATTGCTACTTTGTCGATGGAGGCGTGGGCCTTCGTCTGATGCAACCTGGAGCTTCGTGGTCCTGGCCGAGTCCGCGGCCTTCGCCTTAGGGGGAGGGTCGGAGCCCCGCTTCCCCCTGGCCTTCTCCATCGGGCCGGGCTGGGTCTTCTCCAAAAGCTTACCCGGATGGCCCAACTTCCTCTTCTTTGAAGAACTTGAGCCTTGGCTCGTGGTCGAAGGTGCTGGAGACACTGAACTCGCCTTGGTCGCCGAGGATCCCGTCGCAACGGCGCTCCCGGAGGTAGTGGACTCGTAGTGCTTGGCCTTATGTTGGGCCCCCATGGCAGGGGGCCTCAAAGGTCTTAGAAGACCGCTCCACTTACTTCTTCTGGGCAGGGAAGACATGCTGCCGGGACTCACCCAGAGCAGGGGCCTTGGCCTGCAGCCACTCGTTGAGGCGCTTGCGTCGGTCAGCCCGCATGCGTGGCACCAACTCCTGACAAGCCACGCAGTCGTCCTCCACATGCGACTAGTCTGAATGTAGGCAGTAGAGGCACAGGGAATGTCCACCGTCTGAAAAGATGTTTCGTAGGTTGCAGCCGGGGCAAACCTTGAAGAGAGGCACCAAGTCTTTCTTCTCCTCCGCCATGTCCACGCGTGGTAGGCCTCGTAGAAGCTTCTGGAATCCTCCAAGAAGAAACTCAATGAAAATCTGCCCTTGATGGGCGCTGAAGAATCCAAAAATGGGTCCCCATTAGTCGGAAGGTTAATCGGTGGAGCTTGAGGCTCGATAGACCGATAAAATAGAGTAAAACTCTTAAAAAATCGCAAAACGCAGTAAAAGCTATAGCACGAGGACTCCAACACTTGAACGTGCGGTACAAATCTGAAGATGGCTGCCAGAGGAGGGGCTTAGGTAGAGAGCAGTCATTGGCTGGGGGCTGTAAGACCAGTTATTGGTTGTTAGGAAAAAGACGTGAAACAAACTGATTTTTTTCTTTACCGAGGATTCCCAGCCTGACGACGGGAATATTCACGTGCATGTGAATCCATGCCAGACCCATGCTGGAGAATGAACAAGCACACTAGTAATGGCAAAAAAAGAAGGGAGGCACCAAGTTGGTACATGGGGGCCCCTATTGTGCTCTACCGAGCCTGTGGTAAAAAAAAATACACAATAGTTGGTAGAACTCGTCCAATGCCACCAGCCATAACTAGGTGATTGTCTATGTGACTAAAAAGTCACAGGAGCAGAGAGAAGGGCGATACTTAATACCCCTTTGGCACTACACTGAAGGTGAGGTGTACCAATCTCTCAGACTATAGAGTTTTGGGAGAGACACTAAGTATCTCTCCATCTTTAACAGCTGTAGTTACTTAAGGATATAGAATACGAATCTTACAGGAGGACCCTAAGGTTCCCCGGCAACATTGCCGAGTTGGGTGCTGCATTCGTAAAACGCATATGCCTTTAAGAGCTATCGAGCAGACAGACTCCATAGTACAGGTAGATTACAAAGAATATAGTTCCAAAAGACAGAACCCACAAAAATGAATGAGTGGAAAAAGGCTCCACTCATTCAGGATTGAAAGAAAAAGGTCGGCCTCCCAGTCAGTGGGGAGGCTCAGAATGCGGGCATTACCACATAGTAATCTTGCTGCCCTGAGCCTCCTCACGGCTGGCGGCTGCCATCTACCCTCGCCGGGGAATCAGGTAAGTCTTCTCCCACCCTTAGCCCCCTCCACAGAATTCCTGTCTATACTATGTGTAGTCTCTTCTCCCTTCACATGGTGGCCATTTTGTTGGTTTACTTTTTTCCCCATGTTTTTTCAATGGCCGCCATGGAAAGGGAAAACTGACTTTGTTTTCCCTTCCCCGGCGGCCATTTTCTTAACACTTTTTTTTCCTGTTCCCAAACGCTGGAGTGTTATGTAACGGAAAAAAATGCCTTTAGCTCCCGCAGTCTCGGAGCTTATGGCACTTGGAAGGATGGGGTGGAATGTGTATAGAGGATTGTGCCTCAGAATTCTCAGCAGATCAGTTGAAGAGCCTGCAATGGAAAGAGCAGGCTGTGCTAGGGTTTGCTACATGTTATCTTAAATAAACACGTCATAAAGCACTATATCTGGCATGGCTAGTGCTTTGTATCAGGTACCATATACTCCAAAATGGCCACGTCACAAGATTTTCGCTGTCCAGCATTTCAGTCTCTGTAATCATCTCACAAAAGCCCATAACCGCCAAAGAGAAACTTGTGAGAGTTGTACTTCCTTTTTCATTCAAATTCTGGAACATTTACTCACAACCATTGGCACTGGCAACTCATGTTCGCAAATCATATAGTAGACCGTCCTGAAAAGAACATAATGTGGAACTGGGGACCTTTGGGCACTAAGCCCTAATTCTTAGCAGGGTAGGACTTATTAAGAAATGGGGACGTTGCCTTAGGTTTATTTGGGGGTGTTATACCTGTTTTCTACCAATTTATGGACCGGTCTCCAACTGGTTCCGAATTGATATTTGTTGTTTCTCACTTGCTTTATCATACACAGTTACTTGAAGTGTTTCTCTTAACATTGCTAACTATCGTCTAACTGTCTCAAAGGTAGAGCGTTGGTGTTCCGTTAGCAGAACCCCCAAAAGTCAATGTATGGGATAGTAATTGTGTGATCGTTCTTAACTGGGGTTTTCATTGCTTAGAGTGCATTCATGGCCTAATAATTAATTATATATTTATGTACCTCTTCTGTCTAACTTGAATGATTGGAGTGTTCTCGTTGTTGCCCTAGGCCACTCTCTCACACTCCTGAGTCTAAGCCTTATTCTTTTGCTAGCCTATCTTGACTGGGTTTTTCTAGACATCAGTGCCTCCCTCTGCTCACCATAGCAAGTTGCCTCTCAGAATCCACCCTCAGGGTAGATTCTGAAAATCCATCTTACGGAGGAATGTCCGTGGGATCACAAATAACACAGGGCTCCGTAAAAGACAAAGGAACAATTGCAAAGACAGAAGGGTTTGGAAAAGACAGAAGGAGACTCGAAAAAGTCAGAAAAGGACAGAGGTAGTTTGGAAAAGACCTAAGAAGGTGACCAAGTAACTGTCATGCCCATCACTCACTCACCAATGCTTTCTTCATTTTAATTTTCTTAGTTTTTTCATTATCTTTAGGTTCATCTTCTTTTTGACCTCCTCCTGAAAGACAATACAGAAAAAATGATAACATACATTAAGAGAGACTGAGCACAAAAGTAAATAAAAGTAATGTGTCAAATCAACAAGACCAAAATCAAAGCGGGTCAGTTCAACAATGCATCTTAAAGTTCTTGGCACAGGCAGTACTTCTGACAAGAGATTGTGAGTGGTCAGAAATGCGAGACAGAAAAGTAGATAACGTTTTCTCACAAGCAGCCATTCTATTTATTAAATAAGAGTGAGATAAACGCCTCACTTTCCCTAACCTAACAAGGATTTCCCTGCCTGTCAAACTAAGACTAAAGGAAAACACTCTAATATCAAAGGCTATTTGTGCCTCACACTTATACATACAAATAAATCACACAGGTATCATATGGCCATTTAAATACTATGAAATAACAGTTGTATTGAAACAAACTTTGTAAACATGTATCCCTGAAACAAGGGTCGGGTCCCCTTGCCCATGATTAATTCAGGATATTTCAAACTAAAGTTTAAATCAGGAAAGTTCCTTTCATAGCCAAGTTCTGCTCCGAATACAAATGTTCTTCAGAGAGCTCCGACCAGATTCGCCAAATAAGATACGTCCTGCCATTAAAATACACCCGTGTACGGCAGGAAACACTACTTCACCCTCCACACTCCACTGCTTCCAGACAGGGCTAAGGAATAATCCTTTTAGGTGCCCAGAATGCTGTGATTACGAGATCGGAGGAACGTAAGTCTGAAAGGGAAATGGCGCCTGGAGCAGAGCGGATGAGGGCGCCGAGGGGCAGAGCAGACAACTGCTGCAGCAGAAGAGGCGACCCTGGACAGTGCAGGCAGGACCAGCAGACCGGGAGAGACCCCAGACCTGGGAGTGTGCATCGCGCACTAGTGGACGACACACGCTGCAGCGGGACAGCACACGCAGCAGCGGGAAGGCAGCCAAGCACCGCGGGGAACCCAGCGGGAAGTGGACAGTGGAGCGGCCTGACGGAGGTAATGGCGACCAACCCCTGTGAATAACAGATAGAAGGTGAGCGGAAGGAGGGAGTGCAGCCCCAGTGGTGACCGGGAGGAGGGTGCACAGACCGCTGCATGTAGCAGAGAACGAGAACGTTGCAGCAAGAAACTGGGCATGAGGACCTGAGGTCTCTAGCCAGTCATTTGCGCACATACCTATGAAGCATTGATTTGGGTTCTAGTTCCCTAAAACCGGACAACACCTCATGTGACTCAGAGAAGCCTTTAATCGAAGTGCCTAGCTCCCACCAGCACAACCAGAGACTGTATTGAACATTGTATAGGCTGGTTGGGAGAGTATGAAAAGTAAAGAAGCAGAGGTGTAGTAGTCAGCGCACTGAAGAGGGGGTCTGAGCATGGGGCAGTTGGTGCGACGGCGGAAGGAAGGACCCCGCGGCAGGACAGTGGAGGAAGGCACAGATGGGAGAAGAGTAAGGACTTGGGACCACACAAAAGGAACCACCATAATGGTAACTGTCAGACAGACATCATTTGGTGTGACAGAGAATCAAGCGTTCTAGGGGAACATCACATGGTTGAGAAGGAGCACTGAGAGTGGCTGCACATTCCCAGAGTAGAGTGGGCCCATCAGGGACCGGTATAGCCGCACAAGGCATGGAGGCACCCATAAAGTTTGGGGGACACTAGGAAGGACCATACGCAGGGAGGCTAAGAAGGTATACAGACATGCGACGAGATGGGGCTTGGAGGGAGACAGTGTGTGACAAGAGCACTCCAACCTCATGCCTGACAGACCAAATAAAGGGAAATCCAAGCACAGCAAAATGGATACCTTTGCACGAAATGGGCTACCTCCAAACGTGTAATGAGTCCCAACGACTGAGACAGCCCTGCCCGAAACTGGCATGAATGTGTGTGTTAGGGAGAATTCTCAATAAATGGCTGATTCCCCTTACCTAATGAGTCCCTCGGCAGCTTTGCTGGATTTCTAGGGTTTATTTTTTTCACCTGGTAAGAGTGTGAGCCTTTTTCCCACGCTTACATGTGTTTTGCTGTGTGTGTTTTCATGTTTAGTGTGATCTTGGGCACTGGAGCCTCACCTACTCGAGGTCACCACTTTTTTTTTGTGTGTTACACAGCACCTCCAATGCAGTGACACAGGGTTGTCTTTGATACTTCCCAATGACTCAATTTTTCTGGGGCTGACTACTGTCCCCCAGAAAAAGGAAAAGTTGTCATTAACTTTATATAGTCATTTTAAACTGCAGACCCAGTACACCCCATCTTACATGGAGTACTGGAAAGGGTTAACTCTTATCCCTTTTTGTCTGTGCCTATTGGAGCCTTGTTTCGCTCCCTTAACTTTAAGACTTGGCTGGTGGCGGTGGTATCTACCATAGCTTTCCTACCACGATTATATTATATAAACGTGGTATTGTTCCAGGCTATTATATTAGCCTCGAACATAAACCCGCTTGACCAAATACATTTTATTTTGGCTCCAGCTGGGTTTAGTCGTCATTTATTTTTGTTAAAATCTTTCTCGTGTTCTTCTCTGTGCGCCAAACCGGGGATAATTCCTTTGTTTGCTGTCGTTTCGCGGGCTTCTGCACAGAAGCCCTCCTTAAGGCGCCCGATAGTCTAGAGGGGCAGGATGTGAGGGAGGGATCTTCGGACCCCTGCCATGGGTTACCTTAGTAACCCAAGTCACACTCTTGTCTGATTGGCTAAGGGGACTGGCCTTGCCAGGCCAGCCACCCTGCTGTGTGAATGACAACCAGGCTGTATGAATGGGGGTAAACTGCATAAAAAGCAGGTCTCTAGGACTGGAAAGTCAGAGTCGCCACTGGAACAAAAGAAACAACGAGGAACTGGAAGAAGAGGACCCCTACAATGACGGAACCGCCCGGTGAAGCACTGCTGCAGTTCCGAATCTCCAAATCCAACGACAGAGAAGATTCTCCAGGAAACCTCTTCCCTTGAGCTGTTGGGACAAACCAGTTTGCCCAAACTACAAGCCAGGACCCCTCCTCTGTTGAATTCGCTGTACAGAGCTACAGTGGGCCGGATAGCCAGGAAGGTCGGACCCTGCTTGGGTTTTAAGGAGCACACCTTTTATTCATCGTTTTGCTCTGCTGCTGGTTTCTTCCCTGGGTGGCGCAGGACCCTGCAGTCTTCCTACTTCGTGTCAGTCCGACAGTCGCTTCAGGAACCGTGAGCCTGCAAGAACCACCAGGAACGTCCGGCTCAGCTCCATCTCCGTTTTAAGGTACTGTGCAAATCTGGTTGTGCGTTTCGCTCAGCCGCGGTGAAAGTGAAATCTTTCTCCAAACCGAGGGCTTGTCCTTCTCTTCTCTTTGAACTTACTTTTGTACCAACCAACCTCGTCTGGAATCTGTGCCACGAACTTTGCCGCAAACTACATTGAACCTATTATCTTGAGCAAAAGACTGTTGAACCATTGACTTTGGCCCTAAGCCTTTTCTATCTGATTTTAACCTTGTAGTCTCCCTTGTTCCATTGCCCTGCTTACTTACCTGTTGGTTTTGCCTAATTTCTAATAACTTTGTATTTCCCTCCCTTTTAAATTGCTGTTGTGCCATTTTGATCCCACTTCATTTTGTGAGCCTAACTTGTCTGGAATTTAGGGGAAGTGGCGTGGTGCATTTATGATTGTGATTTTTAACTTGCTTATAATAGTGAAATGTTATACAACTGTTGAGTAAATAAATATATATTCTTTTACTTAGAAACCTTGAGTCTGTGATTGCCTGAACCATAGTAATTGCTGTCCTTTGTGTAACTATTTGTAGTGATCACTTACTCTTGAGATAAGTCTGGCTGCTCCGCTACTGCTACCACTATAACTGTGTAGTACAGGCTTGTACCAAAGGTGAAATTGTACTGTTACTTGTAGTCCTAATTGTGTGTAGTGTTCCCAAAGGGTACTGCATATAATTCTGCCTAGCAGTGTGGTGTGTAGTGTTGAAAGGCGTGGTACTTGTCCGAATCCACATTCTGTGTTGAGAGTGTCTGGATGGAGAAGAATGGCCTGAATGCACTGTGCGCCTGATTGGCTGACAGACTGCTGAATGCCCTTCGTAGTGATTGGATGCTCGAGTGTGACCCAGCGGAATGAATGGGAGGTCAACAGTATATCTGGGGACCTCTCACTGCTAGGGATCGTGTTCAGAAGTGTTCAGAGCTGAAGTCCAAACTACGAAGAGTAACTGGAGTGAAACTGACGCTTAACCTTGAAGCCCTGCTGGAAGAGAAGAATTGCTGTTGCTCTCCTTCATTAATCTGAAAGCTGCTCTGTCTCCAAGGACTGACCAAGAGAGGACCTGGTAAGGTGCCCTCTTCCCGAGCTACAAGGGACCATCGTGCACCAGCTGATCTTTGCCAAAGCTCCCAGGTAGACAGACCTACGACAGGCTGCCAACCAGAGATGGGGACTGCCGCGGAATCCCAAAGAGAAGCGCCCGGACTGTTGTCCGCCACTGTCGACGACCGCTGTCGCCGACCGGAGCCGCCGTGCTCCCGTTGCCTAACAACTCTTGATCCAAGGACGCTCTCATCTGCATCATCACCCGTCTTATCCCGCTGGAGAAGGCCAGGCCATCGACGCGCTGAGGAGTATCCGCCGGTGGGTTTCCCGCCACCCAAAGACCACAGAGACGCCGACAACTCGACACCCTTGCTGGGCCACAGTTCTTCAAACTCTTTGCAGTCCAGAACTATCGACATTAAGGTGCCTTTTCCTTGCAGGACGTTTACGCTCCCCCGTCGACGAGCACCGCTAGGAAAGAAGCTGCCACTTCACCGTCGTAGCTCACCCTGTTCTCCCTGTGACTCCTGCCTTAAAAGGAGGGCACTCAAGAAGGGCTGTCGATTCCCCGACGAGGAACGCTACAATGCCAGGTACTTTGGGGTTGCAGAACTATTGGAAAGTCTCTGGTGGACAATATATGGTCTGGGCTTGTGATATATATTTATTCTACAGGTTGCCCAGGTGGGGGGGATCTCCACACAGAACTCTGTCTAGGTATCAGGGCCAGTATTCTGCCAATTGTTCCAACGAACTGCTTTCCTCTTACATCTATTGTTGGTTTCCCTTACAAACTGATGTGTGTGACATTTAACCGTACAGTTGATGCACTTTAAAGAGATCTAAAAGTAATTGTGGTACCACGTAGAACTGTATATTTGCCATTATAGATAACCGAGTACAAAGTGAGTTATCGTGATATTGTACATAACCTTGAATATTAATTATATAAAGACTGTGTTTTAACCGATACAGTGTGCGGACATTCCTTTGTGGGTGATTGGGGACTACACTGTACCTAAGAACCAGCCCGCATCACCTCCCGAGAAGCTAGCCTTGATTGCTCGCCCATTGGTACCGTAATAGAGAATCTTGGCAGGGGTCCTCTGTGCCTCTCCTCTACCATATAGAGAGCAGAAGTACAGACCCCCCCCTACGGTCCTTCACACTGGTGGCAGCGGTGGGCTGCTTACAGTTTTAAGAATCAGTGTATAACCGTGCCACTTACAAGGATATCTGCACATTGTTAAATTGAGGTTTAGTTGTGTACAAGATAACTTCACTACAAGCAATGGAATCTATTGCGAATGGTAAATTGACTCAGATGAGCTTAGAGCCTCTCTAAGATGCTTGTGAAGCCAGGGAGTTAGACTTTGTGGATAAATCTAGGGCCGAGCTGATAGCTGCCCTGGTGGACTACCAAACTGATGGTGTAACTCTTGAATGGGGGGGATGCAACCAATGAAGACTCTGCCCCGAGGGTTGTCGCTGAATCTGATTCTGGGAATGCCACCATTCCTGCTGCCTCTGTTCAAAACCTGTTACGCTCACCTGGTCTCTGCGGGGGCTTTGGGGCACGGTTGGAGCCCTCCCGTGACTTGACTCCCCCGAATCGTCTCCCCCTCTAGATTGCTGCTGGGCCTGCTGCTCGAGATACTGGTGTTGCCCCTGAGTGAAGATGAGAGGCAATGAAAATGGAGTGGGGATATGGTGACTTCCCCCAACCCTTTCGTGCCAAAATACAGTGTGCAAGCGCCTTCCCATACAAGCTCACCTGTTGTTTTGTAATGTTGAGCTATCCGTCCTGCTTATCCTAGCAGGGGCGCGTAGAACTGACAGAGTTGCTGCACTGGTCTGTGGAAGTGTTGAGCAAGACCAGCTGTGACTAATCCACTTAGAAGGTAAGTCTTTTAGTTATGACTATTGTTCGATTAGACTGTCTGTAATTTGTCTATAATAATTCTTGCAGTGTTTCATTCCATCCCCCATAGGTATGAAGAAAGAAATCTGAGCCGAGGAGGATCCAGGAAGCCCCTAGAGACTGATGGAGTTTCAACAATGACTGGTGAGTTTATTCATAAGGAAACTCTAGTCTCTTGTATGGCGCGGCCAAGCGTTCGTTATTCGCATGAGTTGTAAACTGTTGTGTTCTTTCTTTCCTTGCAGGTGCAGGCCGACGGCGAAGAATGGCGTCCGGATGCTCGATGAAGATTTGCGGTTGTAGGATGAAGATACCGCAAAGAAAATGGAGACAAGAGGAGCTCCGGGTAACTGGGCGGCCGGATTAGGTAAAATGAAGACTCCGGCTCTGGCAGTGATGGAATGCAGGTAAGATGAAGACTCTGGCTCCGGCAGTGATGGAATGCAGGTAAGATGCGCGCACAGCGATGTAGTGGCTGGCAGCAGGTAAGGAGCGCCCTCAGCGATGAGTAGCTGGATTCAGGTAAGAGGTGCACATAGCGATTTAGCGGCTGGCGGCAGGTAAGGAGCACCCTCAGCGATGAGTAGCTGGATTCAGGTAAGAGGTGCACATAGCGATTTAGCGGCTGGCGGCAGGTAAGGAGCGCCCTCAGCGATGAGTAGCTGGATTCAGGTAAGAGGTGCACACAGCAATGTAGCGGCTGGCAGCAGGTAAGGAGCGTCCTCAGAGATGTCTTCAGGAATGGAGCTGCAGGAATCCAGTGATGCACAGGTAAGCACAGCTGAGAGCGTTACGCTGCTGAAAGCAGAATACCGCGAAGCAAAGGAATGTGGATGGGTTGGCCTTATATAGGCTGGCTCAGGCCCCTCCCTTTAGCCCTGCCTACTGACTCCACCCTGCCTTCCTAGGGACTCTGGCACGTGCCTTCCAAAGCTGTTCTATGGCCACGCCCGGTCCAGCTGCACCTGCCATTGGCCAAGGCACACTTTTTCATGAGCCTGGTGCCAGAGGCGCCAGTACTGGGTCCAACTGGACCCCGAGGATGAGGAAAGACTGGCCCCTCGTCCAGTGGCCATGACAGCACTCCCCTGCAAGGCCCCTCTCACGGGTGATCCTCTCCCTGGTCCAGGCTTGGTGGGATTGTTACAATGAAACCGCCTGATTAGTCGAGGTGCATGGACAAATTCCACAGGCTCCCAAGTGCGATCTTGAGGTCCATAACCCTTCCAGTCGATTAAGTAATACAGTTTTGACCGTACCATTTTAGAATCTAAGTTGTCCTTAACCTCGTACTCGAGTTCTCCTTCGATAATTTCAGGTTCCGGTGGTTTTTTGATCCTAGTCTCAGGCTTCACAGGCTTTAAGAGGGAAATGTGAAATACTGGATGAATTAGCATATTGTCGGGTGGATCTAGCGGTTCTGCGGCTGGGTTGATGATGGCTTTGATTGGATAGGGCCCAAGATACCTGGGGCGGAAGACCCGAGGCCCTTTTAGTGGTATATTTCTGGCAGTCAACCATACTTTATCTCTGATTTGATAATGTGGAGCTTCCTTTCTATGCCTGTTGGCGAACTTCTTTTGCTGTTCTTTGGCTTTAGTTAAGCTCTTGGTTGCTTCCTTTCTAGCTCGTCAAGCAGGTCACAGGAAGATGTCCGAGGGTGCCGACCATTCATGATATAGAATGGGGTCTGTCCCGTGCTAGTGTGGATAGAGTTATTGTAAGCAAATTCAGTTAACCAAAGAACATCCTTCCAGGATCCTTCAGTCAGCTGCAGCATGCATCTCAGGTATTGCTCTAGCGTATGGTTAGTCCTTTCAATTTGACCATCGATCTGGGGGTGGTGACTGGTAGAGAGGCAAAGATGAATTTGCGCTATCTTGCAACAACTCCTCCAGAAGGCTGAGACGAATGGTTTCCCCCGATCAGACATCAGTACTGAAGGGAAGCCATGTAATTTGACTACTTGCTCTAGGAATACGGTAGCCAGGGTTCCAGCAGTAGGAAGTCATTTTAGTGGAATAAAGTGTGCCATTTTGGAGAATAAATCCACCACTACTAAAATTGTGTTGAAGCCGTCGCAGGGAGAGAAGTCTGTAATGAAGTCCATGGATAATGTATGCCAAAGGACCGGTGGTATGCTTAGGGGACGTAATAATCCTGCAGGGCTGGGCATTTGGGATTTCTGCTGTGCGCAAACTCTGCAGGTCGCAATAAATTGGGCCACATCCTTTCTCCAAGTTGGCCACCAATAATTCTTCCTGATCTTGGCCCGTGTTTTAGTAATCCCGTGGTGTCCCTCCGCTAATGATTCGTGGTAGTTGGCTATAATCTTGTCTTGAGTTTCTTTATCCCTAATGTATAGTCTCCCCTGAAAATAGGGTAAGTAGTCCGTGACGGAGTACTATTCTCCCTTACTTAACCATTCTTGTTGGACAGTTTGATCCCTTTGAGATTGGAGGTCTACATTCAATTCCTCCCAACAGGCGGTTACTGCAATCTGGTTCTGAATGCGTTCCTCCGGAATAATGGGTACTGGTTCTGATGGTATAAATGCGTCTTTGCTATTGCCCGTTCGTGACAGAGCGTCAGCTTTTCCGTTCCGCACTCCTGGTCGGTACGTGATTATGAAATCATACTCCGCGGAGAAGAGAGTCCAGCGAAGCTGACGAAAGGATTGGGCTTTGGCTGTTTTTAAATACTGCAAATTGCGATGATCCGTGAAAACGGTGACAGTATGCCTAGCCCCCAGGAGGTAGTGTCTCCAGTTTTTAGGGGCTCCTTTAATCGCCAACATTTCTTTGTCGGTTATGGCATAGTTCTTTTCTGGTGCTGTAAACGTACGGGACCAAAATGCTATAGGGTGTAACTGCCCAGTGTCTGGGTCCCCCTGTGATAACATTGCCCCCACAGCCACGCTGGAGGCGTCGGTTTGAACAACAAAAGGTAGGTCGGGTCATGGATGCCGGAGAACAGGTGTCACACTCTGCCTTTTTTTCACCTGTTTGTCTTTGGTTGGTGTCTTCTTTGGAGCTCCTTCCTTCTTCCTGACTGATCGGGACTTGTACAAGTAAAGGCGAGAATCCTCTGGTTCCAGTGTGAGGATCGCCGTCTGCCTCAGGAGCAGAGTAGCGTTCAGTATCCAGGAAGGAGGATTGTGGCAGCAGAATCCAGGATGGAATAGGAGTAGGGCGTCCAATGCTCACAGCGTGCAGGGAACCCCGCGGGCACCGAAGCACAGGACAGAAGTCCGGGATGGAAGGATGAACGGACCTGGCGGATGCGAGGGCAGTCCAAGAATCGCCAGGAAGGAAATTTTCTAGGAGGCAGCGCGTCATACGTAAACGCTAGAGAGCAATGCTTCTGTGCTGTCGGCCATGTTGGGAGGACCACCGACCCGATGTTGCGATGCAGTATGGACCACAAAGTCCAAAAGGGCCGGAATCGGCGATTCATGACAACAGGGGCTGAAGTGAAAGCTGATTTCAATTCCTGCAATGCCTTTTCAGCGTCGGGGGTCCAAGAAAACGTTTAATTCTTTCTTAGCAAAGAGGTGATAGGGTGGACGATTTGAGAAAATCCTGGGATGAATCGCCGGTAGAAATTAGCAAACCTGAGTACACTCTGCACTCCTTTGGTTGACGACGGGGATGGCCATTGAAGAATAGCTTCGACTTTATGAGTGTCCATGTGTACCTCTCGTGGGGTAAGCATAAAGCCCAAGAACTCTACTTCCGTAACGTGGAAAAGACATTTTTCCAGTTTGGCATATAACCGGTTCTTACGTAGTTTATTCCAAAATGGCTCTTACATGGCCCACGTGCTCCTCCTTGGATGCAGAATAGATGAGGATATCATCGATATAAACAAGGACACAGACGTCCAGCAGTTCCTGGAGTACGTTGTTCATAAAGAACTGGAATGCGGCTGGTGCGATGCATAGCCCAAAGGGCATGACCTGATACTCGAAAAGCCTGTATTTGGTTCGGAATGCTGTCTTCCACTCGTCACCTTTTTTCACTCTGACCAGATGGTAAGCTCCGCGTAGGTCTAACTTTGTATAGATTTGAGCATTCTTTACTTGGTCGAGCAGTTCAGGAATGAGTGGCAGAGCATACCTATTTTTCACGGTAATCTGGTTTAACGCCCTGTAATCTATACAGGTCCTGAGGTCCCCTTCCTTCTTTGGCACGAACAAGAGAGCTGAGTAGGCTGGAGGCTTGGATGGGCGGATGAACCCATTAGCTAGGCACTGACCAAGATATGTTCGTAGATGCTGATTTTCTTGCTCACTCAGAGCATAGATTCTGCTGCAGGGAACTTGTGCTCCAGCGACTAAATCGATTTGGCAATTGTATGTTCTGTGTAGTGGCAGGGTGTTGGCTTGTTCATTTTGGAACACGTCCGCAAAGTCTTGATATTCGGAAGGCAATGAACACGACATTCCCAGGATGGGCTTCTCCTTGTGTTGCAGTTTCCTCACATCCTTAAGGTAGCAGCTCTTGGCACATTCTCGGGGAAAGGGCAGCTTTCTTGTGCGCCAGTCGATCCTTGGGCTATGGGTTTCAAGCCATGGCATTCCTAGGATCATTTGGAACTGGGGGGCCCCTATAAGGTCAAACGAAATGCTTTCCCGATGACCATCCTGACATGTCAGCATTACCTCATCGGTGTGTTGAGTTACTGGCCCAGAAGACAGCTGAGAGCCATCCACTGCAGTGACGTTTTCCGAGTGTGGTTTTTGCTGAAGTGGGAGGCCTATCCGTGCAGCCAACCCCTGATCGATGGAATTTCCAACCGCACCACTATCAATGTAGGCTTCTAGAGCATGTACTCCTGATGGTTGTTGGTGATGGGCTATTAAAACCAGAATGACCAGGTGTGAGGTTGTTACAACTTTCTTGATTACGCTCGACAAGTGGACCTTAACACTTGCCGGGCGTCCGAGGTTTTCCGACTTCTGTTCCTTGTCTTCGTGGTCATTGTCCGTGGCACCTACCACCTTCTTGGGGGGGTTTAGTAGGGCAATCTTGTAAGAAATGTCCAGCCTTTCCGCAATATAAACAAAGTCGTTGTTCCCTCCTTTTTTCTCTTTCAGCCTTAGAAATGGGAGCTCGTAATCCCCCTAATTGCATATGTTCAGGGGTTTCATGACACCTGGCTTGAGTGTACCGAGGTCTTATGTAGACTGATTTCCCTTCCGCCCTCGTGCGATCCATTTTTCGGTCTTGTAATCGGTGGTCCAATTGCACAGTTAGATTGATATATTCTGCACAGCATTCGGGTGGATTAACAACTTGAGCTAGTACGTCCTTTAACTCACCCCGAAGCCCCTGGTAAAAAAGTGTGGTCTGTTTCTCCTCCGGCCAGTTGGTCTGTGCTACGAGGCGGTTGAAGGTGGCAATATAAGTCAATAAGTCGTGGTTTCCTTGTCTCAGGAATAGTAGTTTGTTGTCTAAAGCTTGTCTTAGGGTGTGCCTTGCAAACAGTTTTTCCAATTCCCGTTGGAATTCTGCAAAGTTCTTGAGTATTGGGTCATCCTGGGCCACTAATGTTATAGACCAATCAGCTGCACAGCCTCCCAAATAAGAAAGCACGAAGGCCACCCTTGCACTGTTGTTAGGGAATACTCCTGGTCGGCACAAAAAGTGGAGGCAGCACTGGTTCATGAACACAGTGTATTTGTTCGGGTCGCCAAAGAAGTGTTTGGGTGGAGCAAGTGGAACTGCCCCTGGGAGTACCACCTGCACTGGTGGCGAGGGCTGCGGCAAATGAGTTGGTGTAATCCCAGGTAACAGGACTTGTTCTGCGTGTGCCTGGAGCATTTGTCTTGCCAGATCATCTGTTCATTCTAGGGCTACAATAAGGTCTCTCCTCAGGGAACTAGTCTCTTGCCTTGAGGCATTCACCTCCCCCAATAGTTGGGCTACCTGGTCGGTTTCAGAAGTTTCCATAACAGCCAGGCAGAGATTTGGAGAGGCTTTGCGTTCTGTTACGCTCACCTGGTCTTCGCGGGAGCGTTGGGGCACGGTTGGAGCCCTCCCGTGACTTGAATCCCCGGAATGGTCTCCCCCTCTAGATTGCTGCTGGGCCTGCTGCTCGAGATACTGGCGTTGCCCCCGAGTGAAGATGAAAATGGAGTGGGGATTTCGTGACTCCCCCCAACCCTTACGTGCCAAAATACAGTGTGCAAGCGCCTTCCCATGCAAGCTCACCTGTTTTGTAATGTTGAGCTGTCTGTCCTGCTTTCCTAGCAGAGGCGCGTAGAACAGACCGAGTTGCTTCACTGGTCCGTGGAAGTGTTGATCCAGACCAGCTGCGACCAATCCACTTAGAAGGTAAGTCGTCTTTTAGTTACGACTATTGTTCGATTACACTGTCTGTATTTTGTCTATAATAATTCTTGCAATGTCTCATTCCATCCTTCCATCCCCAAAGGTACGAAGAAGGAAATCGGAGCCAAGTAGGGTCCGGGAAGCCCCTAGGAACTGATAGAGTTTCAACAATGACTGGTGAGTTGGTCTTTATAAGGAAACTCTAGTCTCTTGCATGGCGCGGCCGTGTTCGTTATTCGTCTGAGTTCTAACCTGTTCTTTCTTTCCTCGCAGGTGCAGGCCGATGGCAAAGAATGGCGTCCAGGTGCTCGATGAAGATTCAAGGTTGCAGGATGAACATACTGCAGAGAAAATGGAGAGAAGAGGAGGTCCGGGTAACTGGGCGGCTGGATTAGGTAAGATGAAGACTCCGGCTCTGGCAGTGATGGAATGCAGGTAAGATGCGCGCACAGCGATGTAGCGGCTGGCAGCAGGTAAGGAGCGTCCTCAGAGATGTCTTCAGGAATGGAGCTGCAGGAATCCAGTGATGTACAGGTAAGCACAGTGGAGAGCGTTACGCTGCTGAAAGCAGAATAACGCAAAGCGAAGGCACGTGGATGGGTTGGCCTTATTTAGGCTGGCTCAGGCCTCTCCCTTTAGCCCCGCTTGCTGACTCCACCCTGCCCTTCCCAGGGACTCTGGCACGTGCTTTCCAATGCTGTTCTATGGCCACGCCCAGACAAGCTGAACCTGCCATTCGCACAGAGTGTGCAAGGCACACTTTTACATGAGGACCCTGAGGATGAGGACGGACTGGCCCCTCGTCCAGTGGCCATGACAAAACCCCAGCAATTCCTTGGAACTTGAGTTATTGAGGATGAAATTGGCCTTTGAATACCGCAAGTTGGAAATAGATGCTGAACTTGAGGAGCTGGCACAGCAAGTGTAACTCAAGAATAGGGATCTTGAACTCAAAGACAAGGACACTGAATGTCAGAGAATCCAGCTCGAGTGGAGACTTCAGCTAAACCAGTTGAGAGTGTCAGGTCCCCAGCAACCATGTTTACGAAGATTTGGTTGGTGTGTATGCAGAAGTTTCTGATATCCTCCAACGGATTGAAGCGTTTGAGATGGCTTGTGCAATTCATGATGTAGATAAAAGAGATTGGGCTAAGTGTTTGTTAAGCAGAGTGCCTCAGACTGGATATGACTGTATTCTGAAACTGAGTGTGGAAGAAAGGGGTCAGTATGAGTGCATGAAGTCTGCTTTGATTGCCATGTTTGGCAAGACACCTACCCAATACCTTAAGAGGTTCAGGGATTTTAAGAAACGAGAGAATGCCTTGGGTTGACTGGGTGAGTGCTGCGCACATGAACATGAAGGGGTGGATTGATGGTTACAAAGTGAAAACGTTTGTTGAATTGTCCCACCTTTTGTTTTCTGAGCATTTTATGGAAGCCTGTTCACCAGAGCTGCGTCAGTATATTGCTGACCAGAACATTTTTGACCCCTTTAAGCTGGCTGGGTTGGCTGACAAGTGGGTCTCCCATCGGGTGTCCCCTAAGGACTCCAGTGGGAAGGACAAAGACAAATAAAAGGGGACCTCTCAGAAGGCTGAGGAGTCCCAGAAGCAATCACAGTCGGGTAAACCAAAACCTTCCTCTCCTAAGACCCAAAAACCTGGTGGGGAGAGGTCTGTTGTGGGTGGGAGTAAGAGTAGTGGTCCACCTGCAGCAAAGCAGGGTCCCATTGGTTCCAGTACCATACCCCACACTCCCGGCACTTGTTGGGATTGTGGGGCTCTGGATCACCGAAGGGGTGACCCCAAGTGTAAGGGTAAGGCACTTGGAGTCCGGGCTGTCAGCCTGACCTACCCCTACTCCGTAACTGAGGTGGAGGCCACTGTCCTCCCCTCCTCTACTGGGATCACCTTTGGTGCTCCCGTAGAGATTTGCTTAATGTCCATTGGGGCCTGGGACCAGTACGCAGAAGTACTGGCAACTTTCCCACAGAACACTTGTAGGTTTTTGAGGAGTGTCCTCTTAAACTGCCAGCCTTCTACTGGCTTGAGAGACACTGGGGCAAGCATGACAGTGGCTTGAGCCAGAGGACTATGTAGGTGCTATTCTGAGAACCACCAAGTTAGCGGGTGGGCCTCCCAAAATATCACCTTTAGCCTTAGTCAACATTACGATTGGAGACAAGACAACAAAGCTTCCGGTCCTGGTTCAGGACAACGTGCCTGCAAACATCTTGTTAGGTAACGATTTGGTTGAGTTGGGGATGATCACGGATGGTCTACCCATGGCTGCTGTGGCGGTCACCCGATCGCAGGTCACACAGGGTCCGGCTGCGAGCCTGGTACCCTCGCTGACAACGAAACCCAAGGCACGAAGGAAACGCAAGAGTAAGAAGGCCACCTCTGTGACGGGGACTCCTGTTCTTCCTGCTGTTCCGACAGCACCCATTGGGATTCATGCTCCGGACGGGCTGGGTCCAGTGGTGAACCCTGTCTCAACTCCTGTGGGAGAAGAGCCAGAAGACTTTCCTGTGGGAGAGGTACTCAACCCGGAGGACCACCCCAACCTTCAATGCTTGTTAGCCGAAGGGGGAACCTCCTGGGCAGACTTCTGTAAGGGGCAGAGAGAGTGCCACTCTCTCAAGGGTCTTTGGAAGCAGGCCCTGTCCCAGGCACAAGGAGAAGTGCCTAGGACATTCCGGATTTATTAGGAGGGTGACCTCCTTGTCAGTGAGCCCACTAAGCCTGAACCTGGTGCCCCCAAGAGGTTGGAAGTACCCCAGGTTTACAGGCCCTTCCTGCTGCAGTTGGCTCATGAGGTGCCCTTAGCTGGTCATCTTGGTACCAAGAAGACTAATCGGAGTCTCTTTGCCCATTTCTACTGGCCTCGGATGGGAGTAGAAGTGGAGTCCCACTGCAGGACTTGCCCAACTTGTCAGTTGTCTGGCAAGACTACAGGCAGTGTAATTGCGTCACTGCAGCCGTTGCCAGTGGTTGGCATATCATTTGAGAGGGTGGGCATCAACATTGTCAGTCCCCTTAACCCTCCCACTTCAGGTGGACATCGGTTCATCCTGGTCTTGGTTGATCATGCCACCAGGTAACCGGAGGCTATACCACTTCGGACCGTTACTGCCAAGGTGGCTGCCAGGGCTCTCCTGGGCATTTTCACCCGTGTTGGATTCCCTAAGTAGATTGTCTCGGACATAGGAACCAACTTCATGTCTAGTTACATGAAAACCATGTGGAAAGAGTGCAGTGTAACCTATAAGTTCTCCACCTCTTACCATCCCAGACCAATGGTCTGGTTGAGAGAATTAATAAAACTCTCAAGGGCATGCTAGGTGCTTTGGAAGAGCCCCTAAGGAGGAAATGGGATCTCCTCTTG
This sequence comes from Ambystoma mexicanum, assembly GCF_040938575.1. NCBI lineage: Eukaryota > Metazoa > Chordata > Amphibia > Caudata > Ambystomatidae > Ambystoma > Ambystoma mexicanum. The sequence goes on from NC_090932.1 coordinate 1,681,378,568, forward strand.
CCATGCCTGCTGTTTGCTTACAGAGGGGTATATCAAGAGGGTGTTGGTTTCAGGCCCTTTAAGTTACTCTTTGGACATTCCTTGAGGGGGCCCCTTGCCTTCATCAGAGAAGGTGTGGAAGCCACCCCACCAGGTCCCGCCAAGCAAGTGAGGGACTATGTGTTAGGCCTCAGACGGAGGATGAAACAGATGATGGGTCAGGCAACAGCAAATCTCAAGGCCAGCCAGGAATTGAACAAGTACTGGCATGACCTTAAAGCATCGCAAGTGGATTGGACTCCGGGACAGGAGGTCCTCATGATGGAGCCTACCAAGCCTCGAGCTTTGGCAGATAAATGGACTGGACCCTTCAGGATAATCTCCAAGATGGGCGAGGTCAATTATCTGGTTGACATGGGAGTCTCGGGGGTAGCCCCTCAAGTATTCCATGTTAACAGGCTCAAGCCTGTCTACAGGCGAGCGGAAGTCTCATGTCTCTTGCTAGCTTCAGAGCAAAAAGAGGATGAGAGTGAGCCCCTTCCTGATTTGCTGCATAGCAACCCTCAGGATGGCTCAGTGGCGAGAGTGCATCTCTCTCCCGATCTGATGACAGAGCAGCAGAGAGGCTGCAGGGCTTTGCCCCGGCAGTATGCCTCTCGGTTTTCACTGACACCAGGTCTTACACCGTGGTGGAGCCACGAAATTGACACTGGTGACAGTGTGCCTGTCAAAAGCAGGTGCTACCGTATGTCAGATACAGTTAAGAACCACATCCAGGCTGAGGTCACCAAGATGTTGGATGTGGGTGTTATTAAGCCCTCAACCATTCCCTGGTCCAGTCCAGTGGTCCTTGTCCCCATGGCAAGTTCCCAAGCAGGTAACAAGGATTGGAGGTTCTGTGTGGACTACAGAGAAGTCAATGCCGTCACCAAAACTGACACACACCCATTGCCCAGGGCTGATGAGCTCATGGACACCATAGGTGCTGCCAAATTTGTGAGCACCTTTGACCTTACCTCAGGCTATTGGCAAATAGCTCTGACGCACCATGCCAAGGAGAAGATGGCGTTCTCAACACCAGAGGGACTCTACCAGTTTAGGGTCATGTCTTTTGGGTTGAGGAATGCCCCTGCCACCTTCCAGAGATTGGTCAATCATGCGCTCAGTGGGCTGGAGGCCTTTTGTGTGGCCTACTTGGATGACATTGCCGTCTACAGTTCCACCTGGGAAGAGCATTTGACACATCAGGATAAGGTGTTGCAGGCCTTCAAAAGGGCTAACCTCACTATCAAGGCCACCAAGTGCCAGATAGCTCAGAGGAAAGTCCTGTATCTTGGTCATGAGGTAGGAGGGGGTCAAATCCAACCTCTCCCCAGTAAAGTACAGTTTGAGAGCCTTTTTGGGGCCTCACTGGGTACTATCGCAATTTCATGGCGTACTATGGAACCATAGTTGCACCACTGACAGCTCTGACTTCACCCAAACAACAATTGGACTGAAGACTGTCAGAGGGCCTTTGATGGCTTGAAAGAAAGTCAGTGTAGGGCACCCGTGTTGTGTGCCCCTGATTACAGCAAGCCCTTTATCGTTCAAACTGACACCTGCGACACCGGAATTGGAGCCGTCTTGCCCCAGTTAGATGACAAAGGAAGAGAACATCCAATCATATTCATCAGTAGACAACTTAAGGGTAGGGAACCTAGGTGAGCTACTGTTGAAAAGGAATGTTTTAGTATAGTTTGGAGCCTTAGGCGTTTTAGGCCCTACCTTACCGGGTCTACCTTCAAGGTCCAAACAGATCATAAGCCCCTGAAGTGGGTTATGCAGATGAAGGGTGAGAACCTGAAGCTGCTCAGGTGGTCCATTAGCCTGCAAGGGCTAGACTTCACCATGGAGCATAGACCAGGGAAGAGTCACGATAATGCAGATGGCCTTTCCAGAAGGCATGTTGACCGTCTGGATGAGGGTGTCTATCTCGTGGGAGATTAGGCACCCTAACCTGAGTCTGGGGGAGAGGGGGGTGACTGTGATGCTGGAAATGCATCAGAGGGACAGGGCCTCTGTATCCTTGTCCTTTACTGCCTTTTATTGTGTGTTCTGTCGTGTTTTCCGTGAAAGAGTTCATGTGGGACTCCTGGCGGTGCAGCTCTCTCTTTCGGTTTTGGTGAACAGACCCATGGGATACCCTTATGGCATCCATGGGTGGGGGTACAACCCTTTGCCCCTAGTGTATATTTCTGGGAACCTGTGTGTGGCCCACAGAGCAGGGTACGGGCTGCTGGCAGCTCTGTGCTGAATTCACTGGTGCCCTGAGCGTCCTCCATTTTGGGATGCCCAGGCCCTGTCATTGGAATCGGTAGATTCCTGATGGAGACAAGATGGCCCCCGTGGCCTCTTGCCTTCCATCGCCCGTTACCTTGATCTTCCCGAAGTTCTGGGAAGCCCGGACCCTGTCCCTTCCCACTGACTGGCTGTTGGGTGGAAGTTCCATATTTGGTAGTGTGGGGAAGTGCCGACCAGACTGGCTGGAGCCTTTCCAACGACCGTATGTTGTGGTTACACCTGTGGGTGGGAACTGGGTGAATGGAGTGTGTGACGAATATGCACTTCCTGTTGTGGATGTCTGGTTTCTGGTGTTTGACACAATGACTGAGACAGCCCTGCCCCAAACTGGTATGAATGCAGTGTGTAGTGTTGAAAGACGTGGTACTTGTCCGAATCCACATTCTGTGTTGTGAGTGTCTGGATGGAGAAGAATGGCCTGAATGCACTGTGCCCTTGATTGGCTGACCGACTGCTGAATAGCTTTCGTAGTGATTGGATGCTCGAGTGTGACCCAGCGGAATGAATGGGACATCAACAGTATATCTGGAGACCTCTCACTGCTAGGAATCGTGTTCAGAAGTGTTCAGAGCTGAAGTCCAAACTACGAAGAGTAACTGGAGTGAAACTGATGCTTGACCTTGAAGCCCTGCTGGAAGAGAAGAATTGCTGTTGCTCTCCTTCATCAATCTGAAAGCTGCTGTGTCTCCAAGGACTGACCCAGAGAGGACCTGGTAAGGCGCCCTCTTCCCGAGCTACGAGGGACCATCGTGGACCAGCTGATCTTTGCCAAAGCTCCCTGGTAGACAGACCTACGACAGGCTGCCGACCGGAGACAGGGACTGCTGCAGAATCCCCAAGAGAAGTGCCCGGACTGTCGACGACCGCCGTCACCGGCCGGAGCCGCCCTGCTCCCGTTGACTAAGAACTCTTGATCCAAGAATGCTTTCGTCTGCATCATCGCCCGTCTTATCCCGCTGGAGAAGGCCAGGCCATCGACGTGCCGAGGAGTATCCGCCGGTGGGTTTCCCACCATCCAAAGACCACAGAGATGCCGACGACTCGACGCCCTTACTGGGCCACAGTTTTTCAAACTCTTTGCATTCCAGAACTGTGGACATAGAGGTGCCCCACACGCCTCTTCCTTGCAGGACGTTTACGCTTCCCCGTCGACGAGCACTGCTAGGAAAGAAGCTGCTACTTCACTGTCGTAGCTCACCCTGTTCTCCGTCGAACGTTCAACGACCCGTGACTCCTGCCTTAAAGGGAGGACACTCAAGAAGGGCTGTCGATTCCCCGACGAGGAACGCTAGAACGCCAGGTACTTCGGGGTTGCAGAACTATTGGAAAGTCTCTGGTGGACAATATATGGACTGGGCTTGTGATATATCTTTATTCTACAAGTTGCCCAGGTGGGGGGGATCTCCACACAGAACTGTGTCTAGATATCAGGGCCAGTATTCTGCCAATTGTTCCAGCCAACCGCTTTCCTTGTATATCTATTGTTGGTTTCCCTTACGAACTGATTCGTGTGACATTTAACTGTACAGTTGATGCACTTTAAAGAGATCTAAAAGTAATTGTGGTACCATGTAGAACTGTATATTTGCCATTATAGATAACTGAGTACAAAGTGAGTTATCGTGATATTGTACATAACCTTGAATATTAATTATATAAAGACTGTGTTTTAACCGATATAGTGTGCGGACATTCCTTTGTGGGTGCTTGGGGACTACACTGTACTTAAGAACCAGCCGCATCACCTCCCAAGAAGCTAGGCCTTGATTGCTCGTCCAATGCTACCGTATTAGAGAATCTTGGCAGGGGTCCTCTCCACTACCATAAGGGGAGCAGAAGTACAGACCCCCCCTCTGGTCCATCACAACTATATCAATTAGTTAATATACCGTACGAAAGCCTGCAGCTGTTTTTCCTCAGGCTGGACTCATTGGTGAGGGGGTTCATGTGGGGAGAAGGGAGGGAGGTGCAAGATCTCGTTGAATATGCTGCATAGGGACTACGAAGCGGGAGGAATCAGACTGCCTAATTTTGAGGCGTACTACCTAGCTGGGCAACTACAATTTGTCATAAATTGGCTAGGGGACGAGGGCTCACTAGACACAGAGCTATTGCAGAAAGAGGCAAGACCGTACTATTTGAAGGAGGTTTTGTGGGTAGGAAACGCCAGCTTGAGAGGGTCGTCGGTGCTCATGAAACTGGTTCAGAGGATCTGGCACACGCTTTGGAAGCTGGTGGGAAAGCAGGACCCGTACTCCAGCAACATACCCCTGGCTGCCATATGCGGAAGAAACCCAGAAGAGGTGCGCAACCTACGACTACACTGGGAAGCGAAAGGAATAGTCACGATCAGTGACCTACACAGAGAGAAGGGATATGGGTGGGCTTTTCGGAACAGGTGAAAGAATATGACATCTCCAAAGGGCAATTTCTGGTGCACCACAGGATATTGAAGACAGCAAAGAATAAATGGTTGGGGCTTAGAGAGAGGGAGGGAGGGGACATGTTAGACACACTATATGACGTGGCTAAAGGGGGACACATGATCGAGAGCTTACAAGGTGATGGGACAGGTGGGGCTGTGGGTGAGAGCAAAATCGGAGAGGGATTTGGGAAGACCTTTTACAGGTGAGGAATGGGCATAAGCACTTGCGTACACATGGAAGCTCTTCAACCACTACCCGTCACCTCTTGCCCAACGCATCGCTACTTTCTGCTCCAATTTTCAATGTTATGCGGATGACAGTCAGCTCTCTTTCTGGGTCCCCTCATCCACCTGTGCTTCTTCTATCATACCAGAGTGTCTGGCCGCAATTCAGGAATGCTGTGCCACCAATGGAAAAAAAATCTCTCTCTCTCCCTCCTTCTCCCTCTCTCCCTTCCTTTCCCTCTCCCTTTCCCCTTCTGGGTCTCCTTCCTGTGAGGCTAAGAACCTTGGTGTCATCTTCGACTCCATCCTCTCCTTCTCTCCTTACATCTCTGACGTCTCTAAGAAGTCAAGCTATCCGATGCACCTCCTCAGAGGTATTCTTCCTTTTTTCACTTTCCCCCAGAAGCTCATGGTCAACAGAGCTCTGGTCCTCTCTAGGCTGGACTATTGCAACAGCCTCTTTCTTAATCTCTTAAGCCTCTACTCTTCGACCTTTACAACCTATCCAGAACAGGACTGCAAGACTTTTCGTTGGCCTCCAGCCCAGGGAATGTATTTCTCCAGCTCTGAAATCTCTTTACTGGCTCCCAGTGGCTGCAAGGATCAAGTTCAAGACCATCTGCATCGTCCACAAGGCTTTCTGGGGCCGGTGACTACTCTACCTCCAACTTTCTCTTCCAAAACATCTTCCTTCTCGAACTCTGCGTTCATCCACCTCCTCACTGAGGGCAGACACTTCTCTAAGCAGAAAGTTGGGGGCAGATCTATCTCCTAGGCTGGGGCCTCCCTCTGGAACAGCCTCCCTGCCTCTCTCACACTTGAGCAGAACTACCTCCGGTTCCAGAAGCAACTCAAGACCTTCATTTTGGCTTCCGCTTTCTCTCTTCCTCTCCCCTGCTGATGAACCAGACTGCTCCGCGCACTGGTCACCCTTTGAACTCGGGCCCAGGCTCCTGCATGTCCAGTTGCCCTTGTACTGCCCCTGGGCTCCCCTGCACTTAAGGGTCTGGGTATCTGCAACCGTACAGTCCCTTCTCTCTGCAATTATGAGCTACCCACTGGTTGCACTTGTGAGTTAACTGTACTTCCCTCTCCCCCCCCCCCGGCAAGTCTCCCCTTCCCTCTTCCCTGCACTTGCGTGATCTGAATGACACAAGGCCTAGTAAGATCATTATTGTGTCCTTCCTTGTTTCCCCCTCCTTGTCTTGTCATGCATAGAAACACTTGTGTACAGGCACGTTATAAATGCCATATCATATCAAAGGAGGTTCTGGGGCACTCTGACCTTCACACACACACACACACACACACATCTCACTCACTCCCTTCCGCGCCATCCTGCTCCAAGGTCTCCACTCTCGTTTTGAACTATAATTCATCCCTCCCAGCACCTCGCAATACAAATTACATGGTTGTATTTCAAAGACATACAATGCCCGCGCTCTTTGAAAATCCAGAAATAGTTACTTTTAGAGTTGGTAGTCAGAGGGTACCTGGTGCCATGGAATTCTGAGGTCTCAGAGCTCAGTTATTTATATGGGCTATAACTCGTGGTCGCCTGGGGATGGGCCGGGTCATGCTTTGGCCAGCGTGAGATAACATGTACACCACATGCCGGTCTCTGATCGCTGCCTTGTATGGAACATACCTCTTGGGTACAAAACACATCTTTGCAACACTGTTAGAACAATGAATAGGCGGTGTGGCGGTTGGAATTGTCCTCATGGGGGTCCAGGCATGGCTGAAGATTTCCCTCGTCTCGCAATTTGGGCCTAATGCATGCACTGCCGCATTTACTGCGCTGGCCTGGTCTCTTAACTACAATTACTAACATCTATGCTGAAATAGCACTATTAATCGTGCCATGCGCTACACTTATGTGGGTGGATCACATTTTATTATATTGAGGTGGGCCCCTTTATATGTGGGGAGAGCCTTTCACTGTCTCCCATCCCCCCTGACCCATCATAGTGTTTCAAATGCATCTCGCCTCACTCTAAAGTGTTTGGGTGGGCGGGGGAACGGGGCTGTCCCCATCCCAAGTTCCCCCTTTCTTTACTTCTACAGTAATAAACTCTGTAATACCTCTGCGCTCAAGCTCCATACTCTCTGCTTCCACATATGGCTGAGTTCCCTAGTTCCCTTTATTGGCACCCAGGCACTACACACTGAGCGCAAACCCCCCCCCCCACTCATGCGTGTACTTTTCAGGTGAGCAAGTGATATAGATGCATCTCCCCTCCCCCGCCAGATCCACCCAAACCTTTGTGTAATTTTTTAGATCAGGAGGTGGGTTAATGATAGTATGGTATAAACTGTCACCTTCATCTCTATACGGGAGGGAAGAACATTTTAATCTTTGGACCACTCGGTGTGATATCAGTCTGTGTTTCGCTATCTTTCGTCTTCCGAGGTGCTTTTGGAACCCCAATTGATACCATCATTCTTGCGCTATGGGGTGCTGCACTAGCACAACATCGAAGTCCTAATTGGCATGTGCAGAAGATGACTAGGGCGAATGTTAGGCAAAGTTTGTATGCAGTACCCTTTGGGAACACTACACATAACTATGACTACAGGTGTAAGCAAACCAAGTCTGTACTACACAGCTTTGGTAGCTGGGCTGAGCAGCCAGGCTCATCTCAAGAGGGCAATGTGAGCAGTAATGATGTTACACAGAGGTCTACAATCACAGGTGTTCAAATAAACTCTTACACTCAAGGTTTATTTGAAATATACTTATTAATTTATTTATCTGTCAGTTATAAAACAATCATAAGAAGGAGGCAATTATATAACACACAAATATACTTCAATACTATTTCAGAATACTTTTCAAGAGGAGTAAAAGGCAAAGGTTATTAGAACATGAAAGGTTACAATTATTCTTAGACAGTGTAAATACTTTGAGTTCACCAGAAGATTCAATTGAATTCAATAGGCTAGGCCAAAGTCAATGGGTTAAAGTCTTGGATAGGATAAAGCGGTTCTGGTAAGTAAACGGTAAAGTCTCTGCACAAGTTCTCAGAAGTAGTTTGTAAAAAGAAGAATCATATGTTGGGTCACAAGCTGATTAGGCCTGCGAGTTGCAAAAGTTTCAAGCACTTTCACCGCAAGAGGTAAGTACTCTCAGTCCGATTTCACAGTACCTTACTATGAAGGAAAAGATGCAGCTGATGACTTCTGTTCCTGGCAGTTCCTGCAGATCTCGCTGTTCCTGTGCCTCAGTCGTGGGGACAAGAGGGAGGACGTCAGGGGACTTGTGCACTGCACTGGAACTGGTCAAAAAGCTCGCAACTGGCAAACTTCAATTCCAGTGTCTGTAAGTAACGCACACAAGCTGGTAACCCTCTCCTTGGTTATACGGTTTCCTGCAGCACTCTGAGGAAAATGCAACCAGCTCCGAGATGGGTATCCGGGTGGCTTACTGTTGAGTTGATTGGTCCCACCAACTCAAATGGAGAAGTCGTCCTTGCAGGGCTTCTTTGTCGAGGTGAACTTGGCGATTCGGACCTGCAGCAGGGCTTCACTGTGCAAACCAACGGTCCAGGAGTTGCAGCAGCCGTCCTCTTCAAGCTTGTCTTCGGTTCTTTCGTTCCAGTGGTTGACTTTGCCTTCCAAGCCAAGAGACTAGCCTTTTATTCAGTTCTGTCTCATTAATTCCAGCCTAGCTGTCACTCACCCAGCAGGGTGGCTGTCCAAGCCGGACAGTCAGTCAGCCAATCACCACAGAGTGCATTTGGGTCTCCTAGGAGACTAAGCACAGGGAGTTTCGGGCACCTCCCTCACTTCCTGCCCACCCCAGACACTCGGGCGCCAGAGGCGGGTTTCACTCCTGAAGCCTGTCAAAGGCGAATGAACAAAGAGACCAAACTAGGTTTGGCGGGCAGCGACAAACTCTAGAAGGACCTTTCCACAAAGAAACGGCGAAAAAAGAAGACCGGGCCCTGTTTTTACAGAGGCGGCTCAGACGCCATCTTGAAAAACATGGTTCCCACAATTCAACGTTACCGTAGCTACAAATAGTTTGAGGCCGGGAAAAATCATGGTAGTTGGTTGTAAAACCACTGCCATCAGCTATTCTGAGAGGAAAGGGTAACATTTGACTGCTACATGAGTATCTAGACACAGGGGATAACAAGTAACCCCTCCAGCACTAAAATAGGGTGTGCTGGGTCTAGGAATTTAAAAGACTAGTAAAGTCAATTTCACTTTACTTACTCTGGGAAACAGTAGTTTATCCCAGAGAAGGTATTTAAACCTTGGGAAAGCCTGAAAGGCACTGCATGTAGGGTGTTGTGTAACACAAATGAAAAGATGATGCCTATGGAGTTGTTCAAACTCCATAACCAAAGAAAACACAGAGGTAAAACACACATCAAAATACATGTGTGTGCAAAAAAAGCTCACACTCTCTCCAGGTAAAAAAATCAAGTCCTCAAAATCCAGCAAAGTTGCTGGGGGTCTCTAAGGTGAAGGGAATTAGCACATTTTTGAGCATTCTCCCTAACAGTGAACACGATAATGGGCATCAACATCTTCAAGATTGCTCCAAGCCAAGACGGGGCCTAATTGAATGCCAAAGTAAGCCAATCACTGTCCTGTATTCCTCCCTCCTTCTTTATGCGTACACCTAGGCCATGGATAGCTGCAATGAGGTGGGATAACAATGAATTCTCTGCGTCCTCTGGAGGCACAAGTGTGCAGCAGGAATTGCAAAATGTTTTGCAAACCCCTCCTTCCATTGCTGTTAACATGTCCAACACATATCGGTTCTGCATCGTCATGATTCTCAATGCACACAACGCAACCTTGATCGCATTGAACCCATTCTCTGTATCGTTTGCAAGCTGGACCCGCTCCCATCTGACAATCTGCAACCGTTCGGCATTTGCTGCCGCCTACACTCTCTGCAAAAGTAAAGATGCAAAAAAGGATTCTTCTGAGCTGAAGAGCCCGTATTCTTCTGGTATTTCAGCAAACAATGCGGAAGAGTCTTTAGATATGTAATTCGATCTTTTTGTCCTCTTTAGGTGTTGGAGCTGTCCTTTTTCTGGCAGGATGTGGAGTTCTTGTGTGGGTAACAGGCCCTTATCTTCATTTTCTAATGTAGGGAGACTAGTTGGCCCCTCAGCAGACAATGCTCCCCCCTTCGGGATGGCTAATAGTTTAGTTTAGTTTATTAATTTGTAAAGCGCGCCAAGCCGAGAGGCATCTGGGCGCTATGCATATAGGTTACACACAAACACAAGTCATAGGAACAAGAGTATAATACAAACAAAGTTACATATATACATCAGACAAAATGTACATAGATATTTACAGAGCAGGTTGTGGTTATGGGATTGAGGCAAGGTCTTGCTCATGGAGCCACACTTACCTTTTTCTGGAATACAAGGTAAGAAGGTTCCTCTCTTAGCGAGAGTGGGAGGGCATTCCATTTCTTTGCAGCAAGGACTGGGAAACTAACCCTGCCTGTTCTTTGTTGCTAGAAGTGTCAGATTTTGGCACAGAGCGTCTGGGCTGTTCTGGAGGGCCGCGTTGTAGTGTGGCATGTAATATTATTGGACAAGTAGATGGGCACTTGGTTAGACAAGCACTTTTGCGTGAGAGACAATGTTTTAATGTTTTAATAGCGCAGAGTACAAGGTGACCAGCGAACAACAGCCCCTCCATGATGGTGGGAGGTGCAAGTAAGCTTGTTGGCCACAGACCCAGTAGTAATCCATCATTGCTGCTGTTCCCTTCTTCATGACTGCGATCAGGAGGGCCTTATAGCAACGTTCGTTGGAGCGGACAAAGACTGTACCCTTGCTGCGGAAACAGAGTCTATGTTCTTCTTCCTTGTGCACTCGCATCAGCTTTTCCATTGTTGTAATCCACGTCAGCTTTGTGATATGCTCTGTCCAGATTCGTGCACAGAAATTGTCCACCCCTGCTATCGTCTCCATGTTGTATGTACCAGTCCTTCTGTGAAGCAAGGTAGTGTGGTGTCCTGCCAGTAGTTATTGACATGTTTATGTCCTTTCACCATCAGATAGGGCAACTCCACACACTTGTTGTTTGAATCGCTGTTGCACTGTACAAGATCTGGACCCACCATTTGTAGATGCACACTATGTGCCTGGAACGTTCCTTTTATTCTGCACAGCGCAAGATGTAGTAGGCATTGTGCCTCTATAATAGGGACTGCTTGCGGTACAAACACCTTGGGAGCACCGGACGCATGCGAAATGAGTGAACACACAACAGCTTCCATTCACAGCATTTTTTTCCACACTACTCATGTCGGAATACCATGAGTTGGTAAACTCGGGATGACGGATAGCCTCAATTACATTCAAACCCAGTCCTTGTTGCGTATCATACTTTCTTCATACTTCTCTTTTCATTATTCTATACATGTTCTCAGAGGTGCCAGCTTTAACAGTGCTATTGAAAATAACATCATACTGTCTCGAATTGTTAGACAATCCCCTATTTGCTGAAAACAACCTTTCAAATGTTTCCCAGATTGTCATGTTATACCTGTTATAATCATCACTGCGGAGCTGCAGCAGAGGTGAAGCAATCTTGACAGGAGTCCCTCTCTGTGTGCAGTCTGTTTCCAGTGCTGGTCATTTGGAGGAGGAGCCAGCTTTGAAAAAGCAGCCCGCAACACAGAGCGTCCGCGGATCTGCAGCAGAGGTGAAGTAGTCTTGGCAGTAGTTCCTGTCTGTGTGCAGTCTGTTTCCAGTGCTGGTCGTTTGGAGGAGGAGCCAGCTTTGAAAAGAAGTCCGCAACGCAGAGAGTTCGCGGAGCTGCTGTAGAGGTCAAGCAGTCTTGGCAGTCTGGGCTAAGTCTGCACTAAGCTTGAGCAAACGTGATGCTAGAGAGGTGACTTTCTGCCATGGACGGGCATGATGTAACCACTGACTCCTTATTCCCAGCACAGATGGAAGCCGTGAACAAGAAGCTTCAGGGGAGCACGGAGAGCCAGCCCAGGCCAAGTCCAAATAGGTCGGAGGTGAGTGACCCCCAGGGGGCTAAGGGAGTGGGTCTGATTGACCACCGGCCACTCCTAATTGATTCAGGTGTAAGGGGATTGACAGACTGCCTCAATGATGTGGAAGTTTCTATTGTGGCTAGCATGGCGCTCTTCATGGACAGCTACCCGCCAAGTGGGGCCCCGGCGCCAATGGCCATGACGAACACCAGCAATAACATTGAGGGGAACGCTAGTCCCAGCACATTGAAGACGAGAGGAGACATCAAAGGGCAGCGGACTGCAACGACCACAATGCAGGCTGCCCTGACCAGCCCACAGAGTGGGGGTTTGCAGGAGCTGGCATTGGAAACAACACCGGCACGTATAAACCCAGTTGGAATCAACAGCTCAACCCACCCCCACCACTGATTCCCAAGTAGGCACCATCTTGGACAGTGGGGGCAGTGAGATATGGAAGCACCCAACGTATAAGGGGTTATTTAGGCCTCCGCAAAATTCCATATTTGACTTGGTGGGGGAAAAATTGGAAAGATGCCAAGCAACACTAATAAGCAGTGGTGATTCCTATCTTCAAAAAAGGGTCAAGGTCAGACCCAAATAACTACCGGCCTATTGCATTATTGGATGTAGCTGGCAAAGTGTGTGCGCCGCCCTGATCCTGAGGCCTTTGGCGAAATGGAGCATCTCAACCATTCACAGAGACAGATCTCTGGCAGGCAGGGTTTGTCAGGGGGATCGGAACCTCGCTCAACATCTTAATAATAAACATCTTAAAGGCCCGGGCAAGGAGAAGGAAAACAAAGATACATAAGGCATTTATTGACCGAACACAGGTCTTTCATACCTTTAAAACGGCCAAAGCTATGGAGGAAGCTGGATGACTGGGGGTGCCCTAAAGTCATTTCAGACACAATGAGAGATCTATACTCATAAATGAGTGTAAGGGTAAGGCTAGATTGATCAGGCCTCTTTATCCGACCCAATAGCTACCAACAAAGGTCTGAAACAAGGATGCCCCATGGCCCCTGAACTAATTAACCTCTTTATATCGGACCTGAAAGAGGCCATGCCGATATCAGATGTTTTCCGTCAGAATTAGTGGGCGTTCCCATTGGTAGTGTTATATGCAAACGACTCGACAGCTGGATGGTCTACAAACCTATGTTGCTGTCAATGGACTCAAAATTAATCCAAAAAAAAATCACAGATTATGACTTTTGGAGAGGAAAAAAGGGGAGGCACGGGATGAATCACTCATGGCACATAAGGGGCAAAGGAATTCCAGAGGTAATCTCCCTCACATATTCAGGTGTCTGCTTGAACACCGGGAACAGAAGTCCCAAGAGTTAGCCCTGAGAAATAAAGCGAAAACCTAGCGGCTCTGGCCAGGCTTCTCCTGAACAGGTATTGCGGCTTCTCATTAGTGCCCCTAGTCTTCTACCGCATGAAGGTATTGCAATTTTAACATATGGACCCGAAACATCATTCTCATTTCCAGCGGAGAATTGGCCAAAACTCGAAGGGATCTTTTGGAAAAGAGTTTTGCGATTGCCAAAAAGTATACCCATCCAAGCAATCAGGATGGAACTCGGCTTAACATTAATGAACGCAGTAGTGATTTGGAAATCCCTCTCTTTATACCGAAAATGCATCGAAGTTAACCCCAAGGGAGGATTTGGGGTGATAAAAAAAAACATTTGAGCCAAACACCGAAAGAACCCTAGAAGAATGGAAGATCATCTGCCAAGCGATTGTAACAGAGCTAGGAGAAACAGATAACAGCCCGACGGAGAATCCCGCCAGGATCAAAAAATGTATTGGCATAGTTGACCTAAGGCCAACTTGACCTACTCCCATTTGACCGCATCTTTTTTACCGAATTCGGTACACTTTAATTAGAAAAATAGTTGTGGGGTGGGGTAAGGGAAAAGGATATGGTGGGAGGGAGGCGGCCAGGGGGGTCTCACCCTGCATTAGGGAGGGTGGCGGGGGTCTCCCACCGCATTAGGTAAAAAAATTAGGTCAAATAAATTAGGTCAAATGGGCAGTAGGTCAAGTTGTTTAGGTCAAACAACCCATATCCTCAAAAAGAAGCTCTACGTGCAGGACTGGATAATAACCCAGAAAGAGAGGCAGTCATATAGATAATATGGCAAACCTCTACGAGAAGCAAGGAAGCTAAACACGCTTCCAAAATATCTAGAGAAATTCCCAAACAAGTACTTCAGAGCTCAGTTCCTGAGATTTCACTTAAACCTGTTCCCAACAAGAGAAATTCCGAAACTAAGAGCAAGAACGAGCTGATTTTACATAACATGCAGACTGCGTCTGCATAAAGACTCAAATGAAACTTTAAAACATCTGATATAATTCTGCCCAACTCTGAGAGAAATAAGAAACAACATCCTAGGAGAGGAGATCAACAAATATGGGTCAATGGAGGCGGGTGATTGGTGGAGTGTATTTACTGCAGGAGAAAAGATCCCCATAACTCTAGCATTAGTTAAGCTGCTGATAGCTATCTTTAATAAAATTGAAGATGGCAAAACAATTTCATAGGCCCTGGGAAGGACCTAGGATGTCAGTTGGAGATTTCCAACTTGGATTAACTGGATACCAGCAGACGTGGAGTAGGAGACAAGGTTATCTTAGATGGAGAGGACTCCTCTGGCTTTCTTGTGATGATGCATGTTTAAGTTTGTTATTGTTTGGCAAAATGATTTATGTTCTGTAAAACCAACAAAATCCTAATAAAATAAAAAAATAAAATATATATATATAATCATCACTAACACTTGTATCAGCACTATTGCTACTCCTATATTCATTTCCATTATTATTGTTAATAGTCACACTATTACTGATGTATGTAACTCTGCTAATATTAACATTTATATGTACTGTCCCATTTAGATAATATACAATCCCATTTCCCCTGTTATAGGACCTCCCCCTATAACAGCCTCCCCCCAACACAGTCGCAATAGTACCATCAATGTCACACAGAGACCTGCGATAATGGTCAACCCACAATAATAAACATAGGTCCATATTTTCTCATTCGTACATCTACACCTCAGGTCCCTACTTAACAAATTATTTACATTAGTCACATCCATCTTCTTCTCTCCTGAAATGAAAGCACAGGCACACAAGACAACGAAAAGGAGACACGTACAAGATGTACCTTTTGCACAGAGAAAAAGAGAGAAAAGAGAAAGAGAGAGAGAGAGAGAGAGAGAGAGAGAAAGAGCTCCTGAAAAAAGAAAGACATGGAGCTAGCAGCTGAGCTTCGGCCCGCCAATGGAGTGTAACACTGCACACGTTTAGCGCCTGGATAGGCTAGAAAGATAGATGGGGTACCGGTATTGCTACCATTACTTTTAAGATAATTGATGTGCCAACGTACCATCTGGAGGTACCCTGCGGACGTCAGAGAGGTGGACCCAATAGTGCAAGCCCTTTACTTTCACCATAGGGAGAGTGCAAAACACTACCTTGTAGGGCCCGTGGAACCGAGGGTTGTTCAACTTGCGCACAAAATTATGAACGTATATGAAAGTCACCAGGCTGCAGTGGTTGTGTGGTCATATGCTCAGGATCTGTCGCAGTCGTAGTTGCTACGTCCGGTGTCTGTCGTCTCAATCTTGGGAGGTGTAATCTGTCGGGAGACACATTTAATTGCCCTAGTTAGTGTGGTCAAATAATCTTTGAACTCACCTAGCACCGCTGCTTCCCTATGTGCATCTGAAGTTCTCCTTAAAAGGGATACGGGGGGTGCATACGCCGACCAGTGACCACTTCATGAGGTGACAGATGGTGGTTTTTGCTGGGCTGTGTGTAGACTGGAGAGGACAGGGGCAAACAGTGCACCTAGTTCTTCTTCAACGTGGTACACAGTTTGGACAATTTACTTTTGAGGAGCCCTTTGATCTTCTCCACAATGCCATTGGCATGTGGGTGGTAAATTAAATACATCAGGTGCTTAATGCCAAGTAGTGCCGTGACATGCTGGAACAGTGCATTGAAAAAAATCTGTGCCGTTGTCCGACCTTAAAACCTCGCACACACCCCACAGAGAGAAAACCTCAAGTACCAAAAAACTAGCAGCACATTTGGCATCCGGATGTGCGCACGGCCCCACCTTGGAAAAGGGCAAACCACTACTATGAGATGCCTAGAGCCATTACACCCCTCACCCATGTCAGTTTAGTTCAGGGAATGGCCCAGTAGGGCGGGGCAGGGTGCACCATAACGTTCGTAGTGTCATCCCTGTAATAAAGCTTTGACATGTGGTGCAATGTACGACCATTTCTGTGATACTCTCCCGAATATTTGGGATTCCCCAATCTTCCTATATTTCTGATGCTATGGGCTGCTTTGAACTGTGAGATGGGTTGTGTAATTGATATGATCTGGTTTATTTGTAGCGCCTATACACAATTGTTCAAATGCCACTGCTAACAGCTCGTGGGGCATTACTGTCTTCCCAGAGCTCTCTTGTCTCCATAACAAATCTGTTGGGGATTGTTTGCAACCCCTCCATAACCACAACTCTTTCTCCCTTTCAGGTGCCCTTCCTTGCAAGTCAATGATCTGGGAGATTGGCAATCCTGTATAAGGTATCAGATGTTCGAATACTGGTGTGTTAGACACAATGTATTCAGCTGGCATTTCATTTGGCAGGTACGCCGCCATTTTAGCTGCCGCACCTGGCGCTGCGTTCCCCATTGATATTTTGTCTGTTATTTGAGGGTGGGAGTCACACTTGACGACCGACTCACAACAGATGGCTGGGATAATGCATCGATCAGTATTTCTATCAGTGCTGCATGCTGAACTAGAGACCCATCCACCTTCTGAAACCCCCTCCTCTTCCAGCGGGATAGACCGGCATGTACTGCTGTATTTACGTACGGCGAATCTGAATATATTGTGACATGGCACCCTTTGGATGCTCTCAAAGCTTCCTACAATAAGTGCTAGGAGTTCTGCTGCCTGTGCAGAATAATGCATGGGCAATCTTTTCATGACCACCGTCTCATACTCCCCTTCCTGAAGTCGTACCACAGCTGCCCCTGAATGCCTTTGCCCACTCTCCTGGTCAATTGTGGAAGACCAGTCAACAAAACGTATCTCATCCTCTAACAGTGTGCAGTCCCTTGCTTTGGGAATGTCACCCTCCTCCCCCTCGTATCATGCACCGTTAAATCGTCTGTAGTATGCATATCTGTAAGGAAGGTGACAGGGTTCACTGTTTTGCATCTACCCACATGACTATGGGGTTTTACTGATAATCTCATATGCAGAAGAGCTTTGTGTAGTCAAGAGTAGATTTTGACCTCTCTAGAATGCCGAGTGTTCCACATACAACATAATTGAACACCCCATTACAATTATAGAACTTTTCTCTATCGCAAAAGCAGCAGCTGGTAAAGCTCGTTCAAACGCGTACTGCCCTTCCATCACTCTATCCAGAGTGCTGCTGTAAAAGGGCAATGGCTTGTGGCCCATAGTGCTCTTTTGAGTCAGTACTTCATCATAAACTGGCCATCTGAATGTGAGAATAAGTACAATTCCTGCGTATAGTCTGGGTGACCAGTATGGGTGCCGAACTAATAACATTTTAAGTCCACAAACTGTTTCACCATGTCTGACATCCACTGTAATTTATGGTTCTTTGTTTTTTGTGCTTCTCTAAGGGCTTGCAAAAGTGGCTTCGTGAATGCCGCGTAATCTAAGATCAATACCCTACAATAACTGCACAGCCCCCAAAATCTCTGCATTTCTTTAACTGAGACGGGTCTGGGGCTGGCGCGTACTGACACTGCCCTATCGGGTAGTATCCTTTTACCAGTCACTGAAATGAACTGCCCTAGATAGAGCACCTCCTGTTGGCAATATTGTAATTTGGGTTTATCAACATTGTACCCCTTGTAGGACAGAAATTGTAGGAGCATAATGGAATCCTTGCGGCAGTGTTGCTCACTGTCACTACACACTAACAAATCACCCATGTACTAGATAATTGTACTCGGCACCTGAATATTCCCTAAATCAGCATGCAATAGTATGTTCAAACCGCATCTGGTCCTGTGTAAATGCTGTGAGATACCTTTATTCAGGATGGAGTGGAATCAAGAAAAATGCATTTTTCAAGTCCACTACAATGAAGTATGTGGCTTCTTTAGGGATACTGCACAAAACTGTTGCAGGATTAGGAACGACTGGAAATTCTTTTTGCACCATGTCATTTAGGGGGTGCAAGTCCTGGATCATTCTCCAATTTCCCCCTGTCGATTTCTTAACAGTGTATATCGCTGTGTTACACGTAGACGTGGACAGCACGATAATTCCCTGGCCCAGTAGGGCCTGTAGTGTGTTCCTAATACCCTCTTGCGCCTCCCTTGATAAGGGATATTGTTTTACCTTAGGTAGCACTGCACCTTTTCGCGCCTTGAAACACTTGTGTATAAGCACGTTACAAATGCCATATCATATCATATCATACCTGGCTTCACGTTATACACACTGAGGTCACATCTTTCAGTAACCCAACATCATGTGGATTTCTGGTCCATAAATGCAGAGGCACGTGTTGTAAGTCTTCATCAAGACATACAGGTGTGGTATGTGCTGCCATCAAAGGGCACTGCACCCTCCAGTATTGTACCATTATGTCACAGGGGATACAAATCCCAAATATTATTTCCCCATCTTTATCAATGTATTCAAACAGCTTGTCATCTGTTAGTTCCTTTAATTGTACTGTCAGAGCTATACAGAGCACTGTGCGCCACTCACACCCGTGCCTGTCAATTCCTAGTAGGAAAACTCTTTTGTCAGAAACCAACAATCCCTGTAAAAACAGTGACAATATTGTTGCCACCACCACCTCAGGTGACTGAACTGGGCGAAAAATGAAATCTGTTGGCACCCGCCAACACTGCTTGGCAATCTGAGATACCGCCTCCACAAGCACAATAATACCATAAACGAACAGGTCCGGGTCCACGGGAATTCCGCAAACCAACACCTCCCTTGTCATTGTGTGTATTATCAGCATTGCCTTTATCGCGCACATCCCAGGTGTGCAACAAACGATTTGAAAGTGCCTATCTGAAAGGATATCCTAACTAGCAAACAATAACATACCATATTATTTCATTAACCTATACTTAAATTTTATTACTCACATATAGTGAACATTCCCAATAAAAACTATCATAAAAAATGATCATATCACATAAAACAATTACAAAAGTAAAAAAGCAACACAAGTATATCTGTCTAAGTGGGTCCGAATGGTACGATTTTTCTAAGGTCAATAACAGTGTCAATAATGATTGTTTTTATTGAGAATTTTCACTATATGTGAGTAATAAAATGTATGTATATGTTAATGAAATAATATGGTATGTTATTGTTTGCAAGTAAGGATATCCTTTCAGATAGGCACTTTCGAATTGTTAAACTTCTTTTTGTATAATACAAGTACTTCTCCATGGAGTAAGAAGTTGTGAACCCTCCACTGTGGATCAAGGCTTTTTGAGAATAGTGCAACAAACGATACCACGATCGGTAAATAATATTGTCATGTTTAATTTGCTGAGGAGGTCCCTGCCCAGTAACTAAACAGGGTAACTTTGGGCGTCCGTACTACCTTCCCTCCCACCTTTACGTCCAGCTCCTCAGTGTATGGAACCTTATAATAGCCCCAAAGAATCCCTGCGGGTCAAGATATTTTCCTGATCAGGGAAAAGTTCCCTCCATGATACATGGTTTGGTTGCCTATTACCTATACGAGACGACTACTTTTATTTCTGTATTCCTCCTTTAAATCTATACTCTAGTGTGGTACCACTTTCCCTGCCCTTCCAAGAAGGGGTTCCCTGCCTTAACGTCTAATGCCTTACTGACATAATCTCTTCACAGTACAAACACCAACAAAAAAATAACACAAACCCCACCCACATCACATCAACGATCTTGCTCTGCCCCGTGCTCACACCTCTCACACTTCCCCCATGCATCTGTCCCCTACTTGTTATCGCTTACAAGAGTCTACTCAATATGTGCACGCTCACCCAAAGTCCTCCGTCACAGGGTTCCAACACCAGCCCGCACTCTCCTCGGATCTGCGCCCGCTTCAAAGGGCAGAGAGGACTTCTCTTAGAATGGCTCTTGCTAAACCACTCAGAACACATGTTTTTTCAGGACAGGTCTTTGTAGGTGGGCACGGTCCTTCTGGAGAAGCGGCCTGGAAGCCTCCGCAAGTACGGGTGGCAGGGCAGGGACTGGGATCACGTCGGGGTCACCAATAGAAGGCACGCCCCTAAATGCTCACACCAGAGAGAATACAATCCGTTAGGGAAGAAAGGCCCAAGTTGATCTTGTAAGGACAACAGGTTTCATCTCCTACACAGATCAGTGCAACAGCAAAGAACTCTGCTGCCAAGAATGTTCTGCCGAAAAATAGTACAAGCAGAACCTTATAAAGGAAAACATAGTCAAAGTTGATGTAATACATATAGTAACAACCTGTGCGGCTTGTTGGTGTGCGCCTATAAATGATCTGCTTGCTCCATAAGAGATACCAGGTCATTAGTTCCCGCCCAGTCCCTCTTGTCTTCCATCACGTGGGTGCTCCAGTGATCATTTTCTTCTTACGTCGAAGGTAAAAGAACAAATTAACTATACTCCTACAACATTGCTACTTTGTCATTCTCCTGTGCACCCGACAGACTTTAGAGCTGGATCAAAGGAGGTTCTGGTGCACTTTGACCTTCACACACACATTTTACTGACCCCCTTCCGCACCATCCTACTCCAAGGTCTCCACCCTCATTTTGAACATTAATGTATCCCTCTCAGTACCTCACATTAAAATTCACATAGTTGTATTTCAAAATACATACAATGTCTGTGCTCTTTGGACATCCAGGACTTGTTACTTTTAGGGTTGGTGGTCAGAGGGCACCTTGTGCCAGGGAATTCTGGGCTCTCAGAGCTCAGTCAGTTATATGGGCTATAACTCGTGGTGGCTCCATCTCGTTCCTCCTGTCTGTCCTGTTCCCACTGCTTCTCCTTAATGGCCCACACCTGAGGGGGTTTTAAATGTTTAAACGTCCCGCTCAGTTGTGTGGCATTATAACCACTAGACTGCACACCATATTTCTGCGACTGCGTCCCTCTTCCTTGTCCCAGTACCAAGAGCGTTATGGGACTTTTAGCCCAGAATGTTCTTATTAATTTCAACATTATTTAATTCACTCTGATTTAATGATTTATAAAAATGTACCTTCAGAAGTTTTCAAAGGAATGAATGGTTGACTCTTGATGTTACAATTCAAACCTAAGGTGGAATTTGAACCATCAGAAGTGGTGGTATTGGTTCCCTGATCCTTACATGTATCATTTGCATGTTGACCATAAGGATTTTCATAACTAATAATTTGGGTAATTTTGGTAACAGAAGCCTTACTATGACAACAGCCATTAGGCAGGCCGGTACTAGAGAAACCGCACCCTCAGAAGAGGATGAATACTGTGTCTTTCCCAACGGAGTCACCCCATTCCCTTGGTGGCCTTCTCCTCCCAGGTGATCCACCCGGTATTACCCAAATTGACCTTTTACAATTGACACTTTGTCCTAATTGACCTTCAGCACAATTGACCTTTACCTTTATTTTACTTTTTATATATATGTGTGGGGTGGGTTTGGGGTACTAAATAATATAATGGGACTGGGTAGAGGGTTGCGGGGGGTTTCCCCACCCCACATATATGTCCTACTCGACCTTAATTTCACAATCAATTGTGCAGAAGGTCAATTCTCCTGCGACCAATTGTGAAAAGGTCAATTGGTATACATCCGATCCACCCGGCTAATACCACCCCCCCAGGGTTAGGATCAGGTAGCGGCTGCCTTCCCCTGCCTACCTGGGAGCAGACTTTAGGCAGGGATTCTGTGCGGAATTATTGTGTGCTTCACTGTGTGCACTCATTGTGGACCCACAACCCCACTCACCTCTCCTGAGAATAAGCCTTGACCAATCTCCATGCTTACCTTGATTGAGTTCCCCTGTTCACTAGAACTAAAATCTGTCCACCAGGGCAGATTCTACAAACCCTTAACATTCATCAGGGACACAGCTTTCTCAGTGCCTCCTGGGGCTCTATGCATTGGAGGGTGATGTCTGTTCTTTCTGTGAGCAACCTTGCACAATTATGTGTACATGCTTCAATGGTTGGGGGAAGTGTATGGTTTTAGGGAGAGTGAAGTGTTGCTGCTAAAACTCCTGTAAGAAATCCAGCAGCACCTTTAATAGATGTGCTCCAGCAAGGCTGCAGAATATGGGTGTTGCCATTTAGTGCCATTGCTGCTGCTTGCCCCGGGAGCAAAGCTGCTATGACAAATTGGATATGGATGGGCGTGTGAACAGGTGTCAGGAGTTACCAATTCCCATATTCAACTTATCAAACACCACCTTCACAGCAGATGAAACACTGATCCTGTCAAGGGGCCTTTCATTTGTTCCCACCAATCCTACACATTGGTTCTCTTTGGAAACAGAGATCAAACAGTTTTTCAGGAGAATTCACCTAAAAGCATTCTTCCAGTACCGGCCATGTGATGAATGGGAGGAAGACACAGGCCTACGAATCAACTCCACATTTACCACTTATGAGAACCAGACCCCAAGAGACATTATTTCCTTTGAAAGATGCGTCCTCCATGAGATATCAAAGCTCATAATTACTAAACATCAGACAAGAAAGAACTTATTAAACCAGAAAAAGCAGCACTTAAAACCCTGAGTGAGAACATGGACATAGTCATAAAACCGGCAGATAATGCAGGAGGCATTGCCATCCAATCCATGGAGCAGTATCAAACCATGGTAGGAAACCTACTGGGGAATCCAGACAACTACAAAAAACTAAGAACAGATCCTACAGCTGAGCTCACCCGATGGATAGAGGAGAGTACGAACTTTGCATATCTCAACAAATGGATCAGTGAAAACAACATCAACTATCTTAACAACTCACAAGGCAAAACACCTGCATTTATGCTTTACCAAAAATCCACAAGGATCCTAGCAACCCACCTGGTAGACCTATTCTACCGGGTTGCGGCACGATACTCGAGCCACTCTGCAAATTCATTGTCCATTTTCTCAAACCATTAAACCAACAAACTACCTCCGAGCTGAGAGACACCATGAGCACGATTCAACATTTTAAAGACAACCCCTTAGATCCTGATTCCCAACAACTGCTAACAATGGACATTACAGTACTCTATACCAGTAATTCCAAAAGACGCAGCACAAGAATGTATCCGGGACCATCTGACTCACCACATGACACAATACAGGATACCGGTCAACTTCATTGTGGAATTATTGACGATAGCCCGGTCAAAGAGCATCATCTTCTTCAAGGATTCATTTTAGCTGCAGACATGTGGAACTGCAATGGGGGCAACCTTTGCCCAGAGCTTTGCCATTATATGTATGGCTACATACAAAGAAACACACGTATTTGCTGATACCAACCCTTTCAAACTAAAAATTAAGGCCTGGAAACGCTACATAGATGACATCATTTTCATCTGGCAGGGGGATCTCAACACCTTACAAGATTGTCATCAATGGTTGAATGGGAGGATCCATGAGATAAAATTCACTCTGAGCAGTAGCTCGGTTTCCATCAATTTCCTGGATCTAACAATTGGAAATAAGGAGGGTAAACTGTATTGTGTACTCTATAAGAAAAGCATGGATAGAAATATGCTACTCCAGTTTGACATCGATCATCCTAAAAGCCTCAAGGAAAACCTGCCTTACGAACAGTATTTGCGGATCCGTAGTAACTGTTTGGAACTCACAGAGTATCAACGTGATGCAGACCAACTAGAAGGAAAACTAAAGGCAAGAGGCTACCCTAAGAAACTTATTAAAAATGCAACAAAAAAAAAAAGTGCCAAGCGTACCCAAGAGAAACGCTACTTACTCCAAAGATCAAATACCAGAAAGGATGATATCATCACATGGGTAACAACGTTTGATCCAGACACTGAGACAGAAATTAAGAAATTCTGGCCCCTTCTACAACTGAGTGTGCCGCTAGGAACCACTACCTAAGATGGCTCTTAAGGGAGTTAACAACTTAAAACAATAGTTGACACATGCACATTGTGGCAAAAAAGAAACAAGAAGTACCCTTTGCGACCTAAGAGAGATCATGGGCTACTACTCATGTGGCAACTGCAAGGTATGCCGCTTCACGAAAAAGATGAAAGCTTTTGAACTACAGGGAAAAGAATGGACCCTAAGACATTTCCCCAATTGCAAGAAATTCAAAGTAATATACGTTATTAAACGTCCTTGTGGTTTAGGGTATGTGGGGCAGACTACATGCCCAATTAACAAAAGAATTGGAGACCAGCCAGGACCAACGCTCCAGTCATTTGGCCCTGCTTTTTTCATTTTCTGCTAAACACTAGCGACGTCGACTACAGGATTGGTCTTTGAGACTAGTGGAGCAGACACTAGGCTACAAACAGCCCGGAATTGCTAAAAAAAACTATTTTTTCTCTTTAGTTTTCCGGGCTCAGCAGAGGAAATGGAGTATCGCTGCTCCAACACACAGTTAGTCTAGCCACTTAACTAAGATTCTGGCTCCACAGACACACTACAGATGTAGATGCCAGAATCATTTAATTATTTGTTTCTTACCACTGTTTGATATGTCCATGAATGTTATTTTATGTTTTGGATAGATTTTTGCACAGGTTATTGCACAGTATGACAATGCATTAGTTACCGTAAAAGCATTTCTGATGGTTGTATCTGTTTAGATTCACATGCTGTGCATAGTCCGACATCCTGTGGTCACTGCGGAGTATTGCATTTTGTTTTTCGTAGTCGAAAAGGGGACGTCGACAAGGCGTGTCTGTAACACTATCCCTATAGTGATGTGCAGTGTACCCACAATCCCTCACGCATCGAGGGCCCTCTGTTTGTATTTTTTCTGCCCTGAGGGAGCCTATTAGACGTGAGTACAGAAAAGAGAGATATAGAAGAAAGTCTATGTTCCTTCTATCCGAGCGGGGAGGAAGGGTGGGCGCATGTGAATCTAGGCAGATACAACCATCAGAAATGCTTTTACGATAAGTAATGCATTGTTTTCTGATGTTTGTTAATCTGCTTAGAATCACATGCTGTGCATAGACTAGCGAGCAGTACCCGGAGTTGGAGGTGGGTTGTGAGAAGGAACAGTAGGAAAAAGATGTCTTAATACTGCTTGTCCCACCTGGGAGTCAGATCTAGAGTGGGCATCTAGACAGTAGTGTTTTGTAAACGTGTGAAAAGAACTCCAGGTTGCCGCTTTGCAAATGGACTCAAGAGGGAGATTTGCAATGAAAGCTATGGAAGCCCCGGTGCCTCGAGTGGAGTGCTTGAAGGTTAGTTCTCTCTGAGCAAGAGTGTAACAGAGAGTGATGCATTGTACATGTTACGCTCACCTGGCTCCCACAGGGGCATTGGTCGGACCCGGACGGCTGCGGTCTCCACCAACGTGATGCGTAGTGCAGAGATGACTGACTGGACTGGCCCTCCTAATCTTGTCTGCTTGACCCGTAGAAGTATTCTCCTGAAAGTGGAGAGATGCATTTAGCCACCCGTGGATTCAAGTGATGGCACCCCCCACAGTCCTCCCACTAATCACCTCCGAAGTGCCCTCTCAGCAATCTCACCTTATACTCTTGAAAGATGAGCTCTCCATCCTGCATGGATTGCAGGGGCGCGTTGATGCCAGTTACTTCACTGGTTTGAAGGCGTGGGAGAGTTCCGGAGATTATTGGCTCTGAGGTTCCTGGCGAGGACAGTAAGTATCAAGTTCATAGAGTTCAATATGTCCGATGTTCACTCTTGTTCCCCCCCTTCCTTCCTTGTCTTGCAGCTGAGTTCTTGAGAAGATGCTCTCGTGGTAGCTGGTGGCGCTCAGGTAAGAGTCTGTATTACCCGGCACTGTCCGGTAAATGTTGCACGTGTTTAACGTGTTGTTTTTCTCCCTCTTTGCAGGTGCGGCACATGAAGATGTGGAGAGTTATAGAATAATGCCTCTGGTGGTAAATCAGGTAAGTTTATGGTGATAAGAGTTATATTTGTTGGTTTTCTCGGCTCACCTTGTTGTTTTCTTTTGTCCCCCAGGTGCCGGGGTTCAGCGAAGAAATGATGGAGGCAGTGCCGAATCAAAAGATGCTGCGAGGACTGGTGAGTATGGTGCGGTGCTGCAGCTGGAGATGCAACGCGTACTGAAATAATGTTCTTTCCAGGTCCGGAGGCGAGATGGATCCGGAATCAGGTGAGGAATTTGAAAATAGTTTGTTTTCTAACCTTGTCCTTTTCTTTCCTCTTTGTTTTAGGAGCTCCAGATTCGAGGTGGGCGTGGCAGAAGACTGGGTGCTGACTGCAGGCACGGTGAGCGTTACGCTGCTGGATGCAGAATAACGCGAAGCATGTGCTGCTGTTCGGGCGTGGTTTAAATAGCCACCAAAGTAGTTCCAGGTAAGAAGTTCCCCAGAAACACGCCCGAGTAAAAAATAGTCCCTGTAATAAAATAGTCCCATCCAGGCCTCACGTTGGCTTGGACTCACGTGCATTATGGTCTGCATCAGGTAAGTAAAGTCTATGAGCCTGGCGCCTATGGCGCCAGGACTGTTTTCTATGATGAGCCTGGTGCCGAAAGGCACCAGTACTGAACCCAAACAGCCCCCAGCCGGGGCTGTTGGGGTTTTAATAAATAACTGGATGCCTGCTTCCGGAGCCGACGGGCTTGGTCCTGAAGCCCGGGGGTAGGCATCATGACAGTACAATCCATCTAGAAATAGTGGATTTTGAAACTGCATCTCCTTCTCTTCCTGCTGCCACCGAGACAAAGAACTGATTAGTCTTTCTCAATGGTCTAGTTCTTTCCATATAAAACATCACGGCTCTGCGAACATCCAGTGTATGCAGGCTCTTCTCACCTAAGTTTGAAGGATTTTGCAAGAACGTTGGTAGTTCTATTGATTGGTTGACATGGAATTTAGAGAGAAATTTTGGTGCAAACCTAGGATGTGTACGTAGAACCACCTTATCCTTGTAAACTGTTACAAAGGGGTCTAAGTACAGAGAGCGCTTGTAGTTCACTTACTCTCCTAATGGAGGTGATAGCTATTAGAAAAGCAGTCTTAAGAGTGAGGTCTTTAAGTGTTGCTTCGTGCATGGGTTCAAAGGGCGACCCCATGAGCCTGGTTAGTACTACATTTAGGTCCCATGCGGGAGCGGGGTTAGCTATGGGAGGGTGGATCCTCTTCACTCCTTCCATGAAGGCATTAATAACTGGACTTTCCACCATGACACTTTAAGTTGGGAAGTGGTGTATGCGGAAAGTGCAGCTAAATGGACTTTAATAGAGTTAAACACCAAGCCTGAGTCTAGTAGGTGAGTCAGGTACAGAACAATTTGTGTGGGAGAGCAGTCAACTGGGTTGATGCTCCTTCCCCTACACCAGATGACAAATCTTTTCCATTTGCTAGAACAACAGTGACGAGTGTTGGGCTTTCTAGCCTCCCTGAGAATGTCCATGCATCTCTGCGGGAGCTGTAAATGTCCAAATTCCATGATCTCAGGAGCCAGGCTGCTAAGTTCATGGTCTGAGGGCATGGATGCAGTGTCCTGCCCTTGTTCTGTGACAGCATGTTGTACGGGCAGGGAAGTTTCACTGGGGGAGATAGTGACATCTCCATCAGGTGAGCGAACCATGGCTGCCGGGCCCACATAGGGGCCACTAGTATCATGGTAACTTGTTCCTGGTGCATCTTGTGCACTATCTTGTTGAGAAGGGGAGTCGGGGGGAAAAGCGTAACCAAATGTCCCTGTCCATGGTATCGATAGACCGTTCCCCTTAGATTGGTTCTGGGGGTACCTGGAGGCGTAATCTTGCCATTGGGAGTTCTCCAGAGTTGCGAACAGATCTATTTCTGGGAATCCCCATTGTGTGAAGACGTCGAAGACGATGTCTTCGTGTAACCGCCATTCGTA
Source organism: Ambystoma mexicanum (assembly GCF_040938575.1). Lineage (NCBI taxonomy): Eukaryota > Metazoa > Chordata > Amphibia > Caudata > Ambystomatidae > Ambystoma > Ambystoma mexicanum. The sequence continues at coordinate 1,681,406,625 of NC_090932.1, forward strand.
CTCCGAGGGCAGAGGGAAGTCTCTGCTGAGTTTGTCTGCCAGCAGATTGAGTTCCCATGGTACATGTTGTGACAGTAGGAACATGTGTTTGAGAGCCCACTTCCAGATGTTCTGGGACAGCTTGGACAGTCCTGGAGAGTGAGTGCCCCCTTGCTTGTTGAGGTAGTACATGGTTGTGGTGCTGTCCGTGAGGACCAGCACTGTCTTCCCTTGCAGGTGTTCCTGGAAGGCTTTCAGTGCCTTGAACACAGCTAGTAGCTCCAGTAAGTTTATGTGCTTGGATGCTATGCTCGGAGTCCAAATTCCGTGAGCAGTCTGATGGGATAGGTGAGCCCCCCCCATCCTGTGAGGGATGCGTCTGTGGTTAGAGTGGCTTCCACTGCGGGGGTGGCAAATGGTTTCCATATTACCAGGTTTTCCTTCGACCACCACCGTAGCGAGAGAACCAAGGCCTGCGAGACCACCACTAGATCGTCCCATTGTCCGCTGGCCTGACACCACTGGCTGTTGAGCCACTCTTGCATTGGGCGCATGCGCAGGCGCGCGTGAGGTGCCAAATGAATACATGACACCATCATTCCTAGTAAGCGCATTGCTTTGCGTACCGTCACCTCTCGACCGGCCACATATTGAGGGATCTGAAACAGCATGTTTTGGACCCTCTAGTTGGAGGGGAAGACAAGGCCGTCCTTTGTTCGAATTAGAGCCCCTAGGAATTGTTTGATCTGGCTGGGGTCTAAACTAGACTTCTTCTAGTTGATGGAGAAGCCCAGTTGAAACAAAAGGTCTACAGTCTTTTGGGTATTTGAGAAGCATGTTTGTTAAGAATCCCCTGTTATGAGCCAATCGTCGAGGTAAGGGTATACTGGGATGGATAACCTGCACAGGTGGGCCGCTGCCACTGCCAGTACCTTCGTGAATACTCTTGGCGCTGATGCTATGCCGAAGGGTAGCACTCTGAACTGGTAGTGTTTGCCCTCTATCATGAACTTGAGGTATTTCCTGTGCGCTGGCAACATTAAAATATGAAAGTATGCATCTTTCATGTCCAGTGTTGTCATGTGATCTCCCTGTGAAAGCAGGGGGATTACCTCCTGTAGTGTCACCATACGAAACTTTTGAGGTTTGACAAATTTGTTCGCTGGGTGCAGATCTAGTACAGGGCGCATGGTTAAGTCCTTTTTGGGTACAAGGAAGTACACTGAATAAATAACTTCTGTTACCTGAGATAGAGGCACGACCTCTATAGCTCCTTTTTCTAGTAGTTGGTCCACTTCTTGAAGAAGGATGGTGAGGTGTTCTGGTGACATGCGTCGTCCCCTTGGGGGGTCTGTACCTAGGGGAACTGTTGAATTCTATACAGTAACCGCGGGCTATGGTTGATAGTACCCAGCGGTCTGATGTCATACCCTCCCATGCTGGAAGAAAGGATGTTAACCGGCCCCCAACCGGCGATGCATGGGAGGGGACCCGAATCTTTGAGTCATTTGGTGTTGGTGGCTTGAGAACCTCTAGGGGTGGGACCCCGACCTCTTCCCTTGCCACAACGTTGTCCTCTTTGGTTGTATTATCCACTGGTGCCTTGGTTAGAGGACCAGTTACCTTCAGAGTATTGCTGCTGCTGTTGGCCTTGAAAAAACCCTTTGTTGCCATATCCACGTTTGTTGGGAGGCCTTGAAATTTGGTCTAGGGTTTTGATGGTGTCAAATTCCTTCTTCGCGGTCTCTAGTGCCTCATCCACTGCCTTACCAAAGAGGTTGGCATCTTCTTTAGGTTTGTTAATTAGAGATGCTTGTGTTTCAGGTTTAAAGCCTGAATTACATAGCCATATATGGCGTTTGAGGAGGATTCCTTGGACTAGGGAACGGCCAGCCGTTTCTGCAGCATCCAGAGTATTTTTAATGATGCTTTGGTTGACTAAGGTCCCTTCAGTAACCGTGGCTAGAAGCCGAGTACGTAGGGGTTCCGGTACCTCCTCGATGTCCTTACGTAGTTTGCTCCATTGTACATCTGCGTAACTTGCCAGCAAAGAGTTGTTGTTGGCAATTCTTGCGGAAAAAGCAGCCGAGGCTGTAATCCTCTTTCCTAGGGCATACAATTTTTTACCCTCTTTATCTGGTGGTGCCTTACTAGTTGACAGCGGGACCCCTGCTCTTTTCCTTGTATTTGTCACCACTAAGGAGTCTGGTACAGATTGGCCCCCGATGTATAACGGGTCCGATGGCGAAGGACTAAATAATTTTTCTATCCTCGGGTTCACCCCTCTGATCAACGCGCGTGTAGATAGTGAAGGAATAATTTGTCTCTTTACTGTGGCGAGAAGGGGAATGGTTTGGCTGACAGTCTATGTCAGGAGAAATCTCCCCAGTCTCGATTTCGAAATGCGCTGCTGCCTTGTATAGTAGTGCATTAAAGGTAGGTTGATCGTCTATAGGTGACGTATTCCTAATAGGTGAGTCCTTGGGGGGAGGTGGGGCAGGTTTAGGGCGTCAGGGTCTGAAAACGCTGATGGGGACTCCCAGGGCTGTGAAGCGCCCTCTTCTGGGTCTTCTCCAAAGTCCCCATCACCCATATCTGGGTTATCTTCAAAACCTTCCTCGTCTAGGTTTTGTTCCCCTTCATTTCCTAAGATTTCGTCATCCTCCTGAAAGTGGGGGTCCCCTCCAGTAAGTTCATGTAAATCAACATCCTCTTGGGGGGGATCAAACAGCCTAGGGTACTTGGCCCTGGGATCCTCCTGAGGTCCCTCTCTTGATCTCTTGGGTGTTGGAAGGTTCTGTGTCTCCATAAACCTCTCCATTTTGTCCATACAAAACTGGAGTCTCTCCCCCAGAGCGGTCAGGGGGGGAAAAGGGAGGGCCTTCAGTTTGAAAACGCTTCGACCTATCCCATAACGTCGAAGAAAGGTTCCCCTCGCCTTCTGAAAAGCCTTCTGGTAGGCTACGAGTCCCTCTCGACGGAGGGGGCAGTTCCTGCCTTCCTTCTGACCTTTTCGGCGTCTCCCGGGCCTTGTGAGAGGCGACCAACATTTCTTACGCCGTCCGACTCTGGCTATCGGTGGAAATAATCTGCGCCAGGCACTCGAAACAACTAAACTGTCTGTCGAGGGTACCTCCGGCGTCGACGCTACAGGCGTCGCTTGCTCTACGCTGATGGGCACTCTCTGACGGTGCCCGTTGTCTGGCGGTTTAGTGATAGCGCCCTTATCTGTGGGTAGCACAGTCGCTACTCGCATTTGCGGTTGCGAGGGGGGCTTAAGACTCTTACGGTCTGAGGAGACCGCCGGTAGGACCTGCGTCTCCGTTGGCGCTAATGCTCACTTCGTCTTCGACGACGAAGGGCCGTGGGTCGTGTGTTTATGGGAGTGTTTTTTGTGTGCGTCAGTGTCGCCGGGGTGTTCTTCCCCATAAGCAGGGCGTGAGCCGAACTTGTCGAGGCCGGGGACAGACGAGGAGCGTGAACGCTCCTTAGAGAGGTCTACGACTTCCGAAACGGACGTCGGGTTATCACATTCCTCGTCACTTTCGGCGGCGGGTGAGGAATCAGACCTAGACATGGCGTAGGCTGCTCACCTTTTGACCCTGCGGTCTTTTAAAGTCTTCAGCTTAAGAAGGTGACATGCCGCACAGCCGTCTTCTCTGTGGTCGAGAGGCAAGCAACGGTTACACCGTTTATGCTGGTCTTTCCAGGTAAACTTGCCCTTGCAACACGGGCAAAACCTAAAGGGTGTCCTCTCCATAGCTGAGGAACCGATTGCATGTGACAACAACCCCGAAGGAAAAGGAGGGGAAGGCATTCTCAAAGAGAAACAATAAATGTCCCACAACCCCACTCTCCCTACTGTTTTTGGCCGGCGAGGCCAGGCCACGTGTTCGGCGAACGCCGAACAACCTCCTCTGTCGAAGGCACCGCCGTCGGAGATCTTGATCGGCGGTGAACAGCTTCGCAGCTACGACGCCGAAGGAGGGGTGTAAAGTAATAATATGGTTATAAATTAATAAACGACCAAAGGTCGAATAATGTTTTTGCAATGTCTCTCGAGGAGCTCCGCGTAAAGGCGACCAATATCTGGGCGGAATAAAACAATCTGAGGGACCTCGACGCGTGAGGGATTGTGGGTACACTGCAAGTCACTATAGGGATAGTGTTACAGACACGCCTTGTCGACGTCCCCTTTTCGCCTACGAAAAACAAAATGCAATACTCTGCAGTGACCACTGGATGTCGGACTATGCACAGCATGCGATTCTAAGCAGATTAACAAACATCAGAAATCTATTTTTGTCTTGTTTTGTGTATATGATCTGTATTATGTTTAAAGAAAAGAAATGATAAAAGAATATAATTTTAAGAGTTAAGGAGTCACAGTAATTGGGCTCGTGAAGTTTGTAATACTTCAAGAATACTTGAGAACTTGGTTACAGTGACAAACACAGAAGTAAGCGGTAGGAGCAGATTCAGAAACATTATAGATTGCATGTGTTGGACAGTTAATGCCAGATGTTGGAAACAGAAAGAGAGTGGAAGGTGGTACAGTTCAGTGAGGTGTGCAGTAAGAGAGAACTAGTGCGGTTGATTGTCAAGTGTCGGAAGCAAGAAGGAGCTGAGTGGTGGTCAGCCGCAGTTTGTAGCTGGGTACTGGCAGTGGGGGTAGGGGTACCTAGGGACAAGTTAGCAGGGCATAGTCAAGAGGGTGTCTCTCAGGCGAATGGAAATGTTGCGGAGGGGGATCACCTTAGATGTCGTTAGATCGTAGCCATGAGAGTGCCTTGCGTCTGAGACTTGGGTAAGGTTGGTCCTTTCTGAGTTCTAGGGGGAGTTTGTTCCAAGTTTGGGCCGCTGTGACTGGAAAGCTGGCGCCGCCAGCTGTGCTTTTTTTATATCTGGGCACCAGCAGGGTGAAGGCATTAGATATTCTTGTGGGGCGATTAGAGGTTCTTTTGTTGATTCTGTTAACTAGGTAGGGGGGAGCTATATTGTTGAGGCATTTGGATGTGAGTGAGATAGTTTTGAGGGTGATCCTGTCATTAATTTTGAGCCAGTGGATGTTCCTTCTGGCGGTGGAGACATGGGCTCTGTTGGGTAAGTTTAATGCTACTCTAAGAGCGTTATTTTGGAGAGTTTGGAGAGGATATACTTGTTAGATCCAGCATATAGGGCATTGCAATAGTCCAGTCTAGATATGATAAGTGCATTAGCTAGGGTAATACAGCTGGCCTCCGTTAGGAATGGTCTACATGCTCGGATCAGTTTACAAGTATAGGCAGTGGAGGAGGCTAGGGAATTAGTTTGTTGCTTGAAGGTGAGTGCTGAGTCCAGATAGACCCCAAGGGTTTTGACTGCGGGCATCACTTTGATGACATTGTTGTCAATGTTAAATGAGGCGTAGTTGGGGTCTAGTTTTTTAATTGCTGTCTCTGTGCCGAGGATCAGAATCTCTGTTTTGTCGTCATTCATACAGAGGCCGTGGGATGCCATCCATGCCTGAATGAGGAGGTATATCTTATTTACCAAAGCTGAGTCTTCCAAGAAGTTGCCCGAAAGGGGGATGAGGATCTGAGTGTCATCTGCATAGTTAGTGTAGATGACACCCAGTCTATCCAACTTGTCAAACAAGGGTTTGGTAAAGATGTTATACATAGTAGGAGACACACATGATCCCTGGGGGACACCGCAGGAGACTTGTATGGGATCAGCAGCTGCAAGGGGGGAGAAGACTCTCATAGTCCGGTTAGCAAGGAAGGATTGAACCCAGGTTATGGCATCGCTTGAGAAATGGGCAGCAGAGCCGAGGTGATTGCATAAAACTGCATGATCTACCAGGTCGAAGGCTGCCGATAGGTCAAGGAGGAGTAGCATAGCTGATTTTCCATTATCCTTCAACTCGTCAATTTGAGTCTTGAGGTCAATCAGGGCTGTTTCAGTGCCGTGGAGGGGTCGGAAGCCAGATTGTCGTGAGCCAAGTAAGTTATTGGATTCAAGGTAGTCCTGGATTTGCAGGTAGGCTGCCCTGTCGATGATTTTAAGTAGAAATGGGACGGTGGTGATGGGTCTATAGTTTGTCGGGATGGAAGGGTCGAGAGTTTGGTTTTTTAGCAGGGGTAGGACCCAGGACTGTTTAAGGTTATTGGGCACTAGGTTAGTCTTGAAGGAGGCGGTGATCAGTTTTGAGATGAAGGGAGCTAGGTCTCTCGCTGCATCTTTTATAATTTGAGGAGGGCAACTATTGCCTTTACAATTGGATGGTTTTAGGGAGAGTATGATTTTTTCTGTCTCTAGTATGGTTATTTGTTTGAAGCTGAAGGGGTGTGGAGTGTTAGCAGCCTGGTTAGGGGCAGGCTGTGCCTTGGGGGTGGGCTCAGGTGGCACTAGCAAGGCGGCTTTTTTAATTGCAATTTTAGTTTGGAGAGAGCTGATTTTTCCTGCTAGGGCGTTTTGTATGTTAGTGCACCAGAGTTTATTTTTGGGGATATTGTCTGTTTGTGGTATGGGCGATTCCATTTCCCGCAGGATGGAGAATAATTCCTTAGTATTCGATTTGGCTTTGGTTATCCTGTCGTTGTAAGTGGTTTTTTTTGTACTAATGATTTCCTTTTTATATTGTTTGGCAAGGGTGGCTAATTTGATTTTGTTCTCCTCAGAGGGCGAATGTCGCCATATAGATTGCAGTTTTCTTTTTTGAGTTCTGAGGTCTTTCAGTTGGGGTGTGAACCAGTTATTCAGGTGGGAGAGTTGTTTGCCTTTACGGATTTTGGTGGGGGCAATCAGATCTAATGCCATGGTCATGGTATTATTATAGGTTTCCACAAGTAAGGTCGGGTCTGTAATGTTGTCTATGTTATTGAGGGTGGGGAGGAGATGTGGAAGGAGTTGTTCTGCTGAAATTTCTTTTTTACTTCTAGTGGGGTGTGGCGGGGCCATTACTATAGGTTTAGGGTGGTTAAGGTCAAGTGCGGCGGAGAATGAAATTAGATGGTGGTCTGTCCATATTTGCGGGGTTATATTAGTGATGCTAGTGTTGCAGTTCAGGTCCGCAACCCAGTCAAGAGTTCTGCCTTTGGAGTGGGTGGGGGTGGTGACTTTTTGCGTTAGTCCGTAGTCATGCAGTAGTGCAGCGACAGATGTGGCATGTTTGTCGTTGCAGTCGTTAAAACCAAGGTTGAAATCTCCTAATAGTAGGATTTGCGTATGGTCTTTTGTATTATTCGTTAGGATGCTGGTTAGTTCGTCCTCGAAGGTGCCTAATGGTCCAGGTGGTCTGTAGATCACATGGATGGTAAGAGTGCGGTTGCATGAAAGTTGGAGTTTGGCAGTGAGGAGTTCACAAGACTGGAGTGGCGTGGTAGTGGCTAGACGGATAGGCAGGTTGGCTTTGTGGATAATGGCAAGGCCACCTCCTTTAGTGTTGGGTCTGTCAGCTCTTAGCAGTTGGTAGCCGTCTGGTATTGCTAGCATAATGGCGGGGCCAACAGCCTCATGGAGCCAGGTTTCAGTAATGCATAGTACATCTAGGTTCTCGTTTGTTAGAGTGTCTGAGATCTCGGTAGCGTGGGCAACCATTGATCTGGCATTAATGAGGGCGGCAGTTAGTGGCAGGGTGCTAGTTGGTAAGGTGGTAGCGGGTTGTATTTTTTTGGTTGAGGTTGTGGCTTGTGACAGTGGCTGCTTGGTGGGTAAGGCGCCTGGTGTCAGTGGAGCGGGCTTGGGGTGTTGAGATCGTTTGTTGGTTAGGTTGGTTTGGTTGGTATAGCCCCTAAAAGTGTGATAGGATGAAGGTTCATGTAGCTGGGATAGTCTAGCCCTTAGTCTCATGTTTCTGTCTTTGGGTGGGCACGTGGCAGAGGGTGCAGGAGTCATGATAGTAAGGAGGCTCAGTACTAATGTGGTAGTGGCAGGCTTTGAAGACGCTAGAAGCATGATTTTAAACTGCGGTACGCTACTGGCACAGTCAGGTTAGGTGGGGTGGTCCAGGAGGGCAGGAACGGTTAGGTTCTGGGAAAGCTAGGGAGCAACCTAGTGTACCAGGGAATGTCAATGTGGCTGGCGAGCAGCGGGAGGCAAGAGCTCAGATGAGCGACCAGGAGGTGCAACACATTACAGTGAGGTCTAGGAGCGACCTTAGGGCACAACACAATCAGAGTGGTCTGTAGCGACCATAAGGCACAACACAGTCAGTGGTTATTAGGACCCTGAGAGCATATGCAGACAGGGCATACCTCGATTCGAAGTTCAAAAATATGGTTAGAATACAGGCGAGTGCTAATATCACAGATGGGGGGTTAGAGGGACCAGGATAGAACAGCGTAGTCTGCAACTAGGTCAGCTATGCAACAACACACTAAGCAAATTACCTAGGGTCAAAGCACAGTTAGGTATCTGCGTGTTAGCGCACTGAGAGCAGCGGGTCATTGGAAGTGCAGAGTTAACGTTGGACCGTAGTTAGTGGAGGCTGAACCAATGGAAGAAGCATACAGTTACTAGGTATGCATGGAGGTTAAAATACCAGTATATGCGGAACAGTGGATAATAACACAGTTAGCAGGAATATGGTATGCGTTAAGAGCTGTTACAGGTGAAGCACATGGCGCGGCTGGGGTGTAAGTCTGGTAAGCGGGTGCACCTTACTTTGCTTTGTAATTATAATTGTTTAATTATCATTTGTAAGGGAATAAGATTAGATACACCATGCAAGGATGATGAAATGATAGGGAATTTAAAAATGATCTCAGAAATGATCTGTTAGGACTCCTGCCATGTTATAACAGGAATCCTGCTGGATCCCACATCTGAGAGAAAGCCAAGGACAAAGCATTTCACAGTGTGTATTTGGCATCCTTCCAGTGCCCGGTGCCTTAAAAAACAAAAACAATGTACTCTTCTGATTAGAAGTTGAGTGTTCACTCAGCTTTGAAATGCCCTATGTAATTCTAAGGAAATATGTTTTATTTGCTGCTTTCCTCCATAATTTTGTTCCCTCTTACGAGTAAATTGATCGGGCCCTAAGATTATTCTATTGGTACTGTGAGACTATTTCTCCCTTAGCAGATTTCTTGCACCATTCACCTGTTAAGATGGATTTCCAGAATCTGGCCTGGTTAGAAGGCAACCCTAGTTCTAGTGAACAGAGGAACTCTGAGAGGTTAGCCAATACCCAATTAAAAGTTATCAATTGAGAGCAATCAAGGCTGTTTTCAGCAGTGTGTGTGTTGTCAGGGGTCCATAATGAGTCCACACAGTTAAGCACACATGAATTAAATTTAGACAGGAATGTTTACAAATACAGTATTCATTCTATGCCTTAAAAACACACTAACAAATGAAACGAGCAGGTGATAATATCGCACAACACTATCATAAATCTATATCCAGGGGTGACTCAAGGTTGGATCTCCCGCCGCCGATTCCAGTGAGAGGTGCCCAGGTGCTATCGGTGCAAAGGTTCTTCTGGTTGAGGCCAGGTGCAAAGAGCAACCCATAGCGATGATGAAATGCAAGAATCACCAATGCAGCCCTCTTCAAGACACTTCACAGGACAGGGGACGCACTGCACGCACACAGACAGCCGGCGTCCTTCCAGTCGTGGTTGTAGAAGTCCTTCCAGGAAAGGATCCTTTGAGGCTGAGAGGGTGAAATTCGGCAGGAAGGCAACTTATATCACAAGATAGCGACCACCGAAGCTCCGGATGCAAACGTGGAATGGCAATGGTTCTATCGAGGTAGCCCGCTGGAGAGCTGGACAGTCCACTGGGTGGTCCAGGGACACTTCAAGACACAGGATGGCTGTATCCTCGAGAACATGTCGAGACTAGTTGGTCCCACCAGTCCAGGGGTTGAAGCACTGCACAGGACCTTCGCAGATCAGGTAGTCCAACAGGGGTTCACCAGCCAGACGCAGGAAGGGATGTCGGGTCGCCTCAGGAGTCATCCACAGATCTTCAGTTAGCTGTTCTACAAGGGATTCATGGCTCCAACGCTGATCTGAAGAAATCGCTGCAGGAGTCCGATTCTTATCCAAACCAGCCTGGAAGCAAGTCCAAACCCACCAATGGTAAGGATGTGCACCACTCAAACAGCCAGCAGTGGTCCAATAAGGGACTATTAGTTTCACTCATGCCCCACACCCAGACCTTCTGGCACCACAGATGTGGGTTGGGACCAGTGTGAAGGCATCATGAAGTTGACAGACAGTTTCAAGTGATTCACTCAAAAGGTTTATTAACTTAAAAAGTAGGTTGGCATAAGGCCTAACTGGCCCTATGCTAAAGTGGGATTTCCTACCTAAAGGAAAGTAAGGATAGTCTGTGTCAGGAAGTCCAAATCAAATGTCTCTGTGTCTCCAAAACCTATTCTTGCCCTCACAACTACCAGTATACAATGTGTGGGGAGGTCAGCATAAAAAGGAGTAGGGTTCAAAATAAAGTCCAGAGATTCTTCCAGCTCTTTGTTTGTAATCTGCTTCACCTCACCCAAGTTCAAAATAGTTCACCAGATGTTGGGGTTCCCTTCTCCAAGAGTTCACATTTTCCAGCTTTGTCAAAACAAAGTTCCTTGGGACTGGTCCCAGCTTTTTTGATATTGGTTCTTTTTACTAATTCACATAGACAGTTCAATATCTTGATTTCAAAATCACATAAAAGGTTTTTACAAAACAAAACTTCTTTATGGATACTTTCAATGGTTTCTCCACACAGGGCCCTCAGTCGAGGCGCAGTTATCAGACCACACAGACCACCTTTTACAGGTCACGCAACCAAGCAAGCTATCTTGGTTTCTCCTGGCTCTGGCCAATGCTTCCTCATAACATGCAGCTCCTCTAACTCTTTTGGCTTTGGCCAATATCTGGTATTTCATACCATACCTTTTTTGGTATTATCTTGACAATACTTGTGTTTCAGAAAATACAGTTTGTGGTATCAGTACATTTCACCACCTTTCTTTCACTCTATTCACGAGTGCTCAAAATTTGCTTTTGCTCTACATTCAAACGTATTTACAGTGACATTCAGTGTGTTTGTTATTACAAAGTGCATGTAATTGCTCTGTGCAATATTCAAAAGCACTTGTAATGTTTTTCATTTCGTTCCGTATTCAAAATAATGCTCATCGGATACTCCCCTGCCATCCCCGTGCTTCCCACTCACTGGTCGGAACTTATGGCGTTGCAAGGTTCTGCATCCACTAGACCGATCACCACTAAAGCGGCAGTCCTGCTTTACTCTTGTCGTCCGCCTCCTCGTCTCAGTGCGTGGCTGGGGTCGATATGTGCCTGCATTAATAAAATGAGGATGTGTTGTTCTAGTTGTCCTCTTCTTCGTCCCAGTAGCATACTGGTGTGTTTTGGGGAAGGTTTTAGGGGAAAACAAGGAAAAGGCTGACAAACGCTTATAAAGGCTTGAGGTATATATGGTTTATTGTTAAAGGGAAATTGATGTCCTCTCCCCACTCCCCAAGTCTCCTCTGCCCAGGTGATCCTCACTCTAATATCCACCCCCAGGGTCAGGATCCAAAAAAAAGCGATGTACTTTCCCTGGACACCCGAGAGGAGGCTACAGGGGGAGAAGGAGTGAGGACGTCCTCAGGTTCTTCACACCAGACAGTCCCAATCACTTCCTGAGCCACAGACAGACACAGACAGACACACACACACACACACCCTCCCCCTAACCCCCACACCACTAGCCTGTGAAAGCAGCAACTTTCCCAGGAAACTGCATGAATTTATATGCAATTTCCTGACCTGGCAAGGCAGGAAGAAGGCCAAACAACAATATGGCCAAAGAACAAGAGATAGTATCATGGCGTGGCCATTTTAGGGCACTAGCCAAGTTTAGTGGGAATATGCGGTGGACACGAATGTGCACAATACAAAGAACACAAAGAATTGGTAAAAATGTATTTCCCGCTCAAGGTTGTCTTTAGGCACATATAAAAGTAACCAAATATCCCAAGTGTAAAAGGCTAGGGTGTTACAAAAGTACTGATAGTCTGGAGGACTGATCAGTTGCTCCATAGCAAATGAGCAAAAGGCAGTGGAAGCAAAGCTCAAATCTTAAAAATGTCAGAACAGGTTAAATATGTTGGTCCATAGACACTATGGAGGGAAATTTGCCAAAAGACAAATCTTTCCTAATGCATCGTCAGCACCGAGACACCACAGACAAATTCTATGGGGGATCGGGTAATTACATGTTAGTGCCACAATCATGGCCTGAAGGTTTCAGAGTCGACATGTTTGAAAAAAAGAAATTTGAAGGAATTCAAAGTATCTTTAAAAAATACATCAGAGACTTTCTCTTGAGGCGATTGAACATGTTCCTGAGTAGCACGCTGGGCATGCAGATAAAATGAACTTCGGTCAAGGGGCGCCATTTATACTGGCTTCGGTGTCACATCCGGTCCTGATATTTTGAGGATCCTCGACACTGAGCCGCCCAGCGTCCCACTGCTGGGAGAAAAAGGTTCTGTAGAGCTGTACAAAGCAGGAATATATATCCGAAGAGGAGGAATCCGTGCGAGGACACAATCCATTCAAGCTGCCATTCTTACACAGGTCCAGTCTTCAACAAAGCAAAATGCACCATGAAACTATTTGGTGGCCGCACAATCAGGAGTGGTCGCCACATTCGCACCTTCCTGGGCAAACCGTCAGCAGGTGAATTCAGCATTAATCTCAGACACAAATTCATAGATCTAGCCATGGTTGCTCTGAGCTCCAAACCCGGAGCCCCAGGAAGACTAGGCCCTTTTACGGTACAGACCGGTCTCCATGCTTACCAGGTCAACACATCCTCTTTGTGGAATCTGTCTGGACTTGTAAATTTAGGCTGCCACTTAATGGGGACCACCAGGGAAGGAAGGATTCCCAGCCTGACGACGGGGAATATTCATGAGCATGTGAATCCATGCCAGACCCCATGCTGGAGAACAAGCGTTTGCTCCCTGGTAACAAAATGTCAACAACGAGAGATTTAACAGGGCAACCTGCTTGGGGAAACTGACTGCAGGGCACCCTGACATGAAGTCTTAGGCACTCCAAGGATCAGAGTGCCATTATGGTGATTGTTAAAGACTTTTATTGAGAAGATAAAAGCGGGTTGGGGAAATCCTACCCATCTCCTAACTATAGGAGGGGTTTCCCTGCCTCAACAAAACTAAGGAACGCATGTCTAAGAATGCCCAAAACAAAAGGTTCTCTGTTCTGTGTTATGAGAAACCAGAAGGTGTCTGACCCGCTAGTCCCCGGGCGGCTCTCTCAGGTGGCCAGGGCACGGCCATCACCTTTGGATGAAGACTCTGTAGGTCGACCAGCGCAGGAGGATCCCTTGGGTGAGGGGTCTTCGGGAAGTGCACACCTGATGGCAAAACGTGGAATCCCCTCCCTGTACCACCTTCACCCCATCGTACCCGGCAGGATATTTGGGAACTGTACCCCCGCCCACCTCGCTTTTTCACAAACACTTGGACACGGACAGCCCGTTCTGGAAGAAAACAGACTCACACCTGAGCATTGAACCGGACATGTCCCAATAATATGGTCAGGCCAGGTGAGGCAATTACTGGTAACCACTCACACCTGACTTCCATTAAGCTTCCCCACACCGACAAAAAGACAGAGTACGAGAGCACACTCTAAGCGAGGCAAAGCACATGAAGGAACAGCATTTTCCAGACTGCAGCTGAACGAGGTAAGAAAGACAGCAAACCAAGAAGGGTGCGCAAGGAGGGAGATACACTTGACCTTTCCAGCGAGAAAGCATTACTTTCAAGAATCCTTCAGATTAAAAATCGTAAGGCCTGGAAATCAGAATGAAGAATCCTGCATTGTGTGTCGGAGATACCCGGGACCCCCCTGCATGGCTGACCGAGTCAGAGAGGAGCAGCAGTCACTGTGGTGCCGTCCTTGGTTCCAGGATCCAAGCAGCGCCAGAGAGATCAACACAGCCGGTGAGTTGGGGAGACCGATGCAAGACCGGTCTGTGTTGAAGTCAAGGTTGCAAGCGGCAACATTGTATAAAGTGCGCAAGAACAAAGATTGGCAACGCGTGTGATGAAAGTTGCGATGAAAGCTTAATTACTGACAGACGATTGAACTTTAACAGTGAAGAACAAGTTACTTACCAACTGGCAACATTCCTTTCGAATGGATGTTCCTCCAACTTATTCCTCATCTTTGATAATCACGTCCAGCTTCGGCTGCTTCGGAAAAGAAATGTCGGCAGAGGGGGCTGTGCGTCGATGGCGTAGAGTCGATGTCCCTCGAAGGCATCCGTTGAGGGTGACGTCATTGGGTGTATAAGTAGCACACGTAGCGCCTGTTGGCCTCAGTTCTGTTTTTCCCTCCTGTTCGTGTTGGCTGTTATCTAGGCAAGCAGTAGTCAGCCTTGCGAGAACAAAAGCTGTAACAGCATAGGAAATTCTACAGAGGGATAGGATGGGAGGGCGATGAGGAACATCCAGTCGAAAGAATGTTACCAGTTGGTAAGTAACTTTTTCTTGGAATGGATTGTGTCCTCCAACATATTCCTCATCTTTGATAGACTCCCAAAGCAGTATGTAGAAGACAATAATGCTTTGTGAACGTATGCCACGATGACCGTGTTGCAGCATCACAAATGGATCTAATAGGTACTCCCCTTTGAAGGGCTGCACAATGAGCTCTCAAACCCTCTGGCGGGTCCTTGCCTGCCATTTTGTAACATTCTGAGATGCCAAGTATAATCCACCTTCACAAAGTCTGTTTCGAAACAGCTTGTCCTAATTTTCTGAAGGTGTAGCCAATAAAGAGTTGGTCATCCACTCTTAGGGCCTTATTCACAGAACGTTTTCCTATGGGATTGCACCATTATAAAAAGCTTCCATGAATCAGGCCCTTAGTTTGGAGAATCTAGAGGTCCAATCTATGGAGCCTCTCTTCCTCTTTACTGGGATGCGGTAGGGGGTGAGGAGGGGGGTAAAACGCTGGCAGAACAATCTTTTGATTTAGATGAAAATCAGATACAACCTTAGGTAGGAAGGAGGGTTTTACCCTCAACACAACCCTGTCCTTGTGGAATACGGTATAGGGTGGCCTGGTGGAGAGTGCCTGCAACTCTACGTGCAGATGTCAATGCAACTGACAATATGGTTTTGAAGGTCAATAGAAGGCGGGAACACGTTTGTGAGCCCTTTCAGAAATGTTATCACGAAAGGAATTTTAAAGTAAGAGCATTCTCCTGAAGAGCACTTGAATATGGAACACGCTGCCAGGTAACTTTTAATGGTTCCAATATTAAGACCTTTCTGTGCTAATGAAAGGAGAAAAGAAAGCACAACCGGAGTGGAACATAGAAAAGGATCAACATTCTTTTCCCTGCACGAGTCGCAAAATGTGTTCCAGCGGCAACAGTAAAGATATTTTGTTGCTGGCCTTCTTGCCGAAAGCAACACCTCGATCACATCATCCGGGAGGTCCCAACCCTTGTATCTCAACCTTTCAGAAACCACGCATAAACGTTGAGTGTTGAGCTCTGGATGGAGAACCTGTCCCTCCCCTTGCAAGAGAAGATTATCTCTTTGTGGAAGACTTATCGGAGGACAGATGGACATATCCAGAAAGTCCGGGAACCACGTTCTCCTGGCACAATCTGGGGCAATTAGGATCATGCGGCTTCCGAACCGTCTCAACCTCCTGAATGAGGAATGACGGGGATCGGTGGGAACGCATATAGAAGTGGAAAATCCCAATCCACCACGAATGCGTTTCCTAGAGCTCCTCTCAGAGGAAATTCCCTTGAGCAGTACCGTTTGCACTTTGTTGCTTTCGGTCGCAAACAGGTCCAATTGAGGGGTTTCCCAAAGAGCGAAGATCTCTTGAAGGACTTCCTGAGCTAACTCCCACTCGTGGGAGACTGTGCTCTGCCTGCTCAGAGCGTCCGCTGTTGTGTTCTCCTCCCCGACTAGGTGAACTGCCGATGGGGAGATTCCTTCACGAATTGCCCAGTACCAGAGCTGCATTGCCTCTCTGCACAGTGGTAGTGACCCTACACCACCCCTCGTGTTGAGGTAATGCATGGCCACTGTGTTGTCCGTCATTATCAGGACATTCTTTTCCCTGACAAAGGGGAGAAAGGCCTTCAGCGCTAGTCTTTTTTAAATTTATTTTTATAACTTTGTTTTATTAGCATTTTCATAGTATAACAAATGGGCATAAAGCATTTTCAGAAAAAATTATACAGATGACTGGCCCAATAACCCCCCCCCCTCAAACCCCCACCCCCCCAAACAGACCCTCCCCCCCAAAAAACGTAGTCCCAGCTGAACCTTCTTTTATGGGGAGACACGTTGAAGGCTCTATCTATCCGGAGCTCGAGAAAGAGCCCGAGCGTTGACTACTTATATAGCTGTATATCGTCGGCCGTCCCCCGGGCCGTGGGCACCCGTTCCCTCCATGTTTCCACCCTGTAGCTCAGTGAAGGAACAAGTTACTTACCTGTAACTGTTGTTCTCCAGCATGGGTCTGGCATGGATTCACATGCTCATGAATATTCTGCGTCGTCAGGCTGGGAATCCTCTGTAAAGAAAAATCAGTATCAGTTTCGTTTCTGATCTGTCTTTCGTAGTAGTAACCAATCACTGATCTCTGCGTCATACTGACCACAGCCAATGACTGCCATCTCCCTAAGCCCCGCCTCTGGCAGCCATCTTCAGATTTGGTAGCACGTGAAGTGGCAGTATGACCAAGTGAAGAGCCGCAGAGGGGTAGGCGGGAGGGTTCGCATGTGAATCCATGCCAGACCCATGCTGCAGAACAACAGTTACAGGTAAGTAACTTGTTCCTTCTCCAGCATGGGGTCTGGCATGGATTCACATGCTCATGAATATAAGAATACATAGCAGTACACACATGCACAACCACGGGGGGTGGCAAAAGGCTCAACATTAAGCAATACAAAAACTCAACATTAAGCATCTCTTACCTCCTCACCAGGCTCACCTTAAGCGAACAGGTTGCGCAGCACTGCTTGGCCGACCCTGGACTCCTCCCTGGAACCCTGATCGATGCAGTAGAATCTCGTGAAGGTGTGCGTCGACCTCCACGTGGCAGCCCTGCAGATGTCCAGCATGGGCACACCAGATAGGAACGCCGTAGTAGCAGCGATCGCTCTGGTCGAATTGGCTCTCGGACGGCCTGGCAGCGGTCGGTTAGCCAACCGGTGGCAGTGCATGATGCAGCCGGAGAGCCATCTGGAAATAGAACACTTCGAGAGAGGCTTCCCTTGATTCACAGGTCCAAAGTTCACGAATAGCTGTGATGTCGTCCGAAAACTCTTCGTGCGGTCCACGTAGAACTTCAGCGCTCTAGCCACATCCAGCGAGTGCAAAGTCCTCTCGGCCGGCGACGAAGGAGACGGGAAGAAAACAGCTAACACCAGGGGCTCGTTAAGATGGAAGTCCGACGGCACCTTGGGCATGAAGGAGGGGTGCGTCCTAAGCACCACCCTCGAGGCATGGAAAGTCAAGTACGGTGCTTTGCAGGATAGGGCCTGGATCTCTCCCACTCGTCGTGCGGAGGTAATGGCCACCAGGAATGCAGTCTTCCACGACACAAACTTCATTGGTGCGGAGTGCATCGGCTCGAATGGGGGCCCCATGAGCCTGGTCAGCACCACGTTAAGTTCCCACGCCGGGGCCGGGGCCTTCACCGGCGGGAACGACCGGAACAGTCCTTTCATAAACTCTTTTACCAGTCGATGGGACCACAGGGACGTCCGTCCTGTGGTTCTGGTATATCTGGAGATCGCCGCCAGATGAATCTTAATGGAGGCATGGGCTAGCCCAGCCTTTGCCAGCGATAGCAGGTACGGCAGCACTTGAGGGGCCGTAATCCGTAGGGGGTTGATCTTCTGTGCTCGGCACCAGATAGAGAACCTCTTCCACTTGTGACCGTAGCATTTGAGAGTCGAGGACGCCCTGGCCTTTGCAAGAACCTCTCTGCAGTCGGCCGGTATATCGTACCTCCAAACTCTAGCGCTACAGGAGCCAAGCCTGCAGGTTCAGCGACGCCGGGTCGTGGTGGAAGATGGCGCCTCCTTCTCTGGAGAGAAGATCTGCGTCCGCCGACAGCTTGATGGGAGGGGACGTTGACAAGTCCAGAAGGTCCGGGAACCAGATCTGCCTCGGCCACGCCGGTGCGACGAGGATCATCCTGCACCGGGACCTCTTCAGCTGAGTCGAAGCAGCAACGGCAACGGAGGGAATGCATACAGGTATAGGCCGTCCCAGGGGAACGAGAACGCATCGCCCATGCTTCTCGGCTGGGGAAACCTGCTGGCGAACCTCTGGCACTTCGAGTTCGTCGCTGTTGCGAACAGGTTGATTTGGGGTTTGCCCCATCGTCGGAAGAGTTGATCCACCTGATCCTGGCGCAGTTCCCACTCGTGACATGCGCGCAGCTCCCTGCTGAGCGAGTCGGCGATGGTGTTTCTTTCTCCTGCCAGGTGGAAGGGAACCAGGAACATCCCCTGGGCGACCGCCCAGTGCCACAGATCCTGTGCCTCCTTGGATAGGGCTGGGGATCTGGTGCCTCCCTGCTTCCGTATGTAAAACATTGTCGTGGTGTTGTCCGTGAAGATCCGCACCACCTTGCCCTTGAGCGACGGGAGGAACGATTTGAGAGCCCAGAACACGGCTCGGAGATCCAGGATGTTGATGTGCAGGAGCCTCTCCTCTGGGAGCCAGAGGCCTCTTGCGTGGAGATCTCCGGTGTGGGCGCCCCAACCTTCCAGGGAGGCGTCCGTCGTCACCGTCTCCTGGTACGCCGGCGTCTGAAAGTCCTTGCCCGCCGTGAGGTGCGCTCGAACGCCCCACCACTGAATCGCCCGCCGGAACACCTCGTTGAGGGGGACCCGGTCTTCGAAGGTGCCCGTCGCCTGCATCTAACGGGCATCGAGAAATTCTTGAAGAGGGCGCATCCGTAGTCTGCAGAGGTGCACCAGGTAGATGCAAGAGGACATCATCCCCAGGAGGGACTTGATGGACCTCACCCTGGCCACGTCCGTGGCTAGCAGGCGCTGCACTTTGCCCAGAATGGTCTTCGTCCGATTTTCCGACGCTGCCGCCAGGCGCCTCACTGTATCGAGCTTCGCTCCCAGAAACAGGGCCACCTGCGACGGCACCAGGTGGGACTTTGGGTAATTTATGGCGAATCCCAGGTCTGTAAGTAGCTGGACGGTCCTCGCAGTGTGTTCGACGGCGAGTTCCCTCGTCCTTGAGCGGATGAGCCAGTCGTCCAGGTAGGGGTAGACGTGAATCCCCTGCAGGCGCAGCCGCGCCGCCACAGGTGCTAGGCACTTGGTAAAGACCCTGGGGGCCGACTTCAATCCGAACGGCAGTGCTCTGAATTGGTAGTGGCGTCCCTGGACAACGAACCTGAGGAACTTTCGGTGACTTTTGAGGATGGGAACGTGGAAGTATGCATCCTCCAGGTCCAACGACGATAGAAAGTCGCCTTCCTCCAGCTGTCCCAGCACGTGCTGGAGGGTGACCATCCTGAACTTTTGTGACCTGATGTATTTGTTCAAACGACAAAGGTCCAGGATGGGGCGCCAGCCGCCCCTCTTCTTCCTGACGAGGAAGTATCTTGAGTACACCCCGGAGCCTCTTCGGGACGAGCTTGATGGCGCCTTTCCTGAGCATCGCCCGTACTTCCAACAGCAGTTGCGGGACGTGATTTTCCTTCCTGGCCACAGGTGGAACGTGAGGGAACTTCTTCAGGAATTCGATAGAGTGTCCTCTTGCCAGGGTATCCAGCACCCAACGGTCGGTGGAGATGGACTTCCACACGCCGACGAAATTCGTCAGCCGGCCTCCCACCGGGGTGCTTCGGTGGGGGCCCGAGGCCACGGCCGGTTCAGTCCTGCTTGGAGGTGGTGGCCTTGCCACCCTGGCCACCTTGCCGACGGCGGCGAGGCGTTCCCTGCTTGCCGCGACCCCTGAAGGCCTCCTGAGACGAGGAGCGTGCCGCCTGGCAGTAGGACGAGCCACCGCTGGACCCCTTGGAGGCCCCCTGTCTGCCTCTGGAGCTCCGAAAGGGCCGTCGTTGCTGAAGGGCTCCTAGGGCGCGGGCCGTCTCCGTCTTTATGGCTTGGAGGGATTCGTCCACCGCCTTCCCGAACAAGTTGCTGCCGTCGAACGGCATGCCCAACACCCTGGTCTGGACGTCCTGACGGAAGTCGGTCGCCCGGAGCTAACCCCGTCGTCGTAGGCAAACTCCGTTGCCCAGCTGGGGGAACCCGGTATCGGCAATATCGGTTGCCACCGTTATGGCGTGGTCCGACGCCACCTCGCCTTCTTGAAGTATTTCCAGGGCCTCGGACCTCTTGTCGTCCGGTAGGAAGTCCAATATGGGGGCCAGCTTAAACCAGAGCTCCCTGTCGTAACGGGCCACGATCGCCAGGGCGTTGGCCGCTTTGATCGTCGTCGCCACCGACGAAATGACCCGTCGCCCCATGGCGTCCAACTTCCTACCCTCGCCGTCCGGAGGGGAATTTGACGTTGAGGCTCCTGACCCCGCCGCTTTCTTCTTCCCCGCCGCCGAGACGACCGAGTCTGGCGTTAGCTGGGCCCTGAGGCACAGGGGAGCGGTCTCGGGGACCCGGTACTTCTTCTCGTACCGGTCCCGTTTGGCTGGTGCCGTGGAGGGGTTATTGAGTACAGACAGGCCTTCCTCCCAGATGTCATCGAGTAGCGGCACCGCGATGACAGTCTTCCTCTTGGCCTCCCGGCGCCGATAGAGGAAACCTTCCTTTTTCTGCTCCTCCGGGCAGAGCTGGAACAATTCGGACGCCCTGGCGATCATGGCGTGGAATGAGCCAATCTCGTCGGGGGGAGAGGCCTGTGCGACGGGAGACCCGTTCCGTTGTCGTCGCCGTCGCTCTCAGAACCCGTCGTCGAGCCCACCGCACCGTCATCTCCCGACTCGTGGGAGGATGAGGAGGGAACTGTAGGCCTTACGGGGGCGAGTGGAGGAGAGGGTTGGGTCCTCCGTCATTTGTTCTGAGGACTTCCCGACGAGCCAGGTTGCGGGTCCTCCGGCCTGGGCCGTGGTAATCTCGTCCTTATCTCAGAGCATAAGGACTGAATCGCAGACAAAATGGCTGCCGAGCTATCCTGCGGCCTAGGTTCCGGCTGCTCTTCCTCGCCATCGTCGTCTTCCTCGGTTATCTCCCGAGGATCTTCCTTACGGGATCGAACCTTCTCGAATTGGACTTCGAGATTCCTCACGGCCTCGGTCAGTTCCTCCTCCGAGGCTGACTCCGAGCTCGAGGAGGCCACCGTGCCCCTCCTCGCTTCTTCCATCATGGTGGCCATGACGATGGGCTGAAAAGAGGATTCCCTCCTTGGTGGCAGGGAAACTCTAGTCCCGGAGGCAGTCTCCGCTGGCGGGGTCTCTGCCGGCTTGGCCAGAGTCGCCGCGATCACCTCGATAGAGGCCTTTGCCTGCTGGGTAGGGGCCTTCACCACCTTAGGTGCGTCCCGGGCCTTCTCCTTAGGGGGAGGGGCGACGCCTCGCTCCCCCGCTCCCGAGATCGGACGGGGCTTCTCCCGAAGCTTACCCGGGGTCTCGGACTTCCTCTGCCCCGAACCGGAGCGCTGGCTCGTGGTTGACGGTGCCGGGGAAGGTGCGCCCTGCCTGGCGACTGAAGAGCCCGACCTTTCGGCGCTCCCGGAGCCAGCGAACTCGCGGCGCTTGGCCTGGTGTTGGGCCCCCGTCGCCGGGGCGCCTGCACAGGAGTTAGAAGCCCGCTCGGACCCTTTCTTCTTCTTCTCACCCGTTGAGCCCTTCTCCAACCAGCTGGCGAGACGGGATCGACGGTCCCTCATGGTCCGCTCCGACAAGTTCTTGCAGAACTGGCAGTCCTTCTCTACATGAGTCTTGTCCTCATGAAGACAGTAGAGGCATCGCGAATGTTCGTCCTCAAACACATTCTTCAGCCCGCATCCAGGGCAGCTGCGAAACAGCTTGGGTCCGGGTGACGCCGAACTCGCGTCCTGGGCCATCTCGAAGTAGGCCGCAAATCTTCTGGAATCCTCCAAAAGGTTGATTCGACGAAATCTTCACCCTTGAGGGGCGTAGGAAAATCCTGCAACGGGTACCCGTTAACGGGAGTAGAAACGTTGGAGCTTGATTATTGATCGATTAACCGAAAAATGAGAAAATTCACCTGAAAAAGCGTGAAAACGCAGCAAAAGCTCAAGAGCTAAGCACGAGGACTCCCAACACTTGAACGTGCGGTAAAAATCTGAAGATGGCTGCCAGAGGCGGGGCTTAGGGAGTTGGCAGTCATTGGGTGTGGTCAGTATGACGCAGAGATCAGTGATTGGTTACTACTACGAAAGACAGATCAGAAACGAAACCGATACTGATTTTTCTTTACCGAGGATTCCCAGCCTGACGACAGGGAATATTCATGAGCATGTGAATCCATGCCAGACCCCATGCTGGAGAACGTCCCAACCCCAGGTCTGCTGTACCCCGTACCAGTTTGCTTGGAATGTGCCCAAATCATTGTTCATCATTGCCGTTAGTTTGTCCATCAGGAACACATTTTTTACCTTTTTCAGCCAGACCTCCTTCGAAGGGGTCTCCGGGCTCTTCCATTTTTGGGCCAGGGCCACCCTCCCCACTCTCAACATTGTTTCCCACATTCTTGGGTATCCGGCTATGTCCGCGTCCTCTGGGGGGAGGCCCAGCAGCATCGTCAGAGGGTTCTGGGGGAGTAGTTCCTCCTAAACTTCAGCGATCCAGCCCCTCACCTCCTCCCAATATGCCTGAGCTTTCGGGCAGTGCCACCACATGTGCCCTCTCGTACCGACCTGGTCACATCCCCTTGGGCATGCGGGGGACACTCCCGTGAACATTTTCGTCAACTTCGCAGGATCTCTATGCCACCCCTGTAAGATCTTGAAGTTGTGTTCCATGTCCGCTGTAAATAAGTTCCCATGGAAAGCTATTTTAAATATCCTTGCCCAGGCGTCCTCCGAGATCTCCTCCCCCGCCAAATCATTCCAAAAAGTACGGAACCTCCTCCTCTCCCCAGGTTAACAGTGTTCAGTATTCTATACATCCCTGATACCGCCCCCCTCCTGGAGGTCGCTGTGTCCAGTAGTTTCTCGAATGGGGTCAGCTGTCTTTTCAAGTTCTGGCCCCAGGATTGGTCGCATAGGATTCCCTTCAAGCGGAGATATTCAAATATGGAGAGGGACCCCTGCCAGAGGGAGCGTCTCTCAATTCCTCATAAGGCAGAAATTCCCCTTCCCTAAACATTTGCCCCGCCCACTCCATCCCCGAATCGGACCAGGACTGTGCATTGCGGAACCCCCTGCTTCCCAGTTTGAGGAGGTGGCCCCAGAGCAATGACATCGGTGACGGCAACGACGTTAGGTGTGCCGCCTGGGGGCTTTCCCTCCAAATCGTCCAGAGGACTCCCAAAGTCGGGTCAGATTTGAGTCTGTTCAGGATGAATTTGCTTGGTGTCCATAGGAGGTCCCGAACCTTAAGTGGGTGAGCGTCCATGTCCTCCAGGTACGACCAGTATGTGCCCATCCCCTCTTTCATGTGTTCCAGGAGTACGCGCAACTGGGCAGCGCGGAAGTAGAGTTGAAAGTCTGGCAGCCCAAACCCTCCCTCTTCCCTCGGTAGGGTCAAGATAGCCTTCGCAGTCCTTGGGGTCCTACCCTGCCATATGAACTCACGCACCGCATTCTGAAGGACCCTGAAGGTTTGGTCGGGGACGCTAGTTGGGAGGACGGTGAAGAGATATAGTAAACGCGGCAGTATGTTCATCTTCACAGCCGTCATGCGGCCGTACCAGGACAGAATCATTGACCCCCATCTCCTTAGATCTGCAGTGACCCTCGACACAACGGGATCGTAGTTGGCTGGGGCGAGGTTGGATAGGTCCCGGGTGAGAAGGACTCCCAGGTATTGGATGGAGGCTTTCCCTAAGTTATCCCTTCCAGGCTGTCCAGGGGGTCCAGGCCCGGGTCCCGTGCTCTGATGGGGAGCAGGACTGATTTGGATGCATTAATCTTGAGACCCGAGAGGTGCCCAAATGCGGCCATAAGGGATAGGAGGGGGGGAAGCGAGGATCCCGGGTCCACCAGGTAAGCCAGAATATCAACCGCGAACAGGGAGAGTTTAAATTCTACTTCGCCTATCCTAATCCCCTTGATGTCAGGGTGAGCTCTAACCGCTATGGCCAGGGGTTCCATGGAGAGGACCATAAATCAGAGGGGAGAGAGGACATCCCTGCCTTGTCCCCCGCGAAAGGAGGAAAGATTCTGACAACCTGCCATTCACTTGGACCCTGGCCTTTGGGGCCCTGTATAGCGCCGCCACCCAATCCCTGATGTGTGTCCCCAAAACCCATTTTCTGGAGGGTGAGTTCCATGAATCTCCACTCCACCCTGTCGAACGCCTTTTCCGAATCAAGGAACAGGACGCTCGCATCTAGATCCGACACCTGAACGTCAATTTGAAGCAAATCTATGGTTTTAAGGATGTTGTCTGAGCCCTGTCTTCCCCTGATGAACCCCACCTGGTCTCCATGGACCAGCTTCAGTAGGATCCTCTCCATTCGCCCCCCCAATCACCTTCGCCAGGATCTTTACATCGATATTCAACAAGGAAATTGGGCGGTAAGAGGAGCACTCCGAGGGATCCCTGCCGTCCTTGGGGAGCACCACTATAATTGCCTCCATCATGGAGTCCGGGAGGGACCCCCCCCTCCAGCACCGTGTTAAACACCTTAACCAAATAGGGGGAAAGGGTTGAGCGAAACCTCTTATAGAAGTAGACCGAATAACCGTCTTTGCCCGGGGAAGTGCCCACTTTCATACCTCTGATCACGCGCTCCACCTCGTCCTCGGTCACTGGGCCCTCCAACCCCTCCACCATCTCCCTGGTCAGGGCCGGGATCTGTATAGAGTTCAGGAACCCCTCGATCTCCGCCTCACCCCCATTATATTCAGACGAATATAGCTTCTCATAGTATCGGTGGAAGGCCTCCCCAATATGGGGTGTGTCATAGCCTACCTCTCCCCCCTCATTCTTCACTGCTTTCACCAGTCTGCTTCTCTGTACCTCCCTCAGTTTCCAAGCCAGAATCCTGTCCGCCCTGTCCCCTTTTTCATAATACTTTTGTTTGACCAGTTGAAGACTTCTCTCTGTCTTGTGGAGGAAGAGATCTTTCAAATGGAGCCTGTAGTCATCCAGGGCGGCCACCTGAGCACGGTCTAAGGGGACTGTGGGTGGACCCCCCGGTTGGAGTTGGGCGATTCTCTCCCTTAGTAACCTTTCCTGGGCCTCCCTTTCCCTTTTTTTCCGGGCTCCCATTTTGATCAGGACTCCCCGTAGGGTTGCCTTGAAGGCGTCCCATAAGGTATGCGAACCTACCTCTCCATTATCATTAAGTTCGAAAAAATCCTTGATGGCCTCGAGAACCTCCTGAGCTAGGACCTCGTCTTTTAACAGGGAGTCGTTGCACTTCCACCTCCCCCTGCGTTTACTTAGCCCTCCCCTTGCTATAGTGACTCGGACCAGATCATGGTCGGACCAGGGGACGGGGTCAACCCTGTGGCCAGAAATGAATGGGTGCAGGATCTCATCCACCAAGATGTAGTCTATCCTGGAAAACGACGTATGGATGGCTGAATAATATGTGAAAGAGGGGGGTGTCCGTTCTAGGGGTCGGGATCGTGTCCATCAGACCCAGATCTAAGTTGATCTTTTGGAAGTTACGTGCCATGGTCTCATCTGCCGCCCTGGAGGGCTGTGGACCTGCACGTTTCCTGTCCCGGGTTGGGTCCAGGACCATGTTGAAGTCCCCCCCCACCACTACCGTGCCGTGAACAAAGTGCTTGAGTTTATCCCTCACCTCCTCCCAAAATGGAGTTTGGCCTTCATTTGGGCCATAGATGACGGCCAGGGTGAGTGGGCCCCCTGCAGGGACCCCTGCACTAGCAGGTAACGGCCCTATGGGTCTTTTAGCGTGGCCTCATTCTCAAAGCCCACATTCCTCGCTAAGATGGCAACCCCTCTCTTTTTGCATTTGTGGGAAGCACTGAAGACCTCCCCAATTCCTCCTCCCCGCAGTTTGGGCTCACTGGCCTTCCCCCGTGGCCAGTGAGTCTCTTGCACAAAGAGAAAGTCGAGGTTGGCCCTTCTGAATTCCCTGCAGACCAGGGATCTCTTTGTGGGTGTGTTTAAGCCCCGTACGTTAAGGGAGCCCACACCCAGGGCGGGCAGACTGTTAACCATGATCTAGAATTTCCTCTCTCTCGGTCAACTTCGTCACAATGCCCTTCTGTGCGTGCTCCCTTGGTTCAGCTTTGTGTTCCCCTACTCTCCCCTCCCCTTTCCCCCGGGTGGGCCAAGAACAGATCCCCAACTGCCCCCCTTCCCCAAACCATAACCGAAGTACCCCAACTTCCGAGTTCCACCCCACCCCGGCATCCAGCCAAGTAGTTCCGCCATCGCTGGCTTTTGGCCGAACCACCAGCCTGCCCACCTCGGCCAGGCAATCCGCGTGAGAAGCTCATCATCTTGAGCCCCCAAAAACCCCCTGCGGCTGCGTCCCAGCTATGAGCCCCTCATACTTGCTGTTCGTTGGGACGGTGTTAGTAGTGAATTCTCTGACTCTGCGCCCATCTGTCCAGGACACTACGGGTCGTCCCCGTTCTCAGTCCTCGGAGTCATTCCATTCTCCGTCTTTCGATGGGGAGGGGGTGTTCATTTTCCTGAATTTCCTCACACCAGTGCGCCTTCTTCTTTCTCCGGACAGGCCAGGGCCATTAGGTCTGCCATGCTCCGGCCCGATGGACCTCTCCTGGGGTTCGTGTCCACTGTGTACTCTTGAATAGCTCCCCTTATGTCTTATCCGTAATCAGGGTCGATCGTTGGCCCATGTATTCAAAAGTCAGGGAAAACGGTAAGCCCCACTTGTAGCGAACGCCCTTCTCCTTGAGCAGCTGTGTAAGGGGGCGGCACATTCTACGCTTGGCCAGCGTGTAGGCAGAGAGGTCCTGGTATATGGAGACCTGGGCGTTATTGTGGGTGATTTCTCTGGCCTTTCTGGCCTCCTCCAGCACTTTCGTCTTCTCCGAGTAGTAGTGGAACCGGACAAAGATCGACCGGGGGGTCCCCGCCCTGCCCCCCGCCCTGTGCACCCTGTCGAGTGTGAGTTCAGTTGTCATCTCTTCTGCGAACAGGAGGGTGATGATATCGCGCACCGCCCGGGTGACGTCCCTCTCCGTTTCCCCTTCCATTTCAGGCACTCCGAAGATTCTAAGGTTGTTCCTCCTCTCCCTGTTCTCGAAATCGTCCATCTGCCGGGCCCTATCCTCGTCCCTCTTCTCCAAGGCCTCCAGCCTCATGTATATTTGTGCGTCCTGGGCTGCCGTTGACGATTGATTGGTCTCGACCTGTAACAGTCTGTCCTCGACCTTGTCCACCCTTTGGTCCATTTTCTCGAATTTCTGGGCAATGTCGGAGCGCATGTCCCTGATTTCCTGTAAGATCGAGGCAAAGCCCCTTTCCATTGCAGCCGAGGAGGGGGCTGCGTCTTCCGATTGGGCCATGGTCCTCTTGAGGCTCGTGCCTTTGCTACCCCTTGCAATCTCCTGGAAGCGGTATCCCTGCAAAGCTTCCCTCCAGCTCATCTGGTGCTTCCCTATGCCCCGCCGTCCAGACCCCTGCGAACCCGAAAGGGGGTTGGAGGGGCCCCCTGCGGGCCAGTCCTCGGCCACCTACCCGGGGTGTCCCGAGGGGGAGTGTGCAGAGGTGGTAATGCGAGGCCAGGTCACCCCTCGCTTGAATCGAGTGTTTCACAGATGCCCCTTGGGGGTTGTTGTATTTCCAGGGGGGGGGTGGGCACACGCCCCGCCTGTCCCCAGGCGGGGGCCTCACACCATGTCCAAACTCATCGTCCCAGTCAGGGGCCTCCTCTGGCCTCCCAGAGAGGGGATGTTGTTAACTGGGGGGCCCTTATGGCCAGGTCAGGAGGGCCTTTCCCGTTAAGCGGGGGAGAGGGCGCCGAGGTTCTCAGACTCAGCCTGTGGGCTCTTGTCTTGAAGAAAGGGGGGAAAAAAAGAGGGGGGCCACCTCCGGGTGGGCACACGCCCCACCCAACAGCAGGCGGGGGCCTCACACCCCAGTAGCCCCCGCGTCCGGCTGCGCCACCTCTGTGTCACTAGGGGGGGGGGGCTGGAGCATCCAACTGGTCCCTCTTGGCGTTTGCCTGCATGCTCCAGGGGCCCCTCGCAGCCCTGGTAGGGATCCAGGAGGCCCTCTCCACGTCGCTCGCTCACCTGTGGGTGGTGACTCCTGGACCCTCTGTTTCTCTGCCGCCTTCTTTCCCAGGGGGCTGCGGGTGCCCGCGTTGAAGATTCCTGGGCCTGCTCCGCTCCCTCCGCTCTGTCTGAGGGGCCGGGGGGTGCCGGGACTCCAGCAGCGCCGTCCCGATCCCCCGGGTGTCGGGCATGCTCCCGCCTCCTGCCGCGCGGGCATCCCGGCGCGTTGAACTCCGGCTTGGGGCATAGGGGGAAGGGCAGAAGAAGCCATCTTCCGCTCCGCCGCCCTCCCATCGTTCCGCTGGGGGTCCGGACCACAGAGGGGGGGGGCAGGACGGGCAGAAAGTCTGTGTGAGCACGGGGCGGCGACGCCTCTCCCCCGGCTCCGAAATTGCCCAGGCCCTGCTGCGTATCCCGCCCAGGAGCCCCGGGTCTCGTTCTCCGGCTCCACGGGGTTCACGAACTCCGCTCTTTCTGTCGCTGGGGGGCCAGTGGGGGTAGCAAGTCGGTCCACCACGGTGGGCCTGTCGAGGGGTCTCGGGGGTGGGGGGCTCAATCCCCTCGGATCTCCAGGCTTCGGCGGGAGCTGTGCACTCAGGCAGCCATTGCCTGTCCGCCCCCTGGTGGCCTCCCTTCAGCGCTAGTCTGATTGCCCTCAGCTCCAAAAGGTTTATGTATAGTTTGGACTCAGATGGATACCAACGACCGCCGATTGTCAGACCGTTGGCATGGGCTGCCCAACCCTTGAGTGAGGAGTGTGTCACTACTGTAATCTCCAACCATGGCTGCCAAAAATGTCCTACCTTCAGAATCTTTTCCTCGCAGGCCCACCAGAAGATCCTGTGAGACTGTGGTTGGAACCTGAAGTCGGTCCGACACCTTTCCTGAGAATTAGGACCATTGTGTTCTTAGAGCCCATTGAAGAGATCTCATTCTCAGGCCGACTTCTGGCACCAGAAAAATGCAGGATGCCATGAGGCCGAGCAACCTCAAGAAATTGAAGAAATTGAAGGCCAGAAGATTGTGGACAGTTTGAAATTTGATAACCATCTGGGTGGCGAGCTCTTTCACAAGCATGAACAAGTTACTCTCTTACCTGGTAACGTTCTTTCGATGGGATGGTCCGACGACGTATTCCATATCTATGACATGTAATCACCACAGCTGTGCTGCTTCAGAAAATCTTCTGCGTCCTGCGTCAATGGCGTCGATATGCCGCCCTCGAGGACCTCCTCCGATGGCCGACGTCACTGGATGTTATAAGTAGGACGCACAACGCCCGTAGCCTCAGTTGTAGTTTTTTCCCCAGAACGTGTGGCACCAGTCTTCCCATCTGACACACAAAGCCTTGCTGAAACGTAAGCTGCAATCGCATAAGAAATTCTGTAGCGGGGAAGGGAGGGAGCGATATGGAATAAGTTGTCGGACCATCCCATTGAAAGAATGTTACCAGGTAAGAGAGTAACTTGCATATCTATGACAGACTCCCAAAGCAGTACCAATGCAAGGAGGTGGGAAAGGAATTTAGAAAACAGAAATTTAGAATGCCCAATCAAATTACGGAGTAAAGGACCACCTTGCCAAAGGCCAGATCCTGCCCACGGATGGAATCGAGGGCTTAGTGACGTACAAAAGTATGTACCGAAGCCCAGGTGGCTGCATCACAGATGTTACAAATAGGAACACCCCTCTGTAGAGCAGTAGAGGCATCCATACCCCTGGTAGAATGGGCCCGCAAGCCGACCGGTGGGTCCTTACCCGCCAAGCGGTAACACTCAGAAATAGCCCGAATAATCCAGCGAGACAAAGTCTGTTTCGTCACAGCCTGTCCCCACGCTTTCCATCGTAACCAATGAAGAGTTGATCGTCCACTCTGACCTGGGACATGCGTGAAATATAAAAGCTTAACACTCTCCAAGGATCAAGCCTATGGAGCCTCTCCTCTTCCTTACCAGGATGTGGAGGAGGATAAAACGCTGGCAGAACAACCTTCTGGCCTAAATGAAATTCCGACACCACCTTCTGAAGAAAGGAAGGACGAACTCTAAGGACAACCCTGTCCTTATGAAACACAGTGAAGGGTGGCTTAACTGAAAGTGCCTGTAACTCACTCTGCGAGCGGAAGTGACCGCAATCAAAAATACAGTTTTAAGAGTTAACAGTCTCAAAGGGCATGAATGCAAAGGCTCAAACGGAGCACCCATCAGAAACTTGAGAACAAGGTTCAAATCCCAACTGGGCACCTGGAAAGGTGACGGAGGCAACACATTAGTGAGCCCTTTCAGAAACTGAGAAATTAAAGGAATTTTAAAATAGGAACACTCTTCAGATGAGCGCTTAAATATGGACAGCGCTGCCAGGTAACCTTTAACGGTACCCACTTGCAAGCCCCTGTGGGCCAAAGAAAGCAAAAAAGACACAACCATGGGAATGTCACATGCAAAAGGATCCACATTCTTAACCCTGCACCAGTCGCAGAACTTACGCCAACGGCAATGGTTCAGGGACTTTGTTGCTGGCCGTCTGGCCGAGAGCAACACCTCCATCACATCTTCAGGGAGGTCCCAATCCTTATACCTCAACCTTTCAGAAACCAAGCGTGAAGGTTGAGGGATCTGACCCCTGGATGGAGAACCTGACCCCCCCTCCCGTGAGAGCAGATCGTCTTGGTAGGGAAGACGACGTGGAGGGCAGATGGACAAGTCGAGAAGATCCGGGTACCACGTCCTCCGGGCCCACGCCGGAGCAATGAGGATCATCTGGGAACCGAACCTCCTCAGTACTTGCGGGATGACGGGGACTGGAGGAGACGCATACAGCAGTGGGAATGACCACTCGACCACGAACGCGTCTCCTAAGGCTCCTTTTGGAGGAAATTCCCATGAGCAGAACCTCTCGCACTTCCGGTTGACACTGGAGGCGAAGAGATCCACTTGAGGGGTCCCCCAAAGGGCGAAGATCTCCAGGAGAATCTCCTGAGCCAACTCCCATTCGTGAGAGATCGCTCTCTGCCTGCTCAGAGCGTCCGCCGTCTCGTTTTCGTCTCCGGCCAGATGAACTGCCGAGATTGAAACTTCCTGCTGGATTGCCCAGAACCAGAGCTGCATCGCCTCCCTGCACAGTGGAAATGACCCTGCCCCCCTTTTTTGTTGAGGTAGTGCATGGCCACCGTGTTGTCTGTGAGGATCAGGACATTCCTCCCTCGCACAGTCGGCAGAAAAGCTTTCAGGGCTAGCCTGACGGCCCTCAGCTCCAACAGATTGATATGGAGTCTGGACTCCGACGGAGACCAACGACCGCTGACTGTCAACTCGTTGGCATGAGCTCCCCATCCCGTGAGGGATGCGTCCATCACGATCGTCCCCTCCGGCCAGAGTAGCCAAAATGGAGCCCCCTTCATCAGATTGTCTTCGACGGCCCACCACAGAAGGTACCGGGTGACCGAGGACGGCACCTGAACAGGGTCCGACAACCTGCCGGAGGACTGAGACCACTGGAGCTTGAGTGCCCATTGCAAAGATATCATCCGCAACCTGGCCTCTGGCACCAGAAGAATACAGGATGCCATGAGGCCGAGCAATCTCAAGTACTCGAAAGCTGGGAAACTCTGGGCAAGTTGAAACTTGTGCACCATCTGCTGAATGTGATGAGCCCTCACCTGGGGAGGAAAACACTGCCCCAGGGACGTGTTCCTTGAAGACACCACAGGTGCACACGGTCTCGACCGGGACCTGGAACGGGCATGACGAGAACGATTCCCCTTGTCCGAGTGCCTCTCCCGCGAATCGTGATGCCCACCCGAGCCCAAAGCCGTGCGAGCGGTGTCTCTCGACCGATCACGACCGACACCACTCGGAGGCGCGGACGGACCAGTGCCCTGCGATTCGAGAATTGCTAACATTTTCTTCCCTGAAGGAAGCCCATTCCTCCGGCGTCGCATGCTTGGTGGGATAAGCGACCCGCCGATGGGCGGAGTCCTCGAATGAGGACGGGGAAGGCGACCGATGACGGTGCTTCCGGGAGTGCCTCGAAGAGGCAGAGGAGTGGCGGGACCGACTCCGGGACCGAGACCCACTGGACTTCCGACGACGATGCGGGTGTCGCCCCTCGAATCGTCCGTCGAAAGCCCCACAGACCTCGACTTCCGTGGCTTGGACACCTTACCTACCGACAACAACTTCTTGCGCTCCCGCAAGGCTTTGGACGTGAGCGACTGGAAGTCGACACAGTCATCCGTGTCATGGGCCTCCCCGAGGCACGAGAGGCAGGCGTTGTGTGAGTCCGTAACCGACATCTTGGACCCACAGTCCCCGCACTTCTTAAAGCCCGGACGCGGTGTGGAAGACTGTTAGGGAGAATTCTCTGTTTAGGCTGAATTTCCTAACCTAGTGAGTCCCCCAGCAGCTTTGCTGGATTTTTGGGGTTTATTTTTTTCTCCTGCCAAGAGTGAGACTCTTTTACCCTCACTCTTGGGCATGATTTGAGTGTGTTACTTTGAATCTAGATGTGTTTAATGGGCTATGGGGTCTTTTACTCCATAGGGCTTCATGTGTTTTTGTGATGTGTGTTACACAGCACCCTCAGTTCAGTGACACAGGGGTGTCATAGTGACCCCCCAGTATAGACTCCATACCCTGGGATTGACTACTGTCTCCCAGGGCATGTAAAGTCACCATTGACTTTACTAGTCTTAAATTCTGAACAGAACCAGTACAAACCATCATATTGTGGACGTACTGGCTGGGGCAATTCAATTGCCCCAGGGTCTGTTAGTCGAGGGGGCACGTCTCCATCCCCCCTGATCGAGTTTTGGCTGGTGGCAGTGGATACTACTTTTTATATTCAACCGCAAATATTTTCATATGGGATTTCCCATTGTTTTAGGCTACTATCTTTAATTATTTACGGTAGCCTCGACCATACCGCCGGTTTATTTAATTAATATTAATTCTCCGGTTGTTTTTTTTTTTGCCAAAACCTGATTCTAAAATGGCGTTTGTGTTCTCTTCTGTGACTCCAACCCAAGTCGAGCCCTTTGTTCCACTTTTTGGCGGGCTTCTCCACAGAAGCCCTCCAAAGTGGTGCCACTCTGTCTGGGGTACTTAGGAGGGGTGGAGGGGAATTTAGGCACCCTGGACTGAGTTGCCTAGGCAACTCAACAACTCAAGTCGCACTCAGTCCTGATAGGCCCAAGTGGTGAGCTGGCCGGCTCACCACTTGGCATGTTTGAGTGACAGCTAGGCTGAGTGAATGGGGGTTTTCTGCATAAAAGCAGGGCTTTGGGGACTGGAACTTCAGAAGTCGCCACAGGACCTAAGAATCCGACGAGGGAGAAGCTGAGCCGACCTGCTACGACACCACCACTGGTGGAGCCCTGCTGGACCGTCTCACCACTTTTCCCAACGACAGAGGAGATCTCCCGCCGGAGAGTCTTCTTCCTTTGACTGGTGGGGATAACCAGTTTCACCGTCTTTTCGCCTTCCCGACGTACCTCGTGGCCGCTTTGCCTGTGCCAAGCACCCCGGCAACCGGGATACCACGTTTTACCACGACCGCAAACAAAGGTACCACCTTTAACCGGAAAACTCTGCGGCTGGTTTCTTCCCTGGTAGTGCAACGACCTTCATCTTTCCTCCAAGTCGAGATCTTCTCTTCCCCTGGACGACGACGTGACTTGCACCCACTGCCAGGAACTGCCACCGCTGGAGGATCCTTCCCACTTAAGGTACCGTGTCCCGCCAGGCTTCCCTTGCCACCGACTGTACGGGGTAGATTTAGCCCCCGGCTTTCGAACCTTGGTTAGCCTGGGACACCCTGGCTAAACTTTCCTAAGCCTCTCTAAACTCTTTTCGAACCCTCTGCAAGACTTTCAGAGCCTAGTGTAATTGTGTGATCTTGGGCGCATTTGTGCTCTGCTCTCTCTAAGAGTGGGCCCAGCATTTGGACTTTGGCTCACCAGTGACTTTTGCTCTTCTGCCTTGCTAACAGTGTTCCTGAATCTTAGAGCGGTGTACCTTTCCATATTCTGTCTTTTTTCCTCCCTTTCTCACAAACTTATTGGAGTGCCATCTAGTTAAGCGCTCACCTCTGTATGAAAATAAGTGGTGTTTTAATGTGACATATCTGATAAGGAAAAGGGGTGTATATATTACAATAGTAACTGTGTTTAGAATCTTTTACAATAAGAGTGCTGGAGTGTTTCAAACATTGTGTTTTTAAATAAATAATTATATACTTTGATACCAAAGCTCTGGTCAGTGTTTGCTTGTATTGGTGTGTCTGAGTGCCTCGTGTGTATACTTTGCATACTGCCTAACTCTCTTGAGGGAAGTCCGACTGCTCAGCCACAGCTACCAGGTAAATCTGGGTGGTACAGACTGCTACCAAGTGGGTTTACTGTCAACACCTGTAGTCTTAAATCTTTTGCAGTGTTCCCTAAGGGAACTGCACAGGTTTCTGCCTAACACTCTCGCCTTTCAAAATGAGTAGTAGTAACGATAGGATCACCCCCTCCATAGTTGTCCTGACGAACGAAAAGGCTGAGTTTGCCTAACAGTGGCCCCTAAAGATTTGGCAGACACATTTGAGGTCTGCAACCTCTCAAGGCTCTCGTCAGCCTTGTTGCTAAAAAGATGAGACCCGTCAAATGCCATGTTTAGAAGACGAGCCTGCATGTCTGGTACAAAACCCAACTTGCGCGACATGCAAATCTGCGCATTAACGTGCTCATAGACATGGACCTGCTGATGCTGTACGCAGTGTCCAATCCAGATTGAAGGGATTCACGCATGGCTTCTTTGCCATCCTTAACGATTGCTAGGGAACCTTCCCTTTCCTCCCCATCTGGAATGTGCTCCGCCGCCATGGATATGCACTCCCACAGAGTGTACGGAAACTTGGCTAAGGCACATGTGGAGCTGGCCGACTTCAGGGCCATATTCCCTGCTGAAATTACCTTCTGCACCCATCCATCCACACACTTGTCGTCCCTATCTGGAGGGATGGTAGGGTAAGCTGCCTTATTTGATGTAGCCATGGCTGCCTGGACCACCAGACTCTCGGGAGTGAGGTGCTTGGACGGATAGACGGGGTCGCTAGTGGAAGGGCAGTATTTTCTTGCGAGGGATTTATCCACCGCCGGGATGCAGGGATGGTATCTGGGGACTCCCAATTTCTGGCCACCCAATTTTGTAAAGCCACATGAAAAGGAACATTGGGTCTGTAGGTGGACCTTGGTCCAGAATATCTGTAAGGTCGTCTTGGACAAATTGAACCGGAGGTCTAGCCTAGCCTAGACATTCCACCACCTTGGACATCAGGTGATGATATGAAGAGTCAGCATGCTCTCTTGGCTCTGGCCTACCAAACTCCATTTTAGGTGTCAACGCCACTGGCATTATGCAGTGTCAACAAGGTCTCTCATCCTGCTCTCTTCCGAAATAAGACATTTTGGTACATTTGGAGTTCCAAAGTCAAGGCCAAAAGGGGCATCCTCTTAACCAGATCTTTCTTCTTCTTCAAAAATTGAAGGAAGGGATTTTAAAAACTCATTCCTTGGCAAAGGGGTAAATGTTTTTTCAGGAACACTCAAAGGCTTTGGTTTGGCACCTTTATGAGCTTTCACATGATCTGTAGGCTGTGCTGAAACCACCAGAATTTTTGGTGTTGATGGTTTTAGTGTCGACTGTGGCGCCGATGGCATCGACAGTAATGGCGCTGATGGCGTTGAGGATTTGATGGTACCCTTCGAAGATTTTGACTTCGACAGTTGTGGAGGTCTCAACAGCATCGAGGACCTCGAACGCTCATCACGTCTCGAGGGACTTACTCACCGTAGACCTCGGGGGTTCTCTATTAACCTTTTTTTGACCACTGGGGCTTGAGGGCGCGCGAGTGCCGTTACGGGACTGCTCTCTGCCGGCTTCCAAAGAGAAGGCGCGGATGGAGGCTTACCCTTTTCAAATATTTACAGCATTTTCAAGCGGAATGCCTCCCAATCTTCAGATGAAGAATGTTTGGTGGGGCAATTACATTTTTTGGGGGTTCCGTCCGACGGAGATGAGGAGGATGGCGACCGATGGTGTAGTCTCCTCGATTGCTTTGTCGAGGACAACGAGTGACGCAAACCACTACGACACTTCAATCGCTTTTTGTCACTCTTACATCGAGGAGAACAATCTCCGGAATCGATGGTCAAGGAACGTTCGGTTTTAGTTTTACAGGGCAATTTCCCTACATATAACATCCCCTTTTGCGTCACCCTCGACGGAGACCTTCGAGGGACATCGACTCAACGCCATCGACGCACGGCACCCTTTGCCGAAATTATTTTTCTGAAGCAGCAGAAGCTGGACGTGATCATCAAAGATGAGGAATATGTTGGAGGACACAATCCATTCGAAAGATACAATACCAGAGTGGTCTGGCACCACGAGTGTGCTCAATCCAAGTTCTCTGTGAGGTATCCAGCCAAGAAGTGGCAGAAAAGAAAGTAAAAGATGAGAATGAGAAATTAAGTGAATCAAAGTGGTCCTGCGACGGTTTAAGCCAAATCCATTGCACAATCAAAAGGTCTTGATTTTTTATACAAAGAGGAAAGCTTAAAAAGTGATATTACATGGTCTGAGCCCGAACGAGGGAGACCATTTGTGAACATTGTGCTAAAGGGGTTCGAGCCTGAACGAGGGAGATCTGTGGTCTGAGCCTGAACGAGGGGGGTCAATTGTGGATATTGTGTTAAAAGGGGGCCCGAGTCTGAAGGAGGGAGACCTATAGTAAAAAGTGGCCTCAAGCACTTGTGAATGTGAAAATCCTGACAAGAAAGGAACTTTGGTGCTTGTTTGTTACATCAGGCCTGCTGCAATAAGGGACTGTTACTGGGAAAGAGACTTTGGCAGAAAGCCCTGATACCTATGTTTTGAACTGTATCCTTGTGGCAGAGAAGCCAGAGTGGGTGCAAAGCTCGAGCGTGCCGTCTTGGCCCATGCTGAAAACATGGGGAAGGGAAGCCAACTGCTCAACTATCCTGACATATCATTTCTTGAACACTTTTCTTTTTGCATACATTGTTGTCCCAAACCATTTGTATTTAGAAGTAAGGATTGGAAAAATGTTTATTTGTATAGGCCCTTTTATTTTGACAGAGACTCCACTAGGACTGCGTTATTATTATTTGATGGTCGTAGAGAGGGCGCTAGAGGGCCATCCAAGATGGCGGTTCCCTGAAGAGCTCCCTGCAGCTCCTTAATTAATCCTTTCACATCACTGCTGCTGTGGTGAAAATTCGATCCAAAACCCTGATAATTTGGCTCCCATGGGTCCCTAGAACATTTTGGGTCTACTCTCATCTCAATCGGCTGCAGATCTGCCGGGTTGCGGCTTCTGTCTCTCCTGCACCACAGACGGCAGTTCGGAGGGGGAGAGGTGGCGCCGCGGTCTAGACCGCCTCCCCCAACGTGTGCCCGGTGATTGCTGATGACCTGGCGGATAGCCCTGGGCCACCTCAAGAAGCGAGTTGACGTGCGCCGGGAGGCGCTGCCAGAGACAAGGCGGTCTCCGTCCCCGCGGCGGCCGGGAGCTGAGAGGTGAGGCCGGTCAGGCCCCGCACAGCCTTCAGGAACAGCGGGCAGGTAGGAAGACGAAACAAGAGTGGCCCGAGTACAGCGCTGCCGGCCAGCCCGGCATCCCATGAGAGCAGATCCCTCGGGGAGCTGGTCCCCCGCGTACGCTACTATTGAGACAAGCCGAGCAGCGGCAATTCGTAGTGCGTGCCGCCTGCCAATTCCCCTGTCTCCATCTCCGGACCGCGGCGGCTGAAAGGCACCTCCATTCACAGCAAGAGCCCGCAGCAACATCGGGGCTCAAAACAGGCATAGCTGGCTCCCACCGCCTGTAGGACTGTCCTCGTGGGCGCACTACCAGTGCCAGCCCGACCGGAGCTGAAGAGACCGAGGCGGGTACGGCAGCATGCCGCTCCTCCACGCAGGATAACTGGGAAAGTGCACTCCTCTTTCGCCAACACCAAGACGCTGCTCGTGAGCAGTGCAAATCACAGTGAAATTTACAGCCCCAATCGTCTCCCGTGACTAGCTTCTCACACGGCGACCCGGGAATCAAGTTCGGGTTTGGAGACAGGGCCTGCCGATCCTCTGCAGAGTGCACAATTTCAAGACAAATATACTCCTCATGATCTATGTGCTCCTAACTCAGCAACCCTCTCTTGAAAGTCCTGTTCTCCCCAAATCTACGTTGCTGCCTTGTGCCGACCTGAAACACTGACCGAAACCGAGGCACTTTATCCCCCTGCACATACCCGTCTCAGTGAAGAACTGCAGCAGAGAACGGTGCGAGAAGACGTCTACTTGGGCCATTAGAGATTCGATCACCAGTACTTCAACCACCACTGTCCTCCGAGCTCTGCAGCAAGTGCAACACCCGCATAAGAGCGATCCGATGAGATTGCCCTACTCCCGCCTATCAGCAAACTCTGCACACCGGGGTCCACATCCAACAACATCCAAAGGCGGCATCCTAGCAGGAGTCAGTAGCCCAGAGTCTCCGCTGGTCGTAACATTCCTGATCTCCCTCCTGGTCTGCTAAGGCAATAACACTGTCATACAGTCGTCGTGGGTGGTGTCCTGGACAAGGTGAATAGCTGCCTCCCGGTGAGGTGCCCGTGGTGTGCCGCAGTGCTGCCAGAGGCCCGTTTGAGGCCCACCTCGGAGGGATCGTAAACCCAGCTAGGACTGGACTGATCTCAGCGCCCGGATCCAGTCGACCCCCCCGTGAACCAACTATTACAGCAGCGACGCAGCATCAGTGGGAGCACCGCGAAGGGGCCGGTGATCTGCAGCGGCGAGTCCCTTGAGCGGCCCACGTTGGCAACCATACAGTGTGACGCAGCCAGCAACAAAAACGACAACCTCCAGAACAGCTCATCATCGTGCACCTACTGTGACATGTCCCCCAAACTACAATGGGGAAAGTTGATAAATCTCAGAAAAAGCTAACCTTCGAGGCCAACGCCTCTAACAAACCAGTATCACACAGTAGACCTACGTCACCAACACCGGATGTGGCCTCGGCCGGGTCGGACACCCCCGGGCTTGACATTCGTGAAATCCTGTTGGACCTGAAATCTGGTATTGGAGGCTGGGAAGTAAACTCAACGATCTGCTAGCCAAGGTGGACCAAATCCAACATCGCTTAGACAAGCATGCCGACAGACCGGATGAAGTCAAGCAGCGAGTATCCAACCTTGACGACGGAGTGGTGACCCTTAATGCCAGGATCTCTACCCTCGAAGCACAAATGAAGACCGTCTGTGCTAAAAATGAAGACTTGGAAGGGCGCTCCAGGCATAATAACATCAGAATCCTCGGGGTAAGAGAGCAACAACTTCAGAATAAGATGGAAGACCACGTTGAGCAGCTGTGCACTGAGCTATTTGGGAAAGAAATATTCGCTCAGATATTTGTTGTAGAAAGAGTGCATAGGATCACAAACTCAAAACCAATTCCGGGCGCGCCCCTCGGCCGATTATCGCAAAGTTGCTAAATTACAAAGATCGAGATGCAATACTGAAAGCGGCCAGAGAGAAGGGGAAATTACAATATGATGGTGATTCAATCCATATCTTTCCCGATTTTTCCCCAGCGGTCCAGACGCAACGTCGCTCATTTATGGCTGTCAAAAGGAGGCTTTGTGAGAACCAGATTCTCTATTCGATGCTTTTCCCAGCGATACTCCATATTGAGCACAGAGGGAAGGCCCAGTTCTTCAACTCTCCCGACGAAGCCAATGAATACCTAGATAGCGCCGGCTGCAGACATGTACCCAACAACCCGGGTCCGCGACGCCGAGACCAGCTGAGACGAGACCCGCCGTAACCACCAAGAGCCGTAAAATCTTTGATGGGTGCCGGATCCACCAACGGACCCCCCTGCTGTCTTGCACCACAGAAACAATCTCCTGTCTGACTGGGAGCCTTCTCCCATTTGGAGGGTCACTAGCGCCCCAAGCGCCGCAATGTTATCAGTTTTGTTCATTGGGGTGGGTACTTCATGGGCCAGTTGGGGGTTGCCCATTCAAGGGAGGGTAGTTAGCGTTGCACCGACGCCCGTGAGGCCACCACCACCTCCACAGCTGCATGGCAGGTCCAGTTCGCATAGGAAGGATCGGATGTTGCATCCGCGTCCGGAGAGTGGCCCACAAGCTTCTATCCACCAGTCACAGCTCAACGCCCCAAACACGCCAGCGCCCAGTCTTTCATTCAGACACCTATGGCACAGCTGAAGATCGCCACATGCAATATCCGCGGAGGCAACCAGCCGGGGAAAACCAGACGACTGCTAAAATACCTGCGCAGACACAAAATCAACATCGCAATACTACAAGAGACACATCTCCTCCCATCCTCAGAACAACACTGGGCTAAATCCTGGGGATGCCATAGATACTTTTCCTCCTATTCTTCCTACGCACGAGGAGTGGCAATCCTTATCGACAAAAAAGCCCAATTCAGTCTGCTAGAATCGAGAAGAGACTCTGAGGGGAGAGCACTACTAGTGAGGGGGTTATTGGCCGGAAAAGAGGTGGTGCTGGTGAACTCATAGGCCCCAAACTCCGACGGGCCGAATAATTTTAACTGGGTGATGACTCAACTTGGGAAAATCAACGCTGCAACGATCATCTGGGGAGCAGATCTTAACACAACCCTAGACCCTAGGCTTGATAAGACGCAGACCACGGGAGCGAAACCCTCCAAGGCATGCCTCCAAGTAAAAGAGATATGCCACACATTCGATTTATCCGATATTTGGAGACAATATAACCAGGACGCAAAAGAATGCACCTTCCATTCAGCTGTCCATAACACCAGCTCGCGGATCGATTATATCCTAGCTTCCACGCACGGCCCATTTCAGTGGGGAGCAAGTCAAATATTACTGCAAACTCTCTGACCACTCAATGGTGACCCTGGAGGTCTCACTCTCCAATGCCATGTCGCCCGGCATCAATTGGAGGTTCAAACCGAGCTCACTGACTGATGTAGTGTTTGCAGGAGATCTGCGTCAAGAACTCACAGCGTTTCTTGAAATCAACCAAGATTCAGTAAACTCAGCCGGGATCATATGGGAAACGTTGAAATGCTACATTCGTGGAATATGCATAGCAAAAGAGGGCGGCATGCTGAAAACAATACGCAGAGAGTTAACCGCCAGCGAACAGCGTTTAAAAGAGTTGGAACGTGAACATACTATCACCCAAAAACCCCATGTCCTAGGAGCATTAAAACAAGAATTAACTGTGTTCAAAGACACGGCAGAACGTGAGCTGAAATTCCTGGGGCATAAGAGCCGGATTCGTCATTACGGAGAAGGGCAAAAGCCAGGTGCTCTACTTGCGCACCTATTAAGAATTAAGTGTCCCCCCAGAGTGGAGTGGATTAGAGACCCACAAGGCTTATCGCACTACACAGAAGAGAGGATAGCCAACGCATTTTGTGACTTTTATCAGGACCTATATAGCACCAAAGGTAGCATGAGCCCAGACGGAATACAAGACTTTCTAAATGATGCCGAACTTTACTGGGTGGAAAGCCATTTAAGAGAACCCCTGAATGCACCAATAACATTAGAAGAAGTTCAAGAAGCCATCAAATCCCTCCCAAACACAAAAGCGCCCGGCCCCGATGGGATCACAGGACAGTTCTACAAGGCTTATGCAGACATTGTTGCCCCCCCCTCCTCCTCCGTGTGTATGATGAAGCAATGGAGCGTGGGTATCTCCCCCCCACGATGCGAGAAGCCAATGTAATCGTCCTTCAAAAAGCAGGTAAACCTCCAGAGGATTGTGCGTCTTATAGACCGATTTCCCTAATTAACTTAGACAACAAGATTTTAGCGAAGATCCCGTCTACTCCCCTTAATGCCGGCCCTGGTAATCGGTGACCAGGACAAGATTCATTCCGGGGCGCTCCACAACATATGGCATTAGGAGTATTTTTGGGGTTATTGCAGCCCTTGACCCAACTCAACAGGCAATAGCAGCTTTATTAGACGCAGAAAAAGCGTTTGATTCTGTAGAATGGCCCTTCATTTTTGCAACACTCACACACATGGGTTTGGGTAGATTCTTCATAAGGCTATTGTCTTTATTATACAAGGACCCGAGGTCACACGTTATCATTGGAAACACTAAATCTTCATGTATCAAGCTAGAGCATGGCACCACGCAAGGCTGCCCACTCTCGGCCCTCATCTTTGCCCTAGTTATGGAACTTCTAGCCTCGCGGCTGAGAGCTAACCATATACACAGAGGTCTTCAATTAGGCCCGCACAAACTAATAGTTTCCCTCTACGCCGACGACGTGATGCTATTCGTGAGTGACCCACAAAACAACCTCAGCCCTATAATTCAGGAGGTGATCAAATTTGGTAGTATGTCGGGTCTTAAGACGAATCATATGAAATCTGTGATTTTCCCGTTGACACCAGCCACGACCGTGTTTCCGGACGACCATGGGTTTAAATGGGAGCATTCGAGGGTCCGATACCTGGGCATCTATATGTCCCTACATCACAGCGAAATTTACAGAGACAACTACGCAATAACGCTGAGCGCACTACAGGAGCGAGTTCACAGATGGAAATTGCTCCTACTAACACTATGGGGCAGAGCTTCATTGATTAAAATGGTCATTCTCCCCAAACTCCTCTACCTATTCACGAATGTACCACTGCTCCTTCCAAAATTCTTCTTTCAAAAGGTTAAGAGCCTCTTGTTGGATCGGCTGTGGGCGGGGAAACCTGCTTGTGTGGCTTATACTACATTAAAACTACCGACTTCTTGTGGAGGTCTGACAATTCCCGATGCTGAGAAATACTATTGGGCTGCCCAGGCACAATTCTTAAGTCATTGGTACACTACTAACTTCATACGACCACATGTCCAGGTAGAAAGGGCCCTAGCATCCCCCAATTTGTTAAGATCCATAATAATTAGTCATATTCCAGTACCCTACAACACACTCAATACAGTCTTGTCCACATACGCGATCTGGAGTAAGATTGCCCGCAAACTCAAGATTGAAATACGTTATTCCCCACTGCTGCCGATCAAATTTATTCCAGGCATACCCCTCACGAACGAAAAAGCATTCCTTACCTGGGTTGGTAAAATCAAAGTGCAGTCGTTCGGCGACGTTTTCCCTGAAGGCACCTTTCTTACACTACAGATGGCCAAGGACCGGGGTGGGAATTCTGCCCTAGACATTTTTATATACTTCAGACTACGGCACACACTGCGTGAACTCTTCACATCCTTTCCCGGTCAGCCCCCAACATGGGCCCTATTACACAGGATGATCCAGAGACAGGGTGAGGGGAGGTTAGTTTCGAACTTGTATAAAACTCTCATGAACGACACAGTGCAGCTTCCTCCCCGGGTAAAACAAAAATGGGAAACAGACATCCAAGACTCTATACCTGATGAAGACTGGTCTTACGTGCTGCGACAGACACAAAAAGTCGCTTTGAACTCACGCTATAAACTAATCCATTTCAACTTCATACACCAAACATACTATACACCAGTCAAAAAACATAGACAGGCACTCCCAAGATGGCCGCCGGGGCAGAGAGACGTGCTTAAGTCTCACTCCTCCCGGGCCGCTACAAG
Source organism: Ambystoma mexicanum (assembly GCF_040938575.1). NCBI lineage: Eukaryota > Metazoa > Chordata > Amphibia > Caudata > Ambystomatidae > Ambystoma > Ambystoma mexicanum. The sequence continues at coordinate 1,681,450,635 of NC_090932.1, forward strand.
AACGACAATAAAGGAGGACATATAGAGCTACATTCTGCATAAAATCGCACCCGTGTCAAAGGGCTAACTCCGGACACTCCCGGCGGGCGAGCCCCGACCCCGCAGCCGCGGCGATCGGGAGACGTGGAGGATCGGGGGTGAAGAGTCGAGGCCGCCCCTCCCCCCTACGGAGCACATCGCGGGCCTCCGCGTAAGAGAGAAACCCACTGGGGGTCGTCGGCGGCCGAGGCAACACCCGGGGCTGCGCTGCTGGGCGGACCGGAGCCCTGGCTCAGAGCGCTCCGGGCGCGGCGGCGCACTTCCCCAAAAGACCGGCCCTCTCGGAAGAAACGAGCGGCGGAGGGGCTGAAGAACCTAGGAGGGCAGCGCGAGGCTCGGCGCTGGGGAGAGCGGAGCGCCTGGGCCGGATTCCTCGCTCGCCGGCAGTCGCCCGGAGGCGCGAAGGTGAGCGCCCCCCGCCCCCCCCAGTAATAATCACCGGAGGCAATTAACCCCCGAGTGGCACCAAAATAAAAAAAAAAAAATAAAAAAAAAACACATTTATAAATCCCCCCCTTGGGGGCCAGCGCAGAACAGCCCGGACGTGGGGGGGGGATAAAGAAGCACCCCCCACCATATAGAGCGGAGCGGAGGGGGCGACCGGCGATAGCGCCCCCCAGAGCAGTCAAAGGAGACAGGTGGGGGGCACCATAATAACCACCCCCCCCGCCATACCACAAGACAACTACCCCCCAACAACCCACCCTAACCAGGTAGCGGTCCCTAGGGGCAATAAGCAGAGGGAGCGGCCCGGGGGGATAGCGGCACCTCTCCATCGGCCCCCTCCCTCGCCCTGGAATAGGGGCTGCCCCAGGGAGGCCATGTCAAAAACAAAGGGGAGGGGGAGCTCCACACTCCCGAACCCACAATCAGCCAAACAAGATGCAAACTTGGTCCAATTGTGGTCGGCAGAACCCCAGGTTCATACTAGAAGGGCACAGGAAGACCCCCCCAGGAGACAGCAACCACCCCAACTCATCCCATTCTCCTCCTACAAAAGAAGATATGCACACTTGGTTCGTGGAGCTACAGGAGAAGTTCATGACCACGGTCCAGGACCAATTCACCACCATGAGAAACGAAATGAAGCAGGCGGTCCAAGAGGTAAGGCTAGACATGGCCAAATTAGAAGAGAGAACAGATACGATAGAGAGAATCGTCCAAAACCTAGAAGATGAAACACGCCAAGTTAGCGAGACTCAGGAACACCTGGTGCGGCTGACCCACAACCTAGAGATCCAATCCGAGGACCTAGAAAATCGGTCCCGCAGATCAAACATCCGAATAAAGAACATGCCGGAATCGGTTCTCGACAAGGATCTTAAAAGAGCGGCCCAAGAAGTGTTTAGAGACATTTTAGAGGAGCAAGAAGCTGCTGACGTAGGGATCGACAGGGTTCACCGAGTGGGTCCGAAAAGAACAGGGACGCCAGGGGAAAGACCAAGAGATGTCTTAGCAGCCCTTACCTCATACCCACAGAAAGAACAGATCTTGAAAAGGGCCAGACAAATGGACCACATAAGGATGAACGGGGTGGAAATCCATCTATACCAAGATCTGGCCGCAGTGACCTTACAGAAACGAAGAGATATGGCACCACTTATCAAGGAACTGGTGGCGAAAGAAATTCGATACAAGTGGACATTCCCGTTTGGCCTCCTGTTCTCCTGGGAAGGTAAACAAAGAAGAGTGACCACAAGCGACGAAGGCCTACACATAATGGATACACATACAGAGGGGGCAGAAAGCCAGGCCCACAAATCAAGCGGAGGATATCACAAAAGGCCGAGAGGCTGGGAAGATGTGCGACAAAAAAAGAAGCAAAGCGGGTAGAGAAAGGCATATACTAAAACTACATGCAGAAGGTACAAATCGGCGGCCCGGAAAAGAGGCCGGGAATCTGACACTCAGAGAAGACTGAGGTAATGCGGGATTTAGGAACCCCCGCGACAGTTACACCGAGTGTTTTGAGGGCCGGAAGCGATAGGCGCAACGCCCTAGCAACACTAGGAATCCGGGCCCTCCTCGGGATGTTACTTGTTTCAAGGTTTAAAGTTGGGGGGGATGTTGGGGGGGTGGGGGGGGCAGAGGGGAGGGGTTACTCCGGAAGAAGACAGGAGCTTATAAATCTGGGAATCAATTAAATACACTACAACTCTCTGCAAAATGGGGAAACTAAGAATCCTAACATTCAACATAAGGGGCCTGAACTCCCCGGTGAAGCGGAAGAAAGTGGAGGCCTTGATGAGGAAGGAAAAGGCGAACATTCTCCTACTCCAAGAAACCCACATAAAAGCTCAGGACAAACAGAAGATACAGCTCAGGGGGTACAAGATATGGGCGCAAGCAAATGCCAATGATAAAAGGGCTGGAGTGTTGATAGCAATCAAAGAGGGCATGGATGTAGCCCTAATAGACAGGCTAACGGATAAGGAGGGGAGGTTAGCATTTATTAACGTCAAACTCGAGGGTTGCTGCCTAACCCTAGCTACAATATATGCGCCCAATACAGGTCAAGATGGCTTCCTTCGAGACGCAGTGGAGAAACTCGAGGGCTTTGCGAAGGGCGAAGTGATCCTGGGAGGAGACCTAAACATAGCTTGGCATCCCCAAACAGATAGGAGCACGGGGGGGCCCCATAACCAGGGTGCCCCCTCCAAACACCTCAAACATAAAATGACCCAGCTGGCACTTTGTGATGTGTGGAGAGAACTAAAGGGACAACAGAAGGGCTACACGTACTTCTCGCATGTTTATAACACAATGTCAAGAATAGACTATTTGTGGGTATCAGTGGGCCTCATGGGCAAAATCCAAGGAATAGAAACAGGCACAATTTCACTCTCAGACCACGCCCCAGTGTGGTTGGACTTGACGACCCCAAGGAAGGGGGGTGGGCTCTGGCGCTGGAAACTCCCACAGGACATTCTTACAGACCCGATAATGGGGGAAGTGATAAGGGAGAGAATTACAGAATATTCTGAACAAAATGACACCGGAGAAACCCCATTGAGCACAGTTTGGGAAGCATTCAAAGCGGTAATCAGAGGACACCTCATAGCATTGAAGGCCACCAAAGAAACCCAGAGACGCTCCTGGGAAAAAGAACTGGAAAAAAAAATAACGGACACACAAGAACAACTACTATCCCATCCCTCCAGAGGTCTTAAGAAGGCCCTTAGACACGTCCAAGGGCAACTGGATATGCTGCGCACCAAAGAAGCAGAGAAATCTCTCCAATATCTTAAACAACGCCTCTATATAAAAGCCAACAAAGCGGACAGATACCTAGCGAGACAGCTTCGAGAGAAACAAAAAGCAACAACCATCATGAGCATTCGAGACGCACAGGGCGAACCCCAAACACGAACCCAAGACATAGGGAGGACCTTTAGAGAATTCTATCAAAAGCTATATGCATCAGATCACCCAAGCGAGAACGACCAAGATACATATCTACAATCCCTCCCCATCCCAAAAATCCCAGAAGAAGAAAAAAAAGCATTAGAAAACCCGATAAGCGAAGAAGAGGTAAAGAAAGTAATAGCGGGACTTCCAAACAATAAAGCACCTGGCCCGGACGGCTTCACAGCCCCATTCTACAAAAAATATGCAGACCAACTCACCCCTGTCATGACGAGACTCTTAAACTCCTTCAAAGAAAGCGGAAATGTGACCCAGTCAATGAACGAAGCAAAAGTGTTGGTATTCCATAAAGCAACGAAAGATCCATCCCTCCCAAGCTCCTATCGCCCCATAGCTCTAATTAACCTGGACGCCAAGATATATACTAAAATTCTAGCAACTAGGCTGTCCCCACTACTGCCCAACTTAATAAACACCGACCAATCAGGTTTCATCCCAGGGAGACAAACACACGATAATTTGAGAAGAATATTACACCTAGTAGAAAAAATAGGGATTACACACACCCCGGCAGCCCTCCTCTCAGTAGACGCCGAAAAGGCGTTTGACCGGGTAGAATGGTCAATACTCTTCAAAACACTCAAACTCATGGGATTCGGGGAACGGTATATTAATATGGTAAAAGCAAACTACAACTCCCTAACAATCAGAATAGCAGTCAATGGCGAGGTCTCAGACACAGTGAAAATAACAAGGGGCACCAAGCAGGGATGTCCGCTCTCCCCCCTTCTTTACGCCATATTTCTAGAACCACTCTTAATCAGAATACGTGAGTCAGCCCTTATTACGGGGATAGATATGGCAGGCGTGCAACACAAAGTAATTGCGTACGCAGACGATATGTTACTGGCCCTAGCAGACCCTGGGAGGACACTGACCATAGCAATTAGAGAATTGGAGACATTCGGGGCAATTTCGGGCCTCAAAATAAATAGGAATAAATCGGAAATTCTACTCTTAGCAGGGGAAAAAGCAGAAATAGAAAGAATAGCGGCTACACTAGATCTAAAAATGGCAGAAAAGGGAATTAAATATCTGGGCATAACCTTGACACAGAAGATAGAGACGCTATACATAATGAACTATCCCCCACTCCTGGAGCGGGTAAAGAGGGATCTGGAACGATGGAACCCCCTAATGGTCTCATGGTGGGGCAGAATACAGGCAGTAAAAATGAACATCCTCCCAAAGATACTATTTTTCTTTCAGGCACTCCCAATTAGGGTCCCTAAATCATTCTTCAAGGCACTATCTAAAGCGGTCACTTCATATATCTGGAACAAGAAATCCCCAAGGATTGCCAGAGTGACCCTCACAGCTCCGACCAGGGCGGGGGGCATGGCCTTGCCACACTTCCGCAACTACTATCAGGCAGCACAATTATGGGTCCTTCGAGAATGGCTGGGAGACGACCAAAAAACAGTGTGGGTGACAAGATCGGGCGCTAGTCAGATCCCCCTTGGAGGAAATCCTATGGAAAGCGAAACCGCATAGGCATCCTAATCTCCGCATTAGTGAAATTATGAAAACCACCCTAGAGGCCTGGGACGAACAAACTCGGAAGGGCACCATGACCACGGTCCCAGGCCCATTCACACCTATCTGTCGGAACCCCCAATTCCCCCCGGGAATGGAACAAGGCTCTTATGAGAAATGGGAAACCGCGGGATGCACAAAAATAGGGGAAATGTTTCGAGGTGAAGCAGTGACCACTTTCAACGAATGCAAAACACTACTAAATCTAAAAGAGTCGGACAGGTTCAAATACGAACAGCTCAGGCATTGGCTTACGACTCCAGACATCAAAGCGGCGGCCACTAGGGACCTCACCCCATTTGAAACCTTTTTAATTTCCAATCCAGGGACAAGAAAGCTAGTGTCCTCCCTTTATAGCTTCATCAACACTCAAGAAGAAGTCAAATGGGCCTACATGGTCAAGTAGACGAGGACACTGGGGGAAGAAATCCACAAGCAGCAATGGACGGACCTCTGGAACACCATCCCAAAAATGACCAGATCAGTCCAAAAAAGAGAAATGTGGCAAAAAATCATCACCCAATGGCACTATACGCCGGAGAGGCTACACTCCATGTACCCACGAACAACTAACACCTGCTGGAGAGGATGCAAAGAGGTGGGCACATGGAAACACATCTGGTGGGACTGCCGGGGGATCAAAGGCTTTTGGTCAGAAGTAAAGTCGGAAATGTCAAAGATCTTTCCGGATGTGGATCTATTAGGGGAAAAGGTATGGCTTTGTGGAATGAAAGATCAGACGGCCAAGAAATTCAAAAAAACACAATGGAGAAGCTTCATGGGCCTACTCATAGCAGCATGGGCGACTATAGCCCAAAATTGGAAGAAACAAGAACCACCTCAGCTGTATGCATGGCTACAAAAAGTATGGTCACAATTGACCATGGAAAAACTCACACACACCATACAGGGATCAAAAGAGGCCTTCACAAAAGAATGGGGAGAGGTTTTGAACTACCTGCAATCGGACTACATGGAGCAATGGTGCCCGCACAACATAAGAATCTCGAACATTTTTAGTTCCTAGACATACCCAGGCAAAACAGAGACACTCAGGAGAACTTCCGGGGAGGGAGGGGGGAGGGCGAGGAAAATGGGAATATGTTATCTGTTGTATTTTAGAATTTGAAAATAATAAAAATATATTTAAAAAAAAAAAAAACAGGCATCATCCTGAGCTATCCGCCCGTTGTGAGAGGTGCGGCGCCGCAGACTCAGACTTCATCCATCTAGCATGGAGCTGCCCAGGGGTTTTTTTGCTTTTGGGCCACGGTCCTTCAAATAATAGCCGATATTATCGAGGAGACAGTGACACCACTGCCTCTAGCGGCCCTTATTGGACTGACCAGATACTTACAACCAGCATCTCGTAAATTGGCGTCTCTCCTGATAATACTGGCTCGTAGGAGAGTCGCTATGTCTTGGGGGCGGGGCCCACTGCCCACAGTAGAAGCCTGGAAAAAAGATGTCCTGTACTGTCAGGATGTGGACAGCGAATTCATTAAAACTCTACCTCTCCACACTCGACCTCCGGATATATGGGGGCCATACGTGCTATATCTGCTGAACAACACCGAATCCTCAGACTCAGGTAACCCTGAACTCTGACCATGGAGGTGGAGAGCTCTGAGTGTGACAGCGGCATTCTAGAACTAACACTAACTTTGAAGCTGTGCGGCTGATGTGTGCTGGGCTGTGTTGAGCATCAGGGGAGGGGGGTGGGCTGTGCGGAGGGTGGTTAATGTGACGGTTTTGTTTGTGGACGCGCACTGTTCGGTGCGTTCATGTATGTTTTAGTTGAAAATTTCAAAAATAAAGTTTTTTAAAAAAATTATTTGATGGTCGTAGCTTGCCCCCATCCTTAGATTTAGGGTTAGTTAGGCGTTCAACCAACCCATTGAATTTCAATAAACACCCTTGAACTGTGATCACTTGCATCTGTTTTCATTGCTTGTTACCATGCCTTCATTAAAGTGTCCAAAGTTCAAACCTGAACCTCGCACACTAAACTCAATATAACGTGAAAGGGAAATGTCTTTTAGCCGATCACCTGCAGCTCCTTTCCAAAGTTACAACATAAAGATCCAAAGTGGAAAAGAAACCAACAAAGTTCTACCAGTTAAAGTGGTTCTTCCCTTCCTCTGGACTTCTCTTTGTCTTCAATGTTTTTCATTTTCACATTACCATACTCCCCAATTTCAAGGGGGATAATTTCCGCAACCCACCTGAGTTTCCTCCAGTTTACACAGTTTATCAACTCAATATATACAATGTCTCTCCTGGCCTGCTTTTGGGTCATACCATTCCACAATCTAAAGGGGTAAGACCCTTACCTTCAGATGTTCACAGTTCCACAAGTCACAGGCTCAAGGATTGCCCATGAGATTTTTTATCTTTTCCACAGATTCACAGTTCCATAATTCACAGCTTCCACGGTTATGTTTCTTGCCCTGAATTTCTTTAGCTTTTCCAAAGTTCACAGACTTCGCAGTTGCACAATTCACAGGCTCAAGGGGTATACTACTTCCCCTGAATTGCAATGATTTTTCCACAGTCTACATACTTCACAGCAAATGCGGAGGAAGTCTCCCTTCCCCTAGATTCCACACATTTGAGGAACTGCTTTCCCCTTTCTCAAGTTCGACAATCTTGTTTGGGTGCAGTTTCCAGACTTGCTGTATGCCTGGTTTACTCTCCTGCCAGGACTGTCTTAATTGGTTCAGTATTTGGGTGTGGGTTCCAGACTCATACGTCTCATCAGTAATCACCTTCTCCTTTATATAGTTCCAAGATTCTTTAATTACACTTCTCATATATTGGGTCAGTGACCCCTTTTAATTTGTCTTACTCTCTTTGTTCAATCGCACCAGTGTCCCAGCTCCCCTGTTTGGGCTTACCAGGTTAATCAACCGTGGCATCCAACATGATGGGCCACGGTGTCCCAGCTTTGCTCTCTGGGCTAACCGGTCTCAGTCGGCTACTTCAGCGTCCTTTGCGTCTCACCGTTCTAGCTGCTGCTTACTTGCCGGTTGAGATGGCTTTCTGTCTGCTCTCTGGTTCCCGCTTTACCTCCTTCACCCGACAGCTCAGTCCGTCTGTGGCACAAGCGCAGCAAACCTTCTGCTTCCAGACTTCCCTGGACGACACCCCCCAACAGCTTCTCTACACTGTAGCCTGCTCTCCTTCGGTGTCCCGAGCGACGTCGAGAGACGCGAGTCTCTCCTCCTCTCCAGATGTGGTGCTTTTAAATGTCCCGCACCTGTTAATGTCTTCCAACAACCAGAGCGTGGCGTTTGCTTTCTGGTTCTAGTGATGTTCATTAAGCCAGCCCTCTTCCCTGCCTCAATGTTATCAAGCAAAGGGGGAATGAAAATACAGTTGGTGATTGGTCATGATGACTAGAGGTTCTACACCCGCAGTACATACAGGAACGGTGAGGCATGCGGGTGTTACCAAAGGCTAAAGAGTCAGGGAAATGCTTGCCTTGTCGCAGCATGTTTACTCCGTCTCCCTGAGGGGGGTCTTCCCCCATGTGGTCCTCACACAGACAGCCACATAGTCCAGTAGCTTCTGCCTTTCTCTGGCCACATGCCGGAAGATTCCCCTGGTGAAGTAGTGACGACCTCGCTAGATTTGTCACACTGCCCCAGATTCTTCTGGCTTATATTCTTCTGCTCTTGGTTGTACATTAAGAAGGCTAGACTGGAGGACAGCCATACAAAAAAGATCCCCAGCAATGTGTTCAAATTTCTTAAAGGGTGCCGGGTAAAGGCAATGTACAAAAGGCAAGTTATAATATTTTTAGTGGAAATTAATTAATGTCAGTAAAAAAGGCAAGTGTTTCTATGTGCAAATAATAAATGAAAAACTATGCACAATTTCTTTACCCCGGAAGCATGTACTAAATGACAATTTTAAGGTAATGTTCAGGTCCTGCTTGTTAAATTAACACATTTCTTCAGTAAATTGTCAGTGCAAAGTTTTTTATCTCGTCTGTCAATTCGAGTTTCGGCAATAGAAGGTCTCAAGAAAAACAGGGACCAGCCATCTTCAGGACAGTGCAGTTTCAGATGAAAGGGTAGAGATCAAGAATGAATTTCGTTACTTCATTGCCCGCTACACTTTGCTCTGAAGAATCCATGCATTCAGGCCTAAGGCAGGGTCAATGCCTGCGCGAAGGTGGTTACAATCTGCTCTGCCGTGCTCAACCATTGTGGGATTTGTTGTGAGGCTCACAGTGAATGCAGAGAGCCCGGGCAGTGCATCAAGGTTGCCCCTCACACAACACATGTGGGATCCGAATTCCGAGGTTGCCAGAAACGCTACTCGGCTACTGCGACAACCAGCGTAGACTGGAAGACAGGACTTTTGGAGAAATATATGGTCACTTGAAGATGATTGTAACACTTAATATTTTGCATGGTTCGCTTTAAGTGAATGCTGCGATCACTAAGAGACACTTCCCACAGTGGTGTTTGAGAATTAGGGTCCCTTTCATGAAGTGGCTGTTTGATAATAGAGATGTTCGACTATACTTGGACTTCCATTTTATTTGTTTTGTGCTTTAAGTCTTCCACAAGCCTAGCTCGGATGGGTACTGGTGCAGAAATAATGCACTCTCTGGTTTGCTATCCCTGTTCATAAGTGTAGGTAAATATCAGCCCAGTGGTATATCACCTCTCCACCACCGACCTTGCTCCCTGTATTGCTTGAGCGCAGGTTTGTAAAGTAAAGTTCAACCAAATTGTGTTTGTATTTCATTGCTAAAACAGGGGAATCCAGGTTGACAGTGTACACAGAGCATAACGTTGTACGCACAAACTATGTAGGATATGAAATGAAAGTGAGGGAGAGTACGAAAACTATATAGCAGGGTTTGAAATTGAGATTCGATGAGCAGGAGCTAAAACCAGCTCCTGGGTGTCGATCATCACCCTGTAAGCAGGAGCTACTGCAGGGGAACCAGGAGCTACCAGAGATGCTCCTTTAACTTGTCCATTTTGTATGAACCATTGTGTTTAAATGTATATTAGATGTGTTCTAATTCTTTTTATTAACATTCTCAAGTAATCAAAGTTAATGTCACATTTACATGTTTGGAAGGCAAAAGTTGCCCTTGGAGCCAAATGTAGCTCCTGGTAACAGTTGGTTTCAAGCTAACCAGCCTCTACTATGCTAGAAGCGGGAGCTAAATACCTCCCAACTCCCCTCAATGTCAAACCTTGGTATAGGAAATCAAATCTTAGTTATGGGGTGAGAGGGACAGCTCACCAGTTAAGAACTAATTTAAGTCTGCACTTTGCAGGTTCACATTTTAGCAGTGCGATTCAGCCTTTCATCCTTTCAAGATTAGGCACGAACTGGCATGAAACACTATGTACAGTCTTGCTATTATTATGATGCATTATTTACAATAGAAGTGTAGTTTGAGCCATTGTTCAAATTCACCCCTCTGTGGGTTAGAGGCTGCACCAAACTGCCCTGACACACATGTGATCAGAGCCAGTGGTACTCCTACCTTTCCTGCTTTCAGCCTGTCCAACGTCTCAAAGATTTAACTTTAAAGAAAAGCAGGAAACAAAAAAAATGGGTGACGGCTGCAGGGCTAGAAGCCTTCTGGCTAGGCATTGCAAACATCAAGTGGTTCAGCAAGCATATGTGGGACGCAATGGCATGATAACTTGAAACACTCTTTGGAGGCATAGATTTTCAGGTTTTGCAGTACCACATATTAGAAATTAGAGGTTTGAGGTCTATTTACATTTGAATAATAAGCATTTTTAAATCTCTCAATTGCTCTTGAGAAGTTAACATGAATTGTCCTTTGCCTCGTTAATACAATCAGAGCATTATGTGCCCCACCTACCCTCTTTTCCTCCTCTGGGAATGTATGGAAACGATTTTCTTAATCTCCTGCAGAGCGAATGCACTTCAGCCTGTCCTGTGAGGAACACCAGGATACCCCCTGCAGGAGAAAAAAAACAATGTCCTTAATTCCAGGGTACTTCACGCAATCTGAAAAAGAAGTTAGAGTAGAACGAAAGCAAGAATTAAAAACAAGTGCAGAGAACATGCTTTACCAAAGAAAAATGCTAATAAATCATCTTGGTAACCTATTATTTCTTCCACTGCTAAATCTCTTTGCTGAATTGCTTATAGGACCCAATTCTTCAGTTCTAAAAAACAAAAATACTGTTGCAGATTGCCCACTGTGAGAACCTCGTGGTGACAACAAGTAAGACAGACACAAGTGATCACAGTTCAAGGGGGTTTATTGAACAATGAAATGCTGTATGCAGGCTGGAAAAACGCCTAATCTAAACCTAAATCTAAGATGGGAGCAAGCTACGACAATTAAATGAATATAAGGCAGTCCTAGTGGCGACTTGTCAAAATAAAAGGGCCTATACTAAGAAACCTATTGCCAAACCTCACAACTAATACAAAAAGTGGTGTGAGATAGTTCTCAAGAAAATAAAGAAGTGTTCTCAAACAATATGTCAGGATGCAGTAGAATGGGTCTCCTTTCCCCACGCTTTGGACACAAGATACAATGGGAGCTTGAAGCACAGTACAGTGTCGGCTTCTCCAACACGAGACGGCAGTTCCAATGGTAGCTCTCTGGACACACTTTCTGGCTTTTTAGCACGAGATGATAGTTCAGCTTTTAACCCTCGAGCTTTCAGTTATCAGGGCAGTCGTTGGCCAAGTCTTGCTTCACTTGAAAGACTCTCGCCTTCGAGAACCTGTTCAAACAACAAAACAAAAGGCCCTTGAACAAATGAAAGTTCTTTTTCAATGCTCACTGGGTTATGGGCTCACCCCTGGGTCCCCCCTCTTATGGGCTGACCTTTTTCAATTTTAATCCACATATTTATATATCACTTTTCTTCTGATCTTGGATGATAGCTTCACCCCTGGATCTCCCTCTGCCGGGCTCGGACCTCTCTAGACTGTTAGTACTTGGGTGTTGGCTTCACCCCTTTATCTCCCTCCTCTGGGCTCAGACCCCTCTTGACTGCTAGTACTTGGGCGATAGATTCATCTCTGGTATCCCTCCTTCGGGTTCACCTTTGCCGTCTCTTTACTGTTACTTTCAGTTTCCTTAATCTTAGGGTGACCACTTTTCACCCTTGAATCCCCCTCTGCCGGGATCAGACTCCTCTCGATTCTTAGCCTCCCCTCACCGGGTTTACTGTGGCTCTCTATCAGGGTGATGGTGGCTCACCCTCGGGTTCCCCTCTTCTAGGCATTGACCCCTTTTACTGTTAATGTTCACCTTTTTACACAATTCAGTGTTTGCAGGATTCACTTCCCTTTCTTTCACAGTGCTTGTAGATAAAAGTCTTTCGAATGTACAGGGAATCGGTTTGACCCTCTGTATGACCACTTTGACCTATTTTGCTGGCTTTCCTACAGCCTTCTGGTACTTGTAGTTTCTCTCATAAGGGGCTTGACCAGAGTCTCCCGAGTTAGCACCCACATGGCACCTTTTCCCCCTATAGCTGGTCTCCCCTTTACGCTTTCAACAGTTCATTCAAAGTTCCTCTGCTTTAGTTCAAAACTTGCCACTTTACGATTCTCTCTCAACACAGCACGGTTCTTATCGGTTCTCGACTCACCCGCTGTAATTAACCGCTTGACTTTTGGCTTCTCTGGAGTCAAGGTCGACACCACAGGCATGGGAACTTCCCCCACTCCTGCTTATAGGCTTGCCCTGTGTATCGTTGACATCTGCTGCGGGACACTTGTGCTATTGTTCGCAGTATTAGGCTCTCTTGCACAAAGGTTCCACAGGCCTGGGACAAAAAGGGCAAAGTCACTTCTCTCCTCGCCACCCTCTCAATTCCTGCCACCTTTCTCCTTCTTTTGAACTGCCAGGAGGTAGCCGTCTTGTTGTGATGTGTGCTGTACTCGTCTTGCTCGTACTACACTCTCCTGCTCCACTTTCTTTTTTTTTTTTACATTTGTATAGCGCACAAACAGCCCTTGGGCATCGTGGCGCTGTTACTTGCAGGGAGCTTAGTTACAGGGAGGTACATTTCTACATATTTTACATTGATAAAACATTACTACATTATCCCTGTGGGGGAAAAGAAGGGCTGTCAGGTGTGTGTGATTTGAGTCAGTTGCCTGACTTTGCCTGACCCTCGGGTTGGGACAGGTTTAACATTACAAGTCTGTTGTCTGTCACAATGTGAAGAAGTGTTCAGGGTCGAAAAGAAAAGGGTTGAAATGTCAGGGTATCCTATGGGACGTAAAGGACGAGAATGACCGGGATGAAGAACAGGACATAGGGGATGGTAGGAACAGTCGTTTTCTGTAATATTAGGTTGGGATTTTGGACAATGACAATCAGAGGGACAGGATTGGAAGGGTTTGCAGGGTAAGCGGGAATAGCTATGGTCGTGACACAAACAAAGGGGATTGTGGGAATCAGTGTTTTGTCTGAACCGGTTGGGAATGCGGAAAATGATCAGAGGAACGGAAAGAAGGATAGGGAGCATTTGAATGTAGACCGGTGAAACAAGGATTCTGGGAGTTATGCTTTTTGGGTGCAACCGGGTTTTGGAGTTTAGAGGATTGATTACATAAGGAGAAGTTGTTGGATCTGGGCCTGAGAGATGTAACAGGAGGAAGGGAGGCAGATGCAATGCAGCCCAAGAAAGCCTCTGATATCTTGCCCTTCTTTCCTTCTCTGGAACAATACTGCGTCTCACCTGGGGTATTCCCCCTAGCATAACTACCCAGGTGATCCTCCCGATTGGTCTACCATCAGGAACTGGATCCAAAAGCGATGGCCGTGTCTTGGCCACCTGAATCCTGGACTCTTGAGGTCTTACTGGGAGAATACCCACAGTTTTCTCACACCACCATTTCCCAACATTACTAAAAGCACCGGAATCCGATACCAAATGTGTGCAAAGGCAGAAGTAAACATCAGTATTGAGCCTGATGCTAGGAGAGAATAAAGCTTAAAGAGGAGCACAACCTACCCTCTTGACATGTGTTTGGATGGATTTCTAGAATCTGGCCTGGTGAACAGATTCTAGGAGAACACCCTCGTTATGATGAACAGGGAGCTCTGAGAGGTTAGCCACAGCCCAATCAAGGCCCGGGGATGAGCAGTCGAGGCTTACTATCAGGAAGGAGCGTGGGAGGTTAGGGGCCCTCAATGAGGCCACACAATATCATTTAGATTGTCGGTCATAAAAATACAGTTATGTATTTAGGCCTTTAGAACACACTGAACAAAGAAACTAGCTGGTAGCCATATCACACAACCCTCTATAATGCAAATATATACAATCACCATTATGTGCATTTATTATACTTAATCAAATAATTCAATCAAGCAATGCAGGTAAGTAATATAGGTGCAATACGTGATAGAAGCCAATCACAAGTACAATATCCTACCTTTAGAAGTCCAAACCTATAAAAACTGGTGCCTTGTGCCCAACAGTCACAGGATCCAACACACCTTTTCTCACAGCTATGAGCTGTCTTTAAAAAGGATGCAATGGACTTGCAGTGGTGATTAATTTCAAACTATTTAAAAATTCAACAACAATCGCCCCAAGGATCGGTAAGTTTGCTCCTTTCTTTCAGACCCAAGGCTAACCCGAGTGCAGGATGCCCGTCCCAGGTTCGACAAGCAAAGGTGAGTGGAGGGAAGAAAGGAGACAAAGGGACTTGTTCCCAATGCTATCCTATGGAGGACAGGTGGAACAGGCACACTGATGCTTACTAAAGCACCGACTCAGATTTTCCCAGATGTCGCTATGGATCGTCTTTCGTCACTATGGGTTTGATCTTCTGCCCTTAGTTTCCGGTGAGAGTTTTGAGGATTCTTCCTGCCGGGTGCAACTGCAAGATGCAACTTCTGTTGGGGAAGAAATGCAGAATCCAACGATGTAGGCTTCCTTAGGACACTTCACTGGAAGGAGGAAGATGAGTTCCAGCGACAATCACTGGTTGCAGGCGATGACAGGCATCCTTCTTGTCACGGTCAAAAGCGCTGCTCCACGACAGGTTGCCTTGAACTTGGGAAGCTGGAATTCGAGGGGGAAGGTGACTTGTAGCACACACCGATAGCCACCCCAAGTTCCAGACTGTGAAAGGGGAATGGGGATGCTTCTAGCAAGATAGCCTACAAGAGAGTTGGTCAGTCCATCGGGGAGTACATGGACACTTCCGAAGGCTCGTTGAGAAGGCGTCCAGACTAGTTGGTTCCTCTACGGGGAAGCACCGCTCAGGGTCTTCAGAGGCTTGCTCCCATCCTGACTCTTGGATAAAAGGATGTCTCCTGCAACTGTTCATCAGATCATCGTTGGAACTAAGACTTCTATCACTGACGACTCGAAGACGATCTGTGCAGCTGATCAGCATCGACTCCAATGTTATCCTGGTGAAGCCCTGTTTCTAGGCCCTGATCTCAAGAAGTCCTTTTTTCGTGCTTCAACCTGCTGGACTGATCTGAACAACCAGTCACGACCCGTGCTCGAGGATCTGTGCCTTCTGAGCTTCTTTGGATCTTGTCTTCTTTGTGTCCCTGAGGTTTCCCATGGTCGTCTCTCCCAAAGACATCTTTGCTTGTCTTCATTTGGGTCTTAAACTGGAAGCTGCCTGGGACAGATTCCTGTGCCCTGTGACCGACCGACCGAAACTAAATCCTGTGAAACAAAGTATTTATTTTCATTAGATGATCCTCACAATAGGAACAAGGACAGAAGAACCAGCCTGGAACGAGGTCCGGAACGGTTCCATGTAATAATGTAGCCACAAAAATATCGCCATGCAAAAATATCATCATGCAAAAATATCGCCGAAAAATTGTCGTTTTTTGTGGCGACATTATTGCATGGAACATGCGTGGGACACCCCCACAAACCCCACATTTTTTTTACATTTATTTAATTTATTTTTTTTTAAGTCCCCCCCCCCCCTATCGCCACATTTATGGTCACCCAAATAATATCGCCACTACATTTTCCAAGCGATATTATTTACGGCGACCATATATGTGGCGATATTAATACCCGATACCGTCTGGAACCTTCAACGGTAATATCTGGAGAACTCTAAACCAGTGGGGTAAGTGTACTTTGCAGTTGTTTTCTCCCCCCGTCTCCCAGTCACCCTCTATCCAAGCTGCCCAGCATCGATTATCTTGCGCTTTGATTATTGCCCGCTCCAGGGTTCGCAACTTTGCTGCTATTGCAGATTTCATTCTCCAATTCAAATGAGATATTTTATTTATTACTACGTCTGGTTCACTGTGGACTGTAAAAATATTTCCCACCTTTTGGTCCTGGCTGTGTTTTCAGTTAAATGGATTAATAGAGAGAATCTTCTAGGAGGAGGTGTTGCCATAATGTTTAAGACTCCGCTTTGTATTTCCAAATTTAACGCAGAAATAATTGATGATTTATCCCAAATATGCTATTTTGGCCTCCCCTTCAGAAGCATTTCAAACCATGCTATTCTATAAGCCACATGGAGGGTTTCCTTTCCCCATTATCACTACAGAATGAGAAGCTTTTACTTCTGGGCCATCTTAATGTTGGGTTGAATTGTCCAGTGTATGAAATCAAGAGCAAGACCCGGACACAATGACACGTTTTGTAGTTGTATACAGACTTATTATCACAAAAGAAAAATGGTTTGGGGGGTTGTGGGGGGCAATGCTACCTAACTCCAAGAGGGGCTTCCCTGCCTCAACAAAACTAAGGCCCGCCTGTGTCTGGATGGTTTGAAATCAAGAAAGTCCTCTGTCCTGTGTCCAAAATCCTAAACGGACCTTCACACACTAAACTTAATAAAATGTGAAAATATGGATATCTGCTAGCTGTACACCTACAGCTTCTTTCAAGAATTCCATACGCAAAGATCGAATGAGCAGAAAGAGAAGAGTCAATAAAGTTCCATCAGAAAATAGGGTATTCCTTTTCCCTAGTTTCCTTCTGGTTGTTCACTTGATATCTTTGAATTTTCCACAAGCTCAAGGGGACGGCTCCTCCCCTGAGTTTTCTCCACTCATGCAAAGTTGTTTACAATATCCAGTTTTCTTGCTCCCTGGATCTCATTTGTCCTCCAACAAGGGGCATGTCTCTTCCTTTATTGTATTTTCCTTTTCCTACCCCTGGTATACTCTCATGACAGGGTTTCACATCTTTCAAAAGGGGTATGGTTCTTCCCTTATTATATTTTCCACAATTCACGCAAGAGTTTCAGCCCCTGAGCCTTCTCAGCCTTTTCCTGTCAATGGTAGACTCTCTTTTCAGTGTATCCCATTCAAACTACCCGTGCCTGGTATACTCTCCTGCCAGGGCTTTTCTATCTTTGCATATGGGTACAAGTCCCAGACTCACAGCTTGCCTGGCTTACTCTCCTACCAGGACTATTCAGCTCGCCCTTCACCTTCTTCTGTAGCCAACATATTAGGTTTTTCACATATTGGGTCATTGAGCCTTTCTCAGCAGTCTAAGTTTTCATATCAAACAATTCAGCTCCCTTCATCTGGGCTTTCTTAAGCTGTCAAGAGTATGCGGCATAACTTCCAAGATGGCCGCGATGCTGTGAACACCGCGGCCACTGAACTCCCGTCCCAAGGCCCTTGTACCTAGTCTCCAGGTCGGCCTTGCCCTCCCCAGGCGGTGGTTCCTCGAGGAGATAAGGTTCGGGAGCGGCTGTGTTCCGCCTGCAGCGAGGCGAAAGTGAATCGGAGTCTGGGAGCTGACGGCCCCCGGGAACGTCGGGGGATAGCAGACTGCTGCCGGCGCCGGGCGTCCAGCTGTTGCGGTCCTAGCTGCCTGGGTGAAGGGGAGGCACTTGAAGCTCGCACGGACTCCGGATCGCGCCATGGGACGGTGCACCCGTCTCCTACTGCGGCGCTCCCTGTTGCTGTCTTCGCGCCTATGAGGAGAGGCGGTCCTGGTGGCTGGGCTCCCGCGCCCTCGGCGGGGAGAGGAGTCCGGCGTGGGTGGCCAGCTCTGACGCGCTCAGTGCCCGGGTACTTGGGGGGCCTTGGCCGCGCCAGAGCCTGCGCACCCCCATTTGCTTGTGGTCCAGCGGGACAGCGCGAGCCGGGGGAGGTGGCCTGGACTGCTCGGGGCAGCCATCACGCTGGGCCGACAGTGGAGGAGCCCGAGGCGTGGGTGCTCCCTGCAATGCGCTGACTCGACGAGGGAAGAAGCGGAGTGCCCCCACAGCACGTCGTGAGTTGGATTAACTGTGCCGGCCTTAGCATGACCAGTGTCTGCCTCCCTGGTCTGGTCACCTTTTGATAACGCCACATAGGAGTTCAGGACTGCTCTCAGTAAATTGGCAGGGTGGCAATTGGATCTTGCCTCTACTTACATGGTGAGAAGAACTTTTATTGTTTGCGCAGTGTAAGCAACGGACCTGCTGTGCCTCAAATCGGGGTCCTTAATTATATAACTGCGCTTCACATCCCCAGCGGCTTTTGGGAGGTTAAGTCTAAGTCGCTGTGGGGGCAGGGGGCGCCTATAGCCTCTTGGATCAGTAGTTCGTCTTCACCCGTGGTCCCCGCTCCTCGCTCGACCCCGCATTGGAACTGGCGCAACAACACTGCACCCCATAACTACAGCGCTGAACCCATCCAGAAGTGCACTGTTGCGTACTGGACCGTGTTGAGCACCTGATGTGTAGGAGATTTGGGATCTCCACGTGCCTCCCTTGACCCTCTACCTCCACTGACATCATGTCAAAAATTAAATTTAAGGACTCGCAGTCCCTTCAAAGGTCTCTGAGGAAAGTGCAGGAGAACGCCTTGATTAAAATATGGTCTAAGGATTCTGAGGACTCACAGACGACTCCTGCTAATGGCTGCCCCCCAGGGGAGGCCGCGACGAATCTGCCCTCTTCAGTACACCAACAGCCGGTTACTCAGTCCGCGCTGGAGCTCCTGCTGGCAGACATGCTTGAGAAGATTACTGCGGCTGGCCAAAAGCAGATGGATGTTCTTAGGGAGGACCTGGCAGAGGGCCTCCAGGAGATCAAAAGGGACATTACTAAAATAGAAGAGAGGGTGGACACTAATGAGAGGGCGATTCAGGACCTAGCCGAAGACGCAAGGAAGACGGACTCTCTCCTGGAAACACTGGCTACGGCTACGCATAATCTGGAGCTTCAGGTGGAGGACTTGGAAAATAGGTCCAGGCGCTCGAATATTCGTGTTAAATCCCTCCCGGAGGTCTCTCAGGAGTCAGACCTTCCCCAAACTGTGAAGGGCATATTTGCAGACCTCCTGGACGAATCTGGACCCACGGATCTCAGCTTTGACAGGATACATAGAGTGGGTCCCAAGCGTGTGGACCCAGGCGCGAGACCTAGGGATGTCCTCGTGGCCTTGCATAGCTACACTGTGAAGGAGCAGATTCTTGCTGCAGCGCGAAAATCCGGCCATCTAACTTACAATGGGACAGAGATAGCGCTGTATCAGGAACTGGTGTAATCAACTCTAATCAAGGGACGGCGAATGGGTCCGGTACTATCCCATTTAAGAGCACAGGGGATCCGATATAGGTGGCTGCATCCTTTTGGCTTGGCGTTTGATTGGGAAGGGAAGTTGCAGAAGATCACCTCCTGTGAGCAGGGTCTTGCTCTGTCGGGGGTGCAAGAGGATGCGCCATCATCATCTACTCCGCCTCCATCCCAGGCTCCCCTCCGCAGAGGGTGGAAATGGTCTACGGCTCGCTCTAAGAAGTCGAAGAAAAATGGTAACAAACCGCACCTGGGAGGCCCACAGACAGGGGTAGAGCATCATTTACAGTCTTGATTGGGTCTGCACAGGTGCAGGGTCCTGCAGGGGCCTTGCCTAATGGAGCCTTAATTGCAAGCCTGGGAAGGGCATAGAAGCAGAATGTATGTCTTGTGAAGGCCTTGTTCATCAACACCGTTTGTAACAGCTGAGGGGGGAGGGAATGGGACTCACATCTTAGAATGGGATTGGGTGATCCCGCGTTGGAACAGTTGGGAGACAATGCATGGGGCGACTCTCGAGGTTCAGATTCGAGGGGGGCTGAGGCCAGTTGTCTCACATTGTCAGAGGGAAGGGGGGTTAGGGGGGCAGGGAGGATGGGGGAAGACCAGTGCTACAGTAGCTATTAGGAGGGCTTCACAGCTCCACCAGCAAGGGAGATCCAGGGGGGGCTCATTGGGAAGCTAATCAGCCTGATCGGGAGAATTGGCTCTTTCCTGTTGTGGTATCATGCCTAGCAAACGGGTATTGAGGATCTGCTCCCTCACTGTGAATGGCCTTAATTCCCCAATCAAACGCAAGAAAATAGAGCGCTACATTAGACGCGAATGACCAGACATCATCACGCACCAGGAGATCCACATCCGCACAGCGGATCGGGGTAGAATCATGTTTTGGGGCTACTCCAGACTATTACAATCTACTCAACCCGAAAAGAGAGCGGGGGTCCTGCTGGCCCTTCGAGACAGGCTGGATCTACATAGAACGGGGGAATTGGTAGACGATCAAGGGAGGTTTCTGGCGGTATCCCTGGTGGGGGAGGAGCAGCCACTCACGGTGGCAACGTTATACGCCCCGAATGCGGCGCAAGATAGCTTCCTCTGAACCTCTCTGTGGAAGCTTGAGAAGTTTGCCAAGTCCCCCATCATCCTTACGGGCGACTTCAACATTGCTTGGGATCCAGTGAATGACAGATCGGTGGGAGGAGTGGGATCTGTGGGGAGACCTTTGTATGACCTGAAGAAGAAATTCCGCGATTTGGCTCTGGTGGATGTGTGGCGAGAACTGCAGGGGGAGGCAGGGGGGTATACCTTCTATTCTCATGCCCACCGGTCCCATTCTAGAATAGACTATGTATGGCTGTCAACCAATCTCCTGGGGAAGGCTTTGGATATCTCTATGCGTGTCACTACTTTGACTGATCATGCTCCCCTGACTCTATCCCCGAAAGCAATTGGTAGACCCTCGGGGCTGTGGAAATGGCGTTACCCTATTGCCCTGTTTAAGGACGAAGTATTGGTGCGCGAGTTGGAGGAGGAAATGGGGCGTTTTTTTGCTGAGAACCCCGCAGGGGACACCCCCTTCAGGTTAGGTGGGATGCTTTCAAGGCAACCGTTAGAGGGGCCATAATAGCGATCAAGGCGAGAAGGGATAGGGAACTGAGAAAAGAGGAGGCGCGTTTGAAAGAGGCCCTTAAGGGAATAATTGCTAAAATGGGAACGCATCAGACCCAAGCCACCAAAAGAGAGTATAGGGCAGTGCGGGACCAGCTCAAACTAATTCAGTCACGAGCGGCTGAGCGGAGTTTATTGCATCTCGGGCAGAAATTCTATATCAAGGCCAATAAGGCCGATCGTCTCCTCTCGAGAATGCTAAGAAAGGAGCAGAAGACGACGATATTACGAATTAAGAGGGGGGACGGCTCCACTAGCACCAACAATGAGGACATTTTAGGCGAATTTGCACGTTTCTATTCTGCCCTGTATGCGTCCAACACTCCGGCGCAGTCGCTTCAATCCCGTTACTTAGACAGGGTTACTCTTCCCTGTATTTCGCAACAAGAGAGGGAGGCATTGAAAGCTGCCATTACGGAAGACGAGGTCAGGGATGCAATTAGAGCACTACCTAATCTTAAATCCCCGGGTCCAGATGGTTACGGAGCAGAGTTTTACAAATGCCATAAGGTAACTCTAGCCCCTATTCTAACCACGCTCTTCAACCAGATAGGACAGGATTGCGCAATCTCAAGCACTATGGAGGAGGCGAAAGTAGTCCTTATACACAAAAAAGGACCCAACAGAGTGCGCCTCCTATCGCCCTATAGCGCTAATTAATGTGGACTTGAAAATACACTTGAAGATCCTGGCTAAGAGATTAGATCACCTTGTCCCTGGCTTGATTCACCCGGACCAATCAGGTTTTGTAAGAGGAAGGCAGACCACTGATAATGTTAGGAGGTTGGCCCACTTAATAGAAAAGGCGCGCAAGAGGGGAATCCCCGAATCTCCTGATGGCAATTGACGCAGAGAAGGTGTTTAATTGGGTGGAGTGGGGATTTCTCTTTGCTTCAATGCTCAAGATGGGTTTTGGGCCCAAGTTCATGGATAGGATCAGAGCCAACTATAGAAATCCGACCCTTAGATTGGAAATTAACTGGCAGCTATCAGATCCGGTGCATGTAGAACGAGGCACCAAACAGGGGTGCCCTCTCTCCCCAATACTGTATGCCCTCCACTTGGAACCGTTCCTCGAAGTGGTCCGTTCCAATCCCCTCATAACAGGACTCCCCTTCGCTGGCAAAGAGCACAAGATAGCAGCTTTTGCTGACGATCTGATTCTGTCCCTGAACTGTCCGAACACGACCATTCAGGCTGTGAAGGCCGAGCTTGCGCAGTTTGGTAGGGTGGCAGGCCTGAAAATAAATCCTTCTAAAACTGAGATTCTTAATCTCTCAGTCCCGTCCCTAGTGTCGCGACCCTTACAGGCCTCCTCTCCTTACATGTGGGTGGACCACGCAATAACTTACCTGGGAATAAAATTGACGGCAAGGGTGGAACAATTGTACCAGGCGAACTATCCCCCCTCCTGGAGGAACTAAAAAGCAAGATGATAGATTGGGGGCCTTTGGCGGTTTCCTGGTTAGGGCGTATCAACACCTTAAAAATGACTGTCCTCCCTAAACTCCTGTATTTTTTTACTGCCCTTCCGGCGTACGTTCCACCAGCATTCTTCAGGTCCTTAAATAGGGCTGCCAGCAGATTCATATGGGCTAATAGGTCTCCTAGGGTAGCGGCCAAGGTGATGAGAACCCCCACATAGCGGGGAGGGTTGGCTTTACCAGACTTTAGGGTGTACTTCAGGGCGGCCCAGCTGAAGGTCCTTCGGGACTGGCAAAAAGACGATCGGCGGAAGGTATGGCGGTCTATGGATAGGGCGGTTCTGGGGGAGGATCTCGAAGGGGTCCTGTGGAAGCCGAAGCAGGACAGGCCACACCGATTGTACTGTAGCAAAATCCTGGCCTTGGTAGCCCGCACCTGGAACGAGGCGGTGCAGCAGGCCCATCTGACGACACACCCATCCCCCTACACACCACTATTCTTTAAACCGCAGTTTATCCCAGTTCTCGTTTTTATTGCTTTCCAAGCCTGGCACCAGGGGGGTTGTAGAATGTTGCGGGATATGTTTGGAGGAGGACAGGTAAAGCGATTTGAGCAGTGTAAGCCAGATTTTGGTGTGGGGGAACATGAAAGGTTCCGTTATTGCCAACTTCGGCACTGGCTTAATTATCCCACTGTTAAGAGCGCGGCGACCCGACAGTTGACCCCCTTTGAATCGTATCACAGTAGGGAAACAGGGGACAAGCACTTGATTTCAGCCCTATATACGCATATGAAGGCAGGAGAGGACTCCCCAGTTCTGTCATACATGAAAAATTGGGAGCTAGCTACTGGGTCTCCAATCGAGGACAGTGAGTGGGCTTTCCTGTGGATGCAGATTCCTAGATTAACAAAATCCCTCCAAATAAGGGAGATGTGGCTTAAGCTGCTCATCCAGTGGCACCTAACTCCCGCCATACTTCATAGAATGTTCCCCGGAGCCTCCCCTCTTTGTTGGAGGCAGTGCGGAGAAGTGGGCATGTGGGCGCATATATGGTGGGAGTGTCCGCGAATTGAGAGCTACTGGGCTGGGATTGGTGTTGCGATAAATCAAGTTCAGGGCTTGGTCCAAGGGAGTACCAGGGGCCTTGCGATACTCGGCCTAGGGGGTTCACTGGCCTCCATCAAATCTAAGGCAGGCCGCAAACTTTATGTAATCATGATGATGGCAGGGGCAATGGTACTAGCCCGCCGATGGAAAGCAAAGGATCCCCCGCAGGACCACGAATGGGTGGCAAAGCTGTGGAGCTTACTGGCAATGGAGCGGCTCACGTATTCTATTCAAGGGGAGCATTTAAGATTTAGAATGGACTGGGCTTCTCTACTGACTTATTTGATGGATGGGCGGAGGCAGCGTTGTTGCCCCCGAAGCATGAGACTATTGGGGATCATTACTGATGAACCCGGTGAAGCAGACTCGTAAAGGAGTATTCTGGTGGGGTCTAGCTCGTCTTCAAGAATTCAAACAGGGGTAGCGGGGCACCCCCCACCCCCGGACGGGGTGGCGCTTTTTGAACTGGTCTTTTCGAATTTGGGGCTGGGGGGCGAGGGGTGGGATTTGGGGGATTCCGTTGTTCTTTGTTGTTTCTGTTTTTTTTTTCTTGAAATGGCAATAAAAACTAAAGAGAAAAAAAAAAGAGTACGCAGCAATTGCCCTGATGGGCCCCGGTATCCCGTTTGCCTTCCCTGAGCTTACCGATCTTCACTGGCAGCTTCAGCGTCCCTCGTGTGTTACTGTTTTCTGTTCCCTCCCCTTGCTGACCAGGAATGTGTCTTACTAATTCCTTGGTCCCCACTTTGCACTGTTGCAGTGAACCTTCCTCTTTCCGACTTTGCTGCATACCGGTTTGCTCAGGTCTCTGCTTCAGCGTGTCGGCGCCTCTCCCAACTAATGCTGGGAGCAGTCAGCCATCTGTTCTGCTCACCTGTGCCATATTTGAAAATCCTGGCACTGATTAGCCTTTTCCAACCACTAGAGCGCAGTGTGGTCTTAGTCCTCCCAGTCGTCCTCATTACTTGACCCATCTTCCTCGTCTCAGGACCGAAAAAGTGGGGTGGGGGAAGGTGGAAGATATACATGGCTGATGCTGGGAAAAACACTAGGATTCCTTGTCCACATCACAATAAACCAAACAAGCGTGGGCAGACAGGGAATGTGCGTTACTCAGGTATGCAGGTAAGGGATTGCTCTGATCTAAGGGTTTTAGTTTGCCTCTATGGAGTTTGTCCTCCCCTACATGGTCCTCCCGCAGATAAACACCCCCAGGGTCAGAGTCAGGCAGCTTCTGCCTTTCCCTGGTCATGTAAGGGAAGCTTCCCACCAGGCAATCCGTGATGACATTGCTAGAGTGTAGAGAATCCACCTAACTTTCTGAACTTTTGACCTGTCATTCATTGGTACCTCTTACCCATTCTAGCTCCCACAGGGACGGTCACAGCTCAAATATCATATTTTCAAGAAATCTCAATTTAAACCTCTCTGCCTCACTCCCTCTCGCAATTTAAACCTCTTTGCCTCACTCCCTCTCGCTGGAGTGATCATTTTGCGAGACATTTAATATTCATCCTCTGTTTCCTATCATTAACCAACATTCTGTGTTATTGGGGCCTTATAGATCCAAACAAGCCTTTTCCTCAACTAGCAGTGATTTTTTAATTTCTAGTTTGCCTCACTGTGCTAGAAATCTTACTACAATACCCCTTTTTTAATAAACGTCAAGCAAAATACCACAAAATTGCTGATTCCTTTCCTCCTCTGTCCATTGCCTGCACGAAAAAGGCTACTAACCCTCGGACAGTTTGGTGTCCTTGAAATCATTTTATCGCAAGAAAGAAAAACTATGGAGTAAAACCAGACTGGCAACTCATCTTGGCGATGCACGCACTGCATTTGGAACTTACAAAAGAGTCATTGTTTTAGAAAACAATTACTTATCTTCACGATAAGGTCAATTCGGAAATTGAAAAACCTACACAGTTTTAGTAGTGAATACATTCCTCAATCCTTCCTGTTCTTCTCAAGCTCTGTCCGCTTCAGTAACACTGGTCAATAGATTTAATACATTTATTCTGGAATGATTCACAATATTTACATCACTCTCACTACAGCTATATTTTCCCTATCGCTATAATTTTTCTTAGCTTACCATGATGTTTCTTTTTCTTTTAAACATGTGTCACAGGTAGATGTTTCTTCTCTTAGGAGTAAACTTAAACCCACCTGTGCTGCGGTGGATGCACTTCCAGGTCTTGTGGAAACACTGTCAATTTCTCTCTCACTGAAGGAATTGTTCTCCCTATTTTGAAAACTGATAATAGTACCACACCGCTCTTTAAGAAACCATCCCTGGGGCTGGCCACTAAGGGGCGCGCGGATGTGGTCTGACTTTGCGTGAGCTCCGCTGCTTTGGGTCCCTAGGAGGGATTGAGCCCCCACTTTGACGACCCCCCCCAAGATTCTACATCTGTGTGCCGCCAGCCGAAGACCCCCCCCTCCGGTCGGTCGAAAACCCGATCGAAATCGACCCCTGCAAACCTGAGATATACCTCCCTCAAAAAGTCGTCACACAACGGCTCCGCGGCCCGCTCGCAGGAAACTGTGCAACGGTCGGAGGCAGACCCAGGGCCTGACGAACGAAGAAAACCTGAAAGACCCTGAACCCCAGCCACGGAACTCACACTCACGACGACATTCCTCGCCGCAAAGGGGACGGGACAGCCTCGGTCGAGTCGGCGGAGATTCCGAAGAGCGGGATCGGACTAGGCCCTGAGACAGCGCTGAGCGGGGAGACGGTAGGCCCATCCCATCTACCCTGTGAACAACGGGTGGTGCGCCATCACCACGCAGCGGTGGCTTGGAT
This sequence comes from Ambystoma mexicanum, assembly GCF_040938575.1. Taxonomy (NCBI): domain Eukaryota; kingdom Metazoa; phylum Chordata; class Amphibia; order Caudata; family Ambystomatidae; genus Ambystoma; species Ambystoma mexicanum. Next base: position 1,681,477,157 of record NC_090932.1, read on the forward strand.
CTCCCTCGCCCTGAATGTTTACCCCAGCATCTTGCACAAGAAAAAAAAAAACCCAAAGCGCCGCCGGGCCTGGACACTGCTTAAAGGGCACCCGGGGTGACCCACACGCATTACTGAGCCGCCCATACCCTGGGTATATCCACAAACGCACAACGGACACCCCTCCCAACACCTAACGAACTTCCCGAGAACGCCAGGGGCGTGTGCCTCCTCTGCCTCCGACCCCATCTCCCCGTCGAACAGCACTGGTGGCACCACGGAGCTTTGGGAGGACCAATGGACATAAGGGAGAAACTAGCTACATTCTTACGTCTCGACTCCTGCCGAAAACTGTGCCCATACCATGGCGAACCAAAATATCTTGGGGAGTGAATCAGCAGCTACCAAAAGGGACATTGCTGCCTTGCTGTGCGAAATAAAGAATATGGGTGCCAGCAGTGGCTCAAAAATTGACAAGATTACCCAACGTCTAGATACCATGGAGGAGAGGCTCGAAGGGGTCGAGATCAATCAAGCGTCCATAGACACCCTTGAAGCACAACTCGACCAGCGGATCACCGAACTCGAGTAACGAGAGGAGAGCTTCAAACTCAAGCTTGATGACTTGGAAAACCGGGAGAGGCGGAACAATCTGAGGATTTTCGGAATCCCGGAACGAGAGGGGGAGACGGAGAGCGATCTGAAGAACACCCTGCATGACATCATAAAACTCTTAGTTGCCGATGACGCGGTTGATGAACCTAAGACAGAGAGGATACACAAAGCCGGAGGGCCCCCAGGCGGACCAAGATCTGCCCTTGCTCGATTTCACTGCTTTCAGGACAAAACACGGATCCTCGAGAAAGCAAGAAGCAGCGACTCAATTACCCTCCAAGGATCCCAAATCTCGATATACCAGGACCTATTATCCATGACCCTGGCACTCTGACGCATGTGCGGGCCTATCACCAAACATCTGAAAGAAAAGAACATAAGATACAGATGGGGGTACCCCTTCTCTCTGTCATTTGACTACAACGGAAACATAGTCAAGCTAAGCTCGGAGGGGGAGAGCAAGGCGTACATCTCTGACCTCCTTGGACCAAGCGCAGAGGAACACAATCGGGGACCCACGTCAAGAAGAAAGAGGATGGCGTATACAGGGCCCCAGAAGGAAACGTGTCAAGGGATTGAGGAAATTTCAGAGAGGTAATACCCCCCAGGGGGAGAGAACCGATGAACTACAACACTGGTAAGACGACATATATACTAATAAATATGTCCATGGCCTGAACTGTGTAAGGATGTCTAGGCGCGAAAGAGACTCGGACCATGTAAACGAAGGAGGGAGGTGAATGGGGGCTCAATCAAGATTATGATGTTATAATAACCTTGGGGACCCGAAGTGACGGTCCCCAAAGGTGGTTCGATGCATGACCAGTGTCTTTACCTGAGTCTGCATGGACGCCGTCAATGTGGGAAAGGTGGAGGGTGGGGCAGACAAATGTACAGAGGATGAAGCATTATCGGCAATACAAAGGTTCACTCAAGACGATGTGAGTCCTTATGACCAATATATCTACTCGACACGGGTCTCGAAGCCACGACCAAAATACTCTGATAATGGCACCAATTGAAGAGCAGAAGGGTAGGGAGTGCCTAAGGATAGGAACACTTAACGTGAAAGGCCTCAACTCGCCGACCAAGAGATCATTAGTGGCAAGGGAATTCCGTAGATCTTCAAATAGACATTCTCCTTCTACAAGAGACAAAGTTTGCCAAGGGGGAGGAGAGAGGAATACTAGGAAAACGAGGGGGAAAGGAATTCTGGGGCTCGGGCCCACTCAGGAAGGGAGGAGTCGGAATCCTGATCAAGAAAGGAATCAATTTCTAAGTAGATAAGACCTGGTCCAATGTAAGCGGGCGTGCCTCCTGATATCTGGGACAATCGCAAAGGTTAAAGTAACAGTCGCATAATATATTCTCCCAATGCAGGACAAGCCAAGTTCCTAGAAAAGACAATAACCAAAATAATGTTGGAAGCATCCGGCCAAGTGGTTCTTGGAGGAGACTTTGGGCAGACCCTACTAAAGACTGGGAACCAGGCAACCCCGAGATAAGAAGCCAAACAAGAAATGATCACACTGGGCTTTCTGACATAATGGAGATATATGACCTGCAAGATGTGTGGAGAATTAAACATCCTAATGAAAGAGGCTACACATTCTACTCCAATCCGCACAAGACATTCACCAGGATTGATTACCTGTACCTCACCAAGAATCTCCTTGACACCACAACGCTATCAGAAATAATTCCGATAACATGGTCAGACCATGACATGGTCCTGTCAGATATAAGATGGGCAGACTTACCTGTTTCAGGAGGGAAGTGGCACTGTAATGAAAGCCTGTTGAAAGATACAGTATTTAAAATTGAAATGGCAACTGAAATTGAGAAATACTTCAAATTAAACAACAATGGGGAAGTCTCCAAGCAGACAATATGGGAGGCGGGTAAAGCCACCTGGAGAGGCATCTTGATACGAGAAGGATCTACCAAGAAAAGAGAGAGAAAGATCATTGAGCACAGACTTGGGTCCGAAATATGCCAACTGGAAAGCGAGAACAGGGAACACGTGGGCACAGACCGCTACATCACCATAGCACAACGTAAAAGGGAAGAACTAAGACTACTGGAGCACGAACAGATTGTGCGCAAACTCTGATTCCTCAAAAAGAAATTCTATGAGAAGGGGGACAAGGCCGATGCACTATTGGCAGTCAGACTCGGAGAACAAAGGGCGGAGCGGAAAGTGAAAGAGATAATTGAAGAAAACCCCACGACCCCCCCAACCCTCCACACTATCCCAGAGAGTTTTGCCAACTTTTACGAGGCGTTGTACACCTTGGAAGTGACTCCAGGACAATCAGATACAGATCACTATCTCTCCCAGATAGATATGCCCAAAATCTCGTACCCCGATACTTAGCTCTTAGAATCTCCGATATCCAAACCTGAGGTCCAAGAGGCAATTAAAAGACTAACTGTAGGCAAATCCCCCAGAGAGGACGGTTATACCGCTGGGTTTTATAAAACCTTCAGCGACCAACTAACACCATTCCTGACAGAGCTCTTTAACGAGATATTAGAAACAGGGACATCCCCAGACTCCTTTACGAAGGCGCTCATAACAGTAATCCCAAAGGAGGGAAGGAACCCCAAACTTTATGGTTCATATCGTCCGATTTCATTGCTCAACTTAGATGCAAAAATGTACACCAGGGTACTCGCCGCCCGATTAGAAGTACTGATCCCTCACCTCATACACAATGACCAAGTCGGATTTATATTGGGTAGGCATGGGGCTGACACCATGCGCAAAACTCTCCATCTCATCCACTCATCACCAGAACTACCAAGTGACCCTGCCCTACTGTCAATAGACGCAGAAAAAGCCTTTGATAGAGTGGAGTGGGAATTCTTGAGGGCAGTCCTTCGCAAGGTGGGGATAGGGCCGAGATTTAGGAAAGGAATACAAGCAGTATACACATCCCCAACGGCATCTATCTCTGTTAATGGGGAGTATTCTAGATGGTTTGAAATGGGACGGGGTACTAGACAGGGGTGCCCCCTCTCTGCAATACTTATTGCGCTCTCCCTAGAACCCCTGGCCCAAAAGATACAATCCGACCCCAGAATAGAAGGCATGCGATTGGGAACAAAAGAATATAAGATAGCACTCTATGCGGATGACCTACTTTTACACATTACCAACCCCTCTGTATCTGTCCCTCATGCTCTCCAACTATTAGAAGAATATGGCAAACTCTCTGGGCTTAAGGTGAACAAGACTAAATCAATATTGTTCCCTTTGCAAGGAACGAAAGAGGAAAACGAAACCAAGTTCTTGCCCTTAGGCCTCAAACTTGAACACTGTGCCTTTAAATACTTAGGCATCCAGATCACCAAAAACATAATGGACCTATACGAAGCTAACTTCCCTCCCCTCCTCCAGAGCTTCTCGTCCGATCTGAATAGGTGGGACAAACTCACGATTTCGTGGTTAGGACGGATTAACGCCATTAAAATGGTATGCCTCCCCCGATTCCTGTACCCTTTCCAGATGTTACCTATCGAGATACCAAATGCGTTTTTTGAAGAGGCCAAAAAACTTATGCTTAGGTTCCTCTGGCAGTGAAAGAAGGAAAGGATTGCATTAGAGACACTGATGCTTTCCAAAGACAAAGGAGGAGTAGGTCTCCCCGACCTGCGAGTATACTACAAAGCCTCACAACTACGTATCCTTATCCCACACCTACGTGATCACAACCACCTCCAATGGGTCCACATGGACAATCATTACTTCTCGCCAGCCACTGTGTCAGAATGGCTATGGACCCCTCACAAAAGAATACGAAGGAAAATTAAGGACCACCCGATACTGAGTACCATCTGGAACATCTGGCAACCAAGCAAAGCAATGAACAAGATCACCAGCTGGCCGTCCCCACTTAGCCATTTATGGTCCCCTGGCATAAACGGCCACATACCCGAGGTAGGAAGATTCCAATCCTGGTACAAGGTAGGACTCGAAAGAGTAGGGCAACTCCAGAAGAAGGACACATTCATAACTCTTCCAGACCTAACTGAAGCCCTAGGGATAGGCCCATTATCCACCTTCCAATACATCCAGATAAAAGGAGTCCTCACAAAATCTGCATGGAAGGAAAAGCTGCAGAGAGAACTCGCCCCATTCGAACAACTCTTGGATTCTAAGTCTGAAATGAAGGGTTTGATATCGGCTATGTACAAAGAACTTATCGAAGCAGGCACCGGGTCCACGGAACATCTCAGAAGCAGATGGGGGAGAGACCTAGGAGAGGAGATAGATCCAGAACAATGGGAAGTGATGTGCAAAAACGCATCTAAAACATCCTTATCCAGCCAATATAAATCACACGCCATCAAACTCCTACACAGATGGCAATATGACCCACTCAAATTGTCCAAGATGTTTCAGACTCTGACCCCGAGATGTTGGCGAGAATGTGGAGAAACAGCCGACTATTGACATGTGGTGGAGCTGCCCACGCATTAAGGTATTCTGGGAGGAGGTCCAGGCGTGGATCAAAGACATAGACGGCATACAGAGAGACAGTGATCCACGTTTGGTTCTCTTCGGAAAGGAAAAGAACGAGGACGAATGGACTAGACTCAGGGGTCTTGCCCCACACCTATTACTAGCAGCCCGTGCACTGCTAGTAACAAAATGGAAATCCAAAAAGGTTCCAAGTAAGAAGAAATGGATCAATTTGTCCACCAACATCTATACAATGGAATTGATCACGGCATCCCTACATAACAAAGCATCGCAATGCGAGATCTTATGGTCAGAATTTCGAGGCAAACACCTCTCAGAGACGACGGACTCCCAACCCGAAGACACTTCAGGATCTTAATTGAACTAAGAATCTCAACACTCTCAATACAGGACAGTTATGACCCAAGTGTTAGGCAGAAACCTGTGCAGTTCCCTTAGGGACCACTGCACAAGATTTAAGACTACAGGTGTTGGCAGTAAACCCACTTGGTAGCAGTCTGCACCACCCAGATTTACCTGGTAGCTGTGGCTGAGCAGTCAGACTTCCCTCAAGAAGAGTTAGGCAGTATGCAAAGTATACACAATAGGCACTCAGACACAATAATACAAGCAAACACTGACCAGAGCTTTGGTATCAAAGTATATAATTATTTATTTAAAAACACACAGTTGAAACACTCCAGCACTCTTATTGTAAAATATTCTAGGCACAGTTACTATTGTAACATGTACACCCCTTTTCCCTTATCGGATAAGTCACAGTAAAACACCACTTATTTTCATACAGAGGTGAGCGCTTAACTAGATGGCACTCCAATAAGTTTGTGAGAAAGGGAGGGAAAAAGACAGAATATGGAAAGGTACACCACTCTAAGATTCAGGAACACTGTTAGCAAGGCAGAAGAGCAAAAGTCACTGGTGAGCCAAAATCCAAAGGCTGGGCCCACTCTTAGAGAGAGCAGAGCACAAATGCGCCCAAGATCACACAGTTACACTAGGCTTAGAAAGTCTTGCCGAGGGTTCAAAAAAAGAGTTTAGAGTGGCTTAGGAAAGTTTAGCCAGGGTGTCCCAGGCTAACCCAGGTTCGAAAGCCGGGGGCTAAATCTACCCCGTACAGTCGGTAGCAAGGGAAGCCAGGCGGGACACGGTACCTTAAGTGGGAAGGATCCTCCAGCGGTGGCAGTTGTTCCTTGTAGTGGGTGCAAGTTGCGTCGTCGTCCAGGGGAAGAGAAGATCTCGACTTGGAGGAAAGATGAAGGTCGTTGCACTATCAGGGAAGAAACCAGCCGCTGAGTTTTCCGGTTAAAGGTGGTACCTTTGTTCGCGGTCGTGGTAAAACGTGGTATCCCGGTTGCCGGGGTGCTTGGCACAGGCAAGGCGGCCACGAGGTACGTCGGGAAGGCGAAAAGACGGTGAAACTGGTTATCCCCACCAGTCAAAGGAAGAAGACTCTCCGGCGGGAGATCTCCTCCGTCGTTGGGAAAAGTGGTGAGACGGTCCAGCAGGGCTCCACCGGTGGTGGTGTCGTGGCAGGTCGGCACAGCTTCTCCCTCGTCGGATTCTTAGGTCCTGTGGCGACTTCTGAAGTTCCAGTCCCCAAAGCCCTGCTTTTATGTAGCAAACCCCCATTCACTCAGCCTAGCTGTCACTCAAACATGCTAAGTGGGCCAATCAGGATGGAGTGCGACTTGAGTTGCCTAGGCAACTCAGTCCAGGGTGCCTAAATTCCCCTCCAGCCCTCCTAAGTACCCCAGACAGAGTGGCACCACTTTGGAGGGCTTCTGTGGAGAAGCCCGCCAAAAAGTGGAACAAAGGGCTCGACTTGGGTTGGAGTCACAGAAGAGAACACAAACGCCATTTTAGAATCAAGTTTTGGAAAAAAATACCAACCGGAGAATTAATATTAATTAAATAAACCGGCAGTATGTTAGAGGCTACCATAAATAATTAAATAAAGATAGTAGCCTAAAACAATGGGAAATCCCATCGAAAATATTCGCGGTTGAATATAAAAAGTAGTATCCACTGCCACCAGCCAAAACTTGATCAGGGTGGACGGAGACGTGCCCCCTCGACTAACAGACCCTGGGGCAATCGAATTGCCCCAGCCAGTACGTCCACAATATGATGGTTTGTACTGGTTCTGTTCAGAATTTAAGACTAGTAAAGTCAATGGTGACTTTACATGCCCTGGGAGACAGTAGTCAGTCCCAGGGTATGGAGTCTATACTGGGGGGTCACTATGACACCCCTGTGTCACTGCACTGAGGGTGCTGTGTAACACACATCACAAAACACATGAAGCCCTATGGAGTAAAAGACCCCATAGCCCATTAAACACTTCTAGATTCAAAGAAACACACTCAAATCATGTCCAAGAGTGAGGGTAAAAGAGTCTAACTCTTGGCAGGAGAAAAAAATAAACCCCAAAAATCCAGCAAAGCTGCTGGGGGACTCTAGGTTAGGAAATTCAGCCTAAACAGAGAATTTGCCCTAACACCAAGAATCGAGGCAACTTCACAATAGTGAACCGAACATTACCCGCTATGAACATGTCAACAGGGAAAAGATGCCGCAATGATGTCTGCCCAACCATGGGGAGGGAAGTGGGTGGGTATGGGGGATGTTATATTGATTGTTATTACTAGAGATCGGAAACAACACAAGGACGATCAATGGTATAACGAGACTCTAGTTTTGTTCTTTTGATGAAACCATATGCTAACAGAGTTGTAACAAGTGAAATGCTCAAATCTTTTGTTAATCTTTTGTTTCTCCCTTTTATTTTTTATTTCAAAATCAATAAAACCAAATTTAAAATAAAAAAAAAGAAACCATCCCTCTACCCAACTATTCTGAATTTATTTCAATTTGGTTTCTGACCCAGACATGGCACCGTGACCATATTGGTCAGAGTCTGGGAGGATCTGCTCCATCATTCTGACCATGGCCATCTTTTCCTTCTGGTCATGTTGGACTTATCCACCGCGTTTGATACGTCGAGACTATGTCATTTTACTATGCCAACTCTCAGAATTTGCAGGAGTCACTAGCCTTACCCTAGATTGGCTCCACAGTTTTCTCTGAGACAGAGTGTGTGAAATTAGGATGTTTCACCTCTACCACCGCCATAGGTCATGTGGCGTGCCACAGGGATCCTCCCTCTCCCCATTACTGTTTAACGTGTACATCACACCTCTGTATCTCATTCAGAAAATGTGGCATCTCATATCGCTCATATACTGGATACCTTAGGAAATAATTGTTCCTTAAGGTATCCGGCCCATCTGACACATTTGATCAGCTTCATCTTTGCCTTGAGGACATTAAGAATATAGAAAATGGAGTCTGGTGACGGGGCTAGAAAAATTCAATATCTGGTGACTGAACACTCAATTCTATCAAAAAATATATATTTTATTCAATTCAAAATGACATTCATATTATTGTTTACACATTAATCTTCTAAACGATTGGACACTTTTTCAGGATCTTCACCCATCTCAACTCATTCATTCCATACCATTACTGATTCATACTCACAAAATATATCAAAGAAAGATTTTTTTCCTTATCAACACCGAACTCTAATATACAATTACAAATACACTTGTGGTCAATCTTCATGCGTGTGTATACAACAAATAGTTCAACAGCTTATTCGTTAGATCTACATATGTTTCAATTGACTTGTCGGTCCTTGCATACGGGACCCATTGTTCCACAACCTTCTTCAGGATCAACACAGACTTCAACTCTGGTCTGGTCTAAACAATATATGGCTGAACAGTGTCTTCTGGCACATATCTAAAATAAAAAATAACAACACAAGCTTCTAGCCCCTTATTTACAATGACACATCTCAATTGTGTGTCTGATTCAGCCAATGACCAAACAAATTGACACTCACCTCCCACTTCAAAATAATGGGGGTAGTTTCAACCATGGAATTATTCCAGCGTGCCTTCCAATGCCAAATATTATGGACGGCCTGCAAGTACAGAGAACACATCCAATTCAGTATCCCTGCAGTATTTAAATACACCATTGAGTGTAAGTCATTAACACCCCCTTTCAACGGTAAAAAATAGACTTACTTCTTTATGTCTGTGACATTATTTCACAAATGTTGCTTCTTTAATAGGTGCAAAAACCAGTTTATATTACTGCCTTCTCACTAATCGTAGTAGATTGCAATGACGTCCCAGCTAAATAAGAGACACACACCCAAATGCCTCAAAGTTCACAAACAGCTTTGATGTCTTCCGAAAACTCTTTGTGCGGTCCACGTAGAACTTTAGTGCTCTAGCTACGTCCAGCAAGTGCGGAGTCCTCTCGGCCTGCGACGAAGGCGACAGGAAGAAAACTGGCAACACCAAGGGCACGTTGAGGTGGAAGTCCGACGGCACTTTGGGCATAAAGGAGGGTTGCGTCCTCAGCACCACCTCAGCACCACCCTCGTGTCGTGAAAAGTCAAGTATGGAGGCTTGCAAGATAGGGCCTGGATCTCTCCCACTCGTCGTGCGGAGGTGATGGGCATGAGAAATGCTGTCTTCCATGACAGGAACTTCAACGGCGCCGAATGCATAGGCTCGAATGGGGCCCCCATGACCCTGGTCAGCACCACGTTGAGCTCCCATGCCGGGGCAGGGGCCTTCACCGGCGGGAACGATCGGAATATTCCCTTCATAAATTCCTTCACCAGGCGATGAGACCACAAGGACGCCAGTCCTGTAGTTCTGGTGTATCGGGAGATGGCAGCCAGAAGTATCTTGATGGAGGCGTGAGCCAGTCCAGCTTTGGCCAGAACAGTAGGTACGGCAATACTTGAGGGGCCGTAATCCGCAGAGGGTTAATCTTCTGTGCACGGCACCAGACAGAGAACCTCTTCCACTTATGTCCATAGCACTTGAGAGTTGAGGATGCCCTGGCTTTTGCAAGAACCTCTCAGCCGGGATATCGTATCCTCCAAACTCTAGTGCTGCAGGAGCCAGGCCTGCAAGTTCAGCGACTCCCGGTCGTGCTGAAGAATGGCGCCTCCTTCTCCGGAGAGAAGATCCGCATCCGTCACCAGCTTGATAGGTGGGGACGTTGACAAGTCCAGAAGGTCCGGGAACCAGATCCGTCTCGGCCACGCCGGGGCGACAAGGATCATCCTGTACCTGGACCTCTTGAGCTGGTTGATGAGACGGAGGAGCAACGGCAACGGATGCAACGCGTGCAGGAACAGACCGTCCAAAGGGAACAAGAAAGCATCGCCCATGCTCCTCAGCTGTGTGAAGCTGCTGGCGAACCTCTGGCACTTCGTTGCCGTTGCAAACAGGTCGATCTGGGGTTTGCCCCATCGCTGAAAGAGCCGATCCACCTGGTCCTGGCGTAGTTCCCACTCGTGGCACGAGCGCAGCTCCCTGCTGAGTGAGTCGGCGATGGTATTTTTTATTCCTGCCAAGTGGAAGGGAACCAAAAACATCCCCTGGGCGACGGCCCAGTGCCACAGATCCTGGGCCTCCTTGGATAGGGCTGGGGATCTGGTGCCTCCCTGCTTCCGGATGTAGAACATTGTGGTGGTGTTGTCGGTGAAGACCCTCACCACTTTGTCCTTGAGGGACGGAAGGAACGATTTGAGCGCCCAGAACATGTCTCGTAGCTCCAGGATGTTGATGTGGAGAGACCTCTCTTCCAGAAGCCAGAGGCCTCTTGCGTGGAGATCTCCGGTGTGGGCCCCCCATCCCTCCAGGGAGGCGTCCGTCGTCACCGTCTCCTGATACGCCGGGGTCTGAAAGTCCGCTCCTGCCGTGAGGTGCACACGGGTAACCCACCATAGAATCGCCCGAAGGAACTCCTCGTCGAGCGGGATCCTGTCTCCGAAACTGCCCGCCGCTTGAATCCAGCGGGCGTCGAGGAACTCTTGCAGCGGACGCATCCGAAGTCTGCAAAGGGGCACAAGGTAGATGCATGAGGACATCATCCGGAGGAGGGACTTGATGGACCTTACCCTGGCCACATCCGTGGCTAACAGGCGCTGCACCTTGCCCAAAATGGCCTTCGTCCTTTCTTCCGACGGAGATGCCAATCGCTCCACTGTATCGAGCTTTGCTCCCAGAAACAGTGCCACCTGCGACGGAACCAGGTGGGATTTGGGCTAGTTGATGGCGAATCCCAGTTCCGTGAGCAGGCGGACGGTCCTCGCTGTGTGTTCGACGGCGAGTTCTCTTGACTTTGCACGGATTAGCCAGTCGTCCAGGTAGGGGTGGACGTGGATCCCCTGCAGGAGCAGCCGCACCGCCACTGGTGCAAGGCACTTGGTGAACACCCTGGGTGCCGACTTTAATCCGAATGGCAGGGCTCTGAATTGGTAGCGACGCCCCTAGACTACGAATCTGAGGAACTTTCTGTGTCCTTTTAGAATGGGGATGTGGAAGTAAGCATCCTCCAGGTCCAACGACGATAGGAAGTCTCCCTCCTCCAGCTGTCCCAGCACGTGCTGGAGGGTGACCATCCTGAATTTCTGTGCCTTGATGTAATTGTTTAACCGACGCAGGTCCAGGATGGGGCGCCAACTGCCTGTCTTCTTTCTGAAGAGGAAGTACCTTGAGTAAACTCCTGAGCCCCGGAGCCTCTTTGGGACGAGCTCGATGGCACCTTTCTTGAGCATCGCCCTTACCTCCAACAGCAGTTGAGGGACGTGATTCTCCTTCCTGGCCACGGGAGGAATGCAAGGACACTTCTTTTGAAATTCTGGCGAGTGTCCGCGGGCCAGGGTGTCCAGCACCCAACGGTCGGTGGAGATGGACTACCGCACGCTGATTAACTTCGTCAGCCGGCCTCCCACCTAGGTGCTTCGGTGGGGGCCCGAAGCTACAGCCGCTTCAGTCTTGCTTGGAAGAGGCCTTGCCGCCTTGGCCTCCTTGACGGCAGCGGCGAAACCCTCCTTGCTTGCCGCGACCTCTGTAGGCCTCCTGGGAAGTGGAGCGGGCCGCCTTGCGGTACGTAGAAGAGCCACCGCTTGATCCCTTGGAGACTCCCTGTCTGCCCGCGGAGCTCCGAAAGGGCTGCCGTTGCTGAAGGACTCCTAGGGCCCGGGCTTTCTCTGTGTCAGTCTTGATGGCCTGGAGGGACTCATCCACTGTCTTCCCAAACAGGTTGTTGCAGTCGAACGTCATCTCCAACACTCTGGTCTGGACGTCCTGGCGAAAGTCCATAGCCTTGAGCCATCCTCGTCGTCGAAGGCAAACCCTGTTGTCCAGCTGGTGAAATCCGGTATCGGCAATGTCCGTTGCCACCGTTATGGCGTGATCCGACGCCACCTCACCTTCCTGCAGAATCTGTAGGGCCTCCGCCCTCTTGTCGTCCGGTAGGAAGTCTAGCAGGGGAGTTATCTTGAACCAGAGCTCCCTGTCGTAACGGGCCACAATCGCTAAGGCATTGGCCGCCTTAATCGTCGTCGCCGCCGACGAGATGACTCGTCGTCCCATGGAGTCCAACTTCTTGCCCTCGCTGTGCGGCGGGGAAGTGGAAGTTGAAGCCGCCGCACCTGCCGCTTTCTTCTTGGCCGCTGCCGAGACGACCGAATCCGGCGTAGGCTGGGCCCTGAGGCACAAGGGGGCGGCGTCGGGGACCCGGTACTTCTTCTCGTACCTGTCCCTTTTGGCGGGTGTTGTGGAAGGGTTCTTCAGGATAGCTAGCCCTTCGTCCCAGATATCATCGAGCAACGGTACCGCGAGGACCGTCTTTCTCTTGGCCTCCCGTCGTTGGTAAAGAAAGCCTTCCCTTTTCTGTTCCTCAGGGCAGAGCTGGAAGATCTCGGATGCCCTGGCTATCATGGCGTGGAAAGAGCCAATTTCGTCAGGCGGAGAGGCCCGGGTGCGGGGGTGTGATGAAGGAATGTCCGTTGTATCATCGCCACTGTCGTCGTCCATCCCTGTATCCGTCGCTGTATCATCCCGACGGTCAGGCGAGGGGTATGAGGGGTCCACAGGCCTTGTAGGCACAAAGGGCGGTGCAGGGTGGACTCTCCTCCGCTTGTTCGGAGGGCTTCCCGACTGTCCAGGTTCTGGATCCTCCGTCGGGGTCCGTGGTAACCTCGTCCTTATCTCAGTACATAAGGATTGCATCGCCAACAAAATGGTTGCCGAGCTATCCCAGGGCTCGGGCAATGGCTGCGACGGGCGGGGTGGCTGCTCCACTGGGCCCTCGTCGTCATCTTCGATCACATCAGCAGGATCCTTCCCCTGGGGTCGAACCTTCTCGAACCTCTCATTGAGGCCTTCGAACCTCTCGTTGAGGCCTTTCACAGTTTCCACCAGATCCTCCTCGGAGGCTGAATCCGAGTCCGTAATGGCCACCGGCCCCCCGCCCCCCTCTTTTTCCACCAGGGTCTTCACGGGGGTCTTAACGATGGACTGGAAAGAGGATTCCCTCCGCGGTGGCAGGGAAACTCTGGGCCCCGAGGCCGCCTCCACTGGCGTAGTCTCTGCCGGCTTCGCCAAGGCCGCTGCGACAACCTCGATAGAGGCCTTTGCCTGGTGGATCAAGGCCCTCACCACCTTAGGTGCGTCCTGGGCCTTCGCTTTGGGGGGAGGGTCATCGTCTTGCTCCCCCTCGGCTCCCTTCGAGATCGACCGGGGCCTCTCCAGAAGCTTACCCGGGTTCTCGGACTTCCTCTTCCCCGAACCAAACCGCTGGCTCACGGTTGATCGTGCCGGGGAAGTCGCGCCCTGCTTGGCAGACGAAGAGCCCGACCTTTCGGCGCTCCCAGTGCCCGCAGACTCGCGGTGCTTGGCCTTCTGTTGGGCCCCCGTCACCGGGGCACCCTCACAGGACTTAGAAGACCGTTCAGACTTTTTCTTCGCCTTCCCACCTGCTGTGCCCTTCTCTAGCCAGGCGGCGAGGCGGGAACGACGATCTTGCTTGGTACGTTCCGACAGGTTCTTGCAGAACGCACAGTCCTTTTCCACATGCGTCTTGTCCTCATGAAGGCAGTAGAGACATCTCGAATGCTCGTCCTCCCTGAAACCATTTTGCAATTCGCATCCCGGGCAGCTCCTGAACAGCTTGGATCCGGGAGTCGAGCTTCCCTTGTCCTGGGCCATGTCCGTTGAGGTAGGCCTCGGATCTTCTGCAACCTCCAAGAAGCGTAACTCGATGAATACCTCACCCTTGAGGGGCATAGAAGAATTCCGAAACGGGTCCCCGTTATCGGAAGTGGAAACGGTGGAGCTTGAGGCTTGATTAACTGAAAAAAAAACAAAAATCTCCCGAAAAAACGCGAAAACGCAGTAAAAGCTTGAGAGCTAAAGCACGAGGACTTCCAACACTTGAACGTGCGGTAAAAATCTGAGGATGGTTGCCAGAGGAGGGGCTTAGGGAGAGAGCAGTCATTGGCTGGGGGCAGTATGACCCAGAGATCAGTGATTGGTTACTACTAAGAAAGACAGATCAGAAACAAAACTGATACTGATTTTTTCTTTACCGAGGATTCCCAGCCTGACGACGGGGAATATTCATGAGCATGTGAATCCATGCCAGACCCCATGCTGGAGAATGTGAGAAAGCAGGGAGATATCCCTCCAAGTGTTGTGTGTTCTAGCCTTATTGGGGGCCTTCCCCCAATTCCAGTATCAAACGCTGTCATGCTCAGTCTCTCTAAATGCCCAGTGCTCAGCAGGGACTCCACTCCAGGTTCCAGGATGCAGCACAGCGTATCTTCTGTTGGACAATGTTCACAGTTGCTAATGCACACTTGGGAACCTTTAACAGTAGGTTTCCAGACTGCTTCTCGTTCTCGCTTACACTTTTTTACTGGTAACTGCTGCACGCTTGGGACCGTCAGTACAGATCTCAGGATGCAGCGCAGCTTCCGTTTCACTCTCACAATGTTACTTGTCCACTCTTGAGCTCTTGCAAGCCTCCACTGAGGGTGCCAGGATGCAGTGAATATTATCTTTCCCTCTAACAATGTTTACTGTTTACTGTTACTTCCTTAGGAATTTTCAGTCCAAAGTATATGGGCCAACAAAACCTATTTTGCTCAGTTAGAATGTTCCAGTTTACCCTAGTGGCTGGACTCCCACGCCTTATTGACTTGGCTGGCACTCTGTCCTACTCGCAATACTAAGGACCTCTACCCCTCTCCCCACTGTGTTGACTTTTGTGGTGGTCACTCTCCTCTGCCTCCTACCACTCAGTAATAACCTTTTTGGGTGGTCACTCACCTATGTCTCCTCTGCCTCTTACCACTCAGTAATAACCTTTTTTGGTGGCCATTCACCTATGTCTCCTCTGCCTCCTATCACTCAGTAATAACCTTTTTGGGTGGTCACTCACCAATGGTCTCCTCTGCCTCCTACCACTCAGTAATAACCTTTTTTGGTGGTCATTCACCAATGGTCTCCTCTGCCTCCTACCACTCAGTAATGCATTGACACATGCACTCCTCAGAGGCATCCACTGCTGTTCTCCTCCTTCCACCCCCATTTATTTTGGTTACAAACGCTTACGGCTTCAGTGTTGGATATGCAGTACCATGTCCCTTTGTGGAATTTGCAGAAGCCTGGATGGATAGCACCTTTCACAGCATTCTCACGCGTGATCCTCCATTCAGTCTTCCCCTTGCACTGCTCATCGGCATCCCTGTCATCTTCCGGTGGCATGTCTCTAGCTGTGTAGCCACAGTCAGTCTTGCCCTTGCACTGCTCATCGGCATCCCTCTCATCTTCCAGTGGCATGTCTGTATGCTGTGTAGCCACAGTCAGTCTACCCCTTGCACTGCTCATCGGCATCACTCATCTTCCATTGGCATGTCTCTATGCTGTGTAGCCACAGTCAGTCTACTCCTTGAACTGCTCATCGGCATCCCTCTCATCTTCCAGTGGCATGTCTCTATGCTGTGTAGCCACAGTCAGTCTTGCCCTTGCACTGCTCATCGGCATCCCTCGCATCTTCCAGTGGCATGTCTCTAGCTGTGTAGCCACAGTCGGTCTACCCCTTGCACTGCTCATCAGTATCCCTCTCATCTTCCAGTGGCATGTCTCTAGCTGTGTAGCCACAGTCCGTCGACCCCTTGCACTGCCCATCAGCATCCCTCTCATCTTCCAGTGGCATGTCTCTAGCTGTATAGCCACAGTCGATCTACACCTTGAACTGCCCATCGGCATCCCTCTCATCTTCCAGTGGCATGTCTCTAGCTGTGTAACCACAGTAACCCTTGCACTGCCCATCAGCATCCCCATCATCTTCCAGTGGCATGTCTCTATGCTGTGTAGCCACAGTCAGTCTACCCCTTGCACTGCTCATCGGCATCCCTCGCATCTTCCAGTGGCATGTCTCTATGCTGTGTAGCCACAGTCAGTCTTGCCCTTGCACTGCTCATCGGCATCCCTCGCATCTTCCAGTGGCATGTCTCTAGCTGTGTAGCCACAGTTGGTCGACCCCTTGCACTGCCCATCAGCATCCCTCATCTTCCAGTGGCATGTCTCTAGCTGTGTAGCCACAGTCGGTCTACCCTTGCACTGTTCATCAGAATCCCTCTCATCTTCCAGTGGAATGTCTCTAGCTGTGTAACCACAGTCAGTCTACCCCTTGCACTGCCCTTCGGCACCCCTCTCATCTTCCAGTGGCATGTCTCTATGCTGTGTAGCCACAGTCAGTCTACCCCTTGCACTGCTCATCAACATCCCTCTCATATTCCAGTGGCATGTCTCTAGCCGTGTAGCCACAGTCGGTCTACCCCTTGCACTGCTCATCAGAATCCCTCTCATCTTCCAGTGGCATGTCTCTAGCTGTGTAGCCACAGTCAGTCTACCCCTTGCAGTGCTCATCGGCATCCCTCTCATCTTCCAGTGGCATGTCTCTAGCTGTGTAACCACAGTCAGTCTACCCCTTGCACTGCTCATCAGTATCCCTCTTATTTTCCATTGGAATATCTCTAGCTGTGTAGCCACAGTCCGTCGACCCCTTGCATTGCCCATCAGCATCCCTCATCTTCCAGTGGCATGTCTCTAGATGTGTAGCCACAGTCGGTCTACCCCTTGCACTGCTCATCGGCATTCCCTCTCATCTTCCAGTGGCATGTCTCTAGCTGTGTAACCACAGTCAGTCTTGCCCTTGCACTGCTCATCGCCATCCCTCGCATCTTCCAGTGGCATGTCTCTAGCTGTGTAGCCACAGTCGGTCTACCCCTTGCACTGCTCATCAGTATCCCTCTCATTTTCCAGTGGCATGTCTCTAGCTGTGTAGCCACAGTCCGTCGACCCCTTGCACTGCCCATCAGCATCCCTCTCATCTTCCAGTGGCATGTCTCTAGCTGTGTAGCCACAGTCAGTCTTGCCCTTGCACTGCTCATCGGCATCCCTCTCATCTTCCAGTGGCATGTCTGTATGCTGTGTAGCCACAGTCAGTCTACCCCTTACACTGCTCATCGGCATCCCTCTCATCTTCCATTGGCATGTCTCTAAGCTGTGTAGCCACAGTCAGTCTACCCCTTGCACTGCTCATCGGCATCCCTCACCTTCCAGTGGCATGTCTCTAAGCTGTGTAGTCACAGTCAGTCCACTCCTTGAACTGCTCATCGGCATCCCTCTCATCTTCCAGTGGCATGTCTCTAGCTGTGTAGCCACAGTCAGTCTACCCCTTGCACTGCTCATCGGCATCCCTCGCATCTTCCAGTGGCATGTCTCTATGCTGTGTAGCCACAGTCAGTCTTGCCCTTGCACTGCTCATCGGCATCCCTCGCATCTTCCAGTGGCATGTCTCTAGCTGTGTATCCACAGTCCGTCGACCCCTTGCACTGCTCATCAGTATCCCTCTCATCTTCCAGTGGCATGTCTCTAGCTGTATAGCCACAGTCGGTCTACACCTTGAACTGCTAATCGGCATCCCGCTCATCTTCCAGTGGCATGTCTCTAGCTGTGTAACCACAGTAACCCTTGCACTGCCAATCAGCATCCCATCATCTTCCAGTGGCATGTCTCTATGCTGTGTAGCCACAGTCAGTCTACCCCTTGCACTGCTCATCGGCATCCCTCGCATCTTCCAGTGGCATGTCTCTATGCTGTGTAGCCACAGTCAGTCTTGCCCTTGCACTGCCCATCAGCATCCCTCATCTTCCAGTGGCATGTCCCTAGCTGTGTAGCCACGGTCCGTCGACCCCTTGCACTGCCCATCAGCATCCCTCATCTTCCAGTGGCATGTCTCTAGCTGTGTAGCCACAGTCGGTCTACCCCTTGAACTGCTCATCGGCATCCCTCTCATCTTCCAGTGGCATGTCTCTAGCTGTGTAACCACAGTCAGTCTAACCCTTGCACTGCCCATCAGCATCCCTATCATGTTCCAGTGGCATGTCTCTATGCTGTGTAGCCACAGTCAGTCTACCCCTTGCACTGCTCATCGGCATCCCTCTCATCTTGCAGTGGCATGTCTCTAGCTGTGCAGCCACAGTCAGTCTAACCCTTGCACTGCTCATCAACATCCCTCTCATATTCCAGTGGCATGTCTCTATGCTGTGTAGCCACAGTCACTCTAGCCCTTGCACTGCCCATCAGCATCCCTCCCTTCTTCCAGTGGGTGGCATGTCTCTATCTGTGTAGCCACAGTCAGTCTAACCCTTGCACTGCCCATCAGCATCCCTCTCATCTTCCAGTGGCATGTCTCTAGCTGTGTAGCCAGTCTAACCCTTGCACTGCCCATCAGCATCCCTCTCATCTTCCAGTGGCATGTCTCTAGTTGTGTAGCCACAGACAGTCTAACCCTTGCACTGCCCATCAGCATCCCTCTCATCTTCCAGTGGCATGTCTCTAGCTGTGTAGCCACAGTCAGTCTACCTCTTGAACTGCTCATCGGCATCCCTCACCTTCCAGTGGCATGTCTCTAGCTGTGTAGCCACAGTCAGTCTACCTCTTGAACTGCTCATCGGCATCCCTCACCTTCCAGTGGCATGTCTCTAGCTGTGTAGCCACAGTCAGTCTACCTCTTGAACTGCTCATCGGCATCCCTCACCTTCCAGTGGCATGTCTCTAGCTGTGCAGCCACAGTCAGTCTAACCCTTGCACTGCCCATCAGCATCCCTATCATCTTCCAGTGGCATGTCTCTATGCTGTGTAGCCACAGTCAGTCTACCCCTTGCACTGCCCATCAGCATCCCTCTCATCTTCCAGTGGCACGTCTCTATGCTGTGTAGCCACAGTCAGTCTACCCCTTGCACTGCCCATCAGTATCCCTATCATCTTCCAGTGGCATGTCTCTATGCTGTGTAGCCACAGTCAGTCTACCCCTTGCACTGCCCATCAGCATCCCTCTCATCTTCCAGTGGCATGTCTCTAGTGTAGCATCAGTTCGACTCACATGTTAATAGACATAAGCTTCCATTTTACAATCCGCACTGGGGAGCTTCACCAAAATTGCAAAGATAAGAGGCCAAGTCACCTTATTTAATAAACGACCCAGCAAATTAGGGAACTCTTAAGACTTGCGAGCAAAGTGGTGTTGGTGCCAGCATGCCCCTTCCTAACAGAAGAGCATGTGCATGCCCTGGTGGTGGGCCCTATCAGTAGAAGAAGTTCTGATAACCAAACATGTGAATGCTGCAGTTTAAGAGCTCCAAAGTCAATGTAATAAAAGAGACAAAATGATAAAAATGGCACTCTAGAACAAATGCACAATGTATGATAAAAGTAATTCCAGATTAAAAGACAAGGAAACTGACCTGGTGGCAGCATTCGATGGATTTTGCAGACTTTCCTGAAACATTCTCCGGCATAGTCTTCAAGCGGAGTTCTCTTGTTGAAATGTACTGTGACGGGGTACTGCCGTGAGTCTATCTGTCAAAGATAAAAAACATTTAACCAACTCACCTTTTACATTTCAAATAAAAAGGAGGTGCAGTTTTTAATTACTGAAGAAACCATTGTTGAAAGGAGGGCTCCTATAGTTCTTTTCCAAGTTTCCATCCTCTGAATAGGAAGAATAGAGCGGCTGCCATCGGGAAGCTGACATCAAGGAGCAAGCCTGCCTAAAACCCACACTGTGTGCCACAGAGGCCTGGGATTCCTCCTGTGCACTGCAGAAAGAGGCCGTGAACCCGCGCCAGTGAAGTGGCAGAGTTGGATCCAATCATGCACCCCGTGGACCTGTAAACCTACTTGGTGTGCAGCGGCAAAGACACGCAGTTCACATTCTGCACTGCAGTTAAGTCCCTTGAACCGAAATGCTATGAGAGGAAAGCAGTTTGCATTTCAGTCCCATAAGTAAAATGCCTGGGAACACTCTAAATATGTAGCCCCGTCTTACTGGCACTGTAAAATGCCAGTGCCCCACTCAGATGAAGCGCAAAAGGGAGCTCTGGAATGATTCTACATGAAACAAGCAAATAAAGATATGGTGGGAGAGATTCATAAAATCTGTGCTGTGTCCCTGGAAGCAGTTCACGCCTGCACTGATAATACAAGCCCGACGCATGAACTTACTCTTATGACGGGCGGAGGGACAGGAAAGAGCCTGGAGTTCTGAGTGAAGTCCTCTATCCGCAATGTGGCGGACATTATGATCAGCTTCAGAGGTTTGCCTTTCTGTGGAAAGAGAACAGAAGATTAAAGTTTTACTCCCAAAATGGTTGCATACAAATTGTTTGTTTCACAATTATTTGAATTACAACTGACCTTTTCACAATTTACCAAATTGTGAAGGACAATTGTAACATATATGCGGGGGGAAACCCCCCGCAGACCCCCACCCAACGCAAACCCCCCAAAACCCTTTATATATATATAACCAAACCGATATGGGATACATTACTCACCGTAATCGTATTTCTGATGCTTGTATCTGCTTAGATTCACATGCTGTGCATAGGCCGACATCTAGTGGAAGCTGCAGAGTATTACAGTTTGTTTTTCGAAACTTGAAAATGGGCGTCGACACAGGGTGTTCCAGTAATTCTATCCCTAGTGTGATGTCCACTGTAATCATGATCCCTCACGTGTCAGATTGTATTTTTTCTGACATTAGGTAGCATGAGGAGTAGCGCGAGTACAGATAATCCAAGCAGATAGATAGATAGATAAGACTACAAGCATCCATGCGCCTTCTCTCAGAGGGGAGGAAGGGTGGGTCGCATGTGAATCTAAGCAGATACAAGCATCAGAAATACGATTACGGTGAGTAATGTATCCCTTCTGAGGCTTGTGGAATCTGCTTAGATAACATGCTGTGCATAGATTAGCGAGCAGTGCTAGAAGGAGGTGGGATGTGAGAAGGGTCATGAGCAAATAAATGTCCTAGAACCGCTTTTTCCCACTTGAGTATCTGTCTTGGAATGGGTGTCAATGCAGTAGTGCTGAGTAAAAGTGTGAATAGAGCTCCAAGTAGCTGCTTTGCAAATGGTGTCAAGGGGCACATTTGCAATGAAAGCCAGAGTGGCCCCGATGCCTCTTGTAGAGTGGGCTCCTGGCGTGAAAGGCAGAGTTTTTTCAGAAAGAGAGTAACACAGCTGGATACAGTTAACAATTCACTTCGAGATGGCACCTTTAGAGACACAATCTCCCTCTCTGCCTGTAGCTACGGAGACAAACAGCTGATCTGTTTTCCTTAGCGGTCTGGTCTTGTTTACATAGTAGAGGACCACCCTACGCACATCTAGGGTGTGTAGTTTCACCTCAGCCGATCTTTGTGGGTCTTGGAAGAAAGCCGGAAGCTCGATGGACTGGTTCACGTGGAATTTAGAAATAAACTGAGGTGAGAACCTAGGGTGTGTAGGTAAAACCAGTTTATCTTTATGAACTGTAAAGAAGGGATCCTGCACTGACAGAGCCTGAATTTCACTGACCCTTCTTATAGATGTTATTGCTACTAAGAAGGCCGTCTTATAAGTCAGGTGTTTGAGACTGCTTTTATGCATGGGTTCGAATGGGGGGACCATGAGTTTAGATAGCACCACGTTAAGGTCCCATCCTGGTGGTGGGTTTGAAATAGGAGGGTGAAGTCTCTTTACTCCTTCCATGAAAGCTTTAACTACTGGTATCTTCCACCACAACACCTTGTTATGAGAGGTGGTGTATGCTGACAGTGCTGCCAGGTGTACCTTCAGTGAGTTAAATACCAGTCCTGCATCTAGCTGGTGGAGCATGTATGTGACAATTGTGGAAGGAGTGCATCAACTGAGTTGACTTGCTTATTCTGGCACCAGATAACGAATCGTTTCCATTTGGCAAAGTAGCAGTGCCTCGTGTTTGGCTTCCTAGATTCTTTTAGGATGTCCATAAATCTCTGTGGTAATTTGAGATGTCCAAACTCTATGATTTCAGGAGCCATGCTGCTAGGTTCATTGAGTTTGGTTGAGGATGCACTGTTTGACCTTGGTGCTGGGACAGTAGGTTGTACCAGCCCAGGAGTTAGATGGGTTCGCACACCGCTAGTCTGCGTAGGTGTGGGAACCACGGTTCTCTCGCCCACATGGGAGCAACTAGGACGAGCGTCATTGATTCTCTCTTCATCTTGTTGACCACCTTCCTGATGAGGTGTTGGTGGAAAAGCGTACGCAAATATCCCTGACCAGTTCATCCACAGGGCGTTCCCCTGGGAGTATGGCTGGGGGAACCTTGATGCAAATCCTGTGCACTGTCTGTTTTCGCTTGTGGCGAATACGTCTATAGTGGGGAAACCCCACTGAGAGAAGATATCTTCTACGATTTCTCTGTGTAGACACCATTCGTGTTCTTCTGGGAGGGCATCTCTGCTCAAAGCATCCGCCAGAGAATTGAGATCCCCTGGAACATGTTGAGATGACAGGAAGATCTTCTGAGTGCCCATATCCATATTTTCTGGGCAAGCTTGGACAGATTTGGCGAACAAGTCCCTCCTTGCTTGTTTAGGTAAAACATAGCTGTAGTGCTGTCCGTCTGGATCTGCACTGACAGATTCAGCAGGTAGGGCTCGAACGCTTGAAGCGCTCTGAATACTGCCAGAAGCTCTGGCAGGTTGATGTAATTCTTGGCAACTGAGTGAGACCAGAGACCCTGAGCTGTGTGGTGGAGGTGGTGAGCTCCCCACCCTGTCAGGCATGCATCTGTTGTGACTACCGCCTGTATCTCGGGATCGTAAAAGGGTTTCCCCTTGGACAGATTTTCTCTTGTCCACCAGTGAAGGCTTTGTACCAGTGTTGGCGAAACGACCACTAGATTGTCCCACTGACCACTTGCCTGAGACCACTGTTTCGCCAACCATTCCTGCATGGGATGCAGGCGCAGGCGCGCGTGGGGGACCAGGTAAATGCATGATGCCATCATGCCCAGCAAACGCATTGCTTTGCGTACCGTTATCTGCCGACCGGCCTGATATAGTGGAATTTGCAGCAGTATATTCTGAATTCTTTCCTCTGATGGAAAGGTCAACCCCTCGTGTGTCTAGGATAGTTCCTAGGAACTGTTTGGAGGTGCTTGGCACCAGACTTGACTTCTTCTCGTTTATTGAGAAACCTAATTCGAAGAGGAGGTCGATCGTCCTTTGAATGTTAGTTCTGCAAATTACTGGGGTCTCCCCCGTGATGAGCCAGTCATCCAGGTAAGGGTACACCGGGATTGCCTCCCTGTGTAGGTGTGCTGCCGCCACCGCCAGTACCTTGGTGAATACCCTTGGAGCCGAGGCTATCCTGAAGGGCAGTACCTTGAACTGGTAGTGCCGACTGTCCACCTTGAAGCGCAAGTACTTTCTGTGCGCTGGGAACATGGAAATATGAAAATAGGCATCTTTCATGTCCAATGTTGTCATGTAATCCCCCCTTTTTAGGAGGGGGATTACCTCTTGGAGAGTAGTCATGCAAAATTTTTGGGGCTTGACATACTTGTTTGCAGGCCTTAAGTCCAATACTGGGCGCATTGTCAAATCTTTTTTTGGCACAAGGAAGTAAGTTGAATAAATACCCTTGTTTACCTGGTGTCCCAGGACGAGTTCTATCGCATCCTTTGCTAGAAGATTGACAATCTCCTCGAGGAGGATCTTCTGGTGGTCCAAAGAATGTATTTTTTGTTGTGGAGGGTGGTTTCGGGGACGCTCTAACAGTTCTATGCGGTATCCTGCGGACAGCAGCCATCTGTCTGATGTGATCCCTTCCCAAGCTTGGGTGAAGTTGGAAATGCGTCCCCCTACTGGGGATGCGTGAGAAGGGACCCTGAACGGATCGTCACTGTTTTGGTGGAGGCGTGCCGCCGCCTCTACTGGGGCTGCCTCTACCTCCTTTACCACGTCCTCTCTTATTACCCCTGCCATAACCCTGGGTAGACTGCTGGCTGTTGTTGTTCCATTGTGTACCCTGCCTCTGCGAATAGTTAGACCCTCTCTGGGAATTTTGTCCGCATGGGTGACAAAAATTGCCATTCCCTCTCTGGTTTGGGGATTTATTGGTTAGTTGGCCTAGGGATTTGAGGGTCTCATACTCGTCCTTGGCATTTTTCAGCGCGTCCTCGACCGCCTTTGCAAACAATAGATCCAGCTCCACCGGTTTATCTACAAAGATGCTTGGGTTTCGGCTTTGAACCCAGACTGTCGCAACCAAGAATGCCTTTTGATAACAGTACCCTCTGCTATCAATCTGCCAGCGTTATCCATGGCATCAAAGGTTGCTTTTAATATGCAACCTGACACGGCTCTTCCTTCCGCCGAAACTCGTGCCAAATGGCTTTTTAAGGGTTCTGGGGCGGAATCTATGAGTGCCGCGACTTCTTTCCACTGGTGGCAGTTGTAACTCGCCAGCAGGGTGGTGGAGTTGGCAATCCTTGCCTGGTAGGCAGAAGTGGAGGCTACTTTCCTGCCCAAGCCATAAATCTTCTTGCTTTCCTTGTCGGGAGGAGCTTCCGACGATGACAAGGGTGTTCCCGCCCTCTTACGGGTGTTTGTAAGTACTAGGGAGTCCGGTTTCAGATGCCCTCTTATGTACAGTGGGTCTGGTTGGGCTGCCCTGAAAAGCTTCTCAACTCTGGGGTTTACTGCCCTAGTGAGATAGGGATTAACAAGGGAAGGGTCTATCCTTCTTTGTATAGACTTAAGGATAGGGATGGCCTGGGCAACAGGTCTCCTTTCTCCCACTAACTCCTCGGCAAGGTCCCTCTCTTCCTGAGCACCCTGGGTGTCAATGTGGAAGTGTTCTGCCGCTCTGGACAGCACTTCATTCAAGAGAGGCTGGTTGTCGACAGGGGAGTCGGTAACCGGGGGTTCTTTATCTACCAGGGAATCTAGCCTGTAGGTTTCTGGGTCGTCGTCCTCCTCCTCCTCTTGGTCCTCGTCATCCCCATAGTAGCCCGTCCCAGTTTGTTCTTCCAACATGCCCAAATCTGCATCCTCACAAAAGGATGGATCTCCCTGATATTGAGAATAGGGGTTTGAAGTGGGAGCTTCAACCCGGGACTTCTTACTTGGGGGTATAGGATCCTTAGAGCCTGAGGGAGTTGACCCGTCGGGGATATAAGAGAGAAAGTGTTCAGGGTTTTTGGCATAGAAATCTGCCAATGATGACATCCTTGACATGACTCTGTCTATGTCATCACTAGACCATTCTCTTGAACTGGGAATGATTCTTTCTTGGAGGCCTTTCCCTGTTTTATCTTGACTATACCTACTGGTCTGAACAGGGGTCTTTGGGATAACAGAAGACCGAGACTTGTCCATCTGTTTCTGTGGAGTAAAATGTTTTTGAGGTGTGGAAGGAGGCTGAGACTGCTTCCTTTGTTTTTCCCCTTCCCCGTGGGTGGAAGAGTGTTTACCCTGTTTTTTTGCCCCTTCTGAGCCTTTCGACGCCTGGCGCCGAGGTTCGGGGGTAGTGTCCCTATCTCTGGGAACAGCCGTTGCGCGGCCTGTTGACGCCGACTCCTGGAGTGCGGTCTGGGGATAGAGGTTGGCTTCGTCTTCTGACGATCGAACCTCCATTCCCTTGGGGAGCGAGGCACTCTTGGCAACAGTGGATGGTTGCCTGGAGTCATGCGGCGATCTAGATAGAGAACGCCCAGAGGACACCGATTCGGACCGTTCTCTATGTGCCTCTTTCCGAGTTCTCGATGTGCGTGTCGAGTCTCGGTTGGACTTCATGTGTTTTGTGGAAGTGCTGTGGGTAGCGCTTGTGTCGCCAGGGGTCTTCCCCATAGCCGCCTTGCCGGACGACCTTCCGAGGTCGGGGACTTGCGCTTGGCTGTCAATTCACGCCACGTTGCCATCGCCGTCCGAAAGCACAGCGTCGCTGCCATCGCTGAAGGCGCCCTCCGCTGCCATGGCCTCTTGACGCCTGCCGTGGTGGGTCCAACGCTTGATCGAACGGTCCTTGAGTGTTTTCGGTTTGAACCTACTACACACTCTGCAGTTAGCCTCGGGGTGGTCCCTCGGTAAGAAGAGATTGCACGTGGCGTGTCTGTCAACCCAAGGGTACTTGCGGTTGCATTTGGGGCAAAATTGGAAAGGGGTACCCGCCATACGCACCTTGTGGCAGCGGGCTAATAAGTGTAGGAATATATAAGAATGTACCTATATACCAAAGAGTGTAGAGTATGTCCACCCCCCACTCTCCCTATTTGCAGGGCCGAGGCCAGAGGCCTTGCGAGGCCCGGGCCGAGGCCAGAGGCCTTCCGAGGCCCAAATCCGTTCCGCCTCTGTGGGCTCCTTCCAGTATCCTCACCACCTGAAATTCGAATTAACCCCAGCCCACCACCTGGATAGTGCTGCAATGGTGGCGTTGGCTAAGTGGGCACACATTTCTGTATCCAACTTCTATCTCCTGACACCACATCAGGTCCCTCAAGCATGCTGCCTCTGTGGGGGCAGGATTCCTGTTCAAGGCATGAGGATTCAGCGCTTTGCCAGGATAAGGAGTCCGCATAACAATTTTCTCGGGCGCCCTGAATTGTTGACACGTTTGTCTAGGAGGCCGACTATATCCCTGGGGATCTCAGTTTCCAGGACCTCATTAGTACATGTGAGCACCCACACCCAAAACGGCTGAACCAAAAGGCAGGACCCCACAGTAAGTGAAAGAAATAAGACCCTCCCACCTGGCACAAGGGACAGTCCCCACCTCTCGATGGGTCAAATTTAAGCTGATGGACTGAGGACAGATAGGCTTGATGCAATATTCTGAACTGGATACGTTTGTGCTTAGCGTGCAGGTAGAATTGCACATCCTCCTCCATACCTCATCCACGATGGAAGCCCCACCAACCTTCCTCATCTAAGCTTAGCAGGAGACGAAAGCGAGGGGAGCGGGGGAGGGGGAGAATATATCTTGGGTCATTTTATATAAGGAGAAAACCGCTTTTGTGAGGCCCACTGTGGCACACATGTATTTAAGTAAGGGAGATGGTTCTGCCGGAAAGGAGGGGCTCCACCAACGGAATGCCTCCCCCATACTCATGTACTGAAACACTAGGCGAAAATCCCTCCCCACCTTGTCCCCAAATATTGTCCTGGAGACGAACGACCCCGATGGATACATATCACGCACATTTTGGATGCCCAGTTTCACCCAGGTTTCCTCAATCCACCCATTGCATGTTGGCTTTAGGTCCCCTATGCACCCACAGGCTCATCTGAGACGTGTCACAAGAAGGCAGTATTGGCCTTCTTGTGAATCTTACTCCAAGCCTCTACTGTGCGCATCTCACTGTGTCAAACCTACAGGGGGACAGCACCCCTGGGGACAGCAGCAGAGAATGAAGTGGGAGTCTTGCTTCCGCAAAATGAGCGTAAGTCGCTAGATGAACAAGTTACTTACCAACTGGTAATGTTATTTCGACTGGATGTTCCTCCAGCGTATTCCACATCTTTTGACATGTAATGTCCACAGCTGTGTACTTCGGAAATTTTTCGGCAGAGGGCGTCCTGCGTCAATGGCGTGGGTCGATGTCTCTCAAAGGCCTCCGTCGAGGGCGACGTCACTGGATGTTATAAATAGGACGCACGGCGCCTGTAGCCTCAGTTTATGTTTTTTAACTCCAAAACGTGTGACATGCTCGTACAAAATCCCTGCTTGACTGCACATAGCCTTGGGGGAACGTAAGCTGCAATAGCATAGGAAATTCTCCAGAGGGGCAGGCTGGGAGGGCGATGTGGAATACGTTGGAGGAACATCCAGTCGAAAGAACGTTACCAGTTGGTAAGTAACTTGTTCTTCGAATGGATTGTGTCCTCCAACGTATTCCACATCTTTGACAGACTCAGCAGTACCAGAAAACGGAGGAGGGAAAAGAATTTAGAATATCCAATCAGATGGCAGAATAAAGAACCGCCTTACCAAAGGCCATATCATGACCATGGAGAGTATCCAGGGAGTAATGTTTGACAAAGGTGTGGATAGAAGCCCATGTCCCTGCGTCACAAATATTTCAAATACGAACACCCCGCTGCAGGGCTGTGGAAGCAGCCATGCCCCTAGTGGAGTGAGCTTGCAACCCTTCAGGGGGTCCTTGCCCGCCAATCTGTAACATTCAGTAATGGTGAGGATAATCCACCTGGACAAGGTCTGTTTGGTAACAGCCTGGCCAAATTGGTGTCCAGCGTACCCCACAAAGAGTTGTTCATCCACTCTGACCCTGGACATCCTAGAAATATAAAAGCTCAGAGCTGTTCCAGTGTCCAACCTATGGAGTCGCCCCTATTCCTTAACAGGATGAGGAGGAGGATAGAAAGAAGAAAGTACCACTTTCTGGCTTAAATGAAACTCAGACACTACCTTAGGTAGAAAGGGAGAACGTACCCTCAGTACAACCAAATCCTTGTGGAACACAGTAAAGGGAGGCTTAGATGAAAGGGCCTGCAATTCACTCACTCTGCGAGCGGATGTAACCACAACCAAGAACACTGTCTTGAAAGACAACAGTCTCAAAGGACAAGAGTGCAAATGTTCAAATGGAGCACCCATCAGGAATTTCAAGACCAAATTCACAGCCCAAACCGGTAACTGAAATGGGCACGGCGGGAACACATTAGTGAGCTCTTTAAGAAATTGGGAAATCAAAGGTATCTTTAAATGAGGGCTGATCCCCTCTCTTAGCAGATCATCTAAAGAGTTTGCAAGGAGTAGCAAGAAGAATTCATTGGGACCCTGGCTGAAGGTACAGTCTGCCTTACATCTTCCAACAGTGAAGGAAGGCCAGGAAATCCAAGAGGGAAGCAGGAACCCTGCCCTAAACATCTCCCAGGAAACAGAGGGAGATACTGAATGCAGAGGACCCTCCAAGCAGCTCCAGGTCTGGTACCCAGCCAGCACACAGCATGCCCTGCTAGGCTCTGCAAGCAAGATTCCTAGTTGGGAAGTGCCAGAGAGGCTCAGAACCAAACATGGGACCAGGCCGTTGCCTGCAACTCTCTCCTCAAGGACGACACAAGCCCAGCGAAGAAGCTAGGAGTATACCAACAAGCATCAACCAGCGTCCACTTTTAAGGACATTTTCGAGGCAGTCGAGCCCCTCGAACAGCAACCGACTGCACCGCTGACTGTTGTCACGCTGCAGTCACTCAAAGCCGTCCAAGATGTCTCGACCAGTGCTTCAGACCTACCAACGTGCACTGAGACGACGATTCCTGACCCTGAGCCGCTGTGTAGGCCAGCCTGTAGCCGTCCGACCAGCCTCGCTCAAGCACAAGGTACGTTTTGATTCTGTCACCCTGAAGGTGTTGAGTACCTTCCCCGAAGGTGTTTGAGTACTCACGTAAACCGGTATACTGGAGAGTTCACATGAGTGTTCACTGTAGGCGTGATTGGTCAGGTCCGAATCATATTTTATTAGCCCAGTCTAGGCCTCCTCAAAGAAGGCAACCTGCACTGTGAAATACCACCCTGTCCAAGCCCAACTGAATACGGACAGGGTGGTGGTTCACTTGGAAGAGCAAAAATACCACCCGGTATTCACCAGCCTGAAAGGAAACAGAGTTGAGTATTAGTACAGAACTCCAACAAGTATACGTATGTATGAAGGATAATGAATGCCAGACTAACCTGAGGTGCTGTGAATCGTGATCAAAGGGAAGAGCAGGTATAGGTGGTATAAAACTCTTTATACCAAATGTTCTTTGATAGAACGTCCAGATGAGGGTTGTAGACAAACTTCCAAAGTTTTTTGGGAAGTAGGGAAAAAGGGGGGTAGTTAATTTGGTTAGTTGGGAGCCTGACACCCGAACGCAACGAGGGCGCGCTAAGGGAATGCAAAGAGGCAATGACAACTGCATGGCATCCAAAGTTCAAAGCACTCTGAGGGACCAAAGGGTAATCCGTAACAAGTCCAAGAAAACAGGCAACAAGTCAAAAATAAATTGGGTTAACCGCAAACATCAGGGAAAATCCAGTAGCAATCCGTGATTAAAAAATTGGATTGAGAGGCCAAGTAGTCAGTAAATGGGGTAATACCAAGGAAAAAAGACAGAATTGAATTACCAGAGCAATAGCAGCTGGGCAGGAGTTGGAAACCAGTGTGGAGCGTGGAACAAGGGATTTCAGCCAGACCGAAATAGAAACCAGCGTGGAGAGCAGAACAAGGCTAAAATCAACGAAACAACTTCAATCAGAAGCGCCCGCTTAATGTGGAATGATCATTCTAAAGCGTTTTTATGTTGGCACTTTTGTGACATGTTTCACGATGTCGGTCACAGAGGGTTGTCTGCATAGCAACCGATTGCAGGCAAGGTGGGCGTGTCACTTTCCGGGAACCGATGCACTTGAGAGCGTGACGATCCTGAAGGCGCCTTAGGTCACTGTCCATTTCCAGACAGTTTACCCGAGTGAGGATCATTCAGAAGTGCGTACCCATGGAAAACGGCTGTTTGTGAAACCAATGACATGACACATTGTAACTAATTTATATCCCCTGAAGAATTTCCCTATAATAATTCTGTACGTAATATTGGGAATGAAACATGTTGGAATAATAGACTGTTAGATTAATTATACAGTTTTATTAAGGCAGTCATAGCCAATGACAGTTGTGTTGATAGTTAAATTTGTCCGTGATTATCTTGCCATTCAACTAGACACAGTATTTTATTATTTGAACCAAGTGCTAGTATTAATTAAATGTGTCTGTTTTATGTTTTTGTATGTCGTCCTATTATTGTTGAATACATCTTAGTAAGGAGTTCGTAGTATTTAGTGTTTCCTTTTTCATTTTTTTTAAAATGGAAAGTTTTTATTTGTATATGTTTTTTTTGTTTGTGATTTTCTTTCAAATATTTGCTGTGGAGCATATGACTGTATACATTTTTGTAATAAAGCATTAGTTATTTTTTTATACAAGTTTCTGGCGATTAATTTTGACAATATTGTTTTTGAGTTACAAAATAATAATAAAAAATTGAAATATTGTTTAAAGTGTTGTTTTGGGTATGCAGTGCTGAGTTTTCCTCATGGTAGGGTAGGGCCCCCTCACAGGGGACACTGACCATATAAGGTATAGTGAAGAGGTGACAGGACTTTTTTGATGATGATATTTTGTATTGGGGCATAGTGTCCCGGGAGGATAGCTCAGACAACACGAAGCAACATAGGTTCGATCCCCGGGTCCGCGCTTAGAAACCTCTGGGTATTTAAGGGCGCTATAAATACACAACTAAGACCAAAACAATTACGGAACTAGAAAACAAACGATTTCTGTAACAGCGCCTCGATGCCCGCGGGCTGTGTGAGCGCTTTAAAAATGCAAATAAATAAAATAAATAGACCTGTCCTCTTGTCATTAACAATCCCCAGGTCCTTTTAGAGTTTAGAGGCACCATGGCAACCACCAGACGTGTCCTGCGGTCACGTGTTTGTTGGCTGTAAAAACACTGCAGCGGTTGCGAGCAGCCGGCAGTGGCACTTTGACTGAAGGCCCCTAGTGACATTTTGGTGCTCCCTTTGTGCTGAAACCTAGTATCCTTTCACTTTTTAGATGAATTTCTTTACCAACTACCCGCCTGTCAGTATCCAGAGTGCCTCCCTTTTCCTTCTTGAAACTGTCTGTCCTAAGCATTCCATCACAGGGTGGGCTGTATTGGTTCCATGTGTTAAAATCGCGGCAAAAATTGCAGTTTACAAAAAAAATTGTGGCAAAAAGGCAGTGGTTTTGCTGCCGCAATCCATGTTATGGATGCGGGGGACACCCCCGCAACACCCGGACCCATTATACCATTTAAGCGGAGCGGAGGACACACCTGCAACCCCAGCTCCACTTAAATGGCATAATGGGGTACACCTTTACCAGGTCAAACCAAACCACAGCATTTTTTCTGTGATTTCTTTGTAGAGATGTCTTTTTTGCCGCAATTTTATTACTGCATACCGCTGTATTGTGTAGTGTGCTAGAACTGACTGTTGAATAATGATAAAGTAGATCTTTTTATACAACCTTTACTGGACAGTCCCTTTCATCATTGGGTAATAATTGTATTTTCTCGTTGCAAATAACCAACGATTCACGAACTTGCAGAGATGAGCCTGCCGTTACGTACACCTTACCAAAATTGGACACAGAGGTTTATAATTGACTTGTGTTTGCAATCTGTTCGGATCCCTTCTGGTGTACTAGATGTGTGGGTCAGATTGATGGTTTAGAAACCAATATTCACCACTGGACCTCTGGTGCCCCAGAAGTTGATTTGTCACAGTGGCCTCTCAGCATCTGAGACCTTTCCTCCGGCAGTTGGTGCATGAAGTCCGCCTTGGACGTTATCTTAGCATCAAGAGGACCAGGGAGAGGCTATCCAAGCATTTCTTCCGGCCTAGTGTAGGGTTGCAAGACGAAAACCACTGCAGGAGTTGCACAACTTGTCAGTTATCTGGCAAAAGTGTAACAAAGATTCAGGCTCCACTGGTTCCCACTACCTGTAGTGGGTTTACCATTTGAGAGGGTAGGGGCTGGATGCGGTTGGTTCCCTTGATCATCTTACATCCTCTGGCCGTAGGTTTATCTTATTGGTCGTTAACCATGCCACTAGGTATCCTGAGGCCATCCCGTAGCGGGCATTAACTGGCAAGTCAGTTGCTAAAGCATTAATAGACATTTTTACTAGGATTGGCTTCCCTAAAGAAGTTTTGTCTGAAAAAGGCAGAAACATCATGTCTAAGTATATATGCAGGCCATGTGGAAGGAATCTGGGGGTGTCTTCTAAATGTTCATCTGAATAGCCTCCACAGACAAATGGTCCAGTGGAGAGATACAGTGAAACTCTCAAAAGCAGGACTGGAGCCCTGGAGGAGCACCAAAGAAGGAAGTTCAAGATGGTCAGTCTTTCTCAGGTCCTCCAGGTCCTTCGACTTCAGGATTGGTTGGTGTTTCTGGACCTACAGGATGCTTACTTTCATGTGCCGATTCATCTAAAGCACAGAAAGTACCTGAGGTTTGCTGCTGGCAGATCACACTTTCAGTTTCGGGTCCTGCCATTCGGATTGACCTCCACCCGAGGGTCTTCACCAAGCTAATGGTGGTGGTGGCAGCGTATCTCTGGCGAGGGGGGATTCACGTCCACCCCTACCTGGACGACTGGCTGAACCGTGTGCGTTCTCCCGAGCAAGCGACAGATCATCTCAGTCTCATCTGCTGCACTCTCCACAAGCTGGGCTTCTCCCTCAATTTCAAGAAGTCGCATCTGACACCTTCCCAACAGCTCCAGTACATTGGGGCTGTGTTGGACACGTCCTTGGGGAAGTGCTCGCCTCCCAAGGTGAGTGCTCCTCACATTGTGCAGATGGTGGACAAGTTTCAACATGCCGAGCATCTCTCGGCTTTTGAATTCTTAAGGCTGCTTGGCCTCATGGCATCCTGCATTTTTCTGGTGCCAGAGGCCAGGCTGAGGATGAGATCCCTGCAGTGGTCCGTTCTCAGGCAAGATGTCGGATCCCATTCAGATTCCACTCTCGTCTCAAAGGATCTTCTGTGGTGGGCCAACGAGGTGAACCTCATGAAGGGGGAG
Organism: Ambystoma mexicanum; assembly: GCF_040938575.1. Taxonomy (NCBI): domain Eukaryota; kingdom Metazoa; phylum Chordata; class Amphibia; order Caudata; family Ambystomatidae; genus Ambystoma; species Ambystoma mexicanum. The sequence continues at coordinate 1,681,511,148 of NC_090932.1, forward strand.
CCGGTTTGGCAACCGTGGCCAGAGGTGACTGTAGTGACGGACGCTTCCCTCACAGCATGGGGAGCTCATGCTGACGATTTGAGTGCCATCGGTCGTTGGTCGCTGTCGGAGGCCTAACTCCACATCAACCTGTTAGAGCTGAGGGCCAGCCTGATGCCTGTGCCGTGGAAGAGTGTCCTGATCATGACGGACAACACAGTGGCCATGCATTACCTCAACAAAAAAAGGGGGGGGTAGGGTCACTCCCGTTGTGCAGAGAGGCGATGCAGCTGTGGTGCAGGGCAATCCAGCAGGGAATATCACTCTCGGCAGTTCATCTGGCCAGAGAGGAGAATACGGCGGCGGCGGACGCTTTGAGCAGGCAGTGCACGGTCTCTCACGAGTGGGAGTTGGCTCAGGAAATCCTTCTGGAGATCTTCTCCCTTTGGGGAACTCCACAAGTGAATCTCTTCGTGACCAGTGCCAACCAGAAGTGCGGGAGATTCTGCTCAAGGCAATGTCCTCCGAAAGGAGCCTTAGGAGACGCATTTGCCGTGGATTGGTCATTCCCACTTCTGTACGCGTTTCCTCCAGTCCCCGTCATTCCTCAAGTGTTAAGGAGGTTGCAGAGGTTCGGAGCCCACAGGATCCTCATTGCTCCGGCTTGGGCCAGGAGAGCGTTGTACGCAGCCTTCTAGAAATGTCCATCTGCCCTCCGCGCCATCTTCCATACCGAGAGGATCATCTCTCGTGCGATTGGAGGAGGGGGTTTGGAGGAGGTCGGGTTCTCCATCCAGAGGTGAAGACTCTCAACCTTCACGCTTGTATCTGAAAGGTTAAGATACAAGGATTGGGACCTCCAGGGTGACGTGATGGAGGTGTTGCTTTCGGCCAGGTGGCTGGCAACCAAATCCCTGTACCGGTGCCGTTGGCGTAAGTTTTGCGACTGGTGCAGAGGACAAGATGTTAATCCTTTTCATTGTTTCTTTCCCATGGTTCTGTCTTTCTTGCTTTCTTTGGCCCACAGTGGCCTTCAAGTAGGTGCCATTAAAGGTTACCTGGCGGCGCGGTCTATCTTCAAGCCCTCGTCTGAAGGGGGTTGCCTACTGTAAACACATGTACCAGATATAACATTTCACTGCCCTTGATACTAAGGGGCGGGAGCTGACTTCAGTTTGACACAGATGCATATCAAAAAGGTGTTGGGTTTCCTGTCCCCTTTGTCAGCTCATGGACCAGCCCTCTCGCAGGCCTGCTTCAATTAACTCTTATCAGTATGCGCTGCCACAAGTAGAACTGACAATGGGCAGAGAGGATCCATTGAGCCTTTGATATTTAATTAGATATTAATGATATTAATCATGGCAGGAGGAAGGCTTTGCCCTCCCCCTTTTGAGGTGCCTTCATGTGCTCCTGGCTGTCAACATTCCAACTAAATGTGAAGGGTGGACTGTGCCTATAGGTTGTGCCCCCCCAGAGTACACAGGTCTATGGGAAAATATGTACGGATTAGCCCCACACTTTTTCAGAGGTTGATCTCCCATCATTCAATTTCTTTAAAAAAAAAATCAAAGAATCCCAGGTGAGTGCACACCCACCATGAGGATAGTCGAATTCCTGACAGACACCAGACACCAACCACCTCCACAGTGGACTTGTAGGTTCACTACAAAGTAACCCACCTTCCCAATACATGTTAAGCTTTTGCTAGTGACACCCAACCCAACCCCTCACTAACCTTTATCGGCTATTATCAACCAGTTCCCCTTATTTCTTCACCATTGACACTTGACCCTACTAGGACGAAGAAGAGGCAACTAACAGCAATGCAGACGGAAGAAGCACCAGGATGCCTGTGCATGCAGGACCCTTCAGCATGGTGTGGGAGTGAGGACTCCCTGGAGTGGACCAAGAAGGGTGAAGAAAGCCATGCTGGATTATTGCCCGGTTCCCTTCTATTTAAAGTGCTCTTTCCCATGTGGTAGAGGACAAACCCAGGAGTGTCTGAGGGGCAGACGCTGGAGCCCCGAAACTAGAGGAAGAAGGCTGTTTGATCCGCGCTGCAGCACAAACATCCTAAGTGACCAGTGAGTTTCTGGGACTTAAGAAACCCGGTGCACGTGTATGAACTTAAGCAATTTAAGAAATACATGGTATTGGAGTGGTCGCTCGTTTTCGAAGGTCTCCGAACAATGAACAGCTCAATTTAAGTGGAACGAACATTAATGCTCGTTAAGTATACAAGAAAGGGGAATACTTTGTATAAGAGTGGTCGTGTGTGGCAAAGCACACGTTCTCGAAAGTCTCTGAACACCGAACTATCCAATTAAAGCAAAACAAGCAGTTACATTTGTGTACCAGCCCCACACCGTCCCTCCTTCAGCCCCGTATACTCTCCTCCTTCTCTCCCATTCCACTAAATGAGATCTCTAAAGCTGTCCGCTCTATTAAAGTCTCCTCTAAACAGGTGCTCTGCCACTCCTCCAAAACCATCAAGGACAACATTGCCTCTATCGCCCCAGCATTGGCTGACCTCTGCAACCACTCATTTGCCACTGGCTCCTTCCCTCAACCCCTTAAGGACTCTTGTACTCTTGTGCAGCCTCTGCAAAAAAGAAAAGCTGTCTGCTGACCCTTCTTGCCCGGCTAATATTCACCCAATCTCTATCACTCATGGAGAAGCTGGTCATCCCTCAACTGACCCTCCACACCGAAGTGACCATTTGCCTCCATGACCACCAGTCTGCTTTTAGGGCATCCAGAGGCACCGAAACTGCTCTCCTTAACACCCGCAAGGACCTGGACTCTAACCCTACCACTATTGTGAGTGTCCTGTTTTTTTAAAAACAATTTTATTGATTTTATTAAAAAAATAACAACTCAAACCAAACTTACAGTGGATGCATAATATCAATCACAAATAAACATACATTGCTGTATTCCAGCCCACTTTATCTCCCCTTCCCCTCCCCAGCCTACCCCCCCTCATTTCCAGTCTCTACCTCTTGCGGTGGGGATTCCTCTTCGACAGAACTCATTGGGTCTCCATCATTTGGTCCATTATGCGAAGGCCCAAATAATTCAGCAATCGGTTGCCTCCAACCCGATAGGGTTCCGGCTTCTTCTTCTATCTCCCCTTTACACACTTCCTGCCATACCACTGTTTCCGCCTCCGCCCACTTCTGCAGATCCTTCCACCACATTTCCATTTTGGGTCTATTACATGCCTTCCAACCCATCGCAATCCTTCTCTTTGCTAGGACATACGCTAGATCTTTCAGTTTGCTTACATGTTTAAGATAACATGGTCTGGGAATCCCTCCTATCAAACAAGCCCATGCAGTATCCACCTTCATGTGGATCCCTTTGTCTTCCATTTTCTGTGCTATTTCTCCCCAGTATCTCTCTATCAATGGGCACGGCCAAAACATATGCACCATTCCCGCATTTTCTTCATTACATTTAGGGCACACTTGATGTCTGGCGTTTTACAATTTAGCTATCTTTTGAGGCGTCAGGTATGCCCTGTGAGTTATATACATTTGTATCTGCTGTAACCTAGCATTTCTCAATACTTTTTTCTGATAGCCTTGTGCTCTCTCCCACATCCCATCACTCATCGGGGCCCCTACTACTTCTTACCAGTCCAGTCTAAGTTGCACCACCTCCTTGCCCGCTTGGGACATTATCATCTCATATAATCTAGATGTTTCGTGTCCGCCTTCTGCTATGTCATATATCGTATCTATAGTGGCGTCCGGTTCCTCCGCCAGTGCCACTTCAGACCAGGTACCTTTAATTCGTTGCACTACCCCGTGATACATAATATATTGCCCCACACTCAACCCCATTAGTTCCACCAGCTCCCCAAATTCCAGTATCTTCCCCTCCTGCCACACATCCCCCATCGTTGCTATCCCCACCGGTTCCCAGTGCTTCCTAATCATTAACCTCAGTTGCTTTTCTCTTCCCACCACTGTGACCAATGGGATCTGTGGGGAGCACGGGGATGGCTTTTCCATTAACCGGCACGCTCTTCGCCATATCCCCCACCCAAGGCCCATCATCCCCGGGCGGCCTTCCAACGCCGATTTAGGCAACCATATCATCTCTTGTAGAAAGTATGGGTCCCTCTGAAACAGCCTGTGTTCTAAGGTAGGCTCATCAGAGAGCCATTTAGCTACGTATTGTAATTGGCTCGCTACATAATAGACTTACCAGTTTGGTAATTTAATGCCTCCTTTCTCGTATGGATTTTGTAATTTCCACAGGGCTACCCTGTTCCTCATCCCGTGCCTTAAGAATTCCCTGCATATGCCGTCCAACCTAGCAAAGAATTTCCAGGGTATTGAGTATCGGATGTTCGCGAAGCAGTGCAACAGCCTGGGCAATGCCACCATCTTGAGCATCGCCCCTCGTCCCATCATTGCCAAGGGGAAGGGGAGCTTCACCTAAAACTTCATGCTACTCTACAGTTTCTTAACTGTTCTCTCCGTGTTATGCCTATGTTCAGCTTCTACCATATGATACATGTCTACCCCAAGATATCTGAATGTGGCAACCTCCCACGGTATCTGTAGGATCGGCAAATGCTCTAACGGGAGCCCTCTATATCTACCCAACGGGAACATACAGGACTTCCTGGGGTTCACAGCTATACCTGATAGTTCTGCAAACCTCTTCATCACTTCCAATATGTAAGGGAGGTTCTCTTCTGGGTAACGCAAATACAATAACATGTCATCTGCATACAATGAAATTAGATGTGGTGTCTCCCCGACGACAATACCTATTGCATCATATTGCTGCCTTAAATAAATCGCCTGGGGTTCTAAGGCTACAATATAGAGCATGGGGGACCATGGGCATCCCTGTCTGGTACCTCTACTGAGTTGCCATCTTTCAGAAACTACAGCTCCTGTTTTCACTCTAGCTAGTGGTGCCATGTATAACGGTTTGACCCATTTGAGATATCTTGGTCCCATGCCATAATTGGCTAGGGCCGCCGTTAACCAGGGCCATTTGACCGAGTCAAATGCCTTGATCGCATCTAATGATACTATCGCCATCTCGCCTGCATCTCCATTAACATGTTCAATGACTCGGTGGAGTCGCCTAAGGTTATTTGAGATGTTCCTATTCGGGAACATATCCTGTCTGATCGGGATGTATTAACTTATTAATGACCTTCTTCAGTCTATTTGCCGCTGTTAGAATCTTGCTGTCTTGGTTTAACATTGACAAGGGCCTGTAAGAGCCACAGTCACTACCAGGCTTATTGGGTTTGGGAAGTGGTATAAAGACTGCTTCACGTAAGGATTCCGGTAATTTCCCAGCTACATATGCTTCGTTAAGCATCTCCAGCAACGGAGGAGTACCTCTGTTTTATATGCTTTATAGAATTTGTTTGGGAGTCCATCAGTTCCCGGGGTTTTGCACGTGGGCAGCTGCGTCACTACCTCTTCTAGTTCCTCTAGGGTGATCAGGGTATCTAACTCCTCCCTCTTGGAGTGGCTCCTTCCTTTCAAACAGACCATCCCAAATGCAAATGTGTCCTTTTCTCTCATCCACCTTACTCTCTACCTGTGGCGTCCCTCAGGGCTCTATATTGCATCGCCATGGCTCCTCAACATCTACTTGGCCCACCTGATCTCTACAGTCTCCTCTCATATCCAGTGTTATGCAGGCGACGCACAGCGCTCTTTCAAGCTGCCATCCTCCACCCCTGACTCCTCGCTCATGCCTGACTGCTATTCAGGCATGGTGCTCTGCCAATGACCTCTGCCTTAATGCCAGTAAGACGAGATCCTTCTCGTGGGGATGCCTGCTCCATGTCCCCTCCCCCCCCACTCTCTGGCCTGACTCCTTCGGTCCCCTCCCCTCACCCACCTGTGAGTCAAGAAACCTTGGGATCATCTTTGACTCCCTCTCTTTCTCTCCACACATCAGGGACCTTGCCAAGAAGTCCAACTTCCAGCTGCACCTCCTAAGGGGCATTCTACTGTTCTTTGCCTTCCCCCAGAAGCTGAACGTCTCCAGAACTCTGGTTCTCGCTAGGCTGGACTACTGCAACAGCCTCTTCCTCAATCTTCCTCTTTCCTTCCTTTGCCCCCTTCAACTAATCCAGAATAGGGATGCAAAACTAATCCTTGGCCTCAAGCCCAGAGACTGCATCTCTCCAGCCCTAAAATTTCTCCACTGGCTCCTGGTGACCTTAACGCTCAAGTTCAAGGCACTTTGGATCATCCAAAACGCTGTCTGGGGCCTGGGACCTCTACATCCAGTTTTCCCTCCCTAAATACCTCCCAGTCAGAGTCCTTTGGTCCTCTGGCTCCAACTCTCTACAGGTCAACCGTTTCTCCAAGAAGAGAGTGGGAGGTAGATCCCTTTCCTCGGTTGGTTTCTCCCTCTTGAATGGCCTTCTTGCACCCCTCAGACTTGAGTCGGATCTTCTTAGGTTCCTAAAACTTCCCTTTTCTCCTGTTCTTTCCCTCTCCTCCTCCCATGCTAACTCTTCCTCAACCGTTGCGACTGGGGCCTGGTCCCTTCAGAGTCATACAGGGGCCATACCACCCCCTACCAGTCCCCTCCAGCTCTTGCCTTCAGGGCCCCTTACCTGGACTAGCCCACCCTGGTCCTCCCTGTCCAACACACTCATCCTCCCTTCCCCCATCTTCCCCTTGCTGCCTTAGATGCCTAGCACTCTCCCACCCCCATCCTCGGGGCACCCCACTCCTGCACCTATCTCTCTACCCCCTCCCACTTAACACCTTGGTCATGCACCTTGGCTCCTGCCCTGGCCAACTTCTGCAACCACTCCTTCGCCACTGGAGTCTTCCCTTCCCCCTTGTGCATCCTCTCCTTAAGAAACCCTCCGATGACCCGTCCTGCCCGGCTAACTATCGCCCAATCTCCATCACTCCTTTCCTGGACAAACTCTTGGAAAAGCTGGCCATCTCCCAGCTCAATCTTCACATTGAATCTGTTTGTTGTCTCCATGATAATCAGTCTGGCTTCAGAGCTGCTAGAAGCACGGAAACTGCTCTCCTAAACATCCGTGAAGACCTGCTCTCCAACCTTGAGTCCAACACCCCTTGTGTCCTGATCTTACTTGATCTCTCTTCTGCCTCTGACACGGTTAACCATGCCATCCTGCTCTACCGTCTCCTTGATAACCTGGGGTTCACCCGTCAGGCCCTGGAGTGGCTGACTTCTTTTCTCTCTGATCGACCCTCCCAAGTTCAACTTGGGTCCTTGCTCTCCTCTATCTCTACCTGGGGTGCTGCCCAGGGATCTAACCTCTCTCCCTGGCTGTTCAACCAATCCCTGGCACTTCTTGCCCACTGAATTGTCGCGCTCTGCCCCAACTTCCAGTGCTATGTGGATGACACTCAGCTCATTTTCAGGCTACCCTCAGCCACCTCTTCTCCCTCTCTGATCTCCGACTGTCCGCCATCCAGGAATGGTGTGCCGCCAATGATCTCTGGCTTAATGCCAGTAAGACCAAGATTCTCCTCATCGGCACACCTGCTCCCTCCTTTCCTGTCACTCTCTGGCCGGCCTCTCTTGGCTCTCTTCCTGCTCCCACCTGTGAGGCTAAAAACCTCAGGGTCATCTTCGACTCCACACTCTCCTTCTCTCCTCACATCTGTCGTCTCTAAGAAGTCATACTTCCAGCTGCACCACCTCAGAGGTATTCTTCCTTTCCTCTCTTTCCCCCATAAGCTCACTGTCTCCAGAGCTCTGGATCTCTCTAGACTGGACTATTCCAACAGCCTCTTTCTAAATCTGCGTGCTTTTACTTTCCGCCCTCTGCAACTTACCCAGACAGGACTGCAAGACTTGTCCTTGGCCTCAAGCCCAGGGATCATATTTCTCCAGGACTGAAATCTCTGCACTGGCTCCCAGTGTCTGCGAGGATTAAGTTCAAAACCCTCTGCATTGTCCATAAGGCCTTCTGGGGCATGGGGCCTCAATACCTTCAACTCTCTCTTCCTAAATATCTTCGTTCTTGAGCTCTTAGCTCATCCGCCTCCAACTTCCGCAGTGTCAGTCGCTTCTCCAAGCGACAAGTTGGTGGTAAATCTCTTTCTTCAGCTGGGGCCTGCCTCTGGAACAGCCTCCCTGAAACTTGAGGAGAATCATCTCAGTTCCTGGAAGCACCTCAAAACCTTTCTCTTTGCTTCTGCTTTTTCGCTTCCTCTCCCCTACTGACATCCTGGCTGATACTGAAACCCGCCAGTCGCACTCCAGCACTGCCTTCCTGGCAGCCCCCACACTTCGGAACTGTTTTCTGTATCCCCTACAGTCCCACTACCAGCACTTGACATCTGATGTCTGCACTTCCCCTTGTACTTCCCACCGTATGACCGTACTTTTACTTTTGTTATTTATATTATTATCCCATGTACTCCAGTGTCCCCCCCCGCACTTTCCTCCTTCCCCTTCCCATGCACTTGCACAATAAGAATGACACCTGGCCTAGTAGGATCGTTGTCTGTCTTCTCTCTGTTCACCCTCCCTTGCCTCGTCGCGCCTTGAAACACTTGTGTATAGGCGCGTTATAAATGCCATATCATATTATATCGTATCATACACTTTCACGGTAGGATTGTCACAAGGCCAATATAACAGTTTTTTGTTTTGTGGTTCCCTTGTCTCCCCCCCCCCCCAGTCTCTGACTTGTGTATAGGCGCCATTGAAATGTCCAATAAAATAAAATAAATACCATTAAATAAAAGGGAATATCTTGCATCGGAATGATCGCATTTGATGAGAAACACATTTTCAAAGCTCTCTGCACATTGAATTATACATTTAAAGTGAAATGAAAATTTCTTATAAATTCTATATGAAGGGAAAACAAACCCCAAGGCAGAAGTTTCATTATTGAATACCAAACTGAATTAAGACTTTGTTGTTAAACAGAACCAAAGCTTTGAGACCAAAAGGTGACAAGAACAGGCAGGCAAAGGACAGTGCAGCCTAATACACAGAAACTATTACAACCTGTGGGAAAACTACACAATCATTTGAACTGTGCATTTGAAAACGTCAAACAAACTGTAGAAGATAAAGACATTTTGGAAATTGTGTTTTGGAACTAGGGAAGGGAACCCCTGAGTACCGAATAGAAGTCTTCATTTCAAAGTAATTTTGGGTGATTTGGAACTTGGGAAAGGGGAACCTGAGTACTACCTTGGTGGAAGGAAACCTCGAGACATGAAGAGCCTTCTTTGCATTCTAATTCTAAATAAGGGTATTTTGAGACTTTACTTTGTTGAACTGTTTCATACTTGGGGAAGGGAGCTGAAACAAAGCTGCGAGCTGGAAGCAGCTCAGGACTTTGTGTTGAACACTGTTTTCTGTTGATTACTGGCGTCCCTACACGTTGTATAGTTATAGTTGTGATGGCAAGCATACATTTTGGACAGACAGATCTGTAGGTTGAACTCTTTGATTCAGACTCTCCTTAGTTTGATTTAGGTAGGGAGATCCTACCTTAGCATAGGGCAAATTAGGCTCTTTTCCATCCTGACATTTAAGTTAATGAAAATGTATTATTTGAATTTGGATTCTGTTGTCTGTGTCCTTCATGATGCCCTCACACTACCCAATAGGCCCCTGCCTGCTAAGGGTGGAACTCAGCAGGAGAGTCTCATTGGGAGGATCATTGGGAGGAACATTCCCCAGTGGGACTAGGGACGACTCTTTGGGATGTATTATGGACATACCATGTTTTCCCCAAACTCCCGCGCCCCCATTCCTTGGGCACAGTACCCCAGCCCCCCCACACTTCCATATACCTAGGTTGGGTGGAAAGCCCAACCCTTGTGAGAACCACTGAGATGAGTAAGATTAGGGAGTACTTGCCTAAGGTATGCTGGAAAACTGGGGAGAGGAAAAGTACCGCAAACCCAATACAGAGTGACCATAGTCGTACAGGGATGAAGAATATGTGCAGAGCTATGAAGAGCGCCCCGCGGAACCAAAGTGAGCATACTAGTGTATACAGATGTTGAGGAAGCATAAAAACAAAGTAAGGCTTCATGAGAGCCTAACACACCCTGGAGAAACCGCAAGAGCAAGTACGGAGCGGAAACAGTTTGAGGACGCCAAGAGAGAAGCTGGAAGGTCCGGAGGCGGTCTATAGCGGAAGGACCAGATGGCGAGTGGGCGGACAGAGGCTCCAGGGGCTTCGAAAGCCTGGGAAGTGCAAACAAAGAATACTGCATCACAAAGGGGAAGATTGGTACTGCAGACCGAAGGAAGCCTTTGAACACCACAAGAACTCTGCAACTGAGTACAGGTGCTGTGAAAGAGCAACCCTTGTGGACCAAGAATACAGGTAAGCGGGTTGCCGGGAAGGCACTGGGGATCTGAGAAGGCAGTGGCAAACTAAAAGGGGTAAGAGGAGCTAACAATACAGGGTCCAGGACCCAGGCAGTTGTGAAGATACCTTATTAACCCATTGGGACGCAGGATAGTACTTGGCAGAAGAGTAAACCAAATTTATCAAAGAATAAGTAAAAGCAAAAGAGGCGAGTCTTAGACCTGCACCCATACATAGTCACAGTACCTGGCAAGATAGTGAATCTGGTTGGCGGTGAAGCAGAAACTGAAGAAAGACCAGGGGCAGGGAGACCATGCCACTGGTGTTGATGAACATTGTGAAAGCAGCCAAGAGAAGGGAGTCATTCTCTTGGCAGTGTGAAGAGTCCGAGAAAGGCCAGGCGAAGGGAATCGTCCTAACCTCGTGTTAATGAACATTGTGTCAGACGCTAGAAAGACCAGGGAAGGGAGTCATTGTCCTGGCATTGTAACTTGCATGGTAAAGGCCAAGAAAGAGGAAGTCGATCCTCCTGCCGCTGTGAAAAGTATTGAGAAACCTGAGAAAGGTAAAGATACAAGACTTTATTTTCCCATGTGCGCTGGTGGAGCGTCAAATCAAGAAAACCCTTTCAGACTTTTGGTTTTGACCTTTTTGAATAACCTTTCCTTTTTCATCACCCAAAAGTGAACTTTGGTTTATCATCTAGAAGAAGGAAGCCAGTCTCCTGGACCAAGACGATCTCCCTTTACTTAGTTTGATTCAGAGTGCAAAGGATGGAAATAGGTTTTGATGCAAGAGAGTGGACTACTTGTTTTGGATGACATCCTGACGGTATCCTAGGTTTTTGATTGAGGCAGGGAAACATCTCTTAGTAATAGGGTGAGGTAGAATTTTCGGTTTTATTTTACATAATAAAAGTCTCGAGACAAAAATATGCCACCTTTGTGTCCATCTCCTACTTCTATATCCGTGTACAACCCTTCTTTGTCAAGATCAAGGTTTTGGTAAACTACCTCAACCTCAATTGTAGGTAAAGTAGGGGAGGAACTCTTCTTCCCCTTCCTAGGTATCTTTGACTCTTTAGCCGTAGGTTTCCCCATTGGCTTATGCTTCCCCTTAGGCTTGGCTACATCAGCTTTCCTTGTCCGAGACCTAGCATGTGGTAGCCCTGCTGTATTCCACACAGAAACCACGTCTCTGAGGTCATTTCCCAGCAGAACTTTACCTGGAACTTGCCACTAAACTTACAGGTATCGCAACCACTCCTCCATTTACTGCTAGAGTGACAGGCATTACTGGGAATTTGAGAGGGGGACCATCCGCCACCTTGGTGGGCATCAGAGGAGCTCTAACCAGAGCCTGAGTTTACCAGAGTGGAATCCACCACAGTGCGATTGGCCCCTGTGTCCCAGATAGCAGAGGTTTCTATACCAATTACAAGGGCACAAAACTTGAAATAATGCATGGTATTATCAGGTATGGATGCATAAGCTTCAGCAACTCTAGGCTCCTAGGATTCCAGGGACACTAGAACTACTTCTGATCCAATGCCACTGGGCAACGAGTCAGAAAAGAAGGATGCTCCTGTGAGTATCTCTTCTTCCTAAGGGAATGCCAGATTCACAGAATGGACCCCCAAGGTCTTACCCTTACATTGGAGGTCCCCCTTCACGAGGTCACTTCTTCCACAGGTAATACAAGATCATAATGACCTTTGTATGCAGACAGGCTTACTGTGTACACTTTCCTGCTAGGGATGGTAAGTAACACTACCCTTTACATGCTCTCCATGCAAATTATTCCACTTTTTGTGGGCGTTATGGGATGCAGATTTCTGGGTAGACCTACTGTCTTTCCCTTTTTGCTTTTTCCCCCGCCTCATGCTTGCCAGAATCGTTTTAGTCCTTACTGGACACTTTCTGTGATACCCATAAATCAGCAGAAATGCCCCGTTTACTTGGATCCAACGCCTTGCTATCTGCCCAATGCTGTTTCAGCTCAAGGGAACAAGAAGCTAAAATAACTTCAAGTTTAACAAGACAAAACATGTCATCAAAAGTGGTTACTTTATGACCTTCAACCCAGCCACTCAAGTTCTTCAAAGAGTCCTTCACATATGTCACCCAAATATTATATTTTTTCTTGTGGTCTCTAAACCTCTAAGTATTGGGCAGGAGTCTCCCCAAACTTTAAGAGCACATCATTCTTTAATTTGTCAATGTTTTTTTCTGAGGTTTCGACAACCCCATAATAGCACTGCAGCCATTCTTTGCAAGTCTCCTGAGCAACCATGATATTTTGTCAGACTCATTCACCTCTGGTACTCCACAAGGATACCCAAATGCAGTCAACCAATCAATAATGTCATTCTTTTCATCATAGACATCAACAGATCCGTAGGAAATCTTGGATGAGAGAAGGGCCCAGAACCATTCCCAGACAGTTTGTTACAGAATGAAGACCCTTGAGACCTGGCCAGCAGCAGCTGGAATGCTCCTATCCTTCTCATTCTCAATCTCCTCTGATTCAATCTTTTCTAGTTTGTATTTAAGTTCTATTTCCTTAAGCCCCAGCTCGTCCATTCTTCATTCAAAAATAACCTCGGCTTCAGATGTTGTGACAGAGGATTGAGAAGCCCTCTCTTCTTCCTCACTTTTGCCATCTGTGGTTTCCAAAACGGCAAGACCGTTACCACTTCTAGGCCCTGCCCCAGCATCATCTGCATCTAGCATCGGGTAAAGACTTTCTCCTATCTTCCTGGTGATCGTTCAGTATCTGCACAAGATCCGCTTTAACACCAGAGGTAGGGAAACCCTTCTCTGTACACAACCATTGTTTAAGTATTCAACTCTGTGCATGGTGAGAGTTGTACTAGTGTATGTGTATATAATGAAATATGGGTTAGATAACTTTTAGACCTAAAAATCTTAACAGCTGGTGTTCTGTGTGACAAGTACTATGGGATAACTCCAGTGAATCTACACGGAGTGCCAAATACCTTATCTCACTTCTGCCACAAATTTGTTAAGAGGGATTTCCAAAATCAGCCCTAGTGGGGAATTTTGGTAAACAGGAAAGACAGATTTTAGCTTAAAAACCAATCATGGTAAGTTACCTTGGCAGTCATTCTGATGGGATACTGGCCAACTATCCCTACTCTCTCTGCCAGCTGATATGCTGGTATTACCGGGATATTCCAGGCGGCGGAAACACCTGTAACTCCCCATACCATGGAGTCCTAAAGGAATCCACAGAGGTAATTGTGGCATTTTGTTGTTCGGTTGGGTCTGATTTACCACCAGGTCAGGCCCCCTGCCCCCCACCAGCAAACTCTTGTTTTCCTGGAACAGAGAAAATGTTGGTGACGGAATTACCAGCAATTATACCAGCATTTTTCCTGTACCAGGAAACTCATAATGAGGCCATTTGTCTCAGGAAAAGTGTCAACACACAGCAACACCAATAATTCAAGTTAGACAGCAAGTATATAAAATAAAGTCATTTATGAGTAAGGCTTCCATTTTTCCTGTTTTTACTGATTTTTACACAAATACAAAAGGAAATAAAATTTGCTTTCTTTCTGTATTTATTTATAAAAATGGAGAAAAATTTCCAGAAAAACAGGTCTTTCTGTCTGGTTCTCTACGATGTCACTCATACATCGCAGGCCAATCGCATTGCAGATTGACAGCACGTAGAGTGTAAAAGTTGTATAAAAATAGTATTAGTTCTTTAAATTGCTGACAGCATATATCTTAAGGCAGCAGCAGTCACAGGAGTTTGTTGTTATGGAAAAAATGGAGCTAGCATTTCTTTCCATTATTGCCTCATATATACTTTAATAAATACATTTTTAATTAGAATAAATGCAGAAAAACACTGGTTTCAAATTATCTTTTTATATGAAAAAAAATAAACGTGGATAATTACAGAAAAAAGGGCAAAAGAAATATGGATAAATACAGACTGAAATGGCAGATAAATAAATACCATAGTCTCCTTTAGTTAAGCACTAAGCATATAAAAATCTCAGGTAAATATTGTGATATAAAAGGATATGACATGCATTACTTACCCTACTAGCATTTCTGATGATTGTATCTGCTTAGATTCACATGCTGTGCATATAGGTCAACATCTAGTGGTAATCACGGAGTATTGTATCTTTCATTCAAGGATCGAAAGGGGACGTCGAAATGGGCGTGCCAGTAAAACTATCCCAACCGTGAAATGGAGCCTTATGGGAGGGGGGGGGAGAGAGGGAGAGGGCGAGGGAGAGAGAGAGAGACTCAAAGAGGGGAGGAAGGTTGGGCACCTGTGAATCTAAGCAGATACAATCATCAGAAATGCTATTATGGTTAAGTAATGCATGTCTTCTGATGCTTGTTAATCTGTTTAGAATCACATGCTGTGCATAGACTAGCGGGCAGTACCCGGACATGGTGGTGGGATGTATGAAGGAACAGCAGCAAAGAGATGTCTTAGCACCGCTTGTCCCACCTGAGAGTCCGACCTAGAGTGTGTATCTAGGCAGTGGTGTTGTGTAAAGGTGTGTACAGAACTCCAGGTTGCTGCTTTACAAATGGACCCAAGAGGAACATATGCTATGGAAGCCCCTGTGCCCCAAGTAGAGAGTGCTCTAGGCTTGAAGGGCAGAGCACACTTGGCAATAGTGTAGCACAGTGTGATGCAGTTTACAATCCACTTTCAAATGGCCGATTTAGAGACAGGGTCCCCTCCTCTACCAGCTGCCACTGAAACGAAAAACTGGTTTGTTTTTCTTAGTGGTTTTGTTTTCTCCAGATAATAGATCACAGATCTCCTCACATCAAGTGTGTGGAGGCTTCCTTCTGCCACTTTAGTGGGGTTCTGGAAAAAGGTGGGTAATTCTATTGATTGGTTCACATGGAACTAAATTAAGGCGCAAACCATGGGTGAGTGCGCAGCACCACCTTATTCTTGTGAATCGTGAAAAATGGGTCTTGAACTGAAAGGGCCTGCAGTTCACTAACTCTCCTTATTGACGTAACTGCAACCAGGAAGGTTGTCTTGTAAGTGAGTGCTTTAAGGCTAGCATTATGCATAGGTTCAAAGGGAGGTCCCATTAGTCTAGTCAGTACAACATTCAGGTCCCATCCTGGGTTGGAGCTAGGAGGATGAAGCCTTTTAACCCCTTCCATAAAAGCCTTGATCACTGGAATTCTCCACCAGAACACCTTTTTCTGGGATGTGGTGTAAGCTGAAAGTGCAGCTAAGTGACCTTTAAGGAATTGAAAACCAGGCCTGAATCTAGTAGCTGAGTCGAAGCGTTTGTCTGGGGTTATGTTTTTGTGCTTTTCCAAGGATGTTCATGCATCTTTGAGGAGGTTGGAGGTGTCAGAACTCTATGACCTCAGGAGCCAGGGTTCTAAGTTGAGAGTTTGCTGGCATGGATTTATTTTTTTATTTTATTTTATTACATTACATTTGTTATACGCCCAGACCCGGGGGTAAAACAGCGTAGTTACAGACAATGGCAGAATGCAATCTTAGAGAGAACAAAGTAGTACACAGGAATAGCAGTCGAAAATATACAATAATATACAAAGCAGTCAGATATGTACAGTTAATTGGAGCGGAGTAGTGCTCTGGTTCAGTTAGAACTTATTGAAGAGCCAAGTCTTCAAGAAGCTTTTGAATTTGGGGGAAGGAGGTTTCGTTCATAATGTGGGTAGGTAGCGCATTCCAATGTCTGGGGTCACAAGTGTCTTCCCCGTCTTGTGACAGCATGTTGTACGGGCATGGCAGATGTCATGACCCTTCGGCCCATAACCCTCATTCGTGCAAACTTCCCTTACCGGCTATGCCTCAGGCTTTACACCCCACAATACAACAGAAAACACACCCATTCGACCACGTTGCCCACCTACAGCATCGGAGAGATGGAGCGGCGCTGCTGGGATCACGGGCACCATTCCTTTATGCCTGGCGGCTTCCGTGGTGGAAGTGGCCTCCCTTGGCAGGCAGGCGGAAACTTACCATCCCGGTGCACAGAGAGAACAACAGGCACGGGACCCTATCACGTGACATGATTCCATGGACTACAACCCGTCATGTGATACACGTAACAAGATCACATGCTCAAACCGGAAATAAAACAGCACCTCTCCTGACGAACATTGCTTCCCAGCTGTTTTACTGGCGAGTGGCGTGTCTCTGCATTACGGATAACTATCTTGGCTTTTATAACTTGAACCGTATCTTGGACTGCCTCACTTACTCCTTCTGCTAATTTTCGACCACGTGTTTTCCTGGCTTGACCTCGGATTGTTGCTTGGGTTGTTTTTTGGATTTACCCTTGACTCTTTGGATACCTTCGGAAATTCCCTGACCTGGACCCTTTTGCTTCCAGGGTTACACGAGCCTAGTAGCCTTGGATCATTGACTCCTTCATCCTTGCTACAGGTGCTGCTGGTGGGCTAACTGGTTATTTGCATCCTGTTTCATCTGTCCTACTTACCAGTCCCCATAAGGAACAGAATTACATTCAGTTACCCAGTCCTCCCTCAGTTCCATCCACTGCTATTCCAACTGGTAGGTGATTGTGTTTTCTTTGTCATTAAGTACTGTAGAGTGTGTCATTGGCCAATTCCCTTAACCTGCATATTCTTTTGCAGCAGCCACTCGGAGGACTCGGTGTTCCTGTTCCATCCACCACCAGTGGCTCTAATCCTCAAACAGCGAGTGGATTCTATTCTTCGCTGTTTGTTGCTTAGGGACAGAGGCCCATTTACTCCACGGTACAATCCCGTCTTAACAGACTGAGAAGCCGTTGGCCTGGAGTATGGATCCCTCCGCCGGGGACCAAGTGGCTGCATTGGTCCAAGCTATTGCCGTGCTCCGCTCAGATATGGCAGCGGCCACGGCAGCTATCCATCAGCGCCTGGACACCATCCAGAGCGAGCGTCATGCATTACCTGCAGACCCCGAATTCGTTGATCCCGAACCACAACCAAGCGCTCCCCAAGCCGGCCCAGCAGCTACCACGCAGGTCTTTGTCCCGGCTCCTATCCCTTTAGCTGCTCCAGAAAAGTTCCAGCGTGACCCTCATAAATTCCGGACATTTCTGAACCAATGCAAGTTACACTTCCTTTGGAGGCCCCAAGCATTCCCTGATGCTGCCACCAAGGCTGCCTTCACTTTGTCACACTTAGGGGGTATCGCTGCCACATGGGCCAATCCACTGCTTGAAAATGACAATCCTGTACTCTATGATTTCGATCTCCTGTTTGCCGAAAAGACCAAGGTTTTGAAATGATCTAGGTTTTCGACACACGGCATAAAGCACAATCCAGAGATCTAGAGCTTGTTAATTTAACACAGGGCAAGTCCTCTCTCATTGAGTACATTACCTGCTATAACCAGTTGGCTGTGGAAACAGCCTGGCCCGAAGACAAAAAGGCGGTAGTGTTCTACAAGGGTTTAAGTGAAAACGTGAAAGATGCCTTGGCTGTAGTCCCTTCTTTTCCCGCTCAATACCATGAGCTTGTGGATTTAGCATTACAGGTTGATGCCCGACGTTCTAAACGTAAAACAGAGGCCAGTTTTGGTCCTGCTAAACCGTTCACGGTTAGTGAACCATCAGGAGAGCCTATGCAAATCGGCAGGGTCCGTAGTCCCATTACGGCCATCGAGAGGGAACAAAGAAGGTCAGCCAACGCATGCTTTTACTGTGGTCTCAATGGGCACTACGTTAAGGAATGTCCCCGCCGGCCCAAACGAAAAACACCGGGTTTTCCCAAGGCTCGTCCTTAGATCAGGGGGCACGGACGGGCCAAAATAGGACCCCCACATCACCCGCTTCCACTTATGGCTCCATGAAACCTATTTCTGTACGGGCTATCTTGTTCTTTACACCTGACATAAAACATGATGCCCACCTAGTCGTTGATTCCAGAGCAACTGCTAACTATATCGACATTTCCTTAGCAGCCACACTCAATTTGCCTTTGCAAAATAAAAACCACCAGAACCTGTGCAAGCGGTGGATGGTACCCAACTCATCTCGGGTCCTATAAGACAACAGACAGTACCCTTGACTCTAGTGATCCAAGATACCCATCAGGAAACCATTTCCTTTGATTTAATAACCACACCTCAGTATGGGTTAATCCTAGGTATACCATGGCTGCGTACCCACAACCCTGTTGTGGTCTGGACCCTGGGTTGTTTGTATTTCGAGTCTTCCTATTGCCAGTCCACGTGTCTTGCATCTCCAGTCAAGAACGACTCCCCTTCACAAATGATGGGGGCGATTGCTCGACTCACACTAGACGAACCCTGTCCTATGGATTCTGACCCTCCTCAACACAGTTGGTGCTAATGCAGAGGGGATACCCTCAAAATACCAAGATTACCGAGAGGTTTTTGACAAAGGATGCGCAGAAGTCCTTCCGCCCCACAGGCCATACGACTGCCCTATAGATCTTTTTCCTGCCACTGCGGTACGATCAGGGAGGATATACTCCCTCTCACCCTCAGAAGATCTGGCCCTCAAGGACTACATACAGAACGCACTACGCCTGGGCAGTGCTTAATTTGTAAACAAATAAGTGCCAGGGCCAAAAAAATCTTGGCCCAACAATGCCGGTACCAGGGCTGGCAGCCGCCACCCGCAGTGCAGGCGCCATGGCCCGGGCCAGTTCAGTGCTAGACATGAATCGACCCACCACCAGCCCATCACACTGCTGCTGCTCCATGTCACATGTTTGGTGCTGCAGCAACTGCTGGTACAGGCTAGTAGTTGGATGGATGGGGAAAGCATCTGCTGAGGCACAGGAGGCAGACCCCTGCACTACAGTGGCCTTTAGTCTGAGCACATGATGGATTCCATAATATCATGGGCAGCGGTGTGATACGGGAAGGTGGAGATCATTCTCAGGTCCGTGAAGGCCAAAGGACTCAGTCACAAGGCCAATCGTCCAGCTGTAAAGGGTGTTTCGGCAGCCAATGAGTGTTAAGCAGCAACGTTCTGCGATATGCATGTACCACACACAGCACTTGCATAGTTGTACTTCAATAACCCATACCACCTTGCAGCATGGCCTAGATAAACACTTGTTGCATGCATTTGATCACTGTTAAAAGAAGTGACACGTGTTCATGGCACACCCTTATGCGCGGTTATGCTATGATTCATTGCTATACTTCGTTGTGTTATTTTATGAAATGTATTATGGTATGTTCATTAGCCTTGTGCTGTACTATGTAAGTATGCTGTGCTATGGTACTCTACGCTATGCTTCTTTTATTACACTATGGCATGCTGAGTGGGGTCAAGTTATGTTTCGCTATGCTATTGCTAGGTGACGTTATGGAATGTTTGCTATGGTGTGAACAATACACTTGTGAGCAATCTACTGAGTTATTTTCTTAACTTCAAAGAGCTGCACTAGCTTGTCAGATAGCACAGCAAGTTGAGTGCTCATTCTGACATCTGTGCACAGCTTGCTGATGCCGGTTCAAATCCTGTCAGGGCCAACTCAGTCCTTTATCCTTTTGAGGTCGAAGAATTGAGTACCACGCAGTGGGATAATAATATCAACTTAGATACCTGAGGGTTTGTAGCGCTAAATAAAACTATATGTTATTAGATAATATTATTGCAGGGCGCCCGCCGCCCTGACTCCAAACTCTGTGTCCCAACCTGCTGCCATGGGGACACCAAGAATCTGGCACACCACACGTATGTGCATTTTCGGTTCTTTAGCCCGAGGGTGCGCTGGGTGTTATGTACTTGAGCGCTGCAATACAAGCATGCCAATGAACAATCACGTCAAGATGGCTTACCATTTTATTCATTTATTGTTTGCTTGTTAGGCGAACAATACATACATCAATAAAATGGCCTGCCCTATACTGGCTCGCCGTTCAGGAACATCTGCAGGTCCTACGTCATGATTTCTCTAGCTGCCTGCTCATGCCCAGTGTCAGCCTTGTACGTATGTTTTACTCCGTGGGGAACATTATGAGTATGGTGGTAATGGTAAAAAAAAAAGTGATATTGTAAATACCACCTGTTTTTTAAATAAGACCTAAATTATGAGTTGGGGGTAAAAAGTGATATTTCCTGCCTGGGGTACATAGAAAAGTACTGCATGGGGCTAATATAACACATATAACCCCATACAGTAGTTTCTATGAACCCCTTGCCTGCTCCATACAATCCCAACTCATAAGGTACTGGAAATGACACGGAGTATTACCGGTAACACCAGACTCTGACTCATGAGGCCCTGTGTGATTATCAAGACTACATGGCCTGGTCCTTCTAATTGACCCAGTGCACCCCAGCCTTGTATTACTTCTGCAAGGTTGCAAACAGTTGGGCAGGAAATCCGTCCTCTTCGGAGAAGCTCTATGCAGCATTTGCAGTAGTTGCTGTGCAGGGCCCAAGCCCCCACAGAGAATACATTGCAATTCACTCTCTTTGTATTGTGGCCACAACCCAATGATAATATAGCGCAGCTCCCAGTACTACTGCTAATGTACTCACAGTGCAGCTCAAAAACAAGGAATGATAAACAACATATTGCAGCTCACGCAACCAACCAATATTCACATAGTTGCCAACATGTTCCACTCCAATCTGGTGCTTATCCAGTCTAGGTCTTTTCTTTGCATTCTGGGACTTGTACAAGTCCCCAAATTTAAAGAAAAAACACGGACTGCAATCACCCACAGAGACAGAGTGGAATGGATCATGTTGGCAAATGTGTATTCAGAGCATTGCGGTCTCCAGCAAGTACAAATGAGTTCCACCCCCAGCACACACCAACCAATGTTCGCAGTACTAATCACCCGAACCAACCAACATCCAAACTCATTGTGCGTCCAAAACGTGGTAATCGTTTTTTTAAACACATACAGCTGGACTCCCAATCCATGCCACTTGAATTCCCTGGGAAACAGATGGAAGGGAAACCGAGGACAACGTAATGAGCCCCCTACGTCACGGCGAGGGACCCTTTGGTTACATATAATGGGACTACGTGACGGGTGATGCTGTGCCATCCCAATCCCTGGACCCATACTACAAAGACTAGCAAAGACTACAGAATACATGGCACGCACGTCGGAGCAAAGATGGGAGCGCCTCACACCAACACCATAGGCAGCGCATTAAGAACCCATGCGAGCATTGTATTCAGGATGATAAAGGGTCGGGAAACACCTGCAAAGGCAGAGCGCCCCCTAACAGCCTGATAAACACGAGTTCCACGGTACCCTATTATAATATAGTCCGAAAACATCTGGGGTACTCACTTTGACGACTGAAAAACATTTCGGAACTGGAAGAGCCTGTGCTGTGCACAGTAAAAATCAACATAACAGCACTGAAAACAGCACTCCTGGAGGGCACAATACTGGCCTCATACCTACACTGTCCTGAATTCCCAAGGAGAAACTGCACGTTGGGGGACAAGAGCCACATAGTACTGGCAGCAAACACCTGGTAAAAAAACCATGGATGAAGAAATGTATAAAGTCACTTCAGGGTTCAACACTGAGGCAAATGAAAATCACTAATAAACACCAAACGCCACTGACTTCAAAGGAGTAGGAGTGCCAAATTACAAATTACAAGAAATCGGAGCCTTCGAGGACGTCCACACAAATGGCCACTGATGAGAACCGTGACGCACATGACTAGAATGATGACAAAGATGCTGGTCCCTCTTTGACTCCTCTTGAACAAAACAAACTCAGACAGTCCTCTGCTTACGTCGTGTCCATCTAACCACCAGGACCAAAGCTAGCAATTTGTGGCGCACTCGCTCTCCCTCTCAAAAGGGCTTCCAGACAGACATCTGCCTTTGTATGTGGTGGGGGGGCTACCTACGTGACTAGAAGCGTGAACACAAGACAACCGGGCCCGGGCGGCAGCGCGGTCTCCTGGTGTCCTCCTGGCTCAGTGACTCCTGAGTCCTGGCTCTGGGTCCTTGGTCCTGGCAAGGGCCCAGGCCCAGCCGGACCCCAGGAGGAGTGTGGACACCACCAGGGTACCGTGCCGCCGTTCCGGGCCGGCCTGGCCCGGGCCTTGAAATCTTCACACTGCTTAAGTTACACGGTCAGAGAGTGTCCACTTACCTGATTTTGAAGTTGGTTGCTGCAGGGACTCTCTGTCTCCTGTCGTGGCATGGGGGGGGGGCAGTGGCAGACTGGCAGGCACTAGTGTGAGTGAAAAAGCAGGGCCCAGCCCCCGGCAACTAGGCCACACACAACAAAGCAGTGCAGCAGGCTCTCTCGAAGACCAACGCCACGCCTAGACACCTCCAGTTCACAGTAACTCGTGAAAGGAAGGTGGCGCTGCGCTGCCTCCTGTGGCAATAACAACACGTCACCATGTCAGTCAGAACAGCCAATGAAAACTGCACATTCTGGTTACTATACAGAATTTATCAAAATACTGCATAGTATCAACAGAATGGTAGTTTTCATTGGCTGTTTGCAACAGTTTGTTGTTGCATTGCTATTGCTGGTCCCCAGTGCTGTCAAAAGGGTTGGTTAGGCCCGGGTCAAAACATTTGGTGAGGCCCCATTACAATTTTTTGCACTGAGCCAGCGGAGGCACTGCTGCAAACAGGAGATGCAAGAAATGTCCCCTTGAGTTTGTGTGGATGAAACAAATATGCTTTATTACTACAACTGCAAATCAACTACAGCAAAGTTAGATTTCTCTACTGAAGAGAGGTTTATGCCAGACTAACTTTTGTATCATATGCATAAATATATGAAGGATGGCATGACAGCGTGTGGTGCGTGAGGAGAGCCCTGCCCCTGTGTGCGCATTAAAACACACATCATACACAGTGACCGATAGATGAGGTACAGTAGAGGCTGGTGAATTTTTTTAACTGAAGAGTCTTAAATGTTTGGAGCAATTATGCAGGATCGACGGAGCACATTAAGGGAAAACAAACCAACCAAGGGGCGCTTGAGGGGGTTTCTCACTCCCACGAAAATGTTTGAAACATTGGGTTAAAACTATGCATTTTACAGCACTTTCTTTGCAGATTGGGTAGAAAGCCATACAGTTTGCAAATGATTTTGTATGGTAGCACATGGAACAACCAAATAGTTGCAAGTCACCAACCTTTGCCCACAACATATGCCCGTATAAAAATATATTCATGCTGGTTGTTCCAATGTATGTACATGCAGGCTGCACCAATATATGCCAGTATTACCATACAAGGACTCCCAGCCAGTTAAAATGCCATGCCGCAGAAAGCATGTCCAGGCTGGCGGTGCACCATAAGCGTTATTACTGGCTAGACTGGCCTACATTCAATGTGGTCCAGTTTAGCCCCGTAGCAGCACTTATGTTTGCTTTGGTCATGTCTTAACTTCTGGGCTCAGCTTTTAGATGGCCCATGCCTCCAGTGATTAGAATAGCATTATGAAATTAAATAGCCACTGAATTGGGGTGGTACGACTAATGGCCAAAGGGAATACGAAACCGCTATTCAGCTTCCTAACAGGGCTCAGGGAATTGGGAAGGAAGAGGGAGCAGGACTGGATGAAGATGTGTCAGGTCTGGTGGGGGCCCATCTCATCTTGATGTTGGGCGGGGCACACCTTGCCTTACCGTTTGGGATAATAGGCTAAGGCACCTATGGAGTGCTTAAATTAATAATGAAATAAGAAAGAATGCAGAAAGGTGGTTAAAAGCTGCAGGCTATCAGTATGTTTCTGTGTCATACGACTGCCGATATGGAGCAGCTGCTTGAGGGACCCTTTCAACTGTAAAAGCTGAAAGGCCTAGACACCATCCCTCAGTGGAGAGTCCAGCAGCGAAATTATTTTATTGACCCCAATCACTAGCCGCTTTCAAAACTGTCATCTAGCCCCCAAAATGTTGAGGCTGGCTGCGCCCCTGCCTGGCTGACGTACAGAGCCATAGCGGATGGAACAGGACACAGACGTTAAATGGTGCCTGGGCTTTGCTGTTAATAAAGGGCTTTCAATTAATAAAACATTTCACTTTTAGCACCTGCATTCATATGCATACATTTTTAGGCAATTGAAATCATGATGTGGGGTTAGCACTTGCATGCAATGGGAGTGATAAGAAGGCAAGTGGGGACATGGGACATAAGACAGTTCATTCTCACACCAGTCCATAAGGTGTGACATTTCAGAAATGAAGGAGAAGGTTAACTGCTTGTAACATTGAAGCATCACCAGAATAGTCACATTCGAATGCACAATTTAGTTAGATGCCCCCACACAAGTAAGTTAGCCTCTGCCCCATAGCCTCTGAAGTTAGCGCCTCTCCCAACATTTAGGTGTTAGCTCCTCCCCCTGAAATTGTATCCTAGGTGCAACCCTGATGCCATGCCCCCACTCCTAAATTTAGTGGCCTGTTGCCACACACTCACATACACCATTTTTACGTATGCATTCATCCACCAGTCACACAGCTCCTTGCATGCACGCATACATAAAAGCAAACAGCATTGACATAAACAAACACCAACATACAGGGTTGGACTGGAACAAAAAATCTACCCGGGCACCAAAAATAAGTGTCCCACATTTCCCAAGAGGTCCAGAGGCCCTCAAGAAGACATGCTAACAAAGTACTGAGGATAAAGTTTCTGGAAAGCTTCATGACCCCACTTTCCAGTCCTGGGCTTCCTTTTTTGCAAATCACATGAATCGGCTACTTATGTCTAATTGAAGTTAAAAGACTCCAGCTCCCAGAATACATTGTTATTTCATGAGAGCCCAGGACTGGGAAATGGTGTGCATAGACTTTGGAGTCATTTTATCCCACCAAACTGATGGATGGATGACCACAGTCTGAACCCTACAAGTGCACTTTAAAATGGAAAGCTGATCAACTGAATACCCAATTTGATAGGTTATTATCATTCACTTTACTGGCTAAATATTATTTCCATAACTTAGGTCCATGTTACAACTGATTATCACAGGCCTCAGAAGTGAGAAGTATAAACAAACTAAAAGGCAAATCTGTCAAGCAATCCTGGGATGTGAAAATACATGGTTAAAAATGGATTCCATTTCTCTTTAACACTTCACATTGCAGCAGCTGTCACAAGCACTATTTGAAAATTCAAAATGCAGCTAGAGGACGGAAAATGTTGAAGTAAAACAAACAGGTTTTTTTGTAGTTCAACAGACAGCCGAAAGGTATAGCGAGACTAGCGTTTTAACCCTTCATTGCAAGTTGCCTACAGTACCAATAATGCCTGCATGGGCTGCATCTCAGCTCTCATAGAAAAATTCTCTTACGTGTATATAAACTCTTACACCTTTTAAGGTTTGCTTACCTTCCGTTTCCCAAGTTTTAGTCATTTTTATCTCCGAAGCTCCAGTGTCTGTCAGAAGCAGGGTTTGGAGAGCGGCAGGCCGCGCCTGTGACAGGAAACACATTTGAGGGCCCGGGAACTTGATTAATGGCTCGTTGCCATGCAACCTGGGCTGGAGCAGGACTGTATCACTTCTGGAACTCTTAAATGGCACCATGTTTCTTGCAAAGCTGACAGGATAGGTGCAGCTCAGCAAGAAATTAACAAAAGTAAAACTTTAATGAAAGGCAGCTGGAGGAAAATCGGCCCACACATATTAGGAGATAAAATCGTCCCATTTAAAGCCAAATTGATTTCGGGAAACATCCATGGCCTGCAGTGATTTATGATGGAAGAGGTGGGGAAGAAGAACAAACAAAACCATTTAAATTGCACTTGAGAGCTGGCCCCCTGATGTTCCGATGCCCAAAAAAGACTGCCGGTGTTGCCCACTGTTAGGCAGAAACCTGTGCAGTTCCCTTAGGGAACACTGCAAAAGATTTAGGAGTACAGGTGTTAGCAGTAAACCCACTTGGTAGCAAGCAGTCTGTACCACCCAGATTTACCTGGTAGCTGTGGCTGAGCAGTCAGACCTCTCTCAAGAAGAGTTAGGCAGTATGCAAAGTATACACAATAGGCACTCAGATACAACAATACAAGCAAACACTGACCAGAGCTTTGGTATCAAAGTATATAATTATTTATTTAAAAACACACTGTTTGAAACACTCCAGCACTCTTATGGTAAAACACTATAAACACAATTACTATTATAATATATACAACCATTGTTCCTTATCAGAAAAGTCTTAGTTAACACCACTTATTTCCATACAGAGGTGAGCGCTTAACTATAGATGGCACTCCAATACATTTATGAAGAAGGGAGGGAAAAAGACAGAATATGGAAAGGTATACCACTCTAAGATTTAGGAACACTATTAGCAAGGCAGAAGAGCAAAAGTCACTTTGTGAGCCAAAGTCCATAGGCTGAACCCACTCTTAGAGAGAGCAGAGCACAAATGCGCCCAAGATCACACAGTTACAATAGGCTTAGAAAGTCTTGCAGAGAGTTCGAAAAGTTTTTAGAGAGGCTCAGAAAAGTTTAGCCAGGGTGTCCCAGGCTAACCCAGTTTCGAAAGCCGGGGGCTAAATCTACCCCGTACAGTCGGTGGCAAGGGAAGCCGGGCGGGACACGGTACCTTAAGTGGGAAGAATCCTCCAGCGGGGGCAGTTGTTCCTGGCAGCGGGTGCAAGTCTCGTCGTCGTCCAGGGGAAGAGAAGATCTCGACTTGGAGGAAAGATGAAGGCCGTTGCACTGCCAGGGAAGAAACCAGCCGCAGAGTTTTCCGGTTAAAGGTATTACCCTTTAATTCACGATAAAACGTGGTATCCCGGTTGCTGGGGTGCTTGGCACAGGCAAGGCGGCCACGAGATACGTCGGGAAGGCGAAAAGACGGTGAAACTGGTTATCCCCACCAGTCAAAGGAAAATGACTCTCCGGCAGGAGATCTCCTCTGTCATTGGGAAAAGTGGTGAGACGGTCCAGCAGGGCTCCACCGGTGGTGTCATCGTGGCAGGTTGGCTCAGCTTCTCCCTCGTCGGATTCTTAGGTCCTGTGGTGACTTCTGAAGTTCCAGTCCCCAAAGCTCTGCTTTTATGCAGAAAACCCCCATTCACTCAGCCTAGCTGTCACTCAAACATGCTAAGTGGTGAGCCGGCCGGCTCACCACTTGGGCCAAACAGGACGGAGTGCGACTTGAGGTGCCTAAATCCCCCTCCACCCCTCCTAAGTACCCCAGACAGAGTGGCACCACTTTGGAGGGCTTCTGTGGAGAAGCCCGCCAAAAAGTGGAACAAAGGGCTCGACTTGGGTTGGAGTCACAGAAGAGAACACAAACGCCATTTTAGAACCGAGTTTTGGCAAAAAATACCAACCGGAGAATTAATATTAAATAAATAAACCGGCAGTATGTTCGAGGCTATCGTAATTAAATAAAGATAGTAGCCTCGAACAATGGGAAAATCCCATAGAGAAAAATTTGCGGTTGAATATAAAAAGTAGTATCCACTGCCACCAGCCAAAACTCGCTCAGGGGGGACGGAGACGTGCCCCCTCGACTAACAGACCCCGGGGCAATTGAATTGCCCCAGCCAGTACGTCCACAATATGATGGTTTGTACTGGTTCTGTTCAGAATTTAAGACTAGTAAAGTCAATGGTGACTTTACAGGCCCTGGGAGACAGTAGTCAGTCCCAGGGTATGGAGTCTATATTGGGGAGTCACTATGACACCCCTGTGTTACTGCACTGAGGGTGCTGTGTAACACACATCACAAAAACACATGAAGCCCTATGGAGTAAAAGACCCCATAGCCCATTAAACACATCTAGAGTCAAAGAAACACACTCAAATCATGCCCAAGAGTGAGGGTAAAAGAGTCTCACTCTTGGCAGGAGAAACAAATAAACCCCAAAAATCCAGCAAAGCTGCTGGGGGACTCACTAGGTTAGGAAATTCAGCCTAAACAGAGAATTCTCCCTAACACCCACCGGCAGACACTGGCACAAATTAAGCATTGCGCCTGGGTCATATTCGACCTTCGGTATCACCTGCAGCAAGTCCCATCTTCTTTGTCCCAAAACGAGAAGGGGATCTCCGCCCCTGTGTTGATTACAGGAAGTTAAATGCCATCACCATCAAAGACCGTTATCTCATTCCCCTTATAGGGCTCCTATTAGACCGATTGTCTCATGCTTCTCTTTATACCAAGTTGGACCTAAAGGGTGCTTACAACCTGGTCCGGGTACGCGATGAATGGAAGACTGCTTTTTGTACCAGGTATGGGTTGTACGAATACATTGTCATGCAATTTGGCCTATGCAACGCACTTGCAACCTTTCAAAGATTCATGAACGACATCTTTAGTGACATACTAGACACTTTTGTTATCGTCTATCTTGACGATATTCTGATATTCTCCCCTTCCCTGCAAGAACATGTGGCCCATGTACGTGAAGTACCGTCACGTCTTCGTACGCATCCCCTCTTTGCCAAACCTGAAAAATGCCCGTTTCATGTAGACCACGTGGATTTCTTGGGCTTCTCTATTACACCAAAGGGATTGGCCATGAACACCGCCAAAATATGGCTGTCTTAGACTGGCCTGTTCCTACTTCCATAAAGGCCTTACAATCATTTCTTTTGTTTCGGCAATTTTTACAGGCGTTTCATATTCGGTTTCTCTTCAATTGCAGCACCACTTACAGCACTCACTAGTCCCCAGGTATGTTTAGACTTCTATGCACTAAATCATTTGATGCATTAAAAAATGCTTTCACTTCAGCGCCTCTCCTACAGCATCCAAACCCGGATCTGCCATTTGTGGTAGAAGATGATGCTTCCTTGTTTGCCTTGGGTGCTGTTCTTTCCCAGTCCTGCCCTGATACCGGAGTCCTACACCCCGTAGCCTTTCATTCTCGCAAATTTACCCCCGCTCAAACACATTATACCGTCACTGAAAAAGAGGTGTTCGCTATAAAGGAGGCTTTCCAGGTATGGCGGCATCACCTCCTTGCGGCTAGCCATCCAACCACAGTCTACAAAGACCATCGCAATCTACAGGACTTGGCATCCATGAAATGCTCTAACAGCAGACAAGTACGCTGGCATTTGTTTTTTTCTGCATACGATTTTGTTGTCAGACTTAGAGCCGGCAGTTCTCATGGGAAAGCCGATGCCCTGTCCCGATCTCCGGGGGGTGTTTCTCTATCCATCTACCCTGAATCTTTGTTAGAGAAAGAACACTGTTTGTTTGTGTACACCTCCATCCGATCTTCGTTCTTCCATTCAAGATTGGGTTTCCACCCACCCAGAACAACTGCTTGAATGGGACTTTGTGATACATGAAGGCCTACCCTTTCTTCAGGAGAAACTATTCCTTCCTACTCCAGATACTTGTGTCTGAGCTTTGGAGTGGTCCCATGACGCCCCAATCAATGCACATCCTGGTCAAAAACGTACCCTGGCGTTACTCCAACGATGGTGTTGGTGGCCAGCAATGCGCAGGGACGTTCAAGCATATGTTAATACCTGCTCAATATACGCTCAATGTAAAAGTGGAAGGGGATGTCCTTTGGGTTTACTCCAACCCCTACCCGTACCCCCCGACCGTGGCACACAGTCTCTACGGACTTTGTTACGGATCTACCCAAGGTCAATAGTTTTGACACAGTATGGGTGATTGTGGATTCTTTCACATAGATGGCCAGGTTTATTCCCTGTCCTGGTGTTCCTTCTGCTCCCAAGTTAGCACGCATGTTCTTTAGGGAGGTGTTTTGTTTTTTTGGGTTACCCTCAGTTCTCATTTCCGATCGGGGTTCACAGTTCACATCCAAGTTCTGGCGCACCCTAACTAAATTACTTGGAATCGATGCCCGATTCTCTTCGTTTTACCATCCAGAGACGGAACGGGTGAACCAGGCCATGGAGCAGTACCTGCGTTGTTTGTCCCTTCAGAACCAAACCTCCTGGTGCCAGTTGCTACATCTGGCAGAATTCGCATACAACACCCCTCACTCCTCTACTGGTTTTTCACCCTTCTATTCTTTATACGGCCAGCATCCACGCACCCTTCCCTTCCCTTCCCTTCCCTGTTTTGCCCATTTCCCAGAATCTTGCTGCCTCGGCCTGCCTCAGGGACCTGCACTCAGTACATTCACACTCACTCACTCATCTACGCGAAGCTCAGGAGGTAATGAAGAACGCTGTTAATAAGAAACGTTCCCCAGCTCCAACCTACTCGGTCGGAGATGGTGTCAAAAGTCTCTCCCCTTCTCACCTGTCTTTCCTGTTTGCTTGCGACCTTCTCTTGTGACTTCATCCGCACGGTCCGGAATTTATACAAGTCCGTGCGCGGGTCTTCGGATTCCAGCGTGCTTCGTTCAGTCTGTCCAGGACGGAACCAGGAAGGAACAATGTCCGCGTGAGGAGGCATGGAAAACGTGGCTCGAGCGCAGGCGAAAATCCAGGAAATTCTGTACGTTTGAGGGATGAAAGGAAAGGAGGAAGAATCAGGGAACCGGGAATAGAGAGATCAGGAAAATAGCCCTGAGCGAACTCTGGCAGCACATGTCCAGCTACAGCGAGCAGTAGCGTTGAGACGCGCAAAGCCGCGGGGCGTGTCTGTTTTGTAGAGCGTGTAACGCAGAGACTGGCAGGCAGCATTCCGCATCAAGCGGCCATGTTGGAAGAATTACTGAGTTCAAACCCCTATGTGTCAGGGACCACGAAGTCCAGAAGGGACGCAGACGGCGGTTCATGACAGTATGCCTCCTCTGAAGTCCAGCTCCTCCGGGTTTGCCCGGATGTGTAAAATGGTATCTTCGAATAAGCTTGGGAGCATTCATGTTTGACACGTGTTCCCAGGTGCGCTCACTGGGAGGGTATACTTTCCATTCGACCAAATATTGTAGTTGACCACGTCCGTATCTAGAGTCACAGATTCTGGAAACCTCATATTCGAGTTGGTCATTGATAATCACTGGGTTAGATCTTGGAGCAATTCGAGAGGGCTGAACATATGGCTTCAACAGAGAGGTGTGGAAGACAGGATGGATCCTCTTCCCAAGAATCAGGTAGCCGAAGTCGAAAGGCCACTGGATTTACGATTTCTTTTATAGAAAATGGCCCGTAATACCTGGGAGCCAGTTTATTTGGTCGCAGATGTCAAGGAAGGAGTTTCGAGGATAACCAGACTTTATCGCCTACTGAGTAAGAAGGCCCAGGCTTTTGGAGTCGGCATGATGTTTAACGTCTTTTCGGGCCTTTTCTAAGTGTTCCTTTGCTTCTTTGTGTACATTAATAAGGGTTTCAATACAGGAATCAACCGTAGGAACCGGGGAAGGGTGTGGGAGAATGGAAGGTAGAACGGACTGGTGTTGATAGCTGAATGATCCGAATTGTTGTAAGCGAATTCGGCCACAGGGATTAAGAGTGACCTATCATCCTGGACTTTGGTGGCGAAGCAACGAAGATACTGTTCCAGAGTTTGGTTTACACGTTCAGTGGCTCCATTGGTCTGTGGGTGATAGCCTGAGGACAAGGCACGTTGGATTCCCAATATACAACATACTTGCTTCCAGAACTGGGATATGTATTGGGGTCCTCGGTCAGAAATGATCTTGGAGAGTAGCCCATGAAGTCGGAATATGTGTTCCAGGAAGATTCCGGTGAGTTCAGATGAGGATGGTAGCTTGTATAAAGGTGTAAAATGAGCCATATGAGTGAACAAATCAATGGTAACCATTATAGTTGTGTATCCCCTGAATGATGGTGGTTCCACGATAAGATGTGTGGCGATGAATTCCCAGGGTCTTGTTGGTATTGCTGGT
Source organism: Ambystoma mexicanum (assembly GCF_040938575.1). Taxonomy (NCBI): domain Eukaryota; kingdom Metazoa; phylum Chordata; class Amphibia; order Caudata; family Ambystomatidae; genus Ambystoma; species Ambystoma mexicanum. The sequence continues at coordinate 1,681,543,212 of NC_090932.1, forward strand.
TGAAGCAGTAGACCTGCCGGTTTTTTGTTATCATGTTTGTTCTGATTGCAAACTGCACATGCCTGGATATGGATCCGGACATCCTCTTTCATCCTCGGCCACCAGAATTGCCTTTGTATTAAACGGAGAGTGTTGGTGATGCCATGGTGTCCTGAATGAAGAGTATCATGACATAGGCTTGTGACCTTTTGCCGCAGTAAAGGAGTGGGGATGACCAAGCCATTGTCCTTGAACAGCTATACGTCCTTTGTCTTGAGTTTCCATCGATTGCTTCTCTTAAACTCCTTCCAGGTTTAAGAGGACTGAGTTTGAATTCAAATATCCTCCAGGAGGGTGATTGCTTGGGCAACAAATATTGTGTGGGGAAACATTTAGGAAAAGTCCGATCTTCAATGGTTTCGTAATCAGGACGTCTGGACAAGGCATCAGCTATTATGTTGTGTGTTCCAGGGACATGATGGATTTGAAACATATTGAGCCAAAAAGAAGGCCCAACGGGCTTGACGACTGTTTCTACATTCTGGAGATTGCAGGACTTGAAGATTCCGATGGTCTGTGCAGACCTGTACCGGGTTCCCAGGAGAAGATGACACCAATCAGTGAAGGCTTGGCGGATGGCTAGCAGTTCCTTTTCTAGGACGGAATAATGAGTTTCACTGGGAGTCAAGGTGCGAGAAAGATAGGAGTTAGGGTGTTCTAACTTATCATCAAGTTCCTGTTTTAGGACTGCCCCGATGGCGTAGTTGGAGGCATCAGTTTCCATAAGAAAAGGGCGATCAATGTTGGGTTGAGCTAGGATGGGAGCTTGTGTAAACTCCGACTTCAACCGTTGGAAGGCTGCATCTTGGGCTGAGGTCCACTGAAAGGGGGTGTCCTTCTTTAGTAATGTAACAATAGGATGTACAATCTCCGAAAAGGCTGGTATAAATTTCCGATAGAAGTTAGCAAGCCCCAGGAAGGATTGAATTTGTTTTACAGTAGTTGGAACGGGCCAGGATAGAATGGAATCTACCTTTGAGTAGTCCATTCCAATCCCCTTTGGGCTAAGAATGAATCTGAGATAGTGAACAGTTGATACATGGAAAAGACACTTCTCGGGTTTGGCCAGAAGCTTATGTTCACGTAGACTTTGTCAAACTGCCTTTACATGTTCTTCATGTTTCAGATGGTCCTTGGAGTATATCAGTATGTCGTCCAGATATACAATGACGAAGAGGAACAGCATGTCAGAAAACACCCGGCCCATAAAACGTTGGAAGACCGCTGGGGCATTAGCAAGTCCGAAGGGCATAACCAGGTATTCAAAATGCCAAAGGGTGTTCTAAAGGCTGTTTTCCATTCGTCACCTTCCTTTATATGAATTAAATGGTAGGCACCCCTGAGATCTAATTTTGTGAATACTGCTGCACCTCTTACTGCTTCCAGGATATCCGAGATGAGAGGCAATGGGTAGCGGTCCTTGAGAGTACACTGGTTAAGGCCACGGTAATCTAGACATAGTCTAAGCTCCTTGGTATCTTTCTTGGGAACAAAAAATAACGAAGCGCCCGCCGGGGACTTGGATGGTCGTATAGTGCCATTTTCCAAGTTGGTATCCAGGTATTCCCGGAGGGCCCTCTTTTCAGGTTCTGGTAAAATAAACATTCTCCCGAAAGGGATCACTGCTGAAGGTTCAGTATCAATGGCACAATCCTCAGGTCTGTGAGGAGGAAGATCTTGAACTATGGCAGTCGAAAATACATCTGTGTAAGCCTGATAGGCCCTGGGAATTTGGATGATGTTAGAGACAGTGACTGGATTTCTTGCGAGTTTTCAGAGGACTTTGGTAAGGAGTCTAGGAATAAGCAGTGGGACATACAGTGTTCAGAACCAAGAAACAAGGAGCCTGCTGCCCAATTGATGTAGGGGTTATGCTTCTGTAGCCAGGGCATGCCTAGAACCATTGGATAGTGGGCAGATCTTATGATGTCAAATTTGATCCTCTATTGATGGTGATTTATAGAGAGTAGGATCTCTTTGGTTTGAAGGGTTATGGGTGCTGAAGATAGGTGTCTTCCATCAATTGCCTCTACTGGCTTCATCGTCTCTCGTGTTTCATGTGGAATGTTGTGAGTAGTGACCCAATCATGATCTATGAATATTGTCATGTCACGCGGGAGACTGGGGTCTGCCGCTCCCATTTCCTCCTGGCGAGTCTACCCGCGCGTTCGCGTCTGGGGACTCGCCGGGAGGGGAGCAACGGATTACAGGGCCGGCGGCCTTCGGCGCATGCGCGGAGGTCCTCTCTCTCGGTTCCGCGCATGCGCCGTGGGGGCTTGCCTTCCAAGCCTCGTTCTGGGTTCGCCGGCGCCCGGAAACGGAACGGTTTGCGTTCCAGGCCTCTCGGGCGCCGGCGGCCCATAAAAGAGGCCGCGAGTCAAAGCGGGCCGCGTCTCAACGCGGTTCGCTTCGCTTTCCTTGTTGTTCCTGCCCAGCCTTACCTGTGGCCTGTCCTGGGCCTACCTGCCTCCAGCCTTACCTGTGGCCTGTCCTGGGCCTACCTGCCTCCAGCCTTACCTGTGGCCTGTCCTGGGCCTACCTGCCTCCAGCCTTACCTGTGGCCTGTCCTGGGCCTACCTGCCTCCAGCCTTACCTGTGGCCTGTCCTGGGCTTACCTGCTTGCCTCCAGCCTTACCTGTGGCCTGTCCTGGGCCTGCCTGCCTCCAGCCTTACCTGTGGCCTGTCCTGGGCCTGCCTGCCTCCAGTCCTTACCTGTGGCCTGCCCTGGGCCAGCCTGACTCCAGTTCTTATCCGGGTCCTGTCCTGGGCCTGCCTGCCTTCAATCCTCACCTGGGTTCGGCCCTGGGCCAGCCAGCCTCCAGCTACTACCTAGGTTTTGCCCTGGGTCAGTCTTCCCTCAGCCCATTCCGGAGTTCTGTCCTGAGTCATCATTGTGTAGAGGGGACTTATCCCACACTAGCCTGCATTCCCCTGTTCCATCTTGGGCACGTTCCTACAGTTCTCTAATTGGCCAGACAACTAGTTCCAACTGTCCTCACTCTTTCCTGTCTTGCCTGACTCTGAATCTCATCCTGTGTACCATTGGAACTATCTGCACCAGCCAAGCTCCTTTGCCTACTACGAATACCTTTCTGCTACACTGGTCTATCTATCGACTGTCGCTGCACTGAGGTTCTTGGAAGATTCATGGTCTGGACAACAAGCTCTACCTGGACTATGGTTCCCTCCATTTGAGCCTACATCCTCTTGTCACGCTTACCTGGGAGAGTGCCTTTGTGACATTGGGGGTTGGTCCATCCTTCACCCAGTTCCTCATTTGGGTGGTGGAGAGGCTGATTCCTCGTGCCGCTATCTCATCAGTTCCTGGACTCCAGACTGGCGACCTCTGCGAGACCAACCACCAAGACTACAGGTACGCGGTCCTCTCGGGCCAATCAGCTTGACAGATTGAGACGCCTTCCTCCTGATTCAGAGATGGATGAATCGCAGGACATGAGGAACGAGTTGCTAGCGCTCAGGGCCGAGATGACCGCCCTGCGTCAGGAGAATCAAACATTACGACAAATGATAACGCAAGGAGCACCTAGTACCTCTCAAGGAGAGGGATCATTGGCTCATACAACACCCATCAAATTCGACGGAGACCCTAGACGGGTGGCGGAGTTTTGTAACCACTGCAGAATACACTTTCTCTTCAGGTCTACCTACTTCAACACTGATAGGGCCAAGATTGGTTACATCTTGGGGAACCTAACTGGGAACGCATTAGCTTGGGCAACTCCGTTTGTGGTTACGAACAGTCCTATTTTGAATGACTTTGCTGCCTTTGAAAAGGCCTTTCTTGAGGTATTTCAGACGCCGAACCTGGCCTCCGTTGCACAGAATCAATTGATGGACTACAAACAGGGAAGCAATGACGTCATCACCTACATCAGCCGTTTCCGACTTTTGGCTACTGACTCCCAGTGGCCCGAAATTACACAGAAGACACTGTTTCGTCGAGGCCTGAGAGAGGAGTACAAGGATGAGTTACTTCACATCCCTGAACCCGAGAGCCTTCAACTCTTGATCGATCAAGTACTCCGAATCGACCAAAGGCTAGCCGAACGAAAGGCTGAGAGACGTCGGCTTGACAGAAGCGGTCCCCGGACAACCAACACACCTGCTGGTTCGTTTGGGTCGACCGAGTCCGGACCTGAGCCCATGCAAGTAGGAGCCATGAGGGGACCTTTGACGGAAGAAGAGAAGAAACGAAGGAGGTCTTTGCGTTTGTGTCTTTACTGTGGAGCAGCTGGACATTATTTGGGTACGTGTCCTTTGCGTCCGCAGAAGAAGAAGTCGGGAAACTAGGAGACCTGTCGTATACAGGAAGGGCAACGACAGGTCCCATTCCTTCCTCAGACCCTTCTGTTATTTGTTCTATACGTCTGCCCATGCAACCAGCGGTACTACAGACCCTGAAGGTCCGAATTAAACTACCAGACAAGAACCTGGAAGTATCCGGTCTACTGGACTGTGGGGCTTCCGGCAATTACATCGACGAAACGTTCGTCACCAGACATAAGATACCACTCGTTTCCAGACACACGCCTCTGTCGGTGGAGCTTATTGATGGTACTCCCTTGTCTTCTGGACCCGTTAGACAGTTCACAGTTGGACTGGCCCTTCTGATTGCTGATCATTACGAGGAACTAGCCTTTGATGTTATCAAGTCACCGAACTATAAGATGGTTTTGGGATTACCTTGGTTGCAACACCACAATCCTTTGATAGACTGGAGAACCCAGACCTTGACCTTTTCATCCGAACGGTGTGCTCAAGAATGCAAGCTACCGGTTCCCACCAGGACCGTCTCGACTTCACTAATAACGGACAGCAATGGGGTTCATCTGTGTTCCACGTCTCTGGTCCCACAGGAATATTCCGAATTCAAACAAGTGTTTTCTGAACCTGGCAACATACCCCTTCCTCCACACCGTTCTTTTGATTGCTCCATTGACCTGCTACCGGACCACGTTATTCCCCATGGGAAACTATATGCTTTGACACGTGACGAGAAGCTAGTTCTTCAGGAGTATTTGTCGGAGAGTCTAGAAAAGGGGTACATTGTGCCATCGAAATCGCCTGCAGGATTCCCCCTGTTTTTTGTAAAGAAAAAAGAAGGTACATTGAGACCCTGTGTCGACTACCGGCAGTTGAATGACATAACAGCCAAGGACCGGTATCCTTTACCCTTAATTCGCAGTATCCTTGAAACCCTGCATACTGCGCGAATCTTCTCCAAATTGGACCTCCGCGGAGCTTATCATTTGGTGCGCATCAGGAGTGGGGACGAGTGGAAGACAGCTTTCAAGACATCTTTTGGGCATTTTGAATACAGGGTTATGCCTTTCGGCCTATGTAATGCTCCCGCTGTTTTTCAACGATTCATGGACTACATCTTTGGTGACCTGTTAGGATTATCCGTTTGGGTTTATCTGGACGACATATTGATATTCTCTAAATCCTTAGACGAGCATGTGGAACATGTTCGTGAGGTCCTTCATCGGCTGTCCGTCAATAACCTGTTCGCCAAAGCGGAGAAATGTAGCTTTCACCAACCCAGCATTGAATTCTTGGGATTTGTTATCAATCAAGAAGGCATTGGGATGGATCCCAAGAAGGTGCGAGCCATACAAGAATGGAGACATCCACACGATATCAAGGCTCTCCAACGCTTCCTGGGATTCGCAAACTTTTACAGGCGCTTTATCCCACAGTTCTCACAGATCTCGGCGCCCCTCACCAGGCTAACCAGCAGCAAGATCACGTTCGAATGGGATCTCGTGGCTTCTCGGGCTTTCGACGTATTGAAGTCGGCCTTTATGGCTGCCCCGATCCTGCGCCATCCCCAGGAAGAGCTGCCTTACATAGTGGAGGCCGATGCTTCCAGCTTTGCTGTAGGGGCAGTCCTTCTTCAGAAAGATCCTATCACGTTGGTAGAACATCCAGTAGCCTATTATTCTCGCAAGTTGAGTCCCAGCGAACGAAACTACGCGGTGATTGAAAGGGAACTGTTAGCCATCAAGACCGCATTCGAGGAATGGAGACATTTTCTCCTCGGAGCACGCTTTTCTGTGGAGGTGCGGACAGACCATCGCAATCTGCAATATCTTCGCTCTCTGCAATGTCGGACTCCTCGTCAAGCCCGGTGGGCCTTCTTCTTCTCTCCGTTTGAGTTCCATGTTACTTATATCCCGGGAACCTCCAATACGAAAGCGGATGCGCTTTCCAGGTCCCTGGAAAACGTAGATGGGACGCCCTGTCCAGAACAGCCACTGATTTCTCCTCGCCATTTTCTGCTGGCCTTGTCCTCTCACCTTAAGTCCATCGCGGAAGCCACTCGGTCGGACCCAGAAAGAACGTCCCTTCTTAGTCGGCAACTAGTATCAGAACGAGACGGACTGTTGTTTTTTCAAAGAAGACTCTACATACCCAGAGGAGCCATTAGAAGGGGCATTCTACACGGATTCCATGATTCACCCATAGGAGGACATCGCGGGGTCAGAGCCACTCGAGAGTTGATATCCCGACAGTTCTGGTGGCCTGGTTGGGCGACCGAGGTCCAGAAGTACATTGACAGCTGTCCAATATGTGCCCAGTGCAAGGTTCCCAGAAGACGACCATTGGGTTTGTTAATGCCCACCGAAGTGGCTCCCTATCCATGGCATACCATCGCCACCGATTTCATTGTGGATTTGCCTCCATCTGAAGGGTACACCTGTATAATGGTGGTTGTGGACAGCTTCACCAAACTGGCCCATTTCATCCCATTCCGGAAAATCCCTACAGCTACTCAAATGGCTTCAGCGTTTCTGCACGACATCTACCGGTTGCACGGCCTACCGGAGAAAATCATATCGGATAGAGGTACCCAGTTCCTTTCATCATTTTGGAGACAGGTGTGTGGTCATCTGGGAATACATAGAGCTCTAAGCTCAGGCTATCACCCACAGACAAATGGGCTAACCGAAAGGACCAATCAGACTTTGGAGGGGTACCTCCGCTGTTTTGCCAATGCCACACAGTCTAATTGGAAAGGTGGGCTAGATCTGGCCGAAGTATCCTACAACAACACTGTTCATGCCTCCATTGGAGTCAGCCCATTCTTCTGTTCCACTGGTCTACATCCTCGGTTAATGCCTTTTCATCCAGTTCCATCTAGTACTGTTCCCTCTGCTGATGGTCTGGTCTTACACATCCGGGAACAGCAAGAACTTGCACACAAGATCTTAAGTGAAGCCAAGGATCGGATGAAGAGACAGGCAGACAGGAAGAGGAGTGCAGAACCTAATTTCCAGGAGGGCGACAAGGTGTGGTTGTCCTCAAAGAACCTGCCTCTCCGCAATCTGCCCGTCAAACTGGCCCCTCGATATTTGGGACCCTTTGTTATCACCAAACGGTTGTCCTCTGTAGCCTTCCGTCTTCACCTACCCTCTTCCTGGCGTGTACATCCCGTTTTTCACGTGTCCCTGTTAAAACCCTATGTGGTCGATGATTATGGCCGCACCTCTCCTCGTCCGGCCTCTGTTTTGGTACAGGGGGTCCCTGAGTTTGAGGTACACGAGATGGAACAAGTTACTTACCTGTAACTGTTGTTCTCCAGCATGGGTCTGGCATGGATTCACATGCTCATGAATATTCCCCGTCGTCAGGCTGGGAATCCTCGGTAAAGAAAAAACCAGTATCAGTTTCGTTTCTGATCTGTCTTTCGTAGTAATAACCAATCACTGGTCTCTGCGTCATACTGACCACAGCCAATGACTGCCCTCTACCTAAGCACCGCCTCTGGCAGCCATCTTCAGATTTGGAAGCACGTGAAGTGGCAGTATGACCAAGTGAAGAGCCGCAGAGGGGTAGGCGGGAGGGTTCGCATGTGAATCCATGCCAGACCCATGCTGGAGAACAACAGTTACAGGTAAGTAACTTGTTCCTTCTCCAGCATGGGGTCTGGCATGGATTCACATGCTCATGAATAAAGAATACATAGCAGTACACACATGCACAACCACGGGAGGTGGCAAAGGCTCAACATTAAGCATCACATCAACTCAACATTAAGCATCTTACCTCCTCACCAGGCTCACCTCAGGCGAACAGGTTGCGCAGCACTGCTTGGCCGACCCTGGACTCCTCCCTGGAATCCCGGTCGACGCAGTAGAATTTCGTGAAGGTGTGCGTCGACCTCCACGTAGCAGCCCTGCATATGTCCAGCAGGGGCACACCAGATAGGAACGCCGTGGTAGCTGCGATCGCTCTGGTGGAATGGGCTCTCGGACGGCCAGGCAGCGGTCGGTTTGCCAACCGGTGACAGTACATGATACAGCCGGAGAGCCATCTGGAGATGGAAGCCTTCGAGAGAGCCTTCCCCTGATTGACAGGTCCAAAGTTCACAAAGAGTTGTGACGTCTTCCGAAAACCTTTCGTGCGGTCCACGTAGAACTTCAGCGCTCTAGCTACATCCAGCGAGTGCAAAGTCCTCTCAGCCGGCGACGAAGGCGACGGGAAGAACACAGGTAACACCAAGGGTTCGTTGAGATGAAAGTCCGACGGTACCTTGGGCATGAAGGAGGGGTGCGTCCTGAGCACTACCCTCGTGTCGTGGAAAGTCAAGTACGGTGCCTTGCAGGAAAGGGCCTGGATCTCTCCCACTCGTCGTGCGGAGGTGATGGCCACGAGAAAAGCTGTTTTCCACGATAGAAACTTCAACGGGGCCGAGTGCAGAGGCTCGAACGGAGGTCCCATGAGTTTGGTCAGTACCACGTTGAGCTCCCACGCCGGGGCCGGAGCCTTCACCGGCGGGAACGATCTGAACAGTCCCTTCATGAACTCTTTCACCAGACGATGAGACCACAAGGACGTCCGGCCCGTGGTTCTGGTGTATCGGGAGATCGCAGCAAGATGAATCTTGATGGACGCGTGTGCCAGACCAGCTTTGGCCAGCGTCAGCAGGTACGGCAGCACTTGGGGAGCCGTAATCCGTAGAGGGTTAATCTTCTGTGCGTGGCACCAGACAGAGAACCTCTTCCATTTGTGTCCGTAGCATTTAAGAGTCGAGGACGCCCTGGCCTTTGCAAGAACCTCTCTGCAGTCGGCCGGTATGTCGTATCCTCCAAACTCTAGCGCTGCAGGAGCCAGGCCTGCAAGTTCAGCGACTTCGGGTCGTGGTGGAGGATGGCGCCTCCTTCCCTGGAGAGTAGATCCGCGTCCGCCGGCAGCTTGATTGGCGGGGACGCCTACAAGTCCAGAAGGTCCGGGAACCATATCTGCCTCGGCCACGCAGGTGCGACGAGGATCATCCTGCACCGTGACCTCTTGAGCTGGTTGACGAGCCGGATTAGCAGAGGCAAGGGAGGGAACGCGTAGAGGAACAGGCCCTCCCAGGGGAACGAGAAAGCATCGCCCATGCTCCTCGTCTGGGGAAACCTGCTGGCGAACCTCCGGCACTTGGTGTTCGTCGCCGTCGCGAACAGGTCGATCTGGGGTGTGCCCCACCGTCGGAAGAGGCGATCCACCAGATCCTGCCGTAGTTCCCACTCGTGGCACGAGCGCAGCTCCCTGCTGAGTGAGTCGGCGATGGTGTTTTTTATCCCTGCCAGATGAAACGGCACCAGAAGAATCCCTTGGGCGACGGCCCAATGCCACAGGTCCTGCGCCTCCTTGGACAGCGCTGGGGACCTGGTTCCGCCCTGTTTCCTGATGTAAAACATGGTGGTGGTGTTGTCGGTGAAGATCCTCACCACCTTGCCCTTGAGGGACGGAAGGAAGGACCTGAGGGCCCAAAACACTGCACGGAGCTCCAGGACGTTGATATGCAGGGACTTCTCCGTCGGGAGCCAGAGTCCCCTTGCGTGCAGATTTTCGGTGTGCGCTCCCCACCCTTCTAGGGAGGCATCCGTGGTCACAGTCACCTGGTGGGCTGGGGTCTGGAAGTCCATGCCCGCCGTCAGATGCGCGCGGGTGCCCCACCACCGTATCGCTCGTCGGAAACTCTCGTCGAGCTTGATCCTTTCCTCGAAGCTGCCCGTCGTCTGGATCCAGCGCGCATCCAGGAACTCTTGCAACGGGCGCATCCGGAGCCTGCACATGGGAATGAGGTAGATGCAGGAAGACATCATCCCGAGGAGGGACTTGATGGACCTCACCTTGGCCGCGTCGGCCACCAACATCCGTTGCACCTTGCCCAAGATGGTCCTGGTCCTCTCCTCCGACGGGGAGGCCAGAAGGGACACTGTGTCGAGCCTCGCTCCCAGAAACAGTGCGACTTGCGCGGGCACCAGGTGGGATTTGGCGTAGTTCACGGAGAATCCCAGGTCCGTGAGGAGTTGGACGGTCCTTGCCGTGTGGACCACGGCGAGCTCCCTCGTCTTGGCGCGGATGAGCCAGTCGTCCAGGTAGGGGTAGACGTGAATCCCCTCGCGGCGCAGCTGCGCCGCCACCGGTGCGAGGCACTTGGTGAAAACCCTGGGTGCCGACCGCAGTCCGAAGGGAAGGGCTTTGAACTGGTAATGACGCCCTTGGACCACGAATCTGAGGAATTTTCGGTGCCCCTTTAGGATGGGAATGTGGAAGTAGGCATCCTCCAAATCCAACGACGATAGGAAGTCTCCTTCCTCCAGCTGACCCAGGACGTGCTGGAGGGTGACCATCCGGAACTTCTGCGCCTTGATGAACTTGTTCAGGCGTCGCAGGTCCAGGATGGGGCGCCATCCTCCCGTCTTCTTCTTCACGAGGAAGTAACGCGAGTAGACTCCGGAGCCCCGAAGCCTCTTTGGGACGAGTTCGATGGCGCCCTTTCTGAGCATCGCCTTTACCTCCAGGAGAAGTTGAGGGACGTGAAGTTCTTTCCTGGCCACGGGGGGGACGCGCGGGCACCTTCTTTGAAACTCGAGCGCGTGGCCCCGGGCCAGGGCGTCCAGCACCCAACGGTCGGTGGAGATGGACTCCCACACGCTGACGAAGCCCGCCAGCCGGCCTCCCACCGGGGTGCTTCGGTGGGGGCCCGACCCCACGGCCGGTTCAATCCTGCTTGGACGCGGCCTTGCCGCCTTGGCCTCCTTGGCGACGACGGCGGGGGCCGCCAGACTTGCCTCGTCCTCTGTAGGCCTCTTGCGACGACGAGCGGGCCGCTTGACGGTAGGAAGCGAAACCGCCGCCGGAACCTTTGGAGGCGCCCTTGCCTCCGCCGCTCCGAAAGGGCGTCCGCCGTTGCTGCAGCACTCCAAGGGCCCGGGCCGTCTCAGTATCCGCCTTGATGGCCTGAAGGGAATCGTCCACTGTCTTCCCAAACAGGTTGTTCCCGTCGAAGGGCATGTCCAGGACCCTGTTCTGGACGTCCTGCCGAAAGTCCGTAGCCTTGAGCCATCCGCGACGTCGAAGGCAAACGCCGTTGCCCATCTGGCGGAACCCAGTGTCGGCGACGTCCGTCGCCACGGTGATGGCGTGGTCCGAGGCCACCTCACCTTCCTGCAGGATCTCAAGGGCCTCCGCCCTCTTGTCGTCCGGCAGAAAATCCAGCAGGGGAGCTATCTTGTACCAGAGTTCCCTGTCGTAGCGGGCCACGATAGCCAAGGCGTTGGCCGCTTTAATCGTCGTCGCCGCCGACGAGATGACTCTGCGTCCCATGGCATCCAATTTCTTTCCCTCGCCGTCCGGCGGGGAAGTCGACGTGGAGGCCGCACCCCCCCCCGCTTTCTTCCTGGCTGCCGCGGAGACGACGGAGTCCGGGGTAGGCTGCGCCCGGAGGCATAGGGGGGCCGAGTCCGGGACCCGGTACTTTTTCTCGTACCGGTCTCTTTTCGCTGGCGTCGTGGAAGGGTTCTTGAGGAGGGAAAGGCCCTCATCCCAAATGTCGTCCAACAGAGGCACTGCGAGGACCGTCTTCCTCTTGGTCTCGCGCCGTTGGTAAAGGAAGCCTTCCTTTTTCTTCTCCTCAGGGCAGAGTTGGAAAAGCTCGGATGCCCTGGCGATCATTGAGTGGAACGATCCAATCTCGTCGGGCGGAGAAGCCCTGGGGGGAGGCGACGACGGAAAATCCTCGTCGTATGCCTCGTCGTCCGTACCCGTCGCTGCCGTGTCAGTCCCCGTATCATCCCCTCGGGTGGACGGGGAGGAGGGCTGGACGGGGCGCGATGGTTGAAAAGGAGGCGGTGGATGGATCCTTCTTTTCTTGGTAGGGGGAACACCAGAAGGTCCCGGTTCTGGATCCCCCGACGGGAGAGGTTCCTCCGTCGGTAACGGTAGTCTCGTCCTTATCTCGGAGCATAAGGACTGTATAGCCAACAAAATGGCCGCTGAGTTGTCTTGCGGCGCTGGCAGAGGGGAATCCGACGGGCGAGCAGGGGCCCCGTCGGTATCCTCGACGATGTCGTCGTCGTCACCTGCGTCGGGGCCCATTCCGACGGGCTGGTCTTGTTCCACGCCTAGGCCGTGGCTTAAGACCTCGATCAGTTCCTCTTCTGAGGTTGAGGCCGAATCTACGACGACGCCCTGCCCCCCCTTCTTCCCCACGGAGGGTTTCACGGGGGTCCTATCGATGGGCACGAAAGAAGACTCCCTCCGAGGAGGCAGGGAGATTCTGGGCCCCGAGGCCGCCACCACTGGTGCAGCCTCCACAGGCTGGGCCAGGGCCGCCGCGACCGTTTCGATAGAGGGCTTGGTCGAATGGATCAAGGCCTTCACCACCTTAGGTGCGCTCACCGCCTTATCCTTGAGGGAGGGGGCACTGCCACGCTCCTCCTCTGCCTTAGAGCTCGACCGGGGTCTCTCCAGGAGCTTCGCCGGGTGCTCGGCCTTCCTCTTACCCGACCCAGAGCGTTGGCTCGTGGTTGATGGTGCCGGGGAGGGTGCGCCCTGCCTGGCGCCCGTAGAGCCCGACCGTTCGGCGCTCCCGGTGCCAGCGGACTCGCGGTGCTTGGCCTTATGTTGGGCCCCCGTCGCCGGGGCGCCCTCAAAGGTCTTAGAAGACCGCTCAGATTTCTTCTTCTTCTCGCCAGACGGGCTCTTACCCTCCAGCCAGCTGGCGAGACGTTGATGGCGGTCCTTCATGGTCCGTTCCGACATGTTGCCGCAAAACGCACAGTCCTTCTCCACGTGCGTCTTGTCCCCATGAAGGCAGTAAAGGCAGAAAGAGTGTTCGTCCTCCTTGAAGACGTTCTGCAGCTGGCATCCAGGGCAGGCCCTGAACAGCTTTCCGGGCGTCGAGCTTCCCTTCTCCTGGGCCATCTCCGAGACCGGGCCTGAGAAGCTTCTGGAGTCCTCCGAAGTGTAGCTCGACGAAATCTTCACCCTTGAGGGGCACAGATGAATCCGACACGGGTCCCCGTTGATCGGATGTAGGATCGGTGGAGCTTGAGGCTCTTTTGACCGAAAGAATCGAAGTTTTTGTGAAAAAGCGCGAAAAAATAGCACTAACGCTCGAGAGCAATAGCACGAGGATCCCAACACATGAACGTGCGGTAAAAATCTGAAGATGGCTGCCAGAGGCGGTGCTTAGGTAGAGGGCAGTCATTGGCTGTGGTCAGTATGACGCAGAGACCAGTGATTGGTTATTACTACGAAAGACAGATCAGAAACGAAACTGATACTGGTTTTTTCTTTACCGAGGATTCCCAGCCTGACGACGGGGAATATTCATGAGCATGTGAATCCATGCCAGACCCCATGCTGGAGAACTGTGATGCCCGGTACCGTAGAGGGGTGCTCCACTATTTGGTTGACTGGAAGGGGTACCCGGCCTGTGATCGTACCTGGGAACCGCGCCAGCACGTGCATGCTCCCCGGCTGATACGTGAGTTCTACGTACGGTTTCCCTGGAAGCCTGGGGCCCCGGGTCTTCCTGGGAGGGGGCATAGTGTCATGTCACGCGGGAGACTGGGGTCTGCCGCTCCCATTTCCTCCTGGCGAGTCTACCCGCGCGTTCGCGTCTGGGGACTCGCCGGGAGGGGAGCAACGGATTACAGGGCCGGCGGCCTTCGGCGCATGCGCGGAGGTCCTCTCTCTCGGTTCCGCGCATGCGCCGTGGGGGCTTGCCTTCCAAGCCTCGTTCTGGGTTCGCCGGCGCCCGGAAACGGAACGGTTTGCGTTCCAGGCCTCTCGGGCGCCGGCGGCCCATAAAAGAGGCCGCGAGTCAAAGCGGGCCGCGTCTCAACGCGGTTCGCTTCGCTTTCCTCGTTGTTCCTGCCCAGCCTTACCTGTGGCCTGTCCTGGGCCTACCTGCCTCCAGCCTTACCTGTGGCCTGTCCTGGGCCTACCTGCCTCCAGCCTTACCTGTGGCCTGTCCTGGGCCTACCTGCCTCCAGCCTTACCTGTGGCCTGTCCTGGGCCTACCTGCCTCCAGCCTTACCTGTGGCCTGTCCTGGGCTTACCTGCTTGCCTCCAGCCTTACCTGTGGCCTGTCCTGGGCCTGCCTGCCTCCAGCCTTACCTGTGGCCTGTCCTGGGCCTGCCTGCCTCCAGTCCTTACCTGTGGCCTGCCCTGGGCCAGCCTGACTCCAGTTCTTATCCGGGTCCTGTCCTGGGCCTGCCTGCCTTCAATCCTCACCTGGGTTCGGCCCTGGGCCAGCCAGCCTCCAGCTACTACCTAGGTTTTGCCCTGGGTCAGTCTTCCCTCAGCCCATTCCGGAGTTCTGTCCTGAGTCATCATTGTGTAGAGGGGACTTATCCCACACTAGCCTGCATTCCCCTGTTCCATCTTGGGCACGTTCCTACAGTTCTCTAATTGGCCAGACAACTAGTTCCAACTGTCCTCACTCTTTCCTGTCTTGCCTGACTCTGAATCTCATCCTGTGTACCATTGGAACTATCTGCACCAGCCAAGCTCCTTTGCCTACTACGAATACCTTTCTGCTACACTGGTCTATCTATCGACTGTCGCTGCACTGAGGTTCTTGGAAGATTCATGGTCTGGACAACAAGCTCTACCTGGACTATGGTTCCCTCCATTTGAGCCTACATCCTCTTGTCACGCTTACCTGGGAGAGTGCCTTTGTGACATTGGGGGTTGGTCCATCCTTCACCCAGTTCCTCATTTGGGTGGTGGAGAGGCTGATTCCTCGTGCCGCTATCTCATCAGTTCCTGGACTCCAGACTGGCGACCTCTGCGAGACCAACCACCAAGACTACAGGTACGCGGTCCTCTCGGGCCAATCAGCTTGACAAATATACCCATGGCTCCGCAATACACTAATGCCAGAATGGGGTAAGATTCTTTCTTGGAAGGCGATAGAAAGGCCTGAAGAATCAAGCTTATTTGGTCCAGGAGAGTTCAAGGAAGGAATTGATGTGGAGCAGACATCATTCTCTCGAAACTGTGCCCCATCTAGGACCGATAGCTGGCGTTTCCCGAACGCTGTGGAGGAGCTATAGGGCACTCTCTGACAAGATGTTTATCAGAGGCGCAGTACATGCAGAGACCAGAGTGGATAGGGCGCATTCTTTCTTGTGGGATAATGGGTCCACGGAATGCTCCCAGTTGCATGGGTTCTGGATCTGAGGTCGGAGAAACTGCGGGTTCTGGGCTAGAAGGGTGGTCCAAGACAGCCTTTTGGAAGGATGATTTCGACTTCTTTTTCTCTGCCTTTCTTTCCTGGATTCGAAAATCAATTTGCAAGGAAAGGTCAAAGAGGGCCTGGAAGGAATTAGGGCGAGCTACCCTACCTAGCTTGTCCTTTATTTCTTCATTCAAGCCTCTGCGAAAGAGAGTGAAACTAGCCTCTTGGGACCAATCAGCTTCCTTCATAAGTTGTTTGAACCGGGTGACATAGGTAAGCATATCCTGGGATCCTTGTCAAAAATCAAGTAGACGTTCCTGAGCGCTGTAAACCTGCTCAGGACGATCAAACCTGGCCTTTAGGGCTTCCACGAATCCATCGTAATCATCCAGGAGGGCGTCGCCCGAATTAAATAGGGGAGTTGCCCAGGTTAGTGCGTTACCAGTGAGGTGGGATATCATAAACCCCACCTTTGCTCTAGGGGTGGAAAAGTAGTAGGGCTTGAAGGTGAAATGCAAAAAGCATGAATCAAGGAAGGCACGAAGGGTCTTAGAGCCATCATATTTGTCCACCACTCCTCCCAATAACACACTTTCCTTTGTAGCAGAATCATGAGAGAATACCAGCTGCTTTAAGGCAGCGTTCTCAGCCTTAAGGTTTTGAACTTCTGTGGTGAGTTTCTGCATGCCTCGCATGAGGTCTTGAACCGCGGCTTCCATCCCTGTGTCCGTATCGATTTTTAGGCGTCTCAATCTGTCACAAGTCTCTCCCCTTCTCACCTGTCTTTCCTGTTTGCTTACGACCTTCTTTTGTGACTTCCTCCGCACGGTCTGGGATTTATATAAGCCCGTGCGCGGGTCTTCAGATTCCAGCGTGCTTCGTTCAGACTGTCCAGGACGGAACCAGGAAGGAACAATGTCCGCGTGAGGAGGCACGGAAACCGTGGCTCGAGCGCGGGCGAAAATCCAGGAAATTCAGTAAGTTTGAGGGATGAAAGGAAAGGAGGAAGAATCAGGGAACTGGGAATAGAGAGATCAGGAAAATAGCCCCGAGCGAACTCCGGCAGCACACGTCCAGCTACGGCGAGCAGTAGCGTTGAGACGCGCAGAGCCGTGGGGGCGTGTCTGTTTTGTAGAGCGTGTAACGCAGAGTCTGGCAAGCAGTGTTCCGCATCAAGCGGCCATGTTGGAAGGATTACTCCCCTATGTGTCAGGGACCACAAAGTCCAGAAGGGACGCAGACGGCGGTTCATGACATATAGGGTTTGGTTGTCCACCCGGCACCTCCACTTGCCTGGCTGTCGCAAGCTCCTCCCCAAATTTGTAGGTCCCTACAAGATTACCAGAATAGTAAATCTGGTTGCTTTCCAATTGTCTCTTCCCGCCTCCTGGGGAGTACACCCAGTGTTCTACGTTTCCCTCATTAAACCCTTCGTTGAAACCACTAGAGCAGTTTTGCCCCCCAAACCCGTGGTTCAGGACGGTTCGGAAGAATATGAAGTTAATGCTATTCTGGGTTCTCGCATCTCTCATGGCCGCCTGTTCGATTGGTTGGGGTATGGCCCCGAGGAGAGGTCCTGGGAACCCGCTACTGATGTCCATGCCCCGCTCCTGATTTCCAATTTCCATAGGGAGAACCCGTCCAGCCCACAAGGCCGTGGGCCATTGGCGGCGGGGGGTGTGGGTGTGGGGGAGGGTGGGTTCAGCCTTGGTTCATTGACTCTGTCATCCTTGCTACAGGTGCTGCTGGTGTGCTAACTGGTTATTTTCATCCTGTCTTGTCTGTCCTACTTACCAGTCCCCCATAAGGAACAGAATTACATTCATTCACCCAGTCCTCCCTCAGTTCCATCCGCTGCTATTCCAACTGGTAGGTGATTGTTTTTTCTTTGTCCCTAAGTACTGTAGAGTGTGTCATTGGCCAATTCCCTTAACCTGCATATTCTTTTGCAGCAGCCACTCGGAGGACTCGGTGTTCCTGTTCCATCCACCACCTGTGGCTCTAATCCTCATACAGCGATTGGATTCTATTCTTCGCCGTTTGTTGCTTATGGATGGAGGCCCATTTACTCCACGCTACAATCAAGTCTTAACAGCAGCTTCTTCACAGGTGAGACTGACATTGGTATCAGATGAGAGAGCCAGGGTTGGCTGTTCCACATCGGGGCCACCAGAATCATTGTAACTGGTTCCTGGTGCATCTTGTGTTACAACCTGCTATAAACGTTGGTCTTTGTGGCATCGCGGCAGGACGTGCCGTTCCGCATTTGTGAATCCCCCCAGCATGGTGGCGTATCTTTCTTGCTATTCTTTGAGTGCCGGTCTAGTTGTTTCACGCACTTCTCAGACGTCGCCAGCGGGTCATATGACCGGATATAAGGAACCGATTGCTTTGCCTCCGCGCGTCGCTACTCCTTTAGCCCAGACGCTTCGTAAGTGATCGCCTTCTAGGGATCTTTACTCTCAGACTTGTGTTTGATTGCTAACTCTTTTCCTCTTGTGTACTTTAGCATTGAATCTTCCAGAATTCAGGGATTCTTTGATTCCAACCGCCGAGACCCCTCTGCAGTGCATCTCCGGACCTCTATCCGAATTCAGTCCAAGCGCTTTCATTCTATGGTACTTACTTTAAGGTCCTTTCCTCTCCTCTCCTCTCTTCCTAGCCCCGCCATTCTGCTACTATTCTACTAACCATCCTCCTCTTCCGTACCTTCCAGGAGTTTTCCTTCCATGCCTTCCGAGTTCCTGGAGTGCAATTTGTCTGCATTATAACATCCAAGGCAGATATAGGTAGGCGCAGGGTTCTGGGGGACTCTCCTCTTCCGACCTTTACCTCTCTTCATCAGCTCTTTCTCATTTCTACAGAACTCTTCCCATCCGAACTCGTGCTTCAGCATCACAGTTCCCGCAAGATTCCATACATTGAATCCAGCCCAGAACCAGTGTCTTCAGTGCCGCGCAGGGTTTTATTCCCATAGAGGGTTTCCCTGGGGGCACAGTCCTCCCTTCTCCTGGTTGTTCAATCCGGGTGGGGAGTGATTGGGCTTATAGGGAAGCCTTCACAGTCATCAGCACCTTTGCCCTTCCTGTTTACCGATGGATTGGAAGGTTAGTGCGATCTTCTTTATATCTCTAACTGAGCTATTCGCTATTTAGATAACATCTTGTCCACTATCTTAAGTAGTGGAGTCAGGGGAGAAAAGCACAGACATATTTCCCTGACCATGTTATCCAGGGTCCGTTCCCGTTGATGCGGTTCTGCGGGTACCTGGGGGCGTAATCTGGGCATTGTGCATTCTCCAGAGTCACAAACAAGTCGATCTCTGGGAAGCCCCAGTCTGCGAAGACGTTGAGAACAATGTCTTCGTGCAATCACCACTTGTACTCTACGGGTAGTGGGAAGTCTCTGCTCAGCACGTCCACCAGAAGATTGAGTTCCCCTGGAACGTGTTGTGACAGGAGGAACATCTTGCATTTGAGAGCCCATTTCTATATGTTCTGTGAAAGTTTGGATAGCCCTGGAGAGTGAGTGCCCCCTTGCTTGTTCAGGTAATACATGGCCGGGGTACTGTCCGTGAGGACTAGGACTGTCTTTCCCTGGAGGTGTGTTTGAAAGGCCTTCAGGAACTTGAACACTGCTAGCAGTTCCAACAGGTTTATGTGGTTTGATGCCACTGCTGGGGGATCAAATGCTATGCGCCGTCTGATGAATGAGGTGAGGTCCCCACCCCATCAGAGATGCGTCTGTGGCGAGAGTGGCTTCTACTGCAGGGCTGGTGAAGGTCTTCCTGGGCAAGAGGTTTTCCCTTGACCACCACTGCAGAGAGAGACCAAGGGTTGCTGAGACAACCACTAGATCGTCCCATTGTCGGCTGGCCTGTCACCACTGGTTTGAGAGCCACTCTTGCATGGGGTGCATGCGTAAACGTGCATGTGGGACTAGATAAATGCAGGAGGCCATCATCCCTAACAGTTGCATGGCTTTGCATATGGTCACCTCCTGATTGGCTACATAGTGAGGGATCTGGAACAGCATGTTTTGAACCCTCTCGTTGGAGGGGAAGACAAGCCCGTCTTTGGTCCGAATTAGAGCCCCCAGAAATTGCTCGACTTGGCTGGGGTCTAGGCTGGACTTTTTCTCATTGATCGAGAATCCCATACTGAAGAGGAGATCTACAGTGTTCTGGGTATTTGATAGGCACGTTCCGAATGAATCCCCTGTCATTAGCCAGTCGACGAGGTAAGGATAGACTGGAATGGACCGCCTGCGCAGGTGAGCCTCTACTACCACCAGTACCTTTGTAAATACCCTTGGGGCTGAGGCAATGCCGAAGGGGAGAATCTTGAACTGATTGTGCTTGTTCTCGATCATGAACCTTAGGTACTTTTTGCGCTGGCAACATTGAAATATGAAAGCATGCAGCTTTCATATCTAGTGTTGCCATGTAATCCCCCTGTGTCAACAGAGGGATTACTTCCTGAAATGTTGTCATTCTGAACTTTTGTGGCTTGAAAAATGTGTTCGCTGGGAGCAAGATTAACACAGGGCGCATGGTGAGATCCTTTTTGGGTACAAGGAAGTACACTGAATAAATACCCTATTTTACCTGATGAATGGGGACTTCTATGGCGCCTTTTTTTTCAGGGATCTGCACCTCTTCCATCCGAATCTGCAGGTGTGCTGGCGATAGACGTACGTGTCTTGATGGATGGTATCGAGTTGGCAGGTGGAACTCGACACAATAATCCTGGGTGACTGTCTTCAGCACCCACTGGTCTGAAGTTCCAATGCGTGATGTTAAACGTCCCCCGACCAGGGAGGCATGGGAGGGGACCCGGACTGGTCAGTCATTTGGGAGCAGAGGCCGGGGAGCCTCTTGGGGAGGAGTATCTGCCCCTGCCTTTGCCTCTTAGTTGTCTCCTCTGCTGGTCTTGGTTGGTGCCAGCTGCGCCTTGTGCAGAGGACCATGAGGTACCTCCTGTGCCATACTGGTTGTGTGGAGATCGGGAAAAAGACTGGCCTTGAAAGGAACGGCGAGAGTTTCCTCCATGTTGTTGATAAGGTCTAGCAGTGATCTGGTGCTCTTTCTCCGCCATCTCCAAGGCATCATCCACAGCCTTGCCAAACAAATTTGTGTCTTCCACCAGTTTGTTTATTAAGGAGGCCCGCGTCTCCGGCTTAAACCCTGAGTTCTTAAGCCAGGCATGCCTTTTGAGAAGAGTGCCTTGGGCCAGAGTGCACCCCGCCGTCTCTGCAGCATCCAATGTATTTTTTAGGTTGTTATGGGTCACCCGTTTCCCTTCCGGGAAAATCGCCGGTAGGCGTGATTGCACCAGTTCAGGGACTTCTTGGAGGCCTTTATGAAGCAGGGTCCACTGCACTACAACTCGCAGGAAGGGTTAAATTATTAGCAATTCTTGTTGAATATGCTGCCGAAGTGGTGATGTGTTTACCAAGGGTGTACAATTTTTGTAGTCTTTGTCCGGGGGTGCTTCTGCAGTAGATAGTGTGACCCCAGCCCTCTTCCTGGTGGTAATGACAACCAGGGAGTCTGGAGTGGCATGCCCTCGGATGTACAACGGGTCAGAAGGAGAGGCGAAAACAATTTCTCCACCCGAGGTTTCGTGAGGTGGGGGAGGGGGTTGAGTCGGATTTTGGTAGCTCCTTGAGCGGTTGGGCGTGCCACGCTCTCGACCTGCACCTGGCTTGTTAGTTCGCACACATTGTCAATTTTCACTCTTCATTGTTCGCGCAAATGGCGTGGGTCAGTGTTAGCGCTTTTGTTTTCCTCATATGACATTTTTACAGCTGCCCGTTTTCTCCTGTCAACGGGAACCTGAATTGCCGTACATTTTATTGGCCATGATTCAACTGCTTAATGCAGTCAAAAATATAAACACAGGGGCTACAAGGTTCTCTCTCCCTTTCAGTATAACTGTGGTTAAGCTGCTTACGGCTACTCGTATAGCTTTGCCGGAATTACAAACAGACAGACACAGATACAAACTTAGCCCTTTGCACTTGATCTGTGAGTGACGGGGGCTGCAAGGTTTTCCTCTCCCCTGCCAATTAGGTGGTGCAGTTGAAAGGCGAGTTAGCCTGAAATCGGACTATAACGAACTGACTCCGCTTTAGGGAGCCGCAAGGATTTCCGGCTGCTGGTAGGTTGGCTGCGAGGTTGATAAGGAAAAGAACCCATAATGCACTACAGTTATTAAAATGTGGTATGATTTTAGAGTTTAAAGATTTTGCGACTTTTATGAACTTAGACGTTCTTTTGTAGTGATATTTATACATATTCCCTTCCTTATTTTTGATTTTTAGTAAACTGATTAGGACCCTTGTTCTCCCTATCCAGAAGCACCACTAGTTGTGTGCTTGTGGAATCTGCTTTGTTAGTCGTTGTTAGGCTGCTGGACGGCTCAGGTGGTGGGCCATTGGGGATTGCTGGCTTGTGTTGACTAGAGGGCATACAGCCACAGGTTAAATCGTTTTTATCAGATTTTCTTGGCAAATAGTCTGGATTCACACTTACACTTAGGAGCATATTGAATATTTGATTGTAAAATTGTTTATACATTTTTGTCTGTTAAATGCTGGGATGGATTTTCAGTATCATATATTTATTTGGAAACGGTTGGACGCACAATTAGTGTTGCATACACCACATACAGTATTTGAGGGAACATATTGTTTATGTGGGTCTGGCGGGGAAATAATTGAAGATATATAGACTATACAACCTTACTGCATTGATCTATTGAGAAAATAGAAATGGAATTCACTGCTCTCAGTGGAGTAGGGAAAGTTTGAGATAACACAGAATTGCTGTGGCCTTTTTTAACGGTGGTAAAGTATAAACAAAGATGGCTCCGAAGTTAAGATCTCAGAAAGGGAAAAGGAATAAGGGCACAAAGGGTGCAACACCTGTCAACAATACTACAAGTCAAATGACTAGGGGGAAGACCAAAAAAGGGGAACTCGAACCCCCGAAGTTGGAGCAACCAAGAAGTTTGGAATTTTTGACCAAAAATAAGATTGGGAAGGAATGTGGAAATGATGGATTGGCCCTCCAATCTGAGAATAGTTCTATGGTTAATAACAACTCCTTTCTAAACCTTGCAAGGATTTTAGGTGGCAATCTATGGGGCTGCAGACAGGAGGGAGTCCCCACCTGAATACTAATTACTTGCTTACAAATCTGCAGCACGACAATTCAATGGGGTTCTCCATGGGTGGGGGCAGTTCACTTACTAATAAAAGCATGGAGCATGATGCAGAGATGAATAACATGATCGGAACAAATTTGTCCATGACCCCTGATTTAGAGAAGTTGGTGCAAGAAAATACTTCGAGAGAAGATATAGAATCAAGATCATTGTGTGATTCGAACTCAGTTGAGGACTATACTTTAAATATAAAAGAAAAAAATGGACTCTTTGATAACGACAGTGGATATTCTATTAGGTGTTTGCACTAAGATGATGAATGAACAACAGTCACTCAAAGATATGGTGGTGGTGTTGAACGAAAATATTAAAATAAGTAGTGTGCAATCACCTGATGAAAACCATGGAGAATATGGTGAAGTTAAAGAAAGTACACAGGTGGTCATGGCAGATGAGCAGAGTGCATTATGTATGTTGGTAAATGAAGTTAAAGGGGATAAAAAGAATGAGGATATTGAAATGTTGAATTCACATACTAATAGAGCAGAGTTTGAAAGTAGTAGAATGTTAGAGGTAGGTGGTGAAGGGGAAGTGACTCATTCCCAAGGATATAAAAGAAGAGTACATGGTAAAAGAAATTATAAAAAGGGAAATAAAACCAAAGTATTAAAATCCAGAAAGAAGAAAGCAAGCAAAAAGAATAGCATCGGTTTAGCTCAGACGGTACGACGTCCTTTCGTCGCGGGATGTTTTTTCGCGGGTTTCTTTACTGCAAATTTTTTTCTGAAAAAACTACGTTTTTAGAAAATGGGGGGGGGTTGGGGAGGACCCCCCCAAAAAAATTCAATGAGTTTTTTCGAGAAAAAAAAATTCTGCGAAAAAACATCCCGCGATGAAATGACATGGAACCAGCTCAGACCTTCTTAAATGATATGGAATGTATAGAGGTGGCAAATAGGTTTGAGCTCAATTTGTGGGGTGAAAAAAAGCAGAGATCAAAAGAGGGGTGCAAGAAGAAATGGCTTAAGAGTAGGGGTAAGACGGATGCCCCGAAGAGGGAAGCCCTTGCAGTAGTAATAGATGATAAAAGCGACCAATGCAATGTACCTACAGTAGTAATTGTTTACAAAAGTGATCAATGTGAGGTACCTGCTGTCACAGTTGTGGAAAATGCTGAATCACTGGAAGACAGTGATGTGGGGATAAGCTTTCTCGATGTACCGATAAATGTGGAAAGGGTAGTATTAAGCCCTAGAGAAAAGGAGCTACATAGGGGTGAAATTGAGGGATTGGCGATGAGCAGCAGTAGAAATGTAAAAGAGAAAATAAATGCGGGCAAAAAGGGGGAAGAAGATGTAAGGGTGATTAATAAAGGGAATAGTATTAAAATAATAGAAAAAGCCCCCAAGGATGATTACCCTTATTTAAATTGTAGCTGGTTGCTTAAATGCCTCCACAAAATACCTAAATTACAATGCATTAGACCCTTAGATATAGAAAGGGTTATTCTACCGGAGGTTGGAATCTCAAGAAAATTGGTCCATCATACAATTTGGTACAGAAGTCATTGTGGAATTAATCTATGATAATTTGAGAGAGTTTTGAACTAAAGATTTTGAAATGATTGTATGCAATAACATTGGGAATTGTACAGAAGTTAAAAGCAGTAATCTGGTGCAATTAATAAGGACTGATAAGAGGCAGCTAAACAGTGATGAAATTGAGAGATGGATCCCTGACGAGAATTGCATATTAGAATGGTGAGATAAGCAGGAGGAACTAGCATTAACCATAGTTTCTGGGAATAGTAGGGGATTCCACTCAAATATGCATAAGGACAGTATTGCCCTTTCGAAAAGAAGTGATATTTTCAACCTGCAAGAAACCTGGGCACAGGGATCAATATTCATAGGTGTGTATAATATCCTGACCAACCCCGCAAAAATTGGTGAAAGAGGGAAACCTAAGGGAGGGCTATGTGTAGGGGTAAAAAACCCATTAATAGTCAGAGATCATGGTAAATGTGGCAATTCTGAATATGACATGTGTGTTGTTATAGGTAATTATGACTCTGATGAGGAAATGTTTATTGATAAACTTATACTCACGCCTGGGGGGGGCAACCTGATGGAGATAGGGAAGATCATAATGGACACCATCGAGGGGTGGCTCTCAGAATCCCCTAATACAATGTGATGATAATGGGGGATTTCAATGCTAAGGTAAGGGGAACAGGATTTGTTGGACAGAAACCAACTTGGTAAAATTTGGGGAAATGTTCAACATCCTACTCATAAGTGGGCAAGAGATAGCCCTCAATGGCCTTAAGGTAATTGGTGATTTATTGGGGATGATACAGATGACAAATTGTAGAATCTTAATAAATAAAAGGACAGGACAAAAACATAGAAATACATATGATTGCCAGATATACACTAAGAAAAAAGAGGTACAGGATGAAATGAAATGGATGAAATGTGATGCGAGTATGAATGATGGTGAAAAAAGACAAAACGTGTGCAATATACGTACGAAACTTAAGAATTGGCTTAAGGCCCATAAGAGTAACGTGCAGAATGCTAATTGGAAAATCGTATTCAGTCTATGTAGAACCCACGATGCAAAAAAAGTTGGTATCTACATAGGCAATAAATATATTACAGAAGAGGAGAATAAAGAGGTCAATGTAATATCAATAGAAAAATGTACAGATTATATATCCTCACTCTATTTTGAGGAAAACAAGTCGATCTCACAAATGGAGATTAGTTGGACTAAAGAAGAAATGATATTCCTCTTTGGACGAGAAGATGTTCTAAAGATTATATAAAATATTAAATATTCTAGGGCTCCAGGGCCAGATAGACTTGCAAATATAGTGATAAAGGGTAACCCTGAAAAATGGGCTACTATTTTGCTAGAACTTTACTCTTGAGTATTGCAATGTGGCAAGATCCCCGACAGCTGGAGAAAGCCCATTTATTCAGATTCATAAAAAAGGGGCAATAACGTGCCCCAAGAATGATCAGCTGTTGGCCATGGCTGAATCTGGCTGTAAGATTGTTTGCTCATTATTATTACAAATGATAAACCAATGGAGTAAATTAAATAAACGTATATCTCCTCTTCAGACTGGATTTAGAGGAGGGTTCAGTACCACAGATAATATGGATACACTGAACTACATTGCCACAGATACCATAAAGAAAAAACAAAATGATATGCCTGTTTTATTGATTCTTCAATTCTTCTTGGGGGAGGACCAAATCCACGCGGTCGACCGATGCACCAGTCGCCGAAAGTCGTAGACGTCCACGAAGCAGCCGTCGAAGATGAAAGTTAAAGACTAGACGACCACCGGTCGTGGGACAAAGAAATTACGAATTTGCAATATATCTCTTTCGAGCTCCGCATAAGGCGACCAACTAGTTGGGCGGAAAAAAACTATCTGAGGGACATTGATGCGTGAAGGATTTTGGGTACACTACACGTCATGTTAGGGATATTGTTACAGACATGCCCATGCCGACATCCCCCCTTTCGATCCTTGAAAGAAAGATGCAATACTCTGCGATTACCACTAGATGTCGGACTATATGCACAGCATGTGATTCTAAGCAGATTAACAAGCATCAGAAATACATATACACCATTAGGAGAAAAGAATTGCATATGAATCAATGAATCCGAGTAGCCGGATGCAAGGAAAAATAGGCAGAACTCTTTAGAACGAACTTCCTTCAATCTTAATTCCAACCCTAAAATGGCATGGGGCCTTGTACCAAAAAAATCACAAGTTTCAAAGTATAGCTTCTTCAGATAAGGTTATTCAGAAATGAAGCAGTGGGTTGTAGTAGTGCTTTTAGAAAGGTTTCAAAGTTAGGTAACTATTTAGTAAAGCTCAGGTAAGTACTGTGAGAATCCGGAGAGTATTCTCACTCCTATTCTCCCTGGATCCTCTTTTCTGGTGGCCAGGGAAAGGCCATTGCTTTTGGATCTTGACGCCGGGGGTGGAGAAGCAAGGGAGGATCACTTGGGTAGAGGGTCCTAGGGGATTGAGAGTGGGGTACCCACAGGCAAGAAATGGTATCCCACTTACCCTATTGACCAACCTACCCCTCCCCCGACATTTATAGCTTATTGCAAAACAGCTCGTTTCATTTTTCCACATCTGACCTGACAGTACTGAGACAAGAAAGAGGAGACTAAGAGTAATGAACACTACAAATTAAATTCACCACTCTGGTACGGGGACGTAGAAGATGCCTGCAGAGTACTTTGAAAGTCAGGCGTGTCCCTTTAACTATGGTCAGGCAAGCCCAATTGGAAATCCAAACCTGCAACCTGTCAAGTGGTTTCAGCTGTATAAAGGGAGAGCCATGGAACAGCAGAGAGAGCAGCAGGGAGGCCTGTGTGGGAGCGACCAGCAGGGGACCCATATCGTGATGAGGCAGTCCTGGTGGGACCGGAGAAGAAGTCAGGACGCTGACCGTTGTCCCCAACAACCTGTGGAGCCGAAGGCAAGTCGAGCCATTAGGCTGGCACAGATGCGGGAGCAACCGTTGCCTAAAGGAGCGGTGAGGAAGGGCTCTGAAGGGCGTGGGCTCTGAAGCACCCGAAATGCGAGCAGGGCTCCCGGGAACTGGCCTGCTCGCCTGGGAAGCAGACTAGAAGCCGCGTAGCAGCCGGAGGAGGAACGCAGAGGACCGGTGAGTGCAAAGAGATGTCACTCAAAGTCGGGGACGCTCCTTATGTTACACATGAGCATCAAAGTGGTGTATAACATGTATTGACTCCCAAAATGAATGAAAACCCAAGCTAAAATATGCATATTGAACTCTGAAATGAATGGAAAGTCGAAAAAGAGTTTAATCATACATACTGAATACTGAACTGAATGAAACATTGAAACAAAGCGAGCCTACACACGTTGAATGCTGAATTGAATGAAACTTTATGGGCACAGAAAATAGTGGATGAAAGCTAAAAGAGAAAGTGCACTTTTTTAAGCAACCTACAGAAAAGAGCACACGTGTGAAGAGTGTGACAGAAATGTAGGGAATACATAGGACCCCCCCTCCAAGTGAACATTTCTGATTGGATAGTGAGGCAAGGCCAAAGACCGGCAAGACGTGTGTAACACATAATGGCAAAGCCAAGAGGCTAACCAGGAGATGCCAGGAGAGTGTGAAACTGTAGATAAAGCCACAAGGCCGACAAAGTGATGGTGAATTCGGACACAGGCAAATACAGTGTGAGCTGAAGAGCCTAGGGTTCCTGGTTGCATGACCTGTGATGGGTGGACCATGTTGTCCGACAAATGCACCTAGACCATAGACCCCTGAATGGAGAAAACCAAAGACATTGTGAAATATACCAAGCAGGAGCACTGTAAGTGAGCTGGTGATGTAAAACAGAAGGAGGGTCAAGTTGGCCCGGATTTATGTTGAACTTTGAAAAACTGAAACAAATATCAATTACTACGTTGAAGTCTTGGGAAAGAGAACCCTGGGACTTAATGAACTGCAAAAACTGTCTTGAGGACGGAGCCTTAACACTCTTCTTTTGAACTGTGTTGTTTTGATCTTGGGGACGGAAAACTACAAAAATTGTATGGACTTTTTTGGTCTTGAACTTGGGGAAGGGATCCACAAGGTGGTCTTGAGACCTTTCATGGAACTTTCTTGAACTTGGGGAAGGGGAGTTGAAAAGGAAGCCAAGAGCTGGAAGAAGCTCAGAACTTTGTGTTGATCACCATTTCTTTGATTATTGACATCCCTACACATTTGTTTAGCTTTAGTTGTGAGAGAAAGCATAGGTTTTGGACACAAAGACTTTTAAATTGAACTCTTTAACTCAGACTTTCCTTCGTTTCGTTCAGGTAGGGAAATCACACCTTAGCATAGGGCAAGGTAGGCTTTCTACCATCCTGAAATTTACTTAAATAAATCATTTTGTTTTGAAATTTGAATCTGTTGTCCGTGTCGTGCCTCATGATGACTTTAAAGTACTCAACTCAATCCTTTCCAATATAGTAGTCCCAGGAAATGTGTTAGGAATACTGTCCCTGCTTGGTCTCTGTTGCAACAGTGGAGAAGAAACACCCTCACAGAGTCTTTAGCCATTCAAGAAGGCAGCGAGTTACATCGCAACGTAGAAACTGATGCCGCCTTTCAGCCTTTTTCAAGATGGCCTCCGGGATTCACTATGCCACGGAGCCCTGTTCTGGACATCCTCATCTGACATAAAGAGAAGCAGGAAGGGGAGCGCCTTGCATCACTTCGAACTATCTCAGCATTAGACGCTGTGGCTGACTCCTAATCTTTGCTCTCCCTATTGTCTTTCTGCCGCCTCAGCACGTGCTTCTCTCTTGCCTTGCCCTAATGCTACCTGTTCCTGGCTGCCTTCTTCTATTCTCCGCTGGCTCCTCCTTCTCATTACTGTGTGTCAGGAGTCTTTACAACTCCTCTCTGTTGTTGTCAGTTTCCTGGCGATCCTTCCTCTGGCTGCCCCTTGGGATATTGTCTTTACTACGCTGCTGTACGATGTTAATCTCAGCTATATTTCTTCGTTATTCTGGGGTTTTTCCCCTATGGGTTTTTTGCCCTTGGGCTTTGCCCATAAAGGTGCACGCTTCTGCCCTGTACCATCGGGCTAAGTGGATGCCTTTTGGGCTTAGCTTTACTACATCACGCAGGACTGAATTCTCTGGACTCATGGACAAGTCTAAGGTTAGTCGCAAACAAGTAAAGCCTTATAGTAAGCGACGCCCACACCATAAAAATTGATTAGAGGCAGCAAGTGATGGCAGCCCTGTAGGATCTTACACAGGATGTACAACACCTACACAATGAAAATGCAACATTATGACAGATTGTTGCAGCAACCCCTGCAAGAACAGAACTATCCCCAGCACCTCCAATGTCAGGGAAATTTGACGGCAACCCTAAGAAATTCAGAGTATTTGGAGACTTGTGTGGTGCAATCTGCCCTTAAACCCTCATTTTTTCCTCTCGGACTGTTCATAGGTCAGTTATATGGTCTCAAATCTGGCTGGAAGCACCTTGGCATGAGCAACACCTTTAGTCATCACTAACAATCAGATATTGGATTCGTACCCCGCCTTTGCCAATAGTATTCAGGTGATGTTTAGCCATCAAGAACTCACGATTACAGCTCAAGAGAATCTCCTAGACATAAAACAGGGCTCTTCGGATCTATTAACCTATATTGCCACCTTTAAACAGATGGCGGCTGAAACAGCCTGGCCTGATGAAGCATTAATCTCTCTCTTTCACTGTGGACTTACAGATGTACTTAAGGATGAGGTTTCCTGAGTGTCAAGACCTCAGAACCAGAAAGAAATGATTGCTCGTCCTTCAAATTGATTTTAGGTTACAAGAACGCCACACTAAGAAACGCAAGCTTTGCCAGAAAAGGCTCTCTGACTGCACGCCAACACACTTAGGAGGAGCCCATGCAAATTGGTACTGCCAGAGGACCCTTATCTGCGGAAGAACGGAACTGTTGCGAAACACTTCGCCTCTGCATGTATTGTGGATCGAACAAACATTTGCTGAATGAGTGTCCAATAGCTCCTCCGTGCCAGGAGGGAAATACCAAACCCCGTCCGTAGTGGGAACCACGGATGGGGAGAAGCTATCTGTTTCCCATGCTCTGCAACCTCAAGATACTCTGATGATAGTTCTTAAATCGGATTTACAATTGCAGGTCACCATCTGTGGGGATGGGGGTATGGATAGGAGCACCGGAGTCACCATTAGTGCAGGGCCTGGGGAAGAAAGGGGTGCTGTGGGAGAAGCGTTGGCGTGCCGCCGGGTGCCGAAGACACTTACTTTTCCAGACACCACGGCCTTGGCCACCGGCACTGCTGCAGCGCCGCCAACTCTCAGGTTGGTCCGGTTCAATGACGCAGAGCGGGACGGGCTCAGGGACCTATAGAACACAAGCCGACCCCTTCCCCTCCGACGCTGGTCGACGGCCAACCTCAGGAACCCGAGCCACATGCACAGACCGGCCGCCTGATGTCGGAGGGGGGAATAGTACTCGGCAACCCACAGCCATAAGCCCCAGGCAGCTCTCCTCACTTGCACAGCCAATGGGCCAAGGAAATACCGCACAGCAATCCAGCCGAAGGAAACACACCAAGACGCCATATGCAGGGGGCGGAGCCTACATGAGGCTTACACGCCGTGCTGCACATGTGGACCGCAGCAGCAACCAGGAAACTGGGGTCTTGGTGGGAAGTCCTATTACAAACAACAGGACAAAGGGAACAGGAAGGGGGATGGCAGCTCTTTTTATAGGGGCAGGGCTCCCAGGGTATCAGCCAATCAATGGGAGGGGGAGAGGACTGGTCCCTGAATGGCCCTCTTACAAGCCTATGACAGAGTAAAAGGGACTGGATGGATGACCTTTTTGTTGCTCATTTCAGGGAGAAGGAGAGGAGAGTGGAAGCGACTGGTGGCCCTATCCGGGCTCAAGTGAGTAGGAGAGGCCTACCAAGGAGTATTTACCCCAGACTTTAAAGCCCCACAGTGAAGTAACTGTGCAAAAGCCTGTGTTTTTTTTTCTATTCTTGAACATTGGCAGTGCCTTGAATAAAGTTTTCTCTAGCATCAATACCGGCTCCTGTCCTGATTTCCAGCCCTTATCGATTGTGGTCCCGCTGGTAACTTCCTTGATGACCAGTGGGCTAGGGAACATCATGTGACCGCAAAATCTACCCCTATTCCCATTCCAGTGGAAGGCGTTGATGGATCACCCTTGTCTTCTGGCCCCATTCTGGAACAAACCTGTTGATGCGACTTTCTTCGCACTCGGAAATCATTAGGTTTGACCTAATCAAAGCTGCGCATTAGGCATTCATTGGCTTCCACTGTACAACCTCTTTGTGAACTGGACTGCTGGCACTATGTTTATGGGCTCTGAATACAGCATATTGCATTGCCTTCAAAATGGGGCTATCAGATTTCAGACTCCCCTGGAAGATTGCTCAATCGAGCTCCTACCTGATATACAAGTACCTTTTGGTAGAATGTATATCTCATCTGTGCCTGAAAAGGAGGCCTTAAGTTCCTATCTACAGACCAGTTTACAAAACTGGTTTGATTACCGAATCGAAGTCACCCGCGGACGCCTCAATGTTCTTCATACCCAAAAAGAATACCTCAGAATTGATTAAATAAGATCAATGTGAAGGATAAATGTTCCCTTTCCCTGATTGCTGACATCTTGGAGGCTGTCCGAGGGGCATCTAATTTCACTAAGTTGAACCTTCGAGGTGCATACCATATCCTCCGGATTATAAGTGGCGACAAGTGGCAAACATAATTTTGCACTCCCTTTGGCTACTACGAATACCGTGTCTTGCCCTTCAGATTGGCCAACGCTGCAGCCGTTTTTCATCAATTTATGGATCACCTTTTTGCTGACCTGATCTTACATTCAGTAGTCGTGTATTTGGACGACATATTGATCTTCTCCAACAAACTTCAGGAACATTGAACCCATGTGACAGAAGTCCTGACACAGCTTTTAAACAAGTTGTATGCCAAACTGGAAAAATGCTGTTTTCATCACTACTCCATTGCCTTTTGGGGCTTTATTCTCTTCTCGTAGGGGGCGTGTATGGATCCCTCTAAGGTCCAGGCTATCTTGCAATGGAAAGAGCCCAAATCACCCAAGGACATACAGAGTCTTTTGGGTTTCGACAATTTTTATAGAAAGTTTATCCCCAACCTTTCTTTGTTGATATTACCTCCAACAGCCCTTTTGAAGAAGGGAGCTTGTTTTCTTTGGAACATCTCAGCAGGAATGGCATTTCAGGACCTTAAGAATCACTTTACAAGAGCACCCATTATACGTCTCCCGGATCAAGACAGGCCCTTCATCTTGGAAGCAGATGCATCAAATGCAGCTATTGGAGCTGTGTTAAAAGCTATTGAAGACAATTGTGAGCATCCTATTGCCTACCTGTCTAAAACATTGTCCTCCTCGGAGCAGAATTATACAGTTCTGGAAAAGTAACTCCAGCAATTAAGAAAGCCTGCACAGAATGGCGACATCTGCTTCTGTGTTCAAGACATCAGATCACGGTGAGAACAGACCATTGTAATCTAAGCGTGTTACAACAATGCCAAAACAGCAGGCTGGCCTGCTGGACTTATTTTCTTTCCCTTTATGACATCCTGTTCACATTTCTGCCAGGGGTAGATAAACAAATGGCGGATGCTCTCTCCGCACAGATTCCGATAACGGAATTCAGCTCCCTAAAGAAAAACTGCTACCCAAAGCTTCCTTTCTCTTTGTGGTTTCTACCTTTGTGCAACGAGTAAGACAAGCTACCAGCCCTCTAGATCCCGCAACGTTTACCACCATAAAAAAGTAAGCGTTGCTTGAGGAACAAGGACTACTGTTTTTCGATCAAGCCCTCTACAGACCCACCACTGACTTGCAAAAAGAAGTACTTCGGATGTGTCATACCACCAAAACTGCAGGACATGGAGGAATTTGGGTTACCCTGGAAAACATCAACCGGCATTTCTGCTGGCCTAAACCTCCTTACGAAGTCCGAGATTACGTTTCTGCTTGTGTAATCTGTCAACAAAGCAAAGACCTGCATGGCTCTCTTTTGGGAAATTAACTTAGCCTCCCTTACATTACCGCCCTTGGCAACACATCAGCACTGATTTAATTGTCGATTTACCTCTTTCCAATAACCAAATCGCAATAATGGTGACAATAGAATCCCTCACAAAGGTGGCTCATTTCTGTGCTCTTCCTCAAGTTCCAACCGCCCAACACATGGCAGATGTCTTTATCCAGACCATTTATCGTCTCCACAGCTTACCCACCACCCTATTATCCGACTGGAGACCTCAGTGTACCTCCACCTACTGAAAGTTAATATCCAAGAAACTCGGTATACAAAGAGCACTAACATCAGGCTACCACCCACAGTCAAATAGTTAGACAGAAAGATCAGTCACTCGAACAGTACTTGCAGTGTTTTTCATCCCCTTCATATGAGAATTGGTTGGATCTGCTTCCATTTGCAAAATATGCCTCCAATAACTCAGTCCATACCTCCACTGGTCTCAGTCCCTTCTTCTGTACCTACGGATTTCATCCAACCTGTGCGCCCATGGTTACACCATCCGACACCAAGCTACCAACCTTAAACTTGTTGACAACATAAAAGCAGGGGGACCAGTTATACTATGGGAAGAGGCTTAAATTGTTTTCAAAACAGGACTACTTCTTACCCCTCCCTTACCTACAGACCTCTTAGCGGTGATACTCTTACAATGCTATGTTAGATTAAGCAATATACATTCCAGATACCACTTCTTACAAATATATAAATGTATTCATAATATTTCCATACAGTCAAATAAAACCGAATCACGGTATTTGTACATAAAACACTGACTCAATACCAAAATTCATTCATATCAAAAAATACCATTTACTAACAATACATATAAAAAACCTTTTCTGTAAGTGGTGTGATATTGTCATTTATAACACATCTGCTTTGTAAGTACAGTTCTTCTATTCCTGTTTTTCAAAATTTGATTGAAATAAAAAACATGTGAAAGAACCACAGGGTCCACTTATTATACACGGGACACCTGAATGGAACTAATAGACAACTTGTCATTCAAGTTGTCTGATTTGTCTACACGTGTTTCAGCCCTTTTATCTGAATACGTATGTTAAAACGTTTCGAACAGATGTTGACTGGGCTTTCGTCAGGACAATACTTCATATATAAACGACGTGATCGATGAACCCAACTGATTTCAAAGTTGACACACTTATTCTTGAGAAGGGTGAGGGTGGGCAATGTGAACCAATTTCTTCTGTTACTTAAGTTCACTTCAGAGAGAATGGCACTTCTTTGTTGCACGGATCACCATGGCTTCTTTTAGATGTTATTGTAACTTCTGCAGACTGCTAGATGGATCTTACTATTATTCTCCTTTCCTTTAAGTGCACGGCTTAAACATGCGATCTTGTAAAACTCTTGCTGTGTTATTCGGCTCCAACACGGATTACACCGCAAGAGTTTTACAAGATGGCCGGGATTTCCCCAGGATCCGCTACTCCACAGAGCCCTGTTCTGGACATCTTCCGACATAAAGAGCAGCAGGAAGGTGAGTGTCTTGTGTCGCTTAGAACTATTTTAGCATTAGACGCTGTCGTAGACTTTCAATCCTAGCTCCGCCTATTGCCTTTCTGCCGCCTCCGCGCATGCTTTTCTCTTACTGCGCTTTCTTGCTACATGTTCCTGGCTGCCTTCTTCTATTCTCTGCTCGCTCCCTCTTCTTATTATTGTCTGTCAGGAGGCTTTCCGACACCTCTCTGTTGTCCGTTTCCTGGAGATCCTTCCTCTGGCTAACCCTTGGGAGATGGTCTCTACTACACTGCTGTACAAAGTTCATCTCAGCTATATTACTTCGTTATTCTGGTGTTTTCCCCTACAGAGGTTTTTCCCTTGGGCTTTGCCCATAAGGTGCACATGTCTGCCCTGTGCTATCGGGCTAAGTGGATGCCTTTTGGGTTTGGCTTTACTACATCCTACAGGACTGAATTCTCTGGCCTCCTGGACAAGTCAAAGGTTAGTTGTAAACAAGTAAAGCCTTATAAAAGGATCCTAAACCCAAGTTCCAAAGCCAGAGGTCAGAGTGAATTATGGTCAGCACTTTATACTCAATGTTACCCTATGGAGGACATGGGTGGACAGAAACAGGTATGTTAACTTACTCCCTCTGATTCCGATTCTTCCAGATACCACTGGAGGTGTTCCAGAATCCGGTGGGACACATTTTCTGTGCTTGGTTTAGGTGAGGAAGCCCCATGGCTTACAGGTGCAGAGTTCCATTACCGGGTCGGGTGTCAGGATCCGAAACCGCTCCTGGCCCGCTCAGCTGGGTTGGTGGTTCCCATGCAAACTCTCGCAGCATCTCAGACACGCACTCAGGGTGGAAACAACGCAAGGAAGAAACCAACCCCCACGTCACGCGCACAGCGATGGTAGTGTATGATGTCAGCAAGTACACTGGAACATATTTCGGCAGCCTGACGAGAAGTGACAAGCCGGACGCAGATTCTCTTCTGCGCTTCATAATGAGGTAAGTGACCCATAAGTGGACTTGTCCTCTTTGATTCCCGTGTTTATAACTCTTTTGTGTACCAGATACTTTATGCCCATCACTTGACACTGCTCCTGGATTGCCCTTGGCTTCTGGCGATTGCCACCCATTTCCCTACCCGGTGAACCAAACTCTTCTGCTGTCTCCTGACACTGCTACTGGATTACCTGTGGTTCTGGCATTTGGCTCCTGATATGCTTATGTGTACTTTGACTTGGCCCCTGGCTCTGTTTGTGGATTGTACTTTCTTGGCCTGGCTTCTGACTATGCTTGTGGTTTACCATCAACATCTACACTCCTTTTGCCCTGGTGTTATGAATCCAATGCCTGATTTGCAGATGGTCTTTCCCCTTTTGTAATCGCTTGGCAGGCGAAGATCGATGGTATGGAGGGTTGCCCAGAGCATTGCCAGTGGTTAGGATTCATTCCAAACCTTCCAGCCATTACCTCTTGTTTTGCTTAAGTCACCCCAAGTGGGAGGGGAATGCCCTGCTGGGCCTAGAGACACAAGCTACTCCTCACTGATGAGGCCCAACAAGGTCGAAACATGTTTGGGGATGCTTGTGGTCTCGTGCAGAAGGGATGTGATCAAACAATTCAGTCTGGACTGCCCCGTTTGAGTTGGAACCAAGCATAATTTTCATATGGTTTTACCCCTTTTGCTATGGCTTGGCAGGCTAAGAGCGATGGCATGGAGGCTTGTCCAGAGCAATGCCAGTGGTTAGGATTAATTCCAAACCATCCAGCCATCACCTCTTTTGTTTTGCATGAATCCAAT
Organism: Ambystoma mexicanum; assembly: GCF_040938575.1. Classification (NCBI taxonomy): domain Eukaryota; kingdom Metazoa; phylum Chordata; class Amphibia; order Caudata; family Ambystomatidae; genus Ambystoma; species Ambystoma mexicanum. Next base: position 1,681,579,869 of record NC_090932.1, read on the forward strand.
TGAGCCATCGCCGATTCCCCAGCGGTGACTTCCTCCCATGTTGCCAGGGGACGGCAGCCTCTTCCTGATCCTGACCCTGAGGGCGGCTATATGAGGGAGGAGCACATGGGAGAAGAAATCCACCAGAGAGATGGCATGACCTTATTGGACAAGACACAGTATCTCCCCATTTCCCATGTAGAAGACCCTCTAATGCACAGGACCTTAATGGCCTATTGCCAACTGTTGGTTCCCCCTTGTATAGTAAGTAAAGCAACCTCTTCCCAATATTCTTTAGGTCAAAACACCACCAACAACCTAAAGAATAAAAGCTTAACCAACACCTTTTTTGCTTATGGTGCACCTTTATGTGAAACTGTTCTCTCATGAAAAACCACTGACAAAGACTATCTAAATACTGTATGTCCAATGACAACCATGGACTCCAATTCCCATAACCACTGTTAGGTATGAATTAGTGCAGTCCAACTGGTGTGGGAGTACAAAAGACTTATCTCTTGGTAATAGGTAACCCACCTTTGTATATAAGCCTGTACTACACAGGTTGGTAGTGTGACTGAGCAGCCAGGCTATCTTAAGAGGGGTAATGTGAGCTGTAGAACTGATCAATAAAACCAGTAAATGCACGCATCCAATTAAACACGTACACACTTAAAGTTATATAATAAATATTTATTTATACACAAAGATGTTCAAAGCATTCTTTAAAAAGCATTAATTAGCTGTAACATTAATCCTCAGTTAGGATTCAATTCAACAAGTGAAGAATAAAGAAGGTTAGTAATCATTCATATGTTACACTTGTTCCAGCACCCAGAGGTGACGTCATTTGAGATCAGTATAGCATTTATATCGAATCACCTTTGCAATGTTGAATTTTCAAGGAAGGAAAGGTTGGGGTTAGATCAGAACAGACTGATTGGTTATGAGAACAGTTAGATTCTCCCACATGGATGCAGGCAGACTATTATCCCATCATTAACCTGTTCAACATTTAAAACCTGTAAGGGAACAAGCGCTGCCAAAGCCAATAGGTTTATAAGGAGGCCTTTATGGAGCTCTGACAGCCAAAGTGAAAGTTCTGATGCTCGTCTACTTAGAACATTTTTCTTAAATAGTCTGTGTTCAAAAGAGAAATCACAGCAACTCAAGAAGAGTCACCTTCAGAAAGCAGAAGCTGTCTTGCCAATGCAGGTAAATTGAGGTCAATTCAGTGTAGGGTTAAATCGCGCTCTCAAAGGTAGGGAGCACCCCAAATGGCAAAAGGATAAAATACCCCAAGCCCCACAGTACTTTGAAAATGAAGAAGTGTTCTAGCTGGTTGCCTTCACAATGCAATGCAGTAGAACCTTGTTCCTGGTCCTTGGTCGTGGTGACGAATGGGAGGGCGTCTGGTGGGCTTCTGCGGCAGCAGTCGAAAGAGGGACTCAGCAGCAACGGATTACTGCCGATTCAGCTGCTCTTTGTGGTTTTGGCGCCTTTTTATCAGAACCAACGAAGAACAAAAAGCTCTAGTTAGGATTTACTTGATTCCTCGGTCCTTGACTCTGGTGACAGGACTTTGGGTGCAGATTTCTTGCTTCTGTAGGGTCCTCTGGATGCCCACGTAGATCTGGCCAGCTTCAGACGACAATGCATTCACAAGTAGTCGAGGTACACTGGGAATTGGGCTTCTGCATCCTTGGAAAGTCACAGCAAGTTGGGGTTTGCGCCAAAATAGAGTCTATTCCAAGGCTAGTTGGTCCCACCAGCCTAAGGGAAGAAGTCGTTCCGTACAGGTCTTACCTGTCGATTCGAAAACAGGGTCAGCACAGCTGCAGGGCTTCACCAGGCACTTTGCGGTCGGGCAGAGTGCTGCTGGCGTCTTCTCTCATCCTCTGCTTAGATGTTGTCTTCCAGTGGTCGACTATCCTTCTAGTCCCAAAACCCTTGCTTTTTATTCAAGTTCCTGCTCATTCACAGCCCTAGGCTGTCAATCACACAGGAGGGTAGCTGTCCTCCAGAACAGCGATCCGCCAATTGGAACTGGTTTCACTCAGGCACACCTAGAGACAAAGGACAGGGACGTTTAGGCACCCTCCCTCACTTCCTGCCTTTCCAGACATACTGGAGCCTGGGTGGGCTTCAGGGCTAAAGCCTGCCAAAGGCAACCTACCCAAAGGACTCAAACATGATGCAAACAACAGAGTAAAAGCCCGGATGAAACTAACAAGAAATGGCGGAAAAAGAAGACAGGGGCCATTTTAGGAAAATGGCCACCCTTTGGTGCAGCACTGCAGCTGGGGTATCAGCCTGCAGGTACATGTCACTAGGTAGTAAAAAAGAAACCACTGCCACCAGCAATTCAAGTGAGTTAGTGTAACAACAAGTTACACGAGGAATAGATTAAAGCAATTACTATGTAACCCCCCAGCACTCCACATAGGTTGATGTGTGCTGGACCCATAAAGCAAAAGGTTAGTAAAACATGGGTCATCTTACTATTCTTGGAAGGGTAGTTCAACCAGGAAAATGAAGTTAAACATTAAGAGAAGTCCAAAGGATCTCAGTGGCACTGCACAAAAGGTGCTGTGTGTGTCACAATGCAAATGCAGATGCCTATGGAGTTTACCAGACTCCATAAAACAGCAAGGAACATAGAAAATCATAGTCAGAAAAACACATGAGTGAGAAAAAAGGTCCACTCACCCAGGAGTAAAAGTTAAAAAGCCCTGTGTGCAGCAAAAGAGCTGTGGGTCTCTAAGGTTTATGGGAATTGGCACAGAAATGAAAATTCTCCCTAACCACCACCCGAGTACTGAGGCGAGGGGGATGAAGCAGCTGGTACAAGGTAACAGGAACCCAAAGCTCTATGTGCAGACTTGTTGTTATACGAAACCACCCGTGCTTAGGACATTTAAAGAAGGCAACCGCGCTACGGTGTGCGTTCCCACTGAAAAGATCTTTTTCAAAAGATGTGTTCACTAAAAGGTCGCTTTAGAAAAACTGCTCTGTGATTGCACAGAGCTGTCTTTCTAAGGCGAACTGTCACGCCCCGGCCGCACATGAGTGCGCGCAGGTGCTGACAGGCTCTGCAAAACCAGGAAGCGGAAGGCGAGGAGAACGGGGGGAGGGGGTGTTGTGTGTGTGTGGGTGTGTGTGTGTGCGTGTGCGTGTGCGTGTGCGTGTATGTATATATGTATGTATATATATACATATATATATGTATATGTTTTGGTTTAGGGGTGGGAGGAGGGGACTGAGACTGAAATCCCATGGGAAAAGGAAGAACAATGGGTAGCTCGGGGGGTTAAACCCCCCGAATGTAAAAAAAGGGGAAAAACGCATTTTAAAAGATCTCAAGAGAAAAATACCTTTACAATGGCGGCTTTCCAATCGAAAGAAAATCGGTCAAAGTAAATTGGTCTTTTCCTCTTCAGACCTTTCAAAAAGGCTTGCACCAGAAAAAATACAACCCACTAGAGAAAAAGGCCCAGCACACTTCTTGCAAGGAAAGCAGTTTTATTTCCACAAAAATAGAAGAACAAGTTACTTACCAACTGTATCGTTCTTTCAATTGGATGTTCCTCCCACGTATTCCTCATCTTATGATATTCGTATCCCAGCTCTGCTGGTTCGGACATTTTTTCAACAGGGGGTGCTGTGTTCGAGGCCGCAGAGTTGTAGTCCCTCGAGAGCCGGCGTCGAGCGTCAACATCATCTGTTGTATAAAGGGCTTGAGCAGTGTCCGTTACCTTAGTTCTGTTTTACGGTGTTCATGGTCGCATCAGCCGATTAGGCTTTAAGTCCTCAGGCTCTTAAAGAAGTTTCAGTGCAACTGGCGTAAACTGTACGGAGGGGTAGGTTGGGAGGGTCGATGAGGAATACGTGAAAGGAACATCCAATCGAAAGAACGTTACAGTTGGTAAGTCACTTGTTCTTCGAATTGATTGTGTCCTCCCAAGTATTCCTCATTTTATGATACACTCCCATAGCAGTGGTAATTCTGGAAGTGGGAGTACTAGACATTTTAATTATGGACGGAATGAAGGACAGCTTTTGTAAATAGTTCTCCTTGATAGTGTTAGGGATCATTCCCATTCTATGGCTAATTTCCCTCGCCTAGTGAGTCCCTCAGCAGCTTTGCTGGATTTCTGGAGTTTATTTTGTCCACTTGATAAGAGTGAGAGCCTTTTTCCCACTCTTACATGTGTTTTGCCATGTGTATTTCTATTGTTTGTGTGATCTTGGGCTCTGGAGTACACCACTCCACGAGCCCCAACTTTTTATGTGCGTTACACATCACATTCAGTGCAGTAACACAGGGTTATCTTTTAGACTTCCCACTGACTCCATTTTCTGGGGCTCCCCCAGAAACGGGTCAAGTTGCCATTTACTTTATGTAGTCATTTAAAACTACAGACCCAGTACACCCCATCTTAAATGGAGTACTGGAAAGGGTTAATTCCTATCCCTTTTTGTCTGTGCCTCTCTGAGCTTTGTTTTGCTCTTTTAACATTTAGACTTGGCTGGTGGCAGTGGTATCCACCCTAACTTTTCTACCGCGATTATATTATATAAACGTAGTATTGTTACAGGCTATTATAGTAGCCTCGAACATAAACCCGCTTGACCAAATACTCTTTCTTTTGGCTCCGGTCGGGTTTATTCACCATTTCTTTTTGTTATAGTCCTTCTTGCGTTTTACTTTGCACGGCAAACCAGGTTTGCCTCCTTTGTTCACCGTCTTTTAGCAGGCTTCTGCTAAGAAGCCCTCCTCTTGGCGCCTGGGTGTCTAGGTGGGCTGAATGTGAGGGAGGGGTGGGTGTAATCTCCCCCTGCACAGGGTATCCTAGGAAACCCAAGTCGCACTTTGCCATGATTGGCTGAGGAGGCTGTCCGGGTCCGACAACCCCCCCTGTTGGGTGATTGACTGCCAGGCTGAGTGAATGGGGATTTTCGCATAAAAGGCAGGACTCTTGGGCTGGAAGTCAGAGTCGTCACTGGAAGTGCAAGGAACCGAAGAGAAGCGGAGAAGAAGACGGCTGCTGCAACTACCGAGTCCCGGTGGAGCCATGCTACAGTCCTGAGCTATCTACCCTTCAACGACAAGAGAAGATCCAGTCCCGAGTGTTCTTCCCTTGAGCCTGGTGGGATCAACCAGCTCATCTTCCACAGGCAGAGGATCCTCTTCTTGGTCAAAATCGCTGCACACTGCTGTAGTGGTCCGGATAGCCATCTGTAGAGCCTCTCCTGTTTTAAAGGAGCGCACCTTTTATTCACTGTCGCTGCTGCTGGCCTCATCCCTGGGTAGTGCAGCTCACTCCAGACGTCGTCCTTCTTGCCCCCCCCCCCCGACTGAAGCTCCAGGAATTGTGAGTCTGCAGGGAAACTACCAGGAACAACTGCCGTGGCACAAGCTTCTCCAAAGAACAAGGTACTGTGTCCAGCTTCGAGGAACTAGGGTGAACCCTTTTCTCCTCATCCAAGGCTTGCCCTTGTCTTCCTTCCCTCTTATAACTTTTGCCTCCTCTGTTGACAATATCTAAGTACTCCTGGCAACGTTGAATCATGAACTGTCTGACTGTGTGATCCTCGACAACAGGAACCCGGTTCCACTTGACACTGGCGCAGGGCTATTGACTTTTATCTTTCTGTCAGCAAGTGTTCTCTGATTCTGTCTGCCTTGACAAAAGTATTGCCTATGATTTTTTGACCCCAACTCTCTTGTGTTAACTCAGGTGGCTAAGTGTGTTTTAACTCCGGTAACATTTCTTCCCGCAGGTACGCGTATCTTTAGTAAGACCGAACTGTCATTACTGTCAAAAAGGGATCGCATATGTATTCCCGGTAACGTCTTTGTTTCATAACACCGGTCTGTCAAAACCAAAAGGTACTTACCTTGAGTTGTGCTGCAAAAGTGAATTGGTTGTGTGTAGTGTATTTTTCGTGTGGTTTTAATTTAATAGAAGTGCAGTGTTTTACAAACAGATGGTAAAAAATAAATGTACTTTTACTTTTTAACCAAAAACCTTGAGTGTTTGCTTGAGTCACAGTAATTGTAGTTCCTTTGTGTAATCTCTACTACTGCTCATTTGCTCTTGAGATAAGTCTGGTTGCTTGCTCCGCTACTGCTACCACTTTAATAGTGTAGTACAGGCTTGTACCAAAGGTGAAATTGTATTACCACTTGTAGTCTTAATTGTGTGTAGTGGTCCCTAAGGGCACTGCAAAGGATTCTGCCTAACAGATATGAAGTAGAGTCCAAGCAGTAATGCTTTACAAAGGTGTGCATGGACGACCAGGTGGCCGCAGCACAAATATCCTGCACCGGGACACCCCTCTGAAGAGCCGTGGAAGTTTCCATGCCTCTGGTTGAATGAGCTCTTAATCCATCTAGAGGCTCTTTCCCAGCCAATGCATAGCCTTCAGAGATTGCTAGAATTATCCATCTGGACAGAGTTTGTTTAGTCAGTGCAAGGCCCAATTTGTGCCCAGTATACCCAACAAATAGTTGGTCACATTGTCAAAGATTTGCCAATCTGGAAATGTAGAAACTGAGAGCCCTTTTTGGGTCCAGTCTATGTAACCTTTCTCTTCCTTACTAGCGTGAAAGAAGGAAGGTAAGATCATTTTTTGAGACAGATGAAAATCAGAAAATATTTTAGGCAAGAAAGATGGTTTGACTTTTAGAATAACCTTGTCCTTATGGAAAATGGTGTGAGGAGGCTTACAAGACAGTGCCTGCAACTCACTTACCCTGCGGGCTGATGTTATAGCCACCAACAGAATTATTTTAAGAGTGAGAAGTCTTAATGGGCAAGAATGTAAAGGTTTGAAAGAGGCACACTAGATTCAAATCCCAGATGGGCACCTGAAAAGGTGTCGTAGGGTATACATTTGTCAGCCCTTTCAAGAATTGAATGACTAAAGGAATTTTGAAATAGGAAACCTCTTCCAAGGAGTGCTTAAAAATAGATAGCGCTGCCAAATATCCTTTTATAGTACCAACTTGGAGCCCCAAATTGGCTAAATGTAATCGAAAAGAAAGTACTGTTGGAGTATTACAAAGGAATGGATCCACATTCTTATCCCTGCACGAGTTACTGAACTTGTTCCAACGACACCGATACAGGGATTTTGTTGCTGGCCTTCTGGCCGAAAGCAAAATCTCCATTAAGTCATCCGGGAGGTCCCAATCCTTATATCTTAGCCTCTCAGAAACCATGTGTGAAGGCTGAGTGTTTTGACCTCTGGTTGGAGAATCCGACCTTCCTCTTGCGAGAGAAGATCCTCTCTTTGTGCAAGACATATTGGAGGGCAGATGGACATGTCCAGAAGGTCTGTGTACCACGTCCTCCTGGCCCAATCCGGGGTAATTAGGATCATGGTTTTCCTGAACTTTTTCTCAACCTCCTGATTACTTGAGGAATCACTGGGACAGGAGGAAATGCATAAAGGAGTGGAAATACGCAGTCCACTATGAACGCGTCCCCTAGAGCTCCTCTTGGGGGAAATTCCCTTGAGCAGTAGAGTTCGCATTTCCGGTTGGCACCGGTCGCGAACAGATCCACTTGAGGGGTTTCCCAAAGGGTGAAGATCTCTTGAAGGATTCCTGACCTAGTTCCCTTTCGTGGGAGACTGTGCGCTGCCTGCTCAGAGCGTCCGCTGCCGTGTTCAGCTCTCCGGCTAGGTGAACTGCCGATAGATTTCTTCTTGTATTGCCCAGAACCAGAGCTGCATTGCCTCTCTGCACAGTGGGAGTGATCCTACGCCTCCTCTTTTGTTGAGGTAGTACATGGCCACTGTGTTGTCCGTCATTATCAGGACATTCTTTCCCTGTAAAGAGGGCAGAAAGCCTCCAGCGCTAGTCCGATTGCCCTCAGCTCCAAAAGGTTGATGTGTAGTTTGGACTCCGATGGAGACAAACGACCGCTGATTGTATAATCGTTGGTGTGGGCTCCCCACCCTGTGAGTGAGGCATCCGTCACTACCGTTATCTCTGGCCATGGTTGCCAAAAAGGTTTCCCCTTGAGGATATTCTCCTTGCAAGCCCACCATAGGAGATCTTGAGTCACTTTGGTTGAGACTTGCAGAAGATCTGACATCTCCCCCAAAAACCGGGACCATTGAGTCCTGAGGGCCCATTGAAGGGATCTCATCCTCAATCTTACCTCTGGCACCAGAAAAATGCAGGATGCCATGAGGCCTAGCAACCTTAGAAAGTCGAATGCTTGTAGATGTTGGGCATTTTGAAACTTCATTACCATCTGGAGAATGTGGTGAGCTCTCGCCAAGGGAGGCAAGGCTTTCCCTGAGGAAGTGTCCAGGATTGCTCCGATGAATTGGAGTTTTTGGCTTGGAATCATTTGTGACTTCTTGTAATTGAGGGAGAAGCCCAGACTGTGTAAGAAGTGGCAGGTCAAGGCCAGATGTTCCTGGGCTCGTCCAGGTGAATTAGCCAATCGTCCAGATAAGGGTAGACATGAATCCCCCTTCTTCTGATACTTGCTCCAACCACCGCTATCAGTTTGGAGAAAACTCTCGAGGCGCAGGTCAGCCCAAATGGTAGAACCCAAAACTGATAATGAGAACCACCAATTGCGAACTTTGGGTACTTTCTGTGCTTGAGATGGATTGGCACATGAAAGTAAGCATCCTGAAGGTCCAATGAAACCAGCCAGTCCTGAAGCTGAAGAGCCTGAAAGATCTGAGAAAGGGTCACCATCTGGAACTTGTCATTCCTGAGGAACTTGTTCAAGCTTCTTAAGTCCAAGATGGGTCTCAATCCTCCATCCTTCTTGGGGATGAGAAAATAAGGGGAGTACCAACCCTTGTTCCTCTCCGCTAAAGGTACATGTTCTATTGCACCTTTAACTAGCAGGGTTAAAATCTGCTGCACAAGGAGCGGGCCTGGAATTTTTACAGAGTTGGCTCCCGGTGGATGATCTAGAGGTCTTTGATAAAAAGGAAGACAGTAACAATGGGTTGATCTAGAACCTCTCCCTTTTCCATCACGAAAGGGTTTTCTCTGTTGGCCTCTCTGGCTGGCTTGCCCCCTCCCTTTTCCAAAAGAGGAATAGAAGCAAAAAGGGCGACTCTTCCAGGAAGATGAGCCTGTGTAAGAGTGTATTTGAGGTTGCCTTATAGCGGCACTAAGAGATTTTGCTGCAGCTTTTGAGGTCTGCAGCTTCTCCAAGCTTTCGTCTGCGTTGCTGCCAAACAACCTCAAGCTGTCAAAGGGCATATTAAGTAATCTAGATCGCACATCTGGTGCAAAGCCAGATTTCCTTAGCCATGCAAACCTGCGGAGGACAATGTCCAGTCCTGACTGAAGGCATTCCTCCATAGCATCTTTTCCATCTTTTACTATAGCCAGGAAACCATCCCGTTCCTCACCTTCCGAGATGCGTTCAGCCGCTGATGACATGCAGTCCCACAGGGCATATGTAAATCAAGCTAATGTACAAGTGACATTAGTCGACTTAAGTGCCATGCTGCCTGAAGAAAAAAACGTTCCGGGCCCAAGCATCAACTGGTGGTATTGATGGGTAAGCTGATTGCCTAGTGGAGGTTGCAGCTTGAACCACCACTAGACTTTCAGGGGAGGGAATGTTTAGATAAATATTCTGGATCTGATAAAGATGGCCTATATTTTGGTACAAGTTTTTTTTTACTGCTGAAATAGAATCAGGAGTATTCAAATTTACCATCACCCTTTTTTGCAGTGCTTTATGGAATGGAAGAACAGGATCTTTTAAAGGACCTTCAATCAGGATGTCCGTCATGTTATCTTGGTCGAAAATCTAGGGAAGCTGCCTTCCAACCCATAAAATCAATGACCCTTCACTAGGATTCCTATAACTAGGATCAGCATGATCTGTAGGGTCTGGTCTTTCAACATCCACTTCAGGTGAAGTGTCTAAGCCACTGGCATTTTGGAGACAGTAATAAAGATCTGTTATTTTAGAATTTGGGTCCACTAGTTCTTCAAGAGCCTCTCTGGCTCCAAACCTAACTCCAGCTGAAGTGATATCCACTTCAGAGTAGTGTTCTTCAAATATGGATGACATGGATCTGCAAAATGTCTGTCTAGGTTGAGGATGGAAAGTCTTTTCAGGTAAAGAAGGTGGAATCGACCTAGGTATGGACAATGGTGTCGACTTGGGTCTTCGAATCAAAGAAGGCCTCGATAAAGGCGTCAAAGGCGTCGATAGAGAATATGCTGGCTTCGATGCTGTCGAAGAAGGCTTCGATACAACCAAAGGTGTCAACGTCATTTTCGTCAATGGCTTTGACGCTATGGTCGTCGACTGTGTCGAGTCGAGTTTCGGCTTCGACTTGGACGTCGATTCTGCTAACCCAGATTTATGCACAGGAGGCTTTCACTTAGTACGAGGCGTCGGGGAACTTTCCCTTGAAGACACTCCCGACTCCTTTTCAACTCTTGCGTGTTTAGATCTTGATTTTCCTCTGTCACTTTTCTGTCACTGGTAGAGGCATGATCACCACGCGGCAACTTCGAGGGGGTCTGGGCCACTTTCTCGAATATTTTAAGCATCAAAGCCCTGAAGGCCTCCCATTTTTCTGGGGAATCGTGCTTTGATGGATAAGTTACGCTCCTCTCAGAGGAGGAAGAGGAGGAAGAAGACCTGTTATGTCACTTTTTTGACTTTTTAGTCGAAGACTTCCCCGAGTGATCCTTTGATCTTGAATCCTCAACTCATAACGAGATTTGACACAGGATTCACCCGAATCCTTTTGTCTTTTAGAAGACTTACAAGTTTCCTCCTCCACCGCCAGCTTACCTCAACGTTCCCTTAGAGCCTTATTGGACATGGCCTGACAGGAACCACACTCGTCAACCCTATGGTCTGGGCTGAGGCGGCAGAGGCAATTCCGACGGGGGTCGGTTATCAACATTTTCCTACCACACATTTGTTTAACCCTGTCTTAGGTGTGGTGGGAGTTGCGTCGGAATAATGGAACTGAGGTAACGGTCACTTCTCGAGCCCTTTATACAGCAAGTGATGACGCTTGACGGCGGCTCTCGAGGAACTATGACTCCTCGGCCTTGAACACAGTGCCCTCTGGTGAAAACATTTTCCGAAGCAGCAGAGCAGGGATACGAATATCATAAAATGAGGAATACGTGAGAGGACACAATCCATTCGAAACGCACCAGAAACGGACACTGCTGCCAAGTAACATTCTGGCAAAATCGGTACTAACAACACTTTATGAAAGCGTATAGCGTCATCAGTGACTTAAGTTACATAATGTGCAAACCTGCGTGGCTGATTGGTTGAGACTCTAAACATAGGATCCCTGCACCATAAGGGATGCCAGGCCATTGGTCCCAGTCCTGTCTGTCCATCTTCTTCCATGTGGGGTCCTCCTTGCGTGTCATCAGGCCTAAAGCTGTAACCAATTGGTAATTATATGGAAAAAACAATACTGGCTCCATCTCTAACCTGATGTGCACCTGGTACTGCAGACATGGGTTAAGAGGATACTTCGATGCCATTGCTTCTGAAAAACTACAGGTTGATTCCAGACACGTTGGCGTCCAACCAAGGTTCCCCACCGTCATTTTGGCCATGTTGTTTTATCCCTCCCAGCATCTCGCAGCACAAATCACACAACCTATGGTGAAGGCGACTGATCCCGGTTTTCAAATCTTTTCTGAATGATTGTGGGTTTAAAATGTTATTGTTGGTGGCCTCGGACTGACTGGTATCTTGGGATTCTGGGGTCTTGGGGCTTTCAGGTGTTATTACTTAGAGCTGGGACAGGAAGGGTTAGAAGCTTGTGCCCTCCTTCCTGTGGGATCGCTTTTCACAGTGAGCTCCCAACCCACTCATGGCCTTGTAGGGTACATTCCTTCTGCGATACGAAATGTTGGCAACATGAGAAAATGAATCTCTGCAGCTCTGGCCTTTCTCACGAGTGCCCAAGCTACAACCTATTCCCACCTGCATATATTTTATTTCTATGTGGGTGGTTAGGATCTGTGGTCCTGGCTCCAGCACAAAACTAGGCCTCGATTGCAATATGGCTGCTATCTAATATGGTGTCCAATTTCCCATGTATACTAGGGCAAAAACGTGCATCCCCCTTCCCACACTATGGCCTCCAGCGACACACCCCTGCCCCCTGTAACCTCCGCTAGCCCCTACTGCACATTTACAGGCCTCCGTTCCATCCCAAAGCGCTGGGAGGCGGGGAGAGGGCTGTGATGATCATTTCTCCTTCCCAACAGTTCCTCAGCAGGGGCGTACGAGTGCTGGGGACCCGAACTGGCATGGTGGAGCAGTGGAGTGTGCTGTGACAGGAGAGATGCAGTGCGTGAGCAGGACGTACCGTGGAGATGCCGGGAGCCGCAAGAGAGTTCCTGGGCGATCGGCAGCTCGAAGAGGCAGCATTCTTCTTTACCAGGACCTGAAGGGAAGCAGGTGTGTGAAGCGGAAGCTCGATGGAAGCCAGAAGGAAGTCAGCACAATCCAGAGTGGGAAGCGTGCGGCAGAACCACGCAGCAGAAGCGTGAACAGGACCAGAGATGCTGGAGAGAAGCGGTGAGTCAGCCCAAAGCAAGCAGGGACTCTGGGGTGTTCCGGCAACCGCCCCAATTACAATTTGAATGTTGTGAGATTGCTAATACAGAAACCACAAGAAGTCTGTTTGAAAGCAGAAAAAGCAAAGTACACATAATAAAAGTCCTGGCAAAGGAAGGATACCACTATGCTGAATACACAGGAAAACACTAAACTCTGGACCAGTGTATTACCATAACAATGTATGCTGAAAATGTATCAAGAGGACTCAATTCAAGAAATACGTATTAAAAATATTTATTTAGCTTGATACAAAAGGTGTAAATGACAATCATGTATAAATCAACACTGTAAATTGTTGTAAATCAACACAGTTAGGTTGCAGGTAAAACTACATTTAAAACAGTGCATTTGACCAAACTCATTTCTACACTAGACAATTCAATTATTCATTCAACACACATCCTCATAGAGACATATACATACAAAAGTACTTTCACATTGGTTTTTTGAATAATAACGACAGAAAATGTCATGATATTTAACAAGTTGGGAAAAGTTTGTTGTCAAATTTTGGAATGGATCTTGATAATTGCAATTTGCTTGACCACATCACCAACAAATTTTAGTTTCCGACCAGTTTCGACGTGTTGGATTATTTTATCCACGTCTTTATCAAGGATTCCAAATTGTATACCAATTGTCCAACCGCTGGTTCCATGGACAAGGGGAACTGTAACTACTGCAACCGTAAGTCTAAAACTCACACGTGGAGAGCTGGCATCGATACCGCCAGGACGAAGGTTGCCTGGTTTCCTGAATGCGCCCGTAAATTGAGCAAGACTCAGCCCCAGTGCAGTTTAAATGGAACACATACTTGCCCTTGTTTAAGTATCATCGCTGGTGACCGTCAGTCTATGCCTTGACAGTTGCCCCATGCAGCATGAAAATACTTGTTGCTGCTCTGAGGGCATCATTGATTTTAAGAGAGACATGTTGACTCTCCATATGTGAGTTTTAGACTTATGGTTGCAGTAGTCACAGTTCCAATTGTCCATGGAACCAGCGGTTGGAAAAATAGTATACAATTTGGATTCCCTGATGAAGACGTGGATAAAATAATCACAGTGTTTGTTAAACAAAGAAGAAACATGTGTTAAAGAAAGACTATTACAGAACTCGATGCCTAACAGGAGCAGGGTGAATCAAGGAGAGACACCAAGGAACTGTTAGTAAGGAACAAGTTACCTGTAACTGTTGTTCTTCAGCATGGGGTCTGGTATGGATTCACATGCTCCTGAATATTCCCTCTCAGGCTGGGAATCCCCGGTAATTGAAAAAACAGTTTCAGTTTCGTTTCTAAACTGTCTTTCTCCTATAAACCAATCGCTGATCTCTGGGTCATACTGCCCCCCCCCAACCAATGACTGCACTCTATCCCTCCTCTGGCAGCTCAGATTTGGTAGCACGTAAAGTGGCAGAAGGACCAAAAGAAGAGCCACAGTGGAGCAGGCGGGAGTGTTCGCATGTGAATCCATGCCATACCCATTCTGGAGAACACCAGTTACAAGTAAGTTGTTCCTTCTCCAGCATGGGGTCTGGCATGGATTCACATGCTCATGAATAAAGAATACACAGCTGTACATAATTACACAACCACGGGAGGCGGCAAGGCTTAACAGAAGCAATCTCTTAACTTCTCACCAGGCTCACCTTCAAGCAAACAGGTTGCTCAACACTGCTTGGCCGACTCTGGACTCCTCCCTGGAATCACTGTCGACGCAGTAACATTTTGTGAAGGTGTGCGTTGACCTCCACGTAGCAGCCCTGCAAATGCCCAGCAGGAGCACACCAGACAGGAACGCTGCCGTAGCAGCGATCGCTCTGGTAGAATGGGCTCTCGAGCGGTCGGTTTGTCAACCAGTGACAATGAGTGATACAGCCGTAGAGCCACCTGGAAATGGCCTTCCCATGGTTTACAGGACCAAAGTTCACAAAAAGCGGAGATGTTTTCCGGCAAACTCTTCATGCGGACCAAATACAACTTCAGCGCTCGGGCCATATCCAGCGAGTACAAAGTCCTTGCAGCCAGCGACGAAGGCATCAGAAAAAACACAGTTAACACCAAGGGCTTGTTGAGATGAAATTCCGACGGAACCTTGGGCATAAAGGAGGGGTGCGTACGCAGCACCACCCTCGTCTCGTGGAAAGTCAACTAAGGCTGCTTGCAGCACAGGGCCTGGATCTCACCTACTCGTCTTGCAGAGGTGATGGCCATGAGGAAAGCTGTCTTCCACGACAGAAACTCAAGCGGGCTGAATGCATAGGTTCATATGGGGGCCTCACAGCTTAGTTCACCTCGCCGGGGCCTTCATCGGCGGGAACGAGCGGAACCGTCCCTTGATGAACTTCTTGACTAGACGGTGCAACCACAGTGAAGATCGTCCCGGAGACCTGGTGTAGCGGGAGAAGCCGCCAGATGTACCTTGATGGAGGCGTGCACCAGTCCCGATTTAGCCAATGACAGTAAATACGGAAGTACTTGACGGGCCGTGACCCCCAGAGGGTTGACCTTCTACGACCAGTACCAAGTCACAAAACGCTTCCATTTGTGTCTGCAACACTTCAAAGTAGATGACGCCCTGGCCTTGGCGAGTACCTCCCTGCAGTTTGCAGGAAGATCGTAGCCACCAAACTCTAATGCTGCAGGAGCCAGGCCTTCAGGTTCAGAGATCCTGGGTCGTGGTGCAGAATTGCGCCTTCTTCCCTGGCGAGAAGATCCGCAACCACTGGCAGTTTGACTGGAGGGACGCTGACATGCTAAGAAGGTCCGGGTACCAGATCTGCCTCGGCCACGCTGGTGCGACGAGGATCATCTGGCACTGGTACCATCCGAGTTGACTGATGACTCACTCGTATTAGTAGCAGCAACAGAGGGAACGCATACAGAAACAGGCCTTCCCAAGGGAATGAGAATGCGTCTCACAGGCTCCCCCCGCTGGGGGAACTTGCTGGCGAACATACGGCACTTGGTGTTCATCGCCGTCGCAAACAGATCGATCTGGGGACTGCCCCATTTGAGGAAAAGGTTGTCCACTTCATGCTGCCAAAGCTCCCACTCATGGCAAGAGCACAGCTCCCTGCTGAGAGAATCGGCGACAGTGTTCTTCCCTCCTGCCAGGTCATACGGGATGAGGAACATCCCCTGGGAAACGACCCCGTGCCACAAGTCCTGCGCCTCTTTGGAGAGCGCTGGGAATCTGGTGCCCCCTTGCTTCCGGATGAAAAACATTGTGGTGGTATTGTACGTGAAGACCCTCACCACTTTGCCCTTGAGGGACGGCAGAAATGACCTGGTATGGGGGGGGGGCTCTGGAACTCCGTGCCTCCGGCGATGTTGGAGCGCATGCCCCACCGCCTTATCGCTTGATGGAACTCCTTGTAAAGTGCAATTTTGTCCTGGAAGCCTCGGGACACCTGGACGCAACAGGGTTCAAGGAATTTGTGTAGTGGACGCAACCGCAATCTGCGAGCCAAATGAGGTATATGCATGACATCATGCCGAGCAGCGACTTGATGTTCCTCTCTGTGGCGACCTTCAGTGCTAACAGCCGTTGCACCTTGCCCAAAATGGCCGCTATCCTCTCCTCCGAAGGCAACGTCAGGCAGGACACTGTCGAGTCTGGATCCCAGGAACAACACATCCTGCGATGAGTCAAGCAGGACTTTTCAGAATTCACAGAGAACCCCAGCTCTGTTTGCTGTGTGACCATCCAGAACTTCTGGGACTTTATGTACTTTTAATCGGCGTAGTTTGAGAATGTGCCTACAGTCTGCTGTCTTCTTTCTTACGAGAAAGTACCTTGAGGAAACTCCAGAGCACCGGAGTCGCTTTGGAACCAGCTCTATCACCCATTTTCTTAACATGGCCGGAACTTCCAGCAGCAGCTGAGGGAAGTGTTATTCCTGCTGGGCCACCAGTGATATTCGCGGACACTTCAGTTGAAATTCTAAAGTGTGTCCGTGGGTGAGAGCGTCCAGCATCCATCGATTAGTGGAGATGGTCTCCCACACACTGACGAAGTTCACCAGCCAGCCTCCCACTGGGGTGCAGGGGCCCGACGTCTTGGCCGGTTCAGTCCTGCTTGGCGGTCTGCGCGCCGCCCTGTGAGCCTGGACGATGACGGCAGCCACCGCTGAAGGCCTTGGAGCGACCTCTGTTGGCTACCTCGGTCGAGGAACGGGAGTGTTGGCGGTAAGAGGATGAGCCCCCACCTAAACCCTTCGAAGACCTACTAGACTTCCCTCCCGAGGAACAAAAGGACGGCCGGTGTTGTTGCAGGGTGCCCAAGGCACGGGCCGGCTCTGTGTTGGTCTTGATGGCCTGGAGGGATTAATTGACGGCCTTCCCGAACAGGTTGTCTGCGTGGAAAGGCATGTCCAGGACCCTGGTCTGGACCTCCTGTCTCAAGTTGGTGGCCTTTCCCATCTGGCGGAAACCCGTTTCCGTAATGTCCAGGGCTTTTAGGCAAAGTTTGAATGCAGTACCTTCTGGGAACACTACAAGCAACTATGACTACAAGTATAGGCAACCAAACCTTTGGTAAAGCTTGTACTACAGTTTTGGTGGCATGTTGAGCAGCCAGGCTTATCTCAAGAGGGCAAATGTGAGCAATAGTGGAGTTACACTAAGATTCAGCTATAGGTATTCAAATAAACTCTTTACCAGTCAGTTATAAAGCCTTCTTCAGAAGGAAGCACAAGAATAGTAACACACAAATACACTCTAAGTTTCGGAATCAGACAAGACCCTTTTGTGATGGCCAGAGACACAACCTACACCCACACGTGACTTCAATAACAAGGGTGCTGGGGACATTAATATCTTATTGTTGGCATTCAGAACACTCTTAAAAAGCTGGTAAAAGGCAAAGGTTATTAGAACACGAGAAATTAAAAATATTCATAAGCAGGGCAAATAATTTCAGCTAGCACTTAGAAGAATCATTCAATTCAAATTGGCTAAGCCAATGTCAATGGGCAAAAGCCTTTGTATAGGATGCAGCACTTCAGGTAAACAAATGGAAAAGTCTTTGCACAAGTTGTTAGGAGTCTTTGATAAAAAGAAGAATCAAATGTAGGGCCATAAACTGATTAGACTTGTGAGTTGTAGAAGTTACAAGCACTTCCACAGTAAGAGGTAAGTTCTCTTAGACTTGTTTTATAGTACCTTGGTAAAGAAGAATTGATGCAGCTGAAGACTTCTGTTCCTGTGCAGTTCTGCACTCAGTCGTGGGGACAAGAGGGAGAACGTTGTGGGACTCCAGCACTGTACGGACATGGTCAAAACTGGCAACCGGCAAACATTACTTTCAGTGGCTGTTTTGCGTTTCAGCTCCTTGCGGTACAGCAAATCGCAATAAGCGCGGTTCCTGGTTGTCAAGGTGGACTTTCATCACATCTGAGGTCCCGCACTCGACTGAGGGTGGTCAGGCTTGGTCAGTCCTGCTTCATGGGAGTCCGGACGAGCTTCGAAAAGCTTTAGGCCAGCTTACAAGCAACACACACAATCTGGTGTCACTCTCCCTGGCTCTACGGTTTCCTGCAGCAACTTTGAGGAAATGTAACCAGCTGTAACGCTCACCTGATTCTCGCAGAGGCGCCGGTCTTGACTGGGCAACTACCGTATCTTCAAAGGTGATGTGTAGCACCCGGTTGGCTCTTTGGGCTGGACCTCTGTGCACTGTATGCCTGACTTCAAGAGTGAGATGTCTGCAGATAGAAAATATGGGATTAATGAACTGGGGTTATTGGGGTGTCCCTATCTCTTTCCTTTTTTGCTCTCCTGTAGACCCCCAAAGGTTAACGCTCTCACCTTAGGTAAGTGAATGCCGAGCTCTCCATCTGCCTCGGGGCAGGGTGCTGTAACCAGTTTCTTCACTGGATAGGTAGCGCAGGCCTCTTGACTTCAGAGGACTGCTGTCCGTCGTTTACTGCACGAACGGTAAGTTTCGAGTAATTCTATTGTCTTTAAAGTCTTTAGTAATGATGTCTCTTGTTTTGCAGGGTTCCGGCGATGGCGGATGACGGGCTGAAGTGAGTTGAAGATGGAGTCCGTGTGATGAATAGAAGCGCCTGGAAGCACGTAAGTAAGCGCTTGTTGCCTGCTTCACGATGCGCTCTAACTGTCTTTTTATTTTGCAGGTACGAGTTCGGAGCGGCTGCAGGGTGCCGGAATACCCACTGGGTTAGATGTGGAAAGGAGTAATGGCACGTGAGTATTAAAGTTCCCCAATGTCTTTAAACGCACCCTGTTTTGTCTTTCAGATGCGGGATGCAGCGCCGAAGGCCTCCGGAGCGTGCGAAGAGTTGGTAAGCTTTTGTCTTTCAGATGCCGGAATGCAGTGTGAAGACCTCCGGAGCGCACAAAGAGTAGGTAAGCCTTTGTCTTTCCGATGCCGGAATGCTAACCTGTTCTTTCTTGTCTTTATAGGTGTTGCTGAAGACTGGATTCAGGATGGTAAGCCTTTTTCCTTAGGCCCAGGATCCGATGCAGAAGACACGATGAGCGTTCTGCTGCAGAGGATGCAGAATAACGCAAAGCAAGATTCATCCACCGGGTGTGGTTTAAATAGCCTCCTGTAGTGCTTAGGTGTCTCCTTCCACAGCCACGCCTAGGTAAGAAAAGAGTTCCTGCTTTCCAGAAGAGTTCCAGTGTTCTGAATCTAGGGAGTGGCTCCTGCCCCACCCAACAGGAAAAGTAGTTCCAAACAGAAGAGGATCAGAGGCTCAACTGGCAGGCAAGTAAGCAGCATGGTCTGCTGCAGGTAAGTCCACCCAAGCATTATGAGCCCGGCGCTTCCAGCGCTGGGACTGGGCATATTTATGAGTCTGGTGCCACTGGCGCCAGGACTGGGTCCAAAAGGTCCCAATTGGGACTGGTTGGCACTCGGAACCTGGGTTATGGATCTGCTTCCAAGGGAGTTGGGAAAACCCTGACCTTTTGGAAGCAGAGATCATGACACCAGCTCTGAGATGGGTGTCCAGGTGGCTTACTTGGGAGTTGATTGGTCCACCAACTCAAAGGGAGAAGTCGTCATTGGAGGGCTTCTGTGTCAATGGGAACTTGGCAAGTAGTCACTGCAGCAGGGCTTCACCGGGCAAACCAACGGTCCAGGAGTTGTAGCAGGCGTCCTCTTCAAGCTCTTCTTCGCTTCCTTCGTCCAGTGGTTGACTCTGCCTTCTTATTCAGTACTCTCCCATTCGTTCCAGCCTAGCTGTCACTCACCCAGCAGGGTGGCTGTCTTTGCCGGACAGTCAGCCAGCCAATCACCACAGCGTGCATTTGGGTCTCCTAGGACACCAAGCACAGAGAGTTGAGGGATCCTCCCTCACTTCCTGCCCACCCCAGACACTCTGGAGCCAGAGGCAGGTTTCACTTAGAAACCCTGCCAAAGGCGAAATGAACAAAGAGACCAAACCTGGTTTGGCGCATAGAGAAACTCTCTAGAAAGACCTTTCCACAGAGACCTGGCGAAAAAAGAAGACCGGCTCCATTTTAGCAAAGATGGCTGGACGCTATTTTGAAAAAGATTGCTAACACGGCTAAAGTTACCGGGTCAGTGAACGGTCGCGGTAAATGCAAGCCAAGGTAGATCAAAACTAAACCACTGCCACCAGCCAGTCAATTGAGGAAAGGGTAACATAAAAAATCTTACATGAGTATTTAGACAAAGGGTATACGAAGTCTTTATAAATAAAAGTCTTTAACCAAAAACATGACAACTTTGTGTTCGGCTTTCATTTCTGACCCCTCACACTGGATTGTGGGATCCTACCTATTTTCCCAAAACAAGCAATCATTGATTTTCTGACCCAGTATTCTCAGGCAGCTAGTTGTCAAGGGGGTGGTGGGGCGACAGGGTCAAGAGATGACGGCGACCCCAATCGGCCTGGGGTGGGAGGCCTTATAGGATGGAGGTCAGATTCAGTCCTACCCCATAGAGGGAAGGAGGCAGTTGGAAAACAAAAATCTTTATCAGTGATCAATAGTAAGTACCGATAGTCATGCATTTAATTAAGGAGATCCATTAATCCCGGAGGTCAGAATGTAATGGAGTTAATAGTAAAAGTATTATTTGTAGACTGGGAGAGCATATCAACTACTGAGCATTAATAACTGAGCACCACACAGAAATACAGGGAATACCATATGGAAAGATCAAATAAGACACAATACAATACTAAAACATTAACGTTTATGCTATACACAATTGTGATTAATGAACTTCAACAAACCTTTTTCATGCAAATCATAATTTTTATGACTGTGGCTTGTCTGACAGCAACAACTAAATATCCACAAGTTTAAAACGGAAATAATCCATATTTGATAAGATTCTCTAAACTAATATGATTAAGTCAAAATAATTATTGTATTCACCTTTACTCTAAGTATTGCGATTAAAACTGGACAGTGAATGTATCCAATTACATTTAATTGTTTTAATTGTTTTTGTACTTTTCTGTTTATTGTTATTTTTATTTATCATTGTGGTGGTGTATTTTGTATATTGTGTATAAAAAGTTTAAAAGGCCCAGAAAAAGATCAAAACAGCAGTCATTTGCAGTATTACCA
Organism: Ambystoma mexicanum; assembly: GCF_040938575.1. Classification (NCBI taxonomy): domain Eukaryota; kingdom Metazoa; phylum Chordata; class Amphibia; order Caudata; family Ambystomatidae; genus Ambystoma; species Ambystoma mexicanum. The sequence continues at coordinate 1,681,601,040 of NC_090932.1, forward strand.
CTGTGTGAAACACGTGTTGGCATAAAATACTGTTTTCCTTGGAAGTGGATGTTATTAGATATATATGAGTCAAAGGTATTTGCATAAAATATCTTGTACAGACTAGTTTGAAGTATACAATTAAAGGTATATACTGGATTGGAAATAAAAGCACAAGGCAAGATTGGGACTATAATTATGGCTTCATTGATTTCAAACACTTACAGGTCAAGTGTTTTGCACGAAACTCATTGCAACCATTGGAAATAATTGAGTTTTGAAATATCCATTTGATTGATGAAATCATAGCACAACTAATCTCTTAATTAAGATGCAGGTTGCTGAGTTTATAAAACTAAAAGCTAACAAAAGCAGAGTGAAAATGTACTTTCTGCCCCTCAAGGGAATTCATCCTTCCTTTGTTTTATCTGGCTCACTCCTCCTGGGTGCTTATATCCTTTCGCATGCCCGCCTCACTCCCTTGTCATTCCTCTCTGCCTCCTGCTCTTTACATCTCTAAAGCCAATATGAGGTAGGGTAGCAGCTCAACACCAACTACAACAATATGCATATGTCCTTTGGTTTAAATGTCATCTTGCAGCAGTCTTTAGACAGATTAGAACAAACATTCATGCCTCCAATCGAATTGTGATATGGCCACATCCCTGGGATTGGCCGGCATTCAACTATTTCTTTCTCTTTAAACAACAAAATGATATTCTGAGAAAAAGCCTCCTGGCAAACACTGCCCAACTGAGATGACAATGTTTCACAGGTCTCCGGAATCATCATCAGAAAGATGGAAACAACCTGGACTTTTAGTAACAGGAACCACTGGGGCCAAAGGAATGTGCTGAACAATGTTGCTATCCTCGGACCTCAGAATATGAAAGAGTAAAGAAGCAACAGACATAAACACAGTTCTTGCCCTGGGCGGCCCATGTATCCCACCCCTTGCTATCTGCTCCTTTCTTCACACCCCAGGGCTGTCCAAGTAAGCTGTTCAACTGGCTATCGTACGGACATTGGTCAGGATTTCTAAGTAAAAGTTCAGAATATCCAAAGAGACTGTGTTAGTTATTGAGAAGGTGATTTCACCTCACACATGCTCAGCAATCTGAAAACAGTGATTGAATCACAATAGTCTCCATTTGATCATGACCATGTTGACAGTAAATATAAGACAAGTGAGAAAGAACAAGGAACAAGTTACTTACCTGTAACTGTTGTTCTCCAGCATGGGTCTGGCATGGATTCACATGCTCATGAATATTCCCCGTCGTCAGGCTGGGAATCCTCGGTAAAGAAAAAACCAGTATCAGTTTCGTTTCTGATCTGTCTTTCGTAGTAATAACCAATCACTGGTCTCTGCGTCATACTGACCACAGCCAATGACTGCCCTCTACCTAAGCACCGCCTCTGGCAGCCATCTTCAGATTTGGAAGCACGTGAAGTGGCAGTATGACCAAGTGAAGAGCCGCAGAGGGGTAGGCGGGAGGGTTCGCATGTGAATCCATGCCAGACCCATGCTGGAGAACAACAGTTACAGGTAAGTAACTTGTTCCTTCTCCAGCATGGGGTCTGGCATGGATTCACATGCTCATGAATAAAGAATACATAGCAGTACACACATGCACAACCACGGGAGGTGGCAAAGGCTCAACATTAAGCATCACATCAACTCAACATTAAGCATCTTACCTCCTCACCAGGCTCACCTCAGGCGAACAGGTTGCGCAGCACTGCTTGGCCGACCCTGGACTCCTCCCTGGAATCCCGGTCGACGCAGTAGAATTTCGTGAAGGTGTGCGTCGACCTCCACGTAGCAGCCCTGCAAATGTCCAGCAGGGGCACACCAGATAGGAACGCCGTGGTAGCTGCGATCGCTCTGGTGGAATGGGCTCTCGGACGGCCAGGCAGCGGTCGGTTTGCCAACCGGTGACAGTACATGATACAGCCGGAGAGCCATCTGGAGATGGAAGCCTTCGAGAGAGCCTTCCCCTGATTGACAGGTCCAAAGTTCACAAAGAGTTGTGACGTCTTCCGAAAACCTTTCGTGCGGTCCACGTAGAACTTCAGCGCTCTAGCTACATCCAGCGAGTGCAAAGTCCTCTCAGCCGGCGACGAAGGCGACGGGAAGAACACAGGTAACACCAAGGGTTCGTTGAGATGAAAGTCCGACGGTACCTTGGGCATGAAGGAGGGGTGCGTCCTGAGCACTACCCTCGTGTCGTGGAAAGTCAAGTACGGGGCCTTGCAAGAAAGGGCCTGGATCTCTCCCACTCGTCGTGCGGAGGTGATGGCCACGAGAAAAGCTGTTTTCCACGATAGAAACTTCAACGGGGCCGAGTGCAGAGGCTCGAACGGAGGTCCCATGAGTTTGGTCAGTACCACGTTGAGCTCCCACGCCGGGGCCGGAGCCTTCACCGGCGGGAACGATCTGAACAGTCCCTTCATGAACTCTTTCACCAGACGATGAGACCACAAGGACGTCCGGCCCGTGGTTCTGGTGTATCGGGAGATCGCAGCAAGATGAATCTTGATGGACGCGTGTGCCAGACCAGCTTTGGCCAGCGTCAGCAGGTACGGCAGCACTTGGGGAGCCGTAATCCGTAGAGGGTTAATCTTCTGTGCGTGGCACCAGACAGAGAACCTCTTCCATTTGTGTCCGTAGCATTTAAGAGTCGAGGACGCCCTGGCCTTTGCAAGAACCTCTCTGCAATCGGCCGGTATGTCGTATCCTCCAAACTCTAACGCTGCAGGAGCCAGGCCTGCAAGTTCAGCGACTTCGGGTCGTGGTGGAGGATGGCGCCTCCTTCCCTGGAGAGTAGATCCGCGTCCGCCGGCAGCTTGATTGGCGGGGACGCCGACAAGTCCAGAAGGTCCGGGAACCATATCTGCCTCGGCCACGCAGGTGCGACGAGGATCATCCTGCACCGTGACCTCTTGAGCTGGTTGACGAGCCGGATTAGCAGAGGCAAGGGAGGGAACGCGTAGAGGAACAGGCCCTCCCAGGGGAACGAGAAAGCATCGCCCATGCTCCTCGTCTGGGGAAACCTGCTGGCGAACCTCCGGCACTTGGTGTTCGTCGCCGTCGCGAACAGGTCGATCTGGGGTGTGCCCCACCGTCGGAAGAGGCGATCCACCAGATCCTGCCGTAGTTCCCACTCGTGGCACGAGCGCAGCTCCCTGCTGAGTGAGTCGGCGATGGTGTTTTTTATCCCTGCCAGATGAAACGGCACCAGAAGAATCCCTTGGGCGACGGCCCAATGCCACAGGTCCTGCGCCTCCTTGGACAGCGCTGGGGACCTGGTTCCGCCCTGTTTCCTGATGTAAAACATGGTGGTGGTGTTGTCGGTGAAGATCCTCACCACCTTGCCCTTGAGGGACGGAAGGAAGGACCTGAGGGCCCAAAACACTGCACGGAGCTCCAGGACGTTGATATGCAGGGACTTCTCCGTCGGGAGCCAAAGTCCCCTTGCGTGCAGATTTTCGGTGTGCGCTCCCCACCCTTCTAGGGAGGCATCCGTGGTCACAGTCACCTGGTGGGCTGGGGTCTGGAAGTCCATGCCCGCCGTCAGATGCGCGCGGGTGCCCCACCACCGTATCGCTCGTCGGAAACTCTCGTCGAGCTTGATCCTTTCCTCGAAGCTGCCCGTCGTCTGGATCCAGCGCGCATCCAGGAACTCTTGCAACGGGCGCATCCGGAGCCTGCACATGGGAATGAGGTAGATGCAGGAAGACATCATCCCGAGGAGGGACTTGATGGACCTCACCTTGGCCGCGTCGGCCACCAACATCCGTTGCACCTTGCCCAAGATGGTCCTGGTCCTCTCCTCCGACGGGGAGGCCAGAAGGGACACTGTGTCGAGCCTCGCTCCCAGAAACAGTGCGACTTGCGCGGGCACCAGGTGGGATTTGGCGTAGTTCACGGAGAATCCCAGGTCCGTGAGGAGTTGGACGGTCCTTGCCGTGTGGACCACGGCGAGCTCCCTCGTCTTGGCGCGGATGAGCCAGTCGTCCAGGTAGGGGTAGACGTGAATCCCCTCGCGGCGCAGCTGCGCCGCCACCGGTGCGAGGCACTTGGTGAAAACCCTGGGTGCCGACCGCAGTCCGAAGGGAAGGGCTTTGAACTGGTAATGACGCCCTTGGACCACGAATCTGAGGAATTTTCGGTGCCCCTTTAGGATGGGAATGTGGAAGTAGGCATCCTCCAAATCCAACGACGATAGGAAGTCTCCTTCCTCCAGCTGACCCAGGACGTGCTGGAGGGTGACCATCCGGAACTTCTGCGCCTTGATGAACTTGTTCAGGCGTCGCAGGTCCAGGATGGGGCGCCATCCTCCCGTCTTCTTCTTCACGAGGAAGTAACGCGAGTAGACTCCGGAGCCCCGAAGCCTCTTTGGGACGAGTTCGATGGCGCCCTTTCTGAGCATCGCCTTTACCTCCAGGAGAAGTTGAGGGACGTGAAGTTCTTTCCTGGCCACGGGGGGGACGCGCGGGCACCTTCTTTGAAACTCGAGCGCGTGGCCCCGGGCCAGGGCGTCCAGCACCCAACGGTCGGTGGAGATGGACTCCCACACGCTGACGAAGCCCGCCAGCCGGCCTCCCACCGGGGTGCTTCGGTGGGGGCCCGACCCCACGGCCGGTTCAATCCTGCTTGGACGCGGCCTTGCCGCCTTGGCCTCCTTGGCGACGACGGCGGGGGCCGCCAGACTTGCCTCGTCCTCTGTAGGCCTCTTGCGACGACGAGCGGGCCGCTTGACGGTAGGAAGCGAAACCGCCGCCGGAACCTTTGGAGGCGCCCTTGCCTCCGCCGCTCCGAAAGGGCGTCCGCCGTTGCTGCAGTACTCCAAGGGCCCGGGCCGTCTCAGTATCCGCCTTGATGGCCTGAAGGGAATCGTCCACTGTCTTCCCAAACAGGTTGTTCCCGTCGAAGGGCATGTCCAGGACCCTGGTCTGGACGTCCTGCCGAAAGTCCGTAGCCTTGAGCCATCCGCGACGTCGAAGGCAAACGCCGTTGCCCATCTGGCGGAACCCAGTGTCGGCGATGTCCGTCGCCACGGTGATGGCGTGGTCCGAGGCCACCTCACCTTCCTGCAGGATCTCAAGGGCCTCCGCCCTCTTGTCGTCCGGCAGAAAATCCAGCAGGGGAGCTATCTTGAACCAGAGTTCCCTGTCGTAGCGGGCCACGATAGCCAAGGCGTTGGCCGCTTTAATCGTCGTCGCCGCCGACGTGATGACTCTGCGTCCCATGGCATCCAATTTCTTTCCCTCGCCGTCCGGCGGGGAAGTCGACGTGGAGGCCGCACCCCCCCCGCTTTCTTCCTGGCTGCCGCGGAGACGACGGAGTCCGGGGTAGGCTGCGCCCGGAGGCATAGGGGGGCCGAGTCCGGGACCCGGTACTTTTTCTCGTACCGGTCTCTTTTCGCTGGCGTCGTGGAAGGGTTCTTGAGGAGGGAAAGGCCCTCATCCCAAATGTCGTCCAACAGAGGCACTGCGAGGACCGTCTTCCTCTTGGTCTCGCGCCGTTGGTAAAGGAAGCCTTCCTTTTTCTTCTCCTCAGGGCAGAGTTGGAAAAGCTCGGATGCCCTGGCGATCATTGAGTGGAACGATCCAATCTCGTCGGGCGGAGAAGCCCTGGTGGGAGGCGACGACGGAAAATCCTCGTCGTATGCCTCGTCGTCCGTACCCGTCGCTGCCGTGTCAGTCCCCGTATCATCCCCTCGGGTGGACGGGGAGGAGGGCTGGACGGGGCGCGACGGTTGAAAAGGAGGCGGTGGATGGATCCTTCTTTTCTTGGTAGGGGGAACACCAGAAGGTCCCGGTTCTGGATCCCCCGACGGGAGAGGTTCCTCCGTCGGTAACGGTAGTCTCGTCCTTATCTCGGAGCATAAGGACTGTATAGCCAACAAAATGGCCGCTGAGTTGTCTTGCGGCGCTGGCAGAGGGGAATCCGACGGGCGAGCAGGGGCCCCGTCGGTATCCTCGACGATGTCGTCGTCGTCACCTGCGTCGGGGCCCATTCCGACGGGCTGGTCTTGTTCCACGCCTAGGCCGTGGCTTAAGACCTCGATCAGTTCCTCTTCTGAGGTTGAGGCCGAATCTACGACGACGCCCTGCCCCCCCTTCTTCCCCACGGAGGGTTTCACGGGGGTCCTATCGATGGGCACGAAAGAAGACTCCCTCCGAGGAGGCAGGGAGATTCTGGGCCCCGAGGCCGCCACCACTGGTGCAGCCTCCACAGGCTGGGCCAGGGCCGCCGCGACCGTTTCGATAGAGGGCTTGGTCGAATGGATCAAGGCCTTCACCACCTTAGGTGCGCTCACCGCCTTATCCTTGAGGGAGGGGGCACTGCCACGCTCCTCCTCTGCCTTAGAGCTCGACCGGGGTCTCTCCAGGAGCTTCGCCGGGTGCTCGGCCTTCCTCTTACCCGACCCAGAGCGTTGGCTCGTGGTTGATGGCGCCGGGGAGGGTGCGCCCTGCCTGGCGCCCGTAGAGCCCGACCGTTCGGCGCTCCCGGTGCCAGCGGACTCGCGGTGCTTGGCCTTATGTTGGGCCCCCGTCGCCGGGGCGCCCTCAAAGGTCTTAGAAGACCGCTCAGATTTCTTCTTCTTCTCGCCAGACGGGCTCTTACCCTCCAGCCAGCTGGCGAGACGTTGATGGCGGTCCTTCATGGTCCGTTCCGACATGTTGCCGCAAAACGCACAGTCCTTCTCCACGTGCGTCTTGTCCCCATGAAGGCAGTAAAGGCAGAAAGAGTGTTCGTCCTCCTTGAAGACGTTCTGCAGCTGGCATCCAGGGCAGGCCCTGAACAGCTTTCCGGGCGTCGAGCTTCCCTTCTCCTGGGCCATCTCCGAGACCGGGCCTGAGAAGCTTCTGGAGTCCTCCGAAGTGTAGCTCGACGAAATCTTCACCCTTGAGGGGCACAGATGAATCCGACACGGGTCCCCGTTGATCGGATGTAGGATCGGTGGAGCTTGAGGCTCTTTTGACCGAAAGAATCGAAGTTTTTGTGAAAAAGCGCGAAAAAATAGCACTAACGCTCGAGAGCAATAGCACGAGGATCCCAACACATGAACGTGCGGTAAAAATCTGAAGATGGCTGCCAGAGGCGGTGCTTAGGTAGAGGGCAGTCATTGGCTGTGGTCAGTATGACGCAGAGACCAGTGATTGGTTATTACTACGAAAGACAGATCAGAAACAAAACTGATACTGGTTTTTTCTTTACCGAGGATTCCCAGCCTGACGACGGGGAATATTCATGAGCATGTGAATCCATGCCAGACCCCATGCTGGAGAAGTTACTTACCTGTAACTGTTGTTCTCCAGCATGGGTCTGGCATGGATTCACATGCTCATGAATATTCCCTGTCGTCAGGCCGGGAATCCTCGGTATAGAATAAAATCAGTATCAGTTTTGTTTCTGATCTGTCTTTCTTAGTAGTAACCAATCACTGGTCTCCGGGTCATACTGCCCCCAGCCAATGACCGCCCTATCCCTAAGCCCCGCCTCTAGCAGCCATCCACAGATTTGGTAGCACGTAAAGTGGCAGTATGACCAAGTGAAGAGCCGCAGAGGGGTAGGCGGGAGGGTTCGCATGTGAATCCATGCCAGACCCATGCTGGAGAACAACAGTTACAGGTAAGTAACTTGTTCCTTCTCCAGCATGGGGTCTGGCATGGATTCACATGCTCATGAATATAAGATTAAATAGCAGTACACACATGCACAACCACTGAGGTGGCAACAGGCTCAACATTAAGCAATACAACAACTCAACATTAAGCATCTCTTACCTCCTCACCAGGCTCACCTTAGGCGAACAGGTTGCGCAGCACTGCTTGGCCGACCCTGGACTCCTCCCTGGAGTCCCGATCGACGCAGTAGAATCTTGTGAAGGTGTGCGTCGACCTCCACGTCGCAGCCCTGCAGATGTCCAGCAGGGGCACACCAGACAGGAACGCCGTGGTAGCAGCGATCGCTCTGGTCGAATGGGCTCTCGGACGGCCGGGCAGCAGTCGGTTTGCCAACCGGTGACAGTGCATGATGCAGCCGGAGAGCCATCTGGAAATGGAAGTCTTCAAGAGAGCCTTCCCTTGATTCACAGTCCCAAAGTTCACAAACAGCTGTGACGTCTTCCGAAAACTCTTTGTGCGGTCCACGTAGAACTTCAGCACTCTAGCTACATCCAGCGAGTGCAAAGTCCTCTCGGCCGGCGACGAAGGCGACGGGAAGAAAACTGGCAACACCAAGGGCTCATTGAGGGGGAAGTTCGACGGCACCTTGGGCATAAAGGAGGGGTGCGTCCTCAGCACCACCCTCGTGTCATGAAAAGTCAAGTATGGAGGCTTGCAAGATGGGGCCTGGATCTCTCCCACTCGTCGTGCGGAGGTGATGGCCACGAGGAAAGCTGTCTTCCATGACAGGAACTTCAAAGGTACCGAATGCATAGGCTCGAATGGGGCCCCCCCAAGAGCCTGGTCAGCACCACATTAAGCTCCGACGCCGGGGCAGGAGCCTTCACTGGCGGAAATGATCGGAATAGTCCCTTCATGAACTCTTTCACCAGGCGATGAGACCACAAGGACGCCCGCCCCGTAGTCCTGGTATATCGGGAGATTGCAGCCAGATGTATTTTGATGGAGGCGTGAGCCAGTCCAGCTTTGGCCAGTGACAGTAGATACGGCAGTGCTTGAGGGGCCGTAATCCGCAGAGGGTTAATCTTCTGTGCACGGCACCAGACAGAGAACCTCTTCCATTTATGTCCGTAGCACTTGAGAGTTGAGGACGCCCTGGCCTTTGCAAGAACCTCTCTGCAGTCGGCCGGGATGTCGTACCCTCCAAACTCTAGTGCTGCAGGAGCCAGGCCTGCGAGTTCAGCGACTCCGGGTTGTGGTGAAGAACGGTGCCTCCTTCTCTGGAGAGAAGGTCTGCGTCCGTCGGCAGCTTGACTGGTGGGGACGTTGACAAGTCCAGAAGGTCCGGGAACCAGATCTGTCTCGGCCACGCCGGTGCGACGAGGATCATCCTGCACCGGGACCTCTTGAGCTGGTTGATGAGCTGGAGCAGCAACGGCAGCGGAGGGAACGCATAAAGAAATAGGCCGTCCCAGGGGAACGAGAAAGCATCGCCCATGCTCCTCGGCTGGGGGAACCTGCTGGCGAACCTCCGGCACTTGGAATTCGTCACCGTCGCGAAGAGATCGATATGGGGTTCGCCCCATCGTCGGAAGAGTCAATCCACTTGATCCTGGCGTAGTTCCCGCTCGTGGCACGAGCGCAGCTCCCTGCTGAGTGAGTCGGCGATCGTAATTTTTAATCCTGCCAGATGAAGAGGCACCAGAAACATCCCTTGGGCGACGGCCCAATGCCGTCAGATCCTGGGCTTCCTTGGATAGGGCCGGGGACCTGGTTCTGCCCTGCTTCCGGATGTAGAACATCGTGGTGGTGTTGTCGGTGAAGATCCTCACCACCTTGCCCTTGAGGTACGGAAGAAAAGACCTGAGGGCCCAGAACACTGCGCGGAGCTCCAAGATGTTGATGTGGAGAGAGCCAAAGGCCTCTCGCGTGAAGATCTCCGGAGTGCGCTCCCCAACCTTCCAGGGAGGCATTCGTCGTCACCGTCACCTGGTGAGCTGGGGTCTGAAAGTCCGTGCCTGCCGACAGATGGGAGCGGGAACCCCACCACCGGATCGCCTGACGGAACATCTCGTTGAGAGGGATCCTGTCCTCGAAGCTGCCCGTCGACTGGACCCAGCGGGCGTCGAGGAACTCTTGTAAGGGGCGCATTCGAAGCCTGCAAAGGCACACCAGATAAATGCAGGAAGACATCATCCCGAGGAGGGATTTGATAGATCTTACCCTGGCCATGTCCGTGGCCAGCAGACGCTGCATCTTGCCCAGAATGGTCCTGGTCTTTTCCTCCGACGGCGAGGCCAGCAGCGCCACTGTGTCGAGCTTGGCTCCCAGAAACAGGGCGACTTGCGACGGAACCAGGTGGGATTTTGGAAAGTTGATGGAGAATCCCAGGTCCGTGGACGGTCTTCGCAGTGTGCTCCACGGCGAGCTCCCTTGTCCTTGCCCGGATGAGCCAGTCGTCCAGGCGAGGTAGACGTGGATCCCGTGTAGGCGCAGCCGCGCCGCCACCGGTGCGAGGCACTTGGTGAACACCTTGGGTGCCAACTTCAATCCGAACGGGAGGGCCTTGAACTGGTAGTGCCGCTCTTGGACCACGAACCTGAGGAACTTTTGGTGTCTTTTTAGAATGGGGATGTGGAAGTACGCATCCTCCAAGTCCAACGACGACAGGAAATCGCCCTCCTCCAGCTGTCCCAGCACGTGCTGGAGGGTGACCATACGGAACTTTTGTGCCTTGATGTACTTGTTCAGTCGTTGTAGGTCCAGGATGGGGCGCCATCCTCCTATCTTCTTTTTTACGAGGAAGTACCTTAAGTAAACTCCGGAGCCCCGAAGCCTCTTTGGGACGAGCTCGATGGCACCCTTCTTGAGCATCGCCCTTACTTCCAACAGTAGTTGAGGGACGTGATTTTCCTTCCTGGCCACGGGTGGAACGCAAGGGCACTTCTTCTGAAACTCGAGGGCGTGCCCTTGGGCCAGGGCGTCCAGCACCCAACGGTCGGTGGAGATGGACTCCCACACGCTGACGAACCTCGCCAGCCGGCCTCCCACCGGGGTGCTTCGGCGGGGGCCCGACCCCTCGGTCGGTTCAATCTTGTTTGGAGGCCGCCTTGCCTCCTTGACCTCCCTGTCGATGACGACGACGACGGGCACCACCTGACTTGCCGCGTCCCCTGTAGGCTTCCTGGGACGAAGATCTTGCCGCTTGTCGGTACGTGGAGGAGCCACTGCCGGATCCCTTGGAGGCACCTTGTCTGCCTCCAGAGAGCCGAAAGGACGGCCGTCGTCGTTGGAGCACTCCCAGTGCCCGGGCAGTCTCTGTGTCTGTCTTGATGGCCTGAAGGGACTCATCAACCGCCTTCCCAAACAGGTTGTTCCCGTCGAAGGGCATGTTCAAAAACATGTACGTCCTGGCGGAAATCCGTGGCCTTGAGCCATCCTCGTCGTCTCAAGCAAACGCCGTTGCCCAACTGACGGAAACCGGTGTCCGTTGCCACTGTGATGGTGTGGTCCGAAGCAATCTCACCATCCTATAGGATTTCAAGGGCCTCAGCCCTTTTGGCGTCCGGAAGGAAGCCCAACAGAGGGGCGATTTTGAACCACAACTCCCTGTCGTAGCGTGCTACGATAGCCAGGATGTTGGCCGTCTTGATAGTTGTCGCTGCGGATGAGATGATCCGCCGTCGCATCGTGTCCAACTTCCTGCCCTTGCCGTCTGGCGGGGAAATTGATGTCGAGGCCGATGCCCCCCCAGCTTTCTTCTTTGCCGCCGCCGAGACGACCGAATCCGGGGTAGGTTGCGCCCAAAGGCACAAGGGGGCAGCATCGTACCGGTCCCTCTTTGCCGGCGCCGTGGCAGGGTTCTTGAGGAGGGCGAGCCCCTCATCCCAGATGTCATCAAGAAGCAGTACGGCGAGGACCGTCTTCCTTTTAGCCTTGCGCCGTTGGTAAAGGAACCCTTCCTTCTTCTTCTCTTCTGGGCAGGGCTGGAAGAGCTCGGATGCCCTGAAGATCATGGCATGAAAGGATCCAATCTGGTCGGGCGGGGACGCCCGAGCAGGGGGCGACGGGGGACACCTCCCGTCATCACCTCCGTCGTCATCTGTACCTGTCGTAGCCGTGTCCGTGCCTGTATCATCCCCGTGGGTAGTAGACCGGGGGGAAGGTAGAGCAGGCCGCAGAGTTGGGAGAGATGGCGTAGGATGCATCCTCCTCCTCTTATGTGGTGGACTCTCCGAAGGTCCTGGCTCTGGTTCCCCCGTCGGGTCTGGATCAGGTACCTCCGTCGGGGGGAGGGGCAACCTTGTCCTTATCTCCGAACATAAGGATTGAATCGCTGACAAAATGGCCGTCGAAGTGTCCTGCGGCGCCGGAAACGACGGGCGCGAGGGCTCTTGAGGAGCCTTGTCGGCGACCCTGTCGCTCTCGTCGTCGCCCTCGTCGGGATACCTCCTGATGGGCTGGCCCTCTTCCACAACTTCGATGAGTTCTTCTTCAGAGGTCGTGTCTGTATCCACGATGGCCACCAGCCCCTCCCCCACCTTTTCCAACAAGGACTTCGTGGGGGTCTTCTCAATGGGCAGAAAGACGACTCCCTCCGCGGTGGCAGGGAGACTCTGGGTCCTGAGGGCGCCTCCACTGGTGTACCCTCCACAGGCTGAGCCAGGGCCGCGACGACATCCTCAATCGAGGTTTTAGCAGGGTGAATTAAGGCCATCGTCACCTTCTGGACGCCTGGGGCCTTCACCTTGGGGGGAGGGTCTGAGCCTCGCTCCCCCTCTGCTGGAATCTTCGAGATCGACCGGGGCCTCTCCAGAAGCTTCGCCGGGTTCTTGGACTTCCTCTTACCCGAGCCAGAGCGTGGTTGATGGTGCCGGGAGGATGCGCCCTGCCTGGCAGCCAAGGAGCCCGACCGTTCGGCGCTCCCCGTGCCCGCTGACTCGCGGTGCTTAGCCTTTTGTTGGGCCCCCGTCGCCGGGGCACCCTCACAAGACTTAGAAGACTGCTCGGACTTCTTTTTCTTCTTCTCGCCTGACGGGCTCTTCCCTTCCAGACAGTTGCCGAGACGGAGGTGGCGATCCTTCATGGTCCGCTTCGACATGTTCCCACAAAACTTGCAGTCCTTCTCCGTGTGCGTCTTGTCCTCATGGAGACAGTAGAGGCATAACGAATGCTCGTCCTCCTTGAAAACATTCTGAAGCTGGCATCCAGCGCAGGTCCTGAACAGCTTCCCGGGCGTCGAGCTTCCTTTCTCCTGGGCCATGTCCGGGGTAGGCCTCGGAACTTCTGGAATCCTCCAAAAGCGTAACTTGACGAAATCTTCACCCTTGAGGGGCGTAGAAAACTCTGAAACAGATCCCCGTTGATCGGATGTAGAAACAGTTGAGCTTGAGGCTCTATTTAACTGAAAAATGAGAAAAATCTCCTGAAAAAAGCATGAAAACGCAGCAAACGCTCAAGAGCTACAGCACGACTCCCCCCAACACTTGAACGTGCGGTAAAAATCTGAGGATGGCTGCCAGAGGCAGAGCTTAGGGAGAGGGCAGTCATTGGCTGGGGGCAGTATGACCCAGAGTTCAGTGATTGGTTACTACTAAGAAAGACAAATCAGAAACGAAACTGATACTGATTTTTTTCTATACCGAGGATTCCCGGCCTGACGACGGGGAATATTCATGAGCATGTGAATCCATGCCAGACCCCATGCTGGAGAAGTTGCCTATGTCCCAAGACAAGGAGCTAAACTTTCAAAATAGCACCAAGGTCAGCTGACAGAAGAAAAACAATGATTCACCAATATAAGGGCAGCTGGAGCTTGCAGCAAAGCCGCTCACACTCTCACTACATTTACAAACCTGAACAATATGCATACCTTAGCACGAAGAGGCACTATACGAGATAAGAGGCCAATCAGGATGTCAGTGTAGACGCTTCTTTCATGAGCTTCATCAATTATCACCACTTTGTACTTCAAGAGCAAGAAATCCTGGGGAAAAAAGAAGAATTCAACAAGCGGTCACTTTAAGAGTTCACGTTCATTCAGGTCTCCAACATCACTATGTGATGGAAAGGATTCCCTCCCATGAGCAGTAAACATGGATTGAGTTATAAAAAGATCCTAAAGGCAGATCTCCGAAGGTGCACGCACAATGCCATATGTCCAGTGACATGGGCCAAAAGTTGCACGTCCATGGCGTTGTGAACCATAATGCATGACCACAGCCACGTTGCGACTACCATTATCTTCATCTATTTGCTGAACACTGTTAGGAAAGCTTTCTCTTGGAGCAACTTTTCCTCCATAGTCTATATGATATGATATGATATGGCATTCATAACACGCTTATACACAAGTTTTTCAAAGCACGACGAGGCAAGGGAGGGGGAACCGAGGTAAGAGAGAACGATTTTACTAGGCCAGGTGACGAATTGTGATATTACTAGGCCAGGCGACATTGAGATTGCGCAAGTGCAGGAGCGGGGGGAAAGTGCGGGGGGAGGGGTAGTGGGCAGTGCAGAACATAGGATCAAGCATAGGATCAACAGTAAAATAAATAAGAAACAGTAGGTAAATGTGCAGCCAGTAAGTGCAGAGGTAAGTGCAGACATCAAGTGTCAAGGGATGGTGGGGACTGTAGAGATACAGAGAAAAAAAGCCCCCAAGTGCAGGAGTTGCCCAGGAGACAGTTCAGAAGTGCAGCTGGCAGAGGAGGGGCCTGAGATCAGAGGGTAGCGAGTAAAAGGGGGAGAAGCGGGTAGGGCGGCGACCTGGGACTGAAATCAGAGGGTAGCCAGGTGACCAATGCAGTTTCAGTCAGGAGTTCAGCAGGGGAGAGGAGGAGAGGAAAGCAGAAGCCAAGAGGAAGGTCTTGAGGTGCTTCGGGAACCGGAGATGGTTCTCCTCAAGTATGGAGCCCCAAGCGTTTTGCTTTTGTTTTTACACCATTTCCTGACATTTTACAGAGGAGTGAAGCCTTCAGCTTCACCCCTGGCCTTTTGCCCACTTGTTATGGGGAAACGGACTAGCCTTTCAGACTATCAGAATTGGGAAACTAGGTTTCCCTTTTTCTTGTTCATATTGCACAAAGCATCTTACAATGCAGTGCAATGGGGATACTTTTGTATCACCCTAGAAACTAGATGCTAAAAAGTTTTTTTTTATATATGTGCCTAAAGAGAAGCTGGTGGCAGCAGTTGCTTATTCACTATTTTTACTGTACTTTTATTTAGCTCACTCGTATTTACCACGTGTGGCTACTAGCTGTGGCTAGTGTCCTAACATGGTCATGCCACAGATGTTTCATTTGTTCTTTGCCCATTGTGTCCTTTAACCATCTTCCAGCTTTGCCAGGTCAGGAAATTCCTTTTATGGTTATGCACTTGCCCCGGAAAGCCTTGATTTTGCAGGCTACTGCGGGCCATGTGTGTTGCAAGCCAGGAAGTGGGTTGGGACTGGCTGGTCCCAATCCACAAACTGGTTCCTGTATGCATGAGTTTCACCAACAGGGGCCCCTAATTGGACCACTGGGTGTGTGTGTGTGAGGGGCAGATCGTCCATTGGTTGGGCTGAGTTTCTGTGCTCACCTGGACTTTAGGATAAGAAGAGTCCTGCAGCCATTCCACAAAGATCTGAAGAAGAGCCAAGTATCCTGCATATCTGTGAAGACATCGGAAACCCTGTGGAACGATCCTAAGAAGGCCTGGCGACCAACCTTTTCTGCAGTCCCGGTGGAACCCTGTCGGATCTTAGAAGACCCTCATGGGTGCTTTGACCCTTTAGAGTGGCGGGAAGAACCATTCTCAATGTCTTCTTCGTGCCCTTTGGAGTCTTCGGAAGGGCTCCTAGGCCATCTAGTGGACTGACCAACTCCAATCTGGGCTACCGCGGTAGAAGCGTTGCCATTCAGTCTTTTGAATCGGAACTCCAGGGGTTTTCAGCTTGTCCTACAAGTAGCATTCCTGCGAATCGGCATCCCAGCATCAACGGATCCCAATATGGAAGACTTTCTACATCTGTGACATCTGTGATGCTTGCTGTCGCCTTGCATCAGTGCCAATCGCTGAAACCGGCTTTCATGTATCTAGTCGAGGACCCTGAAGAGTCCTGTATTGCACGAGAAGAAGTTGCACAAAGCACCTGTCCCCGAACAGAACTTCTCTTGTACATGAAGCTCCTAGGCTTCTTCGACCAGAATCAACCGTGGCAAAATCTACCTCAGGCAACACTCAAACAACCTTCCAAGTTTGAGGAAAAATCAGAGTATGGGTGGTAAGTTATAACAATGCTTACCAGTAGCCCTTTCTCCACACTTGATTCTTTTATAAACTTTTGCAAACTCCTTTGTAACACTTGTTAAAAAGCAAGAAAAACATTTTACTTATTTGTAAACTCTCTGGACTACACCTTTTGGACAAATCATCACATCCTCATATCTAATTACTTGTTTGTTTGTTTGTTTATTAATTTGTAATGCGCACCAGACCCAGCGGTATCAGGGCGCAGCATACAGGAGGATACATGAATACTTTGATCTTATAGTTACACATGTTACAAAAAGAAGCGTACAACAGTTCCCAGGTGATATACAATTAGGGATCTGTAAACCAGATATATGCATACAAAAGGAAGCAAACAGTCTATAATTACATAATTTACAGTGTTAATATACAACATATTCTAAATTTGCAGTGGCTTGTATACAGTCAGATATAGATGATAATACTATGATACATGCAGAGGAGGGACAGGCAATAGGGTGGGTTAGTGATCATTTTCTCTGAGCCATTTAATGGTGTTGTGTCTGAAGATCAGAAAGGTTTGATCCACCCTCAGGAATGGGGGTTAGGGAGTTCCATAACTGCGCTGCTTTTACCTGTAAGCTGCTCCCCCTGGATTTTGTCAATTTAAACCTAGGTACGACTAGGCAATCTGAGTTAGCAATCCTGGTGGGTCTTACCTTCCGTTTCAGATATGGTGGGGTTAAACGGATTGTTCTGCACTGACAAGCTGTGACTGTTTATATGTTTTGTATTGTTAGTGTTGTGTGATATTACCTGTTCCAAGTCATGTTTATAGTGTGTTAGGGAGAAGCCTGGATTATAGTGTGTTAGGGAGAAGCCTGGATTTTGTCAATTTAAACCTAGGTACGACTAGGCAATCTGAGTTAGCAATCCTGGTGGGTCTTACCTTCCGTTTCAGATATGGTGGGGTTAAACGGATTGTTCTGCACTGACAAGCTGTGACTGTTTATATGTTTTGTATTGTTAGTGTTGTGTGATATTACCTGTTCCAAGTCATTTTTATAGTGTGTTCTTTGCCCAATAATACATATAAATAATTATGTACTTACCTGGAAATCCGTGACTGCTTCACTGTGCGGACTCATTGTGGACCCCTGACCCCACTCACCTTTCCTGAGACTTAGCCTGAGCCACTCTCCATGCTACCTTGTTTGGCTAAGTTTCCAGAGTTCCCCCAAGATCACTATTCCTAGGCTGGTCTCCTCAACTCTATCCCCCAGGCCAGAGTTTAGAAATCCATCTTAACCAACACCCTGCATTCAACGATGAAGGCCAATGATGAAGAGTCCACGGCGCATCATCCATGCCGGCCTATGCACTTCTTCCCCTGCCAGTGATCTCAGTGTATAGCCGCCCCATTTGTTTACTTGCTCATTTGTCTTTTTTATATTTGCATTTGTTGTGAATTGTGTTCTGTTACCTTCTGTTTTTACTCAGTTCAAAATTTGTAGTTAATTTTTTTCATGAATGTTTTATATTTGAAAGGTTGATTAATTTCATCCAACCGAATAAAAAAATTAAAAAATAGTCACCCATTCCCACATAAAGCCTGTGCTTCCAACCTGGCCATGCTCAGAGGGCAATCCCTGGGCCTCACTCCATGTTCTTTAAGCCACTTCCCTTTCCTTCCTCCTTTATCCCTTCCCAATGGTGCTCTGGACCTGGAACATGGGCCCATGACAGAATAATGACTGTCCCTTGACATCCTTTCACTGCCTCCCGACCCATTTCACTTAGTCTCTTCCCAATGCCTTTGCAGGACCTGGAATGCAGTCTGCACTTAGATGTGAAGGTCTCTGGCCTCTACCTTCTTGCTCTTGCTGCGGCACTTTGAAGTGACATTTCTATTGCAAAGTAGTAATAGAAAAACTGCAAATAAAAACAGAAAGAATTTCTGATATCTAGAAAAAACAGAAACCTAGAAGTGGCCACTGAGACACGTCAGTAACTGTGTTCATGTTACATAGAAAGATCTCTTTATAGGAGCTGAGATATGCAGAGGATTCTCAATACAATGGTTCGAGTCACCAGAAATGATCATAAGTTTGAGGAGCTGAGCTACAGCGAAGGGCCTGAGGGAGAGGAGCAGAGCTACAGCGAAGGGCCTGAGGGACAGGAGCGGAGCTAAGGAGCTGAACTACAGAAATGGGCAGATGAGTTGAGCTGCTGCAAAAGATCTTGGATGAGGTGCTGAGCTACAGCGAAGGGCCTGTGGGAGAGGAGCGGAGCTAAGGAGCTGAACTACAGAAATGGGCAGATGAGGAGTTGAGCTGCGGCAAAAAGATCTTGGATGAGGTGCTGAGCTACAGCAAAGGACATGAGAGAGAGAGAGAAGCTGAGCTAAGGAGCTGAACTACAGAGATGGGATGAGCTGCTGCAAAGGGTCTTGGATGATATATATTTTATGTATATCGCGCTCGTGCACAAGTGTTTCAGAGCGCGACCAAGCAAAGGGAGGGGAACAAGGGAGAACAAAAAAAAATGAAAACAACAATCTTACTAGGCCCAGTGACATTAAGAACGCGCAAGTGCATGGAGAAGGGAAAAGGGGGAAAGTGCGTGGAAGGGGAGAAGTGGAAAGTACAAAACAGGAGAGAAAAGAATAAATAATGAAATAAAGAAATACAGGCAAGGAAAAGGTGGCAGTGCAGCACGCAAGAGGCAAGTGCATGATTGGTCAGATAGGGTATTTCTGATAAGTGCAAAAGAAAGGTGGGGGACTGTATGGGTACAGATACAGATCCCAGTGTAATGGGTGGCCCACATGCAATGCAGGAGGGAGTCAGGGTGAGAAGTTACCTGGGCCAGAAGGATACAGGGTGGCCAGGTGCATGATTTCAAGAGAGAAAAAACAGGTAAGCAGAGGAGAAGAGGGGCAAAGGAAGAGGCAAAA
This sequence comes from Ambystoma mexicanum, assembly GCF_040938575.1. Taxonomy (NCBI): domain Eukaryota; kingdom Metazoa; phylum Chordata; class Amphibia; order Caudata; family Ambystomatidae; genus Ambystoma; species Ambystoma mexicanum. The sequence continues at coordinate 1,681,619,854 of NC_090932.1, forward strand.
AGGAAGGTCTTGAGGTGCTTCAGGAACTGGAGATGGTTCTCATCAAATTTCAAGGTGGCAAAGAAGCTGTTCCTAAGTCAGGCCCCAGCCGAAGACAAATCTACCCACAGCTTGTTTTGTAAGAAAAACGACTGACCGCAAGGGAATTTGAAGTAAAGGGGCGAAGGGCTCGGGAGGGGAGGTATTAACGGAATGATAGTTGAAGGTATTTTGGACCCAGGCCCCAGAAAGCCTTGTGAACAATGTAGAGTTTTAAATGTAATCCTTGCATCCACTGGGAGCCAATGAAGGGATTTCAGAGCTAGAGAGATACGATCGCAGGGCTTGAGGCCAAGGACAAGTCTTGCAGTCCTGTTCTGGGTTAGTTTTAGAGGGCGGAGAGTGGAGGCAGGTAGATTTAGAAAGAGGCTTTTGCAGTAGTCAAACCTGGAGAGAAACAGAGTTTGGGAGACAGTGAGCTTCTGGGGGAAGGAGAGGAAAGGGAGAGTGCCTCTGAGGAGGTGAAGTAAGAAGTTTGACTTTTTAGAGACGTCAGAAATGTGGATGAGGAGCTGAGCTACAGCGAAGGGCTTGAGAGAGAGGAGCTGAGCTAAGGAGCTGAACTACAGAGATGAGGCGCTGAGCTGCTATACAAGGTCTTGGATGAGATGCTGAGCTACCAGAAAGCACTAGCCTCAAACATGAGGGCAAACTTCAATTCATTAGGATAAACAAGTAATTCATCTTTGTTTGGCAATAATACATTTTCTGACAAATTCATCAGTCAAAAACGTATACCAATCAAAATGAAGGAAAAAAACGCATACCATTTACATGAATTATCATAAATATAACCAATACCTCAATAACGAACAATAAAAAGAAATACATTACCAACCATCCAATAAAAACACATAAAACAACCATCCAATAAAAACACAAGACATGGCCTTCATTTCACCTGGTAATTACACATGTTCCCATTTAGCACTCCGTGTGAATAAGGGATAATTATGCAGTTCACCTCTGAATGCACGTACTTCTATAAAATGCCCTCATAAAATGAACTGTGAGTGCATGGGTGTTCTAGGAATTCTAAGCTGATGAAAGGAAGCTAAAGACCAATTTCACAGCTCTAACAATCAAATTTCATACATGCGGTAGCAAACAGCATTTCCTTAATCCCTCACAATAGGGGCAAAAAAGTGTTTTAAAGTTTTGGGCTGTGATTATCACAAACATAATAAACCACGTGCATCTACATTCTTCCATTGCGCAATAGTAGAAGATAATGACAATTAATTCAACCTCAAGGTAGCAACAAGTTATCTAGCGCTAAACCACTTTATAGTAGATTCACATCAGATTATTATCCAACCATTTAAAACGTAGATACCTTGTCACTGAGGAGTTTCTCCAAAGTAACACAAAAAAAGTATTTTCTGACTCATAAAGTAGTGCAGCATTGGTGAACTAAGTAACCCACACAACATAGAAAGCCTGTGTGCTCATAATCAAGCCAGGTGGATGTATCGGGGTGATCGATACTGCATACATCTTTAATAACCCACTTATTTAATTTTTTCTTTTTAGTTGTGCAGGCAAACATTTACTTTTTTACACTTATCACATTTAAAGAAGACAACTATATAATAAAATCAAAGGATAGTTACTTTTAGCACATAGAACATTTAAACAGACTTCCAAGATTAAAATGATTAACTTTATAGAGTACACATGAAAAACTACAATAAGCCTTATGTATACATTTGATCGGTTGACCATGAACAATGTGGCAGAATTTAAAAGATGCAATTAGTGTAAAGATTTTTAAAAGGTTATTTCAAACGTCAAGCACAATTCATTATAAAGCATCATGGCATCACCCAGAAGACGGAAAAGATAGGTAAGAACGCCAAAAGCTTTGTTTTAATATACAAGCAACATTTTTTAAAAGTGCATATAAGTATGCAATCATTTCCATCCATCAACCTTTGCCAGAGCTGTTCAGAACAAATTGCTGGTACGTTTTGTTCCCCGTAGGCTAGCCAATACTCTGTACAAAAGGTGGCTGGGGTATTGCAAGTGGCAATCAAATGTTTACAAGACTCAAGTTCAGATTAGCCACAGAGCCTACCATTCCTTAATTACAACTCTAGCCCCCATAACTTCCAAAGATTTCGAAATATTACATTTTTTATTTCATATATTCCCTTCTAAGAACAAGATTAGCGAAGGCTTTCAAACGATTCGGAGTTCAGTAGTAATCCGGAATATAGGGCATATAGTCTCTGCAATGGGAGAGCGTGGTTAAATCAACAATATCTTGTTCCTAAGTGTGAGAAACCGGACGGTATTCTCCCACCTACTACCTCAGGATCTTTCATTCAGGTGGCCAGGGAAGGACCATCGCTTTTGGATCCCGACCCTGGGGGTGGACAAGTGAGCGAGGATCACCCGAGTGGAGGGTCATGAGGGATTGGGAGGAGGATACCCAAGAACAGGACAAGGTATTCCCCCAGTCCTAGTAATACCCCAACCCACTCTGCCCCAGCCTTCATGGGGTACTTTCAATCTCACCCCATCTCTCCCTCCCCATTTCCAACAAATACTGAGATGAGGAAGAGGCAACTGGGAGCAGTAAAGATTACCCATAGAAGCGCCATGAGGAAAGTAAGGGAAACACACAAAGACCTTAAACTGTCCCACTGATAGAGTCAGGCATTTACTAATCATCACTCACACCTGAATCGACTTTACTGTTTTCACAACCATAAAAGGTGTGTTCTTTTTCAAGAGAGTGAGCGAGTTGGGGATGCTGTCTGAACCAGAGGAGCCAAGGTGCAGAGACAAACAGGAGCGGAGGGCTGGGAGAGAATGTTGTGTGCTGATACGCTGGGCCGGTGTCTTTGAAGGGCTGCACCGTGACGAGGGAGCTGTGTCTCCAAGGAGCGGGAGTTTAGCAGCCTGCATCCTGCTGGTGGCGTCCAGGGAGGTGCTTGTTCCCTTCGGACCTGTGCCGGCCCGCAGGGTGTATGGGGGGCAGGTGGTGAAACCCTGACCTTAACTCTGTGTATCCTGTAGGTACTGCCGGTTAACAAGACGCTGCCTGGAGAGTTTCGTAAAAACAGTGAGAAAGAAACTCAGGAGCGGGCGCATGACTGTAGCAGAGCGTGAGAAAGGCACAGAAATAACAAGTTACTTACCTGTAACTTTTGTTCTCCAGCATGGGTCTGGCATGAATTTACATTGTCATGAATAATCCCTGTTGTCAGGCCGGAAATCCTTGGTAAATGAAAAAACAGTTTTACTTTCACTTACAAACGGTATTCCTCCTATAAACCAATCACTGTACTCTGGGTCATACTGCCACCAGTCAATGCCAGTCTTCACTCCCTAAGCCCCTCCCTTGGCAGCTATCTTCAGATTTGGAAAGCATGTAAAGTGGCAGTAGGACCAAGAAGAGCCGCAGAGGTGTAGGAGGGAGGGTTTGCATGTGGATCCATGCCAGACCAATGCTGGAGAACAATAGTTACAGGTAAGTAACTTGTTCCTTCTCCAGCATGGGGTTTGGCATGGATTCCAATGCTCATCAATAAAGAATACATAGCAGTGCAACATTACATAATCACAGGAGGTGGCATGAGTCAACAGAAGCAATTACTCTTACCTCTGGAACAGGCTCAACTCAAGCGAACAGGTTACGTAGCACTGCTTAGCCGACTCTGTACTCGTCCCTGGAATCCCTGTCGACGCAGTAGAATCTCGTGAAGGTGTGTGTAGACCTCCATGTAGCAGCCCTGCAGATGTCCAGCCCGGGTACCCCAGACAGGAACACCGTCGTTGCAGCGATCACTCTGTTGGAGTGGGCTCTCGAATGCCATGCAGCAGTCAGTTCGCCAACCGATGACACTGCGTGATGCAGCCGGAGACCCACCTTGAGATGGAAGCCTTGGACAAGGCCTTCCTATTGTTCACAGGGCCAAAGTTCACAAACAGTTGAGAAGTCTTTCGAAAACCCTTTGTGCGTGCCACCTAGAACTTCAGAGCACGAGCAATGTCCAGCGAGTGCAAGGCCCTTTCAGCCGGTGACAAAGGCTTCAGAAAAACACAGGTAACACTAAAGGTTTGATGAGGTCGAATTCTGGCAGAACCTTCGGCATAGAGGGGTGCGTCCACAGCACCACCTTCGATTTGTGGCAAGTCGGACATGGCCGTTTTCAGGATAAGGCCTGGATCTCACCTACCCTCCTGGCAGAGGTGATGCCCACAAGGAAAGCTGTTTTCCACAAGAGGAATTTAAGAGGGGCCTTGGCACCTCCATTAGAGTAAGATTAGATCAAACCGGCACCTTGTCATCATCGATCGAAACATTTAAGGAAGTCAAACAGGGTTGTCCCTTGGCAGCTGCGATATTCAGTTTGTTTATATCGGACATTGGCAATTCCATCGAGGCCGTAAAGTCGTTCCCGCCAAAGATGCACAGATCCCAGTCTGAGTTGGCTCATGTACGCAGACAACCTCATACTGCTGGACTTAACACCAATTGGTCTGCAAAGAAAAATCAATGCAGTACAACAATACGTGGTCGAAAATCATCTACTTATCAACACCAAGAAATGTGAAATACTTGTGCTGAAAAAGCTCAAAGGCGGTTGGACAAGAACAACGAAGAGCCAATCTTGGTTCATGGGACAAGAAAAACTACTGATATCATCTAGTGTAAAATATCTCGGAATGATCATCAGCTCCAGTCTCAATGATGATCCATGGACAACAGCGACAAAACGCAAATGCAAACAACTGGCAAACCAAGCTCTAGTGCTAAAGAGAAGATTCGGAAGATTCTCTCTCAAAGTAGTCCTGCGATTCTACCAACAAAAAGTAATACCAGCACTAACGTATGGGGCAGAAAACGCATTGGGCTGTTCATGGGTGGTGTGGTCCACGCTTGAGAACACCTTCTGGACGAAAGTTCTCGGTAACACCTTCTGGATGAAAGTTCTCGGTATAACGAAAGGAACTTCGACGGCCTCAATCCGGTACGAACTATCGCTAATTTCTATCCATGCACGAGTATGTTGGAGTTTGCTATCCTTATACCGGAAAACAAAAGCATGCAAACAAATTCCGCAATTTGCAATTTTACACAATGCCGACTCGTCAGCCCCAGGTGTTTTGGCAATGTGGCTTAAACAATGTGAAAGTTTAATGTCAGAGTATGACATCAACCCAGAGCTGCTCCAAGGAAATCCGGACGCAGCGAAATTAAAACTGTGGCACCTGGAGTGGGAGTCAACATGCTCCGAAAGAGGGACATCCAAAATACTGAGCGAAGTGCCACCGGAGGCTCGAGCATTTAATAGTCTGCAAAAATACATCGAATTATTCCCAGACCCAAACGCTAGGAGGTTGTTTATGAGCTTTCGGCTTAATATGTTTAAAACCAAGGAACGTTTGAGAGCCTGGCCAGCCAACGCGAACTTGAACCCTTTGTGTCGTTGCTGCCCACAGGACACTGAAACTTTAAAACATTTGGTGCTATTTTGCACCAATTTACGTACAGAGAGAACCCGACTATTGGGCACTTGGGGCGAGTCTCATCCATCCCTGAATGCAGATGAGTGGTGGCAACAAATGTTCAACGGAACGGATTTATTGCCGTTGACAAACTTTTGGGCGATAATCGAAAATCGATTACTGGACTAAGTGTATTACACTCGTGACGTGTTACTCAAAACTATGCCCAGTGCCTAATTATATGAAAATGCAAAATGACAGAACAAAAAAGTTGCTGGATAATGTGGTGGATTGCAATGAGATGTAATGAGTAATAACGAATGATTTCATTTTAAAGGTTTGCATGTAAACCAATAAAATTAATTAAAAAAATATGCTCTATGAGTGACATATAATTGAATCCGCTGAAGCCTCACGTTTCGGGACACCTTCTTATGATACCTTTGGGCTCTATCCCAATGCCCATCCGACATGGGTTCTCCCACCTCCTCTTCCCAATCTCGCCTCAGTTGGAGCAGCTCCTTTCCCACCCTAGTCCCCAGTAGCTCATATTTGCAAGATATTTCATGCCCACCTTCTGAGATATCATACATCGACTCGATGGTAGAAACAGGTTGTTCTGCAAGCACTGCCTCAGGCCACCTTTCTCGCACTCGTTTAATGATTCTGGAAAAAGTAATGTGTTGGCCCTTATTCACCCCAGTGTCCTCTATTAGCCTCTGAAAGTCCAATGCCTTCCCCTCCTGCTATATATCTCCAAGGGTAGCCAAGCCCATCGGTTCCCAGTATCTACGGACCCCTTTTATCATTTGGGAGTCCTCCCCGCATAGCACCACTAGCGGCACCTACAAGGAGAATGGGGCTGGGTTTCCCACAGTCTGCCATGCTCTACGCCACACTTCCCAGCCAAGCACGAGCAGACTTGCCATTCCTAGTGCCTTTGGTTTAGGTAACCACACTGTCTCTCTAAGGAAGTAGGGAGCAGGATACTTACATAACAGCCTGGCTTCAGCCGTTTCTTCTACAGACAACCACCTGGCCACATATTGGAGCTGTCCCGCCAAGTAATATAACTCAGAATTCGCCAGGTTTATACCCCCTCTGTCACACGGGTTTTGTAATCTCCAGAGGGCCACCCTGTTCCTGGAATTGTGCCATATGAAAACCCTGCACAGGCTGTGGCGTTTGGCAAAAAAGCCCTTAGGGATCACATGTAGGATGTTTACAAAACAGTTTAACAGTCTGGGCAGGACTACCATCTTAATCAGAGCCGCTCTTCCCATCATGGCCAGGGGTAGTCTGGACCAAAATCCCATGCTATTCTTAATACCTTCAACTGCCTTTTCCGTATTGTGTTTGTGTTCTTCTCCTGTCGTGTGGTATATGTCAATACGTAGGTATCGAAACGTCTCGGTTCGCCAGGGTATTGGCAGATCCGGTAGGCTCCTCGGTAGGGTGCGTCTGTACCTCCCCAGGGGGAACATGTTGGATTTCTTGGGGTTTACTGCTATACCTGAGAGGGGAGCGTATCGTTCCATCACCACCAGGACATATTGTAGGTTCTCCTCTGGGAAGCGCAGATATAAAAGTATATCATCGGCATACAATGATATGAGATGCGAACCTCCCGCAGTGTGGATCCCTATCTCCCCATATTGTTGTCTGAGGCAGACTGGCAATAGCTCGAACGCAAGGATATATAGCATAGGCGACCAGGGGCAGCCCCGTCTAGTGCCTCTGACGAGTTGCCATTTATCCGAGATTGTAGCACCCGTTTTGACCCTTGCAATTGGGGAACTGTATAACATTTTGACCCACCTCAGATACCCCGGCCCCATCCCGTATTCTCGCTAGCAGCCAAGGCCATCTCACTGAGTCAAAGGCCTTAATTGCATCCAGCTAAACGATTGCCAATTCGCCGGGGTCCTTCTCTGTTTGGTCAATAATGTGGTGAAGTCTCCTATGATTGGCAGTTATGTTCCTGCCAGGCACGTAGCCTGTTTGGTCAGGGTGTATCAGTCTGCCGATGAATCGCTTAAGCCTGTTTGCTGGCACTGCTGTGAGGATTTTGCTGTCCTGGGTAAGCATTGATAGGGGTCTGTATGACCCACCGTCTGTGCTTGGCTTACCTGGTTTTAAGAGCGGGATGATCACCGCCTCCCGTAGGGACTCCGGCAGCCTACCGCGCTCAAACGCCTCATTAAGCATGGCCAGCAGCGGGGGGAGCAGCTCTTGTTTGTATGTTTTATAGAATTCACTGGAGAGCTCGTCCGACCCCAGAGGTTTGCATGTGGGCAGGTGTTTAATCACTGTGTCTAGTTCTTCTGAGGTGATTGGGGCCTCCAGGTCTGCCCGTTCCAGATCGTCTAATGTGGGCAAGCCCATGTCTTCTAGCGTTTCCTGGAACTCTTGATCCATTTCTTCCCCTGCGTCCTCATAAAGGCGTTTATAATATCTAAGTAACTCTTTGTTTACTCCCTCCTGGGTATCCCAGATCTGGCCCCCGTCCACTCCGATTTCCCTAATCACTGGTTGTGATGTTTCATTTTTATATAACCAGGCCAGCAATCTGCCCTACTTGTCTCCTCCCGCATGCTGCCTTTCGACATATTTCTTGTAGCTCAACTTACATAATCTATCCCAGTGCTCACTGCTGGCTTGTTGTAGCAGCCTCATCCTTACCCCATCCTCCTGAGAGGTGCCCCCCTTACGCATTATGTCTTCCAACTCCCTCTCCGTTTCCTGCAACTCCCGTTCTATGCCCCCTTGGAGTCCTCTAGATGTTGATATGGCTACACCCCGCACTACTACGTTGAATGCCTCCCATATGGATCCCACAGATTGAACGCTTCCGTTGTTAATGTCGAAGTACTCAGTGATCATCTCCCTCAGGTCCTCCCGGAATCCTGAGTCCTGCAGGGCTTCAGCTCTGAGCTTCCACGTCGGGATTCGCGCTCTAGGGGGTTGGTGTCGCCACTCCATGACCAAGGGGGAGTGGTCCGAAAGCACTCTGGTCTCATATTCCGCGCCCGTCATTTCTCCTACTAGCTCGGCAGCAACGAAAATATAATCCAGCCTCGTGTGCAAGTTATGTGGTGCCGCATAATGGGAGTACTGCCTGTCCGCTGGGTGTAGCTGCCTCCAGACATCTACGAGTTCAAAATCTTTCAGCAGGGTCTGTAACGCCTTTGCGGACGGGGTGGGTTTGTCTGGTTTACCATCTGATCTGTCCATATTAGGATTTAATGAACAATTAAAGTCCCCTCTACATAGGATCGCGCCACCCAGTAGGGGGCTAATTTTGCCATATAGAGTCCTAAAGTAAGCCCCTGTATCTTGGTTAGGGGCGAATACGTTTATAATGCTCACTTCCCAGTTTTCCAGCATCCCCCACACTACAATCATTCTTCCTTTCGGGTCCATTGTAGACTGAATCAGCTGAAAAGGTACATGCGGTGGCACCCATATGATAACCCCCCTTGCATAAGCCGAGTTGTGGCTCCCGTGATGCTCCCTTTCCATTTGCTCTTAACCACCTCCAGTTTCTCCCTAGTAAGGTGGGTTTCCTGTAATAATGCTATGTCAACCCTCATCCTTCTTAGGTACATCATTACTTTATTATGCTTCGAGTAGCTATTGAGGCCCCCTCACGTTCCAGGTCACCACTCTAAGGCTACCCGACGCCATTTGTAGGATATCCCGCCTCCCCTCCCAGTTTCCCCTCCCGCCTGATGTGACACAAGATTTGGCTCGTTCCCCTCCCACTTCCAACAAACTCTGCCCACCCCCTTTCCCAACTCTAAACCACTGCACACAACACCTTCCCTCCCCACACCTGGATCTCAAGCCCCCCGCGTTTGGTCCTGCCTTGGAATGTCAAGGTCAGGAGCCCGCCAGGGTATCACCGGACTACCGGTGACCTAACTAAGCTTCTCTTTGTGGGAATATGAGGGCTGGCTGTGTAAGGCTCCCGCGCTAATATCAAGGTTTCTCGTGCTAACGGATAATGCATACATGTATAGACCTAGTTGCACCCTCCCATAGGCTATGTCTTGTGCTATATTCAAGTCCCATTGTCTTAGGCTGTGACACCATAGGTGCCACAGACAAGTTACTTATCTTCTCCTTCTCCTGTCTGGATACCAGATTCTTGAGGGCAACTCTGCGTGTCCAACCATCCCATAGCGTCCTCCAGGGTTTCAAAAAACAAGGTTCTGTTCTTGTGGAACACCTTCAGTTTTGCCGGGTAGAGCAGCATATACTTGTGGCCTGCTTCACGCAATCTTCTTTTCACCGTCCCAAAGTTAATACGTCTGCGCTGCACCTGCAATGTGTAATCCGGGTATGCGGTTATGTTTGCCGACCCCCTTTGTATTGTTCCGCCCTTCTTAACGTGTTCAAGAATTTTTTCCCGATCCCGGTAGCTCACGATCTTGGCTATCACCGGCCTAGGGGGGGTTCCCAGCGGTGGCCTCCTCATCAGGGCCCTGTGCGCCCTTTCCACAGAAAACCCCTGGGTCAGCATTCCCCCGGTTATCTCCTGCAGCAGCATAGATTCAATGTACTCCGTGGGGTTGGATCCCTCAGCTCCTTCCGGAAAACCAACAACACAAATATTATTCCTTCGGGCGCATCCTTCCGCCTCCTCCGCCCTACTTTCCAGGTTGCCCACGCGTTGCACTAGGGCGTGGAGTTCCGTATCATGGGCTGCGCATCCGCTGTGTTCGGGGCCACCTCTTTTTCTAGGTCCCCGGTGCCTTCTGCCAGTGACCCGACATCTTGCCGGAGAAGATTCACCTCCTCTTGCACCGCCCCGACTTTGAGCTCTAGTGCCGCTTTCAATTCGTTCATGGCCAGTCCCCGTTTGGTCTCCCAAGCCACTTTCAGATCAGCAATCGCAGCCAGGAACTCCTGGTCCTTGCCCATAGTGTCTTTGCCCCCAGCAGGGGTTTTGTCATTGCTCCTGGCTCCTTCTGCACCCGGCGATGTTCTGGCGCATTCGTCGAGCGTAGGTTGCTTGCCCTTTGTTCTTAAGGGTTTGTTGGTCATCATGGTGTGTCAGAGAAGTGTGGGCAAACCCCACCGCTTGTAGCCCCCGTACTTAGTAAAGTTAACTGCTATTAGTGTCAGGGCCCAGCCAGGCCGTATCAGGGGTGTCCTTAAGCTGCCTGTTCTGCTCCTGGAGTGGGCTGTGTCCTCCAACATAATTATGTGGGTTTATTCAATCTGCTCGAACCCCGAGCCCCAGCCCCAGTTGGTCTGGGTCCTCGGGCACACCCCCAGTGCTTGTGGGCCCCCCCGGGCTTATTTGCCGGCCCAACGTGCGTCACCCATGAGCCCCACCAGACAACCGTCACTTCCCACCCGACGGTGGTGTCTGTGGAGCTTCCCACCAGGCACGCTTCCCGAACAGGCTGTATTGGGAGTGCCCTTGAGCTCCCAGTCCAGCTCCTGGAGTGGGCTGTGTCCTCCCACGTGGTTATTTAGGCTATTTGGCTCGCTCAAAACTGGAGCCTCATCTCAGCGGCTCTGCTGGCATGCCAGCCTCCTGTGGTGTGATGTGTAGGGCCCCGGCACTGCACGATGGGCATCAACGTCACCTCCCGCTGGAGGCCAAACCAGTGGCCCAGTCCAGGCGTCTGGCGCACAGTGTTACTGGCCTCAGTGGGGCCTGTTCACGTGAATGGGCCGTGGCCTCTTAGTGTCCCCTCCTAAGCTAATGCAATCCTCTGGATGCCGTCCTATTGCCGTGGATGCAGCGGTATTTCGGACCCGTTTTCTCTTGTTGGACTCTCAGGAGCGCGTACTACCACGCTTGTTGGGTGCCTGTCTGGAGACCAGCTGCGTGCTGTAGATTAGGCGTGGCGCCTATCAGTTCGGGCCCCCCAACTGCTGAATGAGGTCCCACACGCTGGAAGTCTGCAGGCTTCCCCAGTGATGTTGCCAAGTGCTGCATGCCCCTCCGGAGCTGGCCCTGGCACTTACTATGATACAAGTGCATCCGATGCTGACGAGACAGTGCAGAGCAGGCACCGCCGCCCTCTGCGTGTCAGTTAAAGCCTTTTCGAAGGCTGGTGCCTCCCGCCGTATCCCCACTCCGCAATGTCAGGGCGTCTCGGGGGGGCCTCGTCCCACCAGCAATGTCAAAGCCCATGGACCGGGCGTTGGACATGGAGTTGCGACTTATCTGTCGACAAATGCTCAGATGCCACAGCGGGCTGGGGGCCGATCCTCCCCAGCCTCAAACAGCGCCCTGCAGACAGTGCCACCCGCGACCTCACACCACACTCTCGCGCACCGTGGACCTCGGCCTCAACGCCCCGACACGGCAGGACTTCTCCTCATCTCCTCATCACACACTCCATGCTCTTCCTGTCCCGCCAGGTCACGACGGGCTCAGCCTCCACTGCGCCTCGCCTGCCACCGCTCCCTACGACGCAGCAGTCAATTTATATGGCCCTTTGTTAGCCATCTGCCATTTTGGTCAGCGCCGAGACTCGGGCTCCCCAAATCTTCCAGCATCCGTTCCTCGCCCGTCACGCCGCAGATCGGTCCATCATTGCGCTCAATTCGTGCCCCTGATATTCATGCATCCATAGGTGTGCGGCAGGGACATGCGGCGAGGGTAAAACACGTTCACATCCAAGGATCAATGTCGGATCTGCGGGAGCCGTCCAAGAACACGTCCACTCACGCGGCCATGTAGCCATGCCCCCGTGTCGATACTTAGTGCCAAAACTGTTTCCATTCGATGGTGATATTTAAGCCATTCTTCACTGTATTGAGTTTGTGCACCCAACGTTGTTCTAGTTGGGTCAGTGCCTTATTAATGTTGCCTCCTCTTTTCTGTGGGGTAAACTGTTGGACTATCGACCAGCAGATGTCTTCATTGGAATGTCCCATCTTGTTGTAATGTTAAACTAGGGGGTTGTCCGGTATTTTGTTTTTAATGCACGATCTGTGTTTAGAAATGTGCTGCTTTATTGGTTTGGTGGTTTTTCCGACATATAGAAGGTTGCATGGGCACTTGATGTAAATGACAAGTTTGCTGTTACAATTGGTATGGGCCTTGAGACTCCAACGGAAATCTCAAGTAACCAAAGGTACTGTAAAGTCTAAGAGAACTTACCTCTTGTTGTGTAACCTCACTTGTTCTTAGTGGAGACTTGTCTTGGTTGCTTCTGTAGAGTTGCTAACAGCTTCTTTACCTCACAAGCCTAATCAGCTTGTGGCCCTACTTTGATTTCTTCTATTCTACAAAGACTTCTAAAACATTGTGCAAGACTTTTATTTACCTGCAAGAATTGCGTCATCTCACCTAGACTTTTGCCCAATTGACTTTGGCCTAGCCTGGCTCCCTGAATGACTCTTCTTCCCGCCGACATTGTGTTTTGTCTTCCTTCCAGGAAGGGGTTAACTATTATATTGCCCCTTCTGAAGAAGGCTTACTCAAACTGACTGTTAAATAAGTTCATAATTTTTAATAAAGAAACCCTGTGTGTAAGAGTTTATTTGAATACTTGTCACTGTGAATCTCTGTGTAACTCCCCTACTGCTCACATTGACCCCTCTTGAGATAAGCCTGGCTGCTCAACACGCAACCAACCTGGGTAGTACAGACTTATACCAAAGGTTGGGTTACTATTGCCAGGAGGTCAGGGCTGTTGTAGTGCACCCAAAGGGTACTGCATACAATCTTGCCTAACAGTAATATTAACGTCTCATATTGCACTCTGGGTTTCTGATTCTGCTAGAGGAGTCGCAAGATCCGTGACTTAGCTACTCTTGGGTGCGCCTCCGGAGCCCGGACAGGCAGCATCTGAAAATATATAATACTCTCAGAAGGAGGTTCATTTTTATTGCGTTAAGCCTCCCCATCCACAACAGCTGACCCTTACTCCAAGTTGTCATCTCCAAAAACAAGCTATCGAAAAGGGGGGGTAGTTGGCTCCACCCAAGTCCTCTCCTGGTCTGGCAATATTGATTCCCAGATATCTAATACTATCAAGCTGAATCTGCAGTCCCAGGGGCCCGAGCACCTCAGTCTGCCTGAAATCCCCTAGGTTAATCGGGAAGATCACAGACTTGTCTTTGTTAACTTTGAACCATGAGAACTGCCAATATTCTTTGATTATGGCCAGTGCCGCCACAGCAGCGACAGAGCTGGTAGGGTTCACCAGTTTCACAAGGTGCAACAGCACCTCGTCCGTATAGAGTCCCAGTTTAAACTCCCTCGTACCCACCTGTGGGGCCCTCCTCATTGATCCACTAACACTTCAATTGTTAATGCAAATAAGAGGAGTGAAAGGGGGCAACCTTGTCTAGTCCCTCTCTGAATTTGAATGCCCTTGACAACTGCCCATTCACTGTCACCCTCGCAGCCGGGGTTGCATAGAGCGCCCGCATCCCTCTCATGATTTGATACCTTAGTCCAAATTTTGGTAGGACCTCCTTCAAAAACCTACAGTCCACCCGATCAAAAGCCTTCGCTGCGTCAAGGGCTACTAACACCGGATTCCCTTCCCTCTTTGCTGCGGCCTCCATCAGATGCATTTTCTTGTGCAGGGTATCCGCACCCTGCCTACACCGAATGAACCCCACCTGATCCAAATAGACTAATATGGGCATAAGTTCCTCCATACGAGTGGCTAGCATTATGGTGAAAATCTTCGCATTGAAATTAAGTAGAGAGATGGGTCGGTAGGATTTGCAGAGGTTCAGGTTCCTGCCCTCTTTTGGTATTACTATGATTAAAGCCTTCCCAAAGGATGGGGGGCCGCCCCCATATCTAGGCTATGGTTAAATAATTTTGCCAGGTGTTGTGCGAGGGACTCCTTGAAGCTCTTATAAAACCCCACTGTGTACCAATCTTCTCTGTGAGCCTTCTCCAGCTTTAACCCTGCTATCGCTCTCAACACCTCCTCCTGGGTAATCTGCCTCTCCATTCCCGCCTTTTCATCACCTTGGAGACTCGGGGGAGACACCCCCTCCAAGTATCCATGCAATTCCTCATTGTTGTATGCCCCTCTTGACCGTATAGCCGCTCATAAAAAGTAACAAATTCCTGGGCCACCTCTCCAGCAAGAGAGCACAACCGTCAATTCGAACCCCAGACCCCAGATACCAAACTCTTCGCCCGCTAGCCCTTCAGTCTGGCCGCCAGCAGGGCATCAGCCATATCCCCCTTCCCATAGTACCCTTGCTACATGGCCTTGTAAGCCAGTGATCACCTTCCCCACCTCTAAACCCAGAGTTCCTGGCGCTTTTCACTCGCTAGCTCCCAGTCTCCTCCTATCTCCCCCTCCCCCTTATCCTCCACCATCTCTAACTTTCGGATCTCGCCTCTAAGTTTCTCCGCCTGTGGGGTTCTGATTCGCTTTTTGGCCGCGCCTTCCCGCATAATGAAGCCCCTCCATGTCGCCTTAGCCGCGTCCCAGGTCATACCCAGTTCCACCTCCCCTGTGTCATTCAGGCTGAAAAACTCTCAATCGCCTCCCGCATTTCTGTCGCAAAAATCTTATCTTTCAACAGGTTATTGTTACGCCATAATGATTCCCGGGTCTCAATCCTGTCAAAACCATTCCCATGACCACCATGCCGTGGTCCGCCCAACTAACTGGTGAATGCTCGCTAGAAATGATCCTACTGACAAATCTCTGTTTCAGGAACCAGTAATCGATCCGAGTTTGTGATCCATGTACTGGGGAGAAGATGATGTAGCCCCTCCCTCCATACATCCACCAGCTCCTGATCCTGCGTATTTTGTTTTTTTGTTTTATTCGTATTTATATAGCGCACAACAGCCCGAGGACATTGTGGCACGTGTTACAGTACAAAGCTTAGTTACATGATCATTAGCAATATATATATATATATATATATATATATATATATATATATATATATATATATATACACATACAGGTTGCAATATAGTTACATAGTCATTAGCAGTATATATACAGGTTACAATATAGTTATATTACATTTGTGTTATATTACAATATACATGGCAGAAGTGGAGGAGGCAGTCCTCCACTTGCTAGTTGAGGAGAGTGGCCTTGAGGTTGTTGCGGAAGACAGAGATGGAAGTTTCAGCTCTAAGGGTGGCAGAGAGTGAGTTCCAGAGTTTCGGTGCAATATAGGAGAAGCCTAGACCTCCCGCTGTGGCTCTCTTTATGCGTGGTATGTGTAGCTGGTTGGTGTACTGAGCTCTGGTGGGGCGAGTGGATGTGGTCCTTGATATTGCTTCAGATAGGTATGCTGGAGCGGTTTTGTTGATGCACCTGTGAGTGATGGTGAGGATTTTCAGAGTAATACGGTCTTTGACCTGGAGCCACCGGGCTTCACGTCTGGCATGGGACATATGGACTCTTCTAGGGATGCTCATGGCTGCTCTGAGGGCATTTTTTTGTGTGGTTTGCAGTCTGTGAATGTTTTTGGCGGAGGTGCCAGCTAGAAGGGCGTTGCAATAATCGAGTTTGGCTCCTATAGTTGCTCTAGCTATGGCTAAGCGGTTGGGGGTGGATAAATAGGGTTTAAAGGCGTTGATGAGTTTGGTGATGAACGCTGATGCAGAGGCTATGGCGCTGACTTGTTTGTTCATCGATAGATTTGCATCAATGTGAACACCTAGAGTCTTGACAGAGGATGATACGGAGATGGTTGCGTTGTCTATGTTGAAGTTGTTGTATTGGGGGCTTAGTTTCGATAATGTGTTTGTCTGGCCCAGGATGAGAATTTCTCCCCGTTAAGACAGAGGCCATTGATTGCCATCCAAGCTTGGATAGTGGCATAGATATTGTTAAGGGCTGTGGCGTCTTGGTGATAGAGTCCAGATAGGGGTAAAAGTACTTGAGTGTCGTCTGCATAGTTTGTATATGCAACACCCATGGAGTCAAGTAGGTCGAAGAGGGGTTTTGTGAAGAGGTTATAGAGGGTGGGGGCTGTACAAGATCCTTGGGGGACACTGCAGTTTATAGTGGTAGGATCTGCGTTAGCTGTGTCGGAGTAGACCTTCATGGCTCTTCCTTCAAGGAAGGAAGTGATCCAGGATGCTCCTTGATTAGAGAAACTGGCTGCATGGGTGAGGTGGGTGGTGAGTGTTTGGTGATCTACCAGGTCAAAAGTAGCTGATAGATCGAGGAGGAGAAGCAAGGCAGGTTTGCCTTTTTCCATGATCTGTGAGATTTGATTTTTTAGATCTAAAGGCGGATTCTGTTCCATGCCCGACACGGAAGCCAGATTGTCTTTTGCCTAGTATGGAGTTAGCTTCTATGTATGATTGGATCTGGATGTGAGTTGCTTTGTCCAGGATTTTTAGGAGGAACGGGACTGTCGTTATTGGTCTGTAGTTGTTGGGTTGCGCTGGGTCAAGTGTGGACTTTTTTTTTTAGAAGTGGCCACAACCAGGCTTCCTTGAGATTGTTTGGGACAGTTTCTGTTTGGAAAGATGCGTTAATGAAGGCAGTAATCAGGGGTGCTAGGTCATTGGCGCATTCCTTGATGATTTTGGGAGGGCAAATGTCTGCTTTGCACAGGGATGGTTTGGGGTTTTTGATGAGATTAAGGGCCTCAGGTCCAGTGAAGTGTGATTGAGATTACTACTCTTGTCTTGTGTAGGGCGGTTGGTTTTTTGGTTTGGGAGGGCTTTGCAGTGGATTTGGATTTTGTTCTGGAGGAGTTTTATTTTGTTGAGCATGGCGGACTGAATGCTGGCACACCAGGCTTTGTCTTAAGTTATCTCGTCAGCGGTAGCCAGAGGAGTGACTAATTCATTAAAGATTGCGAATAGTTCTTTAGATTGGGAATTGGCCTTTGAGATCCTATCATTGAAGGAGTTGGATTTTGCTGCTAAAATGGCTTTTTTTATATTGGAGGGCTATTTGTTTGAAGAGGTTCTTACTTAGATCACTTGGGTCCGTTTGCCAGTTTTTAAGCGACTGGCGCTTTTGAGCTTGGAGGGTTTGGAGTTCTTCCGAGAACCAAGAGTTGCAGTGAAATTATTTTTTTTTCCTTCTTGCTTTCAAGTGGGGCTATAGAGTTTATGGCATTGGTGAGAGTATCATTGAAGATAGTTGATAGTATATTTGGGTCCTGAGAGAAAGGTGGTGCTAGGGAGGGGCTTTAAAGGTGGGGACGCAAGTTGTCGGCGTCAAGTTTTTTAGAACTTCTTATTGTGGCAGGTGGTGCGTAGGTGAGTGTCTTAGGTTTAGGGTTGGTGGGGATGAGGAATTCGATGCATGTGTGGTCCGTCCAAGGAAGGGCGGTGTTGGAGGTAATGTTGGATGCACAGTTGTGATCCATGACCCAGTCAAGGGTGCGGCCTTTGGAGTGAGTAGGGGTGAGGACTCTTTGGGAGAAACCTAAGTCTGCGAGTTCTTTAGCTAGGGTTGCGGCGGATTTATCCTTAGATTATTGTATCCTAAATTTAAGTCTCCTAATGGACGGATTTTGGAGGACTTTTTAATGTTGTTGCTGAGTCGATGGGAGAGGTGTTCTTGGAAGTCAGCTGGGAGTCCGGGAGGTCTGTATAGGATGTGGATGTTAATTAGATTATTGGGGGAGAGCGTAAGCTTGGCTGATAGGATATCAGCCTTACCACCCCATGTACTATGGTCTGCTAATCTGATGGATATTGAGTGTTTGTGGATAAGGGTGACTCCCCCTCCCATCTTAACACATCTATCTTGCCTAAGGATGGTTTAGCCTGTGGGTAGGGCTAGTGAGATGGCTGGGCAGGAGGCATCATTGAGCCAGGATTCGGTGATGCAAATTAAGTCCAGATTAAGTGTGGATAGTAGATCATTTATCTCGAGGGCATGTGCAGGTAGGGAGCGTACGTTCAGTAGTGCACATTTAAGAGGTGGGTGTTGTGTGCCTTTGATGTTTTTATTTGTACTAGTATGGGGTGAGGTGTGCTTGTTGTGGTGTGTGGTAGTAAGGGGCTTAGTGCGAAGTAGTGTAGAGGCATGTTGGGGTGGTGGGGGGCGAGGGGCAGTGCCTATGCTCCTCTTAGTATGGGGTAGTGTTATATCCCAGGAGTCCCCTATGCTGCTGCCTCGTATCGGCCCCGACTGTTTCCTGCTCCCCACCGTGATCCATAGCCCGATCCGCCCACATATTGAAGTTTCCTCCCAGCAACAGAAGACCCTCGGCCCGATTAAGCATCTCTCCCATGGTTTCCCGCAGAACCTGCATCTGCCCTGTGTTAGGGAAATACACCACCACAATAGTTAGCTGTACTCCCTCCAGGGACCCCTTGACTAACAAAGCTCTCCAGTCTCCCCTCTTCCAAACAAGTGGGTTGACCAACCTCATCCTCCGATTAAATAGGATGTCTACAGCCCCCTCTTGGTGTGTCCGGAAGCCCAGCAAGCCTGCCCAATCTGAGCCCCGGGGGTACCTCTCTCTGCTCCCTGAAGCAACCGTGTCTCTTGCACCAGCAGTACGTCTAGATCTCTTTTTCGGAAATCCCTTCCCAGCAGTGAGCGCTTGGTGGGAAGTTTAGGCCCTTAACATTTAGAGTTCCCATCCTAAGAACCTCAGCCCAGCCCTCACCCTCAATTCACGCCATTTGTTCGCGCAGGACCATGGCCCAACCACTCCATCAATCGCAATGCAGTGTTTCCTAATGCTCTCCTCGCCTTAACCCCACTCCTCCCTCCGGTCCGCGCTGTTCCACTGGTGCGACTGTCGCCCCTTTCTGGCCTTCGGATGAGTCTTCTCCCTTGAGGACTTGCTGAACCTGATGTGCCTCCTGTCCGCTGGTCACTCGGTAATCTGCCTCTCCTTTCTCAAATGACATTGCAAACGGGAAAGACCAACGATATCTAATGCCCCTTTCGGTCAACCATTGCGCAAGGGGGCAGCAATCTCTGTGACGGGTTAGGGTGAGTCCCGACAGGTCTTGGAACACCCTGATCGTCTCCCCTTCATATTGGAAACTCCCCAACCGCTTGGCCTTCTCCAGGACCTCCATTTTCTCCCGATATCTCAGGAAGCGGACCACTATCGACCTTGGGCCCTCCTCCACCGCCTCCTCTATGTGCCCTTTCCAGCTGAACCTCCTTCCCCCGCCTCAAGGGCAAAAAACTGGTTGATCAGTCCTTTTGCCTTCCTTCCCTCTTCCACAGCGGATTCTCCCTTTTGTTCTCTGACCCCCAGAACGCGTTGATTGTTCCAACGCCCTCTATTTTCCAGGTCGTCAAGCTTCAAGATGGTTTTCTCCTTGCGCATTTCCAGGTCCATCAGGCAAGCCTCGTATTTAATGTCCAAGAGATCTACCTGCAGGTGGTTATACTCCATCCCCTCCATTTTATCTTCCATCTTGGCCATGCGGCGCTTTAAATCACATATTGAGGCCTGGATGTCTGTCCGTATTGCCCTAATTTCCAAAAGTATGTCCTTAAGGTTGTCTCTGATTAGGGCCGGCGCCGATGTACTCCCCCCCCCCCTGCAGCTATCTCAGCCTGGATTGGGGACTCCTTCTTCCGCTACCAGTAGAGCCTCTCCGAAAGTGCGACTGCACTCCCACCTGTGCTGCATTTCCTTGTCCTGGAGGTCCCCAATCCTCCTCCAGTGTGGCTTCAAACAATGTCCCGCTATGTTCAGTGCACTAGCTGACCGCTACTGGCCCCTCCTTGTCTTCGCCTTGATTCCTAAGCAGGTCTGCCACTTCTCTGGGGCCCCATGTGGCCCTTAAACACCAACTTCACTGTGCCTATGCCCCACTGTCTTGCGTGTTACCCAGGGGGTCCACCCTCCTGCTTGCCAGACTGCTCTTGGTGGTTTGTTCCTGGTCCCTGGGCCACCAATCCCCCTGCTCCGCGCCTCCTCTCCACAAGTCGAATCCGGAGCCGTCTCCTCAGGCCCCCGCTCCACTGTCCGCTTGGGCCCAAGTGCCCCAATACTTCCCTTTAACTTCAGGTGGGGGTGGGACCACGCCTCTCAGAATGATCAGTTTTTATCCCTGGTTGCGACTGGGGCCCGTGATTCCTCTGCAAGCTCTGGTCTTTCCTACAACTTCCTCATCACTGTGTCGTTGTCACTTTAAATCCCATTTATTGTACTCTTCTTCTATGGTTCCACTCTTAGTATTGCATGAGATATGGGGAGTGTTTTCACTGCTTAAGGCCCGGGTCCTTATGCACAGGGGCCCTCCAAGCTTCACTTTACGGCCTTTGCCTGCTCAACAGGCCTCCGTCTATAGTCTATACGGCGGGCCGCAACGCCACAACTTCCCTTTTCACCCCGCGCAGAGCCGAGTGAGAAACTAAGCACAGCGCATGGGCAAATTCTTCCCAGTGTCTCCTCCGCCCTCCCTCTCACCTGGCATCCACGCTCTGGTCCACTCC
Organism: Ambystoma mexicanum; assembly: GCF_040938575.1. Classification (NCBI taxonomy): domain Eukaryota; kingdom Metazoa; phylum Chordata; class Amphibia; order Caudata; family Ambystomatidae; genus Ambystoma; species Ambystoma mexicanum. The sequence continues at coordinate 1,681,640,709 of NC_090932.1, forward strand.
ACATGAAGTTGCCTCTTCTCTTTCCTCGGGGGCAGCTAGGTCTATGCCATGTGTATTGATCCCGCACTGCACCACCGGAGCTCCTCCAAGCCTCTGGGGTTCCTCGTCGTCTTCACGCTGATGCACAGCAGGCTCCGTGACCCGTGCCCCAAGAGGAGAGCGGTCCTCACCAACAACGTGCTCTGGTCTTCCATCAATCTCCCCCGCTCTCCTCTCACACCGAATGGGGGGGGAGGTGCCAAGCTCCTGCTCGGGGCACGTATTAGACCAAGCTCCTCCCTCTCGCCGGGTCCACAGTGGCCTTTGCGCCCGTGCTCTGTTCGGGGTTCAAAGATACTGGGTACCCCAACTCACAGCCCCATCCGCTACCCCGGTGGGGTTTGGGGCCCAAAAAAACGGCATGTTGCAGCTGGTTTTGCCGTGGGGGGAGCCCAACAAGCTCCTATGTGACAGTGCTCGGGCGGTGCAGAAACTTTACACAGCCATCACGGTGTCAATGAGTTCCCCCCTTCTCACTTGAGTTCGATCTTTGCTGGATTTCTTGATCAATGCCTTCTTGCGGACGGATTGAGTCTTGAATAAGGATGCACGAGTCTCTTCCGACTCCAGCGTGCATTCAAAGTTCCGGGATGCATGGATCCAGGAATCCGGGAAATTTACAGAGTGCGCTACTAGCACACGAGTCTAGAAGTCAAGAAAGGAAGGAAAGGGACTAGGAATGGGGTTGGCTGGAAGAAGCAAGGAAACAATACCGAGAGCTACGAAGCACACGTCTGGTCGCTACTTCGCAATAGCATTGAGACGCGCGTAGCCAAGGGAGGCGTGGTCTATAAATAGAACACGCTACGTCCAAGGTGTAGAGCGAGGAAGGTATTTTTACAGTGGACGGCAATGTTGGAAGTACAAGGGAGTGTAAGCCCCGTTGAGACAAGGACCAGGAAGTCCAAAAGGGGCGTGGTCTGCAGTTCTTGACAGCATGCCTCCTCCGAAGACCCTTTCCTCCGGGTTTGCCCGGGTGTATAAGGTGAAATCTTCTGAGCAGTCGAGGGGACTTGAGACTAGAAAGTGGTTCCCAGGTTCTTTCACTAGGAGGATATATTTTCCATTCAAGCAGGTATTTAAGCTGACCCCGTTTATACCTGGAGTTACATATTCCAATTGGTTGTCGACCAGCAGACGAGGAGGTCGGCAGGATTTCCGGGAGGATTGGGTGTAGGGTTTTAATAAGGATGTGTGAAATACTGGGTGTATTTTCTTCCAGGAGTCTCGTAGTCTGCTCCGGTATGAAACTGGATTGATAATTTCCTTGATGGGAAATGGACCATAGTACCGAGGGGCCAACTTGTTTGGCCGTAGATGTTGGGGTAGTCATTTCGAGGACAATCAGACTTGATCACCAATTGCATAAGAAGGACCTGGTCTTCTTTTGGAATCTGCATACCTCTTAGTCTGTGTTCTGGCCCTCTCTAAGTTTTCTTTGGCCTCCTGGTGTACGTTGATGAGGGTTTCTATCCAAGAGTCAACAGTAGGTACTGGTGTAGGGTGAGGGAGAACAGAGGGTAGAACCGATGGATGGAAACCTTGGCTACAATAAAAAGGGACTGGTCTTAAGTGCTGAATGATCGGAATTGTTGTAGGCAAATTCAGACACGGGTATCAGGAGCGACCAGTCATCCTGAACCTTGGTGGCGAAACATCGAAGATACTGCTCCAGGGTCTGATTAGCATGTTCTGTGGCCCCGTTGGTTTGGGGATGATAACCAGATGAGGGCGTGTTGGATTCCCAAAATGCGACAGAGATGTTTCCAGAATTGAGAGACGTATTGAGGTCCTCGAACAGATATGATCTTGGAAGGCAGTCCATGTAAACGGAATATGTGTTCCAGGAAGATTCCAGCAAGCTCGGACGAGGATGGTAGCTTACACAGGGGTGTAACAAGAGCCATATGAGTGAACAAGTCTATGGTAACCATGATGGTCGTGTATCCTCGGGAAGGTGGTAATTCCACAATGAAGTCTGTAGCAATGAATTCCCATGGCCTTGTTGGCAGTGTAGGTTCTAGTAGAAGACCCGCCGGTCTCTTGTTATCATGTTTATTTTGACTGCAGATCGTACAAGCTGTGATGTACTGCTGTACGTTGGTCTTCATTCCAGGCCACCAAAACTGTCTTTGTATGAGACGGAGAGTGTTGGTTATGCCACGATGTCCGGAGAGAAGGGTATCATGACAGAGGTTTATTATTCTTTGTTGTTATTTCTGTGTAGGAATGACTAGTGCATTGTCCTTGAATAAATATCCTTCCTTAACTCTTAGGTTCCATGGATTCTTCCTTGAAATATCCTTCCAGAGGTCAGAGGATTGGGTTTGCACTCGAATTTCTTCTAGGAGGTTGACTGCTTGAGCTACAAAGATCGTGTGGGGAAACATCTTAGGATAGGCCCTGTCTCCAGTAGTTAGTCAGGACGTCGAGATAAGGCATTAGCAATCATGTTTTGTGATCCGGGAACATGAGTGATTTGGTCTTGGTACTGGGCAAAGAAGTAGGCCCAATGTGCCTGACGACTGTTCCTGCACTCCAACGACTGTAGAATTTGAAGATTCCGATGGTCCGTGCGGACCTGAACTGGATATCTAGCACCCAGGAGTAGATGTCGCCATTCAGTGAAGGCTTGGCGGATGGCTAACAGTTCCTTTTCCAGGACGGAGTAATGTGTCTCACTGGGAGTCAGGGTTCGTGAGAGGTAAGCAATTGGGTGTTCCAGTTTATCCTTAAGTTCCTGCTTCAAGACCGCTCCTATGGCGTAGTTAGAAGCATCCGTTTCCACTAGGAATGGGCGATTTATGTCAGGTTGGGCCAAGATGGGGGCTTGCGTGAACGCTGTCTTTAAACGTTGGAATGCCTTATCTTGCGGTGTAGACCAGATAAAGGGGGTGTCTTTCTTCAAGAGGGCAACGATCAGCTGAACGATCTCGGAAAAGGTGGAAATGAACTTCCGGTACAAGTTGGCAAGCCCCAGGAAGGATTGAACTCGTTTCACGGACGTGGGAGCGGGCCATGCCAGTATGGCCTTTACCTTTGAAGGGTCCATACCAATTCCTTCTGGGCTAAGGATGAATCCTAGGTAGTGAACAGAAGTAACGTGAAACAAGCATTTTTCGGGTTTGGCTAAAAGTTTGTGTTTACGGAGTCGTTGTAATACTGCCTTTACATGTTCTTCATACTTTAGAGGATCCTTGGAAAAGATCAATGTCATCCATATAGACAATGATGAAAAGGAGTAACATGTCAGAAAACACCCTACCCATAAAACGTTGAAAAACTGCGGGGGCATTAGCTAGTCCAAAAGGCATGACTAGATATTCATAGTGACCAAAGGGTGTTCTAAAGGCTGTTTTCCATTCGTCTCCTTCACGGACACGGATCAAATGATAGGCACCCCGGAGATCCAACTTTGTGAATATTACGGCGCCTCTCACAGCTTCCAGGATATCCGAGATCAGGGGCAGTGGGTAACGATCTTTGAGGGTGCATTGATTTAAGCCACGATAGGCGAGGCGAGGTCTGAGTTCCTTGGTGTCCTTCTTGGGAACAAAGAACAACTAAGCACCAGCTGGAGATTTTGATGGTCTTATGGTGCCTTTTTCAAGGTTGGTATCCAGGTATTCTCGGAGGGCCTTTTTCTCTGGTTCGGAAAGGATGAACATTCTGCCGAAGGGAATCACTACTGAGGGATCTGAATCTATGGCACAGTCTTCAGGTCTGTGAGGGGGTAAGGCCTGGACTATGGCAGTTGAAAATACATCAGCATATCCCTGATAGTCCTCTGGGACTTTTATGATATTGGAAACCATGAGTGGTGTTTGCTGGTCTCTTAGTGGCTCTTTAGGGGATGTCGAGGAGGGATCCAGGAATAGATAGTGGGACATACAAAACTCTGAGCCTAGGAATAGTGATCCTGCTGTCCAGTTGATATGGGGATTGTGCTTCTGTAACCAGGGCATACCCAATACCATGGGGTAATGAGATGACTTAATGATGTTGAATGTAATCCGCTCTTGGTGATGGTTTATGGAAAGCTGGATCTCTTTTGTCTGCAGGCTTATGGGTCCTGAAGTGAGGGGTCTTCCGTCGATTGCTTCCACCGGCTGCATGGTGCTTCGTGTCTCGTACGGAATATGATTACTAACAAACCAGTCTTGATCAATGAAAATTCCCATAGCTCCGCGGTCTACCAAGGCCAGAATGGGATAGGTCTTATTCTTGGAGGGCGACAGGAAGGCCTGTAGTATCACCAAGTTGTTTTGTCCAGGAGAGTTCAAGGATGGAATTGATGTGGAGCAAACATCTCTCTCCCAAAGCTCTACTCCATCTAGGATCGGGAGCTGGCGTTTCCCAAACGCCGAGGAGGGGCTAGAGGACACTCCCTAACCAAGTGTTTGTCTGAGGCACAATACATGCACAACCTGGTATGAATCCTTCTCACCCTTTCTTGCGGGGATATAGGTCCACGGAAGGCTCCTATCTGCATGGGTTCTGGTTCAGAGACTGAGCCTGGTTTTGTGTCTGTCTTGGTGGTACTCTCAAAGGACAGCTTCGGAGGATTGCCTCTGGATTTCTTCTTCTCTGCCTTCCTTTCCTGGATATGGAAATCTATTTGCATGGCAAGGTCCATTAGTGCCTGGAATGAGTTTGGGCGAGCCATTCTGGCCAACTCATCCTTAATCTCCTCATTCAGTCCTCTCCTGAAAAGGGCAAAACTCGCCTCAGGGGACCAATCAGCTTCCTTGACTAATTGCTTGAATCGGGTAACATAGGTGAGCATATCTTGGGATCCTTGCTGAAAGTCTAACAGGCGTTCCTGGGCACTATAGACCTGCTATGGACGGTCAAACATGGTTTTAAGGGCTTGTATGAAGCCATCATAGTCATCTAGGTGAGCATCGCCGGAATTAACGATGGGCGTAGCCCATGTTAAGGTGTTTCCTGAAAGGTGGGAAATTATGAACCCCACCTTAGCTCTGGGAGTTGAAAAGTAGTAAGGCTTAAAAGTAAAGTGGACCAAACATGAATCCAGGAATCCACGAAGGGTTTTTGCCGACCCATCGTATTTGTCCACTATGCCGCCCAGCAACAAACTTTCTTTTGTGGCAGAATCACGGGATAGAACTAATTGTTTGAGAGCAGCATTTTCCGCCTTTAGATTCTGCACCTCGGTTGATAGCTCTTGCATGCCACGCATTAGGTCCTGGACGGCCGTTTCCATGTCCATATCGAGTTCGGTCGGGTGTCGTTTCAAACTGCCAAGGAGTTCCCCCCCCTTCTCACCTGAGTTCGATCTTTGCTGGATTTCTTGATGGATGCCTTTTTGCGGACGGATCGAGTCTTGAATAAAGCTGCATGAGTCTCTTCCGACTCGAGCATGCGTTCAAAATTCCGGGATGCAAGGATCCAGGAATCCAGGAAATTTACAGAGTGCGCTACTAGCACACAAGTCCAAGAATCAAGAAAGGAAGGAAAGGGACTAGGAATGGGGTTGGCTCGAAGAAGCAAGGAAACAATACCGCGAGCTACGGAGCACACGTCTGGTCGCTACTTCGCAATAGCATTGAGACGCGCGGAGCTGCAGTCTATAAATAGAACACGCTACGTCCAAGGTGTGGAGCGAGGAAGGTGTTTCACAGTGGACGGCCATGTTGGAAGTACAAGGGAGTGTAAGCCCCGTTGAGACAAGGACCAGGAAGTCCAAAAGGGGCGTGTTCTGTAGTTCATGACACACAGTCCGCGCCCCCTAGTGGTCTCTCGCATCCATCTTTTTAAGGACAATTTCGAGACAGTCGAGTCCTCGAATCGCATTCGGCTGCACCACTGACTGTTGTCACGCCACAGTCACCAGAGCTGTCCGAGACGCCTCAACCAGCATTCCAGATCTGCCAATCAGCATAGAGACAATGATTCTTGGCTACAGCCGCTGCGCCGAACAGCCTGCTGCCTTGTACCCGCAGCTTTCTCCTGCTACTAACTCGGTCTCACAGGCTGCAAAGCGCCCTGGAACTGCCTTGATGCTGTCGAGCACCAAGAACTTCTTCAGCACCAGGTACATTTTGGTTCTGGCCCCATGGTCATTCTCCGAAGGCCACTAGAGACAGTTACGCCCCTTTGGTGTTCAAACCAAATAATCCTGTACTATAGAACTGAGTACTTTACCAACTACCCTCCTGTCAGTATCCAGAGTGCATCCCTTACCTTTGTGAAAATGTCTATCCTCTGTGTTGCTTTACTGTGTGGGTTGTAATTGTAGTGTGCTAGAACTGTCTGTTGTAGTGATAATAAAGTAGATATTTTTATACAACCTTGTCTGGACAGTCGCTTTTATCATTGGGTAATAATTGTATTTTCGTTGTGTTGCAACTAACCAACGATCCACGGCCGTGCAGAGATAAGCCTGCCGTTCCGTCCACATTACGAACATTGAACAAGGAAATCTCATAATTTACTTGTATTCCAGTCTGTTTGGATCCCTTCTGGTGTACTAGAGGTGTGGGGTTGATTGATGGTTTAGGAAAAGATATTCATCTCTGAACTACTGGTACCCCGGAAGTTGATTGGTCACACTGTCCCACTAACAAGGCAAGGCAAAGTCAAGCCTCCCTTTCCAATAATGCACACCTGAACAGGATTACCACTCACAGGAAGTATAACAGGCGGAGCAGGAGAGCACACTTTAAGCGAGTTGGGGATGCTGGAAGGTGCCAGAGAGAAGGAGAAAGCCCTAGTGGCCCTGTGAGACCAGGAGGAAGAGAAGAAAACCTCCCAACCACTGGCCCTGCTACGAGAGGAGATTGCAGTGTGGAGGAAGAACAGGTAATATTATCCCCATAAATAATGTCGCCATGAACATAGTCGCCGAGAAACGGCAAAGGTGATATTATTTATGGGTATAATTTATGGGGTAAATGGGAGCGGGGTATGCAGGGGTGTCCCCCACTCCCTTTAAAAAAGTATGGGAGTCATGGGGGTGTCCCCAGCAGGTTCCATGGGGTAATATTGCAGCAAAAAAATAGCGCAATTCTTGTATAGCGACATTAGTGTGGGGATATTATTACATGGAACCCAGACGGCAAGACCAGGAGCAACTGGGGTTGCCTGGCAGTACCATCAGTTAAACTCTTCCCCTAGGCCAGGCAGGCAAACCCAGGTTTCTGAGGGGCAGAGGGAGAGAGACCCTGACCTCCAAATAACATCCCCTTATTGCTCCTGCAGCTCCCAATGACAGAAAATGCCATTTCGGGGAGCCATTAAGTGGAAGCAAAATTAGCCCAGTGCATTCTGGGGTTAGAAGTCCCAAAACCACCTTTTGTTGAAAGTGTGAACTTTGGAAAGAGGCACAAGCCCGGCGATGGGAAGCTTTCTTACTGAACTTTTCAAAAGGGGTCTGAACCCGCCAAGGGAGACCCTTGAGGAACATGATTTGTGCTGCAAAAGAGCAAGGCAAACAGCATGACAAGACAGCTATCCCAGGGCGGCAGCTCAAGAGGAGGAGAAAAGCAGCTAGAACTGAAGGGGTGACAAGGAGAGAGGGGACCTTGCCCTCCTCGACCCAGACCCACGAAGCCTCCGTGAAAGGAATCCTAAGAACGCGAACAATAGCCAGCGTGTGTTGCAGCAGATGTAAATCATACACAGGGCCCTTCTACACTGATAACCAAGGAAGGAAGGGAGAGATGCTTGCTACCGTGGTACCACCCGTGACTCCAGAAACAAGAAAAGCCAAGCGGTTCATCACAGTCGTTGAGTCGAAATGCGAACCGATAAGAAACTGAACTGTGATGAACGAAAGTTGCGAATAGCTTAATAAGGAACAAGTTACTTACCTTTAACTGTTGTTCTCCAGCATGGGTCTGGCATGGATTCACATGCTCATGAATATTCCCCGTCGTCAGGCCGGGAACCCTCGGTATAGAAAAAAATCAGTATCAGTTTCATTTCTGATCTGTCTTTCTTAGTAGTAACCAATCACTGGTCTCTGGGTCATACTGCCCCCAGCCAATGACTGCCCTCTCCCTAAGCCCCGCCTCTGGCAGCCATCCTCAGATTTGGTAGCACGTAAAGTGGCAGTATGACCAAGTGAAGAGCCGCTGAGGGGTAGGCGGGAGGGTTCGCATGTGAATCCATGCCAGACCCATGCTGGAGAACAACAGTTACAGGTAAGTAACTTGTTCCTTCTCCAGCATGGGGTCTGGCATGGATTCACATGCTCATGAATAAGAGAATACATAGCAGTACACACATGCACAACCACGGGAGGTGGCAACAGGTTCAACATTAAGCAATACAACAACTCAACATTAAGCATCTCTTACCTCCTCACCAGGCTCACCTTAGGCGAACAGGTTGCGCAGCACTGCTTGGACGACCCTGGACTCCTCCCTGGAGTCCCGATCGACGCAGTAGAATCTTGTGAAGGTGTGCGTCGACCTCCACGTCGCAGCCCTGCAGATGTCCAGCAGGGGCACACCAGACAGGAACGCCGTGGTAGCAGCGATCGCTCTGGTCGAATGGGCTCTCGGACGGCCGGGCAGCGGTCGGTTCGCCAACCGGTGCCAGTGCATGATGCAGCCGGAGAGCCATCTGGAAATGGAAGTCTTCGAGAGAGCCTTCCCTTGATTCACAGTCCCAAAGTTCACAAACAGCTGACGTCCTCCGAAAACTCTTTGTGCGGTCCACGTAGAACTTCAGCGCTCTAACTACATCCAGCGAGTGCAAAGTCATCTCGGCCGGCGACGGGAAGAAAACTGGCAACACCAAGGGCTCGTTGAGGTGGAAGTCCGACGGCCCCTTGGGCATAAAGGAGGGGTGCGTCCTCAGCACCACCCTCGTGTCATGAAAAGTCAAGTATGGAGGCTTGCAAGATAGGGTCTGGATCTCTCCCACTCGTCGTGCAGAGGTGAAGGCCACGAGGAAAGCTGTCTTCCATGACAGGAACTTCAAAGGCGCCGAATGCATAGGCTCGAATGGGGCCCCCATGAGCCTGGTCAGCACCACATTAAGCTCCCACGCCGGGGCAGGAGCCTTCACCGGCGGGAATGATCGGAATAGTCCCTTCATGAATTCTTTCACCAGGCGATGAGACCACAAGGTCGCCCGTCCCGTAGTCCTGGTATATCGGGAGATTGCAGTCAGATGTATTTTGATGGAGGCGTGAGCCAGTCCAGCTTTGGCCAGCGACAGTAGGTACGGCAGTACTTAAGGGGCCGTAATCCGCAGAGGGTTAATCTTCTGTGCACGGCACCAGACAGAGAACCTCTTCCATTTATGTCCGTAACACTTGAGAGTTGAGGCCACGGGTGGAACGCGAGGGCACTTCTTCTGAAACTCAAGGGCGTGCCCTTGGGCCAGGGCGTCCAGCACCCAACGGTCGGTGGAGATGGACTCCCACACGCTGACAAAGCTCGCCAGCCGGCCTCCCACAGGGGTGCTTCGGCGGGGGCCCGACCCCACGGTCGGTTCAATCTTGTTTGGAGGCCGCCTTGCCTCCTTGACCTCCCTGTCGACGACGCGCACCACCTGACTTGCCGCGTCCCCTGTAGGCTTCCTGGGACGAAGACCTTGCCGCTTGGCGGTACGTGGAGGAGCCACTGCCGGATCCCTTGGAGGCACCTTGTCTGCCTCCAGAGCTCCGAAAGGACGGCCGTCGTTGTTGGAGCACTCCCAGTGCCCGGGCAATCTCTGTGTCTGTCTTGATGGCCTGAAGGGACTCATCAACCGCCTTCCCAAACAGGTTGTTCCCGTCGAAGGGCATGTCCAAAACCTTGGTTTGTACGTCCTGGCGGAAATCTGTGGCCTTGAGCCATCCTCGTCGTCTCAAGCAAACGCTGTTGCCTAACTGACGGAAACCTGTGTCGGCGATGTCCGTTGCCACCGTGATGGCGTGGTCCAAAGCAATCTCACCTTCCTGTAGGATTTCAAGGGCCTCAGCCCTTTTGGCGTCCGGAAGGAAGTCCAACAGAGGGGTAATTTTGAACCACAACTCCCTGTCGTAGCGGGCTACGATAGCCAGGGCGTTGGCCGCCTTGATAGTCATAACTGCGGATGAGATGATCCGTCGTCCCATCGTGTCCAGCTTCCTGCCCTCGCCGTCCGGCGGGGAAGTTGATGTCGAGGCCGATGCCCCCCCCAGCTTTCTTCTTTGCCGCCGCCGAGACGACCGAATCCAAGGTAGGTTGCGCCCAAAGGCACAAGGGGGCAGCGTCGGGGACCCGGTACTTCTTCTCGTACCGGTCCCTCTTTGCCAGCGCCGTGGCAGGGTTCTTGAGGAGGGCGAGCCCCTCATCCCAGATGTCATCAAGGAGCGGTACGGCGAGGACCGTCTTCCTTTTAGCCTTGCGCCGTTGGTAAAGGAGCCCTTCCTTCTTCTTCTCTTCTGGGCAGAGCTGGAAGAGCTTGGAAGCCCTGGAAATCATGGCATGAAAGGATCCAATCTCGTCGGGCGGGGATGCCCGAGCAGGGGGCGAGGGTGACACGACCCGTCGTCGCCTCTGTCGTCATCTGTACCTGTCGTAGCCGTGTCCGTGCGTGTATCATCCCCGTGGGTAGTAGACCGGGGGGAAGGCAGAGCAGGCCGCAGAGGTGGGAGAGGTGGCGTAGGATGCGTCGTCCTCCTCTTATGCGGTGGAATTTCCGAAGGTCCTGGCTCTGGTTCCCCCCGTCGGGTCTGGCTCAGGTACCGACGTCGGGGGGAGGGGTAACCTTGTCCTTATCTCCAAGCATAAGGACTGAATCGCTGACAAAATGGCCGCCGAAGTGTCCTGCGGTGCCGGAAACGACGGGCGCGAGGGCTCTTGAGGAGCCTCGTCGGCGACACCGTCGTTCTCTCGTCGCCCTCGTCGGGATCCCTCCCGATGGGCTGGGCCTCTTTCACGACTTCGATGAGCTCTTCTTCAGAGGTCGTGTCCGTATCCACGATGGCCACCAGCCCCTCCCCCACCTTTTCCAACGAGGACTTCGTGGGGGTCTTCTCAATGGGCCAGAAAGACGACTCCCTCTGCGGTGGCAGGGAGACTGTGGGTCCTGAGGTCGTGACGACATCCTCAATCGAGGTCTTAGCAGGGTGAATTAAGGCCATCGTCACCTTCTGTACGCCTGGGGCCTTCACCTTAGGGGGAGGGTCCGGGCCTCGCTCCCCCTCGCCGGAATGTTCGAGATCGACCGGGGCCTCTCCAGAAGCTTTGCCGGGTTCTCGGACTTACTCTTACCCGAGCAAGAGCGTTGGCTCGTGATTGATGGCGCCGGGGAGGATGCGCCCTGCCTGGCAGCCAAGGAGCCCGACCGTTCGGCGCTCCCGGTGCCCGCGGACTCGCGGTGCTTAGCCTTTTGTTGGGCCCCCGTCGCCGGGGCGCCCTCACAGGACTTAGAAGACCGCTCGGACTTCTTTTTCTTCTTCTCGCCTGACGGGCTCTTCCCTTCCAGCCAGTTGGCGAGACAGAGGTGGCGATCCTTCATGGTCCGTTCCGACATGTTCCCACAAAACGCACAGTCCTTCTCCGTGTGCGTCTTGTCCTCATGGAGACAGTAGAGGCATAACGAATGCTTGTCCTCCTTGAAAACATTCTGAAGCTGGCATCCAGGGAAGGTCCTGAACAGCTTCCCGGGCGTCGAGCTTCCTTTCTCCTGGGCCATGTCCGGGGTACGCCTCGGAACTTCTGGAATCCTCCAAAAGCGTAACTCGATGAAATCTTCACCCTTGAGAGGCGTAGAAAACTCTGAAACGGATCCCCGTTGATCGGATGTAGAAACGGTGGAGCTTGAGGCTCTATTTAACCGAAAAATGAGAAAAATCTCCTGAAAAAAGCATGAAAACGCAGCAAAAGCTCGAGAGCTACAGCACAAGGACTCCCAACACTTGAACGTGCGGTAAAAATCTGAGGATGGCTGCCAGAGGCGGGGCTTAGGGAGAGGGCAGTCATTGGCTGGGGGCAGTATGTATGACCCAGAGACCAGTGATTGGTTACTACTAAGAAAGAGATCAGAAACGAAACTGATTTTTTTCTATATCAAGGGTTCCTGGCCTGACGACGGGGAATATTCATGAGCATGTGAATCCATGCCAGACCCCTTGCTGGAGAAAGGGGAAAACTGACTACAGAGGGGTCCAGCACCACATGGGTGCTCACTCGATAGACTCTGGTTGATTCCCCTGTTGTTGAAACTACTGATAGCAAAAGGCCCTACGAGAGCCGCAAGGAAAAGGTCAAAGTGGTCATACAGGGGTCTAGCAAAACCCCCTGTACATGGCGCGACATTGAGAAACTAAGGGAGACGAATCCTGCATAGTCAGAAAGGAGAAGGAACCGTGCGTTTGGCAAGAGTGAACTTGACAGAGGGATGCCGGTAGGACGGGGTGAAGCATGATGCCACAAAGAACATTGTGTAGACAATATGCACCTAACGGAGGGATGCCCACAGTGGATTCTTTAAAAAGACATGAAGACTTGTGAATACGAAAGGAAAAATCTTTTGAATAACATTCGAGAAGGATCTGAGCTCGGAAGATGGGGACCCAAGGGTGAAAAGCAATAACCCAAAGACTTGTGAATGCAGCAGGTGAAATCTTGGGAATAAAAGCCATAGTGAACCAAACTGAGGGAGGCTGACATTCAAAAGAGGTCTGAGCCCGGAAGAGGGGGACACAGAGGAGAAAACCACTGACCAGCATAACAAAATAGATGAAATCTTGTGAATTAAAGCTGTAGTGAACCCGACAGAGGGAGGCCGCTATTCGAGAGGGGTCTGAGCCCAGAAGAGTGGGATAGAGGGGTGAAAAGCCCTCACCCAACATACAGACGGAAAGTAACTTTTTGTTTTATTAATTTGAACAGATCGGGTCCTCAGAGGGAAGAGATTTTTTTTTTTTTTTTTTACCATGTTCATTTTAAACCCTGCTCTCAGTTCAAACCCCTTCCTGGCTCAGCAGGACAGAATCGTCTGTGAATAGTTCTGTGCCTGACTGTAAAGCCAAGCAGGCCAGCCGAGGCTTGTGGGTCAGCACCGAGTAGTTCCTGTGATATTCCATGAGCGGGGCCCAAATGTCTGAACCGGTGTAAAAGTCCCGCCTTGGCTGCCATATCTTTTTACGCCACCAAAATATCCCAGAGTTTGATCCACCATAGTATCATAGAGGGGCCCTCAGTGGTTTTCCAGGTGCGGGCAATTGTGATTCTAGGACTAAGACAAAATGTCTGAATAAAAATGACCAACCCCACCAAAAAGACCTAACACAAACACCATGAAAGGTTCTAACTACTAACTACCAAAAGTTTGAACATTTCGTAGTATGCGTTTTGGAGGGGTCGGTATGAAAAAATAAATATTTTAAAAAGGCTGCCGGGGAATGGGGGGCTGTCCCCTGCAACACCCCTCTCACTATACTATACAGGAGTTGTGTAAGGATCTTGGTCTTTATCCCCAATCTTGGGTAGACCTCTGGAGCCAGTGCACCTAGTAAAATAATGTCCGGCTCCCTAGGGATCTTCACCTGAGTGATGACTTCCATTGCGGAGAGACACTGGTTCCAGAAGGTATGTATGATGAGGCAGGTCCACCACATATGGAAGTACGAAGCAAGATGACCACATTTGCGCTAACATTGGGGGCGGGGGGAGGTCAAGGGATTGTCGAAGTGATGAAGGCAGGTTGTGGGATAGTACCATCGCAAAAGCAGTTTGTGGGCACATTCCCGATTAGTGGTGCAAAAGGAGGAAGAATGGGTCTTAGACTATATATTAGTTTGGTCTTCCAGAGGGTGTCCCAGCTCCGCCTCCCAATGTGCCATATAGGGGGGCCTGATAGTGCGGGAGTCCTCCTATAGTAGTCTGTAGAGGGTGGAGGTTTTTCTCCCTAGGCGGCAATCCCTGTAAGTTAAGTTCAAGAGGACCAAAGGCGCGTGTAGCAGCCGGTCGAGTCTGGGGATGAGAGCACCAGTGTCGGAGTTGCGAGTAAGAGAACCTATCGGCTTCAGTTTGTTGAAAGGTCAATTTACATTGTTCAAAGGTGCGAGGTTGGCCATCTTCAATTAATTGTCCCAGGGATTCAAGCCCCCCTGCGGCCCAGTTCTTAAAGTTCGATGGGCAGGACCCAGGAGTAAAAGCCGGGTTGTGAAAGATCGAGGAGAGAGGGGCTCAGGCCACATGGGATGCCTTTCTATTTCAATGGCCAATCTCATACACTTAAGAGTGTGTTTGGTGGTAGCCAGGGTCCCTACCCAAGTTCACCGTAGGGCGGGGGGGTGTAATATAAAAAAAAAAAAGCAGAGGTGAAGCGTGAGGCGTGACTGCTCCAACCCCACCCATTTCGGTGGTCTAGTGATCTTGTCTCAAGCTTGAGCGTGTGGCAACTGTGCCGCTATTTGGTATTTACGTAGGTCGGTGACCCCCCCAAGACACCCAACCGCGAGCTGTTCATTATCGCTCTCTAGGATATCCTCACCTTCCTACCCCTCCATAGGAACCAAAGCATTTTTCACTGCATACGGCGAAGAGGGGATAGTGGGATCGCAACGGGTAGGGAGGAACAGGCATAAAGGATCCGTGGGAGGAGATTCATCTTGCAGGCAGTGATCCGCCCAATGAGAGAGATCTCCTATGAGGTCCAACGTTCAAGGTCCCCTTCCAATTCTTAAAAGAACAGGGGGAAGTTCAGTGAATATGACAATGCATTACTTGCCATAAAAGCATTTCCGATGGTTGTATCTGCTTAGATTCACATGCTGTGCATAGTCCGACATCCAGTGGTCACTGCGGAGTATTGCATTTTGTTTTTCATAGTCAAAAAGGGGACGTCGACAAGGCGTGTCTGTAACACTATCCCTACAGTGACGCCAGTGTACCCACAATCCCTCACGCGTCGAGGTCCCTCTGTTTGTATTTTTTCTGCCCTGAGGGAGCCTATTAGACGTGAGTGAGTACAGAAAAGAGAGATATAGAAGAAAGTCTATGTTCCTTCCATCCGAGCGGGGAGGCAGGGTGGGCGCATGTGAATCTAAGCAGATACAACCATCAGAAATGCTTTTACGGTAAGTAATGCATTGTCTTCTGATGTTTGTTAATCTGCTTAGAATCACATGCTGTGCATAGACTAGCGAGCAGTACCCGGAGTTGGAGGTGGGTTGTGAGAAGGAACATTAGAAATACTGCTGGTCCCACCTGGGAATCAGATCTAGAGTGGGCATCTGGACAATAGTGTTTTGTAAAGGTGTGAACAGAACTCCAGGTTGCCGCTTTGCAAATGGACTCAAGAGGGACATTTGCAATGAAAGCTATGGAAGCCCCGGTGCCTCGAGTGGAGTGTGCTCTTGGCTTGAAGGGTAGTTCTCTCTTAGCAAGAGTGTAACAGAGAGTGATAGATTGTACAATCCATCTAGAAATATTGGATTTTGAAACTGCATCTCCTACTCTTCCTGCTGCCATCGAGACAAAGAACTGATTAGTCTTTCTCAATGGTCTAGTTCTTTCCATATAAAACATAACGGCTCTGCGAACATCCAGTGTATGCAGGCTCTTCTCCCCTAAGTTTGAAGGGTTTTGAAAGAACGTTGGTAGTTCTATTGACTGGTTGACATGGAATTTAGATATAAATTTTGGTGCAAACCTAGGATGTGTGCGTAGAACCACCTTATGCTTGTGAACTGTTACAAAGGGGTCTAGTACAGAGAGCGCTTGCAGTTCACTTACTCTCCTAATGGAGGTGATAGCTATTAGAAAAGCAGTCTTAAGAGTGAGGTCTTTAAGTGTTGCTTTGTGCATGGGTTCAAAGGGTGACCCCATGAGCCTGGTTAGTACCACATTTACGTCCCATCCGGGAGCAGAGTTAGCTATGGGAGGGTGGATCCTCTTCACTCCTTCCATGAAGGCTTTAATAACTGGGACTTTCCACCATGACACTTTAAGTTGGGAAGTGGTGTATGCGGAACGTGCAGCTAAATGGACTTTAATAGAGTTAAACACCAAGCCCGAGTATAGTAGGTGAGTCAGGTACAGAACAATTTGTGTGGGAGAGCAGTCAACTGGGTTGATGCTCCTTCCCCTACACCAGATGACAAATCTTTTCCATTTGCTAGAATAACAGTGACGAGTGTTAGGCTTTCTAGCCTCCCTGAGAATGTCCATGCATCTCTGCAGGAGCTGTAAATGTCCAAATTCTATGATCTCAGGAGCCAGCCTGCTAAGTTCATGGTCTGAGGGCATGGATGTAGTGTCCTGCCCTTGTCTTGTGACAGCATGTTGTACGGGCAGGGAAGTTTCACTGGAGGAGATAGGGACATCTCCATCAAGTGAGCGAACCATGGCTGTCGGGCCCACATAGGGGCCACCAGTATCATGGTAACTTGTTCCTGGTGTATCTTGTGCTCTATCTTGTTTCCCTGACCATGGTATCGATAGACCGTTCCCCTCTGATTGGTTCTGGGGGTACCTGGAGGCGTAATCTTGGCATTGGGAGCTCTCCAGAGTTGCGAACAGATCTATTTCTGGGGATCCCCATTGTGTGAAGACGTCAAAGACGATGTCTTCGTGTAACTGCCATTCGTACTCCGAGGGCAGAGGGAAGTCTCTGCTGAGATCGTCTGCTAGCAGATTGAGTTCCCCTGGTACATGTTGTGACAATAGGAACATCTTGTGTCTGAGAGCCTACTTCCAGATGTTCTGGGACAGCTTGGACAGTCCTGGAGAGCGAGTGCCCCCTTGCTTGTTGAGGTAGTACATGGCTGTGGTGCTGTCTGTGAGGACCATCACTGCCTTCCCTTGCAGGTGTGCCTGGAAGGCTTTCAGTGCCTTGAACACAGCTAGTAGCTCCAGTAAGTTTATGTGCTTGGATGCTATGCTCGGAGTCCAAACTCCGTGAGCAGTCTGATGGGATAGGTGAGCCCCCCATCCTGTGAGGGGTGCGTCTGTGGTTAGAGTGGCTTCCACTGCGGGGGTGGCGAATGGTTTCCCTATTACCAGGTTTTCCTTCGAGCACCACCGTAGCGAGAGAACCAAGGCTTGCGAGACCACCACTAGATCGTCCCATTGTCCGCTGGCCTGACACCACTGGCTGTTGAGCCACTCTTGCATTGGGCGCATACGCAGGCGAGCGTGAGGTACCAAATAAGTACATGACTCCATCATTCCTGGTAAGCGCATTGCTTTGCGTACTGTCACCTCTCGACCGGCCACATATTGAGGGATCTGAAACAGCATGTTTTGGACCCTCTCGTTGGAGGGGAAGACGAGGCCCTCCTTTGTTCAAATTAGAGCCCCTAGGAATTGTTTGATCTGGCTGGGGTCTAAGCTGGACTTTTTCTCGTTGATGAAGAAGCCCAGTTGAAACAAAAGGTCTGCAGTCTTTTGGGTATTTGAGAAGCATGTTTGGTAAGAATCCCCTGTTATGAGCCAATCGTCGAGGTAAGGGTATACTGGGATGGACAACCTGAGCAGGTGGGCCGCTGCCACTCCCTTCGTGAATACTCTTGGCGCTGATGCTATGCCGAACGGTAGCACTCTGAACTGGTAGTGTTCGCCCTCTATCATGAACCTGAGGTATTTCCTGTGCACTGGCAACATTAAAATATGAAAGTATGCATCTTTCATGTCCAGTGTTGTCATGTAATCTCCCTGTGAAAGCAGGGGGATCACCTCCTGTAAAGTCACCATATGAAACTTTTGAGGTTTGACGAATTTGTTCGCTGGGCGCAGATCTAGTACAGGGCGCAGGGTTAAGTCCTTTTTGGGTACAAAGAAGTACACTGAACAAATACCTTCCGTTACCTGAGATAGAGGCACAACCTCTATAGCTCCTTTTTCTAGTAGTTGGTCAACTTCTTGAAGAAGGATGGCGAGGTGTTCTGGTGACATGTGTCGTCCCCTTGGGGGTCTGTACGTAGGGGAACTGTTGAATTCTATACAGTAACCGCGGGCTATGGTTGATAGTACCCAGCGGTCTGATGTTATACCCTCCCATGCTGGAAGAAAGGATGTTAACCGGCCCCCAACCGGCGATGCATGGGAGGTGACCCAAATCTTCGAGTCATTTGGTGTTGGTGGCTTGGGAACCTCTAAGGGTGGGACCCGACCTCTTCCCTTGTCATGAAGTTGTCCTCTTTGGTTGTGTTGTCCACTGGTGCCTTGGTTAGAGGACCAGTTACCTGCAGAGTATTGCTGCTGCTGTTGTTGCTGCTGCTGCTGGCGTTGGCCTCGAAAAAAGCGTCTGTTGCCATGAAATTTCATGGGAGGCCTTGAAATTTGGTCTAGAGTTTTGATGTTGTCAAAATCCTTCTTTGCGGTCTCTAGTGCCTCATCCACCGCCTTCCCAAAGAGGTTGGCATCTTCTATAGGTTTGTTAATTAGAGATGCTTGTGTTTCAGGTTTAAAACCTGAATTACGTAGCCATACATGGCGTTTGAGGAGGATTACTTGGACTAGGGAACGGCCAGCCGTTTCTGCAGCATCCAGAGTATTTTTAATGATGCTTTGGTTGACTAAGGTCCCTTCAGTAACCGTGGCCAGAAGCCGAGTACGTAGGGGTTCCAATACCTCCTCGATTTCCTTACATAGTTTGCTCCATTGTGCATCTGCGTAACTTGCCAGCATAGAGTTGTTGTTGGCAATTCTTGCGGAAAAGGCAGCCGAGGCTGTAATCCTCTTTCCTAGCGCATACAATTTTTTACCCTCTTTATCTGGTGGTGCCTCGCTGGTTGACAGCGGGACCCCTGCTCTTTTCCTTGTATTTGTCACCACTAAGGAGTCTGGTACAGAGTGGCCCCTGACGTATAACGGGTCCGATGGGGAGGGACTAAATAATTATTCTATCCTCGGGTTGACCCCTCTGACCAACGCGGGTGTAGATAGCAAAGGAATAATTTGTCTCTTTACTGAGGCGAGGAGAGGAATGGTTTGGCTGACGGGGGGTTTCTCCTTGGTGATCTTTTCTACAAAGTCTATGTCAGGAGAAATTTCCCCAGTCTCGATTTCAAAATGCGCTGCTGCCTTGCGTAGCAGTGCATTAAAGGTAGGTTGATCGTCTATAGGTGACGTATTCCTAATAGGTGAGTCCTTGGGGGAGACAGGTTTTAGGGCGTCAAAGTCTGCAAACGCTGATGGGGACTGCCAGGGCTGTGAAGCGCCTTCTTCTGGGTCTTCTCCGAAGACCCCACCACCCATATCTGGGTTATCTTCAAAACCTTCCTCCTCTAGGTTTTGTTCCCCTTCATTGCATAAGAATTTGTCATCCTCCTGAAAGTGGGGGTCCTCTTCAGTGAGGTCATATAAACCTACATCCTCTTTGAGGGGATTAAACCGCTTAGGGTCCTTGGCCCTGGGATCCTCCTGAGGTCCCTCTCTTGATGTCTTGGGTGTTGGAAGGTTCTGAGTCTCCATAAACCTCTCCATTTTGTCCATACAAAACTGGAGTCTCTCTAGGGTTTCTTGAGGTACCCCAGAGCGGTCAGGGAGGGAAAAGAGGGCCTTCAGTTTGAAAACGCTTCGACCTATCCCAGAACGTCGAAGAAAGGTTCCCATCGCCTTCTGAAAAGCCTTCTGGTAGTCTAGGAGTCCCTCTCGACGGAGGGGGCAGTTCCTGCCTTCCTTCTGACCTTTTCGGCGTCTCCCGGGTCTTGTGAGCGGTGATCGACTTTTCTTTCGCCGTCCGTCTCTGGCTATCGGTGGAAACAATCCGCACCAGGCTCTTGTCAACTAAACTGTCCGTCGAGGGTACCTCTGGCGTCGACGTTACAGGCGTTGCTTGCTCTACGCCGACGGGCGCTCTCTGATGGTGCGCGTCGTCTGGCGGTTTAGTGATAGCGCCCTTATCTGGGGGTAGCCCAGTCGCTAGTCGCGTTTGCAGTTGCGAGGGGGGCTTAAGACTCTTATGGTCTGAGGAGGCCGCCGGTAGGACCTGCGTCTCCGTTGGCGCTAATGCTCTTTTCGTCTTCGACGAGGAAGAGCCGTGGGTCGTGGGTTAATGGGAGTGTTTTTTGTGTGCGTCAGTGTCGCCGGGGTGTTCATCCCCATAAGCAGGTCGTGAGCCGAGCTTGTCGGGGCCGGGGACAGATGACGAGGAGCGTGAACGCTCCATAGAGAGGTCTACGACTTTCGAAACGGACGTCGGGTTATCACATTCCTCGTCACTTTCGGCGGCGGGTGAGGAATCAGACCTAGACATGGTGTAGGCTGCCCACCTTTTGACCCTGCGGTCCTTTAAAGTCTTAGGCTTAAGAAGCTGACAGTCCACACAGCCGTCTTCTTTTAGGTCGAGGGGCAAGCAACGGTTACACCGTTTATGCTCGTCTTTCCAGGTAAACTTGCCCTTGCAACGCGGGCAAAACCTAAAGGGTGTCCTCTCCATAGCTGAGGAAACGATTGCATGTGATAACAACCCCGAAGGAAAGGGAGGGGAAAGGGAAAGGCATTCTCAAAGAGAAACAATAAATGTCCCACGACCCCACTCTCCCTACTGTATTTGGCCGGCGAGGCCAGGCCACGTGTTCGGCGAACACCGAACAACCTCCCCCGTCGAAGGCACCGCCGTCGAAGATCTTGATCGACGGTGAAACAGCTTCGCAGCTACGACGCCGAAGGAGGGATGTAAAGTATTATAAATTAATAACGACCAAAGGTCGAATAAATGTTTTTGCAATCTCTCTCGAGGAGCTCTGTGTAAAGGCGACCAATATCTGGGCGGAAAGAAACATTCTGAGGCACCTCGACTCGTGAGGGATTGTGGGTACACTGCACGTCACTATAGGGATAGTGTTACAGACACACCTTGTCGACGTCCCCTTTTCGACTACGAAAAACAAAATGCAATACTCTGCAGTGACCACTGGATGTCGGACTATGCACAGCATGTGATTCTAAGCAGATTAACAAACATCAGAAGTGTCTTTAGGGTGAGCTGGGATCTGGACTTCGAGATAGGGGATGGATTTCCCACTCCATTGAATCGGTAATAGGGGCATCAAGGCCTCCTATTCCCGAGGCTCCAAGCCCACCCCCAATGCTATCGATTTCCCGAAGTTGATGGCAAACCCTGAGACTCTCCCAAGCTTGCGAAGCTCCTGGAGAGCTGATGTCAATGAGGGACAGACATCTGTTATGGATAACAGTACGTCATCAGCAGAGAGTGAGATTTTGTGCTGGGCGGTCCCAACTAGAAGACCTTTAATGCTCGAGTCCATTCGAACCCGCTGGGCGAGGGGTTCCATTATCAAGGCAAACAGGAAGGGGGAAACGGAGTATCCCTGTCTGGTTGCACAAGTTAAAGAAATCGGATCTGATAGGTTGTGGTTAACCCGGAGAAGAGTTTTTGGGGACTGGTAATTGGCCGGAACCATTTTGCGAAAATTCGGGCCAAAGTGAAAGGCTTCCACGGTAAGCTGTAGAAAGGCCCAGTCTGCCTTATAGAAGGCTTTGGTGGCATCCAAAGCTAACAGAGCCAATTTATGCGAGTCTTGGGTTGCTACGTTGACCAGGTTTAGGGCTCTTCGGATGTTTGGCTCTGGTTGATCTGTACATTATGAACCCCGTCTGGTCTGAGTCGACCCAGGTGGGCAAGACAGGAGCCAGGCGATTTGCCAGAACTTTTAAATAAATGTTGGCACAAATGTTTAATAAGGAACTATTTTCCTTTCGGGTCTTTGCCGGGTTTGAGTAAGAGCACGGTTACAGATTATTGCATGGATGGGGTGATAGTACCGGAAATCTCAAATGAGTTAAAGAGGGCCGTTAATGGGGCGACTAGTTGGGGGTGAAACAGTTTGCAAAATCTAGTTGTGAATCCGTCCGGTCATGGGCTCTGGGCTTTAAAGACTTAATGGCTTCCTCTAGCTCCTCATCTGTGATTGGGGCATCCAATCCCTCTCTGCCGGGCTCTTCCAGTTGTGGGAGGGTGGCATCCTGCAAATACTTCATCTGCTCTGCCCTGTCTCGAGGATATGCCGACATCGTTTCGGAGGGATTGGTCGCTTCCACTTGTAGTTTATCACGATCAGCGTATTGGGCCGTGGAGGCTCACTATCGTGTTCTTTCTCTTCATCCTAGCCAGCTTCTGCACTAAAAATCGGTTTGCTTTGTTGTTCTTCGAGTAGTAGCCTTGCTTGGAGTTGGCTAGCCAGTGCACGATTTCCTCTGCATAGTGGGCCTCCAGCTTCTTCCAGGCTATCTGTAGGGCACGATGGATTTTAGGGGACCAATCTTTTCCTTTGTAATGGGCCTCTGCCCTTTGGACCTCCTCCTCCAGCTCAATGTGGATTCAGCGTTTGCGCTTGTGGTAATGTGGATTCAGCGTTTGCGCTTGTGGTATGCCGCCCCTTGAGAATTATATCAATTTTCCCCTCACTACTGCCTTCGTGGCGTCCCAGGTAGTGGCTGGGGACGTGTCCTCCACTGGGTTATCCGGGACGAAGTTCCGGATTACCTTAGCAATCGAGTCCCTCAGTGGCATCTCATTCAGGATGGGGTCATATAAGCTCCAGCGACTTCGAGGGGGTGGTTTCAGGGTCGTATGCCCGAAGAGCCAGTTTAATCGGGGCATGGTCCGAGAGTACTTTCAGCCCTATGGCCACTCCGTCTACAAAGGCAAGGATTTGTGGGGAGGTCAGCATAAGGTCTATTCGAGAGGAAGTCTTATGTACCTGTGAGAAGAAAGAAAAGTCTTTCTCACCTGGATGGAGCACCCTCCATGAGTCCACCACCCCTAAATTCCGGAATAGTAGTTTTATAGCGAGCTTAAATTCTCTGGGGGTTAGAGGATGTGATCTGTCCCACTGGGGGTCTGGGACCCCGTTGAAGTCTCCTCCAATAATTGCTTGGCCTTCGATAAAGGGAAAGAGTGAACTGCCCAGTGCTTCATAGAATGCTTCCTGAGCTTCATTGGGGCCGTTAACAGAAATGCGCGAGTAAAGCTGGCCGTATATAAATCCCTTGACTGCCGATTATCGTCCCTCTGGGCACTGCAATTTCTCAAGCTCCTTGAACTGCACATTTCTGGCAAAAATGATAGCTGTACCCCCTTTTTTTGTCCCGCTAGAGGCATGGTACTGGGAAGGAAAATGCCTACTTGTGAGGCATGCAAAATCCCACGGGAACAAGTGTGTTTCTTGTAGGAAAACCACAGAGCCTTCCATATCTTGGAGTCGTTTCAGCGCCGATTTCTGTTTAAAGGAGGAGTTCAGGCCCCCAATATTCAGCGAAATTAAGTTTAATTTCTGATGTGGTGGGGGCTCTTCCATGGCGTTTGCATTCCGCAGAGGAGTGGTCTGGACCGGGTGTGACTCAGTCGCCATCCAGACCAGTCATCTTCATGCTTGCACAGTGCAGCCGGGGTTTTAATTTGCACTTCAAACCTGAAGCTTGAACAAAAAACATAGCGGAAGCCGGGCTTTCTTGGTCAGGGGTCTTCCGGAACCAACTGAAACAAAACAGAAGGGCGTCCAGGTGGCATCCACCTTGGAGTCAGGTATGAACCGTGCGAAGCCCGCTACAGATATGCAGGCATTCTGTGTTCCCCAACCGTCCTGTTTCCGCTGCACCAGATGTATGAGATCAGAGGACAGACAGAGAGGCGGGCGTCGATGCAATGGCCGCTATTCGCTTTTCCAGCCTGTTGGATCCCAGTGGGAGATCATCTAGTATTTTGGCCCCTCTGGACCTTAGTCCATGTCGAGCGCTTCGGGTTGGGGGGGGGGGGTGAGTATTTCAGAGCCACCATCCGGAGAGTCAGGCGAAGCATTATCTTTCTTTCCAGGCGAGTTGGGATGCAGGATCGACTCTGCATGCTCCAGTTGTCCAATCGTTCTTGACACCAACTTATAAGAAAATTGAAGCGCTGTTGGGAATAACCAGCGCTATCGAATATGATGGTCCCGAAGGAATAATGTCAGGGGTCTCAGGGCCCTGCGCTTCTGAATCGTCGCCATAGCCAGGTCCTGAAGGATCTGGAGAGGGGACACCTGGAATGTTATTTTGTCTCGGGAGTGACCTGTCGCCATTACAGCCTCTTTAGTTGAATAGAAGTGGACCCGGTGATCACATCAGGGTCGGAGTCTATGGGTGCGGTCCAGCATGGGATTTATCCAAATGTGGTAACGGAGATTGGAAAAGATCCCCCAGATGCTGAAGACACACCTTTTTAGATGAGATCTTGGGCGTAGGACTTCTCTTGCGACCTCGCTACGCAATAGTATCTGTATTCACTGTCTGTATTCATCGTCTGTCTCATACGTGTTGTCCGTCTTGTAGTACCAGAGTTTTATGTACAAGCGCACTGATGCCCTCGGGCTACCGGCGCTATATAAAAATTAAATACATACATACATACATACACATATTCTGTGAGGTTTTGGTCCGGGAACGAACAGGGGGCACCCCGGATGCACAAGTTATTCCATCGGGCCCTATTCTCCAGGTCCTCCTGTTTACATTCCAGGATCTCATTCCTGTTGGTCAGGATCGGGATAGTGCGTTGTATCTCCAGGGGTGTCGCTGAGTGTTCTTGGGTTAAGTCCTCCACTTCCCCCACTCTCTGCTCCACCTCCGCGACCCTCTGCTCCATCTGTTCCAGTTTAGTGGTGAATACGTCATGCAAGAACAGAATTCAGTTTTGATGTCTGCATGAAGGCTTGTATGTCTTCCTTGGTTGCCAGCTGGCCAGCACCTTCGGAGAAAGCTTGAAGCAGGGATTTTGGCAAGTCAGGCTTTTTCCCTCTCTCCGCCGGAAGCAACACAGTGGTGATGTCGGCGCTCTTGGGAGCTTTGAGATATTTAGACATTTTCACAGGATTCCAGTGGGCTACAACGTGCTCCCTTTAGAGTAGGGCGATCAGGGCCGCAAGACTTTGTCTCCGGAGAAAGGTGCTGTTTCAGATGGGGATCTGTCTGGAATTCACACTTCATCTCTCTGAACGCCAGGAAGGAGAAGTGAGAATCTTCGGGCCTCTGGTTCTGTTTACCCCAATCAAGCAGTGGTACCCCTCTCAGTTTGAAAATCTGGGGGAAGTCACCCAGGCAGATTACTCCTAGTCCGGTCAGATTTGTCAGCAGACCGCCACCTCGGGTCCCTTCAATGGGCTAATGGCCGTCCTTGAGGAGTCAAATCAAGTGAGAGGGTTCGGTATGGTTGAGCTCCCCTTCAGCTTCTGGTCAGTTGTCTCAGCGGAATACCGGGTCCCTGAGCCAGATACATAAGATTGGGTTTTGTTAGGAAAGACTCTCTTTACTGCACCTTTCCTTCCATCTTTATGGAACCCCTAAACTTTTTGCTTTTATTTTTCCATCTGACCTAGATGTGCTTCAAAGATGGGCTGGTGGCAGCAGTGACTTTACCCCATTTTTTGGGGAATTTCATTTTAGTTTTACTGCATTTGGCTACTGACTGTGGCTACTAGGCAAACATGGCCGTGCCACAAGGTTTTTTGCCCATTCTTTTTGCATTTTGTTGTTTAGCCTTCTTCCTGGCCTCAGAGTCCAGCACGATCCTTATAAGGACTTCCAGTGCCTGGGAAAGCAGCAGCTTTTGGCGGGCTACTGGAGGGCTTTGTGTGTTTGACAGGCAGGATGTGGAGCACTGTGGGGGGGGGGGGTGTGGGCTAGATCTATTGGCTAGTGGGAGTTTCGACTCCTACCTGGCTTTTAGGATAAGAAGAGGACCCCTGCATGCGTTCTTGAGAGAACCTCGAAGAACTTGAAGGAGCCAAGTTTCCTGTCCAGCTGAGAAGACCTGCAAAGAAACCTGAAACCTGACTGAAGGATGCCTGGAAACAGACTTCTGCTGCAGCTCTGGTGGAGCCCTGTTTGCCTTGTGATCTTTAGTAGCCCTGTGAAGGTGCTACGACCCTTGGAGTGGAGGAACCATACATTCCCGCCGTCTACTCGGTGCCCAGCACAAAAACCGCCTTTGGAAGTGCCCGGGAATCGTCCTGTGGCTGACCAGCTTCATTTTTGGGCTACCGGGTTAACTTTGTCACCGTTCCGAGGTCCACCCTCAGCTACCACTGCAACAACACCATCTGTGAAATTTCAGCGTCCTAGCACCAAGGGGACCCGAGAAAGATCGGAAAGTCCGACCATGGCTACTGAGTCCTGTTGCATCGCTATGCGCGGAGTGCACCGGCCGAAACCTGCTTTTCCGACAACTCCAGTTCCTAGAGGGGTTCTTGCATCGTTGTTTTCGCATACTTCGACCTAGAGTCTTTGCACCAGCAAAAGATCCCACCTGGAGCCAGTCTCGAACCTGCAACCCCTGGAAATCGAAGACCGAAGATTTTGGCGGGTAAAGCAAGCCAGGATACCCTTCCTTTGTTCCACAAAGACTTGGGAAGATTCAGAGTAAGGGGGGTACGTTACAGAGATTTTAACCTACCCCTATACTCCCATTATAGGTCAATGGACTTATAATAATACTATTTCTTATACTATTGGCTTTGCCATTACTTGCCTTGGCAAGACTTCTGACTGTTGGGGTTAATTTTGGGCACTTGTCTACATTGAACCCTAACTCTAAGAATCCATCACTGGACCCCAGAGACCCTACCTACATTTTGTCTTGTATCCTATGTTCTATGGAACTGTATCCTGAACAATAGGGCACAAGGCCCCAGACAACTTAGGGTTGGACAATTTTAGCTAGGCATCATCTCTGTGGACCTTTTTGTGTATGATACTTACCTATTCATTCCTTTGCAGGAGTATTTTGATTTGCATTTGAACCTCTGAATGTATATATGTATTTAGTTTGACGGTATTGGTTGAAAAGTCTACTTGCTTCTATTAATTTTCTTATAGTGTGTTTTGGCCATAATTAATTAACTGTATTTGTATACATCCTGTCTAAGTGCAATTTGTGATTCCCATTGTGTGACCTCATTGTGGACCCTTTACAAGCTCATCTCTCTGAAGAACTTAGCCTAGACCGCCTGTCACTGCTACCTTAACTGGTTTACCTCCAGCTTGCTTGTTTGTTTATTTGATAATGCGCACTAAGCCCTAGGGCAGCCGGGCGCAGCGGTACCAGTAGATTCAAAGCTTTGTTACAGTGCCTGACACAGGCCAATACGTACATAGGTATGTTCACAAGGTAAAAACATTGCAGTACAGAGCAGTTGCCAAGGACAGCAGTAGGAGAAAGGCTTAACATATGCATGGTAGGATCAGTCTAGGGTGGACGTTACAGATTGTTCATGTGAAGCCAAATGAGCGCATTACTTCTGAATCTGGTGTAGGGTGATGGGAGTCTAAGGTCAAGTGGGAGAGTGTTCCATAGTTGTGCAGCTTTGACCGGAACGCTGGATCCTCCCGCCGTGGATAGTATGAATCTGGGAATTTCCAGTAAGAATGTGTTGGCGGCTCTTGTGGGTCGGAATGTAGGCCTTCTGTTGATTTTATTTCAACTAGGTACGTGGGTGCTAGATTATTTAAGCATTTGGCTGTGAAAGAGATACTTTTAAGGAGGATCTTTTTAGCCAATGGGCTTCAGTCCGGTATTTAGAAATATGCTCTCTGCGTGGGATATTCAACGCAGCTCTTAGGGCGTTGTTTTGTAGTCTCTGGAGTTTGTCGGTGACTGACTTATTAGCTCCTTGGTATAGAACATAACAAAAGTCTAGTTTAGACATGATCATTGGCCAAGGTAAGGCAGCTGGCGCTGGATAGGAATGGTCTGGCAGCTCGGATGAGTTTGCAAGTGTAGGTTGTAGAGGCGAGGGAGTTCACTTGCTTTTTAAGGGTGAGAGCAGAGTCGAGGTAGAAACTTAGCGTTTTAACCTCTGGCATGACCATAATAATATTGTTGTCAATATTAAATGATGCATAATACAGGTTTTTTTTAAGTCATGGTCTGAGCCGAGGAGTAGGATTTCAGTTTTATCGTCATTAAGGCAGAGGCCATGTGTGGCCATCCATGCCTGAATGAGGATGTATATCTTATTCAGCAAGGCCAAATCTGCCTCATAGTTGCCCGAAAGGGGTATGAGGATCTGGGTGTCATCTGCATAATTTGTGTAGGTGACACCCAGTCTGTCCAACTTGTCAAACAGTGGTTTGGTGAAAATGTTATACCAGAGTTGTCCCTGTCACAATACATGTCAGCCTTCTATACATCTGCCCACCACTATAGAGTATAGAAAATCAGTCCTAACACGTCTTGCTGCTTGTCACGCTCAGGGAGCTGGCACTGAGTATTAAGGGTTTCCCCAGCATCAATGCCCATGAGCGAGGATGCAATTGTGGCAGCCGTAGGTGATCCGGAGTGGGAGCTGGGATGGCTTATTGAAGCGGGAGGCGGCTGTGTAGGAAGCGGCAGTCCTGTTCACCAGGGCGTTAAGCCCAGAGGCGCACAGGAGGAGTTGATCGCGGCCACTGTCCCCAGCCGCTCCCGAGACCGGAACCCAGTCACCCCCGCGGCACAGGATGACAAAAGGGCTAGGGGGCCAGCCCACGTCCACACTGTCCGATGAGCTGTGAGGTCGGCTGTAGAGACAGCGGACGATCTGCTGGGGCGAATGCAGGGCTCATCAGAGCCAGAGGTGCTGCCTGACTGGGGCTGCTGCTTGATGGAAGGGTCGGCGTCCCGATGCATCCCAGCGGTCTCAGCCTCAGCCACGGGCTTGGTCGGGGAGCCGAGATCTGCAGAGTCCTATGGCGTGGAAGACCATCTCCCACGTAGACAATGGCAGGTGAGTTCACGGCCCACCTATCGCTGTCGCGTGCGGCTTCTTTCGCAGAGATCCGCTGCTAGACCGTGCTCGCCACTTGGATCCCCACCAGGATGGTGCAGTGAGGCTCGGCACTGCCACGTCGCCTCCCCTCCAGCTCCACAGGTCCGTCTGCCATATTGTTACGCTTTGATGGTGGGCGCTCTGAATCTCGGCTGCAGCTAGGTAAACAAGTGAGCGTTACAAACTCATCTCGCTACCAGTAACGCTCGGGGCATTCGGATTGCCATCGATTCTTCGATCAGCCACATCTATGCATGGGAACTGCATCATTTTAATAATAGAAGCGGGCTTTGCACGGAGACCATTAGAGGAGCAGACTCATCGCTGGCGCACCAGGCTACGCCCCCCGAATGCGTTTGTTGGCAAGAGACTTTTTTGTAGAAAAGACACTTAACCACCGAAGATCCTGATACCTGAGAACGGAACTGTAGTCTCATGCTGGGAAAGCTTGAGAGTGAGCTATGCTCACAAGTCCTGCCTTGTCCCGTGCTCGAAACGTGGGGAAGGGAGACCCATGGCGCTAACCTCCTGTCTTATAATTTGTGAACACTTCTTTCTTTCTTGTGAACACTATCCCACACTCTTTTTGTATTTAGTTGCAAGGATTGGCAATCTTTTTTTTTTGTATAAGCCCTTTTATTTGACAAGACGCCACTAGGACAGCCTTACTAAGGTTTGATGGTCGTAGCTTGCTCCCATCTTAGATTTAGGTTTAGATTAAGCGTTTTTCTCACCCATTTATACAGAATAATAAACACCCTTGAACTGTGATCACTTCTGTCTGTCTTTACTGTTGCCACCATGAGTTCCTTACAGACCAGAGAAGTTGCTGAATGCCGTGCCAGATATCCTCCCTCGAGACTGCTGTTGAGTGATCCCGACCATTGTCCTGCCTTCAGTCATCAGACCAAGGAATCCGAAGATCGTGTCCAGAGCATTGCGCAGCGTCCACCACAAACATTTTCTTCTAACCTAAGGTACTGTGGGGAAAAAGATATTGCTTACCTGATTCCAGAAACTCGCTCCATAGCATTGAGGTGCACATAGAGGTATCCTGGGCAACCTGCTCTGACCTCTGACTCAAGCCAATGCTTGTGTCCCTTTCGAGTCCTTTAACAGGGTCTCAAGTGTTGATTAAGCCTTCTTGCATCTTCTTTCCTAGAGACTAGAAAGTATGCACAGGAAATTTTCATTTCTACTGCTTTGCAAGGCTTTCAGCCGCTCCAGACTGCCTTTTAGCGAGAGTTGAGTTTTTGACTGCTCTACTAGGATAACACTAACCAATTGCTTTCCTTCCCTTCTTGTATGTGTATGCAGAGTAAATACAGTTACCATATCACATTGTGGGTGCGGTATTACCGATAGAACTGTCAAACTCCTGTAACAATTGTATACGTTTAGCAACTACCAACTAAGAAGGGATCTTTTGAAAGTATTAAAAAGTATACCCGTGTGTGTTGGTTTATTGTGCTAAGAATTTAACAGTGGATTTTGTGTATATATAATAAATCTATATTTTAATATAAAATATATGTTTAAGTGTTTCTTTGATGTGCGTTACTGACTGGGTTCAGTGTACTTACCTACAGCTCACATCTTCTTCTTAAGAGAAGCCTGACTGCTCTGCCCCTCTACCAAGGTCCTTGAGTAGTACAGACTGATACTAAGAGTTGGGGACCTAAAAACCGCTGGGATAGCTTAGTAAAGTCCTACCACCAGCTTACTACCTAAAGTTCTGCCATCCAGGGACCGACACACAAAGCTCTGCTAGATGCGATTCCAGCTGCATCTATTTACCATCCTTGCATCCCTGGACGTTTGTAAGATGGCCGCCGCTGCCCGATGCGACTAGCAGGCTCCCAGCCTGTCCCAGACCACGAGAACCCTGATTGGACAACTAACTCCTTATCGGCATCCACCACAAGCCGGAACGCGCAGCCGGACACTTGTGTCAACAAGTTGCAAAGGCTTCTTATCGATGTCTCTGGTGGTCTCAGCAGGTCGATGCCACATGCGATTGAACATTCACACTTGGCGGCACCACAATTCCATGCTGCATGGTAAGCCCTGCCGGCAGCTCCTGGTATATGCGCCGGCTACAAGCGTTTTCGCAAGCTGGCATAATCAACAACATGTCCCGGCATCAGATCGCTCCCTGATGCCCCTTTCTACTGTAGCCTCATGCTGCAGCTGATATAACACTTTGTTTACCCGATGAATCCCGCTGCTCATGCTGCTAACTTATCTTGTCTACAACTTGCTGAATCGGACCTTCAGTCCTGTGCTGTCCACTTAACCTGCTGTAGCTAGGACATGCCGGACTGAACCCACTGATAGCTAATATGACTTTTCCTGCCTTGCTCTGCGCATGATTTATGCCCATTACCTACTAAAACCTCAGCCTTGTGCTTTGTATGCCTCCAGCTGACCTTTAAGTATCACGAGTGCTCCCCGCTCCATGAGGCGAGGCATTTCAATGTTGCATTGTTCCTATCTTGACCCTTCATACTTGTGACCCCCCGCACCACAAGGTAGGGCATTTCAGTGTTGCATTGTTCCTATCTTGACCGTGCATACTGTTACTCCCCGCACCATGAGGTGAGGCATTTCACTGTTGCATTTGACATATCTTGACCCTGCATACTTGTTGTTGCTCCGCAAACCATGAGGTGAGGCATTTCAATGTTGCATTTTACCTATATTGAACCTGCATACTTGTTGTTACTCCATGCACTATGAGGTGAGGCCTTTCAGTGTTGCATTTTACCTATCATGGCCCAACATACATGTTGTTACTCCCTGCACTATGAGGTGAGGCATTTCAGTGTTGCATTTTACCCATCATGACCCTGCATTCATGCGGTTACTCCATGCACCATTAGGTGAAGCTTTCTATGCAATCATACCAACTGTTGTCCCATATGCTGCCTGATGGAGCCCCTTGCATATGAGGGGGGCTTTATTTTATTTATTGCATTTGGCGGTAGCGCCCAAATCCGAAGGTATCACGACGCTAGAGGTACATAGTTAGGACTTGATGGAAAACAGTATGGTAATTACATTAAATCACTGAACTTGAATCATACAGAAAAGGTGGTTGCTTTACATCTTAGGTTGAGAATCAGACAGTAAGTAGTTACATTACAACATCTTTGACACTGTCGATCACCCCTTAATTCTCAACACTCTTTCGTCTCTTGGATTCAAAGGATCTATTCTTAACTGGCTCTCCTCTTACCTCTCCCACCGCTCTTTCGCAGTCTCTTGGGGAGGACGAACCTCTACTACCTTCCCTCTTAATTACGGCGTCCCCAAGGGTCGGTCCTTGACCCTTCTTATTCGCTCTTTACACCTCTCTCCTTGCCTCTATAATCTCTTCCTTTGGGATTTCTCACCATTTCTACGCCGAGGACACCCAGCTGTTCCTCTCTTTTTCCTCCGTCACCTCTGACTTACATCTCAACCTCTCCATGTCTTACTGCCATTAAAGACTGGATGTCATCTCACTATCTCTCTCTTAACACTGACAAGAGTGAAGCCTTGTTCTTTCCTTCCAAATCCCTACTCTGTCCATCTCCCCCTCCATCCATCCATTTTCCCCCTTCTAATCTTCCAATCTCCAACCATGCTCGTAATCTAGGCATATACTTTGACTCTTCCCCCTCCTTCTCTCATCATATATCCCTCACTGTTCGGGCATGTCGCCATCCTCTCTTCAACCTTCGTAAAGTCTGTCCCTCTCTCCCATGCTACCAAACTCAATTTCCTCCCTCATCTTCTCTCGCTTTTTCTATTGTTCTTCTCTCTTCTTTGGGCTTTCCGCTTCCCATCTTGCCCCCCTCAAATCCATTTATCAATCTGCCAAACGTACTCACCGTCTACTCTCTTCTCATGACCCTATTTCCAACTCACTTTCTTACCTAGGATGGCTTCCTTTCCACTCCCAGCTTAAATTTAATTTCCTTTGTCTTGTCTTTATATCTCTTCATGACCTTGCTTCTCCTAACCTCTCTTCTCTCCTCTCATTCTATACCCCCTCTCGCTCCCTTCGTTCTGCTGATCTCTTCTTACTTTCTGTTCCCCCACCACCATGTGCCTCTTCTCGTTTCCACACCTTTCAGCTTCTTGTCCCTTTACACTGGAACTCCCTACCTCTCTCTATCCGCTCCTCCTCCACCTATTCCTCTTTCCGCTCCTCATTGAAAGAACTTCTTCACTCCCCTGCCCGATACCTTCCCCCTCTCTCTATCCCCTCCCTCCTTCTATTATCCTCTCTCTGTTCTCCTTATCTTTATCTGTCCCCGTCTCTCCTATGATCTCCTCTCTTTTGTTGCTCACTTCACTCATTACTCTCCCCCTCCTCTCCTTCCCTTTTTACTCGCAAATTATTCTAAATGCTGATTTTATGGCTTGATTCACGTTTACTGTTTTGCTTCTACTGTTCCATGTTTTATGCGTTACTTGTTGTTAACTGTAAAGCGCCTTGGATTAAGGCGCTATATAAAACAATAGAAATACAAATACATCATAGATTGTAAGTCGAGCTCAGAATAGGTGAGGCAGACCAAAAATTATAAAAAGTGCAGTTTTTAATTTGTTACGGAAGAGTGCATAAGCAGGTTTGTCTTGGATCTGGTGAGGGAGGGCATTCCACAGAGTGGGGGCGATGGTGGTGATACAGGAACCCCCAGCTCTCTTTCTAGCAAATCTAGTTATGTTCAGAGCTGAAGTAGTGGAGGAGTGAAGATTGTACGTGTTATGTTCCTTGGTAATGCGGTTGGTGAGGTAAGGGGGGGGCAGGGTTGTGTAAGCGGAACGCTTCAGGCCCCATACTGCTCTGAGGGGGTTGTTTTGGAGCAATTGGAGTTTGTTAATATTTTTAGTGGATGTCCCTGCTAAAATGGCATTACAGTAGTCAAGTTTGCTACCTATGATGGCTCTGGCTAAAGTAAGACAATTGGTGGAGGTGAGGAATTTCCTTGGTTGAGTAGGCTGCAGAGGAAATTATAGCTTTGACATGTTTAATTCAGCAGCCAGTTAGATGCCGTGTTTTTACATGGGCAGAAACAGGGATGGTGTGCCCTTCTACGCAAAAGGAAGAGAAGGCAGAGCTGAGAGGTTTAGGTGATGTGGGGAGCCCACAACGAGGAGCTCAGTTTTCCCATCATTTAGACAGAGATGGTGGGTGGCCATCCAGGCCTATACGATGCTGAAGACGTAACTGATGTTAGTAGAGTCCAGATCGTGGTCACCAGAGATTTTGAGGAGGACCTGCATATCGGCAGCAAAGCTGGTGTATGGGATGTCAAGGCTGCCCAGTAGGTCAAAGAGGGGCTTGGTATACACGTTATAGAGGGTTTGGGAGAGGCAAGAGCTTGGCCAGCCGGTGTATACCTGCGACCTTATGTATATTATTTTATTATTTCACTTTATGTACCACACGCTTTCTGTAACTAGCGCATAGATGCCTCAGGGCTTTGTGCGCTGAAATAAATACAACAAATTACCTCCAAGTGGGACTTTGGGAAAACTCCCCTAAAAGCTACAATCATTCTCCTTCAGCAAAACATGTGTCAATAAAGGTGTTTAATAAACAAATTGTCATGATGGGTTGTGTAAGGGTGTCGAAGGAGGAGCCTGCGAGACAGGTGGCATTTTCAAAACTACTTTGATTTTCTTTAGTAAGAAGAGAAGAAAGAAAGAATGCCTAACTATCCCTAGCACTGTGACGGATTTCCCTGACTCTTCACAAATAATAATGGTCCTGTCAGAATGTCCTGTGTCTAAGAAACGTCACTTATCCCTTACACTCTGAACATACATTAATACAAAGTTCTTCTTTGCCAGAATATTGACCCCCTTTTCTGGACAAGGATAGCCAGTTCTTGCCATACACAGGGTGCATGTAGTTTAGGACATTCGAAAACAAAGGTTCAAAACACCAAGATAGTTGGTCCTGGCGAAATGTCCAAAGTCCCTGTTAGGGAGAATTCTCATTTCTGTTCTAATTCCCTTCAACCTTTGAGACCGTGAGCTCTTTTGCTGGACTTTAGGACTTAGACCTCTACTTTTTGTATGGTGACACACAGCACTTTAAATGCAATGTCCCAGAGAAATCTTTTAGATTTCTCATAAGGTTTAAATACCTTTTCTTGTGTGAATTACTGTTCCCAAGAATAGTAAAGTGAAATTTACTTTACTTACCTGTTCTCTTTTTAGGTTGAGCACACACCATCTTATGTGGAGTGCTGGGGGGTTACCTAGTAGCCCCTTATCCTACATTTGCATGAAACATTTTTTATGTTACCCTCACTACTTTAAATGGCTCGTGGCAGTAGTTTAATTTTCATACCATTGGGCTTTTCTACCGCAGGCTGAACCCTTCGCTACAGTACAGGACACATGGGTGACATTTTCGTCAAAATGGCCTGGTCGTCCTTTTTCACCATTTTCTGCTTGTTAGGTCTTTCTTGGGTTTTACTCTGTGCGTTGAGCCAGGTTTGAGACCTTTGTTCATTTTGCCTTTGACGGGCTTCAGCCCTGAAGCTCACCTCTGGCTCCAGTGTGTCTGGAAAGGCAGTATGTGAGGGAGGTAACAGAAACTCACCTGTGCTTTGTCTCTAGGAGTGCCTGAATGCAACCAGTCCTGATTGGCTGGCTGGCAGGCTAGCCTTTCAGGACAGCCACCCTGCTGTGTGATCTACAGCCTACGCTGTGCATGAATCGGAGAAACCCGCTTAAAAGGTGAGGGTTTTGGGACTAGAGGCAGAGTCGACCACTGCGACAAATACCCAATGAAGAAACTGTAAACGAAGCTTACTGCATCCTCCTGGACCTTTGAATTGCCCGGTGAAGCCCTGCTGCTGTGCTGAAACTCTTTTTTTGATTTGACAGAGAAGTTCCGGAAGGGACGACATGTTCCCTTGGGTTAGTTAGACCAACTAACCCCAAGACGAACTCAAATGAACCACCTTCACGAATGGCTGTACTACTTCGCTGCTGCAAGAACCGAGTGCCAGGGGTCAAGAAATCCTTAGTCGAGTGCAATGTCTGAAATCCGGCTAGAAGCTCCAGGAGTCTCCTAAGGGCCCTCCATAAGCAGGACGACCAAGCTGGAGTCCCCTCACCAGAGTGCAGGACCCAGGGAGTGAAGGAAGCCCAACCGGTATGCAAGATCCGCAACGGCGCCGTTTACTAAGCTATGAAACGGCATAATGCCGCTGAACCGAAAAGAGCCTGTAGTTGCCAACAACCTCCCAACTACCGCCGCAGGAGCCCTCCAGGCGTCCTCCCTCTTGTCCCCACGACTGAGGCTTAGGAACATGGGGTCTGCACCGCTGCAACCGGACATAATCCAGCTGGACCACTCCTCTTCAAACCAGAGGTACTGTTTAGAGTTGGGGTACTTACCTCATTGTCTTTTTAGCGGTGCTTTTCTCAGTTGGGAATTGCATTGGCTTACCTTAGAGTTGATTCCAACTCTCCTTCCACAGGCTGACAGCTTGTGACCCTACAAGTGATTTTATTTAACCAACTCTCTAAATGTGTGCAAGTCTTTGATACTAAGCAGTGCCTCAGCTCCATAGACTGTTTCAAATTGACTTTGGCTGTCCTGGCTCCCTGCAGACTCTTCTAGCCCATTGACTTTGATATTGCTGTACATCACAGGTGGTAACTCGTTTAAAACTGATCTCATTGGAAGATTTAAGTGTCCTCACATATACTGAGAACCTGTTTAACCTTTTTTCCTTCCTTAAACCTTTCCATTCTGCAACCTCCGAATTTGCAAAGTATAACTAGTGTGATATATAAATGCCATGACTGTCCTTGTGATTGAAATCACCTCAGGGTGTAGGAATTGTGTAAGAAGCATATCCAAAGATTATCCACTAACTTGTGCTGATCCTGAAAAGTAATTTTAAAGTATGTTTACATTGTTACACAAATTGCCTTTTTAAAGAATGTTCATTTAAAAATTGATATTAAATAAATAAATAACTATTTATCACAGAAACCTTGAGTGTAAGTGTTACTTGGTTGCTTGTATTTTCAATTTTTTTTCTACAGCTCTACAGCTCACATTTACCCCTCTTGAGATAGGCCTGCCTGCTCAGTCACACTACCAACTTGGGTAGTAAGGGAGTTTTCCTAACGTCTACCAGCATGCAAGACTCTATAAAACTATCCATTGGTATACAGGCCCCAACTCTTAGTACAAGTCTGTACTAAAGGATTGGTAGAATGGCAGAGCAGCCAGGCTTATTTTATAAGGAGGATGTGAGCTGTAGGTAAGTAAAATGTACTTGGTCAATACATTAGCCCAAAGAAGCTCTCGTACACTCCAGTCACACAGGAGCGACAATTCAATTTGAGGTAAGTACTACCGTGAGCCCCACAGTACCTTGGGAGTATTGAAGAATATACAGCTGGATTCTTTCCTGTGCAGCAGCAGTGGACCCTGTCTCCTGTTCCTTGGTAGTGGTAAAACGAAAGGAGGGACTCTGGAAGGGATGTCACAGCAGTAGTCACGAGAAAGGACCCTCACCAAGGAATTCTTTGAACTCCCCACTTGTGTATAGGCGCGTTACAAATACCATATCATATCATATCATATCACGTCGGTCTGCAGTTTTGGCATCTTTTTACAAGTTCCAACAGTGAACGGTTACCGCCCAATCGATCTGCATTGATTCTGCAGTCCTGCACTCTGGAGAGGAGACTTTGAGGAACAGGATCTTTCCTCTGGAGGTCCAACTAAAGTTGGTCCCTCACCAAAGTTCTGGGAGGATTTGTTCACTGGAAGATGATGCACTGAAATTGGGCCGGAGGTCCGCGGGTATTGGCAGTTTGCAGCCCTGGAAGGTCACAGCACGTCGGGAGATGGCTCGTTCTGCAGGTCGCCTTATGGCTCGTTGGTCTCACCACCCAAAGGGAAGAGGTCGTCCTCTTTGGAGCTCCTCTGTCATTCAGAAAACGGGGTCAGGACAGCAGTGGTCTCTTTGTGGTTACTGCAAGGGTCTTCTGGCGTCTCCGGTTGTCTTCTGATTTGGATCTTCTGTTCCAGTGGTCAACTTGTCTTCTGCCTCTGGAACCTCACCTTTTATCAGGATTTCCCCATCAATTCCTCTGCAAACTCTCCCTGCAGTTTACAGAAAGGGGTGGGTGGCCGTCCAATCAGGACCACCAGTCCCCAGTTCAAACTGCCCCCCCCCCCCTGCTTCCTGTCCTCACAGACACAATGGAGCCTTGGCGGGCACACTAAGGGTTCGCCCCAAAGACAAAAATCACATCAAGACCTTCCCCTCCCAGGATGGTAAAAGAGCTACAAAGACCAACCACGCAAAAAATGGCAAAAAAAGAAAGGAACCACCATGTTGGAATATACGGGAACCTTTTATGCATAACCACAGCTGTGAATACAGCCTGCGGTGGAATATTTGCACAAAAGTCGGTAAAACAAGTCCACTGCCACCAGCCTTAACTATAGGGTTGTCACTGTAACCAAAAGGTTACAGGAGAGGAGGGATACTAGGTATCCCCTCAGCACTCCACATAAGGTGGGGGGTGCTGATCTCTCAAAAGCAAAGGTTTAGGAGGGATACAAAGTATCCCTATTTCCTTAAGAACAGTAGTGTTTAAGGAAAATAAGAGAATATAAAAAGGCGAACCCAATGGGTCCTCAGCAACACTGCACATAGGGTGCTGTGTGCTGCAAAAGTGTAACACAGATGCCGTTAAAAGATTTGAAGGCAAGCAGGACTCCATAACATAATGGTAAAACATAAAGAAGAGAGTTCCCCATGATTAGAGCAAATAAGAATGAATGAGGGGGGGAAAAGGCTCTCCTCATTCAGGAGAACAAGAAAAAGGTCCAGAAGACCAGCAAAAAGTGCTGGGGTCTCACTAGGAGAGGGGATTAAGCATCAAACTGATAAATCTCCCTAACACTCCCTTTGGGCGTATTGTAAAGCAACATCTCAAACACTGTATGGACGGCTTCAGGGAAAGGCCTCCTTCTGCTGACTTGAGTTGCCTGGAAAATGACTCCCATTCTGAAACAAAAGTTCACAAGTAAGAGATTGTCAGAGGGATGTTTCCCTTCCCCTGACTTGGGTGGCCTGGAGAATGACTCCCTTCTCCCGGCCGTGCTGGTTGCTCTCGACTCACACCTTTCAAAACAACACAAAGTTCTCAATGTCAGTAGGGATGTCTCCTTGTCCCTGGGCTTTCTCAACTGTATAATACTAAGTTCTTCGTGCCAGTGGGGAAAGCCTCCCTTCCCCTGGGCTTTCTCACATTTCCATAAACTCTCCCCAGGCTTCCCTGGTATTTCAGGTTTACATAAGCTCACAGACTTTTTCCAATGCACAGTTAACCTGGTTCACTTTCCTGCCAGGCACTCTCCTGGTCCGTCCAGAGTCTCACAGCTCCTCCAATGTGGGCTTCTTCGGTTTTGTATTGGCTTGGGCCATTAGAAAGATGGCGACAACTAGACTGCTCAATGTTGTTTCTATAGGCGATCTTTATGTCTCTGCATCTCTTTCTCGTGGCAGTACAACTCTTCTTCTTTCTTTGTGGGCCACATGAGTACTTCTTCGTCTCAGTATTGGGTAAGGATTCTCTCTCTGGGTGGTTCTCTTTCCTGCTCGTCCCAGTACTTGCTAATTATAGGGAAAAGTATTTATTTAGAAAGCCTACACTATTCTTTGTCTAACCTCTCGCCCTGGCTTTTCAACCAATACCTCGCAACTCTCGCCCACTGCATTGCCATTTTCTACTCAAATTTCCAGTGCTATGCTGACGACACAACTCATTTTCAGGCTGCCCTCGGCCACCTCCTCTCCATCTCTCATCTCGGATTGCCTTACCACCATTCAAGATTGATGTTCCACCAATGATCTTTGTCTGAATGCCAGCAAGACTGAGATCCTCCTCATCGGCACACCTTCTCCATCCTTTCCCCTCGCTCTATGGCCGGCCTCCCTTGGCCCTTCTCCTACCCCCACCTGCGAGGCTAAGAACCTAAGGATCATCTTTTATTTCACACTTTCCTTCTCCGCCCACATTTCTGATGTCTCTAAAAAGTCAAACTTCCTACTGCACCTAATCAGAGGTACTCTGCCCTTCCACTCCTTCCCAAGAAACTCATGGTCTCCCAAGCTCTGGTTCTCTCAAGGTTGGACTATTTTAACAGCCTCTTTATAAACTTACCTGCCTCTACTCTCCGCCCACTGCAACTAATCCAGAACAGGACTGCAAGACTTGTCCATGGTCTCAAGCCCTGGGATCGTATCTCTACAGCTCTGAAATCTCCCCATTGGCTCCCAGTGGATGCAAGGATTAAATTCAAAACCATCTGCATTGTGCATAAGGCTTTCTGGGGCCTAGGTCCAAAATACCTTCAGCTATCCCTCCGCAAATACCTCCCCTCCCAAGCTCTTCCCTCCCCTACCTCTAACTCCCTCAGGGTCAGTCGTTTCTCAAAGAAACGAGCTGGGGATAGATCTCGGTCTTCAGCTGGGTCAGCCTCCATGCCACTCTAAAACTTGAGGAGAACCATCACTGGTTCAGGAAGCACCTGAAGACCTTCCTCTTTGCTTCTGCCCCCACCCCCACGCTGATCTGTTCTCTCCTGGCACCGTGCACCTGGCCACCCTCTGTCCTCTGGCCCCAGGTTCCTGCTCACCCTCCTGCACTGCCTCCGGGCCACACCTTGCACCGGGGTCTGTATCTGTCCCCATGCAGTCCCCCCCACCCCTTTTTCTTCCTGCAATGATCTGACCTACCCGGTCTGCTGCCTTATACTCAGCACTTGCTAGCTGCACTACCACTTTGTTGCTTTTATTATTTAATTATTATTATTTATTCTGTTCTCCTTTTGCTCTGCACTTTCCACTTCTCCTCCCCTTCCTTGCACTTTCCCCCTATGCCTCCCCCATGCACTTGCGCGTTCTCAATGTCACTGGGCCTAGTAAGATCGTTGTTATGTCCTTGGGTCCAGTGTGCTGACCATACTACCTCCTCCATTGTGTCATTGACTTCCATGGTTATCTATTTCTACTAAGTACGGTCAGTTCTACCAGAGATACTGTGGGACTCTGTGCACTTCAAATACTTTTAAGACCCTGGATGTTCTTGTTTGTGTGCTCCTCCATGCCTGTTATTTACATGTAATATTCAGACTATTTCTTTGTTCAACATATTATAAAGATTATATTTCTCCAGATTTATTCCCAGGAGCTTCCCTTATTGGTATCCCAAAAGTGTTTACTGTACCTAGTAACCATGCTTGGTATCATACTAAAATGCAAACTAATAAATGCAGACCTGAACAATACTGGCTGGATCCAGGCATGCGAGAGGGCGCAATAAATATCAAGTTAAACAATATACATGAGAAGCCCGGCATGCGCGCTGAACGTGGAATGCAAGCAAAGTGGCAGGGCTGCGGGTTTGTTTGGATTCTTAGCATGTGGATGAATTATTCTATGTGATCACTGCGTCCTGCTGTTTTTGTACTCAGGATTTTCTTTGCTGACATTTCTGGCAGCGGAGTGATCACATAGATAGAACATCCTTCACCTTCTTTAGTGTTGCCTTGACTATTCAGGTATAGAACCTCTAGGAGAGGCATGTTAACTCAGCAAGACACAATAGCCTGATGTATCTTGTCCCAGAAATGAGACCAAGGAAAAAAATCCCTACAACCTACATTGAAGTCAGGCAAAGATTCTTTATTCCGGACATTCTTGACCATAAAAGACAACTGCAAATTAATTTAATATTGTGCATATTAAGATCAGCAACCTTTGTTTTAAAAATACCTGACATATCTAAGAACAGTTTCAAACATATATTATAAGTGAATTAATTTAAAACTCTAGTACATACTGTAAACTCTCAATATTCCTGGGACCATCAGCTTTTCTCCCTCCTTTCCTTTTTCCCGTAAACTCCAGACTCCTTGCATACAAAGATAGTACCCAAGCCTTGAGTGGAGATTCTACACTTAATAAAAAATAAAGTGCTTGATGATATTGTATCAATCTATTAGCCATAAAATAGTGGAAGCAGTACCTTTTTCCTTCACAAATAACATGTCGGGCAAAAAAAGAGAAAATGTGCTATACTCTCTAGTTCTGCCTGGAACATCGGACACCTTGCCTCAATACCTCGGCCTCATCTCTTACATAAAGTTCACACAGCAGTAAGCATTCAAATCGTGCTCGAGTTAATGATGCAGACCCTTGCTTTTTTAGGGGGGATTTGGAGCTGAGGGACAAACGGTGCCTCTAAGCCGAGGGATGCTTCAATTCAAACATTTTGTCTGCCACATATTGCTGGCGCCTGCCACATTTGACCGTTACTGGTCAGTTCTTAGGCTTTAGGTTGCGATGTATATTCTGGGTCAAAACCTAGACCCTCTTTTACCTTAGTCTCACCCAGGCGGACTCTGAGGTGGACCTAGCAACAAGGTTCAGGCAAGAAATTGCCTCTTCAGGCTGCATCTGTGTAATCCATTTTGGCCATGCAGGAGTGATTTCCTGTCCTACCGGACATCATTCAGGTGAGGTGAAGAAAGATCCTGCAGGTTACCAATTGCATCACCTTCCCCCAGCAGTGGGTGATCAGGTCTGGTTGAGGTACATCCTGCTGGATTTTAACAAGGGGCTCTGTACAGTCACAACCTTAGCATCAACTATACTTCCATTAGAATTTGGAACTCTGCCACCAACCAGCGGGGCCCTTAAGCCAGTTGTGAAAGAAGGGCAAAGCAGGATACTGTACTCTGAGAGACAATGCGTCACTGATAAAACCTTCAATTAGGTCTCATCAAGGAAACATCGAGTAAACAGTCAGGGAAAATTGAAAACACAAAGGCCTCTTGTATAATTGCAGTTTAGGACTTTTCACACACAGAAATCACAATGCTAAGCAAAGTCGTCCTACCTTTTGAATCTCTTTAAGCAGCACGCCGTCTGTCATGAACTTCACCCGAGTCTCGCTCGTGACGTTCCCTTCATAACGGATCTGATAGGACACCACCCTGGATGGAAATATGAGGATACCACAGTGAGGAGCAGCAGATCGATCGGGCTAGAGGTGTAACAAATGTGGGTCACTTCATAGGTAAGTGCAAGTATCAGCTCGAGTGGTTCAGAGGTACCCAGCAGGGAGGATTGTGGAATGGAGCTAGCAGGCGACTGCTACATTCAGCAGGTATTAAGATGGAATACTAGAATCTAAACTGGTGGACAGATTTTAGGAGGCCTCCCTATTTATAGTGAACAGGGGAACTCAGAGTTTAGCCAAAACTCAATCAAGGTAGCAGTGGACAACAGTCGATGTTCTCAGGAGAGTGTATGGGGTCGGGGAACCACAATGAGTCCACACAGTGAAGCACAAAATAATTCAATTTAGACAGCAATGTACAAAAAAACCTTAAAATATAGTAAATAAGTGCCTATGCCCAAGAGTCACAAAGCTTCTCCCCAGAATGTATTCGATGTATGCAAGGGAAGAACAAGTTACACTCTTACCTGGTAACGTTCTTTCGATGGGATGGTCCGACGACGTATTCCATATCTATGACAGTAATCACCACAGCTATGCTGCTTCGGAAAAACTTTCGACGTCTACGTCCTGCGTCGATGACGTCGATACGCCGCCCTCGAGGACCTCCTCCGACGGCCGACGTCACTGGATGTTATAAGTAGGACACACGACGCCCGTAGCCTCAGTTCTGTTTTTTCCGCGAACGTGTTCGCTTCGGAGATCTCGGCGCGCCTCGACTCTTTGGAGTTTCTGTTCTTTCTCGGTTCTTCGAACCTGTTCGTATTGTGAAAGTATATTCTTCGTGAAGCTTCCACCCCGCGTCCGGGCTTCAAGAAGTGTGGCGGCGGGTCCAAGATGTCGGTGATGGACTCGCACGACGCCTGCCTCTGGTGCCTCGGGGAGGCCCACGACACGGTTGATTGTGTCGACTGCCAGTTGCTTACTTCCAAGGCCTTGCGGGAACGTAAGAAGAAGCTGTCGGTCAGTATGGTGTCCAACCCCCGGGAGGTGAGGTCCACTGGGCTTTCGACGGACGATTCGAGTACGTCTAAGGGGTCTCGGTCCCGGAGTGGGTTCCGCCGCTCCTCTGCCTCTTCGAGGCACTCCCGGAAGCGCCGTCATCGGTCGCCTTCCCCATCCTCTTCTGAGGACTCTGCCCGGCGGGTTTCTTATCCCACCAAGCAATCCTCTCCGGAGGAGTGGGCTTCCTTCGGGAAGACAATGTTGGCGATTCTTGAATCGCAGGGCTCCGGTCCGTCCGCGCCTCCGAGAGGGGTCGGTCGTGACCGTACTGGAGACACCACTCGTATGCCTTCAGGCTCGGGTGGTCGGCACGATTCGCGGGAGAGGTCCCGCTCGGACAAGGGGAATCGTTCCAGTCATGCCCGTTCCAGGTCCCGGTCCTCGAATCGCTCGAGCCCGTGTGCACCTGGTCCCAGGCCTCGAAGCGCTCGAGCCCGTGTGCACCTGTGAAGTCTTCGAAGAAGACGTCAACGCCAGTGGCCCCGAGGTCGTCGACAGACTCTCTCAAGGCACCGCTTCCGAGGAAGTCGTCGACGCCATCGGCGCCCAGGCTGTCGAAGGACACGCTCGGGGCTCCACCCTCGAGGCCTGTGTCGGAGCCGTCGATGTTGTCGGCGCCGCGCTCGACGTCGATTCACTCGACGTCGACGCCGTCTTGCTCGACGCCCTCGACGCCTTTCGAGGCTGTGGTGTCGGAGGTACGCCGTGGCACGGGGAAACCCCTGGAAAGGCTCTGGCCAAGGCTAAACATGTCTGTCTCCCCTAATTATATTTCTGAGTTGCATGTGGGTTCTGATGATGGGTTGGTTCTGGACACGGTACCAGATGAGATTCTTTCTGGTCAC
The DNA here is from genome assembly GCF_040938575.1 of Ambystoma mexicanum. Taxonomy (NCBI): domain Eukaryota; kingdom Metazoa; phylum Chordata; class Amphibia; order Caudata; family Ambystomatidae; genus Ambystoma; species Ambystoma mexicanum. The sequence goes on from NC_090932.1 coordinate 1,681,685,373, forward strand.
AGCCAGATTGAGGACTTGCGTCAGTCACTGCATGACGCCAGTGGTCTAGACACCTCTCCGGAGGTGGAGTTCTGTAGGCCTGAGCCTGGCACCCATGCCGAGTCATCGTACCGGCGCCTTATGTCGAGGGTCACCGACTACTTGGGGTGGTCGGCGCCCCCAGTTGATTTTGTGCAGGGTGACCTTATGGATATCCTCGATCACAGTCCACCCACTGACCCGGTACTGCCATTCCATATGGCTCTGCAAAGAAGGGTGGCAGCAGCTTGGACTGCTCCGGAGAGTCTCCGGCAGTGGGCAAGTCTTTGCCGCAAAAATACCGCCCAGCCAGTAGCGACCCTTGCTACTTGTCCAAACACCCCACTCCAGAGAGTTTGGTGGTGCAGGCGGCTACGGCCCCGGCAAAGCAGGCGTCGTATCCTACCATCCCTCCTGATAGGGACGACAAGCGTTTTGACGGCTAGGTGAAGAAAGTGTTTTCTTCAGGGGGTATGGCGCTTCAGGCGGCCAACTCCGTATGTGCCTTGTCACGTTTCACGCATACTCTGTGGAACTGTGTTTCCTTAGCGGCTGAGCATATTTGCGAAGGGGATGAACGGGATGGTTTCCTTGCCTTGGTTCAGGATGGCAAGGATGCCATGTGTGAGGCCGTTCAGTCTGGTTTGGAAATGGCAGATTGCGTTAGCCGGTCCGTGGCGGCGAGCACCGTGATACGCAGGTTTGCGTGGTTGCAGAAGTCAGGGTTTGCTCCTGATGTGCAGGCCCGGCTCCTCAACATGCCCTTTGATGGTGTCCACCTTTTTGGCAGCAAGGCTGACGAGAGTCTTGAGAGGTTACAGTCCTCAAAAGCTGCAGCGCAGTCGTTAGGAACGCTGCGGTTCGCCAACCTCCGCCATTTCGTCCTAGGGGACAGCAATAGAGGGAAGGTTCCTTTCGTTATTACTCATCCTTTAGTAAAGCGTGAGGAGCTGCAAGTCAAAGGGGCCACTGTAAGAGTCCCAGAGGTGGAAAACAAGGTACTCGAGGTGCCAAGGCCGCTCGGGCTATTGACTCTTTGCCCTCAGGCAACGCCGCAGCCGCTTCAGCTCAGTCATGAGGCCATGTCCCATGGTTCGCCGGTTGGTGTGGGAAGGATGGCGCAGCATCTTGCAGAGTGGCGCGCCATCACTTCAGATGTCTGGGTTCTGGAGATCATAACCCACGGCTACTGTCTTCCTTTCCGGCACAGGCCTCAAGACAATCCACCGGGGAATCTCTTTGAAGAGTCCGGATCCGCTCCTTGCGCAGGATATTCAATCTCTGCTGGAGAAAGGCGCCATAGAACTGGTGCCTGTAGCGGAGAGGAACAAGGAATGGTATTCCCCTTATTTTTTGATTTCCAAGAAAGATGGGGGATTGAGACCCATCATGGACTTGTGCAGTTTGAACAAACTCCTCAGGAAGGACAAGTTCAAGATTGTTACTCTCTCAAGTCCTCCAGGCCCTTCAACTTCAGGACTGGTTGGTGTCTCTTGACCTCAAGAACGCTTATTTTCATGTGCCGATACATCCAAAGCACCAGAGGTTCGCGGTTGGCGACTTGCACTTTCAGTTTCGGGTCCTGCCATTCGGATTGACCTCCGCCCGAGGGTTTTCACCAAGCTCATGGTAGTGGTGGCCGCGCACCTCAGGAAAGGGGGGGATTCACGTCTACCCCTACCTGTACGAATGGTTGATCAGGGCGCGCTCTCCCGAGCAAGTCCTGGATCATCTGTCCGTCACCTGCCACTCCCTAGACAAGCTGGGCTTCTCCCTCAACTTAAATAAGTCCCATTTGACACCAACTCAGAGGCTCCAGTACATCGGAGCAGTGCTCGACACGTCCCTGGGGCAGTGTTTTCCTCCCCAGGTGAGGGCTCATCCCATTCAGCAGATGGTGCACAAGTTTCAACTTGCCCAGAGTCTCCCAGCGTTCGAGTTCTGGAGACTGCTCGGCCTCATGGCATCCTGCATTCTTCTGGTGCCAGAGGCCAGGTTGCAGGCACTTTCAGTTAACCCACCCTTCACTGTGTTTCATAAGGACAGGGTTGTCCTTAGAGTTTGTCCTTCCTTTCTTCTGACGGTGGTGTCGGAATTTCATTTACGCCAGAAGGTTGTTCTGCCAGCGTTTTATCCTCCTCCACATCCTGGTAAGGAAGAGGAGAGGCTCCATAGGCTTGATCCTAGGAGAGCGTTAAGCTTTTATATTTCACGCATGTCCCGGGTCAGAGTGGATGATCAACTCTTCATTGGTTACGCTGGAAAGCATTTGGGACAAGCTGTGACGAAACAGACTTTGTCTCGCTGGATTATTTTGGCTATCTATGAGTGTTACCGCTTGGCGGGTAAGGACCAACCGGTCGGCTTACAGGCCCATTCTACCAGGGGTATGGCTGCGTCTACTGCCCTACAGAGGGGTGTTCCTATTCGTAACATCTGTGATGCAGCCACCTTGGCTTCGGTACATACTTTTGTACATCACTACTCCCTCGATTCCATCCGGGAGCAGGATCTGGCCTTTGGCAAGGTGGTCCTTTACTCCGCAATTTGATTGGGCATTCAACATTTCTGTTTTCTAAATTCTTTTCCCACCTCCTTGCATTGGTACTGCTTTGGGAGTCTGTCATAGATATGGAATACGTCGGAGGACCCAATCCCCTCGAAGAACAAGTTACTCTCTTACCTGGTAACGTTCTTTCGATGGGATGGTCCGACGACGTATTCCATATCACTCCCTTCCTGCCTTCCCCGCTACAGAATTTCTTATGCAATTGCAGCTTACATTTCCGCAAGGCTTTGTGTGGTCAGACTGGCAGAAGACTGGTGCAACAAGTTCTGGGGAAAAAACGACAACTGAGGCTACAGGCGTCGTGCGTCCTACTTATAACATCCAGTGACGTCGGCGTCGGAGGAGGTCCTTGAGGGTGGCGTATCGACGTCATCGACGCAGGATGCAGAAAGATTTTCCGAAGCAGCACAGCTGTGGTGATTACTGTCATAGATATGGAATACGTCGTCAGACCATCCTATCGAAAGAACGTTACCAGGTAAGAGAGTAACTTGTTCTTCGCATTTATATAGCGCTACGAACCCTCAGGTATCTGAGCGCTGCTATTTATTACCCACGGTGTGTGGTGCTCATTTATCGACCTCGGAAGGATGAAAGGCTGAGTTTGGCCCTGCCGGGATTCGAACCTGCATCAGCAGGCTCTGCACGGATGTCAAAGCGAGCGCTCTACTCGCTGTGCCACTTGACCGGCTAGTCAAGTCCCACAATTTAACTTTTAAGTCAGTACTAAGCTCCATCCCTTTAGCAGCCTTTAACGAAGAGAAAAACACATCTTCATCGGGTAACCCTTGAACAAACTTGACCGGTGGTGGTTACCTTATTTTAGGATTCTGCTCTGTTGAGGGACACCCACTTCCCACTTCCTGCTTAGTATGAGGACCATATTTAGCTGCAACAGCAGTGACAGATTGAGACCCAAATGGTCCTACATTTATAAACCCAGGTGTGGTAACAGGTTCTCCAGCCCCCATTCGGGGTAGCGACCATTTGTCAAGAGGGCCTCTTGATAACACACTTCTACTGGATCCATCAGCTAAGGTATGAGTAACTCTCTTAACTTTTACAGGACCAGTTAACCTTTTAGCTGCTACCATAGAGGGTTTCACAAAATCTTCCTGGTTAATTAATAGCCGATTTTGTGTCCTCAATGGTGTGACCTGTTTATCCTTTACCAGGTTTTCAGGTAATTTTTCAGACATCAAGGGTCCAGATCTCTCCATCAGCGAAATTTCAGCACATAGCGCCTGTTAGGCAGAGTTTGTATGCAGTACCCTTTGGGACCACTACACACAACTAAGACTACAGGTGTAAGCAAAACCAACCTTTGGTATAAGTCTTTACCACACAGTTTTTGGTAGAAGGCTGAGCAGCCAGGCCTATCTCAAGAGGGAATGTGAGCTTGTAAGGGTGTGAAACATTCACTAAAGGAGGCAACTAATATCACCCAAAAAAGTATGCAACAATACTAATTACTAAGCAGTTGAGCTCCCTTGAAGTATGAGCAAAATAGCAATAATGTAGGAGCAAAAAGGCATAAATTACTAAAACGAATATTACACTTACTCTAAAACAGTGCAAATTGTTTGAGTTCACCAGAGGCGTTGATGCAATGCAATAGGTAGGCCAAAGTTAACAGGCTAGTGTCTTGTATAAGTAAAAACGGTTCTGGTATTTAAAATGGAAAAGTCTTTGCCACGGTTCTTAGAAGTAGTTCACAGAAGAAAGGTTTGTATTTCGGGTTACAAGCTGACTAGGCCTGCAAGTTGCTTAAGTTCCACGAGCATTCGCAGTGAGAGGTAAGTTCTCGTGTTCGGGTTTTCACAGTACCTTATATTGAAGAAAAAGATGCAGCTGAAGACTTCCGTTCCTGTCAGTTCCTGCAGATCTCGCTGTTCCTGAGCCTCAGTCGTGGGGACAAGAGGGAGGACATCGGGAGATGCCTGCACTGCACGGGGACGGGTCACAAAAGCTGGCAAATTGGCAAATCTTCGATTCCGGTTGCTGTTCTTCAAGCACACAAGCTGGTGTCCTTCCCCCTAGTTAATCCTAAACAGCTCAGAGAATGGTATCCAGGTTGCTTACGAGTTGATTGGTCCTACCAACTCAAAGGAAGAAGTCGTCCTTGAAGGGCTTCTCTGTCTAGGTGAACTGGGCGATTCGGACCTGCAGCAGGGCTCTACCGGGCAAACCAATGGTACAGTAGTTGCAGCAGCCATCCTCTTCCAGCTCGTCTTTGGTTCTTTCGTTCCACTGGTCGACTCTGCCTTTCAGTCCAAGAGACTCACCTTTTAAACAGTTTTCTTCCATTCATTCGAGCCTAGCTGCCACTCACCCAGCAGGGTGGCTGTCCTTGCCGGACAGTCAGCCAGCCAGCCAATCACGCCAGAGTGCATTTGGGTCTCCTAGGAGACTAAGCACAGGGAGTTTGGGGCACCTCCCTCACTTCCTGCCCACCCCAGACACTGGCACCAGAGGCGGTCTTCAGTCCTGAAGCCCGCCAAAGGCACAGAAAAAAAGGGACCAAACCTGGTTTGGTGCGCTGAGACAAACTCTAGAAGGACCTTTCCAAAAACAAATGGTGAAAAAAGAAGACTCTGACCCATTTAAACAAAGGGGGTATAAGTGCCATCTTGAAAAACATGGCTCCTGCGATTTTTAGCTATCGGTGTTGGCGGTCGGGAAAAATCATGGTAGTTCATTGTAAAAACACTGCCACCAGCCATTTCGATAGGAAAGGTTAGCATTTGCCTGCTACATGAGTTTCTAGACATAGGGGATACTAGGTAGCCCCTGCAGCACTCTATTGTATGATAGTGTGTGCTGGAACTAGGAATTTAAAAAGACTAGTAAAGTCAACTTAACTTTACATTCTCTGGTAATCAGTAGTTTATCCCAGAGAAGGTATTTAAACATTGGAGTAGCCTAAAAAGCTTCCCAGTGTCACTTCACTGAGGGTGTTGCGTGACACACATGAAAAGATGATGCCTGTGGAGTTATCTAAAACTCCATAATCAAAGAAATAAACACAGAAAACAGACAGAATTAAAGAGTACAAAGTCCCAAAGTCCAGCAAAAGAGCTGGGGGCCTCGAAGGTAGAGAGGAATTAGCACATTTATGAGAATTCTTCCCAACAGTGCCTCTAGCTCATCTTCTTCGTTGGCTGCTGCATCCAGGACAGTGCATCAGAATTGCGTTTTTGGGGACCTGGCATATGTTCAATAGTGAAGTCAAAGCCTTGTAGGCTTATGGACCACCTGAGCAACTTCGGATTCCCTCCCTTCATGTTCATCAGCCACTTTAAGAGCTTATGGTAAGTCTGCACAGTGAAGTGAGTCCCAAGGAAGTAGGATTTCAGCTTCAAAAGGCTCCACACTATGGGAAAACACTCCTTTTCCACATTCGCCCACCTAAGCTCTCTGTCCTTAAGCTGACATTTAGGATGTTCCCTGCCTTTTTCATCTAACTATGAAAGGATAGCACCTATCCAAGCGTCAGAGGCATATGTCTGCACTATAAAAGGTCCCTGGTAATCGAGTGCCCTAAGAACAGGGGCCTGACAAAGGGAAACCTTAATGCCTTGGAAGGACTTCTCAAAATCCTCAGTCCAAGTGACATTCTTGGGCTTTCTGGGAGTTGTGAGGGCAGTCAGAGGGGCAGCTTTGGTACATAGTCTGCCATGAACTTTCTGTAATACCAAGTGAGGCCCAAAAAAGCTCTCACCTGGGTTTGGGTTATGGGGGTTGCCCAGTATTGTATGGCCTGCACGCTTCTAGGAAGAGACTGAATCCTGCTCCCACCAACCACATGTCCAAAGCAGGTCACTAAGCCCTGACTAATCAGGCACTTGATTAGCCTTTATGGCTAGGTGGGCCTCCTGATGAAGCTAACTCCAGATGTCTAACATGTTCTTCCCAGGTAGGGCTGACAACTGCTATATCATCCAGATAAGCCATGCAGAATACATCAAAGCCATTCAGGACATGACTGCCAGCCTCTGGGAAGTGTCAGGTGTATTCTTTTGTTCAAAGGGCATTACCCTGAACTGATAAAGTCCTTCAGGTGTTGGAAATGCAGTCTTCTCCTTGGAATTCTGTGTCAGGGATATTCTTTTATTTTATTTTTTTAAGTTATTGTGTATACAGTTTAGAAGAAAGCTTTAACACATTTTAAGTAAAATAATAATTAAAAAAGAAAATTATCACATACTTAGTTCTTATACAGCAGAGAATTACTAAAAAATAAATTGTTTTTCGCATTTTAAGAATACAAAAAATGTATATAAGAGTAGATATCAAACAACAGGATAGAATACATTTACATATCATTAATAAGATACCAATAACAGATCAATTTGTCTGGCAACTTTCCATTCTTAATAGTAAAAAAGGAAAATTCATTAGGCATCAGTTGAAGCTGAAGGTTGCAAAACACACATATAGATCCTATATTCAACACATAGCCTATGAAAAATGCCCATGATTTAGGAACATAGACTTTTACTTAGTTCCTCCAGTAATCTCATGTCACTTTAAAATTTTGGGAGTTGCTTATTTACACATTTCCATACTTGTGTTATAGCAATGATCCCGATACGGCTATATCCAGACAAGCAGTTTAACCACAAATATTCATGGGTTATTTGCCAATACCCTGCAGTAAGGTCAAAGGTGCTAAGGTATGTGGCAGCGTCTAGCTTGTGCAGGGGATGCGCATCGGTCGTGGTGACAGCATTAAGAGCTCTGTAGTCCACACTGAATCTCAAATCAGAGTTACCCGATTTTGATACCAGAACCACAGGACTGCACCAAGGAATACTGAAGGGCTCGAGCACCCCAAGATCCAACATGTTGTTGACCTCCAACCTGATGTCGGATCTTACTTGGTCTGAACAACTACAACTCCTAAACTTGGTAGGTCCACCAACTCCAGTGCCAAAGTCCTACTCGCACCAATTTGTGAAGCCTGGAATTAGGGAAAATAAGAGGGGAAGATTGCCTCAGCAAGCTGAGGTGAAAATTGTGCTGAGACAGAGTCAGTTGAGGGGACTCTAGGTCACACTCAAATAAGCCAGGAGAGGGGGTATTCTATGGGAGCCTTTCTAGGTCTTCCAAGGTCCACTGAATAGTTTACCTTACGGAGTATTTCAGCTGTGTAAGGACCAGTCCATGAATTCATGATCAGGCTTTCCAAAAACAAGTTTGACAGAAGCAGGTCCCACTGCTTTCTTTGAAGCTCCTTTAGGGCTCCAAATCATTCATTGGAGAGTTCAAAAGAATCTCTCTCCAAGATCAATGGATTGTGGGGGTAATGTGGACAAATGAGAAGTCACCTCATCTTCCTTCCACATGGGGTGGCTATACCTGGACTTGAAGGTGCTTTCTGAGTCAGGCACAACTTCATCATGGAAGCAACATGGTAAAAGCATTCAGAAAAGCTAGAAGGACTGGCTTGTGTGAAGATTCACTACATGTTGTCAGTGCTCAAGGAGGCCAGGGAGGTGTGTTCACTACCCGATAGTCCCCCCTGGCGGTGGTATAATGGGGGAGGATCCCATGGGGAGGGACTCCCCCCCGTCTCCTCCCCCCCCCCCCAAACCTCCAGGGAGAAGGGAGACCATATAGGGTATAGCCGTTATGAGAACATCAGACCCCACACACTCTAGCCTCTCATTCTGCCAACCTCTGTCACAGAGACACAGAGATGCCCGCACAGCACACGGAGTAGGAGAGAGACCCAAAGAAAAACTGGCTGTGTATCATGGGAACAGGCAAGTGTTAGGCAGATGGAACAAGTTACTTACCTGTAACTGCTGTTCTCCAGCATGGGTCAGGCATGGATTCACATGCTCATTCCCCACAATATTCCCCGTCGTCAGGCTGGGAATCCGCGGTAAAGAAAAAATCAGTTTCACTTCTGAACTGTCTTTCTCCTAACAACCAATCACTGGTCTCTGAGTCATACTGCCCCCAGCCAATGACTGCCCTCTACCTAAGCCCCTCCTCTGGCAGCCATCTTCATATTTGGTAGCACGTAAAGTGGACCAAGAGAAGAACCACAGAGGGGTAGGCTGGAGGGTTCGCCATGTGAATCCATGCCAGACCCATGCTGGAGAACAACAGTTACGGGTAAGTAACTTGTTCCTTCTCCAGCATGGGGTCTGGCATGGATTCACATGCTCATAAATAAAGAATACATAACAGTACACATATGCACAAAGCATGGGAGGTGGCAAGGCTCAACATTAAGCAGCTCAACATTATGCATCTCTTACCTCCTCACCAGGCTCACCTTCAAGCAAACAGGTTGCAGAGCATGGCTTGGCCGACTCTGGACTCCTCCCTGGAATCCCTGTCGACGCAGTAGAACTTCGTGAAGGTGTGAGTCGACCTCCACGTAGCAGCCCTGCAGATGTCAAGCAGGGGCACACCAGACAGGAACGCCGTAGTTGCAGCGATTGCTCTGGTCGAATGGGCTTTCGGATGGCCAGGCAACGGTCGGTTTGCCAACCGGCGACAATGGGTGATGCAGCCGGAGAGCCACCTGGAAATTGAAGCCTTGGAGAGGGCCTTCCCATGGTTCACAGGGCCAAAGTTCACAAAAAGTTGTGATGTCTTCCGAAAACTCTTTGTGCGGTCTACATCGAACTTCAGTGCTCTAGCCACATCCAGCGAGTGCAAAGTCCTCTCAGCCCGCGATGAAAGCGTTGGGAAGAATATAGGTAACATCAAGGGCTTGTTTAGATGAAAGTCAGACGGCACCTTGGGCATGAAGGAGGGGAGCATCCGCAGCACCACCCTTGTCTCGTGGAATGTCAAATAAGGTGGTTTACAAGAGAGGGCCTGGATCTATCCCACTCGTCGTGCGGAGGTGATGGGCACAAGAAAGCGGTTTTCCACAACAACAACTTCACTGGCGCTGAATGCATAGGCTCGAACGGGGCACCCATGAGCCTCGTAAGCACCACATTGAGCTCCCACGCCGGGGCCAGAGCCTTCACCGCCGGGAATGAGCGAAATAGTCCTTTGACGAACTCCTTGACCAAGTGAAGTGACCATAGGGATGATCGGCCAGGAGATCTGGTGTAGCGGGAGATAGCCGCAAGATGAACTTTGATGGAAGCATTGGCCAGTCCAGCCTTGGCCAGCAACAACAAGTAAGGGAGCACCTTTGGAGCAGTGACTCGTAGAGGGTCGATCGAGTACAGCACCAAACAGCGAACCTCTTCCACTTGTGCCCGTAGCATTAGAGAGTAGATGAAGCTCTGGCCTTCGCGAGCAACTCCTTACAATCCACTGGGAGGCTACTGCTGCAGGAGCCAGGCCTTCAGGTTCAGCGATCCTGGGTCGTGGTGCAGAATTGCTCCGCCTTCCCTGGCGAGAAGATCTGCGTCCGCCAGAAGCTTCATTGGAGGGGAAGCTGACATGTCCAGAAGTTCTGGGTACCATATCTGTCTCGGCCACGCTGGTGCGACGAGGATCATCCTGCACCGGGACCGTCTGAATTAACTGACTAGTCGAAGAAGCAACGGTGTAATGTTCGTGAGGACGAATCATTCCTCTTCCTATTCCAAGATGGCCGCACCGGTTTATGACCGCGGCAGCCCTAGCGACGGTCTAGTTGTTTCCATGCCTCGAGCCACGCAGGATGCAGAAGTTGATCTCTCTTCGGCATATCAGCCGGGAAGTCCTGGACACCGGTGCGTTGCTACTCTCATAGGAGTATACGGACGCTCAGTGAGTATAGCTAGTTCAGTCTTTACCTCTCATTGTTTCCTCCTTTCTTCTATCCGTACCATGTTTTCTTCCTATTGATGTATCTGTTCATTCTTAGAATCCGGAATACGATCGGATCGAGGGTATCGTATTGGTAACCCTTAAGCCACGCCCCCACAGTACGCGGCTAATATCGACTTTATTTCGTGCTCCCCTGGAAGGTAGATTTCTTTCTCATACACTCCGACCCTTGCCATCCGACCTTCTTTGATTCTTAAATTCTTTATATGTTGCTTCCAGAAGGAACAAGTTACTTACCTGTAACTGTTGTTCTCCAGCATGGGTCTGGCATGGATTCACATGCTCATGAATATTCCCCGTCGTCAGGCTGGGAATCCTCGGTAAAGAAAAAACCAGTATCAGTTTCGTTTCTGATCTGTCTTTCGTAGTAACAACCAATCACTGGTCTCTGCGTCATACTGACCACAGCCAATGACTGCCCTCTACCTAAGCACCGCCTCTGGCAGCCATCTTCAGATTTGGAAGCACGTGAAGTGGCAGTATGACCAAGTGAAGAGCCGCAGAGGGGTAGGCGGGAGGGTTCGCATGTGAATCCATGCCAGACCCATGCTGGAGAACAACAGTTACAGGTAAGTAACTTGTTCCTTCTCCAGCATGGGGTCTGGCATGGATTCACATGCTCATGAATAAAGAATACATAGCAGTACACACATGCACAACCACGGGAGGTGGCAAAGGCTCAACATTAAGCATCACATCAACTCAACATTAAGCATCTTACCTCCTCACCAGGCTCACCTCAGGCGAACAGGTTGCGCAGCACTGCTTGGCCGACCCTGGACTCCTCCCTGGAATCCCGGTCGACGCAGTAGAATTTCGTGAAGGTGTGCGTCGACCTCCACGTAGCAGCCCTGCATATGTCCAGCAGGGGCACACCAGATAGGAACGCCGTGGTAGCTGCGATCGCTCTGGTGGAATGGGCTCTCGGACGGCCAGGCAGCGGTCGGTTTGCCAACCGGTGACAGCACATGATACAGCCGGAGAGCCATCTGGAGATGGAAGCCTTCGAGAGAGCCTTCCCCTGATTGACAGGTCCAAAGTTCACAAAGAGTTGTGACGTCTTCCGAAAACCCTTCGTGCGGTCCACGTAGAACTTCAGCGCTCTAGCTACATCCAGCGAGTGCAAAGTCCTCTCAGCCGGCGACGAAGGCGACGGGAAGAACACAGGTAACACCAAGGGTTCGTTGAGATGGAAGTCCGACGGTACCTTGGGCATGAAGGAGGGGTGCGTCCTGAGCACTACCCTCGTGTCGTGGAAAGTCAAGTACGGGGCCTTGCAGGAAAGGGCCTGGATCTCTCCCACTCGTCGTGCGGAGGTGATGGCCACAAGAAAAGCTGTTTTCCACGATAGAAACTTCAACGGGGCCGAGTGCAGAGGCTCGAACGGAGGTCCCATGAGCTTGGTCAGCACCACGTTGAGCTCCCACGCCGGGGCCGGAGCCTTCACCGGCGGGAACGATCTGAACAGTCCCTTCATGAACTCTTTCACCAGACGATGAGACCACAAGGACGTCCGGCCCGTGGTTCTGGTGTATCGGGAGATCGCAGCAAGATGAATCTTGATGGACGCATGTGCCAGACCAGCTTTGGCCAGCGTCAGCAGGTACGGCAGTACTTGGGGAGCCGTAATCCGTAGAGGGTTAATCTTCTGTGCGTGGCACCAGACAGAGAACCTCTTCCATTTGTGTCCATAGCATTTAAGAGTCGAGGACGCCCTGGCCTTTGCAAGAACCTCTCTGCCATCGGCCGGTATGTCGTATCCTCCAAACTCTAGTGCTGCAGGAGCCAGGCCTGCAAGTTCAGCGACTTCGGGTCGTGGTGGAGGATGGCGCCTCCTTCCCTGGAGAGTAGATCCGCGTCCGCCGGCAGCTTGATCGGCGGGGACGCTGACAAGTCCAGAAGGTCCGGGAACCATATCTGCCTCGGCCACGCAGGTGCGACGAGGATCATCCTGCACCGTGACCTCTTGAGCTGGTTGACGAGCCGGATTAGCAGAGGCAAGGGAGGGAACGCGTAGAGGAACAGGCCCTCCCAGGGGAACGAGAAAGCATCGCCCATGCTCCTCGTCTGGGGAAACCTGCTGGCGAACCTCCGGCACTTGGCGTTCGTCGCCGTCGCGAACAGGTCGATCTGGGGTGTGCCCCACCGTCGGAAGAGGCGATCCACCAGATCCTGCCGTAGTTCCCACTCGTGGCACGAGCGCAGCTCCCTGCTGAGTGAGTCGGCGATGGTGTTTTTTATCCCTGCCAGATGAAACGGCACCAGAAAAATCCCTTGGGCGACGGCCCAATGCCACAGGTCCTGCGCCTCCTTGGACAGCGCTGGGGACCTGGTTCCGCCCTGTTTCCTGATGTAAAACATGGTGGTGGTGTTGTCGGTGAAGATCCTCACCACCTTGCCCTTGAGGGACGGAAGGAAGGACCTGAGGGCCCAAAACACTGCACGGAGCTCCAGGACGTTGATATGTAGGGACTTCTCCGTCGGGAGCCAGAGTCCCCTTGCGTGCAGATTTTCGGTGTGCGCTCCCCACCCTTCCAGGGAGGCATCCGTGGTCACAGTCTCCTGGTGGGCTGGGGTCTGGAAGTCCATGCCCGCCGTCAGATGCGCGCGGGTGCCCCACCACCGTATCACTCGTCGGAAACTCTCGTCGAGCTTGATCCTTTCCTCGAAGCTGCCCGTCGTCTGGATCCAGCGCGCATCCAGGAATTCTTGCAACGGGCGCATCCGGAGCCTGCACATGGGAATGAGGTAGATGCAGGAAGACATCATCCCGAGGAGGGACTTGATGGACCTCACTTTGGCCGCGTCGGCCACCAACATCCGTTGCACCTTGCCCAAGATGGTCCTGGTCCTCTCCTCCGACGGGGAGGCCAGAAGGGACACTGTGTCGAGCCTCGCTCCCAGAAACAGTGCGACTTGCGCGGGCACCAGGTGGGATTTGGCGTAGTTCACGGAGAATCCCAGGTCCGTGAGGAGTTGGACGGTCCTTGCCGTGTGGACCACGGCGAGCTCCCTCGTCTTGGCGCGGATGAGCCAGTCGTCCAGGTAGGGGTAGACGTGGATCCCCTCGCGGCGCAGCTGCGCCGCCACCGGTGCAAGGCACTTGGTGAATACCCTGGGTGCCGACCGTAGTCCGAAGGGAAGGGCTTTGAACTGGTAATGACGCCCTTGGACCACGACTCTGAGGAATTTGCGGTGCCCCTTTAGGATGGGAATGTGGAAGTAGGCATCCTCCAAATCCAATGACGATAGGAAGTCTCCTTCCTCCAGCTGACCCAGGACGTGCTGGAGGGTGACCATCCGGAACTTCTGCGCCTTGATGAACTTGTTCAGACGTCGCAGGTCCAGGATGGGGCGCCATCCTCCCGTCTTCTTCTTCACGAGGAAGTATCTCGAGTAGACTCCGGAGCCCCGAAGCCTCTTTGGGACGAGTTCGATGGCGCCCTTTCTGAGCATCGCCTTTACCTCCAGGAGAAGTTGAGGGACGTGAAGTTCTTTCCTGGCCACGGGGGGGACGCGCGGGCACCTTCTTTGAAACTCGAGCGCGTGGCCCCGGGCCAGGGCGTCCAGCACCCAACGGTCGGTGGAGATGGACTCCCACACGCTGACGAAGCCCGCCAGCCGGCCTCCCACCGGGGTGCTTCGGTGGGGGCCCGACCCCAAGGCCGGTTCAATCCTGCTTGGACGCGGCCTTGCCGCCTTGACCTCCTTGGCGACGACGGCGGGGTCCGCTAGACTTGCCTCGTCCTCTGTAGGCCTCTTGCGACGACGAGCGGGCCGCTTGACGGTAGGAAGCGAAACCGCCGCCGGAACCTTTGGAGGCGCCCTTGCCTCCGCCGCTCCGAAAGGGCGTCCGTCGTTGCAGGACTCCAAGGGCCCGGGCCGTCTCAGTATCCGCCTTGATGGCCTGAAGGGAATCGTCCACTGTCTTCCCAAACAGGTTGTTCCCGTCGAAGGGCATGTCCAGGACTCTGGTCTGGACGTCCTGCCGGAAGTCCGTAGCTTTGAGCCATCCACGACGTCGAAGGCAAACACCGTTGCCCAGCTGGCGGAATCCAGTGTCGGCGATGTCCGTCGCCACGGTGATGGCGTGGTCCGAGGCCACCTCACCTTCCTGCAGGATCTCAAGGGCCTCCGCCCTCTTGTCGTCCGGCAGAAAATCCAGCAGAGGAGCCATCTTGTACCAGAGCTCCCTGTCGTAGCGGGCCACGATAGCCAAGGCGTTGGCCGCTTTAATCGTCGTCGCTGCCGACGAGATGACTCTACGCCCCATAGTATCCAATTTCTTTCCCTCGCCGTCCGGCGGGGAAGTCGATGTGGAGGCCGCACCCCCCCCCGCTTTCTTCCTGGCTGCCGCGGAGACGACGGAGTCCGGGGTAGGCTGCGCCCGGAGGCATAGGGGGGCCGTGTCCGGGACCCGGTACTTTTTCTCGTACCGGTCTCTTCTAGCTGGCGTCGTGGAAGGGTTCTTGAGGAGGGAAAGGCCCTCATCCCAAATGTCGTCCAACAGAGGCACTGCGAGGACCGTCTTCCTCTTGGCCTCGCGCCGCTGATAAAGGAAGCCTTCCTTTTTCTTCTCCTCAGGGCAGAGTTGGAAAAGCTCGGAAGCCCTGGAGATCATGGAGTGGAAAGATCCGATCTCGTCGGGCGGAGAGGCCCTGGTGGGAGGCGACGACGGAAAATCCTCGTCGTATGCCTCGTCGTCCGTACCCGTCGCTGCCGTGTCAGTCCCCGTATCATCCCCTCGGGTGGACGGGGAGGAGGGCTGGAAGGGGCGCGACGGTTGAAAAGGAGGTGGTGGATTCCTCCGTGATCTAGATTCGAGGTCGTCGCATTTAGCGCGCACTAGTTTCATGTCCGTGACAAGGGTGGACACCGTGCTTTGCAGCGTGTTAATATTGTCCTCGTTGGAGCTGATCCTGTTTTCGGTTTCGGTGATACGCGACCCTTGTTGGTCCAGTTTGGTTCGCAGAGATGCCACATTTGCATTAATGTCATCTAGCTTCTCGTGAAAAGCTGCGAAGTTTCTGGCCATGGATTCCATAACGATAGTCAGGTCTGCGGGGGGGGCCTCTGCAGGGAGCAGTGCTTCGATTTGATCGCATGATGTATGGGCCGAGTCGGGTCTCGGGGTGGCCTTAGCAAACTTGTCCATGGCGCCAGATTTACCGGTGTTCCTGGACCTGTTGGACATCGTGGCGTGTTCCAGGGAGTCAGACTCGTGTGGTTATCGTGAGACGGGGCAATGCACTGGCGCGGCGTGGAGGACCTTAAAACCAAGTGCCGGAGGTAGCGGGCGAGAGGTTCGTTCTGACGGAGCCCCGCACGGCTCTTAGGGCGGCAGACAGATTGACCCAAGGGGCTGTGGAGAAATGCCGCACATACAGGGCCCACCAGCTCCTCACCTCAGGCTCGGTTCGCAGTCGTTAGTTGGTTCAGGCCAGGAGCTTCTTCAGCGGAGTCTTCAGCGGAGCCTTCCGCGGCGCCGCGCCGAGTCGGCCCACGCGTATCGGCGTAGGCCGCACAGGCGGCCCCCGCGCTCCGGCCCCGGCCCCAGTCACAAGGCAGGTGGGCGCGGTGGCGATAGGTAGGGAGGCGGCCCGCCGGGTCGCCAGCTGCGACGGAAGGAAGTCTGCGACACCGTCCGCGGCGTCGCCCGGCAGCGCACGGGCCTGGTTCGAAGCACCGCGAACACAGGGTCAGAAGGTCCGATTCAGGGCCAGATTTCACAGGCGGGTGGCCCCGAGTGTCAGCTATGCGTGGGCCAAGTCCGGAGACGGGGCAGAGTAGCAAACCGCAGATGGAAGCAGATGTAAAGCGGCAGCACACGGAGCTAAAAGGCTAGGCAGCCATCTTGTCGGCTGCTCAACAGCGCCCCCCCACACAAATCTATTCTTGACTTAAAATGCATATTTATCTATGTACAATTTTCCTGATATTATATGTCCAGTTAACATATTTTCTGTAGCACCAAACCATCCGATCCCTGTCTTTGTAAGAAGTTGTGTTCACTTCTGACAGAATTCTGCCCTTTTCATCCAGAACACAACCTCTAAACTTTTCCAGATTTTACACAAATGTGCGCAAGGAATGTGGGCATCAGATGATGAAGTGTCAGATTTTTAACATACATACATTTGGAGTAATACCCTATTTTCCGCTACTACCCCCCAGAACATACCACAGAGTCCTAACACCTCTTAAAATGTGCACAGAGATTCCAAGATGGCGGCGGGTAATAGATAGACGTGCCTGCCATGTGTTCCTGAGCGGCGAGCCTAAGAACAGCGGTCCAACACCCCGCAGCACCTCGGCAACCCTGGAAGAAGCGCGGCAGGACCCCGAGCATCCAGTGGGAGAACATTAAGGCTTGGGGGAGAGGAGGAGCGGCAGCCAGCGGAGTCCGTTTCCCGGCCGGAGTAGCCCGAGAGGATAGCGGTGTTGCGGGCGGGCTGTCGTGAGGCCCAGACACAAGAGGAGGGGCCGGGCGACTCTCTGCCGTCGAGCGCAGGGCTGAGGGAGTCTCCGGTCGAAGAGCGTCGCACCCCCGGGGGGGACCAGCTGCGGCACCCGCAGAAACACTGGAGGGACTCGCTAGCGGGCGAGGTGGCCCCGCGTTCTGGCAGGCGAGACTGTAGAGAGACGGTTCCCCTGCGTTCGTAAGCGGAGCGGGGAGGGAGAACCCTGACGGACACCCACTTGCGGCCTCGCTGACCCCGAATTTTGGCACCCTGCGCTATAGCGGGACCTTGTGTGGAGGGAGAGTGTCGGAGGAGTCGAGCAGCTGCCTCCACGTAAGCGGGCTGAGGAGAGAAGAGAAGAAAAGCGGTCCAGGCTGCCTACAGCGGGAGCACCCCGGCGCTGGACAACGCAGTAAGTGAAGAACGGGCTGAGATAGTGGGCCCTTTCGCCTCTGTGGCCTTGAGGCCCGAGTGGAGGAGGTCACTTTGATTCGGAGGAACCTGAGACCCAAAAGGAGGCCACAAGGCAAATAGTGACGGTTGCCACCCCTTGGTCTTTTTTTCTTTTTTAAGCAGTCCTGAGAAGGACGCCCGAGGAGATGCCCTATTAAATTAACGTGGCCCTCACTTAGGGGTAATAGGGGAGGCTGGGTGTCAAGGCGCGTACAGGATACTGCGCAGGCCAGAAGGCAGTGCTAAGTGAGCTGCTTGCCCTTCGTAGTGGACACGTGTGGGGTTCTTCCTTAGGTGAGGAGGTAGGAGCGCTGACGGGAGGAGCCCAGTGGCACGCAATCGCAACTACTCTGCGCTGATAGCCACGCGCCACAAAGGGAGAAGCGGGAAATCTGCGCAGTGCCCTCAGGACTCTCTAAACACCCTTCACGCTATGTGGCCAAGGCAGGCCCTGGGTGAGGACCCGGCGAGAGGCAACGAGGGGGCGGAGAAGAGAGCTACGGCAGAGGGGGCTCAGGAGCTGGCCCAGATTAATGGACAAGAGTTCTTGGGGGAAATCCAGGCCCTCCATGCAAGTCTGGCCAAGACTTTTCAGGAACAATTTCAGCTCATGCGGATGGATTTGAATGAGGCTCTGGGGGAGATTAAGCGTGACATGAGACAACTTGGGGAAAGGACGGATCTTCTAGAAATGGGGCTCCAAGAAGTCGAAAAAGAATCGATGGCAAATAGTGAGGCTATAGAGCGCCTGGACGCGGCGACCCGGAACTGGGAGATTCAGATGGAGTACATCGAGAACAGGTCCCGGAGGATCAACATCAGAGTGAAGCAGTTACCGGAATCGGTCACGGACAGGAACCTAAAGCAGGAAATTCGGGGCATCTTTGCGGATATCCTGGGGAAGGTCAGCCCGGTCTGCATTGAGTTGGGCCGAGTTCACAGGGTTGGAAGGCTCGCAAGGGGCACGGATGCGAGGCCGAGGGATGTGCTGGCTGCCTTCTAAAGGTATGCGCAGAAAGATGCAGTGCTTCAAGCCGCAAGGAAAAAAGAGACAATAGTGTTCCAAGGCCAGCAGATAGCCCTGTACCAATACTTAGCCAATGTTACCCTGATAAAGAGTAGGAAGATGGCGCCAGTGCTGATAGTTTTAAATGAACGCGGAATAGGGTACAGGTGGACATTTACTTTCGGGCTGGTATTTGAGTGGGAAGGTTCCCAAAGAAGGATAAGCTCTGCCCAGGAGGGAGCTAGCATATTGGGGATCGATTTGGAGGAGGGCCCCCTATGGTTCAACGGGAAACCGGCCGAGGGAGACGCCGTGGGAGTGGTCTACAGTGGAGGAAAGGAGTTGGAAGGCCCGAAGGGTCAAGGGTGGGTCGATGACAGAGGGCGGTGAGGCCAGTGCAGAAGGTGGTAGAGATGGCAAAAGCAGTAAATGAGCAAGGGGTGGTGGACCCTAAGGGGTGAAAGAAGAGCTTGGTGTGAAGGAGTGCAACATGTTGGGATCAGGAAGGGCGACGAGGCCCGGTGGGGGGGTGGGATGGAGCGGTGGGGTGGCGGGGCGGGAAGGCTGGGGGGGGCACGGGAGGGTGAAGGGGGGATCTCATCCTAAATTGGGGATGCAGGGTGAGAGAGGGAGGGAGGGTTGCCTGGGGTAGGGTTTGTAGCACCCAATGGGGCATTCGTGTTCTCACGACCTGCGGGCAGGGGGTTGGGCAGTGAAGGGGAAGCTATGGCTCAGAGTATCCTCTGTGGGGGTAGGTGGAAAATAATCGAGGTGAGGCCTGGTGAGGCGAGGGGGGCCGACACCGAGGAGTGTATTACCTACCGGTTCACCTTTCAAGTGGCTAACACAGAATGTTAGGGGGTTGAACTCCCCTCTTAAGCGGTCTAACTGGAGCAATTTATCAGCTCTCATAGGCCGGATGTGTTGACGCTTCAGGAAACCCACCTATTACGAAAGGGCCAGGGGCGGTTGAGATTGAAGGGTTTCTCGCAGATTTTATTCGCCTCTGGCCCTACAAAGAAGGGGGGAGTGGCGTTGGCATTCGGGAAGGGGATCGATTTCCGTATCGCTGACATCCTTCGGGACAGAAATGGGAGATATATTGTGGTGAGGGGGGAGCACAGGGGAGCGCCCTATACAGTAGCCTCGGTGTATGGACCTAATGTGGGCCAGGACCAGTTTCTGGGGAGGTGCTGGGAATCATACAAGATTTTGCAAGAGGGCCGGTGATTTTGATGGGGGACCTGAACCTGGCATGGGACAGAATTAGAGATTGTACGCGGCAGGAGGGAGGAGGTGGGGGGCAGTGGCCTCGTCTGGGTTGAAGGAGAAATGGGGGAAGCGGGTCTGCGAGACGTATGGCGAGCGCTGAGGGGAGAGGAGGAGGCGTTCACTTTCATCTCCGATGTTCCTAGAACTCAATCTAGAATCGATTATATTTGGGTGTCTGCAAGTCTGGTTGGGGGGGGGGGGGTGGATTCAATAGTGTTAGGCAGAAACCTGTGCAGTTCCATTAGGGAACACTGCAACAGATTTAAGACTACAGGTGTTGGCAGTAAACCCACTTGGTAGCAGTCTGTACCACCCAGATTTACCTGGTAGCTGTGGCTGAGCAGTCAGACTTCCCTCAAGAAGAGTTAGGCAGTATGCAAAGTATACACAATAGGCACTCAGATACCATAACACAAGCAAACACTGACCAGAGCTTTGGTATCAAAGTATATAATTATTTATTTAAAAACACACAGTTTGAAACACTCCAGCACTCTTATTGTAAAATATTCTAAACACAGTTACTATTGTAATATATACACCCCTTTTTCCTTATCAGATAAGTCACAGTAAAACACCACTTATTTTCATACAGAGGTGAGTGCTTAACTAGATTGCACTCCAATAAGTTTGTGGGAAAGGGAGGGAAAAAGACAGAATATGGAAAGGTACACCACTCTAAGATTCAGGAACACTATAAGCAAGTCAAAAGAGCAAAAGTCACTGGTGAGCCGAAGTCCAAAGGTTGGGCCCACTCTTAGAGACAGCAGAGCACAAATGCGCCCAAGATCACACAGTTACACTAGGCTTAGAAAGTCTTGCAGAGGGTTCAAAAAAGAGTTTAGAGAGGCTTAGGAAAGTTTAGCCAGGGTGTCCCAGGCTAACCCAGGTTCGTAAGCCGGGGGCTAAATATACCCCGTACAGTCGGTAGCAAGGGAAGCCAGGCGGGACACAGTACCTTAAGTGGGAAGGATCCTCCAGCGGTGGCAGTTGTTCCTGGTAGTGGGTGCAAGTTGCGTCGTCGTCCAGGGGAAGAGAAGATCTCGACTTGGAGCAAAAATGAAGATGAAGGTCGTTGCACTACCAGGGCAAAAACCAGCCGCAGAGTTTTCCGGTTAAAGGTGGTACCTTTGTTTCGCGGTCGTGGTAAAACGTGGTATCCCGGTTGCCGGGGTGCTTGGCACGGGCAAGGCGGCCACGAGGTACGTCGGGAAAGCGAAAAGACAGTGAAACTGGTTATCCCAACCAGTCAAAGGAAGAAGACTCTCCGGCGGGAGATCTCCTCTGTCGTTGGGAAAAGTGGTGAGGCAGTCCAGCAGGGCTCCACCGGTAGTGGTGTCGTGGCAGGTCGGCTCAGCTTCTCCCTCGTCGGATTCTTAGGTCCTGTGGCGACTTCTGAAGTTCCAGTCCCCAAAGCCCTGCTTTTATGCAGCAAACCCCCATTCACTCAGCCTAGCTGTCACTCAAACATGCTAAGTGGTGAGCCGGCCGGCTCATCACTTGGGCCAATCAGGATGGAGAGCGACTTGAGTTGCCTAGATAACTCAGTCCAGGGTGCCTAAAATTCCCCTCCACCCCTCCTAAGTACCCCAGACAGAGTGGCACCACTTTGGAGGGCTTCTGTGGAGAAGCCCGCCAAAAAGTGGAGCAAAGGGCTCGACTTGGGTTGGAGTCACAGAAGAGAACACAAACGCCATTTTAGAATCAAGTTTTGGCAAAAAATACCAACCGGAGAATTAATATTAATTAAATAAACCGGCAGTATGTTCGCGGCTACCGTAAATAATTAAATAAAGATAGTAGCCTAAAACAATGGGAAATCCCATAGGAAAATATTCGCGGTTGTATATAAAAAGTAGTATCCACTGCCACCAGCCAAAACTCGATCAGGGGGGACGGAGACGTGGCCCCTCGACTAACAGACGCTGGGGCAATTGAATTGTCCCAGACAGTACGTCCACAATATGATGGTTTGTACTGGTTCTGTTCAGAATTTAAGACTAGTAAAGTCAATGGTGACTTTACATGCCCTAGGAGACAGAAGTCAGTCCCAGGGTATGGAGTCTATACTGGGGGCTCACTATGACACCCCTGTGTCACTGCACTGAGGGTGCTGTGTAACCTGTGTAACACACATCACAAAAACACATGAAGCCCTATGGAGTAAAAGACCCCATAGCCCATTAAACACATCTAGATTCAAAGAAACACACTCAAATCATGCCCAAGAGTGAGGGTAAAAGAGTCTCACTCTTGGCAGGAGAAAAAAATAAACCCCAAAAATCCAGCAAAGCTGCTGGGGGACTCACTAGGTTAGGAAATTTAGCCTAAACAGAGAATTCTCCCTAACAAATAGATGTCGGCCCGGTGGGGATAGCAGACCATAAGGTGGTCCAGATGCAGCTTCGGTTGGGAGGACGCAGAACCGGGGTATGGAATTGGAAATTTCCGGAGGCTCTGTTGAGGGACCGGGCGATGCGTGAGGAGATCGAAAGTAAGATTCGGGGCTACTTCGAGCAGAACAATAGCGTAGACACGAGTCTCGAGACCAGATGGGACGCTTTTAAAGTTACTCTAAGGGGCGAGCTCATCGCCTTGCAGGCGGAAAGAAATAGGCAGCTAAGGGAACTTGAGGCGCAGTTGGAAAGAGAGGTAGAGGCCGCCAGAGTATGGTTGGGTAATAACCCCTCTAGAAAAATATATAAAGAATACAGGACAGCTGAGGGCCATTTGAGGGTCTTAAGAACTAAAAAGGCGGAAGCCGCTATGCTTAGGGTCAGACAAAAGTTCTATGCAAAAGCAAATAAGGCAGACTCGCTCCTGGCGCGCCTCTTGAGAGGGGATCGGGAGCGTAAGGTTATAGTAGCTATGAGGAGTAAGGAAGGGCAGAGTTTTATGAAGAACTATACTCCACACAATGCCCTTTGCCGGGCCCTCAAAGGGAGTTTCTGGGAGCCCTTCCCCTCCCCGCGACTGTCCAGAGACGAGGAGTTGGAACTTGGGCAAGCAATCTCGGAGGATGAAGTGAGGGCGACCATAGCGGCTCTCCCCCATGGCAAGGCCCCGGGTCCGGACGGCTACCCAGCGTCGTTTTATAAACTCTTCTCTCCCCTATTGGTTCCTCACCTAACACAATTATTCAACTCCTTCAGGATCCGAGGCAGTATCATCCCCTCAATGGAGGAGGCTAAGATAACACTTATACACAAGGCAGGCAAAGACCCCGAGGAATGTACGTCTTATCGTCCCATCGCACTTATAAATACGGAAGCAAAAATGTACACTAAAATACTGGCAAAGAGGTTACAGAAGTTTTTACCCGCATTGATCCATCAAGATCAGTCTGGGTTTGTGGTAGGGAGACAGACGGCTGACAACATCAGGCGGGTGGCCCATATAGTAGAGAAGACACGGAAAACGACCACTCCCCCGATACTCTTAGAACTTGACGCTGAAAAAGCGTTTGATCGGGTGGAGTGGTCATTTTTATTTCAGGTTATGGATAGGATGGGTCTGGGGACGGAATTTATCAGCATGGTTGAGGCAAATTATAAGAACCCCCGGTCGAGAATCTTGGTTAATGGGGAAACTTCGAACCCGATCAGACTGCGGCGAGGTACGAAAAAGGGTTATCCCCTGTCCCCCCTGCTCTATGCGATTTATTTGGAGCCTCTCCTAATGGCTATAAGGGAGTCGGATGGGGTCAGGGGTGTACCATTTGGGAGGAACCAACATAAAGTGGCAGCATTCGCTGATATGCTGCTCATGTTGACGCAGCCAAAAGAATCCATTAAGGAGTGCATGGCGGTGCTGACCAAATTCGGGGGGAGTATTGGGTTTGAGGATAAACAGGCAAAAGTCAGAGTTGATGAATCTATCTCTGGAGGAGAGGGAGGCTAGGGAGCTGAAGGTGCTCTCCCCGTTCAAATGGAGCCCGGGCGGGATACGATACCTGGGAATTCGGATTACCCCCTCCCTGAATGGGTGGATCGGGGCAAACTACTCCCCTCTGCTGAAGGAGGTACAGAGGGATCTGAGACGGTGGGGGGCCCTCGGGATCTCCTGGCTTGGAAGGATGGAGGCGATTAAAATGGTGATCTTACCTCGTATACTCTACCTTTTCCAGGCAATCCCGTTGTCTGTGCCGGCAAGCTTTTTTCAAGAACTCGACTTGGTGGTTAAAGAATTTATTTCGGGAGGTAAACGGCCACGTCTATCATGGCGACTTTTGACGGCTTCGAGGGGACGGGGAGGACTTGGGTTGCCTGACTTTCGGCGATACCACGAAGCGGCGCTACTCCGGGTGCTTAGGGAGTGGTTAGCAGACGACTATTTAAAACACTGGGTGCGAATGGACAGGGCAGACGCCCGACACCATCTGGGTGAAATATTGTGGCACCCGCGAAAACTACGACCGTCCCATGTCTACCTGAGCGACATCACAAGGGGGATGGTGTCGACCTGGGACAGGGCAGTGGAGAAACGAAAGATATCATCGTTCCCATCCCCTTTCACGCCCATCCTTCAACAATGGGGACTTTACGCCAGGGCTGGAGAAAGGGGCATTTCAAGCTTGGGAGAACAGTGGATGTAGAACGCTGAGGGACATGTTCAGCAATGGTAAGATCAAAACCTTCGAAGAATGTAAGCAGGAATTAGGGGTGGGGGAGGTGGAGAGGCATAGATATTTTCAAATTCGGCACTGGGTGCTGTCGGTGGAGGTGAGGAGGGCTGCCACACGGGACCTGACACAGTTTGAACGATTCCTCCTGTCCCATGATGGCTCTAAGGGTCTGATATCGGACCTATATAAACTCCTTGAGAGCGCAAGCTCGATAATTGTATGGCCATATATGAGAACGTGGGAGCAAAGGTTGGAGAGGGAAAGAGGATTGGGAAAGATTGTGGAAGGCAATCCCCAAAGTAGCCAAGGCAACCCAGCTACAAGAAGCTTGGTATAAATATATCTTCGGTTGGCACTACACCCCGGGCAAGCTACATGCAATGTACCCAGTTATCTCAAGGACTTTTGGAGGGGCTGTGGAGAACGAGGCTCGGCCCCTCATATATGGTGGGAATGCCCGCGTATCAGACCCTTTTGGCGCGAGGTTGCGGGGGCTCTCTCCCAGATCATAGGGCGGGAGGGCAGTCAGGACCATAGGGAAATTCTGTTGGGAATGAGGGGGGCGGGAGGGGAAGGGGGCACGATAGGGAGGAGCAAAGCGAAATCAGTGTTCATTTTAGTAGCAATGAGTTTAATTGTGCAAAATTGGAAAAGCCCAACAATCCCCACGGAGAAGGACTGGTTAAGGAAAATTTGGGATATTGTTTCATTGGAATGGGCAACATACGCAGTGGAGGGGAAGCTGGAGAGCTTTGCTGCTGAGTGGGGTGAGACATTGAGCTATCTGAGGGGGGAATTTCGGGAACAATGGTGCCCACAGAGAATAAAGCTACTGGATCTTTTGGGTTGAAAGGCGTGCGCGGAGATACTGAGAACGGTGGACTTTTGGGGTGCTACAATTGGGGGGGAGGGAGGGGGGTGGAGGACATGGGAGTTGATGTGATTTTTGAAGTTGATTGATTATATATGTTAAATTCTAATAAAAAGAATTTAAAAAAAATGTGCACAGAAAAATCACAGGAATCATGATATTATTGATATAACTTTGACAATTATGTACTATAAATTAATCATCTTTCTAAAATTATGCTCTGGCCCAGATGGGTGTGGTTTAGGTCCCAAAGCACATGGGGAATTCCTTGTTCGTCCCCGCCTCCAAGCTCAGCTGGCTCACAGAGGTAGTGCCCCTTCTATTTCCTTCCAAGAGGAAGCCATTTACGACCCCCTGATTTAACATTTGCCTGAACCAAGGAAAGTTCATTGTTCTGTTTCCTGCAGTCCCAGGTACTCCTCCCCTGATTCAATCAGAGAGGTGTGATCTCCTTTTGGTGGGGCAGCAGAATGCAGCCAGGCCTGTGAATGCAGTTGCTGGGCAAGTTTCAACTCCTGTCGGGAGTAGTTGCCGGGAAAATTCAATCTCTTTAAGCCAGGCATCAGCCAAATGTCGCTTTTGTTCCAGTTTTTCTTCATTCAAATCAAACTTACAATTTTGACAAATGCAGCTAGAACGCTGATTCTAAGTTCAAAACTATGCGCCTCATTACACGGTAGGCGGTAAGGGTTTACCGGTAAGGGCACCTGCTTGCGTTTTCTGCACCTGCAGCGTGGCACTCACCGTGTTCGGATCGGTCTCCAGTAAGCCTGCATCTTTCTTCTGCGCTCAGCTGCTGCAAGAACAAGTACACCATTAGGAACAGACTTACCTTGCGGCGCTTCTGCCCATCATTTATCGCTCCTTCTGTTCTGTGGGCATCTTTGGCGGTGTCATTCCCATCCCGGCACGCCGCTTCCTAAGGAAAAGGGAAAAGAACAGAAAAAAGGCATTAGTAAGCATTCAGCAAATCTTCGCTTATTTTTAAAGACTGTACGAGCTTCAAACGCTTACCTGAATCCCAGCCGCTCTGGGGAAACTCTGTCTCCGGAACTTCTCATCCATCTGCAAGAGGGAAAAGACACTCCAGGTTAGCGTGGAAACATCTAGAGGCGCTGCATACCGCGTGTTAGGGAGCATTCTCTCTTTAGGCTGAATTTCCTAACCTAGTGAGTCCCCCAGCAGCTTTGCTGGATTTCTGGAGTTTGTTTTTTTCTCTCCTGCCAAGAGTGAGACTCTTTTTCTCCCACTCTTGGACATGATTTATGGTGTTCCTTTGACTGTTAATGTGTTTTATGGGCTATGGGGTCCTTTACTCCATAGGTTCTCATGTGTTTTTACTATTTGTGTTACACAGCACCCTCCGCGCAGTGACACAGGGGTGTCACAGTGACACCCCACCATAGACACCATACCCTGGGACTGACTACTGTCTCCCAGGACATGTAAAGTCACCATTGGCTTTACTAGTCCCAAATTATTAACAGAAACCAGTACAAACCATCATATTGTGGACGTACTGGTCGGGGCGATTCGATTGCTCTGGGGTCTGTTAGTCGAGGGGGCACGTCTCCTTCCCCCCTGATCGAGTTTTGGCTGGTGGCGGGGGATACTACTGTTTATATTCGACCGACTTGCATCCGCTGCCAGGAACAACTGCCCCTGCTGGAGTATTCTCACCACTTTAAGGTACCGTGTCCACCAGGCCTCCCTTTCTAAAGATTGCTACAAAGTAATAATAATCCCTTAACCTTCTGGACTGGGCTGGCCGCCTTGACCCTCTAACTGGTCCCTTTCTTTGGTCCAACTCCTTTTTGAACCGTTACAAGACTTTTGTGCATTGCAACCGTGTGACCTTGGACACATTTCGTTTTGATCCTCTTAAAGCGAATCCGGCCTACTGACTCTAAACTCACAGTGTTACTTTGCCTTCCTCTCTTGTTGTGTTCGTGAAAAAGTGTTGGGATCTGTTGCAATTTATTCTCTGCTTTTCTCTCCCTTTTTAAAACGAATTATTAGAGTGCCATCTACGTTAAGCGCTCACCGCTGTCTGAAAATAAGTGGGGCTTTACTTGAGACTTGTCTAATATTCTTTTAAGGGAGTGTATATCTTTTAGTGACCGTGCTTTTGGATTGCTTACTATTAGTACCTGTGTGTTTTTCTAGATGTGGTTTTAAATAAATAATTATATCTCTTTTACACCAAGCTCTGGTCAGTGTTTACTTGTTCTTTTATGTTCTCTTGACCTATTGTGAATACGCTGTATACTGCCTAACTCTTCTTGAGGGAAGTCTGACTGCTCAGCCACAGCTACCAAGTGAATATGTGTGGTACAGACTGCTACCAAGTGGGTTTACTGCCAAACACCTGTAGTCCTAAATCTTTTGCAGTGGTCCCAGAGGGAACTGCACAGGTTTCTGCCTAACACCGCGCTTACAACCGCATTACTTCTTCATAACCGGCATCCACACTGAAAACGTTGCAGCACCTAAAAAAGACACAGAAAAAGAACTCAGTTCAATACAAATACGAAAGGGTTGCATTGCGCATTGTGCTCTCACTCACCTTCAGCGCTACTCATCTCAGCAGCACGTCGCCATCCCCAGACACCGGCCATCATCTAAGGAAGGAAAGGAACGAAGTTAGAGAACTGTTCAAAAGATTCATTATACTTACCTGTCGGACTCTTGCCAGTGAAGTAACTAGGCAGCAACGAGCCTGCATCAATCAACGCGCCCCTGCGCTGAAAGCAGTACGGAGAGCACAATTTCCAAGAAAACAAGGTGAGCTGTGGATCAAAGGGAAGGGTTGGACCCTGAGGAAGAAGGGGTTCAAGCACACAGAGACAATAGGGAGTTAAACTCTACCAATCCTGTGTTTCAGGCCCAGTCTCCAGTCGAGTAGACTCCAAGGAAGGGTTTGAGGTCGTAAGAGGTCAGAACAGGCTGAGTGAGGTCCCCGTGGATACCAGGTGAGCATTACAATCTACTTGTGTTCATTTTCTTCTCCCAGGCTGTACTTACAGCTGCGGTAGTGCACAGAATCATCACCATTTACCCAAAATGGTGACAGCGTTCTTTTTTCACCAATTCAAGATGGCTTGTACTTTCTTGGTCCTTCTTCTGCCTTGCAGGGTGGGGGGAGGTCCTGGTTTGACTTTTGTCTTAGTTGGGATCCCAGTGGGAAGCTCGCCAAGCTATCAGTATGTGCGAGGACAGGAAATTGTTCTTTGTCTTCTGCTGTGACTGCCTGGAACCAGTTCCAACTGGTAGGCTGGCTGTCTTCTAAGGACAACCACCACCCAGAGTTTGAAGGGTGCTGATTGGCAGGGTTACCGCATAAGAGGCATGGATAAAGAGGCTGAAGACAAGTTGACCCCTGGAACAGAAGAATCGACGAGGAAGAAGAGCAGAGCTGTCCACAGCCACTTCCAGACAAAGTGGTGTAATTCTTCCCACTCGTGTCTCCCACAGCACTTTTTGCTTGAGTGGGAACCTTTTTCAACACTCACTCTGTCTTTTACACTAACTTTGGGAATGCTTTCCTCCAACTTTGAAGACATCTGCAATTTATTATTGCAGCACACAGCACTTTCAGTGCTGTGTTGCTGGGAGCTCCTTGAGCTGCCCCTTTTATTTTCCTTGTGATAACAAACGTTACCAAGGAAAGGGGGATACTTTTTATACTACTGGTTTTTTATTTTGTGGACTCAGCACACCCGAGCTTATGTACCACCTTTTCCGCCTCTCCTTTAACTGTCTAGTTACAGTAACAAGTTCATCCGAGTGGCTGCTGGCAGTGAATTATTTCTACTGACTATTTGTGAACTATACACACAGGCTTCTATCACAGTTGTGTTAAGGGACACATGGGACACTATTGACCTAAAATGGTGGCTGCTCTTGGCTTTCGCTAACACTCGATGACCTGTCCTTTCTTGAGCCTTCTTCAACCTACTTGGGTGGAGGAGGCCTTGCTAAGTCTTTTGTCTTTGGCTGGTTTCCTTCCTTGCGAAAGCCTGTCAAGGCTCTCTGCGTGCCTGAAAGGACAAGAAATGGGGGAAGTGACAATCTCTCTTGGTCTTTGTCATGCAGTGTGCCTTGCTGGATCAAGTTTGAACTGGGAAGCTGGCTGTCATTTTGGACACGCCAGCCCCAGATTTCCGTGAAGGCTTGAATGGTGATTGGTGAATCCCAACAGTTTCCTACATAAAAGGCGGGAGTCCCAGAGCAGAAAGGCAGAGTCGACCAATGGAGAAAAAGAAGGTGGTCTGCAGCCACTTCTAGTGACCGCCAGTGACTGCTGAGTAACTGCTGCTGGTCCAAACTCCTCTTCTGCTCGACAGGGGAGAGCCAGACCGGACACCTTTCTCCCTTGGACTGGTGGGCCTAACCATTATCGAGGCAAACTGCATTTTGAGCTGTCCCTCGAAGAGCTGTGACGGTCCTGAGTTGCAATCTCCCAATACCCTGGGATCTGGATAATTTTGCTGTGCATCATCTCCTGAAGCGTTGTTTCGGCTGGAACCTTGAGGACATCCTTCTGGGCCTACAGTGACTCTTTCCTGCTCTAAGGGTCTCCTCTTCCACGTTGGGGACGGGGAAACAGAGCCAAGTCTGCTGTGTGACAACCATCGCTGCTCTGAAGCCTGTGCTGATCCCCAACACACTAGCATTATGAAGATCATCTTCTGTGTTTCCCATCCGAAGAATCCGACTGTCTGCTCCCACCAAAAAGATTTTTCTCCAGGCCAAAGATCCCAACATGAGCTGCTGTCACCTCACTTTGGGGACCCACCAGTGACATTGTTGTTCTTCATCAGAAAAGGCACTGTCCCGCTCTTGGGTGCTCACTTAGGTGTCTGCTATGTTGGTCTGTACTCCTCCTGAGCGTCTTGAGACATGTTAGGTACGATTTTCATAAATGATGATTCTTCCTGAACTGTGTCAACCACAGAACATTTTGCTTGGACTTGGCAATTATTTTGCCTCTTCCCGAGGTGAGTGGGAAGCCTTTCCCTCCCTCTCTTTTACTCTATATCTGGGTGACATTTTCATGTCTCTCCACAGTGTGTAATTGGAAGTATAGTTTCCTATTACTTTTTTTTATTTTTTATTGTGTTGTAGTTCATTACAAACTTGTTTTACACACTTAAAAGGAAGCAGGGAGGAGAAATGCATTGTCTAAAACGTCTTTGTTTTCTCAACTTTTCAAATCCATTCACAATATTTCTTGTGTTTTGTCATCTCTAGTTCTGAAGTTTATATAAGGTATGCGACCCACAGTACTTCGTGGTTCTCATTTTGGTTCAGCTCACTGGACAAGAGTACGTCGGCCACTTAGGGATTTTCTAATATGTTATCAA
Source organism: Ambystoma mexicanum (assembly GCF_040938575.1). Taxonomy (NCBI): domain Eukaryota; kingdom Metazoa; phylum Chordata; class Amphibia; order Caudata; family Ambystomatidae; genus Ambystoma; species Ambystoma mexicanum. The sequence continues at coordinate 1,681,715,807 of NC_090932.1, forward strand.
GAAAGTTTATGACAGCACAGACACAGGATGATTTTTCACCAAGCAGAAATAGGCACCACTATTCATCTGCAGATAGTGAACATGCATCACTAATGTACTTCCCTAGATATAATGTTCTCTGTGCTTTTACTCCAGGGCACACAGTTAACAGATGTTTAGCTGATTCAGTATTGGAGGCGTGTTTACAGAATCAGCATTTATTATCATAGCAGTACTTTTGCTTTCTTATGAACATAGCCTCTTTGGCCTGATACAAGTTAAACCTTAGGTGTAAAAATTGATTGATTGCAATGGTATCGGCTAGGGAACATTTGGTGATATCTAGGCACGGTATACAACCTACGTGGTTCGTTTGGATGCAAGCTTAGCAGCTCATATTTTTCTCTTTGATTTAGTGTTTCAACCCAGTCTCTGTTTTGTAACTTTCTGTTTACTGCCTCGAGATTCGTGATTAGGGTTTCTAAGACCGAATTCAGATCTTCAAGATGTTTCAAACATATCTTGTGCCATTCATTCATCGCCCACAATTGAGGGCCATTTGTTGGCTTAAATAGAATGTAGTATGGAGTAGCTGTGTCTTTCATTGATGTTTTCCTAAATAGTGTAAGGCTTTTCCATAGTATCATCGAGTGTAAGGATTGTAGACCTAGTTCATTCCTAATCACACTCAAAGGAATACATTTGGGTAGATGTAGTACGGCTTTCCAAAATAAACCTTCAAGCAGCTTCCATGTTGTCCATATTAAGCTCAGAGTGGTTTCTACACGTGTGTCATTGCTGGTACCACTTTCTGTTTCTAAAACATTAGCAACAGGAGCATTGTGAATTTTCCATAGTGAGCATGAATTATCGCTTCTTGTGATGCAAGTATTTTTACTTTAGATTTTAAGAAGTTTAACCAAGTTGCTTCTCCAAGGGCCTTGTTGAAGTGGATGCCTAGGTATCTGATTGAATCGACTTACCTATTTTCCAAATAAATGAGTTTGTTTTCTTCTGCTAATGGCCAAAGCTTATGATTTTTGATTTTTTACTATTTATCATTAGCTCGCTCTTGGTCATTTAGTTTTCAAGCTGGTTCAGTTTGCACTGGAGTCCAATTTTTGTGCGATCGATTAGCACCAAGTCGTCTGCATATAGGATCCACGCAGTATGTGGACTATTAATTTTTGGTGGAAAGTTGGCCACATTTTTTAGGGCTATCAGCAAGTCTGCAAGATATAAATTAAACAGAGTGGAGGTTAAGGGGCATCATTGCTTGCCCTCCCCATATCTGTTTTTATTTCCGTCGATTATTCACCTTGGTTGTTTAGCTGTCTACGTACTAAGGTATTAGTGTGAAAGGCCTTCATGATCTCCAACAATTCATCTGGACAATTCCAAGCAGACAATCCGTATCATGGTTTTGATCTATTCACACTATCAAATGCTTGCTGAAGATCAATGAATGCTAGGTATAGATTGTTTTTTGTTATTGATTGTTTGCATTTTTAGAGCATTTAGAATGAAAATATTCAGTTCTGTTCCAGTTTTTGTGAAACCGGTTTGCATTGTGTACTTGATGTTTTATTTATTAGCCGAGTTTTCAAGCTGTTTCCGAATGATTTCTGCAAGTAATTTTCCAATTACGTCTAGTAAGGCGATGGGTCAGTAATTTACTGGTTCCATTCTGTCACTTTGTTTGTAAATTGGGACAACAATGGCAGTTGCCCAGGATGGAGGAGCTTTTTTTAAAGAATATTATTAGTTAGCCCATCAGGACCGGCTGCATTTGATGATTTTAGTTTTTTTATTCAATTGATTACATCAATTTGATACATTTTGAGGCACCATGGGGCCTCTGTTTTAGGGTTAGGACAGACAGTCTTTTCATTTAAGTCTGTAAAGGCTCTGGTGTAGTGTTCTATCCATTGCCCCTCAGTCACACCAATACTCAAAATTGCCTTTTTTATGGTATTCTTATTTAAGAGGGTACAGGTTTCTATGCCGTTTGACTTGCAGATTGGCTTTAGCATCGCCTCACCTTGTTCACGTCGAAGACTAAATGCAATCACCCAGTTACAGTATTGCTGTTTCCTTTTCTTGATATTTATTTTTTACATTTATAAAGCGCACAAGGTCGGCCCTGGGGCATCGTGGCGCTGTTACATTAGGGCTTATTTAGTTACAAGAGAGAAACAACCAAAACAGTACGAAAAGATACAAGACAGTAACCATTACAAGGACATTTACATGATGTTCAGCCTAAAGCCTAAAGGTTCCAAGGTTACATGGGAACTAGCTGAGGCTCACAGTGAAAATGTTTTTGTGGGAGGAGCTAGTTGAAGAGCTTGGTTTTTATTGATTTGCAGAAAGCAGCGTAGGAGGTCTAATTCCTGAGTGTTGTGGGCAGGGCATTACAGTTTTTTGGCGCTAAATAAAGTAAGCTGGAGCCTCCCCCTTTGACTCTTTTGAAGGTAGGGACATAGATCTGATTGGAATGGTGGGCCCGTTTAGGTCTATAAGAGGTGACTGATTGATTTTCTCTGATAGGTATGGTGGGCTGTGAGTGATAGGAACTTGTGTGTAATTGCAAAGGGTTTAAAGAGAATCTGCCCTTCAGCTGGGAGCCAGTGGTATTCCTTCTTGCCTGGGAGAGGTTCTCCCTTTTGGGAATGCTTAGCGCAGCTCTGAGGGCATTATTTTGTTTCGTGACTTGTAATTTGTTGAGGTTTTTGGCCCAACGTGCCCGTGAACAGGACGTTACAATAATCCAATTTGGCACCAATGGTAGCTCTGGCTATGATGAGGCAGTTTTTGGTCAAAAGGTAGGGTTTGACCGCATTGATGATTTTGGTAGTTAGTGCTGCTGAGGAAGCAATGGTGTTAACTTGGCGCGTCAAGGAGAGAGAGGAGTCAATGAAGAACCCTAGAGTTTTGACTGCTGGCGAAACAGTGATTAGGGTGTTATCTATGTTGAAGGAGTTGTATCGAGAGTCAAGCTTGTTGAGAATTCCCTTGGAGTCCACCAGGAGGATTTCTGTTTTATCGTCATTGAGACATAGTCCGTTGGCCACCATCCAGGTTTGGATGGCGGCATACATATTACACAGTGTAGCTCCGTCTTGTTCGTAAGAACCAGTGAGAGGGAGGAGGACATGTGTGTTGTCAGCATAGTATGTATATGCTATGCCGCGCTTATCCAGGTCACTGAAGAGAGATAGAGTAAAAATATTGTAAAGTGTGGGCGAAGTGCATGAGACCTGTGGGACTCTGCAGTGGATGGTGGTTGGTGCGGCGCAGGCATGATCCGAGAACACTCTCGTGAGTCTCCCTTCAAGGAAGGAGGCGATCCAGGATGTGGCTTCGGGGGAGAATTGGGCTGCATTCTCAAGCTATCTACCGAGGGTCTCGTGGTCAATGAGCTCAAACGCTGCAGACAAATCGGGGAGCAGGAGCATTGCAGGCTTGCCTTTGTCCATCAATTCCCCTATTTAGATCTTTAAGGCAGACACTGTTCTGTGACCTGCGCGGAAGCCTGATTGCCTCTTTCCCAGGATGCTGTTTACTTCCAGGAAATGTTTGATTTGAACCTAAGCAGTTTTGTCTAGAATGGTTCACAGGAATGGCACAGTAGTGATGGATCTATAGTTGTTGGGGGATTCTGGGTACAAAGATGTTTTTTTTTAGCAGGGGGCGAACCCATGTCTCTTTCAGGCAGGCAGGGACGGTGCTAAAGTTGAACGAGGCATTATGAATCCTGTCAAAAATGGGGCTAGTGTGTCTGCAAAATCTTTAATAAGATTGGCAGGGTAGACGTCGCCTTTGCAATTGGGAGGTTTGATTTGCTGAATGATGGTTAGTACTTCTGTCTCTGTTACTTCTCTGAAAGAGAAGAGAGTTTTATCTTTGGTGTCTGTGTTAGTCATTGGTGAAGAGGGAAGTTTGGCTTTGGGGAAGGCCTTACAGTGGGCGTTAAATATTTTTCTGCAGGAGCTCTATTTTATTTTAATCATGGCTGTTTGGACACTGGAGCACCAAGCTTCATCTTTCACAAGATCCTGGGTGCTTGTAGCTGGTGTGGCCATTTCTTTGATGGCAAACAGTTCTTTTGATTCCGATTTGGCATTTGAAATTCTGGCGTTATAAACTGTCGATTTAGCTAGAGTTATGGCTTTTTTTCATTGTGAAGCCAGTATTTTGTAGGCAACTAACGTGGATTCCTGTGGATCTGCTTGCCATTTGGTGAGGGCACTGCACTTGAGGGAGCGTATTTCTTTGAGCTTGGTGGTGAACCAGGAGTTTGCATGTTTCTTCCCTTTCGCTTTCTTACTCCCTAGTGGGGCAATGGTGTCTACAGTTGTTTTGATTGTGGTGTTACAGAGTTCAACCAGAACCAGGGGGTCGTTGGAGAACGGGAGCTTGAGAGCCGGAACTTCCAGAAACTGAAGGAACCTGTCGCTGGTGAGGTTACGTGAGCTTCTAGCTAATGCTGGTGGGGCGGGCGTGTGAGGTTTAGGGGTAATGTTGGTGGTCAGGATGGAGAAGTGAATAAGGTGGTGGTCTGTCCAAGGGGAGGGAGTATTGGAGCGGATTCCTGCTTCACAGTTGTGGTCCGATACCCAGTCTAGAATACGTCCTTTGGAGTGGGTAGGGTTCAGGATTCTTTGAAGGAAGCCCATGTCCTGGAGCGCTTTGGCTAGGGACTTGGCTTATTTATCTTTAGGATCATTGAAGTCCAGATTCAAGTCCCCCATTAGGATGCAGTTAGTTGTATTTTTTAGGTTTTCGCCTAGTAGATTTCCATGAAAGTCCAGTAGGGGCCTGGAGGGCAGTAGACGATATTGTCAGCAATAGTTGCATTTGGTGAGAGGGCAAGTTTTACAGATAGGGAGCCTGCATGCCCGCCTACCGGTGAGTTAGTTTGTCTAACTGCGAGGGTTTCCTTGACTATGAGGGCTAATCCCCCACCTTTACAATTGGTCTGTCTTGTCGGAAGATAGTGTAGCCTGGAGGGAGGGCTAGGGAGATGGCTGGTCCCCAGGATTCATGGAGTCATGTTTCGGTATTGGCGAGCGCATCCAAGTCCAGGTTGGTGAGCAGGTCATGTATCTCTATAGTATGTGCTGGGAGTGAGCGTGCATTTTTTTTTTTTAAACTTTTATTTATTCAGCTCGGTATCACAGATACAGGTGAGTAACAACAAAGCATATAGAATCAAAACAATGCAAACGTCACAGATTCATATGGTAAATACAAAAGAAATAAATAAGGGAAAAAGAACCCTCATATGCACATGGGGGACACATAGAAGATCAGTACAAGGGCAGGTGGAAAATAAATCAAGGACCAACTGGGGATGAGTGAGGAGAAAGAGCTGGAGATGTAGGATCTGAATCGGTGTCAGTGGGGGACATAAATAAGCGAAACATCAGCCAAATATCTCTAGGTCTGGAGCGGGCGGGCTGTTGTATCGCCCAGGACTCTTCGGTGTCAGAATCCCACGTAACTGTCCTGAGCCACTGTGCGTGAGTAGGGGTGGTAGGCCGAAGCCAGCAAAGTAGAATTGTACGCACAGCTAGTGGCATACAGAGGCCAGCTAGTTTCCTGGAATCACGGTGGAGCTCGGGGAAATCGTGGAATAGGCACTTCATTGGGGATGGGAAGATAGGGTGTTCGAGGATGGACGACACGGTGGAACACACTGCGCTCCAGAATTGAGTGAGACAGGGACAAGACCAGATCATGTGGATATAATCAGCATCCTCCTAGCCACATCTACGGCACCTAGGGCAGGAGTCATTCGAGATGCGATGTAGCCTAGTCGGGGTGTAGTGGTACATGTGGAGCAAATTAAATTGAATTAATTTGAATCGGGAGTTGAAGGAGACCCCCTGGATACGTGCGCACATATGGGTCCAACGATCGTCGGTCATTTCCAGGCCGAGATCCGTCTCCCAGGAGCGCTTTAGTTTGGAGAATGCTGGGGGTGATCTGGTTTGAAGCAAGGTGTATAGCCTGGAAATTTTGCCTCTCATAGGGGAAGGTGAGGACAGTTCAGTGGTTGCAGGCTCATCAGGTGGCAGTGCTGGGAAGCAAGTGTACTTGTGTTTGAGTACTGTACGGAGGGATGAATATTGAAGCCAAAAGGAGGGTCTCCGCCTAAGGAGCAGTGGGAGCTCAGGCCATTCTATGAAATTACCCTGTTCGAATATGTCACGTATTCATAACCCGCCTCAGCCCATGTACGAACAACCGAGGGAGGGACTTGTGGGACCTCCGGAAGAAAATTCCAGATTGGGAGGTTACCGTGAAAAGGATGGACGGTGCCCAACATTTGCAACGATTTGGATAAGGCCAAGGATGTGCACGTCACTGGATCCAGTGAGTCTAATACCATTGGCATGGGTGTGATCACCAGAGATCGGATGTCGCGGTCACTGACCGATAGCTTTTCCAGTCCGACATGGGGAGGGGGGTCCGATATATTAAACCAGTGCGCAATGTGTTGAAGTTGTGCCGCCAGCCAGTACTTGAGGAAGTCAGGTGCCCCAAAGCCTCCAGCCTCCATCGGGGCAGCAAGGGTCTTGAGCTTAAGGCGGACCGCACCCGAGTGCCAGAGGAAGGTATTAAGGGTGCGTGTCAATGCCTGAAAGAAGTCGGCTCCCGGCCACTGCGGAACATTAGCAAATCTATACAAGAGTTGGGGAAGCACCACCATCTTCAGTACCCCTATCCTACCCGCTAGTGAGATCGGAAGTTTGTTCCAGCCCTGTATTTTTATCATAAGGTTTGTAAGGTATGCTTGATAATTCTCCTCCAAGACCCGTTCAGTGTGACGCGACACCACTATGCCTAGATAAGTAAATTTAGACTGGGCCCAAGTGAATCCCATGGTGTCGGGAGGGGGCAGTGTGCTGGGAGTGAGCGGAAAAAGGGTTGATTTTTAGAGCAGTTCACCGTGAGACCAGAGATACGACCAAAGAGAACAATATCCTCTATTATTGGGGCCAGGTTAATTTCAGGGGAGCAAATGAAGAGGAGAGCATCATTAGCATACAGGGAGACTATATCCGAGGAACCGGCGGTACGTAGACCCCTATGTGCATGGTTTTGGCAAAGCATGTCCGAAAACGGCTCCATCGCTACAGCGAAGATTAAAGGAGAGAAGGGGCAGCCCTGTCTAGTGCCCCTAGCTATATGGAAGAGGGGGGAGCAACGGTCCATAGTGCAGACTCTAGCAACAGGGTTGGAGTAAAGTAGCCTGACCCAGGAGAGAAAGGTAGGGCCGAATTTGCATTTGTCGAGTACCCGCCAGTGGTACCTCCACGAGACGAGTCAAAAGCTTTCTGCATATCAAGTGTTGCAGCCACCGCGTGTACACCTGGGCTCACTCTACTTATAATGTTGAAGAGGCGTCTCAAATTCAAGGAGGTGGAGCGTCCCGGGATAAACCCCGCCTGGTCCGGGTGGATGATATGTGGCATGAAAGGGACAAGTCGAAGAGCGAGTAATTTTGCATAAATCTTGACGTCACAATTGATTTATGAGAGTGGGCGGTAAGAGCCACACTGGGTGGGGGGTTTGTTGGGTTTTAGTAGGACTGTTATGGTGGCTACGCGGAGCGAGGGGGGGAACTGGCCTACCTCCACCGACTCCTCCCAGAGAGCAACCAGACGAGGGAGTAGGAGTGATTTGAAATGTTTATAGAACTCGACAGGTATACCGTCCGATCCTGGGGATTTGCCTGATGAGAGGGAGTCTATGGCCTCCGAGAACTCCTCAGGAGTAAATGGGTTCTCAAGGGATCCGATGGTGTCGGGAGAAAGGACCGAGAGGGGAAGTTTATCAAGATAGGTGTCAATGTCTGACGTAGTGGCGTTGTCTGAGTGAGCATATAGGGATTGATAGAAGGAGAGGAATTCGGCATTGATATCTCCAGGTGAAGTGGCCACGGATCCGTCAGGTCTCTCAACTCCAGGAATGGGTGGGGCACCAAACTCACGCCGGAGAAGTCTAGCTAGGAGACGGCTTGGGCGTTCACCCTCACCATATTTCCTCGCATGCCCGGGGTTATCAAGAAACCTCAGCTCGCGGACCGCGAGCATGCGGAAGGTATCCAACTATCAAGCGGGAAGCCATCTAAGAGAGTCACAAGGTGTGTATAAAATTCGGGATCGTCGATGTTGGGACCGTAGATATTTAGCAGGACCACTTCCTTATTCTGCAGGGTACCATGGAGTAACACTTATCTGCCCAGGGGATCAATTGACGTGGCAATGGGGTTGAATCTAAGGCTCCTGTGAATAAGGGTCATAACCCCACGGCTCTGGGTAGAGTAGGTGGTAAGGTACCTTTGAGGACCCCATGATTTAGAAAACTTTTCACAATACTCAGTGCACGCATGCGTCTCCTGAAGAATCAGGATTTTAGTCCCATGTCTCTCGGCCTGGAGCTGTAGTAGTCTCATTTTCTTGTAGTTACCCAGCCCCTGTACATTCCAGCTCATAAATGTCAAAGTTTCCTCACTCAACACTCCCGAGGTAGCCATAGAGGAATACGGGTGGATGGAAATGTGCTCCCCATGGACGGTGCCCAATGCGGTCAGATCTGTAACACCCTCGGGTCCATGGTGTTCTGAACTCTACCTTTTCTGCGAATACCAAGCTTTTTTTTAATGTATAACCCCATTCCCCCCACCCTCTCCCACACCCCTCCCCCAAACAGAGGGATGAACACCCCACAGCCAAACAACCAAATCCAAAACAATGGCATCAACGCCTGGGGGGCCTGCGAACTGGCCTGGCGGCGATGCTCCGAACCATGAGGCAATTTTAGGATAAACAAGATGCCCGACAATGATATCCATTCCCATCCGGGGGCGGTCCCACGGGGGCGGGGGTGGGAGGGGCGGGCATGGTCACCAGATAATGAAGCAAGGATCGAAGGAGGGCCCAGAAGCGATCGGGGGAGCCCAGCAAGAGGTCAGACAACCCAGTAGAAGACTGTCGAGTGTACGTCGCAATGCCTGGAGAGGCCACAACGGTGCACAATCGGCTAGTGGGTTATAGTTGTCCAGTAGGGTCTCCCAACGAAAGGTGATCACTTGCAACATCAATATCACAACCAATATAATGGTGGTGGAGAAACAACGTTAAGAGGAGTGCAGTTCGAAAAAAACAGACAACACTGGGACCAAGAGGCTTCCCCGGGATTCCCGGGCAATCAAGAGAGCAGAGAGTGCATGTGGAGAGTATCTGGGATGCATCGATAGGGGACAGACCGCACCATCGACCGCCCAACAGCCCGACCACATTGTGGTACGTCAGTGAGTTAGTAACCAAAAAACAATACAGAGAAACATCAAAAGACATTAACATTATATATTACAGATGTGACCAAGTCGGGATGGATGGTGACTCTCTCGGCCCATGACGCCCTGTAGGCGCCGCAACAGGTAATGACAGTATGTTACAAGTCTAGATAAGTTCTGGGACAGGTCACAACGGCATCCACTCAACAATTAGTCTATGTTGTGGCAAGCCAATGTCTCATCGTGTAATCTGTTGCAATAAGGGATAAGACCCTAACAGTGCTTGTTACGAGTACAGTTCAGCCGGGGAAGTGTTCATCTATGAACCTGGAGGCCTCCTCAGGTAGCGTGAAGAAATACACTCGATTTGCATGCTCGATGCGCAGTTTAGCAGGATATAGCATGGCATATTTAACCTGGAGTTTCACCGCCAGGAAGGTCTTGCGCTCACGCTGGACCGCCTCCGAAAAGTCCGGATATAGGTGGATCCTGGCTGCGCCCAAGAGCAGGTCTCCCTTGATTCTCGCCGCCCTAAGTAGGGCATGACGGTCGCGAAAATTCGGGATTCTGGCTATAATAGGACGCGGAGGGGCGCCAGGTCTGGGCTTCGCTCTGAAAGCACGGTGGGCTCTCTCGATCGCAAACGGTGGGGAGAGTTTTGGGGAGTTCAGAAGTTGGAGTAGCATGCCCTCCACGTAGTCCTCCATAGGTTCTTGTATACCATCCTCCGGTACTCCGATAATGCAGAGGTTGTTGCGCCTTGAGCAAGACTCAAGGTCCTCGTTTTTCTTCTCCACCTCAGTAACGCGGGCGGATAGCGTGGAGACCTCCGCACGGAGGGAACCTAGGCCGTCCTCGCCGGTGCTCACCCGCGTCTCGATCTCGGCAACTCGACCATCAGTTCTCTCCATATGTGCCTTAATAGAGGATATCGTGCCGTTCATGTCATCCAGTTTACTATGAATTGTGGTGAACCCCTCGTGAATGTACTCCATCATTTTCTGGGAGTCGGATGGTTCCAGCGTCAGTGAAGTGGAAGGTTCCTGCGCAGCTGTCTCCGCCCCAGGGCCCCCCGAGGGCTTTGTGAACATATTGATAGAGGATTGCTTCTTGCCAATTTGCGTCGACATGATGCCGGTGGGGGGATGACCAGAAGACCAGACAGGGGAGTGGATAGGGCCCCGAGGAGAGGCACCCGGGTCGTCTTGGGCGCCGTGTGAGTGGAGGCAGAGCCGAACACCAGGACAGAATATGGCGACTCCGTTCCAGATGGGGGGACCAGTCAATGCCAGACTGCAGATGCCGGAACAAAAGGGTCTCCTCGGCCAGCTAATGTGTGTGGGAACCAGTGAACAGTAAGTGGCCCCAAGAACTTCTGTAGGGGATCAGGGCCCAAGAAGCAATGTCCAGCAGGAGAGGCAAGAGGAGCCGGAGTCTTGGGTGTTGATGTAGTGAGGTAGTGCAGGGGTACACCACTGTATGAGGCGGTAAGGTGGTTGGCACTCAGCCTAGTAGGTGGAGGTCGTCAAAGACAGGTGGAGAGGCCCGGAGCCTTGGACCAGGCGTAGCAGAAGGTCTAGCAAATGGGTGGTTCGGAAAGGGTAAACACCTCAGGCCGTCCCCGTATCAGTTAATAAGGCAGGTGAACCACCACCCACAGCCAGAAGCTTTAGGGGGGGGACTGGCTACAGGGCCCCAGGGGGGTCCCCCGTTGGCGTCAAAATGGAGCTGGTGGGTGCCGTGGCCGGGGGAGAGACCCCCCCGGGGAGCGACTCCGAACTGGCACACCAGTGCCAGAGGGTTCCAGGGGAGAGAGAATGGGGTCGCCGTGACCAGCCAGTCCCGCGGGTAGCGCCCGCGACCAGCCACGAGGGCAGGGGTCCAGAGTAGATTGTGGGGCACCACAGTACCCACCGTGTGTCGGGGGGCCCAAGCGTCTCCCAAGGCTTCCGGAATCGAGGAGACACAGGATAGAGTCCGCTGTAGTGAAGCGGGCGCAGAGGAGGTCTGGGCCTGGGACAACTCACCGCCCGGAGCCGAATCAATGGTGGGACGATCGGGGTCAGCACACCGCCCAGGACGGGGCAGCGGAGCGGGTCGCTCTGGAATCCAGTGCAGGTCCCAGCCCACAAGATGGAGAAGGAGGCCGCAGCGCAGGCCCGCCCCTCTGGTGTAAGGCGGGAGAGGGCTGCCGCGCTGAGCGAGTAGAGCGCCCCTCCCCCACAGCAGGCCGCGGGATACAGGCGCAGTCACCTAGAACTAAGAGCGGGGCCGGAGAAGCATCCGCTCCCGTCCCGCTCGCAATGAGCCGCAGCAGGAGCGGCTCAGCGGGAGGTACTCGAACAGCAGACGCCCGGCCCCACCAGCAATCCCAATAATGGGTCGGTTGTTTGTAATGCCGGGGCAAACCGGAGAATTTCGAAGGGAAGGTGCCTCACGGAACGGAGCTGAGAATCAGGCGGCCATCTTCTCTGAGCGCAACAGCGCCCCCCCCCGAGCGTGCATTTATGAGGGCAAATTGTAGAGACTATGAACTGGCATTGTCTTGTTCTTGCTTATAAAAAGGCATAGGGATTTCTCATATACTTGTTGGAACTCGTTAACGCCGGGGTCGAGGTGAACGGGCGGGTGCGAGGGTTGTATTAGCAACTTTCATTTAGTGGCAGCTGACGCGTGGTATGAGTACATGCATAGTAGTTTATTTCGAGCAGAAGTAGGTCTAGAGCATTTGTTATGCTGGGTGGGGGGTTCTGTGCGACACCTCAACCTTGCTAGTCTGCTAGCTAACACGTTAAGGAAATGGTTGGTAGTGAGGGGTGTCTGGGCGTGGAATGCGAGGGGTTTGCAGAAGAAGGAAAGCAGGAGGAGGGTAGGGGCAATGTCAACTGAGTTTGAAAGTGTATCCTCCATGCTGGGTTGCTTTGAGAGCTAGGTGGGCAATAACTGTGGTTAGAGGCCATGTCTCTTCGAGAAGCTAGGAGACACCATAAGCAATGTGGGTGCTGAAGCAAAAATGTATGTAGAAAGCATAGATACTTGTGGAGCTGTGCACAGTAGCAGTCGGGTGGCAGCGAGCAGGCTAAAAATATGAATGTTAAAGCGAGCTATAGCAGAAGTGCTTTTGGGCTTAAACAGTGTACAACAACATTGTCAGCGGTTAAAAGGCACCGCCATGAGGCATGGCCTGGAGAACCACTGATGAGGCTGCTCCTTTAATGGCCTCCGCATGAAGCCCACGGTTGCATCAATGAGAGCGGCAGTTTCCGCTTCATCTGGCTCAGTCTGGTTATTTGATCAAGCGGCTACAATTACTCCAGAATGCTGCTGCCAGATCTATCCTTCACCCCCCCTTTTGGAGCCCAATCTCCACTGCTAAGGCAACTGCACTGGCTTCCCGTTGCAGATAGGATTTCGTTTAAGTCCATTTGCATGGTGCACTGGACCTTCTATGGTCTCTGAGCAGAATATCTCTAAATGAAATTTCTGCGATATGTGCCCAACCGTTCTCTATGTTCCCAGTCGGCTTTTCTGGTAGCAGTCCCTCGGTTTGGGCTAGCTCGAGCAAGAGGGTGCGCCTTCTCGGTGGCAGCCGCTAAAACTTGGAATGACCTTCCCCTTGCTTTACGGGGGATTGCTTATCTCGTCTTTCGCCGGCTACTTAAAACAACATTATTCTAGAATCCAGTCTTACCATCATAATCATCTGGTCACGCTAATAGCGCCAAGCTGCCTTAGGGCATACGTGCGCTCAATCCATTTGGTTAACATAACATGACATAACATACCAATCTCTTTATAAATCTACCTGACAAGTATCTACTTAGGAACTGGTGACTTTTGGACACAAGGACTCAAGCCATTTTAGGGTTGGACTTGATAAGAGCTAGGGAAGCTGTTCTATGATTATCTTGAAGTGTTCTTTCTATTTCTAAAGCATACGAGTACTTGCCTGCGGTTCACTGGTCACTGAATGAAATGTTTTTTTTAAATTTTTTATTTTTATTCATTTTATTCAAACCAAACAACAATACAAACAAACCCAACACGCAGTGCAGTTTACAACAATTCCATTAAACACCAATTGTATTTTGATTTTTGCCACTGCTCCCTTAGTCCCACCCTCCATTATGAGCCTCTTTAAACTTCGCATTCAGTATCTGCTGCAAGTGGCTGGGTCTCACTATCCTCGGATTCCGTTGGGTCTGATATAGATCCAAACAGTTCCGCTATTAATAATTTCCATGCCATCAGGGTACCCACTTCTTCCTCCCCACTCATGTTGCTCGCCTCCTGCCATACTGCCGTTTCGGCCTCTGCCCATTTCTGTAACTCCTTCTTCCATCCCATGGCGATCCTCCGTTTTGCTAGCACGTATGGCAAGTCTTTCAGTTTCTCAACATGTTTAAGTTTCTGTCGTCTGGGGAACCCTCCCAGCAAGCAAGACCAGACCGTATCTATGACGAGCGTGACCCCCTTTGTTGCTAATTTTTGTGCCACTTCACTCCAGAAACATTCGATTACTGGGCACGACCAAAACATGTGTGTCATATCAGCGTTTTCCATGTCGCACTAAGGGCACGCCTGTCGCCCAGTGTTTCGAAACTTGGATATCCTCAGAGGGGTCATGTATGCTCTATGCGTTATATACAGCTGTATTTGTTTAAGTCTGGCGTTTCTTGACCCTTTCTTGTGATATCCCAGGGCGCGCTCCCACATCCCATCTCCCATTGGGGCCCCCACCTCCTCCTCCCAATCAAGTCTCAAATGTGTCAATTCCTTCCCAACCTTGGTCATCACCATCTCATACAATCTAGAAATCTCATGCCCCCCTTCCGATATGTCATATATTGCCCCCACAGTAGCATCTGGTTCCTCTGCCAACACTGTTTCAGGCCACGTTTTCCGAATTTTCTGAACCATCCTATGGTATGTAACATATTGGCCATTATGTAATCCCACCTCCTCCCCAAGTTCTTCAAAATCTCTAATGGTCCCCTCTTGCCAGATGTCCCACTGAATGAAATGTTAATTCTATTTCTCCTAATGATGAATGTATATATCGATTTTATAGAATTGGCAAGACAATATTTGACTAAAGGTTTCGCTTGCTTAGCGTGCATTTGTTGGCCATTTACCAGTGCATAGCCTAATAAAGCATTGTATTTTTATAGTTACCGGTCTGACTGGAATTATTGATGTTGCTCTGAGTGGACTCACTGAATCCCTAGACCCCTCTCATACCCTTCCTGAGACTAAGCCTTGCTGCTCCGCCACCAGCCGAGACTAAGCCTCGCTGCTCCGCCACCAGCTTGATTAGGTTTGGCTAAACTCTCAGTGCCTTCCCTGTTCGCCATAATAGGGTGGCCTTCCAAAATCCTCTCACCAGGGTTGATTGTGGAAATTCATTTTACCATACACCAATCCAACTAAATAGCCAGGGTGCAGGCATAAAAACACAAGGATGGTTTGAGGAAGGAGTGGCTAAGATTATGAGTGGTGTAGCCAGAAGGATATTACATAGATGCCACCAGTGTACTCCTCAACTGAAAAGATATGGTGCCAAAAGAGGCGGGATAAAAAGGAGAATACATGCAAAGGTAATTCTGGAGGGATTTTTACTACTGGTAAAAGCTGACTTGATCCTGGAGGGATTTAGCCAGTGGAAACAGCAAATAATACAAAGCAAGAGGAATTGTCTTTTTTTTGCCAGAGATGGGGAAATGAAGAACTATATGGAAATGTTATTTTGAAGGCAGGGAATCTCCCTCAGGGTGATTGGGCCAGCTAGGCATTTCTCCTTTTATTTTAAATGTAATAAACACAGTTCTACCATAACCCATTGTTATCAGAGTCCTGCTTCGGTTCGCCACACAGTGCTGTGTGCGACCAACCCCAACAGCTCCCTGGCTGTCAGTACCATGCGTTGTGCGTAGCATTATCAGTATTGGTAGTCACACAATACCTCGTTTGTGTCTAGCTTTTCTGGAGCTACAAAGAATGTTCAACATGGTGCCTTTCTTACCTTTGTGACAGGTTCATCTCCATCGCAACACGCTGGGACATGGTCACTGCAGCCACACGTCGAGGCTCTGTGATGCCGACAATACTGTCATCACTACCATGGGGGAGAAAAAGTAACATTTCAGAAACACAAAAATCCTAGTGAGTGTTACTATGACGGAGCATTCCAGTGGAGACATATGATTTATGCGGTTTTAAAATATAATGAAACAAAAAGAAAAATCAATAAGTGTTAAGACAATTTTGGTTCCACCCGCTGTTGAGGATTCTACTACCACTAAATTATGGGGAAGGCTAGTACGCAGGCAAGAAAGCGAAGCCAAAGCCTGCTAAAGGTAGATACCGTAAACAGAGCGACAAGGCTGAACTCTGAGCTATTGAGTGTATGGAACTAGTGTAGAGCCTCACCAAAGGCTTCCAAGAATCAATAAAACATTCTAGGCACAATTACCTTCTGGATACTTTGAGGAAAAATATACACACTGTTACCAGAATTAGTTACCATGTTTAACGTGCATTCACAATGATAGATATGTAGAATATGATTTTAAAAATGAACATTAAATCAGAGATATGTGCAAAAAATATAAAAGTAAGGAGATCCTTGGACCCCTTGTGCAACCAGGAAAAATATCCAGGGGCTGTCAAGTCCACCATAGACCATATTAGGAGAGTTGCAAAGTAAGTTCACATTGCCATCGGAATGAATGGGAAAAGTTAAAGGATCAGCAGGTTTAACAGATGCAAGCCCGATCTATCTTACAGGCGTGGATTCGGCAATGGGCAACGCCAGGGAAGTCCAAAGAAGACTCCAAGGAAATGTACCAGAGGTCGAAGGATGGACTTGTGACCCCAGGAGAAGTAGCGGCAAAATAGGAAGACACCCAACAGAACTCTATGGCAAGTGTGGTAAAGCCTTGGCTGCAAGGAATCTCTAAAGCAGATCAGAGGGGCACTTTGAGTTTCTTAAGTAAACGACTGCCTCTGGACTCCAAGGTAGGCCAGTGGATTCATCAAAAAAGGGCACCAGCAACCCAGTGAGTGAACAGCTCTTTTGCACATGTGCAGTTTATAGGATTCAGTTGCACGGTACTGGAACCCTGGGTCAACGATAATCCTAGAAATCCCGAAAAGGAATAAAGGCTCTTTCCAGGACGTGGCCCCTCGGACATGTATTGAAGAATGTTAGCGATGAGGGCCCCGGGAAGATGAGTACCCACAAAAATGGTTCCCAGCAGCAAAGCAGCAAAAGGTTCCATGACTGGGACAACGGCTGGAAGCACCCTCAGATGTCCCAAGATGACGATTTGATGGAGAGAGGAAGTTTCAAAGCCACATGGACTACAACAGCGACCCACAGCCAAGTGGGTGATCCAGGTGGTAAATGGCGGGATGCAGTGGTAAACGGCCCACAAAACGGTTCCAGAGTGGAGGGCTCAAACAAGCAGAGGTGGGAAGTCAGAAGGAATATTAAAGAAGAATGAGCTGGACCTTCCAGAGGTGAAAAGCCCAAAACAGGATATGCCCAAGCCACTGCACTTAGCAAGTACTGCCAAGTGATGGCTTTAAAAATGATGCCAAGTGGTGAGAAAACTTCAGCAGGTTGGCAGACTGACCACCCTCAAGTTACAAGGGAGTGCGAGAGAGCCAGTACACAGCCTGAGAACTTTTGCACAGGGGGGCTGGCCAAAGCTCTGCCAGCCAATCCCTAAAAGGGCCTAGGAGCAAAGGGTCAGATGACCAACCACACTGGTTGGTGTTAGGTAAGAATTGGAGTAGTAACCCTGTGGGAGACTACACCCTTGTCCTCTTGGTATTAGGTAACCCACCTATTGGTATAGGTCTGTACTACACAAGTTGGTAGTGTGACTGAGCAGCCGGACTTATCTCAAGAGGGGTACACATTTGCTGTAGATCTGTAGCATTGAAATCCACACATACAAGTATCCAAATAACACTTACACTCAAGTTTTTCTAGTAAAATAATTATTTATTAAACGGTCAGATTTAAAGAAGAATTCTTTATAAAGGGCAATGTGCAACAATAAAAATACACTTCAAAATATATGTTCTCAGAATCAAGGCAAAGCAAGTAGATGCTCTTTAGAGATGCTTCATACACACTTCCTACACCATGAGGGGACTTCACTAACTAGGACAGCGATGGCATTTATAGATCACTTTTGCACTTTGTAAACTCTGAGCTTGGTCAAAAGGAAAGGTTAAGGGAAGGAAAAATGTTAACAGGTTCTCAGAGCATGTGAGCAATTTAAATCACGCAATGAAGTCTAGATAAAAACCTTTCCCAGCAACATTAGTTCAAAACCAATGTATCACCTATAAGTGACAGTTAGAATCAAAGTCAATGGACTACAAGAGTATGCAGGGAGTCATAGCAGCCAAAGTGAATTGGAGCAAAATCTACGGAGCTGAGGCACTTATTAGACAGAAAAAAGTAGAGAGTTTTTTGTATGATATGATTGGTTATTTATAACACGCTTAATACCCAGAGGTTTCTAAGCGCGGACCCGGGGATCGAATCTGTGGTGCTCCATGTCGTCTTGCTTCCAAAGCGAGCATGTTGCGCCTGAGATATCCTCCCGAGACAATCCCGTAGAAAATCACTGTTGGGCCACAAGCTATTACACTTGTGAAAGTTAGAGCTGACTGCAAGTCTCAACTAAGAAAAGCAAGCTACAGACAAAGAGGTAAGTACCCCTTAGTCAGCACAGTACCTTGGGTTAGACGATGAGGATCCAGCTGGCTTCTGTCTTGGTTGCAGTGTTGCAGATCCTGTGTTCCTGGGCCTCAGTACTGGGGACAAAATGAGGATGTCTGGAGGACTCCTGCACAGCAGTTCGAAGGTCGGCGGCAGCTACGGGCTCTTTTCAATTCAGCAGCACTGCGCAGTTTCAGTGCGCGGTAGACAGCACCACCGCAGATCTTGGACACAGGTTGGGGTTCCTTCACTCCTTGAGTCCAGCACTCTGGTGAGGTGACTCAAGCTTGGATTGTCCTGCTTCGGGTCCTCAGGAGACTTCTGGAGCTTTTGAGTGGCTTACAGACGTTGCACTCGACTATGGATTTCTCGAATCCCAGCACTCGGTTCCAGCAGCAGCAAAGAAATACAGTCAGTTGGGGAAGGTATTCCAGCAAAGTTCATCTCGGGGTTAGTTGGTTCCACTAACCCAAGGGAAGAAGTCATACTTGTCGGAGCTACTCTTGTCGATTCGGAAAAGGAGGTTCAGCACATCAGTAGGGCATCACCGGACAGTTCAATGGTCCAGAAGGATGCAGAATACTTCTCTTCACTATTCTTTCGTCAGATGTTTCATTCAGTGGTCAACGCTGTCTTCAGTCCAAAAAGCCTCGCCTTTTATGCAGGTTTCTCCCATTAATGCACAGCCTAGCTGTCACTCACTGTGCAAGGATAGCCAGCCTATCAGGACTGGGTGCATTCAGGTAACCAAGGAGACTAAGGACAGGGAGTTTCAGCCACCTCACTCACTCCCTGACCTGCCAGACACATTGGAGCCAGAGGCGGGTTTCAGTACTGAAGCCCGCAAAGGCAAAACAAACCAAGGGCTTAAACCTAGTTTGGAGCGCAGAGTAACACCCAAGAAAGACCTCACAAACAAGAAATGGCAAAAAAAGTAAGTGCCATTTTGACACAATGGTCACCCATGGTTGCTATACTGGAGCAGAGGATTCAGCCTGCGGTAGAAAAGCACAATGGTAGGAAAATTAAACCACTGCCACCAGCCATTTAAAGTAGTGAGGGTAACATAAAAAATGTTGCATGGGAATGTAGAAAAGGGGGCTACTAAGTAACCCCCAGTACTCCACATAAAATGGGGTGTGCTGGATCCACAGAGAAAAAAAGATAAGTAAAGTCAATTTCACTTTACTATTTTTGGGAACAGTAGTTCTTACAAGAAAAGGTATTTACACCTTCAGCGAAATCTAAAGGATTTCTCTGTGACCCGGCACTGAAGGTGGTGTGTGTCACCATACAAAAAGTAGATGCCTATGGAGTTTGTCAGACTCCAAAAACAAAGGAAATACATAATCCAAATTAGATAAAAATTCATGAGAGAGTGAGGGCTCACTCTCTCCAGGGTGAAAATTAAAAAGTCCTAAAGTCCAGCAAAAGAGCTGGGAGTCTCTAAGGTTGAAGGGAATCATCACAGAAATGTCACGACCCTCGCCCAAAACCCCCTCTAGCAAACCCTTGGCCAGGTGGATTTAGGACTCGGGCCTCTAGAGCCTGGCATCCTCTTCAAAAGCCCTCATGGGGCCAGTCCTGGCACCTATGGCGCCAGGTTCATACACCATGAAAAAACAATGTGTTTGGGAACTACTTTATTGTATTGTCAGCCAACATGGAGGCATCCACATAGCTTGGTTCCAAAGAGCTATGCGGTCTAGTGTTTTGGGTGTGGTAGCTAGGGACTACTTTACCTGCACTATTTTGTTGGGGCTATTTAAACCACACCCGAGCAAGACAACACGCTTTGCGTTACTTTGCAGCTTGCAATGTGACGCTCACCGTGTCCAGCTATTCCCTCGAACCTCGGAGAAGCAGAACCTGCAAGAAGACAAAAGGAACATCATTAGCAGCAGCAGCATCTTACCTGCAGTCTTCATCTTTAAACACTCGCAGCTACTGAGAACAGCTTCCTCGAATCTGCACGCCTCCGGGACAGAACGACCTGAAAGAGGAAGATAGAGGCAACATTAAAGAAATCAGTAGAGACATTTACAAATTACGAACTGCTCAAAAGGCTTACCTGGCTGGTCACCTCTCGGCTGGCACCACTCCGGACATTCCACTCGCGACCTACAAGGGAGGAAAACGCAGGTTAGCAAAGGCAAAACTTTGCAGCGCTGAGCATAGCGCTTACTTACCGCATCATAGTGCTCTTAATGCGCCATCATTTACCAGCGGGGCTCAACCAAGCCAGTTTGCCGCGCTGAAGCTCCGTATACCTAAGGGAGAAAAAAAAGAGACATTTTAAACAAAGAAAGGCATGCAGGATAGCAACAAAACTAAAGAACAGCATTAAGACCTACCTGAACAATATCAAACGTGCCGGCGTCAGTGAAGTAACTGGACCACACTCTCCCATGAAAGACAACGCGCCCCTGCAAAGAAGGCAGGATGGAGAGCACGCCTAAATCTACCACAAGGTGAGGAGAGGGTGCCAGAGGGACTAAAATCATACGGGGGTGGAGGGAGGATACTTACCCCAGTCGGTCAGTCTTGAACACAGTCCTCCTGTAATTTCAGGCAGAACCTTCCCCGCAGACCACATCAGGGCAAAGCTGAGAAGCATACCAGCGAGTAACCCGGCTGGGTGGCGTCCCTATGGATACCAGGTGAGCGTAACAAGAAATGAGAATTCTCCCTAATCGTTGGTCAGTAATAATACCATCTAAATCAGTTAGGGCTAATATGGAGGCTGTCACTGTGGGTTCAATTTTAAGATCTCCTAAACAAACGACAGCAGGGAGAGACAAAATGGCAGAGAGGAGGATTTTTAAAAAAAACATTGTTACCCCAATGGCTACCAAAATGATAGATGGCACTACCAATGGGCGAAAATATGTGGCAACCTTGGTGGATCCTAAACTAAATTATAGTTCACAACAACCTAATCCCATACATCTGAATAGGGCAAATATTAGGGAGAATTCTCAAAATGTGCTAATTCCGCTCTACCTTAAAAGGCCCCCATCTCTTTTGCTGAACTTTGGGGCTCTTTACTTTTTAATTCTGTTTGTTATCTGTGTTTATGTTCTTTGATTATGGAGTTTTAGATAACGCCATTGGCATCATCTTTTTTATTTGTGTCACACAGCACCCTCAATGCAGTGACAGAGGGGAGCCTTTAGGCTGTCCCAAGGTTTAAATACCTTCTCTGGGATAAACTACTGTTTCCCAGAGAATGTAAGGTTAAATTGACTTTACTAGTCTTTAAATTCCTAGACCCATCACACACTACCTTCGTATAGAGTGTTGGAGGGGTTACCTAGTATCCCCTATGTCTAGAAACGCATGTAGCAGTCAAATGCTACCCTTTCCTATCGAAATGGCTGGTGGCAGTGGTTTTACAACGAACTACTATGATTTTTCCCGACCGTGAACACCGGTGGCTAACAATCACGGGAGCCACGTTTTTCAAGATGGTACCTTCAGCCCTTAAACGGTTCCCGGTCTTCTTTTTGGAAAGGTCCTTCTAGGGTCCCTTTGTTTCTATGTCTTTGGTGGGCTTCAGGACTGAAGACCGCCTCTGACGTCTGAGTGTTTGGTGTGGGCAGGAAGTGAGGGAGGTGCTCGAAAACTCCCTGTGCTTAGTCTCCTAGGAGACCCAAATGCACTCTGGCGTGATTGGCTGGCTGACTGTCGGAAAGGACAGCCACCCTGCTGAGTGAGTGGCAGCTAGGCTGGAATGAAAGGGAGAACATTTTTTAAAAGGCGAGTCTCTTGGACTGGAAAGCAGAGTCGACCACTGGAACGAAAGAACAGAAGACGAACTGGAAGAAGACGGTTGCTGCAACCCCTGTTGGTTTGCCGTTGGTTTGCCCGCTGAAGCCCTGCTGCAGGTCCGAATTGCCAAGTTCATCTCGACAGAGAAGCCCCTTCAAGGACAAATTCTTCCTTTAAGTTGGTGGGACCAATCAACTCGTAAACCACCTGGATAGCATTCTTGGAGCTGGTTAGGATTAACCAGGGGGATGGACACCAGCTTGTGTGCCTGACTACAGCTACTCGAACTGAAGTGACTCCATTTTGTCCGCGTTTTCCGACGATTCCATGCAGTGCAGGAGTCCCCCGGCGTCCTCCCTCTTGTCCCCGCGACTGAGCTCAGAACAGTGAGATCTGCAGGAACTGCCAGGAACCAACCTCTTCAGCTGCATCTTTTGCTTCATATTAAGGTACTGTGCCAACCCGATTGAGAGAACGCATCTCTTGCGGTGAAAGCTCGTGGAACTTTCCCAACGTGCAGGCCTAATCAGCTTGTGACCCAGCATACGATTCTTTTTCGTACAAACTACTTCTGAGAACTTTGGCAAAGACTTTACCGTTTACTACAAGAACTGCTCTTTTCTATCCAAGACACTGGTCCATTGACTTTGGCCTAGGCCTATTGAACTGAATCGAGTCCTCTAGTGAACTGAAACTATTTGCACTGCCTAAGAAAGTATTTGTGATCTATTCTATTAACTTGTGCCTTTGCCCTCCTACTTAAAGTAACTGAAATGCTGTTTTGCTCCTATTTCAGGGGAGCCTAATTTGCTCAGAAACTTACTGGTTTTGGTTTTGAAGTTTGTGTATGATATTAAGTTGCCTCCTTCTAATGAATGTTTTATAAATGATTGTGTAATAAATTAATAAGTGTTTTACCAAGAAACCTTAAGTATAAGTGTCTACTTGAACCACTGTGATTGTAAACCTCGGAGTAACCTCTTTTACTGCTTACATTCCCTCTTGAGATAAGCCCGGCTGCTCAGCTCGCTACCACAAACTCTGTAATACAGATTTATACCACAGGTTGACTTTGCTTACACCTGTAGTCCTAATTGTATGTGGTGGTCCCAGAGGGTACTGCATGCAATTCTGCCTAACAACGAATAAATCACCCAATGACAAAAATGGGGAGCCTGAGAGGCATCCCCGATACAGTATGCCTCAGGGGCAACCCAATGCCATACAGAAGGTAAAAGAGGGAGAAATGGCAGGTGTGTTAGGGGAGCTTTCATAAAGTCCCACTTGGAGGTAAGACTTTAGTCGGCTATCCCAGTGGTTTGTAGATCTCCAACTCTTAGTATCAGTCTGTACTAACTCAGGACCTTGGTTGTGTGCAGAGCAGTCAGGCTTATTTTAAGATGAAGATGTGAGCTGTAGGTAAGTACACTGAACCTTAGCTAGACATGCACATCAAAGAAACTCTTACACTTCTAGTTTATACAACATTATATATTTATTATATATATATACACACCAGAGTCACTTTAAATACTTTAGACGTTTACACTAGAACACTTCGGAATACTTGATAATACACTTCAAATTACACTTCACTTTTGGGTTTGTTCAAGGTAACATTTATAGCAGCGTGAGAAAGGGAAAAGACAATGTTATCGTATTATCGGTTATTATGCGCACCTGCGGTTTTTAACAGTTCATACGGTAATACATTTACTCTGCAAACACATACAGTAAAGTCACTTTAAGGGAGGAGAATGGTTAGTTAGTTAGCGTAACATTAGCTTGGTTCCAGGTTCTAGAGAGGGTTTTTTCGCACAGCAAGTCTTAAGTCCAAAAATGCAAAACTAGCTAAAGGTAGTTCGGAGGGGACATAAACTCTTGAAAAGCAGCAGAATACGAAGAGTTCCAGAGGATTTCTCCAGTCTCCAGTGTTATAGAAGCAGCAGGTTAACAACTAGCACGGGAGACCTGTAAAAATGACTCGATGAAGGGACACAAGCAGCGGCTTAAGTCTGAGGTAAGAAGGGGTGACCCTGGATACTTTTAGATACACTCCAACGCTCTGGAGCGACGTCTTGGAATCAAGTAAGCAATACCTTTTCCCCACAGTACCTTGAGTTTGAGGAAAATGCTTGTGCTGGATTCTCTGCGATGCTGCAGCTCTGGATCCAACCTCCGGATTCCTTGGTCTGATGACTGAAGGCAGGACAATGGACGGGATATCTCAGCAGCAGTCTCGAGGGAGGACCTGTGGCCCGACTTTCAGCGACTTCTTGGTGCAGTGTGCGGTTTTGACACCTCTGCAGCACCAAAGGACACAGATTGTCCAGTCAATTTTCAATGCTTACTGCAGTCCCGCACGCTGGTGAGGGGGTCTGTGCGGGTTGGATTGAAACTCTGGAGGGTCCTTACGGGTTTAGCAAAGATTTGGACGGAGTCAGGCTTTCCACAACAATGCACTCTAAATGGGCAGTAAGGTCTCCTGGCATTGGGGTTCCGCAGCTCTGGAAACACCTAGGACCTTGGGCGATGGCTCAAGTCAAAGTTCGTCTTGCGACTGGTTGTTCCCATCAGCCAAAGGGAAGGACCCGCCCTCTTCGGAGCACCTCTGTCGCAAAGAAAACGGGGTCAAGACAGCAGTGGTCGCTTCACAGTCTCTGGTCTTCGTCTTCGGTTACTTCAGCTTCCAGTGGTCGATGTGGTTTTCACTTCAGAAGACTCCCCTTTTATACAGTTGCAGCGCACAGTCCTCTGCAATCTCTCTTAGTATTTTACAGAGAGGGGTCATCAAATCATCAAACAAGGTTTAGTCGGATTAGAGACATCCATTAAACACAGAAGCATCACATACACATAGAAGGGATTAACAATAGCTGTTAAATCACACGTTAAAACGCAGCATTACCATTGTCAGGACGTTTCACAGAAAATACAACTATTTAAAACCAGGTTTCTTGAGACAGTTAAAACATTGTCTATTCAAGTAAAAAACCCTTTCTCAGGTACATAGCTCTTCTCTAATAGGACGAAAGAGCACAGGTTGTCAGCACAGATTCTGCCGTCAAAAGAAAAAGTAATGCCGGCCTATATAGGTGGATATTAGTGAGCTTGAGCACCTGCAAAATGGTTGACCGTCTAACCTCTCCATACGCCTAACAGAACAGTACTAAATGCTTTAAGTCTTCCCTCGCCACCCCCCAAGCTGGGCAGCTGTGATCATTTGGGAAGCCGGGCCACTTTTCCGTATTTCCACTTAGCTGCAGGCAGTCAAACCTTGCCTGTGTTATGAGCCATCTTTCCTTCAATTAATAGCGTTCCAAAAGACAGAGCTCACAGGAATGAATGAGTGGAAAACGGCTCCACTCATTCAGGATTAAAGAAAAAGGTCCAGAAGTCCAGCAAAAAGTGCTGTATGTCTCACTAGGAGAGTGAACCAAGCATAACAATGATACATCTCCCTAACACCTGTCCAATCAGGACAGCCAGGCCCCCTGTGGTAGCTGGTCCTATTCAGGCACTCTGGCAGGCAAAGAAGAGGGGGTGGGGGGGTGGAAGACACCTCCCCAACTCCTTGCCTGCCCAGACACTGTGGAGCCTAGGAGGGGATACCCACGGGTTCTTGCCAAAGGAAAAATGCACACACTGACTGTAAGGGAGAATTATCATTTCTGTGCTAATTCCCTTTTACCTTAGAGACCCCCAGCTCTTTTGCTGGACTTTAGGACTTTTCATTTTTATCCTGGAGTGAGACAGACCTTTTTTCACACTCATGTATTTTTCTCTGATTTGAACCCTGTGTTTCTATTGGTTTTGGAGTCTGACAAACTCCATAGGCATCATCTGGATTTCTGTTAAGGTTTAAATACCTTCTCTAGGATAAACTACTGTTTCCAAGAGTAGTAAAGTGAAATTGACTTTACTTACCTTTTTCTCTTTATAGACCCAGCACACACTACCTTATGTGGAGTGCTGTGGGGATGGGGGGAGGGGGTTAATTAGTATCCCCTTTGTTTACCTTCTCATGTAATATTTTTTTATGTTACCCTCACTACATTTAATGGCTGGTGGCAGTGGTTTAATATTCCTACCATTGTGCCTTTTTACCGCACGCTGAATCCTCAGATGCAGTATTGCACCCATGGGTGCCCATTTTGTCCAAATATCCCACGTCTTCTTTTTTTTGTCATTTCTTGTTTGTAAGGTCCTTCTTGAGATTTACTCGGCGCGCCAAATCAGGTTTGGTCCCTTCGTTCGTTTTGTCTTTGGCGGGATTCACTGGTGAAACCCGCCTCTGTCTCCAGCGTGTCTGGCAGGGCAGGAAGCGACGGAGGTGCCGGAAACTCCCTGTGCTTAGTCTCCTTGGTTACAGGAATGCACCCAAAGGTGATTGGCCGGCTGGCTGTCCTTGGAGGACAGCCACCCTGCTGTGTGAGTGACAGCTAGGCTGTGAATGAATGGAAGAACCTTGCATAAAAGGCAAGATCTTTTACAAGGAATGCAGAGTCGACCACTGGACAAAGAAACTGAAGAAGAAACTGGAAGAGAAGCTTGATGTACCCTCCTGGATCATTGGTTTGCCCGGTGAAGCCCTGCTGCAGTTCTGAAGCTCCATATTTCGTATCGACTAGAGAAGCCCGGAACGGACGACTTCTTCCCTTCGGTTGGTGGGACCAACTGGCCTCAGGACAAACTTGATTAGCACCTGCTCCCTGCACGCTATACTTCTTTGCTGCTGCAGGAACCGAGTCTCGGGGGACAGGAACACCAGAATCGAGTCCATTGTTTTTAAGTCAGACCCGAGCTCCAGGAAGATCCTCCGGACTCCCTCGAAGCAGGACTGCCCAAGCCTGAGCCACCTCAACAGAGTGCTGGACCCCAGAAGCAAGGAGAGCCCATAAGGTGTCCAAGTACCGCAGTGGTGCTATTTGCGAGTAGCTGAAACCGCAAAGTGCCGCTGATCTGAATTATGCCCATCGCTGCCGCCGACCTTCAAACCATAGCGCAGGAGTCCCCAGACATCCTCCCTCGTGTCCCCACGACTGAGGCCCAGGAACAACAGGATCTGCAGGACTACAACATGAACAGAAGCCAGCTGGATCCCTTTCTTCAGACTCAAGGTACTGTGTAACTAAGGGTACTTACCTCTGGTTGTGTGTAGCTTGCTTGTTCTCACTGGAGACTTGCATTTGCTGCCTTTTGCAGAGTTGCTTGAATCTTTGCTCCTCACAAGCCTCCCAGCGTGTGGCCCAACAGTGATTATTTTTTTCTACAAAACTCTCTTTAACACTGTGCAAGACTTTTGGGCTATCTTCAAGAAGTGCCGCAGCCTTCCTAGACTTTGCTCAACTGACATTGGCTGTCCTGGCTCCCTGTAGACTCTTCTTACCCTCTGGCTTTGTGTTGATCTGTCCCTCAATAAGTCATACATACAATACTTGGATAGCTGGGAAAGGGTTAACCTATATTGCTGTTACAAAGTGACTTCGAGGCATTTTATGGTAACTTCTAGGGTTTATTAGCAAGTACTTTAGTTACAAGAAGATATAGACAGGACATAACACTGGCTCCCATCACCCAGGCTGGGGAGCTCTAACTGCCTGAGTGTGGAACCCTTGGGTAAACATTCTAACATTCATTCACAAGGCAACACTCCACATGAAATCACCAGCTCACAGCATCCACAGGCAGTCACTATATAACAATTTCATTGGGGGATTGTAAAGTACTTACCTGATTAGAGAAACTTGTTAACCATTGTTTCCATCCCTAACCTTTCCCTTTTACCACAATTCCATCATTGCATTACAGTGTAAAGTGATATATCAATGTCCACAGTGTCCTAGCTATTGAAGTCACCTCAGTGTGTAGGAAGTGTGTGTGGCACATCGAAAAAGGGTATCTACTTACTTAACTGAAACTGAAGGAGTGTATTTTATTGTTGCCAATTGTCCCCTTCTAAAGAAGGCTTATTTTAAAACTGACTGTTACTTTAATAAATTAATTATGTAATCAAGAAACCTTGAGTATAAGTGCTATTTGAATATATGTCACTGTGAATCTCTATGTTGCAACCTTACAGCTCACATTGACCCCTCTTGAGGTAAGCCTGGCTGCTCAGTCACTCTACCAACGTGTGTGGTACAGGCCTATACCTAAGGTTGGGTTAACTATTGCCAAGAGGACAAGGCTGGTGCAGTCTCCCACAGGGTTACTACATACAGTCTGGCCCTTCCTCTCCCAGAATGGTAGAAGGGTTAACAAAGAACAACCAAACTAGTAACGGAAAAGAAAAAAAAGAAGGCCCCAAGTTGGTACTTCGGTGCCCTCTTGTGCCCTTTCGAGGCTATGGACATAGTCTGTGGTATAGAAATTACACAATAGTTGGTATAACAAGTCCACGGCCACCAGCTATAACTAGGAAATTGTCTATGTGACTAAAAAGTCACAGGAGTAGAGAGAAGGGGGATACTAGGTATCCCTTTGGCACTCCACTGAAGGTGGTGTGTGCCAATCTCTCAAACTAGAGTTTTGGGAGGGATACTAAGTATCAGAACTGTAATCACTTGAGGGTACAGAAAAATAATCTTAAAGGAGGACCCTAAGTGCCCCCAGCAACACTGCCCATAAGGAGCTGTGTGCGGCAGTAGTAAACACAGATGCCTGTAAGAGCTATGGAGCAGACAGACTCCATAGTACAGGTAGAATACAAAGAATAGAGTTGCAACAGATCGACCCCATAAGGAGGCTCTACTCATTCAGGATTTAAGGAAAAAGGTCCAAAAGTCCAGCAAAAAGTGCTGTGAGTCTCACTGGAAGAGGGGATGAAGCATGAAAATGATAAATCTGATCCACTCCTGGATGGCTCTCTTGATCCAGTCGGTCATACTTTCTTGAGAGTCGACCAGCATTCTTATGTTGAGTACCTGACCTGTGCTCAATAGTGAAGTAAAAGCTTTGTAGGATTATGGACCACCTGAGCAATTTTGGGGTTTCCCCTTTCATCTGCATCTGCCACCTTAAGGTTGGTGGTCAGTTTGAATCTTGAAAGTAGTTCCATAGGTGCATGGTCTGAATTTCTTCGGGGCCACACACTAGAAAAACATTCATGTTCAATTGTTGCCCATCTTATTGCCCCATCTTTTAATGTTCTACTAATAAAGCAGATGGTTTGCTCCCTGCCTTTGCTATCAAATGGGCTCAAGAGTGCCCTTACGCCTGTGTTGGAAGCATCAGTTTGGACTAGGAAAGCACAAGTGTAATCTGGAGTTCTCAGCACTGGGGCTTTACAGAGGGCATCTTTGACCAAAGAGAGGCTATGTCTATATTTCTACTGTCCCAAGATGGGGGCTGATGTAGAAATGTTCTGTAAGAGCTGCCTTCTGGCAAGAGTGGAGCCAAGAATGTGGCACCTTTAGTACCCCTCCCTGTGGTGGGAGTCCCTTTTGAGAGGGTGGGGATTGACATTGTTGGTCCCCTAAACCCTCCAACTTCTTCAGGCAACCGATTTATTTGGTTGTGTAGACCATACTTCCATGTGCAAAAACTGTGGAGTGACCTTCAGGTTCTCAACAGTCTACCATTCACCAAATCAATGGGTTTGTGGAGCTGTTTAATAGAACTATGAACGCACAATAGGTGCTTTAGAGGAACCCCTTAGATGAAAGTGGGACCTTCCACTGCCATGCCCTCCTCTTTGCTTATAGAGAAGTCCCTCAAGCAGGGGTTGAGTACAGCCCCTTTGAACTGCTCTATGGGTCATCCAGTTAGAGGCCCTTTGGCCCAGATCAAGGAAGGGTTAGCGAGTGCTCCTTCCCTATAGCCAGTGAGAGTCACTGACTGGTGTCTAGTCAAAGGATTGAATCTAAAGGGTCGACAGGTCAAAGGGTCGACACCAAAGGGTCAACAGGTCAAAGGATCAAATTTTTTTTTTTAATTATATATATTTTTTTAGGTTTTCGTTTAGGGAAAAAAAGTGTTTTTTAGCAAAAAAAAAGGAGGTTGGGGGCTATAGAACTCTCAATGCAGTCACCACGACTGATGCCCATCCTTTACCCAGGTCAGATAAGCTGGTGGACAAACTTGATTCAGCCAAGTTCCTCAGTACATTTGACCTGACCCCAGGCTATTGGCAAATAGCGCTGACAGACCATGCCAAGGAGAAAACTACATTTTCTACCCCAGGAGGCCTCTACCAGTTTAAGGTTATGCCTTTTGGACTCGAAAATGCACCTGCTATATTCCAGAGGATGGAGGACTCCTGCATGGCATACACTGCAGTGTTCAGCCCCACTTGGGACAAGCATCTTCACCACCTAGGATATGCTTTGCAGGCTCTTGAACAGGCCCAGCTGGCTGTAAAGGCTAGCAAATGTCAAATTGGTCAGAGTAAGGTGGTCTACCATGGACATGAGGTAGGAGGTGGTGAAATAAGGCCGTTGCCTAGCAAAGTACAAGCTGTACATGACTGGGCCACCCCTACTACTCAGACCCAAGGGAGAGCCTTTCTAGATCTCACTGGGTACTACAGGAACTTCACAGAGAACTATGGGACCATAGCTTCTCCCTTGAATGTTATCTCCTCACCCAAATTCCCCAAGAAGGTCAGGTGGAATGAGGAGTGCACTAAAGCTTTTGAAGGACTGAAGAAAGCCATTTGTCAAGCTCCAGTCTTGAGAGCTCCTGACTACAACCTCCTTCATTGTACAGACAGATGCTTCTAACACAGGGATTGGTGCAGTTTTAAGTGAACTGGATGAGAAAGGTAGGGAACACCCCATCTGCTTCATCAGTAGGAAACTGAAGGACCATGAGACAAGGTGGGCAACTATTGAACGTGACTGTTTTGCCATTGTGTGGTCTCTGAAGAAGTTTAGACCATACTTGTATGATTCTACTTTTGTTATTTAGACAGACCACCAATCCTTGAGATGGATAATGCAGATGAAGGGAGAGAATCAAAAATTGTTGAGATGGGCAATCAGCCTCCAAGGGAGTGATTTTACCATAGAACACAGGTCAGGGTGTAATCATCAAAATGCTGATGGTCTCTCAAGAACGTATGACTGACTGGAATAGGAGATTCATCCAGGAGTGGACTAAATCCGCCTGTCCCTTAGTCTGGGGCGACGAGTGTTGGGGACAATTTCAGTGCTAATTCCCTTCAACCTTAGAGACCCCCAGCTCTTTTGCTGGACTTTAGGACTTTTTAATTTTATCCCTGGAGATATTGAGACCCTTTTCTCACTCTCTCATGTATTTTGATCTGATTTGGATTATCGGTTTCCTTTGTTCTTGGAGTCTGACAAGCTAATGTTCCTATGATTGTGCTTTTCTACCGCTGAGCTGAGCGCTCAGCTGCAGTACAGCACCCATGGGTGACCATTTTGTCAAAATGCCCCCCCACACCCACCTCCCCCGACTTCTGTTTGTGAGGCCTTTCTTGGGTTTTACTCTGTGCGTTGAGCCAGGTTTGAGCCCTTTGTTCGTTTTTCCTTTGGCGGGCTTCAGCCCTGAAACCCGCCTCTGGCTCCAGTGTGTCTGGAAGGACAGGATGTGAGGGAGGGTCCCGAAACTCCCCTGTACTTTGTCTCCAGGAATGCTTGAATGCAGCCAGCCCTGATTGCATGGTGGACAGTTACCCTGCTGTGTGAATGACAGCCTAGGCTGAGCATGAATAGTAGAAACCTGCTTAAAAGGCGAGGGTTTTGGGACTATTGCAGATTCGACCACTGGGAGAAAGACCCGAAGAAGAAACCGTGAACGAAGCTTGCTGCATCCTCCTGGAGCATCCTCCTGGACCTTTGAATTGCCCGGTGAAGCCCTGCTACTGTGCTGAAACTCCTTCTTCAAATTCAACACAGAAGCTCCAGAAGGGACGACTTCTCCCCTTGGGTTAGTGGGACCAACTAACCCCGAGACTACCTGCACTGGACCATCTTCCCCGACTGGCTGTTCTTCTTCATTGCTGCAAGAACCGAGTGCCAGGGGTAATCATCTGTAGTCACGTCAGAAATCTGGCTAGAAGCTCCAGGAGTGTCCTAAGGACCCTCCAGAAGCAGGACGACGAGAGCTTGAGTCCCCTCACCAGAGTGCACGACCCAAGGAGTGAAGGAAGCCCAACTGGTATCTGGTACCCAAGATCCACGACGGTGCTGTTTGGAAAGCGCTAAAACCGCGAAGTGGCGCTGTACCGAAAAGAGTCTGTAGCTGCCGACGACCTCCCAAGTACCACCGCAGGAGCCGCCAGACGTCCTTCCTCTTGTCCCAACGACTGAGGCTCAGGTACACGGGGTCTGCACCGCTACAGCAGGACAGAATAAAGCTGGATCACTCTTCTTCAAACCAGAGGTACTGTTTAGACTCGGGGTACTTGCCTCATTGTCTTTTAGCTGTGATTTTCTCAGTTGAGAAATACAGTGGCTTATATCTGGTTCCATGTGTTAATTTCGCCGCGAAAACATTGCGATGCAAAAATATCGCCCTATTTTTCCGGCGAAATTCACACATGGACCCTGCAGTGGACACCCAAGCATCATTTTTGAATGTGCGGGGACACCTCCACAGCCCCCGCTCCCACATAATATCCCCAACAAAAATATTGCTTATGGCGAACCAAACGGCCATATCTACAGCAATATTTTTGTTGGGGATATTATGTAGTGATAGCTTACATTTAGAGTTGAGACCAACTCTCTTTCCACAGGCTTAACAGCTTGTGACCCTACAAGTGATTTTCTAACAAACTAACTTTGTGCAAGACTTTGATTCTGCCTCAGCTCCAAAGACTGTTTGAAATTGACTTTGGCTGTCCTGGCTCCCGGCAGACTCTTTAAGCCCATTGACTTCGATATTGTTTGTCCCTCATAGGTGGTAACTCGTTATAGACAGTTACTCCTGGCAAAGGAGTGTCTAGATTTCATTGGAAGATTTAAGTGTCCTCACATATACTGAGAACCTGTTTAAACTTTTTCCTTCCTCAAACCTTTCCTTTCTGCAATCTCAGAATCTGCAAAAATGCCATTACTGTCCTTGTGATTGAAGTCACCCCAGTGTGTAGGAATTGTGTATGAAACATATCTAAAGATTATCCACTAACTTGTTTTGATTCTGTAAAGTAATTTTAAAGTAGATTTACCTTATTACACAAATTGCCTTTTTAAGAACGCTTATTTAAAAATTGATGTTAATTAAATAACTATTTATAACTGAAACCTTGAGTGGAAGTTTTATTTGGATACTTGTATTGGTGGATTTCATTTGTACAGCTCTACAGCTCACATTTACCCCTCTTGAGATAGGCTTGGCTGCTCAGTCACACTACCATCTTCTTTAGTACAGACCTATACCAAAAGGTGGGTTACCTAATTACAAGCAGGTAATTCCTGTATAGTCTCACAGTGTGACTGCACCAATTCTCAGGGTTTCCTCAGAATACTTTTCTTGAGCAGTTGTAGGTTGCAGATCTTGAACACTGCCCGTCCTGTCAGGAGATGCAGTGCTCCAGGCACAATGTGAACCATGCAGGGCCCAAAAGCTTCCATTTCAGAAAGCGAGGAGTCCTGATGGCAAGCAGTCCATCTTGTTGCACTGGGTCAGAGGAAGGGCGCAATGCAGAGGTTCCTCCAGCTGTGGGAAAGGAAGCCTTTACTGCACAGAGCCCAGCAGTACTTTGCCATTGGATGCCGGTTCAGGAGAGATGCCTCAGCAAAGCGTCCATCTTCATCTTCAGGTGCTTCAGGAAGGGTCCCAGGAAATAACAGAGGTATGGTACAGAAGCGCAAACCTTTACTATCCTCTTGGAGGCTGGATGCACATGAAGGGCACTCAGGTGGCTGCAGGATAAGACTTTTGGCGAAACAGCACCACTACCTGAAATGTGCTGTTACTTTGGAAGGTACAGTGAGCAGAACCTGAATTTTAAATGTGAAACTGCACTGGGTGATGAAGTAGCCCTAGTTCTAACATTAGGATTTGGAAGAGAGAACTCCTTTCATGATTGAGAGCTAGAGAAGCCATGGGGAATATAAATGGAAGGAGGAGAGATAAGAGACAGTGACATGCAGTAGATCGGAAAGTAAATGGTCAAGGGAGCTGTATGAAGCTGAGCTGCAGAGATACAAACGGAGCTAAACATGTGGGGAGAAGAGCAAATGCAAAGAAGCCAACGGAAGCAGAGCCGACCAAGCAGATGGACCAGCACATTACTTTCATGGAAGTGAACTGAGGAAAGAGCATTTTGGAGAGACTGCCCGAGATCAAAGCCACTGAGAGCGAGTAGTAACTTGTAAACAGATATGTGGAGAATAGAAGTTCATCCAATCACCACGAACAAGGAGTCAAGGCATACGTTGCAGAGCAATTTGCTAGCATTTCTGTAGGTTTGCTAATTAAAATGACAGTTGTGTAGCAAAGCTAGCTATTTAAATTGCTTTGTTGAATAAAAGCACAGCTCACCCTACATTCCTCTCTTGCCATTGGGGCTCGCTCATCCCTCTTGTTTTCTGTTCACTCCAAGTTCAAAGGGGTTCATGGGGAGAGAGAGAGTATAGCAGTAATCACCTCCTCTACTCTTAAAAGTGCCAAAGACCTGTGTGGGAGTGCTAGGCAAGAACAGTTCTTTCCTTTTCAAATCATTGCAAACCAGTGTCCATTCATGCAGCAAACCTTTATGTTTTACAGACTCATATCACTAATATCTTACTTCAGCGGTATACATATATGTTGCTCATTTTATGTGTTGGATACAAATAACTTCTGGTGACATTCAAAATATTAGTAAAACATTTCTACTCAAATAGGTTTGTTTGCTAATCAAAAATATTTTAATTAGAAACCTCTGCTAATCAATTTTTGAAAACAAATGTATGCTTTGAGGAGTAGAAGCTGCACCTGAAGTACTTCAGTCACCATCAGCCCCAACAGAGGGAACATCGAGAGGCAGTAAATATATACTAGTAAAGCAAAAAGGTAATGTGGAGGACTGGAGAGGATAAAAGCAAATGAGTGAATGAAGATTGGCAGAGAGAGACGGCTGAGAGCCAGCGCTAGAGCAGTTTGTGGATGGGCTGCAGGTAAAAGCAAGGTGTGGGTTGCCTGCCAAGTTACCCACAGACAAATTGCTATGCACAAAAGGGATTGTTTGCTTTCACACTGCGCACTTAAACAACAAAGTCAATGCAAGTTATGCACAATTTAATTGAATACAAGGAAGCCTGACAGTGTTTTGAGCTGTAAGGCTCTTCCTCTGAGGCTTAGAATTCCTTGGCAGTTGTACGTAATGCAATAATAAATGTAGATTATGCCATACTGAGTGTTCAAAACAATGGGCTCCACTATATTAGCGCTGTTGCGAGCTCGATGCACTCTATTGAGTGTTGAGAAGTCAGCGTTTCCGCATGAATGCAGTGGACATAGAATTTACTTTGTTGTTTAAGTGCGCAGTGTGAACGAAAACAATCCCTTTTGTACATAAAAGCAAATGAGTAAGTAGAAAGTAACCCCAGTGAAGAGGCCTGGGAAAACACAGAAAAAGAACCAAGAACTATTGCAGGTTAGAAGATGTAGTTTCACTACAACAGCAGAGCACTGCATGGACAAGTGAATGAGAGCAAAGAAGCACTACCTGCTTTCAGTCGTGGTTATGACACTCCAAAAGCAGACCAGTAGAAAAGATCCATGACAGGTGCATGTTGGGAGAGGTGGTCCTAGTACTTTACAAGTACAATGCAGCAGCGATGAGCAACAGAAGAAACCTAAAAAATATTGTATTTTGGGACTTCTGATCCTTGCGTCCCATGAATGCAGCACAGTAGTTCCTTATTCTCTCCTCTTATCAGAACAAAAAAAGAGTAACACTGCTAAACCCAACTTAGAAAGATTTACTTTCGGAACTGTGACGAATTCTAGGATATTGTCACTGCTTCCATGGGGGGGAGCCCCTTGCCATGGGGCCAGAGAGGTTAGACCGCTACCAGATAGTCCCCCTATGGGTGGTACTCAGTGGGTGGACCTCAGTGAGAGGGAAGCCGTCCATGGGACCAGAACGCAGTATTCACCCCCTCCATTACTGTCCCCACTGTGCTTGCACCCCACACTTCCTTGTATTTTGCTAGAGAAGAGGACTTCATTAATCCTACTGAGAAGAGTAAGAGTGAGGCTTACCCAGGTAGAATATAGAGCATCACTGACACAAAGAAGATCAGGCAAGCCCACAGCGGAACCAACAGACACAGTACAGCTTACCGAAGGCAACCTTAATGATAAAAAACAATGAAGGACTGCATAGTTCATCAAGACAGACCTGGAGGAGCGAGAACCCAGACAGCAGTTGTGTATAAGTGCTTTACAGGAAGAAAAAAAAAAACAATTACACGAAGGGAGGAAAGCCCAAACAATAAAAGACAGTACCCTCAATTTAAGAGTGTTTGGTTACCGAGAAAGAGCCAAAGCGGGTGGTTGAAGAACAGTGGCGAGAGAGATGTCTTCTGAGAGGAGTTTGCTTTTGAGTTTGCTGGAATATGGAGGGAGGCACTTTATTGAAGAAGGTGGAGGGAGGGAAGAGTTATTAAAGGGAAAGGCGGCATAACATCCGAAGGAAGATATATTGAAGGAATAAGAACAAAACCATCTAGAGAGGTACTGGAGGAGGAGGGTTAACATCTAAGGACCTTGGGGGTGAGAAGGAGAGCCTATGAGTGCCTGGAGACAGCCCCTGGGTGGTAGCGGTGCACAGTATAAGTCAACATAAGATAACATAATAATGGATAGAGGAGAAGAGTAGATCCAGCAAGCTACACGAGGAGATTGCCTAAATCATCCAGAGAAGGGGGAAGAGCAGCAAGCAAGTCCCACCCAGGGAGTAAGTAAAGCTCAGTTGGAGGAACGAGACAGAGCAAACTCAACAGGGGCCAGGACCCTATAGCAGGGAGTTGGTCAGGGGACACAGACCCAACCAAGCACTCCACACCATCCCTTTAATGGTGGTCTCCTGTAGCAAAAGATTTTTCTCTCTGAAGGTGCTGGAGAAAAGCCTAAGATACTGAGTCCCGCAGCATTTTCGCCTGGCCAGAATGAATGACTGACGGAAGAGGATTCGGAAACTCCATGATCCGCAACTGGAAGCTAAAGTGTGGAGTACCCAATGGACGGCAGAGTCAGGCCAGGATTGTTAGGTAAGAATTAGTGCAGTCCAACTGGTGTGGGACTACACAAGACTT
This sequence comes from Ambystoma mexicanum, assembly GCF_040938575.1. NCBI lineage: Eukaryota > Metazoa > Chordata > Amphibia > Caudata > Ambystomatidae > Ambystoma > Ambystoma mexicanum. The sequence goes on from NC_090932.1 coordinate 1,681,752,825, forward strand.
ATCTCTTGGTATTAGGTAACCCACCTTTTAATATAGGCCTGTACTACACAGGTTGGTAGTTTGACTGAGCAGCCAGGCTTATCTTAATAGGGGTGAGCTGTAGAACTTTACAATGACATCAGTAAATACAGGTATCCAAGTAAACATCTACACACTTAAAGTTATATAATACATTATTTATTTATACATAAAGATATTTAAAGCATTCTTTAAAAAGCAGTCATTAGCTGTAACATTATTCCCAAATTAGGATTCAATTCAAAAAGTTAACAGGAAAGCAGGCGAGTAATTCATTCATATGTTCCATCACCCAGAGGTGACGTCATTTGAGGTCAGTATAATACTTATTTTGTATCACCGTTGCAATATGGAGTTATTAATGAGGGAAAGGTTAGGGTTAGATCAGAACAGACTGATATTCTATTAAAACTGTTAGATTCTCCCAAAGGGATGCAGGCAGTCTTTTATCCCAGCATTAAAATTGTTCTACAACTAAAACATGTAAGGGAACAAGCACTGCTCAAACCAATAGGTTGAGGAGGCCTTTAGGGAGCCAGGTGTGCCAAAGTCTATGGGCAAAGTTGAAAGTTCTGATGCTCTTCTTAGACACATGGTTTTAAATAGTCAGCATTCAAAAGGAAATCACAGCAACTCAAAGAGTCACCTTTAAGAAAGCACAAGCTGAAAGACAAGTGCAAGTGAGTTGAGGCCAACTCAGAGTAGGTTAAAATAGCCCTCCAAAAGTTAGGAGGCACCTCAAATGGCAAAGGGATATTATACCCCAACCACACAGTACCTGTGAACTGTAGACATTGTTCCAGCTGGATGCCTTCTTGGTGCAATGGAGCAGACCTTTGTTCCTGGTTCTTGTTATGGTGATGAAAGGAAGGACGTCTTGTGGGCTCCTGCGGCAGCACTCGAGAAAGGACTCGGCAGCAATGGATTCCCGTCGATTCAGTGGCACTTTGTGGTTTGACGCCTTTTTCGCAGCGCCAAAGAAGAACGAACAGTTCTGGTTAGAGGTTCCTTAATCCTTCGCTCCTGGACTCTGGTGGGGGGCTCTGGACACATTTTTCCTGCTTCTGTAAGGTCCTCTGAATACCAACAAAGTTTTGCCCAGATTCGCACTTTTGAACACAGAGCACTCACAGGTGGTCGAGGTACCCTTGGTATTGGGATTCTACAGCCTTGGAATGCTGCATCAAGTCAGGGGTTGCGTCAAAATAGAGTTTGTCTTGAGGCTAGTTGGTCATACCAGGCTACGGGAGAAGTTGTCCAGTATGGGTATTCCCTGTCGATTCGAAAACAGAATCAGCACAGCTGCAGGGCTACACGAGGCACAAAACGGTCCAGGAGGGTGCTGATGGCGTCTTCTCTCGTCTTCCGCTTCGGATGTTGTCCTCCAGTGGTCGACTCTGCTCTTAGTCCCAAAGACCTCGCTTTATATGCAAGTTCCCATTCATTCACAGCCCTAGGCTGTCAATCACACAGAAGAGTGGCTGTCCTCCGGGACAGCCTGCTGGCCAATTGGAACTCGTTTCACTCAGGCACACCTAGGGACAAAGGACAGGAAAGTTTTGGGACCCTCCCTCAGTTCCTGCCTTTTCAAACACACTGGAGCCAAGGCAGGCTTCAGGGCTGAAGCCTGCCAAAGGCAAAACACACAAAGGACACAAACCTGAGTCAAACAACAGAGTATAAACCCAGAAGGAACTAACTAACAAGAAATGGGGAAATAAGAAGACAGGGGCCATTTTGCGAAACATGGTCACCCTTGGTTGCTGCACTGCAGTGGAGGTATCAGCCTGCAGATACATGTCACCACGTAGTAAAAAAAAGAAGCCACTGCCACCAGCCATTCAAGTGAATCAGTGTAACAAAATGTTACATGAGGAATGGGTTAAAGGAGTTACTATGTAACCCCCCAGCTCTCCACATAGGTGGTGTGTGCTGAACCCATAAAGTACAGGTAAGTAAGACAGGGGTAATCTTACTATTCTTGGGAACAGTAGTTCACCCAAGAAAATGTAGTTAAACATTAAGAGAAGTCCAAGGGACAAACAGTGCTGTGTGTCACAATGCCAAAGCAGATGCCGATGGAGTTTACCAGACGCCATAAAACAGTTAGGAACATAGGAAATCAGTTAGGAAAACACATGAGGGTGAGAAAAAAGTCCCACTCACTCAGGAGTAAAAATGAAAAAGCCCCGAGTACAGCAAAAGAGGTGGGGGTCTCTAAGTTTAAAGGGAATTGGCACAGAAGTGAACATTCTCTTCCTAAACAAGCATGAGCCCATGAACTTTGCAGAAAGTAATGGTTTCCATCTTCTGTGCTATTATACACAGCACAGAAACCACTCCTAGTCTTGCGGACAACTCAATGGTTGTATGTATTCATTTGTGGGGCCTAGGCCCGCCGCCCTCTCCCTCATCTTGCCTGGGGTTTCAATCATTGCTCGGGTGTCCATAACTTCCTAGTTAGTGCAACTGAACAGTAATCCCTACTGCCCAAGTTCTAGTTCTTATGCTAGCAATGGTTCCCCAAATTGGAGGCTTGCAGACTCCATCAGGTACTTCCTACCTTTCCCTACTCTCGCCACAGATTCGTTTTCTAACCGCAAGTGTGCCCACAGTCGCTCTGTAGGAATTTTCTATAGCACACAAAGTTTCATCTGTTCCTTCTCCCTTTGCTTATCTCCAACCGTCTTCTTTCCCTTTGGCATTTCACTCCTGTTTCCTGCCTCCACTCTATGATGTTATCTCTCTCCTTACTTCTTCCTCTTATCACTACCACCAGTGCCATACTACTATTCCTCTCCTTTCACCACCACCACGACTACTATGACTAGTACTACTCCTCCTCTCACCACTACTACTACTCCACCTGTCACCACTACTATTCCCACCACTACTACTACTCTCCTCCCACACTACTATTCCTCCTCCTACAACCACTACTACACCCTCCTTTCACACTGCATCAGCCGTCTCACATTCACTGCATACTCTATCCACGCTACACACTTGCCTCAAACTCACACTGCAGTACCCCTATCACTCCTGAACCAATACCTCACCTTTTTCATCAATTTCCAAGTTGTCCTCCACTTCCACTGCTGACCTCACTCTGTACACCCACAACTTCCTGTTTCCTGTCTCCCCTTAAATACCCATCCTTTCCGAGGAATTGGTTTGCTTCCCCCACGCTAATCTAATTCACTCTCCCCAACCTAGTATGTGGTTGCGCAAAGGGAATCTTTCAAAAAGGGCTTGAACCCCCACCCACTACTTCTGCAGGCCCTCCCAGTGTAAACGCAGTGCATCAAGTCTCTGGTAATTGTTTGCATTATGGGGGGGGAACATGCCCCCAACCAAGGTTGATGACTATGTTTTTGTCTGTGGTTGTTTAGTGGGCTAGTGTGGCGGCTTACGCAGGTGCGTCTAACCAGGACCGTTCCATCTCTGTGATTGCGGCATACGATCATGGCTTCTCCTTGCGGCTCGCTCCCTTTCCTTCTTGTTCATGTTGGCAAGAGAGACGCTCAACAGGACTCTGGTTTCTCTATATATGTGGGTGATGTTACTGCTACTCAATCAGTCTGACAGTCCGGTGTCACAGAAGAGAAATACTACAGAGCATCTGATTTAAGAGGTATGGTAGGAGACATGAGTCTGATTACAAGCATTCGAGCACAAGGGGGAAAACCATGGCCTTGGGCCCTACCTACTATTATCGGAGGTAGAACTGGTTCTGGGTCTGCCTCCACGATTCTGACAAGGTCACTTCTTTGACCGCGACAGAGAGCAATGTACCCACTTGGGGAGATCCTTGAAACCTTTGTTGTATGATAAACCTTGTTATTTTTGCAAATCACATCCTTGTGTCAGCCTCTTTGTACCTCCCGCCGGTCCGCCATGCGACACCCACCATAATAAGCCTGTTTTTAGAGTAAATATGAGTCAGGGCAACAAGACATTGAGCGCAACATGTTATCTGTATATAGTGGCAATTGTAAAAATGTAAACTCGAAATAAATGAAAATAACCAGCCGACACCTAATTGTCAGATGTATGCTTTTGCAGAATGAGTAATGCAACTTACCTGCCATACCCAGCTTCATACAAAAACTGTGGCACTTGTGTGGTTTTACCACTGCCAGTTTCTCCACAAAGCACAACAACATGACTCTCAGTGACCGCTTCCATGATGACATGCTCTTCTGCAAGGATTGGGAGCTTCAAACGGGCCTCCTGCAAAACAGAAATGACATCATTCAAATTTAAAGTGCTCTGCTGTCAAATTGCTACATTACTCTTTTTTGTTATTTAGTTTAATTGCTTACGGTTTCGAGAAACCTTTGCAATAACAATCTGAATCACAAATGAAACACACAGATAAAAATATATTACAAATTACACACATAAAATGTTGCAAAATCTCAATAATGCAGTGGAATTAACAATTCATTTCACTTGATTAAAAGAGCCCAATTCAATTAGTGGGGAGTACAGTAGCAATAAATCTTTGAATTAATATGTCTAGTGAGGTTACATTACTGTTCTTGCCCAGAACTCAAGTTCAGCCAAGTCCTTTCATTCGATTACAAGGTGATCGTTTCCAGATTCGTAGCATAGTACCTACATACATGCCCTGTCTTGCGCCCAAAACTTCTTTGGTCAGAAGCAGAATTAGTTTGAAGCCCAGCAGATCAAATCTATGCTTTCTGGAGGGATGCTCTTTGATATAGGAATGCAACATATTAAAAGCTCTTACTTTGTACCTTAGATGATATAAAAAGCTGGCAATTCAAAGTTGCAGTTAATTGAAGGAACCATAAGGTCTCGGGCGTCTAGATCATAGGTTCCAAAATCATCTAAGAATCCTGCACCCAGACTCTCAAAACTTTACAAGCAGAACATGGTGTAGTTCAAACATCAAACAGTTTTCCGGAGGTTGCAGCATTACCTTTGGTAGTTGCAGCCTCTTCCAATCTACATGAGCCTGTAGGGATATCAGGCCCCTCTCGTGTCGGATTACTGCTATAGGAGTTCCCTTAGATAACAAGAGAAACCTCTTCCATAGCAATGATTCCAGTCTATCCCACTGATTTGTTAATAGACCGGAATCTGCACCGTAAAGTGGGATTATTTTTTGATGGTAGTATTTCAGTATTGGGAGTGCAAAGAATTTTACACATTTTCTATCAAAGGCCGATCACTCAAATGCATTAAAACGTATCTTGTTTTTCATCATTGTTAAATCAGTACGACCAAATCTTCTTCCAAAGATCTCAATTCCTAAATATTTTCCAAACTGGTATGATTAATAAACCATTTGAAGTTTTGTTTCCTTCATTTTGTATAATTTATCATTAACATTTATGATTTTGGTACATTCAAAGGCACATTAATGATTTTAGATTAGCATTGATAGCTGAGAGAGATCTTTGGCGTCTGATTGGAGTAAAGTCGAACAAAACTAAGTCATCAGCATAAACTAGATGACTTATAACAAGATTTCCCAGATTTAGGTGAAAATAAAAGATTTTTTCAAGAACCTTACCCAGATCATTACGATACATATTGAATAAAAAAGGGGCCAGCACACATCCCTGGTGAAGTCCAGAACGGGCATTAACCCATCTCATGTAATTGCCATTCTGGTCCAACCTAACTTTCACCTTGGTGTCCGAATGAAGTGCAATTAGCATGCTGATAATACCATGTGGACACCCTAAATAATTAAGTTTTTGCCAAAGGATGGAACAATTTACACGATCGAAAGCGTGCAAGATGTCTAAAAATGTGCAATATACTATTTTCCCAATATGGCTTTGGATTGCAGAAGGTGAATTGCAAAACAGGTGTGCGAGGCGTTTAAGCCCGGTCTAAAACCGGAATGATATTTGTTAATACAACTGTTAATTGAGGCCCACAGTTGGATTTAAAAAAAAATAAGTACCCTGAAAACTTTGGTCAGAGCGTCTAACAGTGAGATTGGACGATAGTTTGATGGAATTAGTCTATCGCCCTTCTTGCAGATCACGACAATCAACACTTTCTTCCAAGAAGGGGGCAGTTTATTATATTTTAGAAGTCCTGAAATAAAACACTTAAAAACACAGACCAGAGGTTAATGTTTGACTTTAAGGTGGCATTCACCAGACCATCTGGCCGAGAAGCATTTGAGACTCCACTATTTTTAATTACATTTAAAATTTCTATTACATCCGCCTCCAGAGCCTCCGACCAGGGTGCATCATAGGAAGGGTCCACTGGCACTAGACTATTTTCACTATATAGGTCTGAAAAGTGTGCCTCCAAAATCTTGGCTTTGATAGGTTAAGATTGAACAAATCTTTGAGAAAGTGGTTCTTTTACTAACCTCCAAAATGAGCATGTGTCTTTACGGATGATGGAACTTAACCTTGCTTCAGCGTCGGCAATACATAGAGTAAAGCAATGTCCCTTTACCCAGTTCTTATAATTTTTCTTTGTTGAACTTTTGCCTGTTGAGTATAGGGACTTTGTTTTGTTTTTGCCAGAAGCTTTCCGTAAGAAAGTCTCAATGCTCTGTTCAATATACACTTTCTCTTCAAGACCTGTTGGTCATACTTATGGCCGTGGGCAACTTTGTTTTCTAGGACCTGCAAACATTGTGTTTTACATACATATAAGTTACAAAGGACTAATTGCATCGCTCTATCATAAGTAGCGGGGCCTAGCAGTAATCCATCATCATGGGCCTCCATATTCAAGATGGATTCATTAAATCTTAATGCTAGGCCTGGTTGCCACACTAAATAATGGTTTCTTAAATTTACATCAATCACAATTTTTGCTTCCGGATCCTGAGTTAATACAATATTCGAATCTAGGTCAAAGGCTAGCAAACTGTGATCACTGGACTTCATGTTCATAACATTTAACTTAGTACATTTCTAGTCCATGTCTTTAGACAAGAGGATGTAGTCCAATGTTGACTTTAAAGGACCATTCTTCCATGTACATTTGGGAGATTTCAATTCATCACAAATAAGCTCCATGATTTTAGTACCTTTCGAATGTGTATACCTCTTTTCCTTGGCTGCCTAGATAGAGCAGATATATGTGCTTCCCTATACCAAGACAGAGATTGTCTTAATCAGGACACCTGCTCCTGCATTCCTTCTTACTCTCCGTCTGGCCTCCCTTGGCCCTGCGCATCCACCTACCTACAAAGTCTGAGGGTCATCTTCGACTCCACAATCTCCTTCTGGTCTCACATCTCGGACATCTCTAAAAAGTCCCACTACCAGCTGCACCTCCTCAGAGGTATTCTACCTTTTTTCACTTTCCCCCAGAGTCTCACGGTATCCAGAGCCCTGGCCCTTTCTAGGCTGGACTACTGCAACAGACTCTTTCTCAACCTTCCTTCTTCTAACCTCCGTCCTCTCCAACTCATCCAGAACAGAACCGCAAGACTTATCTTTGGCCTCAAACCCAGGGACTGCATCTCTCCAGCACTGACTGGCACCCTGTGGCTGCAAGGATTAAGTTCAAGACCCTTTGCATTGTCCACAAGGCTTTCTGGGGGATGGGCTCACACTATCTGCAAAGCTCTCTTCCTAAACACTCTCCTTCCCAAGCTCTCCGCTCGTCTTCCTCCAACTCTCCACGGGTGAGCCGCTTCTCCAAGTAGAGACTTGGGGGGGGGGGGGGGGAGATCTTTATCCACTGCAGGTGCCTCCCTCTGGAAAAGCCTCTCTCCGTCTTGAGCCTGATCTCGGAAACTCCTCACGACTTATTCATTTATTTTTTTCTTTTCTCTCTCTTTCCTTCCCCTTCTCCCTCCCCCCTATCTCTCCCCCTTCTGCCTCTACTCAGTTTCACTGACTGGCTGCCTAGTGTTCCTTCAGAGCTCACAGGTCCCAAGCTCCCTTGCCAGTCTCCTGCGCTTGCCCATCCCAGCCTTGCGATTGCCGCAGCACAACTGCACTTAGGTTACGACCCATGAGATTGTCATCTCTCTGCACTGAACCCATGTTCTGACAGGACTGGGTGCACTTGATCCCTATTCCCCTCCACCACCCCATGCACCTTCTGTTCTGTGCACCTGCATGATCTGAATGCACTATGTCTAGTAAGACCGGTTGACTGGTCTTCATTATGTCTTCGACTCCCATGCATCGATGCGACTTGAAACACTTGAAGCACATAATGAATAAACAATCATTTGAGCATCCAGACATTGCCTTTTAAAATCTCCTAAAATAATAAAATAGATAAGTGAGTCTTCCAGTGCTTCTGAAATAACAGAGGATAAAACGTTCATAAAAGATTCTATATTCCCAGATTATGGGTTGAAATAAAACGTTAAATACATAACACAAATGACTAGGTGCATCACATCCTGCAGTAGAAGAGGCAGACACATTTAACAATTGAATGGCCCTCCTATTTGTTTCAACCTAATGCATCATAAATCCCACCCAATGTTTTAAGGCGCAAAGAAGACCTCCTGGGGGACGTCCTTGCGGACTCCTGGACTGCCTCAAAAGCAAGGACTGTATAGCCATCCAGAATAGGGAGGCTCGTCCACGTCTCCTGTAAACATAGAAAGGAATAAGCTAGCAAGCAAAGTCCGACACCAGAGATCTATGTCCTCTAGAGTTGTAGGAGGCCACCTGTGTTACTTCCATTCAGTGAGACCTTTGTCGATCCAATCCTCCCCATGCAGGGCTGATAGAATAGGGTTCCAACTGTAAGTTGACAATGGTTTAAGAGGAATCTTTTCAAAAAGATTTCTTGTATTTCCATCAGTGTTATTAACATTTATCATGAGCAATTGTGAACTGGCCAATTTAGCGTTTGTTGGTATGACAAGACAGTTTAGAACGGATTTCTTCCTGGAAAATGTGGTGTTGTTTTCCAATTCCAAGGATTGGACAACATCGTAACTCACTGAGAGAAGTGACTCAAGCTCAGAGTAGACCAGCGATCTGATCATTTGAGAGAAAAAGTACAGTTTGACCAGGTCGAATCTACCTTCCATGATGAACTCAACCTGAGCAATGTCTCTAGAGGATAACAAAGGTTGGGGATTTCTGAGAACGGTTCTATATTCAATCATCTCCAGTTATTTTTCGGTGCTTTTTCTGCTGAAATTATTTTGCAGAGAAATTGCATAACATTTTTTTAATTTTTTATTTGGGGGGGCAATTATTTATTCCCTATACCTCACCCTGACGCTACCCCTTATATGCCCTTAACCCCCTTACATATTTTTTCATTTTTTTCCAGCAAAACATTTTTAGCAAAAGTGCTGTGAAAAGGGGGCGTGGCTAAGCAGCACACTATGGGTGTCAATGGGCTGCCATGAGCTCCACAACAAGGCGCCTGATCCGTTAAAATTAATCCAATGTAATTGAGCCCGAGCCTCAGAGCCCGGTACGTGAATTGAGGGTGAAACCGCGGGGTACCGAACTGCAGGCGTGGAGTTTCTCCCCCCGATGCCAGAGTGGAGGTGGAGAAAAATGGTGGCCGGTGCGCAGTCTCTGGGGGGGCGATGTGACCCCTTGCTGTAAAGCCCCATAGTGTGAATAAGCATGAGCTTCCAATAATAACCACCACCCGCCAGCCGAGACGGATGCCACCAGGAGACGGAGGCGAACAGAGCAACCAATCCATGTTTCCACGCGGACGATTGTTGGCGCTGGCCGGGGGCTGGTGGACTGACTCGGCAACAGGACCCGACCGAGCACATAGCTGAGGAGAGGGTGGTGGCGACGCTGAAGCACCCCAAGCGCAGGCACCAACAACACCCCAAATGGCCCACCGACCCCAGATTCCTAACGGCCACCTAGGCGTACTGCAATGGTGCTGAAATTAGGAGGTGTCGGAATAGCAGGAGGGTCTCCGGGTCAGTGGTTCGAGCGACCGGCCCGGTAAAGAGGATAAAATGTAGCCGGAGAGCGTACTCTCCCCGCCCACACCTCCGGAGTGGCCTCCAGGCGGATCTCGCCCTCTCCGGGGCACAATGCTCCTCTGATCAACTAGCAGACATGAATAGGGTTCCGGCGATGTCCAGAACAGCCTGCCTGCTCTAAGTTCCAGCCGCCTCAGCGTTCGCGGACTACCTGGGGGCACGACAGGGAGCCGGGGCTGGGAACTAACTATCAGAAATGTAAGAAGCTGGAGCGGCGAGCCCGGGGGAGAAAGGAAAGTGAAACCGTTGTGCACGCTCCTCCAGTTTATTTCGCAGGAGCAGCCTCTGCCTGGATTCCACCCTTTGCCCCTCTGAGCACGGGGCCCCCTGCTGGACAGTTAAGTTGTTAAAGTAAAGCCTGGTGCTCATGGGCACGAACCATCCATCCGCCCTCCCTAGAAGCTGATCATCAACCCAGTGGGCCCCCTGGAGTGAATAAAAAGGGGGTGGGAGGTCACTTGGAGGACACACACCTGTAGAGCGGATAGGGGCAGACTTCCTACAGAGGCATCTTTGGCACCCCGGATCCGCTTGGAGTCAACAGCACACCCTCCCCCCTGTATAAGTGCACAAACGGGGCCCTGCTGCATTGTGAGGCTCCTGGGGCCTACAACGGGGAACGACTCGGTGCTTCTTCGCCGGAGTGACCCCCCAACCCCATAGGTTTGGAAATCATCAGCCCTTGTTAGCAATGCCTAAAAGCAGAAGGTAAAGGGAAGAGGTCAGACATTACCACATTCTTAACCCCACAGACTCAGGGAAACCAGGGATGCAGGCCGGGAGAGCCGAGGTCCACTCGCCCCCACAGGGGACAGGCCTCCCGAATCCGCATTCTCCAAAAGGGATCTCGAGGACATGCTGAAAGCTTTTAAGCAGGACATCACCAAGGAGATAAACCAAGAAATAAAAACCTTTAAGGACTCCCTGACCCAATGAATTGCAGACCTGAACTCTCATCTACTGGGCCTTGAAGCTTGTGTAAATGACCTCCAAAACACAACATGTGAACAGTTGCACGATTATGTAGAACTGGCTAAGAGATTGGAGGGGATTGATGGGCAGCTTGGGGACATCTGGGCGAAACAAGCCGATTTGGAAAATAGGTCAAGACGGAACATCGTCTGCCTACGAGGGGTCCCGCGCCACATATTAGATCAAGATCTGGCAGCATACGCTAGTGCTCTCTTCAAATCGCTGCTTGACCTTCTGGACTTAGAGGATCTTATCTTGAATAGGACACATTGGGTCTATTCCACAGCTCAACAGAGACGCAACCTACTGCTGGATGTCCTATCCTGTATGCACTTCTACCACCAAAAGGAGGCTATCAAGGCAGCGGCCCGGGGGTCAAAGCTGGAGACTTTTCGTGGGGCTTCCCTCACTTTATTCCTGAATCTCTCACCTTGCACCCTGTCTAATCACCAGTGCCTGCAAAAGACCACCTCATGGCTGCAGTAAAGAAAGAAATCTGCTACCGCTGGGGTTTCCCCTGGAAACTGGTCTTCGACTGCCGCAATCATCAATCCAATATCGGCTCAGAGGAGGAAGCCAAGGAATTGATGGAGGAGACAAAATGCCAACATCGTCGAGGTCAGAGAGCCGGATGACTCCCAGCTTGAGCCCACCCCCAGAGACAAGAGGAGGAAACCCAGAAGGTGGCAGGTACCTGCATCCCTACCGGCGACACAGAGGGCCGAACCGGCATCTTCACCACCCCCGGACTAAAGCCTCCGAGACCAGGAACTTCCCCCCCCTGGCAGCAATAACCCCGGAAGTGGGAGAGGAGGTCATATGATTTGGCCCTGCTGGAAACTCAACAAGAACTTGGGCTTTGTGGCCCTGCGAGGGTCATCAACCTTGGGGTTCTCATCTCCTTTGCTTTCTCCCTGTTGTCATGCAAGGCACAAAATGGGCTGAGGCAAATGTACTGTTGACATTATGTCATTGTTGGAACTGTTTTGCCAAGTTTTTAAATGCCCAATCTCATTTCTTTTTTTCTCTTTTTATGTTCAAATTCTGTGCATTCGTATTGGTATTGTAACACACTCTCTGGGAAAGGCATTCGCCAACAAGCAATACCCCCCGCTGGGGGGGAAATCGCCCATTCAAGGCATTATAGGCTTAACCGAGCGGGACCACGATGGCCACTCCTGATGTCATTTGTCTCATCCTGAATATACAGGGTCTAAAGGCTCCATTGAAACAGAAGGCACTCTTCCATTGAATGTCTACCCTTAACGCCTCTCTCTTGTTCCTTCAGGAAATCCATCTCTTGCCCTCAGAAGAATTCCGCCTCCACAGTAAATTCTATCCCACTGTGTTTTGTGCCTCTAGCGGCTTGAAGAAATGTAGAGTCACCATCCTGATACGCAAAGGTACACCCCTGAAAATGCTGAATACTCTGCGAGATGGGGAGGGAGGTACATATAAGTGATTGCGTTCTTGTATGGGCGTAAAGTGACCATGGCATCAACTTATGGACCCAACACCAAGCAGGAACCATTTTATGCATCTTTCTCAAAGACACTGAGGGGGTTCTCTGAAGGTGACATCTTCATGGGGGCGGGGGGACTTCAATGCAGTGATTAATCCTCTGGTCGATAAGTCTCTACCGCCCACGGCCCATGACATGAAAAACATCATAGCCTTCACCACACTACTATGCAATTGAGGCATGGCACTTTTTCCACCAGGACGAGCGAGATTGTATATTTTTCCTGGCAGTCCATAGGGGATTCTCCAGGCTGGATATGTTCTTCCTCTCCAACACCCTAATCCCACAAGTAGCTAATATTGATATTCTCCCAAAGGCCTTATCAGATCATGCCCCCATAATGCTCGCAATGCCCCCCCCCAACCCGGATTCCCAACAAACCTGTATGTCGCATGAATGGTTCCCTGCCACATCTTTAGGTGCAATTACATTAACCTACTCAAATCCACTGATCCCTAGGACTGATTGCTGTATCACTTATACCCAGGACGTATCTGTTTATTCCAACAAAGCATATCGTAATATCTGCTTGCTTTTCTTATGTATCCTACCTGTTAACAATTTGTACATATGTCTTACCCTGACCATACCTTGTAACTCAGTAAGCTTTGCATTGTCTAGTTGCTGCGCCCTGATACCTTCGTGTCTGGTGCGCGTTAGAAATAAATAAACAAACAAACCAACATCTCTGAAGCAATCAAGCACTAATTTTCAGAAACATGCACTGGTGATGTGGGAGTCGACACCTTGTGGGATGCCGGGAAGGTGGTTATTCGGGGGTGATCGTAGATCAATCAGCGGATTGGTGGAGGACAAGGAAGCTGCTCCAGTCTCATCTGGAGGAGGAGCTCTGAGGAAAAGAAATGGCACACAGGGAGAAGGGATCACTTCGGGGTTTGCGCATAACGCAGAAAGGCCTGGAAGTGCACCAAACGGGTTGCGCAGCACATTCCTTGTTGCTTACAAAACAATACTTCTACACTAAAGGGAATAAGGCCAACAAGCTGTTAGCGGCAAAACTAAAAGAGAGGGCTAGGCGCAATTATAAAGAGGCTGTGCGAGACATTAACGGTCAGCGTGAGACCTCATAAGAGGGTAAGCTCCGAATCATGGAAGACGTTTATTAGGGGCACTCGGCCGCACATTAGGGGGACCGGCAGACGATGTGCAACTTCATACGCAACTCCCAGCTCCCCCAACTCTCCCAGATCCAACCAGGGTCCCTAGAAGCACCCATCACCGACCAAGAGGTATTACTGGCAATTCACTCACTCCCCACGGGTAAGGCCCCAGGGCCCGACGGCTTCACTATTCACTAACAAATTATATAAAACTATATAATAATTCCTCACTTGACCAAGCTGTTTAACTCTTTCTTCATCTCCAGAGCTGTAACACACAACATGGAATCAGCCAACACGCTACTCTTGAAACCGGGAAGAACCCAGTGGAATGTGCATCTTATCGCCCAATAGTCTTGCTCAAAACTAACGCGAAACTCTTCAGCAAAATTGTGGCGCAGCAGCTCAGGGAAATTCTCCCGCTACTGATTAATAAGGATCAGACGGGCTACATACAAAATCAGTCGGCCCACGATAAAATCCGCCAAGTGACTGAATTATCCTGTACCGCACTAAAATAGAACTGTGAATATAAGCATGTGCCATACTAAAATAGAACTGCAAATATTAGCCTGCATCGCATCCAGAGACATTTTTTATGAATGTTACCTTGAGTCACATCTAGAGGACCGTGATTATTGACCTGTGCCCCACTAAGATAGAACTGTGAATATTAGGCTCTGTCGCATCCAGAGAGGACTTTGACTATTACCTTGAGTCACATCTAGATAGGACTGCGACTATTAGCCCATGCCACACTAAGACAGAACTGTGAATATTGGCCTGAGTCACATCTAGAGAGGACTGCGACTATTAGCCTATGCCACACTAAGACATAACTGTGAATATTGGCCTGAGTCACATCTAGAGAGGACTGCAACTATTAGCCTATGCCACACTAAGATAGAACTATGAATATTAGCCTGCGTCGCATCTAGGGAGGATTGTCAATATTACCAAGAGTCACACCGAGAGGACCCACAAAATGAGTGTGCGTCTCTTCAGACAACAATGCTAATAACCAACCCTACTAAAAAGCCTCATCCCTCTGCATACACCTCTCAAACTTTAACTAAACACAACCATACCTCTAAAACCACAGCAAACCGTACGCACCTCACTACACTGCAACAACTAACAAACCACACATAGCCTTACACAACAGCACACAACTGATACTGACCGGATACCACACCAAAAAGCTCAGAGAACAGTGTTAACCCAAACTAAAGCTGCCAACAGCACATCACAGCTCCCTTGTTCCTTCTCTAAACTTTATCCTACTAACGTACCCTAACCAACCTCCTTTTTTTTCAGATCCGCCAGAGCGCCAGGGGACCACTCCTGTGGTGATAGTGCGCAGTATAAATATCCTTTAACATTAACATTGATCTTACAACTGTGGCCACACAAATTCCGGGAAAGCTATCACTATACATTCGATAGCATGTCCTGGGACTATTTGGGAATGGTACTCCAGGGCTTCCGGTTTGCCCCACGCTTCACCATACTAGTGTTTGCGAATGTTCAGTTTCCAACTACCCGCGTTGGGGTTAACTCCTGGTGGTCCTCTTTGATTTCCTTGGGTTGGAGGATTAGACAGGGATGTACTCTTTTGGCCCTAGTATTCGCTTTAACTATGGAACCCCTAGCCCAAAGAGTCCTCCTCCACCTTGGCATCCAAGGCTTTAGCTATGGGGGGAATGCCACAAACTGGAATTGTCCGCAGACTGTGTGTTATGCTTTCTAAAAGGACTCCCTCAAGTCTCTCTCAGTTCTCATTGGCCTGTTCGATCAGTTTACGGTTTGCGATAAACCAAGGGACATCTATAGGCATGGGTATGACACAAACACCTACAGCACTGGAAACCCTATGGGCAAGATTCCCATTCCGATGGTCGGACACAGAGATCTCTTATTTGGGGGTACACATAACCCCCACCTACTCCGGTTTGCTGGAGGCTAATGTCGCGGAGCTATGGAGAGAAGCCAAATCACTGCTTCAAAATGTGTGATTCTCGGGAAATCTCCTGGCTAGGCCGAATTTGCGTGGTCAAGATGGCACTTCTCCCAAAACTGCTATACATTTTCAGGCGCTACCGGTGCTCATCGCGGAACAGGAGCTACTTGACATGCAGAAATTGGTGGGGAGGTTAATTTGGCAGTGCAAAACACCACGGATCACACATAAGCTTACTACATGAGGGAAACTGCTGGGCGGCCTATGCTTGCCATCGATTCCACTGTATTACCGAGCTGCTCAAGTAGTGACAATGTTGGGCAGGGCGGGGGAGAGTGAAGCTCCCAAATGGAGACAATTGCGTCTCCCTTCCCACTGGGTCATCTTCTGTTCCTCTCCAGAGAGGCGCAGCGCCAGCGAAGCACCATCACCACCCTAGTGACGCTTCAGAACTGGAACAAAGCATGCACTCAGAAGGGTTTTAAATCGGGTCTGGGCCCATTCACACTGACCACCCAAAACCCTGAGTTTACCACGGGTCTGCAAGTAAGAGTCTTCCAGCTCTGGAACTCTGGCAATCTACGGAGATTGCGATTGCGGGACCTCTACAGTGATTCGGGGCCCCTGTCCTTTATCAAACTGCCTGAATCTGAGTGGTTCCGCTACAGCCAATTGCGTCATTGGGTGACTAACGCAATGGTTCGACAGGCTGGAACCTGCCCCCCAATAGGCATAGGATTTTAAGTATTAAAACGGTAAAAAACACATAGAATATCGACATGTTATAAGCTTCTGGAAAATGCTAAACCAGAGGAAAAGTTCCCCTACATGTTGTCATGGGAAAAGGAATTGGGTCTGGACATTTCTGGAGAGTTCTGGCCGAGAATATGGACTAGAGCTCATAAAAGCTTGCGCTGCACCCTGGTGAACGAAGGTATGCTCAAGATGTACTTCCGTTGGTACTGTTTCCCGCATCGCCTGCACACAGTGCATCCCATCTACTTAGATAGATGTAAGCATGGTTGCAGGCAGATTGGTGAACTTGCTCACATGTGGTGGCACTGCCCCGTAACACAGTCATTATGGCTGGAGGTCTGCTCTAAAATCAAAGAGATCATGGGCACCCAGTTGCCCATGGATCCGCTGGTCCTACTGCTAGGTGACGCCCCCGATGATGGCTCCTTCCCATGTCGGGAGCTAGGGCTGACCTAATCTCCCAACTACTGATGGCAGCCCGAATCACCCACGTGCACTTTTGGAAGGTAGCAGAGGGACCATACATTGCCGATTGGTGGGTGAAAGTGTGGGTATGGATGGGGATGGAGAAACTGTCAGCACTAGTGGCGGATCCGATGCCTAAATTCTCACGTATATGGGGCCCTTTCCTGGAACATGTGACCGATAAAGAGCAAATGTTTTTCCAACCGTTGCTAAAGGGACAGTGAGCTAAAGACTTGGTAGAGTCTCTCCCAGGGGTTATTCACCCAAGAAAAGGTCATTGGGCTGTGTTCGTGCTAGTAGAGAGATTCCCAGACCCCCCTTTGTTTGGTTAGTCTTGAAGCAACTTATTCAGACATGAATAAAGTCTGAATTCACCGCACAAGAGCTACAGGGCGGTCAAACTTGGGCATCATGCCAAAGGCAATGTGTTACTTTTCTTTTTTTGTCTTTTTTTGTTGTTGTTTCTATCTCTCTCAGTTTCCATTCGAAGGTTTTAAAACGGCTGTGTTAAGCAAACAGTTAAATAATGGTAAAAACTGGAATTGCGATGTCGTGCTGTAACTTGGCCTTCATAATGTGTTACTTCTGCTTTGTTTGTATCAGAATTCTAATAATAAAAATACATGTTAAAAAAAAGTGTCACCAAAAGAAAAGCAGGCAATGGATGAACGTCGTACCCCGAGAACATGGCCATTATGTGGCTTTGATTTAAAGTTTCGGTCTCACCACTCACAAAGATTGATTTCAGAGTCAGGATATTATCTTCTGAGAAGATTTTGTTTGTTCCTTGCCTATTCTTCATGTCTATGACTCCTAGATCATGATTCGACCCGACGCTCAGATTAGATTGAGATTCATGTCTTCTGGGTTCCATGGAGTTGACGGTCGCTGCATTCCAGTGTGCAGCTGAGGAGGAGTCCACGCCATTCCTATGTAGTTCATGAGAATACTTTGTCTTTCGAAGACCTTTTTCCTAAAATAGTTGAGCGCGTGAGAGCGAGAAAGATGGTTTGAATAATTGATGATTGTGCACTAGTGGAACCGATACTGTATTGCCCAGAGCCCCCCTTTTTTCCTCCAATTTAGAGAAGGACAGGTCAGAAGGAAGATTAATACTGGTCATCACGTCTTCCACATTAAATACACAGAGGTTCGCACTGACTGCTGTTCTCACAGCCATCTCGTCCAGGTTTTTTGCCACTGAATTGCAACTTCCGCTTGTCCCCGTTGGAGAAGTTGTTGAAGATGGGAGCTTTGGCTTGTGGGGGTGGGGAAGGTGGGGCCACGGAGTACAAAGATGGGAGACAAGGGCAAAGTTTTGGATGGTAAGGTAGGTTTGGACCGGCGGTCGGGAATGGGCGGAGATGGATTGTCAACCAAGTCCTCCAAAGTCCTTGTTTTCATCCACCAGCTCCCCTATGTTCTCCATTTCTGAATGGACTGTTAAGGTGCTTAGATCTAGAATTCCTGTATTTTTCAGCAATGTTTTAAAAAATGTGTCCATTGGCCCCCCCTTTGCCAGACTACTCTTGGCCTTCTTTGTTGAAATCTTCTTAGAATAGCTGTTTGTGGATGGCTCTGTTGAGATCTCAACTTCTACCGTGTAAGTTGGTGCAATGTTCTCACAAATGCATTTGCCGCCATTTGTAGACAAACAATTATCACGCCAAAGGTTCATCAGAAATTGGCGCGATCCCCTTGATCTTTGTTTGCTGGCATTTTTCTTATTTTGGACTTTTTTCCTGATGGTTTAGGTCCCACCGGTGTTTGTCGAAAGTTCTGGTGGCCTTGTGTCTGCATTTGAAAGGTCTCTATCGGTCTGGTTTTTAATAGAATCTTGCCAGGTCAATACAGGACCCTCAGTTTGCGAGTATCTCTGACAAGCGATAATTCCAGGCTGTTGGAGAAGCGGTATTGGCTGCAGAGTAGACAGACCTGGGGGTCAAACAGGGAGCAGCAAAGGCTGAGGGACACCGGCAATGAATCCCTCTGTAGATGCAGGCTTGTCTGTCTTGCCATAAATAAAACCCTCCAGAAAGGCAATGTTTGCAGCCATGGCATTAAGAATAAGCGCTGGTCGCAAAATCCCTCTGCAATAATTTCATGGGTATTGGACAGTTGGAAGAGAGTAAAGTTTAAATCATGTAATGCTGATCCAAGCGTATTAGGGATCTCGTGTAGGGAGGTATGCCTGGGGGGGGGGCGGTCAAGCTGAAGCGCAGTTACCTCGATTTAGGAAGAGTCCGCACAGGGGAGGAAATTGTGGCAAGTTTGAATCACCAATTAACTGGACTTGCGAGGAAAAAGAGATGCGACGAGTGTCCGATGCGCTTTGTGAGAGGGTGTTAGGTAAGAATTAGTGCAGCCCAACTTGTGCAGGACTACACAAGACTTATCTACTTAGTATTAGACCCACCTTTTAATATAGGCCTGTACTACACAAGTTGGTAGTGTGACTGAGCAGCCAGGCCCATCTTAAGAGGGATAATGTGAGCTGTAGAGATGTACAACTAAACCAGTAGATACAGGTATCCAAGTAAACACTTACACACAAGGTTATAATAAATTATTTATTTACACACAAAGATATTTAAAGCATTTTTTAATAAGCAGCAATTAGCTGTAACATTAATTCCATGCTAGTATTCAATTAAAAAAAGTGAACAATACAGCAGGTGAGTATTTCATTCGTATTTTACACGTTCCAGCACCCAGAGCTTTCGTCATTTGAGGTCAGTATAACATTTATATAGTATCACCTTTGCAATATTGAGTTTTTCAGGAAGGAAAAGTTAGGGTTAGTTCAAAACAGACTGATGGGTTAAATGAACTGTTATTCCCCCAAAAGGGATGCAGCCAGTCACTTATCCCAGCATTAAATAGTTCGAAATGTAAAACCTGTAAGGTAACAAGCACTGCCAAAGCCAATAGGTTCAGAAGGAGGCCTTTAGGAAGCAAGTACAGCCAAAGTCAATGGACAAAGTCAAAGTTCTGGTGTTCTTCTTCTTAGAAACATTTTCTTAAATAGTCAGTGTTCAAAAGAGAAATCACAGCAACTCAAGAGGAGTCACCTTTAGAAAGCACAAGCTGTAAGGCCAATGCAGGTAAATTGTGGTCAATTTGGTCTTGGGTTAGGAAACACTCCCAAAAAAGGGTAGGAAGCACCCCAGATGGCAAAAGGATAAAATACCCCAAGCCCCACAGTACCTTGAAAATTAAGAAAGTGTTGGAACTGGTTGCCTTCAAGATGCAATGCGGTAGAGCCTTGTTCCTGGTCCTTGGTCGTGGTGACGAAAGGGAGGACGTCTGGTGGGCTCATGCGGCAGCACTCGACAGAGGGCCTCAGCAACAATGGATTTCCGTCGATTCAGCGGCTCTTTGTGGTTTTGGCGCCACACAAGTGGTCGAGCTTCCCCAGGTATTGGGCTTCCAAAGCCATGGAAAGTTGAGTTTAGGGCCCTTTAGGAAAGTGCATGCAATGGATGGGGTCACACAGAATAACTATTGACTCCAAATAACAGAACCAACTCAGGAAGATGGCTAAGTACTGTTTTATTAACAATTATCTAAAACAGAGTTTTCAACAATCAACGACGGACGTAGGCTCAGGTTCTCTCACCGATCTTTACACAAAAATACCTTTTTGTTTGGGAAGATTATGTGCAGTACCCTTTGGGTGCACTACAATAACCATGACCTCCTGGCAATAGGGACCCAACCTTTGGTAGAAGTCTGAACTACACAGGTTGGTAGTGTGGCTGAGCAGCCAGGCTCCTCTCAAGATGGATCAATGTGAGCAGTAATGTTGTGACACAGAGTTTCACAGTACAGTTATTCAAATAAACACTTACCTCAAGGTTTCTCTATAAAACAATTATTAATTTATTTCACAGTCAGTTGTATAAGCCTTCTTCAAAAGGGAGCAATATATGTAACAATTAAAATACACTTCAGAACACACTCTTAGTTTCTCGAAATTAGATGATACTCATTGGGGATGGTAGACAGACACGTCCTATGCCCACAGGTGACTTAAATAGCTAGGACACTGTGGACATTGATTTATCACTAGTACATTTAGAGCAATACTGAGTTTGGTGTAAACGATAACAAAGGTTAAGAAATCATTCACAAACTGGTAAGTACTTTAAAATAAAACTTCCAAAGCAGAGTAAATTAACCCTTTCGTGGGGGAAAGGCCAAAGCACAAAGTCAGAGGTAAAGAGGAGTCTCTCAGAGAGCCAGGACAGTCAATGTTAATTGCACAATCTCTAAGGGAGCTGAAGATCTTCTTTGCAGGTAGGTAAAAAGTCTTGCAACGTTTTTCACAATGTTTATAGAAAATAGACCACTTGAAGGGCCACAAGCTGGGAGGCTTGCGAGGGGCAAAGCTTTAGCAAATGTGCAAGGTAACCAAGACAGGTCTCAACTGAGAGCAAGTAAAGCTACAAAACAAGAGGTAGGTTCCAGCTGGCTTCTGTTCCTGTGCAGCTCTGCAGATCCTGTTGTTCCTGAGCCTCAGTTGTGGGGACAAGAGGGACGACGTCTGGGGACGCCTGCTCTGCAATGGGAAAGTCAGTAGCAGCAATGGGCAAACTTCAATTCAGCGGTTCTTCAGTGTTTCAGCTCCTCGTGTCTGACAGCAAATAGCAACACAGCGGTTCTCGGATACCACTTCAGACTTTCCTTGCTTCGGGCGTCCAGCACTCTGTTGAGGTGGCTCAGGCTTGGTCAGTCCTGCATCGGGGAAGTCCAGAGGATCTTCCTAGTGCTCTGGTCGGACTTAAAAGCAACGCACATGATGTGGTGTTCCTCTCCCTGGCTCTTCGGTTCCAACAGCAGTAGCAGTGAAAATGCAACCAGCTTTGAGAGGTATCAAGCTCAGCAGTAATGGGTTGTACGTCAGCAATATCTATGTCCACCTCCCCTTCCCCCTCACCTGTCTCTTCCAAAGAGATTTCACGCCGATGTGACTTTTTCTTGATGTTCTTCTTCTTTGTGAAGAGAAACTGTCTTCCGCGGTAAGAAGCCACCCTGATTCCCTGTCAAACAGGGAAGCCGGGGAGCCCTCTCGCGCAGAGACCAAACGAAGAGGAAAAAAAGCAACTGCTTAAAAAAAACATCTTCGAATGGGTTTTTGCAGAGGAACGATGGGTAAGCTGGAATAGTTCCGGATTTGATGGTAAGTGGCTTGGATAGTATGGCAAGGTAGTCCTGGATGGTCTGAACCCAGAGGCGAAGTGGTTGAAGTCAGTTCTCAGAGGATCAGGATGTATAGGATACTGCAGCAGCAGGAAGCTCTCCGGCCAGTAGAACGTTGAGGACGTGGCGATGAGGAAGGCACAAAGTAGGAGCACTGGGCAGTGCGACCTGAGGGGTGGGTACGCTGAATGGAGGAAAAACTAACCAAGAGAGAAGAAAAGCGGAAAGGAACGAGGGGAGGCAGCACGGAACAGGAGTCAGAAGGTAAGGAAAGAACAGCACAAAATGTAGAGAAAGGTAAGAACAAGAGCGAACGGGAAAGGAAGGGCAGGAAGAGGCGAGTAGCGAAATACTCAGGGACCAGAGGAGAGAAGAGAGAGCAAAAAAAGGGGACAGGAGAAACACGGGTAGCAATGCAGTGAGCACAAAACGGAGCGGAGTACAGCAACAGAGCAGAAAGCAACAGTTGCAACGCGCCGAATCGGAAATGAAGGAGGGACCAAATACGGAAACAAAACAGACTGGACAAAAGACTAGACCGCAAACCAGAAAGGAAGGAACTCGAAATGGAACAATCTAATGGCGCTGCCAGCGCCGCCAAGCGTTCAAAAGACGCAAGCAGGACCTGCGAGCCGGCAGCGTGACAAGAGGATGTCCAGATGGGCTTAATTTGAAGTTGATTGGTCCGATCAACTAAAAGGGTGAAGTCGTCCTTGAAGGGCTTCTGTAGTCAAGGCAAATTCGGAGCTTCAGCACAGCAGCAGGGCTTCACCAGGCAAACCAACGGTCCTGGAGTTGCAGCAGGCGTCTCTTCCAAGTTCTTCTTCGGATTCATTCATCCAGTGGTCGGCTCTGCCTTCCAAGCCAAAAAGCCTCGCCTTTTATGCAGGTTTCTCCGATTCATTCCAGCCTAGCTTTCACTCACACAGCATGGTGGCGGCTGTCCTTGGCGGACAGCCAGCCGGCCAATCACCTTTGGGTGCATTCCTGTAACCAAGGGGATTAAGCACAGGGAGTTTTGGGCACCTCCCTCACTTCCTGCCCCTGCCAGACATACTGGAGCCACAGGTGGGCTTCACTTGTGAATCCCGCCAAAGACAAAACGAACAAAGGGACCAAACCTGGTTTTGCGCGCATAGTAAATCTCAAGAAGGACCTTCCTGATAAGAAATGGCGAAAAAAGAATACCGGGCCATATTGAGGAAATGGGGACCCATGGGTGCTTTACCATGGCTGCAAACGCAGCCCGCGGTAAAAACACACATTGGTAGTAAAAAGTAAACCACTGCCACCAGCGATTAATTGTAGAAAGGGTACCATAAAAATGTTACACGACAAGCTAGCCAAAGGGGATACAAAGTAACCCCTCCAGCACCCTATTCTAAGTGCATGCTGGGTCTAGAAAGTTACAAAATGTAAGTAAAGTGCATTTCACTTCACTGCTCTTGGAAACAATAGTTTCACCAAGAGAAGGTATTTAAACCTTTGGGAAATTAAGAGACTTCCCTGTATCACTGCACTGAAGGTGCTGTATGACACAATGTAAAGATGATGCCTATGGAGTCAAAAGAAACAGAGAATAAATCACATTAAAATTACATGAGAGATCAAAAGTCCTAAAGGCCAGCAAAAAGAGCTGGGGGTCTCTAAGGTAGAAGGGAATTAACACATTTTTGAGAATTCTACCTAACAGTTACCAAAAAAAGATATGCTTCAATATAAACAACAACAACAAAAATCGCACACAGAATATCTTTAAAGTCAAATGAGTACTTTGGGTTAAAAATAGCAGGACAGAGTCTATGCTAAAGACAGTAAAGGGCCACAGACACCCTACCCACTGCAAAGCTAAATGTACGCCCACTCGGGTAAGACAAGGTAATGATGCATCTGACAATAAAAATAAATGAGTTTTAAAAATAATCTTTTATTTGATCAAAGTCATATATAACGCGCCTGTGCACAAGTGTTTCTAGGCGCAACAAGACAAGGCAGGGAAGACCGAGGGAGGACAGACATAATGATCTTACTAGGCCTTGTGTCATTCAGATCATGCAAGCACGGCAACGCCAAGTGCAGGGGGGAAAGGAGAAGGGGGAAGTGTCAGGGAGAGGGAGGAGGAAGTGCAATCAGAGCAGCATTGCTCTGGGTAGGTGCAGCCAGGGCAACGCGGCTCTGGTTAAGTGCATGAGACAGGGGACTGTAGAGATTACAGTTACAGTCCCTAAGGGCACAGTCAGCAGGGGAGACTGATCATGGAGGAACTGGATACCCAGTGAGACTCTGAGGGTAGCCAGGCAACCAGTCGGCGCTGCAGACAGGTGGTCAGCAGGGGAGGGAGGGAGAGAAAGCAGAGGAGAAAAGGAAGGTCTTGACCTGCTTCCAGGTGGTCCGGATCAAGTTTGAGAAGGGCAGGGAGGCCATTCCAGAGAACCTTCTGACTCTAAGAGAGTTGGAGGTAGCTGAGCGAAGGGCTCGCGAAGGAAGATATTTTGGAAGAGAGAGTTGGATGTAGTGCAGGCCCCGGCCCGAAAAAGCCTTGTGGCAGATGCAGAGCGTCTTGAACTGGATCCTTGCAGCCACCAGGAGCCAGTGAAGAGATTTCAGGGCTGAAGTGCTACAGTCCCTGGGCTTGAGGTCAAGGATAAGTCTTGCAGTCCTGTTCTGGATTAGTTGAAGAGGCCGGAGAGGAAGACAGGTTGAGAAAGAGGCTGTTGCACTAGTACAGCCTAGAGAGAACCAGGGCTCTATAGACAGTGAGCTTCTGGTGCAACTGGTAGTGGGCCTATTTAGTATATTAAGTGGTAAGGAATTGCATCAAACACCTACAGGAACTAGAGGAGTATCTACAACAAAGAAGGACATTCATAAAGCAAACCAGGTCAGGGATGGGAAAACACAAAGGGGGGTTTTCTCCAGGTGTCCAACACTTCTGTATGAATGCCCAAATCATCAAGATATGCGACATAGGGTCATGGACCTGACCATATCAAGAAGGGTTGGGGGATCCCCCTTAACCTGAGGCAGGAGGTGTACTATGGGGTTACCTAGAGACAGTCAGGGTGAGGGAGGTGGGAGGGCCCTGTTTTTGTCCCTTTTACCTGTGCTTGTATGGAAATGTAAAGTACTGCCAACTCTTACTCCATACCAGTTGCGCACCATGCTAGCTAGTATTCTGCCTTTCCAAAAGATTCCAAAGGACCAGGACACCTAGCGGTGGACACCCAAAGTAGCTACGCATCGAAGAGAAAAGAGGCAGCAACAAAGTGGATAAAGAACGCTGCACTCATCCTGCTGGCAACAAAGACGCTGAGCGCGAACGCTCAACAAACTCAGGAATTGAATGTTGGAGGTTGGAGCGCCTGCTTCCGTCCGTGATACATGTGGATCACATCTGGTTTTGTGAAAGGTAGGAAGACCTCCAGTAACATTAGGAAGATTTTGAGTGTTGTATCGAAAGCGAGTGGTCAGGAGGGGGATAGCGCTGTTTTGTCATTGGATGCGGAGAAAGCGTTTGAGAGTGAATTGGGACTTCCTCTACACTGTGTTGGGCAAGATGGGATTTGGTATGAGGTTTCATGGATCAGGTTGCTATATAGTGAGCCGACTGCGGAGATGGTCACCAATGGTATGAGGTTGGGGAGGATTAAAATGGAGCGAGGTACGAGGCAGGGGTCCCCTCTGTCACCTCTTCTGTTTGTGTTGGCTTTGGAACCACTGGCCGAGTTTATCAGGAGGGCTGAGGATGTGGTTGGTCATTCATGCTGGGGGATAGCGCAGAAGATTTGGCTGTTTGCGGATGACATGCTCTTAGTCCTTAGTGACCTTAAGAAATCTATACCGGCGTTGATGGATGTTATGGAGGAGTTTCATCATTGTTCTGGAAATAAAATTAATAGGATGAAATCAGATTATGCCTTTGACGCATTCTGTTGATAGGAGGTTTGTGGTGGACTTGGGCTTCAGGTGGTGCCCGGATAAATTGCTGTATTTGGGGGGTTTGGCTTACTCAGGAGATAAGGGACATGGTTAAGGAAAATGCGCGGGTCATGTGTAGTGATTGGAGGACGGACCTTGAGAGATGGTGTCTTATGAATCTTTCTTTGTGGGGTAAGGTGAATGCCTTAAAGATGATATCTACCCCGAGAATTACTTATGTTTTGAGCATGATCCCTTTGATGTTCCCCGAGACTTTTTGAAGAGAGTTGGACAGGATGCTGCAGGAGTTCTTGTGGGATAGGAAGCTCCCGAGGTTGAAATTGTGGATGGTACAAATTGCCATTGCATAGGGGCGGTCTTGGGGTGCCGAATTTCAGGGCATATCACCTGGCTTTCTTTTCAGAATTTTTGGTTCCATTTGTGGAGGACGTGCAGGATGTTTGGGTAGAGGCTGAAACCAGTTTCCATGGGCCTCTTACTTCAAGAGCTGTGTTGACTTCGGTCTCCAGACAGAGTTGCGGACATGATTTGTTGATGGATGACGTGAGGAGCGCCTGGAAGGGCTTGGGTCGTTATTTGAAGGTGGACGCTTTGAGGGAGCCCGGTGCCTCGGTGTGGCTAAATCCTGCTATCAAAATAGATGGCAAGGTGGTCTTTTGGGCAGATTGGTTTTTGGGTGGGGTGAGGTGGGTTGCTGATCTGTTTACAAATGGTCGTTGGATGAATGCATGGGAATTGCAGCAACAATATGGTATTGAAAACTTTAGACCCTCTGATTTTGTGAAGCTTAAACGTGCGATTGGAGTTGTGGATTTGGAGAGGAAAATTGCATTGGATCAGTTTGCAAGGAATTTGGTGGGTTCGGGTGGGGTCTGGCCAGTCGCCTGTATAAAGCGTTTGTGTCGTGTTATCAGGGGAATGATTCTTTGAGAGAGGAATGGGGCAGGAGAATCGGAATGGATATCACAGAGGGCTTATGGCAAAACATGTGTGAGAATGTGAAGTTGTGCTCGCTGGGACTCACGGAAAGATCGAGACGGATTAAAATTCGTAATCAAATTTATTGGACGCCTGAGAGAATGTGCAAAAGAGGGATGTTGGAGAGTGCAGATTGTTGGAGGTGTTCGAGTGAGATCGGTACGCTGGAACATCTGCTATGGGATTGTAGGCAGGTGAGACTGTTTTGGGGTGAGATTGGACATGTGTGTGATGAAGTGATTGTTGGTCTCCCAGTCTTGGATTTTAGGGTGATCATATTGGGGAATGAGTCTTTGGATGAGCTCACTCAAAGTGAGAAGAAGTGGTTGTTCAGAGGGGCGATGACTGGTAAAAGAATTATCTTGAGGAACTGGAAGAATGCTTTGACATTGAATGTTGAGACGTGGTTGTCTGAGATGCATGAATTGGCAAATATGGAGAGAGTGATGTATAAGAGACTTGGTAAATTGGCTTTGTTAGGAAAATATGGGGTAGATTTTAGCAGTTGTTTTAACTTGGCATTATAGTTGTTTGGTGGGGGGGTAATTGAGAGATGTATTTGAGATGTTGGGGATTTAGGGTATTGTATATCTCACTGTGTACGTAGTACTGTGTAAAATGCTGTGCTTTTCTTGTATTATTTTCTATGCGTAATTTGATATGCGCTGATTGTATTGAGATTTATTATGAATGTTGTGTAAATAAAGTTTACCAAAAAAAAGAATTGACTGTTTTTGTGAACGGCGGACTCGCCGGTGAAAAGGGGCGGGTCCTAAATCCAGTTATATATGTTTTCGCAATTGTACCCCAGCCCCTGTGGGAGAGTAAAGGAGGGAGGAGATTGTGGAGATGGTGTAGTGGTGGTAGAGAATAGGGGGAGGAGAGCGTACTAGTGAGCAAACGGAGAAAGGGGACGAGATGTAGCAGTTAGTAGA
Organism: Ambystoma mexicanum; assembly: GCF_040938575.1. Classification (NCBI taxonomy): domain Eukaryota; kingdom Metazoa; phylum Chordata; class Amphibia; order Caudata; family Ambystomatidae; genus Ambystoma; species Ambystoma mexicanum. The sequence goes on from NC_090932.1 coordinate 1,681,780,642, forward strand.
AAGAGGAGAGTGGAGTAGGGAGTAGAGGGAGCAGAGTGCAGTAGTGTCTAATGGAGTGTGGAGGGGGAAGGTATTAGTAGATAGTGGGCAAGAGACAGTAATATCGGTGTCGGAGGGCGGAGGTGTGGAGAGGGAAAGAGCGAGAGAGAGCGAGAGGAACATCAGGAGAAGAAGTGTGAGGGAGAGAGGGGAGAGACAGTGGAAGGAGAAGCAGGGAGGTGAGTAGGAGGAAGGCAAATATGAGGAGCCAGGAATTAGATACGGACACAGCAACTTTATGTTTTGGGATAAAGAATTTTAGTAAATCAGAAAGGAGTTGGAAAAATGCTTCACTATCACTAGTCTAAGAGGTATTTTCCTACCTAAACCAAAACTAAGGAACATGTTACTTACCTGTGACTATTGTTCTCCAGCATGGGTCTGGCATGGATTCACATGCTTGTGAATATTCCCAGTCATCAGGCCGGGAATCCTCAGTAAAAGAAAAAGCAGTTTCACTTTCACACTCTATTTGTCCTCTAAACCAATCCCTGAGCTCTGGGTCATACTGCCCCCAGCCAATGACTGCCCTCTACCTAAGCCCCTCCTCTGGCAGTCATCTTCAGATTTGGTAAGCACGTAAAGTGGCAGCATGACCAAGAAGAGCTGCAGGGGGAACAGCAGGAGGGTTTGCATGTGAATCCATGCCAGACCCATGCTGGAGAACAATAGTTGCAGGTAAGTAACTTGTTCCTTCTTCAGCATGGGGTCTGGCATGGCTTCACATGCCCATGAATAAAGAATACATAGTAGTACAATATTATACAACCACGGAAGGTGGCAAGGCTCAACAGAGCAATTACTCTTACCCCCGGAACAGGCACCCCTTCAAGCGAATAGGTTGCGTAGCACTGCTTGGCTGACCCCTGGATTCCTCCCTGGAATCCCTGTCAACGCAGTAGAATCTCGTGAAGGTGTGCTTAGACCTCCACGTAGCAGCCCTGCAGATGTCCAGCAGGGGCACACGAGACAGGAACGCCGTCGTTGCAGCGATCGCTCTGGTGGAATGGGCTCTTGGGCGGCCGGGCAGCGGTCAGTTTGCCAACCGATGACAGTGTGTTATAAAGCCAGAGAGCTACCTGGAGATGGAAGCCTTGGACAAGGCCTTCCCATGGTTCCCAGGACCGTAACTGACATTTCACGACTCAAGGGTGCTGCTGCAGACACACCCCTCCTGCGATGTACGGGTACACATGTATCCCTTCCTAGACGCAGATGGACTTCCACTGGTGTCAAGCACTTCGTAAACACCCTGGGCGCCGACTTCAGTCCTTGAATTGATGCACTTTGAAGCGCAGGCATTTCAATGCTCTTCTCGAATGGGGACGTGGAAGTATGCGTGCGTCCTCCATATCCAGCGACTTCAGGAAGTCTCCTTCTTACAGTTAGCCAACCACTTGCTGCAACGTGACCATCCTGAATATCTGGGACTTGAGGTATTTGTTGAGGCACAGCAGGTCTAGAATGGGCCTCCAGCCCCCGGTTTTCTTCTTTACCAAGAAGTATCTGGAGTAAACTTTGGAATCGGCTCTATCGCCGCTTTTCTTATCATGGCCCATACCTCCTGCAGGAGCTGAGGGATGTGCTGCTCTTGCCGGGCCACCAGAGGTATCCGCGGACACCTTGCTGGAACTCTATGAGTGTTTCTGTGGGCGAGAGCATCCAGCACCCAACGGTCGGTGGAAATATTCTTCCACTCGCTAACAAAGCCCACCAGCTGGCCTCCCACCGGGGTGCATGGGTGGGGCCCTGACGTCCTGGCCAGATCAACCTTGCTTCAGGGCCTGCGTGCCACCTTGGGAGAGACGTCGGCCACCGGCACTGAAAGGCCTCTGTAGGCCGGCTGGGTCGGATCGGAAGGGCTGGCGGTACGAAGAGGACCCCCACACCAAAACCTTTTGAAGATCTGCCGGACTTCCCACCGGGGGCACGGCACGAAAGGAAGGCCGGTGATGTTGAAAAGTGCCTTGTGAACTGGCAGTCTCCGTGTCCGTCTTAATGGCCTGCAATGATTCACTGACGGCCTTCCCAAAGAGGTCGTCCCTGTCGAAGGGCATGTCTGGTACCCTCGTCTGGACCTCCTGACGGAAGTTGGTGACTTTCAGCCAGCCACTGGTCCCCATCTACCGGAACCCCGTGTCCATGACATCCAGGGCCACACTGAGGGCATGGTCTGACGCCACCTCCCCCTCCTGGAGGATGGAAAGCGCATCAAGCAGCTTGTCATCAGGTAGAATCTCCAGCAGCGGGGCCATCTTATACCACAAATCCCTGTCATATCTGGCCAGGATTGCAAGTGCGTTAGCTGCCTTGACTGTTGATGCTGCTGAGTAGATCACCTTTCTCCCCATGGCATCTAACTTCTTCCCTTCGTTATCCAGTGGAACGGAGGATGAAGACGAGGGGTTAAAAAACTGCCGCTGAGACCATTGAGTCAGAGGAAGGCTGCAAACCTTCCTGGAGGTGTCAGACATGGAGGACTCTAAAACAGAAGTGGAATCAGGGGACAACTTTTTCATGTCAAGCTCATGCTGCATCTCTTGTTCCCTGAGTTACAGTTCCTTTATAATTTCTTTGCCTCACCTCGGACTGAATCTCCAGTTTCCTAAATTCAAGCTGCATTCTCATTTTCTCTATTTCTAGAACCAGCGCAGCCGACATGTCAGTCATAGGTAGGGGATGGTCATAGCATTGGGAGGTGGTTTAATGATCACATTTTCATCCACATCATCAACTACCTCACTTTCTGAAAGAGGAGGGCTAAGGGTTACACTTTCACCATCATTATTTTCCAGATCAAATCTCCGAGTAGGGGTAACAGGCCTACTCAGACACTTGGAAATACAACAAACCTTGGTTTAACTCTGAATTTCTTTTTTTTCCCTTTAGTACTAAGACATTTTTCTTTACATAATTCATTCAGTTTTTCAATAGTAAGGGGTACAAGAGCTTCTGCCTTATGTTTTTTTAATTGTGGACATGGTTTTGTAATTTCACAGTACAGCGGCCTCGAGGATGGATTCTTTGAATACAATACAACTAGGAATCAATGTAATCCAACCCACACAAATCCCACGAGCTGTAACACCACTGTTAGGGGAGTTACCCACAGTCCACTGTGAAGTAGACTTTACAAAACTATCCCAAAGGTTAGTAGATCCCCAACATTTAGTATCATTCTGTACTACTCGTGGAACCTTGGTACAGTGGCAGAGTGGTCAGGCTTATCATGAGAGGAAGATGCGAGCTGTAGGCAAGTACACTGAACCTAGTTAGTAATGCACATCAAAGAAACACTTAATAAATGTATATACAAATATATATTTATGAGGATTCTAAGATGGCGGCCGCGGGTAGGAGACGTGACCGGATGTCTCTCCCGCCGGGCCGCAACTATAAAGAACCAAATTAAGCATTGGAAACCAGGGCATCGGAATATACTCTTCCAGGTAATATCACACTGGGGGTACTACTCGAAAATCTAGCACGTCATGCACAAAGCGATGTAACAGTGAAACACGATATGGCGGGGGCACTCAACGGCCATCGGATACCGGCGCAAATACGACGCGGACGCAATGTACTCAGAAGAAACAGAGAGGTGGCCCGCAGTTAATGCACCGGAGACAGTAGTGAGGCGAACATAGAGAGCACAGCGGACTGAGGGAGGATCGAAAAGCACAAGCCTGCAACACGGAGGAGGAACCGGCCCGAATCCTGGAGGACAGGCATAAGACGGCGGCCCGATAGATCAGTGACCAGGAGGCGTATGACTTCACCCCGCTCAAGTAGGTGGAGTTTTGGGGGCAGCAGCCGTTCGGAGGACTCCCAGAAGAACCATCTATCTCTGCGTTCGGGAGCACCAGAGGTCATAACGTCCCTCGAAGGGGAAGCAGAGCTAGGCAGAAGGAAGAGAGCGCCCTCCCCCGCCCCCCGGCAATAGACAACATGGCGCAGGGACACGGCAGTCCTGGACACCCAGGCAGGGGGTGAGCCACAAAGCGGCCCGAGTTGGAACACAAGGAACAAAAGCAGGTACCAGGACAGACCACCAGGAAGCCGGACACAGTCATCCCCCACCACCCGGGTAATTAGAGGAGGCCCCGACAGTCACGCACCAGAGACCGGGCGAAGGACCAGGTGGGTAGCGTATGAAGAAGCGGTAACACAATGGAAGAGGGGGCAGGGGGAGAAGAAAAAGGAACAGACGCACCACAGATTCAATTTGGTGCGCAGTAGATGCCATTAGCAGGCAATCTCACCCCACCTCCCCTCCCACGACTAGAGCCTGCCTGGACTGAAATAAAAATAAATATAAGATCAAACAACACAATCCAGCCCACAAGACGGCAGGAAGCCTCGGGCCGGGGAGAGAGGGCAGCACAGCAGAGAAAGCACTGGTGCGGACGGGACTCGCCCAGGAAGCCCTCAAAACAGCCAGTCCAGCATAGGCGGATTGGGGCTCTTGCCCCCCCAACGTACAGAAAAGTAGGAAGACACAAAAGGGGAGGAGGTCCCCCAGACCACGAGCTCAAGGCCCTCACTCCAGATTCAGGGGAGAGAGACGAAAATCAGCCAAGAGGAGGTGACAAGTGGGGGTAGGAGGAGGGGTAGGAGGAGGGCCAAGGGAGGCCGGCCAGAGAGTGAGGGGAAAGGATGGTGAAGGTGTGTCGATGAGGAGGATCTCCGTCTTGCTGGCATTCAGATTGAGATCATTGGCGGGACACCAATCTTGAATGGCAGTTAGGCAATCAGAGATGAGAGAGGGAGAGGAGGTGGCCGAGGGCAGCCTGAAAATGAGTTGAGGGTCATCAGCGTAGCACTGGAAATTTTAGCAGAAAATGGCAATGCAGTGGGCGAGTTTTTCCAGGTATACGTTGAAAAGCCAGGCCGAGAGGTTAGACCCCTGGGGAACAATACAGGTAGAGAGGAAGATAGATGATAGGAAGGACCCAAGTTAGACCTGGGAGGGTCAATCAGAGAAGAAAGAGGTCAACAAGGCCAGAGCCTGATCAGTGATACCCAGGTTATCACGGGAGACGATTGAGCACGATGGTATGGTTGACCGTGTCGAAGGCAGAAGAGAGATCGAGAAGGAAAAGGACAGAGGGAATTTTAGAGTCAAGGTTGGAGAGCAGATCTTCACAGATGTTCAGGAGAGCAGTTTCCGTGCTTCTGGCAGCTCTGAAGCTAGACTGGTGGTCATGGAGACAACCAACACAATTGGAAAGAAGGTTAAGCTGAGGGATGACCAACCTTTCCAGGGGTTTGCCCAGAAAGGGAGTAATGGAAAATGGCCCATAGTTAGACAAACAAGATGGATCAGCTGTGGGTTTCTTGAGAAGAGGATGAACAAGGGAGTGCTACATAGGGGAGGGGAAGGATCCTTAAGCAAAGGAGTGGTTGCAAAAATCAGCAAGGGCCGGAGCGAGGGTGTCAATGTGGTCCTTGATGGTTTTAGAGGAACAGGGATGGACCTGTTTTGATGAGGCTTTCATAGATCGGACTTGTCTAGCGACCTCATCAGGGGAGAAAAGAGGAAAGGACGAGAAGGAGGATGGGGGGGGTGGTGGCTGAAGGTGGGTCAACAGGCACAGACGGAGAGGGGAGAGGAGGTGGAGAGGGTGGCCAGGATGTCCTTGGTATTTGAGATAAAGTGAGAGGCAAGGGCATTACAAAGAGCCTGGGAGACTGCAGCAGGGTTGTCCAGCTCCTTGCAGATTTTAAAGAGTTTGGCCGAGTTGTTGGATGCCGCAGAGACACAAGCTTGAATGTGGACTCTCTTCTTGGTGAAGCAGAGTCGGTATTGCCTTTGGAGCAGGTGACAGGTCAGGAGAAAAAGTAATGCGTGTCAAAGATTTGGTGAGTTTGTCTGATGCTAAAACTGATATTCTTGATTGGCTGGGTACATTTCAGTTTAGAAGTAAAGTGCAAAGTTAATGTGAAAGTGAGTCTATTCCACGGGTAATCTCTAGGTTCCCCCAGAAAGGCTGTGATGGGGTTGAATGATATTGATAGACAAGATTACCAGTTGGCAAAAACTGCTCCTATAGCCAGGTTTGGGAAGATCCCTTCCCAATACCTAAAAAGGTTTAGGGACCACAAAAAGAGAGATGGTAACTTGTGGGTCACTTGGGTGTGTGATAGCCTGATGGGTGGTGTTAGGGAGAGTTATAATTTTTATACTTCATCCCCTCTCCTAGAAAGACCCCCCCAAGCACCTTTTCTGGACTTCTGGACCTTTTTCTTACAATCACGAATGAGTGGAGTCTTTATCCACTCTTTCATCCTTGTGGGCTCTGTGCTTTGGAACTCTATTCTTTATAATTATCTATTCTTTTTTCTATATCCTCAAGTAACTACAGTTCTTAAGAGATAGTTAATATCTCTCCCGAAACACTATAGTCCAAGAGATGGCACACACCACCTTCAGTGAAGGGCCAAAGGGTTATCTAGTATCTCCCCCTTCTCTATGCTCCTGTGACTTTTTACTCACATAGACAATCTCCTAGCTATGGCTGGTGGCAGTGGTCGTGTTCTACCAACTATTGTGTCGTTTTTTATACCACAGGCTGAGTCCATAGCCTCGGTAGTGCACAATAGGGGAACCCAAGTACCAACTAGGGGCCTCCTTTCTTTTTACACCATTACTAGTGTGGTTGTTCATTGTTGGCCCTTCTTCTACCGTCCTGGGAGGGGGAGGTCAGTGTGTGTGTTTTGTCTTTAGAAGGAACGCTTGGGTGTCCCCGCCAAGGCTCCAGAGTGTCTGGGCAGGCAGCAAGTGGGGGAGGAGTTTTACACCCCCCATTTCCTTTGCCAGAGTGCCTGAATAGGACCAGCTCCTACAGGGGTTCTGGCTGTCCTGATTGGACAGCCCAACACCCCTTTCTGTAAAATGCTGACAGATTTCAGAGGAGTGTGTGCTGGAACTGTATAAAAGGTGAGGCTTCTGGAGTGAAAAGCAAGTCGACCACTGGAAACTGAAGTAGCCGAAGAAGAAAACAAACAGAGATGCCTTCAGACCCTTTGCAATACTGTGAAGCGACCACTGCTGTCCTGACCCTGTTTTTTTGTGCGACAGAGGAGCTCCAAAGAGGATGACGCCTTCCCTTTGGCAACAACCAGTCCCAAGACTAACTTTGGATTGAACCTTCTCTCGAGGTTCTAGGAGTTTCCAAAGCTACAGAACCCCAATACCAGGAGACATGCTGCCCATTTCTAGTGCATTGTCGTGGAAAGGCTGAATCCATCCAAACCTTTGCTGAACCCGTATGGACACTCCAGAGATCCGAAACTACTCGGCCAGACCCTTTCATCTATGGGATTGCAGGAAGCGAAGAGGACTGACCGGGCAATCCGTGCCCTTTGTTGGTGCTGCAGAAAACTGCAGAGTGAACCAAGAAGTTTCTGAAATTCATGCCCCAGATCCTCCCTCGAAACTGCTGCTGATAAGAGCGCGTCCTTGTCCTTCCTTCAGTCATCAGACCAAGGAATTCAGGGGTTTGGTCCATAGCTGCAACATCATGAGCATTCAGCACAAACATGTTCTTCTAACCTAAGGTACGGTGGGGAAAAAGATATTGCTTACCCGATTCCAAGAAGTCGTTGCAGAGCGTTGGAATACACACAGAGATGTCCAGGGCAACCCCCTCTCACATCCGACTCAAGCCGCTGCTTGTGTCCCTTCATCAAGTCCTTTTTTGGGTCTCTCTTGTCAGTTGTTAATTTGTTGCTTTGATAGCACTAGAGACTGGAAGAACTCTGCAGGAACTCTTTGTATTTCTTTGCTCGTCAAGACTTTGAGCCCCCTCCGAACTTCCTTTAGCTAGGGTTGCGTTTTGAGACTTTAAGGACTTACTAGGCGAAGAAACGCTCTCTAGATCCTCAAACCAAGCTCATGTTACGCTAAATAACCATTTTCCTCCCTTTAAGTGACTTTAGTATATGTGTTTGCAGAGTAAATGCATTACCGTATAAACCGTTGAAAACCGGACGACTACGCAATAACCGATACTACGATAGCATGGTCTTTTCCCTTTCTAGCGTTGCTACAAATTTAACCGCGAACAAACACAAAAGTGAAAGTGCCCGTTGAATTGTATTCTCAAGTGTTACAAAGTGTTCTAGTGTAAACGTCTAAAGTATTTAAAGTGATTCTGGTTTAAATATAAGAAATATATACTTTTATATAAATTATAAGTGCTTCTTTGTTGTGCCTGTCTAGCTAAGATTCATAGTACTTACCGACAGCTCACATCTTCCTCTTAAGATAAGCCTAATTGCTCTGCCACACTACTAAGGTACTGAGCTAATACAGACTGATACTAAGAGTTGGAGATCTACAAACCACTGGGAAACCTACTAAAGACTTACTACTAGCAGTACTTTAGGTAAACTCCCGTAACAGGTGGATTAAAGGCTACAAGGTGAGCACCTGTGATGGTAGGAGATATCTCTTCACGCTAGAAAGTATTTGGTATGTCTGTTGCCCTTGCTGACTCTAAGGAACTGGACCCCAAGAAGCTAGCAATAGCTGCTGACTTGTCGGTGGCCAACAGGGCTTCTCGCAAGGATGCTTGGGCTCCTCATAAGAGAGGGGATGGGAAAAAGCATAAAAAAGGAGGGCCACAAACATAACAAGGGTAAATCTCCCTCTAAACAACCTTGTAGGGCTAGTGAAACCTCTGGGCGCACACCAGAGAGAGGATATCAGAAACCCCCAATCCATCATGCCGGTCTGATAGCATAGCGAGTAGAGCCAAACTCAGCCTTTCATCCTTCCGAGGTCGATAAATGAGCACCACACACCGTGGGTAATAACAAGCAGCGCTCAGATGCCCATGGATGTGTAGCGCTACATAAATGCTGAAGAATTATTATTATTATTAAAAGACATTTGGGAAATGTGTGGTTTGTGGGTCTGACAACCATGTGAAAGGAGATCCCAGATGTAAGGGTAAACCTTCAGGATCACCTCTGTCAGTTTAGCATTCACACATTTTGACAGGGGCTAGATTTCACCATCAAGCTGAAGAACCCATTGGTGCTCAGGCTAGTTTCTTTAGTATCTCTGTGACTGTGGGAACAACAGAACATGAAGGTCTATAATTCCATTCCTGATAATACTAAAGAGTATTATAAAGACAGTGTACTTGTAAATGGTCAGGACACCCCTGTCATTAGAGACACTGGGGCTAGTATAACTGTGGTAGATTAAAATTTCTTTGAAGATGAGGAAGTTGCCAGGGCTCCCAAAAGGCTTACAAAGTTAGCAGGAGGTCCAGTCCAAATGTGTCCCATACTGCCAGCTATCACTAAGTGTAATGGCATGACTGTTAAAATCTCTGAGAGTGTCCAGTCTGAGGTGCCATCAAGTAGGGCTCTTGGGCAATGACGTGAAGGCCCCGAGTGCACCTTACAGCACCCCAAAGGCCCCCTCTAAGAAGTGAAGGCAGATGACAAGGAAAGGCAGGTAGGCAACCTGAAGAGACCTTCCAACTGAGACCAAAGCGAAAGCCAGATCCTCCAAATGAAAGAAGGTCCCCAAGCCCAAACTTTCCCCAAGGAAGAAAGTTGCTGTATTAGAGAAACAAGAGGTCACACCTGTGACCCCACCACCAGTTGAGGCTGTGTTGGTGCCAGAAGAATCCCCAGAAGAACAATCTGATGAGTCGGAGGTGGAGGAGATTCAACCCTGTCTGGATTATCTAGATACAAGAGACCACCCTGAGCTGCAGGTTTTCCTTGCAGAAGGTGGACCCTCAAGGACAGATTCAGTAGGGGACAGAGAGGATCCCTCTCTAGAAGGTCTGTCAGCAGGCAGCTTCCCAGAGTGAAGGGCAAAATACTTGGAAGCATAGGCTGTACTGGGAGGATGGACTCCTCTACAGTGAGCCTATGGAGTCTATTCCAGAGTGCATCAAGAGACTGGTGGTATCCCAGGAATTGAAATCCAAATTCCTACAGTTAGCACATGAAGTCCCCCTGGCTGGTCAGTTAAGCTGTAGGGGGACCAACGAGAGGATATCATTGTACTTTTACTGATCCAAGATGGGTGCAGAAATTGAGAAACACTGTAGGAGTTGCCACACCTGCCAGTTATCTGGTAAAAGTGGAGCCAATAAAGTGGCCCTTTTAGTGCCTCTCCCAGTAGTGGAGTTCCTTTTGAGAGGATGGGGATTTCCATCGTCAGTCCCCTAAGCCATCCTTTTTCAGGCAAACTATTAATATTGGTTGTAGTGGACCATACATCTATGTACCCTAAAGTTATTCCAATGAGAACTGTTACTTCTCAGGCAGTGGCTAAGGCCCTACTTGGTATTTTTACCAGAGTAGGATTTCCTAAGGCGTCTAATAGGAGGTCAAATTGTATGTCCTACTACATGCAAGGCATGTGGAAAACCTGTGGCATCACTTACAAGTGTTCAACTGCCTACCACCCTCAGACAAATATGTTTTTTACTCGACAGAGGAACTCCGAAGAGGACACCTTCTTTCCTTTGGCTCATGGGGCCAACCAGCCCTGAGACGAACTACACCTTGAGCCATCTCCCGAGGTGCTGTGCATTTCCAGAGCTGCAGACTGCGAATACAAGGAGATCTCCCAACCATTTACAGTGCAACGTTGAGGCTGAATCTGTCCGGTCTTTGCTGAGATCCAGGTGAACCTCCAGAGACACGTTCGGACTCATCCAAATCCCCTCACCAGAGTGCAGGACTCCAGAATAGAAGATTGACCAGGCGAAAACCGTACTTTGTTGGTGCTGATAAAAAGGCACCAAAACCGCAGACTGGCCAGGGAGACTGAAGAAACCCGTGTCAAGGGACGCCTCTCGAGACTGCTGCTGAGACATCCCATTCAGAGTCCTTCCTTTCATCACCAGAGCGAGGAATCAGGAGACCGTGTTCGTCACTGCTGCAAAGAGGAGAATCTAGCTACGTGCATTTCTTCTAACCCAAGGTACTGTGGGGTTGAAAGGTATAACTTACCTTGAACCGAGAAGTCCCTCCAGAGTGACTGAAGTGCGTGAAGAGTGGTCTAGAGTGTCCACTCTACGTCTGACCCAAGAAGCTGGTTTGTGTTCCTTTAGGGAGTCTTTTTGCAGGGTCCTCCTCTTTGTTTTGAATTGCCAAGTATCTTTACCAGGAGACTAAAAGTATCCTGAGGAACCTTTGCTGTTCTGTGGCATCTCAAGGCTTTGAATCCACTCCTACACTGACTTTTTTGTATAGTTAGGATTTGGGCTTTTAAAGCAATAGTTTGGCCAAAAAGTGTCTCTAGAACGTTAAGCTCTGCAGCTGTGTGATTAACCAACCGGTTTCCTTCCTAAAAGACTTTATCCTCTGTGTTTTTGCTAACAAAATACAATTACTGTATTTCGTTGTCTTAACGCAAGTGCGTGGTGGTACCGATAATACAGCAGAACTGTCATTAGAGTCAAACTCTGTAACAATGTACCGAGAGCAACTACCGTTGAATCAATGCCCTTGGAAAAGTATTAAGAATTCCTGTGTGTGTTGGTTAAGTGAACTAAGTATCTACCTTCCTTATCATAAATATAATAAATGTATACTGTAATGTACATATGGGATACATTACTCACTGTAATCGTATTTCTGATGCTTTTATCTAGCCGCAGAGTATTACATTATTTGTTTTTGAAACTCGAAAAGGGATTTCGACAGGGCGCCCCAGTAATACTATCCCTAGAGTGACATTCATTGTACACATGGTCCTTCACATGTCGTGGTCCCTCAGATTGTTTGTTTCTGACATGGGGTAGTGTTAGGGCGGATTTTCAATTCAGTGCTAAATTCCTCCGACCCTAGACACCCCCAGCTCTTTTGCTGGACTTTAGGACTTTTTAGTTTTAACCCTATGTGTTTCCTTTGTATTTGGAGTCTGACAAACTTCATAGGCATCTGCTTTGTGTAGGTGACACACAGCATCCTCAGTGCAGCGCCACAGAGAAATCCTTTGGATTTCCATAAGGTTTAAATACCTTCTCTTGGGTTAACGACTGTTCCCAAGAGTAGTAAAGTGAAATTGACCAACTAACCCCAAGACTAACTTTGCTGGAAGACCTTCCCCAACTGGCTGTACTTCTTTGCTGCTGCTGGAGCCGAGTTCCAGGGGTTGAGAAATCCGTAGTCGAGTGCAAAGTCTTTAAGCCGGACTGAAGCTCCAGGAAGATCCGGAGGACCCTTCCAAAGCAGGACGACCCAAGCTCGAGTCACCTCACCAGAGTGCTAGACTCAGGGAGTGAAGGATGCCCATTCAGTGTCCAAGATCTGCAGTGGTGCTTTTTGCCGGTAGCTGAAACCGTGAGTGCCGCTGAACTGAAAAGATCCCGCAGCTGCTGCTGACCTTCGAACTGCAGTGCAGGAATCCTCCAGACGTCCTCCCTCTTGTCCCCATGACTGAGGCCCAGGAACCCAGGATCTGCAACTCTGCAACCAGGATAGAAGCCAGCTAGATCCTCTTCTTCCAACCTAAGGTACTGTTCTGACTAAGGGGCACTTACCTCTTGGTCTGTAGCTTGCTTGTCTCGCTTGAGATTTGCAGTAGCTGCTTTTCTAGAGTTATTCTAGCTCTAACTTTTCACAAGTGTAACAGCTTGTGGCCCAACAGTGATTTTCTACAACAAACACTCTACGTTTGTGCAAGACTTTCTGCTATCTAAGTGCCTCAGCTTCATAGACTTTGTTCCAAATTAACTTTGGCTGTCCTGGCTCCCTGCAGACTCTTCTAAACCATTGACTTTGATTGCAACTGTCCCTCATAGGTGATGCATTGGTTTTTAACTAATATTGCTGGGAAAGGTTGTATCAAGACTTCATTGGGAGATGTAACAGTGCTCACATGTTCTCAGAACCTGTTTAACCTTTTTCCTTCCCTTAACCTTTCCACAATCTCCGAATTTTACTAAGTGCAAAAGTGATATATAAATTCCATTACTGTCCTGGCAATTGATGTCAGCCAAGGGTGTAGGAAGTGTGTATGAAGCATCTCTAAAGGGCATCTACTTGCTTATCTTGATTCTGAGAACGTGTTATGAAGTGTTTTTTTATTGTTGCACACTGCCCTTTTTAAAGAATGCTTATTTATAACTGCTTGAACAGAGGTAGGAACTGTTGTGTCTTGACTGTCGTGTAGTCAGGAGAGTCTTCTGTCCACCAGTGCCACACAGGGAGGAACAAAATACACTCCCTGTGCAACCCTTGAGGCCACAGGTGGGAGATCTTCTTCCTCTGGAACCGCAGACCCTCCGAACCCCGGACCACTGCAAAGAAAGCACCGGTTAAGTTATGCGCCTAACAATAACCACTAGCCAAACACAAACAACTGGAACGGTGTTACCCACTGGAGCGGTGAGGTACTCCTGTATACCTATGGGGGATTCCGGGATTCTCCAAGGGCCCTCCTTACTCCGAGGGAAGTGCCGGAAGGCCAGATGTGGGTTTAATGGGCCGGGCCCACCCGTTGTCAGAGTCCTGAACAAGAACCAAGTAAACGTAGTGCCAAGGGATAAAGCAAGCGGGAGTCCAAGAAGCAGTCCGTGATCCGTGATAGGCAATGCAGAAGACAAAAACCAGGAAGATCCAAAACCAATCCGTGAGGCAGTCCAAGGTCGATATCCAGATGATCAAGAAATCAGGTACGTAGCGCTGAACAGTGTCCAAAATTAAACAGCTGTGAAGCATCGGTTGGACCGATGCGGCCGTTTAAATACTGGCACTTCTCTTCCCTTTCGGACACGTGATCCGCAGGTTCCGGTCACTTGACCTGCGGGTACAGCATGTGTGCGTATCTTTTGGGTCACGTGAACCGCAGCCATGTTATGAGAGTGGGAAGCATTCCTGGTATGCGGAAGTGCGATGGCACGAAGCTGATCCTCCAATCGCCATGGGAGTCGCCACCGAAACGGGTGTTGCAGCGAGCGGGTAGCAGCACGCTGGAGTCCAGGTGATGGCAAAGTAAGCGAGGAGGGCACAGGTGAATCCCGGAACCGGGCATGGGGTCGGGAGGGACTAGAAAAAATGGCAGGGGAACTGGGGGGACAGGGAACCTTGCTAGCCATCGTGACAGAAACACACAATGGTAGGAAAATTAAACCACTGCCACCAGCCATTTAAAGTAGTGAGGGTAACATAAAAAATGTTGCATGGGGATGTAGGAGAAGGGGCGACTAGGTAACGCCCAAGAACTCCACATAAAATGGTGTGTGCTGGACCCACAAAGAGAAAAGGTAAGTAAAGTCAATTTCACTTTACTATTCTCGGGAACAGTAGTTTACACAAGAAAAGGTATTGAAACCTCATGAGAAATCTAAAGGATTTCTCTGCGACACTGCACTGATGGTGCTTTGGGGCACCATACAAAAGTAGATGCCTATGGAGTTTGCCAGGCACCAAAACCAAACGGAACACATAATCCAAATCAGCTCAAAACACATGAGAGTGAGAAAAGGCCTCACTCACTCCAGGGGTAAAATTAAAAAGTCCAGCAAAAGAGCTGGGGGTCTCTAAGGTTGAAGGGAATTAGCACAGAAATGAGCATTCTCCCCAACACCATCTTTATATCAACCATTGCCTCCAATACTACATGTTTGCAAGTGTCTCGGTTTCTTTTAGGTACACTCATCCAGTCCAGAAAGCCACGAATGAACATAAAAGGGCGAGATCAGATGCAACGCACCAAATTCAAGACAAGGGAGCTGATGCCTGATTGCTACCCAACCACCTCCGCAGGCAGCCACACCAAGAAAGAGGCCTATTGAAAGAAGCTGTGACAACCCTGCGAACGTGAGGCACTGCTTCATAATTACACCAGATAAAGAGTATGGAGACGCTGCATTATTACATGGCCAATGGAAGATCATCCCAGGACAGCCAAGGGACTACAGCACGCCACCACAACAAGCCATAAACTCTCTAAACCACCTGAAAATAAGGAAGGAAGAAATGCTCACTCTCTCCCATTGAAATTACGTCGAGGGCAACCGGAACAGGGCCCTTGACCACTAACACTTGCCTTCTCAGGTCGCCATGGTGTTCCGCAGAAGAGGTGGGCAGGGATTAACCTGTATTTTCTAAATTTCTGTCACACATCAGCGCCCCAGTTAGGGAAGAGAGGGCCGGAATGGCCAGGAAAATATTTCAAATTCTGGGACGGACGGGGGAATTTAAGGAAGCATCGGGAAGTGTGGTAATCCCAGTGAGGTCGGAGGCGGGGGAGGTGAACGACCAAAAGATCAGCAGGAGGAAGGAAGGAGCGGTGGAGTGAGGAGTTGATTTTAAAAGGTAAAATATTGGCTAGTCAGTGAAAGTGGTAATGCTGTGTGATTCTGCCTGTTTGTGTGGCAAGAGTGATTAAAATGATTAGTGTAAGGAGTGATTGTGTAGCCGATGGTACAGAGTGAAAGGAGGGTGATTGAGTAGAGTGGAGGAGGGAATAGCAGAGTAGTGGAAGGAGGGTGACACAGGGCGGAGGCGAGACCTAGATGAAGTGACGGAATCCTAAAGGGTATTTGTAAGGCATGAGTCACAAATCCCAGTAGAAAAATAACCAATGCATAGGAATTCCCTGAGGAAGTTTAGAGAGAGAAGGCATTCTGTCTTTAGGTCCTCACAACTAGCCGAAGACCGAATTAGACAGCAGGGCCCAATCATTTGTATCTACTAACCTGGGGTCAGGGAGGCTACCTTAGGGTGGGGGTACGACAGAAGACGAGAGAGAGAGAGAGAGAGAGGGACGGCCCTTGGGCCTACATATACTTCAATAACAATCATTGAGCCGTCACTGGGAGTGTTTTTTGGACCATCCGTACAATTAAAAAATTACAGAAATACAAAAAACATGGCGAGGGCAGATAGAAAAACTGCTGCATGGAACAGCTGAGAACATTGCTATGACTAGTGATAATACCACAGAAATACACCATAAAACACCACACATTGGACTTGCTGCTCTAGGAACCAAGGGTAAAGATTTCGAGCAGAACTGTTTGCAAATACATAGCAAGGAATGGGTAGAAACTGGAAAGCAGGTGAGGCCGCCAGTACCCATCATCGCATTTGTAGTTTGTTTTTTCATGAAACTCACCTGGATTTCAGGAGTTCTGTCCACAGGAATGAACACTGCAGGCTTGGAAGAGGGCTTGCGAATGGTGCTTTCGTTCTTCCTGGGATGCTTCTCATTATGCACTGGTGTGACAGTCTTTGGCGGTTCCACTGCTGAACTTTTAGGCATGTCAGAATGTATGGAACATCCGCCATCCTGTTCACCATCCCTTTTGTATTCAGCCTCCTCCTCAGAGTCATCAGAGGAACTTGAGGAATCAGCCCTGTGTGCAGACACCTCCTCATGCTGGGACTGCCGTCTGCGTCTCTTGTTTGCTCCACAGATGCTGCTGATCTTGTCCTGGCCAGTGGACTCTGCTTCCTGCATTGTTCTGAGAAGAAAGATTTACAGTATAAAGAAAGTACACAATGATCTCAATGTCTGATCCACCACTCTCCACAAATCCTACCAAGAGCAGACATTGTGCCCAGAAAGTCAGTCCCCTCCTAGAGAAAATTCTGCAGGTGGCAGCGAGTGACAAAAACAGATCTTCTTAATCATCACCTGTCTTGGCCCTGCCTCCCAGACACCTTGATTCCTGGGGATATGCAGTATGGACTCCACCCGACTACTGAACATTGTTATAAAGTGAGAGTTCAACTATTCAGTGTTAAGGTTATCCCATTAGGAGCAGCTACCCATTCACTTCCCAGATTGTATTGCGCCCTTCAATTGATAGTCTCACAACCTTTCACTCAGTCTTTACAAGGTGACCTTGCTGGACATCAGCACTGACTAAGGGGTACACTGTTAAGTTAAAAGCAGAGAATGAGGGGGTCAGAATCCTCCAATAGCAGCATTGCTATTTTGGTTATTTAATGCCCTACCCAACAAAAGTCACATTTTCAAACTCAATCACCACAGCATGTCAGAGTTGCCGACTGAATGGTGCCATCTAATCAAAGCCTTTCATCGCTGTGGCACACATTGCCCACTCGCATCAAGGCACAGGTCGCTGGAGCACTTTGCCACTAACAGAGACAGGACTGATGGAACCCGTTGCATATAACACATGATCCTTACCGTTTGTTGACATACAGTCGATCCCCAGTTCCCATCTTGGACGTTGTGTACAAAAGTTTCAGCTCTGCCTCAGGAATCTGCACCTGGCTCAGTTTATTAAGCATATCAGACCTCTAAACAAAAACAGACCATTATATAGAAACAAGGCCAAGCAACCATTAAAAAAGTACATTGTTAAGTATGACAATGTTAAGCTGAAATGAAACATTAGGATATGAAGGAAGCCGCAATGTCGGTGGATTAGGTTTCTTAATTCCCTCTGATCATTCCTTCATTTCTTAATACCACAAATCTAAAGGCTGCATGTTTCAGTAAATGAATCACAAGCTTCCTGCCCTCCTCCTGAGCCAGTGTCCACAATGTGGTTTCCACCATCGACAATACCTTGAGCTTCGTGCCCCCACCCTCATTAACGAGCCGGTGCTCACAGATGTATTACGCATCCACTGGCATCAACATTATTTACTTTTGCTGCTCCTAACACGGGCAGAATGTTTACATCTTCAAGTTCCCTGTTCCATCTCCAAACTCCAGAACCAGTGAGCACGGGATGGTTTGGGACATCCACCATCCCTCAGCTCATCACCATTAACCATTTGTTCTGCTTTACTTGCCTCAAGCTTCTTCCCCTTCTGCTCTAGAACCTTCTGAAGGACTTTCTTCTGCTTTCTGCTCAGAGGCTTCTTCACAGACGCTGTGTGGATTTTTAGTTTCTTTGTGGTTTTCTTTGACGGAAGGACTAGGGCGTTGCTTTTATCCACTCCTTTCAGGTTTTCGTCATCTAGAAAAGAACCCAATATGAGTGTGTGACAGTCAGGCACCCACACCACCACAAGCAGCACATTGGGAGAAAAGAATTGTGTGACTGAACAGATCATGGGTGAGCCATGGGAGAACCCAAGACCGTGGGATATGTTGGAAAACACACACAAGGACTCAACCGCCTGGGATCACTTTCCCCAAGACATATCAAATTCATGCAATCAGCGGCAGTTCCTATGCTTTCCCGGGATAAACGGAAGCCCATAACGATCAAAATTAACAAATGCACTGGGGCACATATGATGAAATCCCAGAAACAAGCTCTCCTCTAGTAGTTGGGTTGAAAGTGTCCCCCTGAGCTGCTCAAAGTATGGCTTGAGCACCGAGTGCTGCAGAGACTGCCAGAGCTTCTTAGCTGGCAGCAAGATAGTTTGATTTATGGGAAGCAGTTGCTTTGTTGCTATACATATGAATGAGAACTATCCAGAACCTACCTCTTCAGACAGTAACCACCCCTCCTCGGCTGAGTCACGCTACCCGCACATCCGTCAGACAAACGTCATGTGCATTGATATATAGCATGCAAATTTATAACTTGAAAGCAACCAGCCATAAAGAAAAGCCACTTGTCCACATGTTTGCAGTGTATGACAGGACTGAACCCATGCAGCTCTGCTTAGCTTTGCGAGCACTATCCAAAACCAGTACATATTTTAATCACAGAACAGCAATGAAAGATAAGCTGCACTGCACTCTGTCCTTGGGTTAGGACAAGAAAATAACGCCAGTCATATTTAACTAATGTACAGTTTGGTGCTGGTGCAGGCATTATGTCGTCTTGCTCTAACATTGGAAATGTATCTTCACGTGAAATTTATGGAAGAAGATGAATTTCAGACCAAGAGGACAGAGATTTGAGAAAGCCGGAGTTGGAACTAACATTGTGTGGTCCTGGGCAGGTCACCTTGCCTATTTTATGTTTCAGTCCCTTGATATTCCAAAATAAGAAGTGTATAAAACAGTGACCACTAACAAGTGCTATACTAAAACGACCACAACTGGACCAGTGTGTTATATGCTCCATTATGTTAATAAGCTTTTATACTGCAGGAGATCCTGACAAAGCACCTTCTCTCCCTTATTTTCACTAGGTGCTAAATTTGGGACGACCTTTTAGAAGTTTGCTTTAATTACATAGGTAGGTTGATGTCGCCTGATTCACTTGAAGGCAATGCTTTATCTCCGCCTCACTTTCACATCCACTACACACACCTTTTTGATCCCACATGAAGCATTGCTCAGACACTAAACAACAATTCTGCATTGTGCCATGTACACGATCAGATGCAACTTTGATGAAAATTCAGCAAATACATAACTATAATAGTTTGGCAATGTTGGAATTAATAAGGTTTCTGCACCATCCTTAGATAGCTTCTCTCGGCAACGCATAGTCAGAAAGTTACGTTCAAGAAAGGTTTTAGTTGTGCTCATATAGCACCATTGACCAGCATGTGTTCCTTTAATGAGGCTTAGAAACAAATATTTTCAGAGAGACCTACTTCCAAATATTGTGTTTTCCCCCCTTTATTAATGGTCTTGCCCTTTTGCAATCCTCTCACATTATTGTAAAAGTAAACAGATGCAAAGGGAGACAGGGCTATTTTAAGGTATTATCCATGAAATAATCCAATTAGAAATATCTGCGGAAGAAAAAAACGAAAGTTATTTGAACACATTTTTTCCCCCACAGACATTTCTGGCAACCCGCTCCCGTCACCCCCTTTCTTACCTGCATGGGAACCGGCGCTGCTGGGACCCCTTTTTTTTTTATAAACATTTTCCTATCGGGTGCGGGGGACACCCCCGTTGCCATTATAGCAAACAAGCCAACAGGGGCGCGGGGGACACCCCTACTTCCCTTGTTCGCTATAATCGTAACGGTATGGTAGGATTGTTCAACATTTTCAGTTTCATGTAATTTTGGTA
The DNA here is from genome assembly GCF_040938575.1 of Ambystoma mexicanum. NCBI lineage: Eukaryota > Metazoa > Chordata > Amphibia > Caudata > Ambystomatidae > Ambystoma > Ambystoma mexicanum. The sequence goes on from NC_090932.1 coordinate 1,681,800,578, forward strand.
CAGCACAAATTTGAACAATTTTACCATTCCTTTTTCTTTTTTCGATGTTTCATACGGATACCATTTTAAGGGGTTTGGGTCACAAACTTCCCTCTCCAACCAATGAAATGAAGGGATCCAAGAATCCGTCCCCCGCCGAACATCCCAACCATAACCCATACTTTGGGATGTTGCCTTGGCAGCCATCAAAGTAGGCATGGGAACTACCCGAAAGCATCCTGACCACTTTCATCCGTGTTGGAATTGGAATAATAAGCAAGTCTTATTATGTTCTAGTATGGTCATAGCCAGGAGATAGTTTAATGTGGGGTTCTTGGAACTCACTCATTTCCTTGGTTGGATTGAGAGTTTGTCTGTGACTGAAAACCCTTAAGATGGCCCTGTTGCCCTCAGTTCGTTTACCTTTACAATCACTTTTTTGTACTTTGAGGGGGATCACAAAAGGGGAATCCTCTCAAGTGGCCGACAGAACGAGATTTTAAAAGGGGCCACCACCAGGAGCGGGAACAGCATAACGACATTAACAGTGAAAAGTGAATAACGCACCTGGGAAACTTAAGGGAACAAGAGAAGATACATGAGGTAAGCCATAGAAGACTGGAGCAAAGCAAATCAGGAAACAAATTGAGAAAGAGGCTAGGGGATGTGCTTAACAGGAGACTTGGATGATCAGGGTAATCAGAACGTCTGTGCCCTGTATATTGCAGGGGGGTGTCACAGTCCTGGCTTCAGACCTGGAAATGAGAGGAATGGAGAAAGGACCATCAGCAAAAGGGAAAGCTGCCGCGTGCTGAGGTCTATACCGCAGTCACTGGCTGAGGCCAGTATGAATGGAAAGCTCCTCACACCAGCAGATTCCAGTCACCCCGCAAACGAGACCAACAAGAGTGAGAGGGTAAACGCAACACTGGAGCCACTGCAATTGCTGGGGATGCCACGCACAACTTTCCAATTCAGACGCAGTGATACCCATGCCAGCAATGATATAGACAAGGCAACACAGACTTGCTGTAAAGTGTCATTCATATTCAAACAAGGTCTATTACTTACTCGATTTCAACTTCACTGTAACACGGCCTCATAATACGAACTGGGACACACTTCAATGTGGGCCACCATTGAAACAGACTGTTGTGAATGACTATATATACATATATTTATATTGGTATTTACACCGTAATCGTATTTCGGATGCTAGTATCTGCTTAGATTTGCATGCTGTGCATAGGCCTACGTCTAGTGGAAGCTGCAGAGTATTACGGTTGTTTTCGAAATTTGAAAAAGGGCATCAACAGGGCGAGCCAGTAATACTATCCCTAGTGTGACGTCCACTGTACCCTTCATGTGTCGAGGTTCCTTGGATTGTTATTTTTCTGACATGAGGTCGCATGAAGTGTAGCGTGAGTACAGACGATCCAAGCAGATATGTATCAGACAAGCTCAAAGGCATCCATACACCTTCTCTCTGAGGGGAGGAAGGGTGGGCGCATGTGAATCTAAGCAGATACAAGCATCAGAAATACGATTACGGGGAGTAATGTATACCTTCTGAGGCTTGTGGAATCTGCTTAGATCGCATAGCGAGCAGTGTTAGGAGAAGGTGGTGAGATGTGAGAAGGTTCATGGGCGAACCAATGTTTTAGAACCACTTGTACCACCTGTGTATCTGTCTTCGAATGTGTGTCAATGCAGTAGTGCTGAATGAAAGTGTGTACCGAGCTCCATGTAGCTACTTTGCCAATGCTGTCTAGGGGGACATTTCCAATAAATGCCAAAGTAGCTCCTGTGCTCCTTGTGGAGTGAGCTCTTGGCATGAAAGGAAGTGTCTTGTCTGACAGGGAATAGCACAGTTGTATGTACCAGACTATCCATCTGGAGATGGAATTCTTGGAAATGCAAGCTCCTACTCTGCCTGGAGCTACGGAGACAAACAGTTGGTCTGCTTTCCTTAGTGATCTGGTGTTGTTTACATAGTAAAGGACCACCCTACTTACATCTAGTGTATAGAGTTTTACCTCAGCTGAGCTTTTTGGGTTCTGGAAGAAAGCCAGAAGCTCAATGGACTGGTTCACATGACATTTTGAGATGAACTTAGGAGAGAACCTTGGATGAGTACGTAAAACCAGTTTGTCTTTGTGTATGACAAAGAAAGGATCCTGCACTGACAATGCTTGCTGTAAGTCAGGTCTTTAAGACTTGACTTGTGCATCGGCTCGAAAGGGTGTCCCATGAGCTAAGCGAGTACTACATTGAGATCCCATCCTGGCGGCGGGTTTGAAATCGGAGGGTGGAGTCTCTTCACTCCCTCCATGAATGCCTCGATGTCCGGCACCTTCCACCATGATACCTTATTGTGTGTGGTGGTGTAGGCTGACAAGGCCGCCAGGTGGACTTTTAAAGAGTAAAATACTAATCCTGAGTCTAACAAGTGGAGCATATAATTTAGAATGCGAGATGGGGTACATTCTATGGGGTTAATTTGTTTAGACTGGCACCAAATTACAAATCTCCTCCACTTGTCGAAAAACAGTGTCTAGTGCTTTCTTCAGGATATCCATGAACCTCAGTGGTAGGTTAAGCTGTCCGAACTCTATGACTACAGGAGCCATGCTGCCAAGTTCAATGAGTGAGGATGAGGGTGCACTGTTAATCCCCCGTGCTGAGTGAGTAGATTGGCCAGGCGCGGGAGCTTGAGGGGATCGCACATTGGCAGTTTGCGCAGATGTGGATACCAATGTTGTCTTGCCCACATAGGAGCAACTAGGATGAGCGTCACTTGCTCCTTGTGGATCTTGTTCACCACCTTATTCATGAGAGGAGTCGGGGTGGGGGGAGGAGGGGCAGAAGCACATTTTCCTGACCAGTTCATCCATAGGGCGTTCCCTCTTGGAGCCTGGCTGGGGGAACCTGGACACGAAGTCTGGGCATTGACTGTTTCCGCTTGTAGCAAACATGTCTATTGTGGGGAAACCCCATTGAAAGAAGAGGTGCTCTACGACCCCCGTGTGTAGTTGCCAGTCGTGTTCTTCTGGTAGGGGATTTTTGCTCAGTGCGTCTGCCAGAGAGTTGAGTACCCATGGAACGTGCTGTGACAATCGGAATATTTTCGTCTGAAATTCATCTCCAAATTTGTTGCGCTGGCTTGGACAGATTTGGAGAACGTGTGCCCCCACCTGTTTGTTGATGTAAAACATTGCCGTAGTGCTGTCGGTGAGGACTTGCAGTGACTGGTTCGCTAGGTGAATCTCGAACGCCTGAAGGGCCTTGAACACCGCCAGATGTTCCAATAGACTGATGTGGTTCTGCGCCTTAGCATTAGTCCACAGACCTAGTGCTGTGTGATGAAGGTAATGAGCCCCCCACCCGGCGAGTGAGGCATCTGTTGTGACAATCGCTTGCACTTCCAGATCGTGGGAGGGTTTTCCCTGCAACACATTTTCTCTTGTCCACCAGCGAAGGTTTTGGCGAAACGACCACTAGACCGTCCCACTGACCGCTTGTCTGAGAGCACTGTTTCGCCAACCACTCCTGCATGGGTCACATGCGCAGGTGCGCGTGTGGTACCAGGTAAATGCAAGATGCCATCATGCCTAGCAAACGCATAGCTTTGCATACGCTTATCTGGCGGCCGGCTTGATAATGAGGAATTTGCAGTGACATGTTTTGGACTCTTTCCTCTGATGGAAAGACCAACCCCTCCTTCTGAGTTGATTACAGCTCCTAGGAACTGTTTGGTTGTGGTCGGCACTAGGCTTGATTTTTTCTCGTTAATTGAGAAGCCCAATTGAAAGAGAAGGTTGATAGTTCTTTGAATGTTTTGTCTGCAAACTTGGGGTGTCTCCCCTGTAATCAGCCAGTTGTCCTGGTAAGGGTACACTGGGATTGCCTCCCTGCGCAGGTTCACTGCCACCACCGCCATTATCTTTGTGAATACCCTTTGAGCAGATGCTATACCGAAGGGTAGCACTTTGAATTGGTAGTGTTGGTTTGCTATCTTGAACCGCAAGAATCTTCTGTGCGCTAGGAACATTGAAATATGAAAATAAGCATTTTTCATATCCAATGTTGCCTTGGAATCCCTGCACATTAGCAGAGGGATTACTTCTTGTAGCGTAGTCATGCGGAATTTGTGTGGCTGGACATATCTGTTTGCAGGGCGTAAATCTAATACTGGGTGCATTGTTAGATCTTTCTTTGGCACAAGGAAGTAGGTTGAATAAATACCCTTGTTTACCTGGTTGGCCGGGATGATTTCTATGGCGTCCTTCTGGAGCAGCGTTGCGATTTCCTCGAGGAAGATGTGTTGGTCTTCCCTCGAGTGAGTCTTCTGGCACCACACAATAACCGCCCGCCACAGTGGATAGCACCCATATGTCTGAGGTGATTCCCTCCCATGCTTGGGTGAAGTTTAAATACACACTCCTACTGGAGAGACATGGGAGGGCACCTGAAGCGGGTAGTCACTGTTTTGGAGGTGTGGCACCACCTCTAGACTAGGAAGACCCTCCCCGGCCGCGGGATCTGTGCTGCCCCCTTTGGTAACCTTGTGAGGCCTGGCCTTGATTGTTACCCCAGGATGCTCCCTGATTCAGATTGCAGCCAGAACCCCTCTGAGAATGTTGTGCCTGTAAGCGGCGAAAATTACTATTGCCTATCTGGCCAGTGGTTTCATTAGTTAGCTGGCCCAACTACTTTAGTGTATCGTATTCTTCTATAGCAGTTTTCAAGGCGTCTTCAACGGTCTTTCCAAAAAGTACATTGGGCTCAATGGGCATATTAAGAAGCATGGCTTGCGTTTCTTGCTTAAAGCCGGACTGGCGTGACCAAGCAGGACGCTTAATAATTACTCCCTCTGCAATAAACCTGCCTGCGTTGTCAGTGGTGTCCAGATTACTCTATAACATGCAGCCTGAAACTGTCCTGCCTTCTGCAGCCACAAGGGCCAATTGTGTGTTAAGGGGTTCAGGGGCAGATGATAAAGCAGATACTTCATCCCATTTATGGCAGTTAAAACTCGCCAGAAGAGTGGTGTTATTGACTATTCTCACCTGAAAGGCAGCTGAAGAGGCCACTTTCCTCATCGTGTACAACTTCTTGCTCTCCTTGTCCGGAGGTGCTTCAGAAGATTCTAGGGGTGTACCCGCTCTCTTCCTTGTTGTTCTAACTACAAGACAGGCAGGTTTGAGCTGTCCCCTGATATAGAGAGGGTCTGATGGAGCAGGTCAGAAAGGCTTCTCAATGCAGGGATTAACTGCCCGTGTCTGGTTAGGCGTTTCCAGCGAGGGTTGTATATTTTGCTGAATAGCCTACAGGAGGGGAATGAACTGAGCGACGGCTTTCTTATCCCCCAAAATGTCCTCAACAAAGTCTTTGTCTTGTTGAGTTTCTTGCGTTTTTATCTGGAAGTGCTCAGCTGCCTTGATGAGCATGTCGTTTAGTAGTGGCTGGTTATCTATAGGTGAATCCGCCCCAGGCGGGGTTCTGGTTGACGAGTCCATGATATACAAGTCTGGCTGGTAGGGATACTTCTCAAAATGTGCTAATTCCTCTCTACCTTAGAGACCCCCCAGCTCTTTTGTTAAACTTTGGGGCTTTGAACATTTTTTGTTTTAATGTGTTTATTTTAAACCAATGCAAGGTGGCAACAACATACATTTCACTAGAAAACAGCATTTGTATAATGTATAATAGTGATCCCCGCTTTCCCCCCACACCCCCCCCCCATCTCCTCCACCCTCTCTGTTCAGGGCCAAAGTCTTGTCAATTTGCACCCTCTGTTTCCATCTTAGCCGTCTCAGCACCCCCCCTTCCCACAATGGAACCCCCGGATACGAGGACTCACCTAACCTCTGGGCGTTTATAGGTCAAGGCTAGGAATTTCTGGTCATAATCCAGGAATGGTGCCAAAGTGTGCTGGAATCGATGTAGTAGTCCGGCTCTGGCTGCTGTTACCTTCTCTGCGATCAAGATGTCCCACATCTTTCCCCACCACAGGGACCCCAAGAGAACAGCCTCAGGCTCCAATGGGATCTCTGCTTGGGTGATGTCTTCGATGGTGGCTAAGCATTGCTCCCAGAATTGTTTTACCTTCGGACATGCACACCACATATGAAAGAAGGAGCCCGGTCGTCCGCAGAGTCTCCAGCAGGAGGGGTCCAGGGCCCGATTCAGGTGGTGCAGCCTAAGGGATGGTGTGGGGGGTAGTACCAACGTAACAGGATTTTATATGCACATTCTCCGTTAGTGATATAGGAGGACGAATGTGTCCGCGTCCATATGTCCACCCAAGATTGGTCCGCCATGGGATGTCCCAAGTCTGCCTCCCACTGGGCCATATATAGAGTCTTTCAGGAAAGAAAGTCTCCTTGTAGGCGTTTATATAGGGTGGAGATCCTCCCCCGGGCCGGGAGGTCTCTAAAGGTCAGTTCGAGGGAAGTGGCAGTGCGTGTTGTCGCTTGAAGGGTTTGGGGGAGAGAACACCAGTGACGAAGTTGGATATAAGAGAATCTGTTTCCCTGAGCTGAAGAGCCTCCTTACATTGTTCAAAGGTGCGGGGCAGGCCTCCCACAAAGAGCTGGTCCAGGGTTTCAAGACCCCCGCAATCCAATTTCTAAAGATCTGGGGATAGGCCCCGGGCGAGTATGCTGGGTTGTGGAAAACCGGAGAAGAAGGACCCAGACCCTTTGGGATCCCCTTGGACCTCAAGGCCCAGTCCCAGATGTGCAGGGTATGTTTAGTAGATAACAGCAGTCTCTCCCATTGCTGCCGCAGTGGAGGCAATATATGTGGAAGAAAGCGCAGGGGAAGAGACAAACAAGATTGTTCCACCTCCACCCTCCCAGGGCGCCCGGAGGTCATGTGCTAAGCCTGGGTGTGCGCTAATTGGGCTGCCATCTGATAGCCCCACAGATCAGGGACTCCAAATCCGCCCAACCTAGCGATACCCAACATTGTTTTCTGGGGAATCCTAGCCGTTTTTCCCCTCCAAATTAAGCAGAGCATTTCCCTCTGCAGGCCCTGTAATGCCGGCAGTGGGATTGCAATGGGTAGGGAGGCGCAAACGTACAGAAATTTGGGGAGGAGGTTCATTTTACAAGCTGTAATCCGCCCCATTAGTGAGATTTCCTGCAATGCCCATCTCTTCAGCTCCCTCTCAAGCTCTTTAAAGAGCGGGGGGAGGTTTACACAATATATATCCTTTGGGTTCATAGGAACTTGGACCCCCAGGTAAGAAATTGTCTTTTCCTTCCATAGGGCACAGCGGGACGAGAGACTACCGTTCATTCGTTGCTCAGCCTATCCCCACGGCCACCAATTTATCAAAAATTGATAAGAGAAGTCAGTGACCCTCCCATAACTATCAATTTCAGAGAGGGCCTGCCTTAAGGAGGAATCAAACTCTGAGATGGTTAGTAAGACATTGTCTGAATAGAGGGCTATTTTATGTTGGGAGGGGCCAATCTGAAGACCCATAATGTTATTGTTCAGTCTGATTCTTTGAGCGAAGGGTTCCATAACTAATGCAAATAACAGCAGAAACAATGGACATTCCTGCCTAGTCCCGCAGTTCAGGGGAATCGGGCTAGAAAGAGAGCCATTAACCCTAAGGAGTGTTTTTGGGGACTTGTAGTTGGCTAGAACTTTATTTTGAAAGGCTGGGCCGAAGCGAAACGCTTCTAGGGTGAGACGCATAAAGACCAAGTCGACTTTGTTGAACGCTTTGGTAGCGTCCAGGGCCATTAATGCCAGTTTCCGTGAGTCTTGCGAGGCTACATCGATTAAGTCCAAAGCTTTACTATTGAGCTACAGAGCACTGGTGTGGAGGGAGGAAGACGTGAAGTGGGAGGCAGACGTGGGCATAGAGGCAGGGAGACGTGGGCATAGAGGTAGGGATCAACACTGATGGAAGTTGTGTGAGGTGTCAGAAAAGAGAGGCAAGACACAAAGTTGAAATGTTTTCAACTTTAGACATTTTATTAAAATAAAAGGGTTTGAATAAAGGCCTTTCGTACCTTGAAACCAAAAATTCATATCAGCCTGTATCTCGTCAAAAGTAGGCAAACCGTCCTTGTGTCCAAAACATATCTGACCCTCATACTAAAAATGAACAACAAAACGTTCAAGGTAAATGTCTCTGCTTTAAATTCAGTAAAAAGTTAGCAAAAACCAAATATGTAATCCCAACACAACAATCTGTGTCTCCAGGAGATGATTCCCTTCCCCTGAACTGGTTCAGTGTTACGTTCACCTGGCTCCCACAGAGGCATCGATCTGAACTGGACAACTGCGGTCTCCACCAATGTGACGTGTAGTGCCGAGCTGACGGACTGGACTGGCCCACCTAGCTTCATTTGCTTGGCCCGTAGGAATATTCTTCTGTAAATGGAGAAAGGGAATTAACCACCTGTGGAGTTGAGCGTTAACCCCCCTCACTCCCGCTGTTCTCCCCACTGATCACCTTTGATGTCCCCGCTTATATTCTCACCTGATGGTTTGGAAAGATGAGCTCTCCATCCTGCATTGAACGCAGGGGCGCGTAGATAACCAGTTGCTTCACTGGCTCGAAGGAATTGGTGAGTTCCAGAACAATATTGACTCTGAGATTCCCGGCAAGATGCCATAAGTATGCAGTTCGTAAGAGTTCAAATGTCTGACTTTCACTCTTGTCCGATTCTTTGCAGGTTGCAGCTTGACCCTAGCGAAGAGTTCCTTGTGGCTACCGGTAATATTCAGGTAAGGATTTGTATTATCCAACGCAGTTCGATAAAATAATGTCAATATGTAACCTGTTGCTTTCTCCCTTATTCAGGCGCTGAGAGAAAGTATGAAGTCTCGAGGAATAATACCTCCGGCGGTAAAATCAGGTAAGTCTATTGTGGTGAGGAGGTTTCCCCTTGTTTGTCCCTTTGTTTCACCTTGCTGTCCTTTTGTTTCCCCTTAGGGGCCGTGGTTCGGCAAAGATGCAGTGGAAGCTGCGCCGACCAGTGAAGAGGAATAGTACGCCCGGTGAGTTCAGCGCGGCGCTGCAGCAGGTGAGGCGACGCGCACAAGATAACTTCTTTCTTCCAGCTCGAAGGCGCGATGGATTGGGAATTCAGGTAAGGATCAAAGGTATTGCTCTTGTTCTAACCTTTTCTCCTCCTTTCTCCCTTTTTTTTTTTAGGAGCTCTGGACTCGAGGCGGGCGTGGCAGAAGACTGGATGCAGACTTGCAGGCACGGTGAGCGTTACGCTGCTGGATGCAGAATAACACGAAGCGTGTGCTGCTCTTCGGGCGTGGTTTAAATAGCCTCCAAAGTAGTCCCAGGTAAGTATTCCTCTCCAGCCCCACCCGAGTGAAAAATAGTCCCTAGGTAAAGTAGTCCCTTCCAAGCTTCTTTTGGCTTGGAGCTCTTGCAGCATGGTCTGCATCAGGTAAGTTTTAATCTAGGAGCCTGGCGCCTATGGCGCCAGGACTGACTCTCCATATGAGCCTGGCGCCATAGACGCCAGGACTGCACCCAAATAGCCCATAGCAGGGGTTGTTGGGCTTGCTTGGGATAACTTGATGTCTGCTTCCAGGGTTGCTGGACTTGGTCTGGGTCCCCGGGGGTAGGCATCATGACATTCAGGTAGAACATTGAAAGTATTCAGTACAAACAATAGTTCTTTAAGAGTGGTAAAAAAGTCTCTTTCACATAACACTTCCTTAAGATGATGAGTGTTGTTTTCCCAAATAATGGTCTTTTACGGATGGCAAGGTATCTCTTAGCAACTTAAGACATGATGAACACCTTCTTAGGGATGATAGTAAAGTTGTCTTTTCCAAACAATTGCTTCCCAAGTGTAGAAGAAAGGTATCTTTTGCACAACACCTTCTAAAGAATGACAAAGAGTATCGTTTTAAAGTAGTGGTGATTTTTATCAGAATGGCAAAAAGTGTCTCTTGTACCGAGCACTTTATAAATTAAGGTCTCCTAATATACTCTCCTGCCAGGAACCCTTTTTCACAATGACCTTCTCCTCACAAACTCTAGATGGATTTCCTGGTGTGCCGCTGTCTAGAATCCTCCTCAGGGGTTGGTAGATCCCCCTGGTGTACACTCCTGCCAGGTATCTGTCCCCCAAAGGCTCACTGCCTGATGCACTTCTTTCACCAGGTCTTTTAATTATCTTTCACTTCTCTTTCTCTTTAAGTATAACACAGTTGTATTCCTTCACGGTTCATACTCTATTGGCTCCAAGTAGCACTTGTTGCAACTTGCCGCATTTTGGCGCCCCTTATATCGAGACGTGTTCCAGGTTTGGATGTCATCTTCAATGTTAACATTCATTGGCTTGTGGCAATACTTGTTCCAATCTTCCCTATATTTACTTTACAAATATGAAGATTTGTACAGTTCTTTTCAACCAATACCTGGCAACTCTGGGCCACTGTATTGCCACTCTATGCTCAAATTTCCAGTGCTATGCTGACGACAACTCATTATCAGGCTGCCCTCGGCCACCTCATCGCTGATTGCCTACCTGCCTTTCAAGATATGTGTGCCGCCAATGATCTTTGTCTGAATGCAAGCAAGACAGAGATCCTCCTCATCGGCAACCCCTCTCCATCCTTTCCCCTCTCTCTGGCGGGCCTCGCTTGGCCCTCCTCCTATCCCCACCTGTGAGGCTAAGAACCTCGGGGTCATCTTTGACTCCACACTTTCCTTCTCCACCCACATCTCTGAGGTCTCTAAAAAGTCAAACTTCCTATTGCATATCATAACACCTCCTCAGAGGCACTATTCCTTTCCTCTCCTTCCCCCAGAAGCTCACTGTCTCCCAAGCTCTGGTTCTCTCTAGTTTGGACTATTCTAACAGCCTCTTTCTAAATTTACCTGCCTCTACTCTTCGCCCTCTGCAACTAATCCAGAACAGGACTGCAACACTTGTCCTTGGTCTCAAGCCCTGGGATCGTATCTCTCCAGCTCTGAAATCTCTCCATTGGCTCCCAGTGGATGCAAGGATTAAACTTTAAACCCTCCTCATTGTCCACAAGGACAGGGGCCTGGGTCCAAAATACGTTCAGCTATCCCTCCGCAAATACCTCCCCTCTCGAGCTCTTCACTCCTCTACCTCCAACTCTCTCAGGGTGAGTCGTTTCTCAAAGAAACAAGCCGGGGGTAGATCTATGACTTCGGTCGGGGCCTACCTCTGGAACAGCCTCCCTGCCACTCTAAAACTTGAGGAGAACCATCTCCGGTTCCGGAAGCACCTCAAGACCTTCCTCTTTGCATTTGCCTTTGCTCCCCCTCTCCCTTGCTGAGCTGCTCTCTCTTGGCACTGTGCATCTGGCCACCCTCCGTCCCCTTGACCCAGTTACCTGCTCACCCTGCCACCCTTCTGCACTACCTCCCGGCCACCCCTTGCACTGGGGACTGCATCTGTACCCATAAAGTCGCCCATCTCCCCCATTTTCTTCTTTTTATGCACTTATCAGACTTACCCAGTTCTGCTGCCGTAAACACAGCACTTGCCATTTGCTGGCTGCACTACCCAATTTATTGCTCCATTATATATTTTATTTTTATTTATTATTAATCATCTGTTTACCCTCTGCTCTGCACTTTCCACTCTCCCCCTTCCATGCCCTTTTCCCCTTTCCCATGCACTTGCACGATCTCGATGTCACTGGGCCTAGTAAGATCGGTTTGTTCTCCCCTGTTCCCCTTCCTTGCCTTGTCGCGCTCTGAAACACTTGTGTACGAGCGCGATACAAATAAAATATCATATCATATCATTACCTTTCACTTGCTTCATTAAAGTTAATTTACTCCAGCTCTGCCCAAATCAATGTCTCATATAGGGAGACTTGTGTAAATTCTGTCTTTGTCTGTCGCTTCCTTGACATTTAAAGTGAATTCCCACTTGTTGATCCGCCTGTCGGTAAGCCCTGGGCTCCCAATCCTCTTGGGCAGACTTACTGGTGTTTGCTGGTGTGTCTGAACCGTGGCGTATGGCGGCAGCAATGCCCTTGCCTTGGGGAAATTTTCCCCGCTTTGCAGACGTTCTTGCAATTCCCCCATCGGCTGCTCCGTCCTGTGCCAATGGAAATTCTGCCTTTCACTGTGACCGTGTCCTCGACAGCCTCTCCACTGCTTCCGGCTTGCCCACGATTCTTCTGCGGCACCTGCTCTCGTTCGCCACAGAGCTCACTCTCATGTGTCTGCCTTCAGTTCAGTTTCTTGCTGCACGCTCTCTTTTCTCCTCCCTCACTACTGCCATGGAAAGGCACAACATTTTGAAATATCCTGCACCGTTGATGGGCATTTCAACAACTAGCCTGCACTTTGGTGTTATTTCTGCTTCACATTAAAAGCTCTCTCTTCTTCTTTGTCGCAGCACTGAACATTTTAAAGGTCCAGGAGTTTTGGGCCTTTTTAAAGCTATTTGGCTTTAGGATTTTGTTGAAATCAAAACAACATTAACAGGAGATGTGGAGTAAGCATTATGTAAAGCTGCAGTAGTGTGAATGGTATCCTGCTTGGGGTGTTCAGCAAGAAGGGTTTTGGCACTGGAAGGATTGGTATAAAGACAATGTGCCATTGGGAATTTATGTATTATAGGGTAATCTTCAAAATGAATGGAAGAATGCTGCATCGCTCCTGATGAGGTTATCACATCTCCCCGACAGGCATCTCATCCCATGTGAACCTCCCTCATAATACCTCCCCTAGGCTCAGAATCAGGTGGCGGCTTTTGTCTCATGGCCACATGGGAGGGGACTTTAGGCTGGGGTTCAGTGATGACTGCAGGATTCATCATAGGTGGTAGATGGTAAGAGGAGAGCAAGAGACAGATTTCACCATCCTTGGACCCTGTTTTTTTTTTATTGGTCTGTTGCTTCCCCTGGTATTCAATATGCAAACCTTCCCAAGATGGCATTTACAAGCACCACTTTGTGCTCTACGGTTTCTGGGCAGCCACCTTTGTTTTCTTGTACTTCCGGATACATCAGGAATAGAGGTCCTGTTCGGACTGCCTGTATTGCGTCTCAACGCTAGGAAACATAAATCCTAGTTCAGCTCTGTGAATTCCTCTTGTCCCCTTGCAGCTTCGTCACGTCCTGTCCCTTCCTCCTTCCTTGTTTGCTCTCCGACCCTCCTTCTCATGATCCTCCTACCCTCTTGTTGATCTCCTTCTGTGAATTGTCCATTCAGACATCCGTGGGCTACATTTAAGTTCCCTTTTGGAAATCACCTGAAATCTATACTCGGCCATTCATCTTCGTTCTTCGGCAGTACCTACCATCCATTTACGGAATGCAGGTTTTTCCCCTTCTTGCTGAGGGCTTTTTTTTCCCCGCTATTGGCTGTCTCTCCCTGGGTCATTTTGTTTGCTGTTAACAGCCAGCAGACATTCTGGCTCCCGGAGGGGCTTGCCCATATCTTCAAGACTCCAGGACTCAGAGAATGCTTCGGATTACCCATGCATCGAATTCCAGCACACGGCGTAACACCCAGGTGAGCAAAACTGTTGGGCATTCTGACAGTTTGAGACACCAAACAGTATTTACTGAAATGGAGCCTATGCAAGAACTAATGAGAGGCCAGCAGGAGTTAAATGTCGAGGTGCAAAATCTGAAAGCCGAGAATGTGACTTTAAAACAGCATATTCTTGCTAGAGATGTCTTGTCACAGGAAATTATTTCTTCCTTGATTGAAAGTATGCTGGTACACCAGTGAAATTGCGGGCTTTTTGGATACTTGTATGATCCAATTTGCTTTTAAGCCCCATTCTTATGCAACTGACAGGGCAAAAATAGGTTTTGTGATTTCTAACCTTACCGACAATGCCTTAACATGGTATACACCCTACTACACTGCCTTTATCAATGCCTTCAAAGCAATGTTTGAACGTCCAGATCTGGTGTGCTCACTTCAAGATGAGTTAGCGAGAGTACCTCGTCCTCACTCATTTCAAGACTTGCTAGATTTATCTCTGCAGGTCGATTAACGAATACAGGAGAACAGAAAAAAGGAAATTCAGACCGTATTCCAGAACACCAGGACAGCTTCCAGTTTCCCCAACTTCAGTAGCTGCCAGAGTCCCCCCCAATGTCTGAGTGTGAACCCATGCAGTTGGGGTTCTTACGTGGCCCCTTGACTCCTGACGAGAGGAGTCAAAGACCCGAAAAAGGGCTGTGTGTTTTGGGTTTGTATTGTGCATCTTCTACCTATATGATATGAAATTGCCCAATTGTTCCACCTCGCAGGTCAGGAAACGCCAGCTCCCGTTCCTGAATGGAGCAAAGATACGGGAGGATCATTTAGTTTCCATCGGCTCTCAGACAATTCACCACTTCAAGACATCTCTTGGGGTTTTACAGGTTCTTCTTGAGGTACCAGGTTGGCACTCTGTTCAGGTTCTGGCCTTGGTGGATTGTGGCACCATGGGTCTGTTTATGGACAAAGAGTGGGCAAATAAAAATCAGATACCTTGTCTACGTAAGGCTCTTGTTCAGTCAGTAGAAGGAATCGACAGAAATCCCCTCGCCTCAGGAATCCTTGTGGAAGAAACTCAGTTATTGAAAATTTATATTCAGCACTCCAAAGACCTGCACGTTGATTTAATTAAAGCTGCCCACTACCAACCGATTGTGTTGGGAATTCCTTAGTTACATAGGCATAACCCCTATATAAACTGGGCTGCAAGTTCTTTATTTCTGGGATCCCGAGTTTTGTATGGCAAATTACTTGCAAAATCGATCCAACGTCCTGGTGGAAACTATTCTACTGGAGGAGTCCACTCATCGAGGAACCGTATCTCATGTTCATCAGATTCCTCTGGAATATCATGGGTTTCTGGATGTATTTTCTTCTACTCAGGACAAAGAACTGCCACCTTATCGCCTTGATGATTGCGCAATTGAGACAACACCTAATGCCATTATTCCTTTCGGAACAATGTTCATCCTGTCTACTTCTGAGTAGAAAGCTCGAAGGGAGTACCTGGATAATGATTTAAGGAACGGCTTTATCAGACCATCAAAATCCACCACTGGTGCATCCTTATTTTTTGTAACTAAAAAAGAAACGTCCGAACTTTGACCTTGTTTGGATTATCACGGATTACATCAAGTCACTGTGAAAGACAAATATCCGTTACCCTTGATTTCTGATATAATGTAAATACTCCAGGGAGCCGTTATCTTTTCTAAATTGGATTTAAGAGGGGCATACCATCTGCTGCAGATCCAAACCAGTGCGAGTGGAAAACGGCGTTCCGAACACCATTCGGGCACTTTGAGTACCTTGTTATGCCTTTTCGCCTCTTGTAAGCTACCGCCGTTTGCCAACATTTCATTGATCGAGTTTTTTCCAATATATTGTTTCATTTCGTAATTGTCTATCTGGACGAGATTTTGGTTTATTTCAGGACTGAACAAGAACACTCAGAGCAAGTTAAACAAGTGCTTACCAGGCTTTTTGCCCATCATTTATTGGCCAAACTGGAAAAATGCCAGCTCAATTCTCCAGTCATTCACTATCTGGGCTTCATTATTGGCAAAAGTGTTATTGCAATGGACGCCCGAAAGGTTTAAACAATTCTGGACTGGCCACAGCCTTCTACTGTAAAACAAGTTCAGTCCTTCTTAAAACTAGCTAATTTCTACAGGACGTTTATACCTGATTTTTCCAACATCGTACTGCCAATCACACAATTGCTTAAAAAGGGGGTACCTTTTCTTTGGTCTACCAAGCAAGACTCTTCCTTCCAACAATTGAAACATCTTTTCACGGACGCACACATTTTGATCCAACCCGATACCAAAAAACAGTTTACTCTAGAGACTGATGCTCCTGAAGCCACCATTGGGGCACTACTGAAACAGCAGATCGATGGACTTCAACACCGATTAGCATATGTTTTGAGAACCCTAACTGACTGTGAGCTAAACTATTCAGTCCTTGATAAAAAACATCTTGCAATCCGTCATGCCTTCCTTGAATGGAGCCATTTGCTATTGGGTGCCGTTTTTCCTGTGTTGATTAGAATTGATCATCATAATCCACAGGTGTTGCAATCCATGTAATACCGGAACAGCAGACAAGCTAGGTGGGCATACTTCTTTGCTCAGTATCGGTTTCATCTAACCTGCATACAAGGTCAACAGAATCTCGTTGCGGATGCCTGTCAGGTCCTCAGGTAGCAGGAGATGTTAGACTGGGAACATTTAGGTAACACTAGGTAGTTACAGCTGCTGGAGGGAATGGATTGGCTTGAATGCATAATTCCTTAACGTTGCTATCAGCCTTCAACAATTGTCCCTACGGTTCAGTGTCTATTGTGAGGTTCTAAACTGACTTTCACTCAGGATCTGCTCAAGAGAGGTGACAGCGTTTAAGAGCTCCACCTTTAAGCCTGGGCGTCAAAATGGAAAGGCGGGGGTGTTATCAAAATGACACCCTGAAAGTATGACGGAAGACCCATTCACACCAGTTCCATTGCTGCAAGCTAGTCATTTTGTGGTAGCAGAGGTACGAAAGATTGAAAGTTTTGATGAACAGATTCGAAAAGGGATGTCTGAGGAGCAAATGAGTGATTGAGTAAGAGAGGACCCTGCATGACAGATCAAAGGAGGTTTGCCTTTTGTGGATGATAGATTATTCTTACCCACTGAGGAATTAAGGGAAGAGTCTCCCAGACAAAGTCACGGTTCTCCGTTTGCTTGACATCCAGGTTTTAGAAAAACTCTGGAACTATTACATAGGGGGTTTTGGTGGGAAGGAATGCATAAGGATAATTTGTATTATGTGAGAATCTGTGAAATCAGAAACTCAAAGGCTCTCTAGATTATATAGTCTATTACATCCTGACCAAGGTTGCACTGCAATTGTGATAGTGGTGAATGTTCTTTCTGAGGCAAGTCATTTTGTCCCTATCAAGGGTGCAGCCATAGCCACAAATTTAGCACAAGCCTTTTTGCAAAATGCTGTGAGGCTACATGGACTTCCTTCTCAGGTGATTTCAGATCGGGGATCTCAATTTGTGTCAACATTTTGGCAGGCTAAATTAGCTTGACTACGAGTTTCCATCCTGAGGCCAATGGTCAGATTGAGAGGGTGAATCAGGAGCTTGGGAAATATCTTCAGTGGTACTTAAAATCAGATAAAAGTTGGGTGGAGTTGATTAGGTTAGCAGAGTTTTTCTATATTAACACGTCCAAAGATTCCACAACCATATATTTAAATCAGGGTTTTCATCCGAGATTCCTTAGGGAAGGGAGTTTGGAGGAGGTGGAAGTTCCTGATGTAGAATGTAGGCTGAAGGTCATGGTTGAGAATGTCAAAAGAGCAATTGAGGCCTTGCAAAGAAGCAAGTCAAATTAAAAAAGGTTTGCAGATCGCAAGCATAGAGCAGCGCCAAAATATCAAGAGGGTGATTTGGTCTGGCTTTCTAGTAAGAATATAGCTCTCAAGGATAAGAACAAGTTTAGTCCTCGTTTCTTAGGCCCATTTGAGATAGAGAGGATGTTTTCACCCGCGACAGTCAAATTGAAGTTACCGTCTAGTCTAAAGGTGCACCCAAAAAGCCTTGTATCAAGGGGACTAGGTGAGTTCAAGTGCCAGGCCCAGTTAGTGTAGAAGGCTCGAGATAAGAGTATGAGGTACAGGCTACTCTGGATTCTAGAGTTGTACGGGGAAAACTGCAGTACTTGGTGGACTAGAAAAGATATGGTCCAGAAGAGAGATTTGGGAGGCAAAGAAAGATGTACACTCTCCAATACTGGTTAGAATATTTCATCTACGTAGACCAGAGAAACCAGTCCCTGGGACAGGGCCTTACGGGGGCGGAGGGTGCATACTGTCAGGTCCCCAGGTAGCAAGAGATGTTAGATTTCGAACATTTAGGTCACACTAGGTAGTTATCGCGGCTAGTGGGATTGGATTGGCTTGAATGCATATTTCCTTAAACTTGCTATCAGCCTTTAACAATTGTCCCTATGCAAGATGGGGTTTCCTGCACAGCAGTGATTGGTTCAGGGTCTATTGGAAGGTGGTTGGTAGTCAGGAGAGGTTCTAAACTGCCTTTCATTCAAGATATGCTCCAGAGAGGTCACAGCGTTTAAGAGCTCCAGTTGAAGAACTGGGAAACCAGAGAAAAAGCGAGATTTGTGTTCTATGAAAATGTTTTTTTAAGCAATAACACAGAATAGAAGCTGCATTTACAGTTATGAAAAGGATTTCAGTAGAAAAAACTGAAAAACGTGTATTAACATTTGTGTAAATTATTTTTCAAGTTGATAGTAATTTGAACTGTAAATGCTGAATGATTCAGCGCGCGCTCCGGCATCTGCAGTGAACGTGTATACATAGATAAGGCCTTGCGCGTGAGGAAACGAAAACATTGCAATGTTCTGTGATCGCGAGCTCGTCGGGCACTGAATCGAGTCGTGTGAAGCGAAGGAAAGCTGTGTCGAGTGTTCCTTTTGGCAGCCGAGTGCCAGAGGCTGGTGAAGTGTAAACGCAGTTAGAGTTTTAGGAAGAAACAGAAGTCAATATAATCCTGGCGCGGAGTGCAAGCAGCGAGTTGACTTGCGCACGCAAATTTCTTGTAAACTGTCTATTGAAGCGCGGCAGTGCTTGGCAATGAACTCCATGTGAGAGACGTTTGGATTTTGTTTCCTGTCTGTGGAATCTCAAGAAGAACTGTTAGGCAAGATTGTGTGCAGTATGCTTTGGAAGACTACAGCAAACTTGTGTCACGAAATTCCCCCGTCTCACCTGAGATCTCTCCTTATACGATTCCTTGGGGGAAATCCTCTTGCGCACGGATCAGGTTTTGTACAAGCCCGCCCGAGTCTCTTCTGACTCCAGCGTGCGTTCAGCGTTCCAGGATACTCGGATGCTTAGGACGTCCAGGAAACGAAGAAGCGTACAAGAAAGAGGTACGAAGCGAAGAAGCGTACACGAAAGAGGTACGCGGAATCCAGGAACAAGGTAGAGGGATGAAGGAGGAGGGTAAGGAGAAGTAGAGGATCCGGGAAATCAGGGACGGAAGAGTTTTACAGAAAGCTACGAAGAACACGTCTAGTCACTACCAGCGATAGCGTTGAGACGCGTGGGGCTGCGGGGCGTGGTCTATTTGTAGAACGAACTACGTCCGACGTGAAAGCTGGTGCAAGGTGTTTCACGTTAGACGGCCATGTTGGAAGTGTCAATGAGTGCAAGCCCCGCTGCCATAAGGACCAGGAAGTCCAAAAGGGGCGCATTCTGTGAGTCATGACACCTTGACCTGCTGGCAATAGGAACCCAACCTTTGGTGCAAGTCTGTACTGCACAGGTTGGTAGTGTGGCTGAGAAGCCAGGCTTATTTTAAGAGGGGTCAATGTGAGCAGTGGAGTGGTTACACAGAGATTCACATTGAAAAGTATTCAAATAAACTCTTACACTCAAGGTTTCTTGATTGAACAATTATTAATTTATTTAACAGTCAGTTATATAAGCCTTCTTCAGAAGGCAGTGAAACATGTAACATTTATAATACACTTCAAAACACACTCTTAGTTTCTCTAAATCAGATGATACCCATTGGGGATGGCACACAGACACTTCCTACACCCTCAGGCGACTTAAATCAATGTCCACAGTGTCCTAGCTATTTATCAATGGTACATTTAGAGCAATACTGAGTTGGGTGCAAAGGTTAGAGTGGGGAAAAAAACAAAGGTTAACAAATAATTCATAAACAGGCAAGTACTTTTTAAACCTTCCAATGCCAGGTAAACGTAACCGTTTCCTGGAGGAAAGGTAAAGGCACAGAGTCAGAGGTAAGAAGAGTCTCTCAGGGAGCCAGGACAGCCAATGTTAGTTGAACAAAGTCTAGGAGAGCTGAAGATCTTTGCAGGTAAGTGAAAGTGTTGCACAATGTTTTAGAAAAGTTTGTAGAAATAAGATCACTTGAAGGGCCACAAGCTGTGAGGCTTGTGAGGGGCAAAGATGCAAGCAACTCTGCAAGGTTAACGAAGACAAGTCTCAACTGAGAACAATTAAGGCTACACCACAAGAGGCAAGTTCTCTTAGACTTTACAGTACATTTAGTTAGAAGAAATGGTACCAGCTGGCTTATATTCCTGTACAGCCCTGCAGATCCTTTTGTTCCTGGGCCTCAGTCGTGGGGACAAGAGGGAGGACGTCTGGGGACTCCTGCACTGCAAAGGGAAGGTCAGGGGCAGCAATGGGCAAACTTCAATTCAGAGCCACTTGGCAGTTTCAGTTCTCAGCGTCTGACAGCAAATGGCAACACCGCAGTTCTCGGATAGCACTTCAGACTTTCCTTGCATCTGGGGTCCAGCACTCTGTTAAGGTGGCTCAGGCTTGGTCATTCCTGCTTCAAGGAAGTCCGGAGGATCTCTCTGGTGCTCAGGTCTAACTTAAAAGCAATCCACTCGATTTGGTTTTCCTCTCCCTGGCACTTCGGTTCCAGCAGCAGCAGCAGTGGAAGTACAGCCAGCTCCGAGAGGATGTCCAAAAAAGTTCACTTTGGAGTCGATTGCTCCCATCAACCCAAAAGGGAGAAGTCGTCCTTGCCGGGCTTCTCTAGTCGAAACGAATTGGAGCTTCAGCACAGAAGCAGGGCTTCACCGGGTAAAGCAACGGTCCAGGAGTTGCAGCAGGCATCTCTTCCAAGTTCTTTTTCGGATTTCTTCGACTCTGCCTTCCAAGCCAAAAACATTTCTTATTTAAAAGTGCTAAAATATATTAGTTGGATGTTAACCAGAGATGTATTTATTGCATGTTTTCCTGGGTTCTGAGGCATCCAGGAGTTGGAGAGTATCGGAGGAATGCTGACTATTTGCTATGTTATCCAATTCCCCTTTCCCCTGGTCTGGTTGGCTCAGTAGTTGTTTAAATTGACAGCTGGCTGAACTGGTTTGGGGTTCTGGAAGACTATTCTTCTGCTCCTGCAGGATTGCGGCGCTGGGACATGAGAATGCCCTTTCTAGGTCTCCAAAACCTTTGTGTCTCTCTGGATAAACCACTGTTTCAAATGTTTCATGAACGTGTGTTCATCAGTCATTTAGACCGGTTTATGGAATCAGTGGAATATGACACCATTAATTCTTCTACATGGCATCTTAAATAGCACTCCAATCCTTGGTGATTACATAAAAAAGACAAATACTTATTTAGAGGCGCTCAATTGCATCTACCTTCTAAAGATACCCAAGAAACAGCTATGCACTTTTGTCAGGATTCCCTCCCTGCAGGGCAGAGGCATCCGGACAACTCTGGAAAGCCTTCAACGTCATTTTTGGTGGCCTTCTACGTCAAGTTCAGTAAAAAAACGATATCAAAACATGCACAATCTGTGCCCAGAATAAGTCCTCTTCAGGAAAACCCTAGGATTGTTAAATCAAACATTTCTCCCAGTCAACCCTTGGCAGGTCATTGCCACCGATTTTATAGAGGAGTTACCTCCCTCACGAGGCTACACTACCATTATGGTTCTGATAGACTGGTTTACCAGAATGGCTCATTTTCTCTCTTAACTAAACTCCCTACAGCTACTCCAATGGCACAGATCTTTCTTAGTGACAGTTTCCGTCTGCATGGACTTCCTTCTACCATAATCTCTGACAGAAGAAGTGAATACATCTCAAAATTTTGGACGCAATTATGCAACTCTCTAGGTATCCAACGGGCTCTTTCTTCAGGCTACCATCCTCAAACAAATGGCATAACCGAAAGAGTAACCCAAACACTTGAGTAGTACTTACGATGTTTTTCTTCCCAAGTTCATGATGACTGGGCAATGCTTCTGCTGGCGACAGAATTAGCTTGTAATAATTCTGTTCATTCATCACTCAAAACATCTCCTTTTTACTGCACATATGGATTTCATCAGACTGTTTTTCATTCGGTATACCAGGAGTCCTCTTCTGTTCCGTCGGCTGAACAGTGGGTTTCAGTTCTTGTAAAAGTTCAAAAGAACACCAAGATCCACCTTAAAAAAGCCTCACAGGATTCTAAACCATACGCTGACAGGAAGCGCATTCCAGGTCCCATGTATGCTGTAAAGACTCGTATGGCTCTCACCCAAGTACCCGACAAAGCATTTGTCTCTCACCAAATTGGCTCCATGCTCTTTTGGGCCTTTTCTCATTCAGCGAGTGATAAACCCTGTTGCTTGTATTCCATGCCTCTCACCTCAAACCCTACCACGGTACAAGCAACCCCCCCCCTCCACCAGCTCCTTCCCTAATCTTTACATCGGATCAAGAAATGGAATACAAAGTTTCACGGATTTGCGATTCTAGATTTCTCAGAGGTCGCTTGAATTACCTGATGTCGTGGAAGGGCTACCTGCACAGTGAAGGGACTTGGGAACCTCTGGCAAATATCCATGCCCCTATCCTTCTCCGTCGATTTCATCTTTAACATCCTGGCAAACCAAGAGGTGCTGGTCTTCGGAGGGGGTTTACTGTTAGGTTTCACCATCCTTGGACCCTTTCACCGTCCTTGGACCCTGTTTTCCTCTTGGTGTGTTGCTTCCCGTGGAATTCGTTATGCAAACTTTCCCAAGATGGCATCTACAAGTACCACTTTGCGCTCTAGTGTTGCTGGGCAGCCATCTTTGTTTTCTTGTATTCCAGATATGTCCGGAATATAGGTCCTTTTCGCACTGCCTGCATTGCATCTCAAGACTAGGAAACATGGATCGTAGTTCAGCGCTGTGAATTCCTGTTGTCCCCCTGGTACTTCTTGTCCTGTGTCTTCCTCCTTCCTTATTTGCTCTCCGAACCTCCTTCTCCTGAACCCCCCCACTCTCCTTGTTGGTCTCCGTCCTTGAATTGTGCCTTCGGACATCCGTTGGCTATGTTTAGGTTCCCTTTTGGCAACTGACTGAAATCTATACTCGCCCATTCATCTTCTTTCTTCGGCAGTACCATCCATCTGCAGAACACAGGTTTTTCCCTCAGCTATTGGCTGTTGCTCCCTGGGTCATTGTGTTTGCAGTTAACAGTCAGCAGACTTTCTGGCTTCCGGTAGCCAGAACGACTGCTCGCCCATATCGTTGTGACTCCAGGACTCTGAGAAGGTCTCGGATTACCCCTGCATTGACTTCCAGCACATGTCCTAAGACCCAGGTGAGCAAAACTGTTGAGAATCCCGACAACATTGGAGGGACAGACAGGTGGAGTACTAAGCGAGGAGGGGAGGACTTGGAAGGAGGAGAGCAAGCTATAGGGAGAGACATATCGTCAAGACATGAGAGGAAGAAGCAGAAGTGGGGATAGGGCGTCTATAAGGCAAAAGCCTACATTCCCTTTAGGGCCAACATCATGGTTAGCATTGGCCCAGCTTAGAAAGTCCCAGAGGGAGCTCAGACTGAGAAGGTGATTGCCTTTAGGGCCTCAATGGAAGCAAGGTAAGCTTTAGATAGTAGAGGTCAACAAGCTCTGTATACCATCCAGAGGATCGGGAGTCCTGGCCTAGGGAAAAGAATGCTTAAAGTAGAAGCGAGAGGGGCGGCCCTAGCACCCTGCATAATATTTCAATAGAATCCCTTGAAATCTCTGGGAGTTGTAGTCTTTAAGCCATCTGTGACAATACCTTTCAAAGTCACTTTTCAGGGGAAAGACACCTTGAAAGATTACTCATTAGAGGGGGGACACAGCAGCAGAGACACAAAGGACGTTAAGGAGGCACTCCGGAAGGGATCCAGGACCCAGGGCCCAGCCAGTATCGCCATACCAGGATCCTCAGTAAAAGTCCTTTCATATGTTCCTTCTCCCCACATATATCCTCTCTTCTAGGGGCTCGCCAAGCCAGCCCACCAGTCACAGTACAGCAGCACACAAAGGTGTTGGCAGCCAGCCAATCAGGCTGGCCATGAAAACCGCCACACACATAGGCACATAGACTGAAGTATGAGGGACTTCAAATCAGTCTAAACTACTTTGAACCAAGCAGGTGTAGGGGTGGGGTCAAGGTGAGACCATGTCAGCAGAGTGGGATATTAAGGCTGCCTCGTGGCGCGCTCAAAGAAAGGCCATGACACAAAATAAGGTGAGGTAGGACCTAACATATGCATGAATACTCCAATGGCTACCACCATACAGGTGCATTAGGCTACTAACAGTCAAAATTACCACAAGCACAGTGTAGCCAAAACTAAATCCCAGCTGCCACCAGTCTACTCTCCAACACACTTTCCGAGAGACAGTCACCTTGAGATCAAACTGGGGTGCTTAAGAAGCACCCATCACAGACGGCACAGTAATTGCTCCAACTCTTTGAGGCAGCACAAGGGTTTTTACGGAATGTTTGAGGGGCCTTAAGGCTGTCCCGCACTTTCTTTCTCTTCTTGTAATTAACCTCCTTCCTAGCCCAGGCATCCCTAAACCCCAGTTTCATGCTACTGAATGTTGACCCCTACTGTCTAAAGAGCTGGTTTGCACTAAAGATGGTAGTCTAAACTAAGGCTGACTAAACTCCCTCAGGGACTTCTTAACTGCCCCATCTCTATCCAGGTGTTCATGATCAACTGGGATATGGGATGGTATCTTACAAATACCATGTAGGATGCAGGCTTCTTCCAACACGCCCACTCTTACCTCTCCTCCTCTAATCTCTCGTCTCCCCCCCTCTGTCTCACGTCTCCCACCACTATTTTGCCCCATACATGTTCTCACTCCTCCACAGTACAGCCTCTGCCCTTTCATGTTATTCCTCCTTTCGCAGCGGAACTAAGACCACCCAACTACTCCCTCTCCCCTACTCTCACCACAACCCTACTACTCACACCTCCACACCACTATTCCCTCCTCCACACCACTACTCCCAACCACTACTCAGTTACCCTCCTTTCACTCAGGGCGATTCACTTCATGGTCACTCCTTACACTACCTTGTCTACACACCTGCCTGTTAGGGAGAATTATCAAAAATGTGCTAATTCTCTTCACCCTAGAGATCCCCAGCAACTTTGCTGGATTTTGACGACTTGATTGTTTTACCTGGAGAGAGTGTGACCCTTTTTCCCACTCTCTCATGTGTTTTGGAATGCGTTTTACTCTTGTGTTTTCTACGGTTATGGAGTGTAACCAACTCCATAGGTATCATTTTCATTTGTGTCACACAGCACCCATTTTCATTTGTGTCACACAGAATCCTTTCCAGGCTTTCCCAAGGTTTAAATACCTTCTCTGGGATAAACTACTGTTTCCCAGAGTAAGTAAAGTGAAATTGACTTTACTAGGCTCTTTAAATTCCTAGACCCAGCACACCCTATCTTACAATAGAGTGCTGGAGGGGTTACTTAGTAAACCCAGTGTTTAGATACTCATGTAGCAGTCAAATGCTACCCTTTCCTCTCGAAATGGCTGGTGGCAGTGGTTTTACAACGAACTACCATGATTTTTCCCCGACTGCGAACACAGGTAGCGTTAAATCGCGGGAGCCATGTTTTTCAAGATGGCGTCTGAGCCCCCTCTGTAAAAACAGGTCCCGGCCTTCTCTTTTCTCTGTTTCTTTGTGGAAAGGTCCTTCTAGAGTTTTTCTCTGCACAACAAACCAGGTTTGGTCTCTTTGTTCATTCACCTTCGGTAGCCTTCAGGTGTGAAGACCGCCTCTGGCGCTCGAGTGTCTGGGGTGGGCAGGAAGTGAGGGATGTGCCGGAACTCCCTATGCTTAGTCTCCTACGAGACCCAAATGCACTCTGTGGTGATTGGCTGGCTGACTGTCCGGCTAGGATAGGCACCCTGTTGGGTGAGTGACAGCTAGGCTGGAATGAATGCGAGAGAACTGAATATAAGGCGAGTCTCTTGGCTTGGAAGGCAGAGTCGACCTCTGGGCGGAGGAACCGAAGAAGAGCTTGAAGAGGATGGCTGATGCAACTCCTGGACCGTTGGATTGCCCGGTGAAGCCCTGCTGCAGGTCCGAATTGCCAACTTCACATCGACAGAGAGCCCTGCAAAGGACGACATCTCCCTTTGAGTTGGTGGGACCAATCATCTCCAAAGTAAGCCACCTGGACACCCATCTCAGAGCTGGTTGAATTTCCTCAGAGTTGCTGCAGGAAAACGGACCACGGAGAGGAACGCCAGTTTGTGTGCGTTGCTTACAGCTACCGGAATTGAAGTTTGCCAGTTGCATGCATTTTGACCAGCCCCAGTGCAGCGCAGGAGTCCTCCCTCTTGCCCCCACGACTGAAGCCCAGGAACAGCGAGATCGGCAGGAACTGCCAGGAACAGAAGTCATCAGATGATTTTTTTTCTTCATTCTAAGGTACTGTGACACAAGACAGAGAACGTACCTCTCGCGGTGAAAGTGATTGAAACTTTTGCAACTCTCAGACCTAATCAGCTTGTGACCCAACATATGATTCTTCTTTTTACGAACTACTTCTGAGAACTTGTGCAGAGACTTTACCGTTTACTTACCAGAACCACTTTATCCTATCCAAGACTTTAGCGCATGGACTTCGGCCTAGCCTATTGAATTGAATTGACTCTTCTGGTGAACTCAAGTATTTGCACTGTCTAAGAATAATTGTAGTCTATTATATTCTGAAACCTTTGCCTTTTACTCCTCTTTTGAAAAGTATTGAAGTATATTTGTGTGTTATTGTATTGCCTCCTTCTAATTAATGTTTTATACCGACTAATAAATGAATAAGTATTTATCCAAGAAACCTTGAGTGTAAGAGTCTGTTTGAAGACCTGTGATTGTAGAACTCTGTGTAACATCATTACTGCTCACATTCCCCTCGTGAGATAAGCCTGGCTGCTCAGCCCTACTACCAAAAACTGTGTAGTACAGACTTATACCAAAGGTTGGTTTGCTTACACCTGTAGTCATAGTTGTGTGTAGTGTTCCCAGAGGGTACTGCATACAAACTTTGCCCAACAGTATAAAGTTGGCTAGCAGATTCACTCTGGAGGCTGGCAGGTAGGCAGAGAAGGGCTGACCTGATCAGGAGCAGCAGTCCTTAGGGAACCGTCAGACAGACCTGGAGGGTCTGCCTCTGCGACAAAACCAGGGGGCAACCATTGCATTTCCGAATAGCACTTGGCAGAAATAGTGAACGGTTTGTATTAACCTGACTTGTTGAATTGCTGAACACTTTTGAAATAGAAAGTGATGCACAGACCTGTGTAGCACTGTTAATGCTTTGGGTGTTTTATTAGGTTCACTAGCAAATGCAACTGCCTTATGATAAATACTACTTTATGATTGTTTTCTTTAGCATTGTGTGGGCCCCAGTCCCTTGACTGTGTGCTTCCTTATACTCGTGTGGTTCCTTTACCAATGTACGTCGTTTTCGCGGGCCTTGCCCGACTTCGTATGGGTCCCAGACTGCTTTTGTGCTGCTCTTGCGGACCCTCTGCCCCTCCTTCACTCACTGTCCAATTGAACAGACCTGGTGTACCCTTCTGTCAGGTACTGTTCCACATAGGAGATTTTGTAAAGTTCTCTTTAGCTTTTACAGTTTGTTCGCTATCCCTTCCTGTCTCAAGGGATACTGGTAAGTCTCTATTTAATCTATTTGGGCCCCTCTGTGTCCCACGAGCCGGCCCAACCCTTTCCCTACCTTCGGAAAATGCTGTCCTGGTTTCTGGTCTGTCCTGGGAGTGGAGCGGGGCTTCAGCGTTCAGCATCCTGCTCACGGCGGCTCAGTACCAGTGTGTGCTCTCCCGCATTTTCGACTGTGTAACTTCTTCTTGCTTTGGCTTCACCGGTCGGGTTTCTTGCTTCCCTTTCACTAGAAAGATCCCTGCTCCATGGACACGGTAGTGTCATGTTCCCTGATCCTCGGGCTTCTCGACAGTGAACCAGTGTCTGGTTCCTCGCTCCTCCAGGGCTGGCTTGACGAGTTACACAGTCCTTTCTTAGTTTCTATCCCCAGGGTTGCTTCTAGTAAACTGTGCTGCGTATGTTGGTTCCGCGGTGGGTTTTGGCCTCCTTGCTTGATCTTCTTTGTGTTAGTAATGGTATGCAATCGAGCTGGGTAAGTCTCACCCTTCCTTGTCACAGTATGACCTGAATGAATGAAGTCCTCTACTCTAGAGAAATACATAGAGGTGTGGGGGACCACAGGGGACTGAGGGGGATGAGAGATAAGAGGGGACAGAAATGGTGGGGATGAATACCAAGTTCTCCCAAGGGTATCATCACTGGTCCCATGGTGGGGTTCCCACCCCAGGAGATCCACCCGCTGACTACCACCCCCAGGCAGACTATCGGGTTGTGGCCTCACCTCCCTGGTCTCATGGGAAGAGGCTCCCCCCATGGGGGAAGTGACAATACCCTGGGATTCGTCACAATGGGATGATCACCTGCAAGCTATTTTCCATCCAGAAAATACAACAAGCATCCACCTGATATTACCTGTTCGGTTTGGTATATGGATAGACTCTCACCATAAACTCATCAAGGACTGCGCTGATCGTCTCGCACCGCTCCTGACGGCTTTCATCATTGCTTCTTTCAGAACAGGCATTATCTCTGACAGCCTCAAAGAGGCTGCGTCTGCCCCCTCTTAAAAAAGCCTACTCTCGATCCTCTACGACCAAATAACTACCGACCGATAACCACCGTGCCCTTCCTCCTTAAGATATTGGATAAAGCCTTTCATAGCCAAATCCAACATTTCCTGGAAACCCACTCTATCTTAGGAACTAGGCAATCTGGTTTCTGAAACAGACAGAGCACTGAAACAGCCCTGGTGTATCTAAAGAACCAGATCACCCAAATCATGGACAAAGGCAAGCCAATCCTCTTGTTACTCCTAGACCTCTCGGCTGCTTTCGATTTGGTGGACCACAAGACCCTCACATCTCACCTTACACACTCAGCGAACTTCTCTAAAGAAGCAGCGCTCCGCATCACCTCCTTCCTTGAAGGCAGAGCAATGAAGGTATTCTCAAACATAGCAAACGCTACCCCCACCACCATTCATTGCACAGTCCCACAGGGATCATGCACAGCACCCACACTATACAACTTGTTCACAAAGCCTCTCTTCGACAATCTCGGCTCACATGGTATCACGTAAACTAATTACGCTGACGATACGCAGGCACTCTTACCTCTCTCTGGCTCATACCACAAAGACACGAGGCACTTAACACAATGTATTCCATCATCCAGGCCTGGATGGCTGTCAATGGCCTCTGCCTCAATGGAGATAAGACAAAAATAATTATACTAGGTCAAAAGAAAACCCTTGTGAAACTTGATAAACTATACGCCAACTTCACCATTGATAACACTATTATCCCTGTGTCTCCAGCCGTCAAGACCCTGGGGGTCTATTTAGACTCCACAGTATCCATGACTAAACAGGTCAGCGCTATCACATCCTCATCCGCACACACCACCAAGCTCATAAACGCCATAAACCCTTACCTATCCAAACCCAATTGTCTATCAATAGCTAGAGCAACTATTGGTGCTAAACTAGACTATTGCAATGCCTTACTAGAAGGTACATCTGAAAAATACCTAAACAGGTTAAAAGTCACGCAGAACAATGCAGTTCGTTCAGCCTTAAGCATCCCAAAAAGGGAGCATATTTCTCAGGCTAGACAATTAGCTCAATGGCTCCCGGTCAAAAAGCCAATCACCTTCAAGATCTTCACCCTCACACACAAATGCCTCTCTCTCTCTGTGCACCATCATACCTATCCGAGACAATTGCCAAATCCTCCTCTACTTGACCCACTAGGTCACAATACACCAACTGCACGTCCCACAAATCAATAGGGCCAAAGCTGGTGGCCTAGGCTTCCCATACGTTGCAACTAAATCCTGGAATGCACTACCCACAGACATCAGAGCAGAAAACTCACTCCTTGCATTCCGAAAAAAACTCAAAACCTCACTTTGTTCTGTAATTTTTAAATGCTTTTTATGACAATCTCTCAACTGTTTTTATGCTAATTGTCACTTTAATCTGTCTGTAACAAACAACCATACTGTAAATTGCAATTGTACATTGACCTGTAACTAAGATTTGGCTGTAACAAGCGCCACAATGCCCCCGGGCTGATGCGCGCTCTACAAATCCGAATAAATAAATAGCTGAGAAAGAGCTAGAAGAAAAGAGGTAGTGCGGTAAGAATCCAACAGACAGACGACTGAACAACTCAGCCTGTAAAATGATTTGCATACATCTATTGGAGGCAGAGGGACAACAAAAAACCAGCTTCAACCACAACGTTAAATGTATAGCATGCAACGTTAAATAAATGCAAAGTTAAATGTAAAATAACGTCTTTGTAACCATGTAACCGTAAGGAAGTGCCCAGATGCCCGAGGGCTAGGCGCGCTATATAAATAAAATACAATACTAGGTTGTGAACCATTAAGTAGAAGCACATGTGAGAAACGATTGACTCCTTGGAAATGTGAATTACAGGGCCAGCCAACCACATTATCAGTACCAGAAGCATATTGTGTGAACTGACAAAGCCTGGAAGAGAAACCCTGATCCTTCCTCAATGGCTTATACACACAGTTCCAGACCACCTTCGTCTGCTATGGATACTAAGACCTTCTGCGGAAAAAGTCTTTTCAGGAATACCAGCTTGTATAAAAGGATTCTAACATCATACCCAGACAGCACCTGGAAAACAGGTGCATCTGGGACACAACAAATCCCTGAAGCCAGGAGAACAATATTAAAAGATGATGAAAAGATGCTAAACCTGGCGGTTTTGAAAGATAATCCCATATTTATGCTATTCTGGTGTCCAAGCTGACAATAGCTGTTGTTTTTACGTTCATTTCTGGGAAGTCTATGAAGTGTCAGAATTCAATGCCTACCTGATGCAGAGGATCTGCGAACCAATAAAAAAAGGGGAATCTTCACTATTAAATAAGCATTACACCTGGTCACCTGGTCACCGGCTAGTCCTGGGAGATAGGAAAAAAACAGCAATTTCAACCACTGGAAACCTCCATCTTGTCGGTTAGATGTTGGGACAAGCTGAAATTACAGAAAATCCTGCTAGTCCAAGCTAATGTAGTCCTCTGCCAAATATCTGGGCTTCCATGTAGGCAATGAGGGTGGAACCAAAGACCGACATGGTTGCAGTATAGAGTTGGTCCAATTGCCTACCATTAAGAGCTAAGATCCATTCTGTGGTTAGTAGGCTATTACTTAAGATGTACCCTTACATTTTCCTCAAAGGTCAGTCACCTTACTGACATGTTGAAAACCTCTGACCTAGCAAACTTATCTTGAGGGAAGGAAGGAAGCACGTTTTCACTTTCTGAAGAAAGCACTGTGCGCTCCAACTGCATTTGTCAACCCCAACTTCACCAAGAAGTTCATACTTCAAACTCATGCCTCCAACACTGGGCAATGGGCAGTTCTCTCACAGGAGAACCAAGCGATAGAACAATTAACATATGCAAGTAGGAAGCGGGTTCCTCAAGAGAGGAAATATCCCATTACACAGTGAGGATGGAATGCTTAGCCATCAAGGTGGCTGTAGAAGCCATAAAGTATTATTTCACATGGTGAAGATTTCAACTCTTCAATGTCAGTGTGGTGTATTTTCCAGCGATAAGTGTGTGAACTAATTGTACCTTTGCGTCAGCCTGCTACTCCTACCTGAGAGTTGAGCCTTTTCACTCTGTTCACGTTACTTAACTTTAAGAGAGGTTTGCCTTCCCTTTCTTGTCAGGTAGTCCCCCATTGAGGTCAACAACCGTAGATGCCTCAGAGGGTTGTACAAAAACTGCCTTAACAGAAACAATTGAAAACAGACATGCAGTCATTTGTGATGTGCCAGTTTATGTATGGGCTCCTGTGTGCTCCTCAAAAGCATAAACATTTGTAATCAAAGTCAAATGCTTTTTGTAAAGAATGCCGTAGTTTACATGTGCCCTTCTGCGATTAAATCACTTGCAACAAACTAGTAGGTCCAAACTGTTGCCATTGATGTGAAGAGGATGAGGGTTTGGAGTAAACATGCAAGGTCCTCTCTGCAAATAATCCAGCTCTCTACAAGGGGCCAGGTCATGACAGAAGGAAAAGTGATTGGTTTAAAATGGACAAGACCCCATATCCTGCACGGAGTTCCAGGGAAGAGCCATAAGCTGAATGTTCTAAAACATACCTTTCAGTTCTATCTGCACCTGTGTCTGGGAATCTTCTGGAGGGTCCTGACTCACTTCCCCTTGCTGCCGAGCTCTCCAATTATGTCTTTTGCGTAGTCTGCCCATCTCACTGCAGGAAACTGAAACAAAAAGCATTTTTATTAACCTCAGTGACACCAGGCAGCACCCTCTACCACAGGGATGGACACCTTCTGCATAAAGGTTTATCAACTGGAGATGCTTTTGCATTTGCTCTACAACAAGAAGGACAAGAGTCCTGCCCCTGGGCATCATGGAATAATGTTCTATGTTTCAAGGGGCAGATGTGGATGCACATTTTAACCTCGTATCATGAGGCAGGAAGCAGAACACAAAAGAGAACCGTCAGTCAGGTGTTAAAACTCAGAAGAAACTACTTGCAGTCTATGACATTTAATGCTATTTGTGCAGTCAGAAATGTGAGACAGACAAGTAGAGTTTTCACAAGAAGCCATTTTATTAAATATTAAATGGTGAGATGAACGCCTATCTTTCCCTAGCCCAACAAGGATTTCCCTACCTATAAAACTCAGATTAAAGGAAAAGGACATAATGTCCAAACTTCCCTGTCCCACACACTCATATACACACACAACAAAACATACAAGAAATGTCTGGCAATGTGAGCTTCATACAATAACGTAGAAATACAGAAACAAAATAAACAAGGATCCTTGTGATCAGGGTTGGATCCCCTTCCCCTTGATCAATCCAGTATGTTTCAAACCAAAGTTCAATTTCATTAGTGTGAGGTTGGCAGCATGGAAGGAGACACAGACAACAGATTCTAGGTATAACAAAATTGTTTTATTAAACAAAAGGTTAGGATGGATCAAGGCCTAACTTGCCCTGTACTAAGGTGGGATTTCCCTACCTAAAGAAGCTAAGGAAAGTCTCTGTCGGAAAGTTCAACTGAAAAGTCTGCCTGTGTCCAAAACCTATGCTAGCCCTTACAACTAAATCAAAGCAATGTGTAGGGATGTCAACCATAAACTAAACAATGTTCTAAACAGAAGGTTCTAAGCTATTTTTAGTTCAGGCGTATTCAAGTTATTCACAGAAACTTCATGCTGTTAAATTGGATGGTCTTCAACAAACACTTTCTACGCGAGCAGTTCCTACTCCTGCTATAGAGGAGATGAAGAAAGTGATAGACACATACCTTGAAATAAAACTAGCACCCACAACAGTACATTCCACCTATAATACAGTGCCTGGCTCTCCAGGTCAAAAATCGACGTCTAATGTTGACGATTTACAAAAAGCTAAACCTATACATTTGGATTCTGCTCTCTCGAATGAACAAATCAAATAATCCGTCGATGCTTATCTTGCGAAGCAGCTGGCACCTTGCACTGTAAATTTGGCTTCCAAGCCTACCTCAGCCGTCTCTCGAACATGGTCTAGTGATCAAGGCTGTGCAGCACCCACAAGTGGTGATGCAAAGACTCCCGAAGTCAGTTCATATGATCAAGAGTCATGTCAACCTTCAGTAAACACGAAGCTGGTCGCCATACAACGTGCAGTTTCATTAACACAGCAAAATAGTATCCCTAATCGGAGTAACTATAGTGAGGATAAGAATAGATATTTTCAGAAGCATAAATCCAACTGCCATTCGTTGATAATTAAATGTCATGAGAGCCCGTTTAGGTCATATGACCTCAATAGGAGGAGTGTCCTCAACATCTTTAATGATGTAGTAGAACTAGAGGATATCACCATCGAGGACATAGGCCTAGTAGTATTCATTGTGGGACAAAATTTTTTGATACTGAGATTGTGGATTCTAATCGTAGTGGTACTAAACACGATATGGAAAGCAAAAACGACACTTTTTAAAATGGGCTTATTAATAGCTCGGGACCCCGAGCGTACACAAAGGCAAGTTGAGCAGTCACACTATCCCTTGGCTAGTCAAACAACATCACCAACATTGCTAATGATCAACAACAAGTTTACTCCTCTACCGGGCCTTATCTGACAAAAACATAACTAGCAAATTCAGAAAATTACTCCTCACTGTCACTGGGCTGTTGGAATACAAGAGGACATTCCCACTTGCAAACATCGATAAATAAATGTTTTCATCCATTCGATATCCCAGGATTCCAAGAAACGTGGTTCCTAGTTCCAGTCTGGGACAATTATGAAGTTTCCCTAGTCCCACCTATGAGAGGAATTAAAAGGTAGATCACCTTCGGGCCTTTTGGTGGCAGTACAAATGACCTCGGGGTTCACTCTTGTACCATGGTTAACTTACAGTGCATTCCTACAATTGGTAAAGTTGTTGAGTTCGCAAGGCAATATAGCCATACTAAATAATACTAAATATATATCGCAATCCTGATGGCATAGCTAAGGATACATTCTACAAAGAGTTGGCAGTATTGATGGATGCTATATCCATGAACCCAGACATCTCAGCCTGTAACGCTCACCTGATTCCCGTAGAGGCGCCGGTCTTGACTGGGCGTATACCGTATCTTCAAAGGTGATGTGTAACACACGGCTGGCTCTTTGGGCTGGACCTCTGTGCACTGTATGTCTGACTCGAAGGGTAAGATGTCTGCAGATAGAAAATATGGGATTAAGGAACTGGGTTATTGAATGTCTCTCTCTTCTTCCCTTTCTCTTCTCCTGTAGAACCCCAAAGGTTAACGCTCTCACCTTAGGTAAGTGAACGCCGTGCTCTCCATCTGCCTCGGGGCAGGGTGCTGTAACCAGTTTCTTCACTGGATAAGGGGAGCAGGCCTCTTGACTTCAGAGGACTGCTGTCCGTCGTTTACTGCACGAACGGTAAGTTTCGAGTAATTCTAATGTCTTTAAAGTCTTTAGTAATGATGTTTCTTGTTTTGCAGGGTTCCGGCGATGGCGGATGACGGGCTGAAGTGAGTTGAAGATGGAGCCCGTGTGATGAATAGAAGCGCCTGGAAGCACGTAAGTAAGCGCTTGTTGCCTGCTTCACGATGCGCTCTAACTGTCTTTTTATTTTGCAGGTACAAGTTCGGAGCGGCTGCAGGGTGCCGGAATACCCACTGGGTTAGATGTGGAAAGGAGTAATGGCACGTGAGTATTAAAGTTCCCCAATGTCTTTAAACGCACCTTGTTTTGTCTTTCAGATGCGGGATGCAGCGCCGAAGGCCTCCGGAGCGTGCAAAGAGTTGGTAAGCTTTTGTCTTTCAGATGCCGGAATGCAGTGTGAAGACCTCCGGAGCGCACGAGGAGTAGGTAAGCCTTTGTCTTTCAGATGCCGGAATGCAGCGCGAGGCGTTGGTGACAGCCGATGGACCAGGTAAGTGAAGAGCTGTCACTGAAGACCGTAATGCTAACCTGTTCTTTCTTGTCTTTATAGGTGTTGCTGAAGACTGGATTCAGGATGGTAAGCCTTTTTCCTTAGGCCCAGGATCAGATGCAGAAGACACAATGAGCGTTCTGCTGCAGAGGATGCAGAATAACGCAAAGCAAGATTCATCCATCGGGTGTGGTTTAAATAGCCTCTTGTAGTGCTTAGGTGTCTCCTTCCACAGCCACGCCTAGGTAAGAAAAGAGTTCCTGCTTTCCAGAAGAGTTCCAGTGTTCTGAATCTAGGGAGTGGCTCCTGCCCCACCCAACAGGAAAAGTAGTTCCAAACAGAAGAGGATCAGAGGCTCAACTGGCAGGCAAGTAAGCAGCATGGTCTGCTGCAGGTAAGTCCACCCAAGCATTATGAGCCCGGCGCTTCCAGCGCTGGGACTGGGCATATTTATGAGCCTGGTGCCACTGGCGCCAGGACTGGGTCCAAAAGGTCCCAAATGGGACTGGTTGGCACTCGGAACCTGGGTTATGGATCTGCTTCCAAGGGAGTTGGGAAAACCCTGACCTTTTGGACGCAGAGATCATGATAGTACCCCCCCTCAAGGCCCCTCCCAAACCGGGCTTCTCCGGGGGTTTTGGCTCATCAGGAAATGTTCGGTGAAATCTTTTGATTAGGCGAGGAGCGTGGACATATTCAGCAGGTTCCCAGGATCTCTCTTGGGGGCCGTAGCCTTTCCAGTCAATTAGGTAAAATAGTTTAGATTTGGAGATCTTGGAGTCCAGAATGCTTTTGACTTCAAACTCGAGTTCTCCATCAACTAGGATAGGTTTTGGAGATTTAGTTAGTCGGGTTTGAGGTTGCACAGGTTTTAATAGAGAGACGTGGAAGAACGGATGTATCTTCATGTGCGGGGGCAAGTCCAACTTGACCGCTACTGGGTTTACTATGGTAGTGATGGAATAGGGACCAAGGTATCTTGGGTTGAATGTGCGTGGCCCTTTTAGAGGTAGATATTTGGTGGATAACCAGACTTGATCCCCTACTTGATATTGAGGGGCTTTCTTCCGATGTTGATCTGCTCCTTTCTTGTATTGTTCTTTAGCCCTTTGAAGGTGAGAAACAGCTTCCTTAAAGGCTTGGGTGATTGTAGAATGCAGGTAGTCTACTGCTGGTGTTTCAAGATCTTGGAGGGGATCCAACTCCGAGGTTCGAGGGTGACTGCCGTACAAAAGAAAAAACGGGGTTTTCCCAGTTCCCGAATGGACAGAGTTATTGTAGGCATATTCGGCTATCCAAAGGATGTCTTTCCAAGTTTTTTCAGTTTGTTGCAGCATGCAGCGTAAATACTGTTCCAGAGTTTGATTGGTCCTCTCGGTTTGTCCGTCGGTCTGAGGGTGGTGACTGGTCGATAGTCTCACATCAATTTGAGCCGACCGACAGCAACTTCGCCAAAAATGAGAAATAAATTGACTACCTCGATCTGAAATTACAACCGAAGGAAACCGTGCAGTCGGACGATGTTTTCGAGAAATTCTCGGGCCAGAGTTGCTGCTGTTGGCAAGCCTTTGAGTGGAATGAAATGCGCCATCTTGGAGAATAAGTCCACGATTACTAGAATCGTATTGTATCCGGAGCATGGAGGTAGATCGGTGATGAAGTCCATAGAAAGCGTATGCCAAGGGCGAGGTGGGATGTCAATAGGGCGTAAGAGGCCTGCTGGTCTTTCCTTTTGACTCTTGTTTTGGGCGCATACTCCACAGGACATTATAAAGTCTCTGATATCTTTTTTCCAAGACGGCCACCAGAGGTAGCGCTTGATCTTTTCTGAGGTCTTGGCCATACCGGGATGTCCTTCCATTAAAGAATCGTGATAACAAGAGATTACTTTTTTCTGTAAATCTGTGCTGGGTAGGTATAATCGTTCTTGGAAATACAATAAGTTGTCCTTTACTGCAAAGTCCTTTCCCTGCAGATGCCAATTCTGTATGTCTGCTGGAGTTACAAGTTGCCTGGCTTTATCCTTAACTTCCTCTATGGATTCTGTGGCGATTACACCCAGAATTCTTTGTTCGGGAATGATTGGTACAGGTTTAGGGTTGACCAAGTGTTCTTCCACTCCCATCCGAGAAAGGGCATCAGCTTTACCGTTCTTTGTACCAGGTCGATAGGTAATTATGAAGTCAAACTCGGCAAAGAATAATGCCCAACAGAGTTGTCTAGAGGATTGGGCTTTTGCGGTTTTCAAATATTGCAGGTTTCGGTGATCCGTAATCACAGTAACGGTGTGTCGGGCCCCCAGCAGATAATGCCGCCAAGCCTTAAAGGCAGACTTGATAGCCAGAAGTTCCTTGTCAGTAATCGTGTAATTGATTTCAGGAGGCGAGAATTTGCGGGACCAAAATGCCACGGGATGCAACTGATTGGTTACCGGGTCCTTTTGTGATAGAACTGCCCCCATGGCAAGGCTTGAAGCATCAGTTTCCACGATGTAGGGGAGTTCGGGGTGAGTGTGTTTTAAGATTGGTGCAGAGATAAATTTAGTCTTCAAATCCTGGAAAGCTTGTTCCGCCTCGGTAGACCATTCAAAACGTTTGTTTTTCTTTAACAAGGCAGTGATGGGCTGGACTATTCGAGAGAATTCGGGGATAAACCTGCGGTAAAAGTTAGCGAAGCCTAACATGCTTTGCACACCTTTTACGGAGGATGGTGATGGCCATTTGAGAACTGCATCGACCTTCTTTGAATCCATACGCACTCCGCCAGGTGATAATATGAATCCCAAGAATTCAACTTCAGTCACGTTGAAAACACATTTTTCCAACTTAGCGAAAAGTTTGTGTTGACGCAATCTTTCGAGGACCATTTTCACGTGTTTCCGATGTTCAGATTCCGATGAAGAATAAACGAGGATGTCGTCAATGTAAACAACAACACACACATCTATGAGCTCTCTGAGGACATCGTTCATAAAATATTGAAAGGCGGCCGGGGCATTGCAAAGTCCGAAGGGCATGACCTGATATTCAAATAGCCCATACTTGGTGCGGAAGGCCCTCTTCCATTCATCGCCCTCTTTTACTCGTACCAAGTGGTAAGCTCCTCTAAGATCCAGCTTTGTATATATGCATGCTTTTCTGACTTGGTCCAGGAGTTCAGGGATCAAAGGTAACGGATATCTATTCTTAACGGTGATATGGTTCAGGGAGCGATAATCTATACAAGTTCTAAGGTCTCCTTCCTTTTTTGGAACGAAGAACAAAGCTGAAGAAGCAGGGGACTTGGAAGGACAAATAAACCCATTTGCCAGGTATTGATCCAGGTATTGACGAAGGTGAAGGTTCTCAGGCTCGGTGAGGGCATAAATTCTACTACAAGGAGGAGTAGATCCAGGTATCAGGTCTATCTGGCAGTCATAAGACCTATGAGGAGGTAGAGAGTTAGCCTGATCCTTCCGGAAAACATCTTGGTATTCTAGGTATTCGGGAGGTAACTGGGGAGTCTCTGAAGAAATTGCTGCCAGTGCAACACCAGGTGGAGGGTGACAAGTAGAGACACATTCTGGAAACTGGACCGTTCTTGCTCGCCAATCGATCAGAGGATTGTGTTTCTCTAACCAAGGTATTCCTAGAATAATCTGAAACTGAGGGGCCTTGATCACATCGAACACGATCTTCTCATGGTGTCCATCTTGACTTACTAGCGTCACCTCTTGAGTGGTATGCGTTACTGGCCCGGAGGCTATCTCCGTACCATCCACCGTAGTATTGACGTCCTTTACAGCCTTGGGACAAAGAGTTAGATTCATCCTCAAAACCATTTCATGATCCACATAATTGCCGATGGCACCGCTGTCGACGTAAGCTTCAATTGCATGTAATCGATCCGGATTATCAGGGCTAATGAGGACCATAGGTATCACGAAATGCGAGGTCACGGAACTGGTTTTCACGCTTGGCAAGAGGACCTCTATTCTTGTCGGGTGAGGTCGTTTCCCTGCTCAGAGTTTGTAACTTTGGTAACTGCAGCTCCTACTGCCTTCTTGGCAGGTTTCACCGGACAGTCTCGAAGAAAGTTCCCTGAGTTTCCGCAATAGAGGCATAATTGCAACTGTTTTCTCCTTACCCGCTCCTTTTGTGTTAGAGGACCTTTCAGACCCCCTATTTGCATGGGTTCCCCGGAGTCTACTCCTTTGGAAGGAGTTGGCGGTTTGGAAAATACTCGAGCATCAAACTTGGAACGATCGGCCTTCCTGTTCTGCAGTCTGTGATCTATTTGAACGACTAAGTCTATATAGTCCGAACAATCTTGTGGGGGATTCACTACTTGGGCTAACACATCTTTGAGCTCTCCACGTAGACCTCTATAAAACAGCGTAATCCTTTTGTCCTGAGGCCATTGAGTTTCCACTATCAGTCTGTTGAAAGACGCAATATAAGCCAAACGGTCTTGATTACCTTGTCGCAAAGAAAGAAGCTCATTGTCCAAGGCCTGCCCCTGTGAATGTCTTGCGAACAGTTTTTCCATACTGAGCTGAAAAGCTTGAAAATCATGGAGGACCGGATCATCTTGATTTACTAGAGGGATCGACCAGTCTGCCGCATTGCCACTAAGGTACGAAAGCACGAAAGCTACTTTAGCTTGATCAGTTGGAAAGGCTGCTGGCCGGCATAAGAAATGCAACCGGCACTGATTGATAAATACTGCAAACCTCTTTGGGTCACCAGAAAATCGTTCGGGCGGAGCCAGAGGTACATTCCCAGGTAGGTTGATCTGCACTGGATTCATAGAGGATGTAGAAGGAAGATTTCCCCCAGATGCGGGTAACGGGGTCTGTCCGGCTTGTGACTGTAGCAATTGTCTAGCGAGATCATCTGTTCGCTCCTTGGAAATAATCAGTTCCCTTCTTAGAGCGTTCGTTTCCTGACGGGCTGCATGCACTTCTGCCCTTAGTTCCCCAAGTAACTGGGCTAGCTGGTCGGTATCCGAGGTTTCCATAGCGCCTGGACGGGAGTTTTGTGGTAGGCTTTGCGTTCTGTAACGCTCACCTGATTCCCGTAGAGGCGCCGGTCTTGACTGGGCGTATACCGTATATTCAAAGGTGATGTGTAACACACGGCTGGCACTTTGGGCTGGACCTCTGTGCACTGTATGTCTGACTCGAAGGGTAAGATGTCTGCAGATAGAAAATATGGGATTAAGGAACTGGGTTATTGAATGTCTCCCTCTTCTTCCCTTTCTCTTCTCCTGTAGAACCCCAAAGGTTAACGCTCTCACCTTAGGTAAGTGAACGCCGTGCTCTCCATCTGCCTCGGGGCAGGGTGCTGTAACCAGTTTCTTCACTGGATAAGGGGAGCAGGCCTCTTGACTTCAGAGGACTGCTGTCCGTCGTTTACTGCACGAACGGTAAGTTTCGAGTAATTCTAATGTCTTTAAAGTCTTTAGTAATGTTGTTTCTTGTTTTGCAGGGTTCCGGCGATGGCGGATGACGGGCTGAAGTGAGTTGAAGATGGAGTCCGTGTGATGAATAGAAGCGCCTGGAAGCACGTAAGTAAGCGCTTGGCGCCTGCTTCACGATGCGCTCTAACTGTCTTTTTATTTTGCAGGTACAAGTTCGGAGCGGCTGCAGGGTGCCGGAATACCCACTGGGTTAGATGTGGAAAGGAGTAATGGCACGTGAGTATTAAAGTTCCCCAATGTCTTTAAACGCCCCTTGTTTTGTCTTTCAGATGCGGGATGCAGCGCCGAAGGCCTCCGGAGCGTGCGAAGAGTTGGTAAGCTTTTGTCTTTCAGATGCCGGAATGCAGTGTGAAGACCTCCGGAGCGCACGAGGAGTAGGTAAGCCTTTGTCTTTCAGATGCCGGAATGCAGCGCGAGGCGTTGGTGACAGCCGATGGACCAGGTAAGTGTAGAGCTGTCACTGAATACCGTAATGCTAACCTGTTCTTTCTTATCTTTATAGGTGTTGCTGAAGACTGGATTCAGGATGGTAAGCCTTTTTCCTTAGGCCCAGGATCAGATGCAGAAGACACGATGAGCGTTCTGCTGCAGAGAATGCAGAATAACGCAAAGCAAGATTCATCCATCGGGTGTGGTTTAAATAGCCTCCTGTAGTGCTTAGGTGTCTCCTTCCACAGCCACGCCTAGGTAAGAAAAGAGTTCCTGCTTTCCAGAAGAGTTCCAGTGTTCTGAATCTGGGGAGTGGCTCCTGCCCCACCCAACAGGAAAAGTAGTTCCAAACAGAAGAGGATCAGAGGCTCAACTGGCAGGCAAGTAAGCAGCATGGTCTGCTGCAGGTAAGTCCACCCAAGCATTATGAGCCCGGCGCTTCCAGCGCTGGGACTGGGCATATTTATGAGCCTGGTGCCACTGGCGCCAGGACTGGGTCCAAAAGGTCCCAATTGGGACTGGTTGGCACTCGGAACCTGGGTTATGGATCTGCTTCCAAGGGACTTGGGAAAACCCTGACCTTTTGGAAGCAGAGATCATGACACAGCCACCATACTAGCTGGCGATCTTAACATGGATTGTTTGAATGATAGAAAGGGTTATGCTTACCAAGAGGCTCTAAGATGGTCTAACTTTATGTGTTAGTGGAATTTTCAAATGGTTAATGGTGCCGTTAATGGTGATCTTCCAGCCAAAAGCAAGTGGTGTAGAGAGGGATCGTCAAGTATTATTGATTATATATATGTGGATTCCGTTTATGCAGGTTTCTTCTTTTGAAAGTGAAGCAACAGTATAGTGATCACAACTTACTTGCTCTGAAAGTTCAATGGAATGGGACAAAAGGCGATTTAAATAGACACTGGCATAAACAGTTATAAACGGTGAATAATGCCAGATCTCGGTTTTCTTGGTCTATTCTTAAACTTCTTGCTCTTAATAAAGCAGTTGAATGGAATCTAGATCATCAATCTAGAAGACAATACACTAAACATTTGGACCAATTTAAAGACAACATTGTGATCACGAAAAAGCAGCCGATCAGGCACATACATGCCTTTGATCCGGAGGTACGGACAAGACGTGCTGCTTATCGTAGAGAAAGAAAGACTACCTTAAATTCTGCTTCCTCAATGCCACAGGCTGCTTTAAGATCTGCCAAATGTAGATATCAAAATTGGCTGCAAGCCCGTAAATCACTCATATTTCAATATGATTGTGAAGCAATGCTCAACGTCGTGGCGTCAAAAAACTCTGCTGATATTTGGACATTGCTTAATAACCGCAGCTCATTTGATCAAATTGAAGCCAAAGCCAACTGGGTTCAGGAACAACAGTGGGTTGCACACTTTACACAGTTATATGCGGATACACGATTTGACATCATTACATATACTATGAAATCCAAATCGAAGTGGTTGGTTGAGTGCTCTACGGACATCATAGAAGAGTTTATCAAACAGGCTAGTGGGTCTAGGGCAGCAGGACCCAATGGCCTGAGTAACATATCCACATCTATGGGCTATTATTTTTAATAAGCTATATCAACAAATCTTAAGGTCTAAGGTTTTACCATTGTCTTGGCAAACATCCCTAATAGTTCCCATCTTTAAAAAGGGGGAGCAAGCCTTACCCGAGAACTATCACCCATAGCTCTCTTAGATACGCCAAGCAAAATCTTTGCAAGACTAATTCTAAGAGACTTTAATACATGGACACTTTCGAACCAATGAACGCAATCCTCAACAATTAGGGTTTGTGACGGGAATGGGAGCCACCATAAATCTACTATGTTTAAATGCCCTAAAGCTGCAATGTCAAGCCATAAAACAACCGGTATTTTTAGCATTTGTAGATTTACATTCTGCCTTTGATTCGGTTTCACACGTCTTATTAATGCCGAAACTAACCAGAGATAAGTGTCCGCCCACTTTATGTGATATTATTTACAGCTTTCACTCGGGCGCCTCCATTCGCATTCGACTGACTTTAAATGGTTTATTAGCTACATCTATACCTACTGCCTGAGGACACAAACAAGGCTGTTTGTTAGCCGCAGCCATATTGAATTACTTTATTCATGATGTCAAGAGGGCATTTGATGTAGTTTGTTCTGATTTGCCAAGAATGAATGGAGTTGCAATTAAAGTGCTAATGTACGCAGATGATCTGGTCCTGGTATCAAAGACCCTGATTGGTCTTCAGAAATTATTGTCTGCCTTTGATAGCTATATACTCCTAATAAGCAAAGTCGGAATTTGATGCATTGGTCTATTAATAAAATCAGACTAGCCATTTTATCCAATTACACATCTAGGGATGGTATTTGAGGGAGCTGTTAATGCAAAGGGACATCTAATAAGCGTTGAGCGTAAACTAAACACTGCTATGTCCCAAACCAGAATTATATTACATTGCTTTGGCAAATGTTCTCTTAATCCGGCTTTATCATATTGGAAATTAAAAGCGACACCCTGTCTATTATATGGTTTAGAAACAGCAGCTCCCCTCCCAGCCCTAATGCTTGATAGGCTGGAAGCTAAATTTTGGAAACTGATCCTGCAGCTGCCGCAGTGTATCCCACTGTCTTGGCTGCCATATGAATTGGGGCTAGTTTCGCTCAACACTATCTATCATTGGAAATTGTGTGCTTTATTTTGAAAAGTTTAATTTCTATTAGAAGTGAAGTTTTGTTAAAAACCTTATCGGCATATTTATTC
This sequence comes from Ambystoma mexicanum, assembly GCF_040938575.1. NCBI lineage: Eukaryota > Metazoa > Chordata > Amphibia > Caudata > Ambystomatidae > Ambystoma > Ambystoma mexicanum. Next base: position 1,681,844,658 of record NC_090932.1, read on the forward strand.
TCTGGTCAACACATATTTGTTCAAGTATGGCTAACAGCTATCTACCGAATTCTTGCGCATGCTGATGTAACTAATGACTTATTGGCGTCTAATCCAGACAAGGCAAAGAAAAAGATCTATAGCATGGACTGGATTAATAACAGAGAACAGTGTTTACAGTATAAACATGCATCTAGCGGAAGGTTTTGTGATAAATTGATGGGATCCATGGAAATTTAGTTGTGCAAAGCTCCATCTGTATTTTATAGACAGCCCATATTGCGATTTCGGTTTAATCTGTGGCCTACTAGGGATTTGTCATGTACACGCAAGAATTTATCACAAGACCAAAACATTTGCAGATTTTGTAGAAACTTGAAGATCACTGAAACTGTTCAACATTTGATTGTTTACTGTCCGGCGCTAGTAGAGTTAAGAGTGATATAATTTGAGATATTGCAAGTACCTAGGTATGATGGATGAGCAGCAGTTCTGGGCTTTTACGATGCGTACTTCTAAGGTGCCAATTCAAATTTCTGTGGTTAATTTTCTAAATGCTTTGAAATTTGAATCAGAAATTGTTTAAGTAATCAATGATTTTATCAAATGTGATTTATTGATTTGTTTAAATACTTTGTTTTTATATTTTTGTATTCAGAATTTTGTAAAACTATCTGTAAATTAAAAAAGTTGATTAAATTCATCTGATTCAATAAAAAAAGAAAGAAAAAAAAAGTTTGTTCATACTCTTCATTGACAATGCAATTTCCTCAAATAAAGATGACTTCGGGGGAACTGGAATTAACCTATATATTGAAACCCACTTCCATTCCATCATTGCCAGCAAATATGTTAGACCCAGTTCATATCATACACAAGCTGTGGGAATACAGTCAGGTAGTGCAAGGGTTCTTTTCCAGATTTTCCCTTCTATCTTATCCCAATCTATATCAAAGGCCTGATAATTACATTCCACCCCAAAGAGAATAGTAGGGGTTACTTTTCCAACATAAAATTTCAGAACTGGAAGGATGGAAATAGCACTGTATTGCGCTCCTATTCTCTTCATTTGGGCACTCAGGTTTACTCATTTTACATCGATTATCACTTCTTTAGTAATCGGCAAGTACAAGATTTGGTTATCCTTAATGGATGTTGCAGAATGACAAGTTTTGATTTACTTGGATTAATTTCTAAGTCATTTTCTAAGGCATAACCAGAAAGAGCTGTTAGTAATCCGTGCAAACCAACTTCGGAGTGGTCTAAGACCACAATATCGTCAGCATACGCTCACTAGTTGATTTTCATATTCCCAACTTTCGGTGCAACCAGGCCAATCTCTTAACCATTGATGTAAATCAAACAGATACAAGATAAACAAAAGTGGTGCTATTAGACACCCTTGGTGTACACCTCTTTCTATATTAATTGATTGCGACAAGTTCCCAGCTCTTGACATTCTGACTCTGAGGGAGGATCTTTGGTGGAGTTCTATTAGGATAGCTAAAAGGTGGTCAGGCAGGCCCCAGTTTTTCAATTTCCTCCATAGCCGGTTTCTATTTATAGAATCAAAAGCCTGGGAGAGGTCCAACCTGGCTCTGAAAAGAGGTGAACCTCCCTTTACCAGGGAGTCTATACTGACACAGCTTAGGATAAGGGTGTTTAGGGAGGTAGATAATCCTCGCCTAAAGCCCGTTTGTTGTTTAGGGATTATTCCTTGACTCTGCCCATTTCTCCAGCTCAGCCAATATGAGTCCTGAGAAAATATTTCTATCAGCATCTAGCAATGAGATTGGACGGTAATTAGCAGAAACCAGGCAATAACCTTTTTTGTAAATCAGGATTATGATTGAATTTCTCCACGACTCTGACATTGTTTTGGTGGAAGTTATATTGTCAAACTAAATTTTCAACCCTCTCGCCCATACGGTCGAATTAATCTTCCAGATTACATTGCGGAGTCCATTAGGACCCGCTGCCCTAGACGCAGACGATTTTTTTTTATCAGGATCTCAATATCTTTGCTCACAAAGTCGAGTGACCATTCTGAATTTATCTGGATATTTGGTTCATAGTTGTCAGAAGGGCCATAAACTTGGAGAAATTATCCACCTAAGCCTTTTCATCTATTATGGTGGCTTGTGAGATATTAGGAGGATTAGACATCGAACTGACAATAGTCCAGAAGTTTCAGGAGTTGCTCAGGCAGATTGCTTTCAGCATTTCCTCACCCTCTCTCATATGTACCATGAATCTATGGGATCTCACCCAATGTCTATAGGTGTTATTTAGTAGTCTAATTTGATGTTCTATATCCTTAATACTTAGAGCGGATTTCTTTATTATTTTTTTTTGGGATCTTTTCTGCCTTTTTTTCTCATAAATTTGAGCATCAAAGGGGTGTTTGTGATTCCCACTTAATTTTGGACTATGGTTTATTGGACGATTGAGGCTCCAGAGGACATCTTTAAAGCTACTTGGTTTACAATATTTTATCAATCGTTGATCAGTTAGGTCTTTAATGGTGATATCCAGTTTATTTGTGAGAGGGTACCCTCCTCTTTCAAACCTTGATAGCCGATTTCCCACCATATTCACAGATCTGTCGTGCGTAGCAGGCTATCAGACAATTGTGTCGAGATCTAAAAGTGGACTCCAGCATTACATGGTCGTTTGCATTTCCTTCAGTCAGGGAAAGCTTAATACAATTGTCGAAGATACCTTCAGAGGCAAACATATAGTCAATCGTCAAGAAAGACTATCCCCTCCGCCAAGTCGGGGCTGCGGGGATATCTCCCTTGACATTGCCATTTAACATTCTCAGATTACACTCTGACAAAGTCACACCATGCCTGCCCATTTTTAGATTTATGTTTATATTCCAAGGTCAGATATTTGGATGAGATACATTGGGAATTAAAATCCCCCATTATTATAAATTTGTCTAAGGGGAACCGTATAGAGTAATCTATCAAAAGATCTGACAGATTTTGCAGAAAATTCATTTAAGTGATTATCAAAGGATTCCAATAGATAGTTACTATTATCCAGTTTAGACTAATCATATTTTCTCTAATATTCGCCCTCACCAAAAGGAGGATTGGGAGGCCCGCTTGAGAAGTCCGCCTCCTAAAGGGACTGACTGAAGCATAAATATTGGTAATTGTGGTGAACACCAGATGATCAGAAGTACCCTTAAATTTCATCTGAAAATGGAGGAGGAGACGCTACAGAACTTTCTGGAATCTGTTAAAGTGACAGATGGGGGTAATGGGGTACCCCACACGTTGTCCTGGGACATTAGTGGGTTCATGGATGGGGATGATTTCTCCAGATTATGCTAGGAACAGTGGCTCACACCAGGAGACTATGGTTGAGGTAGGGTATTTACAAGTTGGGGTTAGGGAGGGTGTAACGGATGGGTGTAAGCTGGATGTGAGGGGATTAAGGGGGAAGGCTTGCAAGGTACTTTGTGATAAGGTTTGCAAATCAGGTGAAGTATATGTTGAATGTGTGACATTGATAGCCCTGCAGTCAAATGGGACAGTTTAAATGTTTAACATTAAATATTAATTAGAGGTCTGAATATGCCAGCGAAGTGCAGGGAGTTAGATACATCACCAACCAGATTTGGTGGCGCTCCAAGAGACGCATGTATGTTTTTCAGATAAGCATAAACTGCGGCTTTGTCGATACCCGCTAGTGCTACAGGCCAATGCTAATACTAAAGTGGCGGGGGTCCTTCTAAAATCGAAACCAGCTCCCCATTGTACAGTGTTGAGAACACATTTTCATAAGGAGGGACGGTATATATTTGCAGTCCTGGAGGTTGGGCCCAAAAAAAGAACTGTGGCATCAATATACGCTACTAACACGGGCCAGGGGTCATTTTTTAAATCAGTTGTTGCACAAGTTGAAATGTTCAGCGAGGGGGAAATAATAATGCTAGGAGACTTTAATATAGCTTTGGACCCCTTACGAGACAGAAGTAAAGTCACCTCTTCAGTCCAGTCTTCTCCTTCCAAATTATTAAAACTGAGGTTTGCTAATTTGGCCTTGGTGAATGTGTAGCCGGCCTTGATAGGGGATTCTAAAGGATATAGGTTCTATTTGCATGTGCACCACTCGTTCTCATGTATGGACTACGCTTGGGTCTCTAAACCAATGTTGGGTAGGGTAACTTTTATGGTTTCTCACCCCATTGCGTTATCGGACCATGCTCCATTGACTATACAGTTAGATATAGAAGGGATGATTCAGAGGGTGCCGTGCGATTCCTGTCTTCAATGTTTCAGGACACAGTGGTTCGGGGGAATGTGAAGGCTAAAATAGAGGGATACTTTGAGCAGAATAAGACACCTGAAGTCTCTATCATTACGTTATGGGATGCCTTTAAGGCTTCAGTCCGTGTGACCTTGATAGCAGAGGCGGCTTATAAACGGCGACAGAGAATGCTGTTGAAAACGACACAGGAAGCAGAAGTACAACATGTAATGAGGGAAATGGAATTTGCTTACGGATCTGACAATTTTAAAGGCAAATAGAGTAGCAAAGGCTAAACTTAACTTGTTCTTAACGAAAAAGGCAGAGAAATCACTGTTATATATGCACCAATCCTATTATGTTAAGGCCAATAAGGTGGACACTGTTTTGGCAAGACAACTATGCCAGAAGATTGCTTCACAAACTGTCCAATCAATAAAGTTGTCAGAAGGGGGTACTGTTACTGAAACTCCTCAGATTATAGCTCAATTACACTCATTTTAATCACACTTATATCACACCGAAAACCCAGATGAACAATCCCAGCGATTATATTTGCAGATAGTTAAGCTTCCCCGGATCTCGCGGATGGACTGAGATATTTTGGAAAAAGACATAACTATTGAAGAGGTAACTGAGGTTATTAAATCACTCCCCCTAAATAAATCTCCAGGGCCTGATGGGTTCCCCGCTTTATTTTATAAGATATTACAGAAGGTTTAAGCTCCAAGATTAGTATATCTCTATAATCCATTAATTGGCTCAGGTAGTATCTCCAAATCAATGGAGGAAGCAAAGATAATACACATTCCAAAACCGGGTAAGGATCTAGGTAGGTGCGGTTTATACCGGCCTATGGCCCTTATTAACCTTGATGATGAGATTTATTCGAAAATCCTTGCAAATAGGATGGAGGGTTTGCTTCCATCTATTATACAGCCAGATCAGTCCAGTTTTATAAAAAACCTACAGACCCGCGACAACATACAGCGTTTATGTCATGTGTTGGAAAAAGTGGCAAACAAACAGATACCTGCAATTCTTTTATTATTGGACGCCGAAAAGGCTTTCGACTGCGTTGAGTGTTCGTTCCTTTTTCAGGTTATGACTAAAATGAGGTTTGGTTTTCAATTTTTGGCAAGAATTAAAGTACAATAGTAACCAATCAATGGAGAACTTTCTCCTCCAATCTCCCTCTAACGGGGAACAAAACAGGGTTGTCCTATGTCACCACTGTTGTACGCTATAGGATTGGAGCCTTTTTTTTTTTACCAAAAAGGCAACCAACACCAGATATTCAGGGTATACAATTTGGGGGGATAGAACATAAAATCATGGCGTACGCTGATGATATGTTATTAGTGTTTTCAGACCCTGCTAGATCATTGGCCGGAATAGAAAGAGAATTGGAGAGTTATGGCTCCATTGCAGGTTTAAAAATTAATTTGGTTGAATCGGAAATACTAACTGCCTGATTCATGGAATTGTTTGCGTGAAAAACGCAGATTTGCGCGCCTTTCTGCTTGAAAATCCCCATACTTCAAACAGGGATTTTTGGGCAGAAAGGTGCGCAAATCTGCGTTTTTGACGCAAATAATTCCATGAATCAGGCTGTAAATGTATCTTTGCCCCCTACCACAGTGTCCTCTTTACATCGTAAGACTAAATTTGGCTAGGCTCAGGGTCAAATAAAGCTTTTGGGGGTTACAATAACTCTGAATTTAGAAGGCTTATATGAAGCCAACTTTTCCCCCTTGTTGAAGGCAATCACGATTCAGCTCGGGCCCTGGTGGCCGTTATCAATCTTCTGGCTTGGCTGGAGGAATGTTATAAAAATTACCATTCAAAATATTATACTTCTTGCAGGCACTTCCAAGGGCAAGCCAAAAAGCATTTAAGTAGAATGTAACATTTTCCTCACATTATAACGCATGCAAGTGAGCCATGAATATATACCAAGAACGTGACAAGAGATGTCCTCCTTGAGACTGGAGGGGATATTTTCTCTGGTTCGGGCCATGCACTGATTTTCAGGGCACAAGTCGATACTTGTTGGTGTACAGCGCCCGCCCACTTTTTTGAACGGGTAGACCCAACCCCGGTTCTGTGTTTTTTGAGGCCAGCATTTGTAAAGTTTGTGTCATGCCTCGCTCACCTGTTTCCTATGGTAACAGGAACCTGTATGCGTTCAGATCAGCAGGAAGGCCGTTCTATACTAGGTTGAGACTCTTTAACAAACTTCCCGCAAATCGGCGTTGAATCCCAGCACCTAGGATCACGTGATAACGTTAGTTACTGTTAGGGAGAATTCTCTTATGAGGCTAATTTCCCAAACCTAGCGAGTCCCCCAGCAGCTTTGCTGGATTTTTGGGGTTTGTTTTTTTTCTCCTGCTAAGAGTGAGACTCTTTTGTTCCCACTCTTAGGCATGATTTGAGGTATATCTTTGATTTGGTATGTGCTTGTGGGCTATGGAGTCTTTTACCCCATAGGGTATCATCTGTTTTGGTATATGTGTTACACAGCACCCTCAGTGCAGTAACACAGGGGTGTCATAGTGACCCCCAAACATAGACTCCATACCCTGGGACTGACTACTGCCTCCCAGGGCATGTAAAGTCAACATTGGCTTTATTAGTCCAAAATTGTGAACAGAACCAGTACAAACCATCATATTGTGAAAGTACTGGAAGGGGTTAATTAGATTGCCCCTGGGTCTGTTTCAAAGGGGGCACTGTCCAGTCCCCCCTTGTCGAGTTTCTGGCTGGTGGTAGTGGTTACCACGTGAAATATTCCACCGGAATATTTCCTATGGGATTTTCCCAATCATTTTAAAATGCAGCACTTTTTTGGTGCATTGTAAAGATACTGCTGGTTTATTCAATTATTATAAAATAGCCGGTTGGGTCGCCAGAACCCTTTTACAAAATGGCGTATGTGTCCGCCTCTGTAACTCCAACCAAAGGTCGGGCCCTTTGTTCCACAGAAGCCCTCCAACTTGTGCCACTCTGTCTGGGATTCACAGGATGTGTGGGTGGGGGAATTGGCACCCTGGACTGCGTTGCCTTAACAAGCCAAGTCGCACTCTGTTCTGATTGGCCCAGTGGTGAGCCGCACAGCTCACCACTTACCATGTATGAGTGACAGCTAGGATGTTGAATGGGGGTTTTTCCTGCATAGAAGCAGGGCTTTTAGGACTGGAACTTCAGAAGTCGCCACTGGACCTGAGAAATCCGAAGACGGGAGAAGCTGAGCCATCTGCAACAACGACACCACTGGTGGAGCCCTGCTGCAACAACCTCAATTTCCCCGACGACAACAGAAGATCTTCTGCTGCAAGAGTCTTCTCCCTCTGAGCTGGTGGGAACAACCAGTTCGGCATTCGCCTTCCAGGACGTCCCTTGGTCGAATCGCCAGTGCAAAGCACCCGGCGACCGGATAGCCAAGCTTCAGTCCAACAGGACCGCGAATAAAAGGAACGCACCTTTTAACCGAACGAACTCCACGGCTGGTTTCATCCCTGGGCAGTGCAACGACTCCAAGTTTCCTCCTCAACGAGATTGTCTCCTTCCCTGGTCGAAACCACGAACTGCACCGCAGCCAGGAATAACTGCCACCGCTGGAGCTTCCTCACTTTTAAAGGTACTGTGTTCCACCTGGCCTCCCTTTCATCGGATTGCTAAAGGTGACTGTCATGCACCAGCCCTGGAAATTCATGCATAGGTGGAAATACCACTAACATGGTTCTGATTGTTCCAGGTTGAAGGTCTAGTGTTTTTCCAACATGGCCGCCGGGAACTATAAACAACGATGCAAACTGGCGCTTAGCGCGTTGTATCGACTTCGTTACGTTCGCTGCCAGTTTCGTTTCCAGAGGCGACTTGCAGTTCAGAGCTAATTCTCTCCCTGTCTCCCTTCTCTGTATGTATTTCACCCTTATTCCCTCACGTGGGTGTTTTCAGGTTAAGGTAAGGTAGCGGTTGGTTCTGTTTCTCTATTTGTTCATACACGTAGCGCTAACCTCCCTTTGTGTCTGCCGCTATTTCCCTATACGTGTCTACATCGGCTATCTCTCTCAGCCTTTTCTCTTTATTTTACCGACATCCACAGTATCGGAAGTCTTACCTTGTTCTATTTCTTTCCTGTTATCTTTTTCTTACCTATTTCTTTCTTTTGTGGAAACTACTGGACTCTGATTTCTATATTTAACCTATCATTAACTCCATCAGAGGAATCGTTGGAGAATTTGTGTACTGTTTCCAAAGACAATTGAAAGATACTTTCAAACAAACACTCACCGCATCAACAGACGGACAGTTACGATCTCTCAGGGTTTTTTGCCTTTGGGCTTTTTCCCAGCACGAAGGGCGTGCTCCTCGGGTTTCCCCAAGATCTGTAAAACACCCAGATCAAGGTGGCCACCGAGGGAGCGCGTCCTTACTTACGTCAGAAAAAGGAGAAGAAGTCAGGAGAAAGCGTAAGAACTAGGAAGAAGACAGAAGCATTAAGGTTGGAGGAGATACAAGAAGACCCAGGTGAGGAGGAGAAAGGGGTAGAGGAATCCAGTTTTGACAGTATACAACGCCCAATCAAACCTATGGCGTCTCCGGAACAGATACAGGAGATGTGCAACGCCATACAAGGACTCAGAGTGGAGATGCAAACCCTACATGCTGAGAACCTTCTACTTCGTCAACAGGCTGCAGCTAGAACAGAGAGTAGAGATGATCTACCACCTATGCCATTCTCATATGGTAAATATGAAGGAAACCCCAAGACAATAAAGGAGTTCCTAGATGCCTGTGCAGTATATTTTTCCTTCAGACCTAGAGCTTTCGAGTCTGAAAGGGCTCGGATAGGATTTATCATTGCTAACTTAGCGGGTAGTGCTCTGGCCTGGGCGACCCCCCTGGTCACTAACCAGGATCCTTTGGTTAATGATTATGCTGTATTCATACAGGGCTTCAAAGACCGTTTTGAACGTCCAGAGGTCCAGTATACCAAATACGAAGCTTTCCTCGATGTAAGGCAGGGAAATCAGGACCTTCAAGCTTACATTGCGCAATTCCAGAGTCTAGCAGTATCCGCTGGTTGGCCAGATACAGCGCAACAAACAATCTTCAGAAGGGGATTGAACGAAGAAATGAAGGACGAATTGGCCCGCGTAGCTCGTCCCAACAGCTTTCGTGAACTAGTTACCCTCTCCCTCCAGATCGAATTTCGGATCCAAGAGCGACGTTTGGAGAGAAGGAGAGGAAGAGGCTATGTCCAAAGGTATAGTCCTCCACAAGGAAGAAGAGAGCGTCCAACCCTAGAGGAACCGATGCAGATAGGATCTACCAGAGGACCCTTAACCAGGATTGAAAGGAAGAGAAGACAAGAACTGAACCTCTGTATGTACTGTGGATCCTCTAGACACAGCCTCAAGGACTGTTCTGAAATTCCCTCCAGAAGACAGGGAAACGACAGACCCCAGGTCTATGCAAGGGAGATCGTGGGGACAACGGCTCAAACCCTTGCAATCTTACCAGATTCAGTCAGGAAGGAATAGAAGACAACCGTTTAATGGTATTTCAGGTCTTGTTTTCCTACAACTTGAAACAGAATATCCCTGTACTAGCCATGCTAGATTGTGGAGCTGCGGGAAATTTCATTGATGTCAACTGGGCCCAAGAAAACCAAATTCCACTCCAAAAGAAGACAACCCCTCTCCCAGTTGAAGGTGTAGATGGACGTCCTTTATCTTCCGGAGTTATTACGATGGAAACGGTTCCTATCTCATTGGGAATGGGACACCACACGGAGAACCTTAGCTTTGATGTCATCAGAGCGGCACATTTCCCTCTGATACTAGGTATCTCCTGGTTACGACGTCATAACCCCACAATAGATTGGACAGCTAACAAACTCAGCTTTGATTCTGATTACTGCGGAGAACATTGCATGAAGGGACTCCAGGTTGAAGTCCAAGCTAGCATTTCCAAAGGACTATCCCACATTTCTGTTTCCTCTATCCCCGTACAGTACCAGACTTTTTCTAAGGTGTTTGAAGATATAAACCCTAGACTCCTCCCACCTCACCGAAAAGAAGATTGTAGCATAGACCTCAAGGAGGAGGTCTCTCTTCCATTTGGACGGATGTACCCTTTATCCTTAGCAGAAAAAGCTACTCTGAAAGAGTATTTAGATACCAACTTGGAGAACGGACTGATCCGACCATCAAGGTCTTCAGGAGGAGCATCATTGTTCTTTATATCTAAAAAGGACTCAAAGGAGTTACGCCCATGTATCGATTACAGGGGTTTAAATAGCCTGACTATCCGTGACAGATACCCAATGCCCCTTATCCGAGATATTCTCGAAGCTGTCCGGAATTCCAGAGTATTCACCAAAATCGACCTAAGAGGGGCCTACCATTTGTTAAGGATTAAAAGAGGGGATGAGTGGAAGACTGCATTCAGAACACCAATGGGGTTATTCGAATACTGCGTAATGCCATTTGGATTAGTGAACGCCCCGGCGATATTTCAGAGATTTGTGGACAAGATCTTTGCAGATCTTCTATATACATCTGTCGTAGTATATCTGGATGATATACTGATCTTCTCACCATCCTTGGAAGAACATCGAATTCAGGTTAATAGGGTTCTACAGAGACTACTAGAGAATCACCTCTTTGCTAAACCAGAGAAGTGCGTCTTCGACGCTTCCGAAGTCTCATACCTCGGGTTTATTTTGGCAGCCAATGGGGTACGAATGGATCCTAACAAGATCCGGGCAATAGACCGATGGCCAGATCCTTCTTCTGTTAAGGAAATACAACGCTTCCTTGGTCTGGCAAATTTTTATCGTCGGTTTATTCCTAATTTTTCAGACCTGGTTTTGCCCTTAACCTCACTCCTTAAAAAGGGAGTAGTTTTTCACTGGGATACAGAAGCACAGGAGGCATTCAAGAACCTCAAGAAACGCTTCACTTCTGCTCCAGTTTTGTTACAACCTGATCAGACTAAACCATTTGTCCTGGAGACAGACGCCTCCGGAGGTGCCTTGGGGGCAGTATTATTACAGGAGAATCAAGAAGGGGAAGAACACCCCATAGCTTACTACTCCCGCACCTTGACGGGAAGCGAAAGGAATTATTCTGTGCTCGAGAGAGAGCTATTAGCTATGCGAGCTGCCTGTCAAGAATGGAGACACCTTTTGCAAGGGGCAGCGCAACAGTTCACGATCCGCACAGATCATAGAAACTTGAAGGTACTCCAAGAGATGGAGTGTAGAAATTCCAGACATGCTCGCTGGGCATATTACTTTTCTAATTTCGACTTCCAAATCACCTACATCCCTGGATCTCAGAACAGTGTTGCGGACGCATTATCCCGAAGCTGGGAGAATGAGAAGCCAGAATTACAGAGGGAAAGAATCCTACCGAAGCATCATTTTTATATGATCGCAAATCTTTTTCTACAAGAAGTTCATAGTGGATTGGAAGAATTCACACAAGAAGTAAGAGAAACCTATCAATTGCAAGACATTGACGGATTATGGTTTCGCCAGTCTGCACTATTTCTACCCACCTCAACTCTTCAGAACCAAGCCATCCACTTATGTCATGATCTACCCTTGGCAGGACATAAGGGGGAAAAGGCAACTTATGAACTGATATCCAGAAGTTTTTGGTGGCCATCTATGCAAAAAGATATAACCTCCTATGTTTCTACTTGCCTCATCTGTGCTATCAATAAGACCCCTCGTCAAAGACCATTAGGACTCTTACATCAAGCCAAGGCACCGACACGTCCTTGGGAAGACCTTTCGATGGATTTTGTAGTAGAGCTACCAACTTCAAATGGTAAAACAGCAATTTTGGTAACGATTGATTCTTACACAAAGCTAGCCCACTTTGTAGCGTTACAAGGAGTACCCTCTGCCTCCGAAACGGCTACCATATTCCTCAAGGAGGTTATAAGACTACACGGCTTACCCCGAACCATAATTTCGGACAGAGGAACCCAATTTACCTCAAAATTTTGGGACTCCCTTTGTCATCAACTTGGAGTTCAACGAGCTCTCTCCTCGGGGTATCATCCTCAATCAAACGGACAGACGGAGAGACTGAACGCCAATTTAGAACAGTACCTTCGTTGCTATTGCAATAGAGAGCAAGACAACTGGGCTTCTTTGCTACCCATGGCAGAATTTGCCTATAATAACACTTATCATACAGCTATCAAGATGAGTCCCTTCAAATGTACCTACGGGTACCATCCTCATCACTTACCAGGAATCATAGCTCCAAGATCTAAGATATCCACACCAGCCATTGAAGAGATGTTAATGGATCTCAGGGTCTCACACAAAGAAGCATTGCGAGCATTGGAAGACAGTAGGAGGAAGTACAAGGTGTCAGCCGACACCAAAAGAAGCCCCAATCCATTATGGAAACCAGGAGATCGAGTCTGGCTCTCTACTCGGTATTTACCTCGTTGGATCCATATGGGTAAATTTGCAGCCAGATTTATAGGTCCATATCGCATTCTATCCAGGATCAATCCAGTTGCATTCAAGTTACAACTACCCAGCGCCTTAAGAAGAATCCATCCGGTCTTTCATTCCTCTCTTCTAAAGGCTCATAAGGACGATCCTTACAAGAGGACAAGAAGAAGCCCGATTACTGCCCCTCCCGAAGAACCAAAAGAGTATGAAGTGGCCAGATTGGTTGATTCTCGTTATAGAAGGGGAACTCTTCAATACCTGATACATTGGAAGGGATATCCGATTGCTGAAAGAACATGGGAACCCAGATCACATGTACATGCCCCTCGACTGGTTCAACAGTTCCACCGACGGAATCCGGGGAAGCCTGGAGGAAGCAGGTATAGAAGGGGGCATACTGTCATGCACCAGCCCTGGAAATTCATGCATAGGTGGAAATACCACTAACATGGTTCTGATTGTTCCAGGTTGAAGGTCTAGTGTTTTTCCAACATGGCCGCCGGGAACTATAAACAACGATGCAAACTGGCGCTTAGCGCGTTGTATCGACTTCGTTACGTTCGCTGCCAGTTTCGTTTCCAGAGGCGACTTGCAGTTCAGAGCTAATTCTCTCCCTGTCTCCCTTCTCTGTATGTATTTCACCCTTATTCCCTCACGTGGGTGTTTTCAGGTTAAGGTAAGGTAGCGGTTGGTTCTGTTTCTCTATTTGTTCATACACGTAGCGCTAACCTCCCTTTGTGTCTGCCGCTATTTCCCTATACGTGTCTACATCGGCTATCTCTCTCAGCCTTTTCTCTTTATTTTACCGACATCCACAGTATCGGAAGTCTTACCTTGTTCTATTTCTTTCCTGTTATCTTTTTCTTACCTATTTCTTTCTTTTGTGGAAACTACTGGACTCTGATTTCTATATTTAACCTATCATTAACTCCATCAGAGGAATCGTTGGAGAATTTGTGTACTGTTTCCAAAGACAATTGAAAGATACTTTCAAACAAACACTCACCGCATCAACAGACGGACAGTTACGATCTCTCAGGGTTTTTTGCCTTTGGGCTTTTTCCCAGCACGAAGGGCGTGCTCCTCGGGTTTCCCCAAGATCTGTAAAACACCCAGATCAAGGTGGCCACCGAGGGAGCGCGTCCTTACTTACGTCAGAAAAAGGAGAAGAAGTCAGGAGAAAGCGTAAGAACTAGGAAGAAGACAGAAGCATTAAGGTTGGAGGAGATACAAGAAGACCCAGGTGAGGAGGAGAAAGGGGTAGAGGAATCCAGTTTTGACAGTGACCCTTAAATTCTTGGCTTTCCAACTGAGTTGGCTCCCAGACCTTCTAACTTCACCTTTCACATCAAACCAACCTCTTTTGAACATTTAGCAAAGACTTGAATGCATTTTTAAACTGTGTGATCTTGGGCACATTTCGCCTTGCTCCATTTACAGTGGCCCTGGCCTATGAACCTTGGCTCTACAGTAGACTCTGCCTTCACTAGCTTGCTGTGGTCTTAGAAAAGTGTTGGGACCGGTTTTATTTTCATGACCTGTCTTTTTCTCTCCCTCTAACTCAATTATTGGAGTGCCATCTGAGTTAAGCGCTCGCATCTTACAACCAGTGGTGTTTTAACCTAGACTTGTCTAATAATTATTGAGGGAGGTGTGTATACTTTTTCTGATTGTGTTTGGACTTGCTTTGATCTATAGTGCTTAGTGTATTTCCTAAAGTGTGTTTTAAATAAATAATTATATACTTTTGATACCACGCTCTGGTCAGTGTTTGTTTGCTCCACTGTGTTTTTGGCCCTATTGTGTATCCTCTGTATACTGCCCTACTCATCTTGAGAGAAGTCTGACTGCTCAGCCACAGCTACCAGGTAAACCTGGGTGGTGCAGACTGCTACCAATTGGGTTTACTGCTTACTCCTGTAGTCTTAATCTTTTTGCAGTGCTCCCCAAGGGAACTGCACAGGATTCTGCCTAACAGTTAAAGCACCTAGAATCACGTGATAACGTAAGTTACGACTTCAGTCACGTGACTTCTGAACGTATTTAGGTCCATTCCTCTAAGCGCTCATCGCTTCTGATTGTTGCTACTTTGTTTCGTTCCTGGCTCGCATTAAAGTCTTAACTTTGACTGCGTCTGTATTGGAGCCTTGCTTTCAAAGACTGTTCTTGTTTTCTCCAAGACTCGTGTTCTGAGTCAGTTCCTTGTTTCAATTACGGTCCGGGAGGCGGACCTTCTCCACGTCTCAGTTCCTGGCGCGGAAGTACTTCGGCGTTCCAGGGAAGCCGTCTTCTTCAAAACCACTAAGAAGTCAGGTGAAAGCTTTCCTTAGCACTTGCTCGCTACCACGTCGCTCGAGACGCAGAACGCATTCAATTATTGTTTTGACTGGAGCTTAACTTCCAAGTTTACGGGAGTTGGACTTCCTGAATATTTAGCCTTACAATCTTAATTTACAGAACAAGTACTGTTCCACTTGCTGAGCATATTAGTAATACATCCCAAAGGGGATTTTTTTTGCTTTCCAGTATCATTTAAAGGGTGAATTGAGTACTACATTCGAGAGAGAAGAACTTTGTTTATGAACATTTACGAAGATGCCAAGATTATGTTGTGTTATCCTTTGTACACAGAACTAAAGGATGCTATCCAGGGTGCACCTACCCGACACTAGTTCGACCCTCGTTCCGTTCGGGATTAATTTTCTACTAACCTCCCTTTTCCTTGTTGTTGTGTTCTATTGGTGGATTATTATCTGGATTACCGCATTTCACCTCGCTCTGCAGAAAACGACTCCTAATAAGGTTAGTGGAAAACTAGTGGGATAAGAATAAAGACAGCCTTATTAGACATATACTTACCTTGTTGTTTCTATTACACAGATTGGAGAGTGTGTTCAGTTATTCACCCTTTCAATTGATTCCTCGCTCTGGCCGTGTTTCTTCTATCAGGCAGTGGGTGTAATCAATGGAAAGGGTTCTTCCTTGAGGATTCATCAGTGAAGTTTAGGAAGAAAGAATTCATCAGGATCAATATTGTATCCTTTTATGCTTGTACGCCACCTGTATCCTTTGCTGGTATAATACAAGTTTGTCTATTGTCAAGATATCAAGGGCGGCATGTCAGTTTGCTTGCTCAAGTTTTTAGCTACTAGGATTTTACACCAGGTTGTCATGTTTCCAATGCAGACACTTACCCACTAGAACACATAAAAGTGCCATTAAAGCACATGTCTCATGTTTGGATTTTGTTTTCTTTGGAATATTTCATTATAAATTGTTGGGCTTAAAAGGTGGGCACCTTTTCTACTTTGCTAGTGTAGTTACTGGTAATTCTCCTCTCAGAATATAATGTTCCGTCTTTCCAGTGAGGAACACCAGACTGAGTTCAACTCCCAGAAGACTGTGTCCCATTAAAATCCACCAGAGTCCATCAATTAAAAAATCTTTATTATTTTAAAGCATCAAAGCGTTTCGCCACCTTCCCGTTGCTTGATATATATATATATATATATATATATATATATATACACACACACACACACACACACACACACGTGAGCCCCCTACTCTGCCAACAGGGCTCACAAGGGAACACCATTCCCAGGAAGAAGGGTGGACCCAGGACTCCAGGTGGGAGGACGCGGACGAGGAAGATGTCAGCTGGGGCCTTCAGACGACAAAGGTCCATGCAGGCAACGGACTGACGGCAACTGAGGGCCGCGTATCAGAGGTCTGGCAAACTGCGGAAGGGACAAGGGAGGGCTGCAGTATTGCAATAGCTGCGGACAGCACAGAGAACGTGGGCCGAGTGTCGGAGCTCGGGAGCCCTGCAGAAAGGGACCGGAGGGTGTCAACAGCCACGGACGGCACAAAAAGAAGCCACGGAATTACCAATAGCAGATTGGGAAGTCAGGGCTGAGAACGCCTGCCTAGGTGTAAACACGGACATCTTGGGAAACAGGAAAGAGGTATACGTCAGGGGAGGGGGCTCAGAAAACAAGTCAGCAACAACCTGCCTGGAAACCATTATGAACCCTGTAAAACACCTCAGACGCCAATGCAGAACGCCCTAGGCGTTCAACCAGCCACAGTACTTCCACCATTATGGGATCCTTCACGCTGGAAAGAAGGGGGCGGAGCCTGTAGGGGTTTATATAAACTACCCAGTAAGCAGGCTCCTGATTAGTTTAGAGGGGCACAGCACCTATATAAATCAGACACCAAAGAGGGACTGATGTGTTTTTCTCCTCTCTGTTTCAGAACAGAGACCTGGGCGAAGGAAGAACACCTGATTTACGCTGATTTAATCCTAAATTTTGTTTTTCCTTTTTCAGAGTTTTTTTTAGTCAATAAAGACTAATTTTGGTTAAAGGTACCACCAGTCTAGAGTGTTCTTACAATACACACATACTGAAAAACCTTTGTTAAAAAGGGACATTATGGTTAAGTTGCACTAACAAAAACCCATCAGGGATGCAGTAAAAGAAGAACTTGAACTCACTGAAAGAATAGAAGCAGCTGAGTGGGTTTCCCCTTTAGTGGAGGTACATAAATCCAATGGTAAACTCAGACTGTATATCGATTTAAGATCTGTCAATCGGTGTGTAATATCAGATAGACATCCCTTACCCAATATTACTGAGAGGTTAGGTACCATCAAGGATGCTAAAGTAATGAGTACTTTAGATTTAAAATCTACTTATCACCAGATTATACTTCATCCATTCTCGAATAATATAACAGCGTTCATTACACCAGAAGAACTGTTCCAATGCAAGTGCATGCCTTTTGTTCTAATATCAGCTGCTGTGGTTTTCCAATGCATCTTGTATCAACTTTTTCATGACATGGAGGGTGTAGAGTGCTTCTAAGATGATGCGTTAGTATACGGGAGATACCATGAAGAGCATGATAAGAGATTGAGAGAAGTACTGAACATTTTCATGAAAGCAGGCTTAACTTTTGATTAAAGAAATGTAAATTCAGTAAAACCTGCATCCAATATTTGGGCCACCCCATATCATAACACAGTATTGAGCCAAAAGCCGAATTAGTCAACAATATTGTGAGTTTTTCTAGTCCCTCAGACAAAGAGAAAATAGTATCTTTTCTAGGTATGGCCAAATACTATTCCAAATTTGTGCCAGGTCTGAAAAGCAAATCAATTCACATGAGAACCTGGTAAAGAAAGGGGTGAGACTTTATTGGAGTGAACAGTGCAAGGAGGAATTCCAAGAGATTAAATCAGCCTTGACAAAAGCTCCCACCTTAACCAATTTTGACTCTAGGCGAAACACTATAATACACACTGATGCCAGCAACCATGGGTTAGGTGCGATCACAAAAAGTGTGAGAGAGAAGAATACACAGTTGCATTTGCCTCTAGTATTTTAAGAACCGCAGAGAAGAACTACTAGCCATCAATTGGGCGATAGAGAAATTTAGACTTTTCCTAATTTAGACCTTTCCTTTGGGGTATAAAGTTTACCATCAGATCGGACCATAAACCTTTGAGAGAGATTCTCACGGCAAAGGGATAAGACAAAGTGTCATCTAGAATCCACAAGTGGGTAGTCAGTTTATAGGATTACAACTGGGAAATCGAATATCTACCAGGGATTAAAAATAAGGCAGCAGATTGTCTAGCCAGACTAACTCATGTAGGGGAGGATGAAGTTGACGAGGACAAAGATGAACACATTCCGAGTATAAATCAAGAAGTAGTGACCGGGAATGAATAGCATGAAGCTATGCTTGTAGATTCTGTTATCATCAATGTCAAAGAAAGATTGGAGTGTGGTATGAAAAGTGCTGAAATTAGGAGAGGGGTCATACCTGATCCCATCAAGAATGTCTTTGATGAACTCCTGATTAAAGATGGCATGATTTTGAGGGGCAATAAAATACTTCCCCCAACAGGAGTAGGGAAAAGAATTCTTGAAGTCGCACACGAAGGTCACCAGGGAATGAACAAAACGAAGCATTTCGTTAGGCAAGATTATTGGTGGCCAGGAATGACTTGCAGATAGAAAGGAACATCAGGGAGTGGAACATCAAGGGGTGTACCATATGTGAAAGTGCAGCCAAAGGTGTCACCAGAGTAGAACCAATGACTTATGTCCATTTCATCGGTTCCCAGGGAAAGAGTAGGACTGGACATAGTAGGACCAGTGAGGTCTCAAGGGATATGTAGATATGGTATATTTTTGGTAAACATGCTTTCCCATTGGGTTGAATTGTCGTGGGTCCAGAATGCGTGTGATGTAATTAGATTTCTCAATAGTGTTTTTAAGAGGGACGGATATCCCACCTTCATCATAACGGAAAATGGCATACAATGTGTTGCAGAGGAAATTAAAGATTATTTGAAAGTGAATGGTAATGAACATAAGACCAGTGCCATCTATCACCCAGAAACAAATGGGATAGTTGAAAGATTTAATAGAGTAATTAAAGACAGCATAAGAGTTGCCATTTCAGAAGGAGGCAGTTAGAAAAAGGCTGCAGAGGATACCGTAGTAGTGTACAGATTCACCCTACATGCGACTACGGGTATATCTCCATTTAAAATGCTAAGGGGAAGGAAACCCAACACTAGAGTTTGCCTAGGGTGGTTGGATAGAACATGTCAGAAAAATATTGAAATGGATACTGTCAAAGAGAGGATTAACAATAGACAGATGAGCAACAAATCCAATTTTGACATAAGGAAGGTGTCAGGAATAGGGTGTGGGGCAAGCCCAGGAGACAGTATAGGAGAAATTGAGGTAAAGACTACGGTTTCCAGCATGCTTAAGGGCGAATTGTAGTCACTGGAGTATGTGCCGTGAGACAGATGGAGCCCATCAGGGGAGTATTTAGCCGTTAACCGCCCGTGCACAGGTGCTGATAATTGATGTTGTGCAGCATGGGCGATTAGGACGGCTTGTATGGGACTCTGGACGAACTGATGGCGATCTGGGTAATTAGGCAATCATGGCAGCGAGCGGGGGCTGCAGGCAATCACGGCGATGAGAAAGAGTTCTCGGCCCGAGTCTGTTGATCCCTGCGGGCTACAGCAGTGACTCTTGGAGACAACGCGGGTCACTCAGCAGCTTTCCCCAGCCGCGGCGGTGAACTTTCCATTCTACAGCTTTGAGCTCCAGATTATGCGCGGCAGTGGCTCCGGCGCTCCAACAGTGGCATGTCCTAATGTCCGGGTGTACTCTCGAGTCACCCGGACCCTAAGATAAGTACATTTAAGTATTTACGTTAAATACTTCGAGCATGGTGTTTCAGTGCTAAATTCTGAGCTACTGGCGTTGGTTCAGTAGACTGTTGGTAACTTTGTTTATACCCAGAGTGTGAGGCAATACTCACAGTAAAGAGAGGAATATTTACTATTTCAGGCATCCAACTACAGACAAGTCATGATCTATGTTTTCGCTTATGTTTGCTCACGTTCAATGTCAGTCCACGGAACCATGTGTCATGTTGAATTCATGTAGGGAAGATTCCCTTGTGTGTGCCATACAGTTTATGTTGCTTCATGTTTGCTATGTGTTATACACCTTATACACACATGTACATGGTCATGGGTATGTTAGAGTATAATTGAGAACCCTGGGTGCTACATAGTATATTCAGGAGTTAGATAGGATAGGCAGTATCAAGCAGGGAGTGCAGAACTATGAAGTTTCAGTATTAAGTGATGTGTTAATAAATGCATGTTTTCTCTTCCTTACCTTCCCTTTGTCATTCCACACCCTTTTCCTAACTCTGTCTTCCCCCCATTGGCTGCCACATGGTTATCTGTGCATTTACATTCAGATGCCTGTGCCAACCACGGTGGGAGGGTCGATCTATTCGGCTTCTGTGGTTTGGGAGAGGGGGTTGAGACCCTTTCATCCCTCATTTGACTTGACAGAATTATCAGCCCCCCATTTAGGGGTATTTGAACCACCCAAGCCAAATGGAGTCGAATCCTCCTTCTTTAGCAGAATTGCTAAAGACATTGCAAGATATACAAGAAGAGTTAGTGCATGCCAGACAGAAGTCTAATAATATTAAGGCTCAAGTACAAGGGTTAGTGGCTCAGGGTACTCCCTTGGAGGGGGCGGGACCATCCACGGGGGCGACCACAGGAAGAGCCTCTACAGTTATTGTACAAGCACCCAGCAGTGTTCCATTAGCGGCACCCGAAAGATTTGCGGGAGATCCTAGGAAGTATATGACATTTTTGACGCAATGTAGGTTGCATTTTCTGTGTAAACCCGCTGCATTTGAAACCATCCAAGTTAGGACAGCATTTGTGATTTCCTATTTAACGGGGGATGCGGCGGCGTGGGCCATGCCATTAGTACAAAAGGATGACCCATTGCTATACAATTCGGATATGTTTTTGACAGAATTCGGCAGACTATTTGATCGAAGAGAAGTTTCATTAGCCCAGGACAAGGAACTGTTAGCATTAAAGCAAGGGACACGTGATTGAGTATCCTATGTTACCCAGTTCAAACGGTTGGTAATAGAGACGGATTGACCAGAGAATAAACAGACGGTATTGTTTTATCAAGGACTCGGGGAGGAATTGAAGGATGCGATGGCTCATGTGGAACCTCAACCGAGTTCCTGTACTGCTATGATTGACCTAGCTTTGAGGTTAGATCATCGTATGAATGAAAGGTGACAGGAAGAGACCATAGGTGGTTCCTTTTGTAAGATTGGATAAGGGCCTGGGAGGAAAAGGTAGTAATGTAGAGCCCGTGCAAATAGGTGGTGTAAGAGGGCCTTTGTCGGCGGTGGAGAAGGAGCAGCGCAAGTCTAATAACCTATGTTTGTACTGTGGTCAACCAGGACATTACATACGAACATGCCCTTATACGCCAAAAAAAGTTGAGAGAAGTGAAGGGAGCAAGGTGGAGGCGGGAAAAGGATTGTGCCGGCCTTAGGGAGAACTCAGGTGTCAGGCCCCAGTCTGAGTAGGTTCCCAAGCTTGACAGCTAATACGATGAATAACAAGAATTCTCATTTGTATCTGTTGGTAACGTTAGTATTTGCATGCGCAAAACAAATGGTGTCAGCCATGGTGGATTCAGGCGCTACTGGAAATTTTATTGACATTGGTTTGGCATGAAAATTGGGATTACCGTAAAGAAACAAGACACAGGTGGAAGGATACAGTCAGTGGACGGTTCTCCCTTAATAACTGATCCCATTTATCAGCAAACCCAACCAATTCAGATGAGATGTGAATCAGGACATGTGGAGGAGATTGTGTTGGATCGGATAGCAGCACCTCAATTTGGCCTTATTTTGGGAATGCCTTGGCTGACTTTACACAACCCTAGTATTGATTGGGTCAAGAGAGAGGTATCATTTGAGGGGTTGGGGTGTGAAGAACATTTGGAGGAAGAGGTTGGACCGGCCCCATTTCTGGTGGATCAGGCAGGAGATTCACAGGTGGTGGGTGCTGTGGGGACTTGCATTCCTAGGAAGTATGTTGATTTTGCAGGAGTAGAGGTTACCTCCACATCAATCTTATGACTGTGTGATTGAATTAGAACCTGGGGCCAAGTTAACATGCAGTCATATTTATGCACTAACAGAAAAGGAAAATCAACATTTAAAGGAATATTTGGATGATATGTTGCAAAAAGGTTTCATTAGACATTCTACTTCGCCAGTGTCATCCCCTTTGTTTATTGTGCCGAAAAAAGAAGGAACACTTAGAACCTGTATTGATTATAGGGCGTTGAACAAGGTAACCATAAAAAACAGGCATCCCTTGCCTTTAATCTCAGTACTATTGGATCAGGTGAAATCAGCAGTGATATATACTAAACTGGACTTGAGAGAGGTATACCACTTGATCCGTGTAAAACACGGGGACGAGTGGAAGACAGCATTCAGAACTAAATTTGGATTATTTTAATACTTAGTTATGCCGTTTGGGCTGTGTAATGCTCCTGCGGCATTTCAGTACTTTATGCAGGAGGTGTTGAGGGAGTTTTTGGACATATTTGTCATTGTATATATTGATGATATCTTGATTTATTCTGCTTCAGAAGAACAACACATAGATCATGTGCGAGCGGTGTTACAAAAACTACAGGAGCATGAATTGTGTGTAAAGTTGGAAAAATGTGAATTCCACACTACTAAGGTGGAATTTCTGGGATTCATACTCACTCCTACTGGTATAGTAATGGGTTGAAAGAAGGTACAGGCAGTCATCGATTGGCCAGTGCCTCAATGTGTCAAGGACATTCAGTCCTTTTTGGGATTTGCCAACTTTTACAGAAGATTCATTGTGAATTTTCACTAATTGTTGCACCCATAACTAAGTTAAGAAAATCCTCTGGGTTTAGTTGGAATCAAGAAGCAAACAAGCATTTAGCGCACTTAAAAAGGCATTTACCTCCACTCCTGTTTTGAGACATCCAGATCCAGAAAGACATTTTCAAGCAGAGACTGATGCCTGCAATATAGCGGTGGGAGTGGTGTTGTCTCAAAAGGATGGGGAAAGTAGGTATCATCCAGTGGCTTTCTATTCCAGGAAACTCACGATTTGTGAGCAGAATTACTCTATTACGGATAAGGAATTATTGGTCATACGAGAAGCATTTCTGGAGTGGCGTCAGTATCTTCTGGGAGCGAGACATCGGGTGTTGGTAATAACGGACCATAAGAACCTACAGTACTTTAAGACTGCACATACTTCAAGCCCCAGACAGTTGCAGTGGTCACACTATTTCAATGAATTTGACCTCCTGGTAACTTTCCGGCCCGGGAAGAAGAACGTGAAGGCTGACGCATTATCCAGAGAGCAAAATTTTGAAAATGTGACTACCGAGGTGAAGACTACCTTGCCTGTGGAAAGAGTGGTAGGTGCAGTAACCAACAATCTGTTGAACCAGGTAAAAAAGGAAATGGAAGAAACGAAAGAATATGACATGGGGTACCAACGAACCCTTAGAGACGAAGAAGAATGATCTCCCATACTATGTAGGAACATTATATTTACCTACTAAAGATTTACAAACAAAAGCCTTGCATTGGTGCCATAACTCTCCCTTGGCAGGACATGCGGGGAGGAAAAAGACACAGGAAATGTTGACAGGGTATTTCTGGTGGCCAACTTTAAGACAGGATACCATTGAATATATTCAAAAATGTGAAACATGCACACGATGTAAGGCTGATCATGTACGTAAGGCAGGACTATTGCAGCCGCTGCCTACTCCGGAAAATGTTTGGACACACATTTCAATGGACTTCATAACTGACTTGCCTCCTGATAATCACTACGACACAATCCGGGTGTTAGTGGATTATATGTCCAAACAAGCTCATTGTGTGCCTTGTCAAGGTATCCCAGGGGCAGGGAAATTGGCAGAGATATTCTTACATAACACTGTTCGATTGCATGGATTGCCACAAAGTATTGTGTCTGATAGGGGTCCACAGTTTGTATCTAAATTCTGGCGTGCCTTTTGTCAAATGCTGGGTATTGAATGTGCTTTATCTACAAGTTATCGCCCACAGACTAATGGACAGACTGAGCGTGTCTATCGGACCAATATTTACAATGTTATTTGCATGACGGTATGGATTCCTGGGTACAGTATTTGTGGTTAGCAGAATTTACGTATAATAATACCGAGTATGCTTCACTGGGGATGTCACCTAATGAATGTTTGTATGGACAAGGACAGAATATGTTGCCAGAACAGTTACCTCCAGTGGACACATTTCCAGCATTACAGTAAAGGAAAGAATTATTGTTGGCTATCAGACAAAAGGCTAGAGTGAATTTAGAACAAGCAAAGATGGATTATAAGAAACAGGCAGATAAAGGAAGATGGGCAGCTCCTCATTATCAAGTGGGAGACAAAGTATAGTTATCTACACGTAATTTACCCTTGGCAGGATATCGTAAATTTGCCCCCAGATTTGTTGGGCCCTATGAAGTGGTGACATGTATTTTTGTCAATGGCTGTTAAACTTAAATTGCCTGATACATTAAAAATACATCCTGTGTTTCATGTCTCTCTCCTTAAACCCGCAGTTCCAGAACACGTGCACAGAGACCGCCAGCCATCACCAAAGAAGGTCAGACAGAGTATGAAGTCAAGAATATATTGGATTCCAGACGCAGACAGCAGAACTTGTGGTACTTAATCCAATGGGCTGGAGGATTGTTCATGGGAACCTGCCAGCTCAGTGCATGCATCAAAATTGATAAAGCAATTTCATTTACGTCATCCGGAAAAGGCAGGGTCAGGGAAGAGCCCTGGGAGAGGAGGTACTGTCAGGAATAGGGTGTGGGGCATGCCCAGGAGACAGTATAGGAGAAATTGAGGTAAAGACTATGGTTTCCAGCATTCTTAAGGGCCAATTGTAGTCACTGGAGTTTGCGCCGTGAGACAGCTGGAGACCATCAGGGGAGTATTTAGCCGTTAACCGCCCGTGCACAGGTGCTGATAATTCATGTTGTGCAGCACGGGCGGCTAGGACAGCGTGTATGGAGCTCTGGACGAACTGATGGCGATCTGGGTAATCAGGCAATCACGGCGGCGAGCGGGGGCTGCAGGCAATCACGGCGGTGAGAGAGAGTTGTCGGCCCGAGTCTGTAGATCCTTGCGGGCTACGGCAGTGACTATTGGAGACAACGCGGGTCACTCGGCAGTTTTCCCCGGCCGCAGCGGTGAACTTTCCATACTACAGCTTTGAGCTCCAGACTATGCGCGGCAGCGACTCCGGCGCTCCAACAGCGGCATGTCCTAATGTCCGGGTGTACTCTCAAGTCACCTGGACCCTAAGATAAGTACATTCAAGTATTTACGTTAAATGCCTCGAGCATGGTGTTTCAGTGCTAAATTCTGAGCTACTGGCGTTGGTTCAGTAGACTGTTGGTAACTTTATTTATACCCAGATTATAAGGCAATACTTGCAGTAAAGAGAGGAATCTTTACTATTTCAGGCATCCAACTACAGACAAGTCACGATTTATCTTTTCGCTTATGTTTGCTCGCGTACAATGTCAGTCCACGGAACCATGTGTCATGTTGAATTCATGTAGGGAAGATTCCCTTGTGTGTTGCATACAGTTTATGTTGCTTCATGTTTGCTATGTGTTATACATGTTATGCACACACGTACATGGCCATGGGTATGTTAGAGTATAATTAAGAACCCTAGGTGCTACATGGTATATTCAGGAGTTGAATAGGATAGGCAGTATCAAGCAGGGAGTGCAGGACTATGAAGTTTCAGTATTAAGTGATGTGTTAAGAAATGCATGTTTTCTCTTCCTTACCTTCCCCTTTGTCATTCCACACCCTTTCCCTAACTCCGTCTTCCCCCCATTGGCTGCCACGTGGTTATCTGTGTATTTACATTCAGACACCCGTGCCAACCACGGTGGGAGGGTCGATCTATTCGGCTTCTGTGGTTCGAGAGAGGGGGATGAGACCCTTTCATCCCTCATTTGACTTGACAGAAGGTGACTAAAAGCACAGTCAAAGAAGGAGGTTGGGTGCGCATAAACTTTCCCAAGCAATAGGGGAGAAGAAGGTTTAAAGCGGTCACAACCCATGAAGGTTATCAAAAGTTACATAGTGCGGTGAAAGTGTCAAATGAACAGGTGTGGAATGTGAATAGGGTGTGCAGATTTATAAGCAAGTGTAGAGAATTGCAGGAGAGAGGAGAAGAGAATGATCTGGTTATGTGCAAGGAGGCTTGTAAAATTCTTAGAAGAGAACTTCCCATTAGGAACTGTGGGAGACCATCCTATCTGAAGGATTATGTTGAGTAAACTTGCTGTGAATTGTGCTCAGACACACCTCAGTGCCTCAATACGCCCAACCCTCATTTATACTTTTTCATGCTTCACTTTCAAGCATTACCTGTGATGTAGTGTTGCATCAAGTTTCTTAGTTTAGTTTCTTATATTGTGTTACATACACTACTTAAATGTTACTTTATTGGTTTCAGTTAAGTTACACAGAGTTTGTTTACTCCCATTTCTATATATTTCTACAATGCATGTTACCTACATTGCAATACTTTATCAAGCCAACCAGATCTTGCACTCCTATACAATTGTGTTTTGCTTTGAGGAGAAAGGGAGATGTGTAGCATTCTGCATAGGTGGAATGCACACATGGAACTTAAGAGTGAACTTAGAACGAGACCACAGCCCTATCAAACTACCCAGTTATCCACTGCACCGACCCTGCATCCTAGTTCAGTGTTTACTATACCCTCATAACGTGATCAATGGCCAGTGCTTATGGCGTGCAGCCATGGCCAGTTTCCACAATCCATGGGGCAAAGGCATTGGCCATGCTGCATTCCCCAATAGGCAAATCAAAGTAGACATTTGTTTTTGCCGAGGGCCAGGCCTACTGCATAGGCAGCAAAGTTATATCACTATTTTCTGCACTTACTTTTTGACCCTTTGGAAAAAAATAAAACAGAGGATAGACTTGCAAAACCATGCTTCGAGGCCCTTGACGATGCTCGGAGCAAATATTTGCTGCAATCTCATCCCGCACTTCTGGCAGTAGCCACAATCAGAATTTTTCTTCCCATTCAAACCTGTACCGATTTCGAAAAACTTTACCAAAAAACGTTACCTGGTGGCCATGCCCAATTTAACCCCATTGCCGGTGCCTTGTGGCCATGGCCAGTAGCCAGATTGTCCGGGTCATACCTACATTATGACACTTTTCAAAAAATAAACCACAGACACATTTGCAAAACCATGCTTTCGGGTCCTTGCCAATGCGCCTTGCACGAGTTTGCTGCAAATCCGCCAATGTTTTAATTTTGGGAAAGGTGTCAAAATGGGCGTACATAAAATAGTCAAATAACTTAGCCCCACTTGACAAAATTAATTCTAACTTTGCACCTGCATTCAAGGTTGGGTCTATCATCTTTCTGCAAACCTGTGTGCACATTCGTCAAATAGCAACAAAGTTATAAGCCATCTGAAAAATGTTGATACCCCCTTCTAATTTTGACCCCTCTTGACAAAATCCCCCCAAACTTTGCAAATCCATTCTATTCAGGGTCTAAAATAGTTTTGCATACTTGTGTGCAGATTCATCAAATGACATCAAATGTATAAGCCTTTCAAATATTTTGGGACCACCCCCTCTACTTTTGCTCCCTCTTGGCAAAACAGCGCCATTCGGGGTCAGGTCTAGAATGATATTGCAAAATTTCATGCAGTTTCATTGAGTGGCGCCAAAGTTATAAGCCATCCAAAAACTGCTATTCACCAACCCTGTAATTCAAAAATAGGCATGGATGTTCCTGAACATCTGAGATGTTAGCGAACATCACAAGACTGTACCCGAACATTCGGACTGTTCGCGGACTAAAGGGGTGAAAAAACACCTGTTTTTTGGCTTCTTATGGCCATATGAAGCACCTTACGCTTTTCACCATCCAAATCAGCGGGCGCGTCCATTGTCTGCAGACATCAAGCCGACCTTTGGACCAATTGGAGGCTCGTCCGCGGACCAACAAGGTAAGCGAGTCTGCAGTCCGAACACAGACAGCACTCATTTTGTTTTACCTACTTTTTGGCCATTTTAAAAAATTAAATACAGTGTAATTTACTGAAAATTTACAAAAGCATGCTTTTGGGACCAAGCCACCGCTCCTGGCGACAATTTAGTGAAAATCCATGCAGCAATTTGGGCTGTAGGCGCAAGCACATTTGTTGTTCCATTGTGTCTATGGGGAAAACAACACATTTTGGGAGCCCCCCCTCCCTATAACTTTTGCCCCCTGCATTAAACCTCACCAAACTTCGCAGAATCAATCTGACGGGACCATATACTTTTTAGCAAAGTTCTATGAGGAATTGTCGGGGTTGGGGGAGTTATAAACCGCCCAAAAAGTGCTCTTCCTGTGGCTTCTGCAACTTAACCATAACTACAGTGGCAGTTACTGCAGGCCCTGTAATATATTTTTTTAAACGTTTTTTCGCTGCTGTCTACATACGTAGTGGTCATTATCTTGTGATGTTGCTTCCTGTGATGTTGTAATTTGCAAATTAAGGGGCCTGCACCTAATTTGCTGCACTTGCCCCGCAAATGCTAAAGCCAGCCCCGACCATGCAGAATGTTGGACGAAAAAAGGGACATCCTAGTCCTTGTAAAAGGCACAATTCAAAGGGAAGAGGGAGGCCATGTGACTATTTTAAAGGGTCCCAGCAAATAACAGCTCTGTTGGGTTATATGTGATATGGATAGCTCTTTGGTTTATGTTGCACCCTCCAAACTGCACAAACCTGCCCCAGTAATAATAATCATGGCGAGGTA
Source organism: Ambystoma mexicanum (assembly GCF_040938575.1). Lineage (NCBI taxonomy): Eukaryota > Metazoa > Chordata > Amphibia > Caudata > Ambystomatidae > Ambystoma > Ambystoma mexicanum. The sequence goes on from NC_090932.1 coordinate 1,681,873,710, forward strand.
CATTAACAAAGCTGGGTTTTGTAGACACCCCCAGAGGAACACCCCAGGGGAGAGGTAGGTGGCCTCTGCACTCCACAGAGAGGGACACACAGCAGCGCAGCACAGTCCCCACCCCTCAAGCAACTCACATCAGCAGTCTGGTGAAACAGCATGGACTTCAGCAACTCTCCACCGGAAGCGGATGTGGCGTCACGCCTCCTCCTCCTGGTAAACTTCAAACCCAGCTGCTCTACAGTTACCGCTTCAGAGACCCGACAGGGCAAGCCGAGGAAGCGCCGTGCTATTCCCATACCAAAATGGTCGCCACGTTGGCGTTCCCTGTAGCTTTTGGGTACAAACGATTCCCAAAGCAAGATGGCCGCCACGTTCTCCGTTCCTAATACGGTCGGAGCCCTTTCCCGTCCCAAGATGGCGCTGTTGGCGGTCTCTGGGAGGAGTTGCGCGGGCTTTGTCCCTCTTCGCTTTCTGCGCTGCTCAGCGTCTTTATTACCGGCGGCAGCGGGGAAGGAAGGAAGGAAGGAGTCTGGCGGCGCGGGCGGGCGGGCGGCGCAGGTGAATCGGTGGAGATGGCGCGCAACCCCAGGCTCTGCTCGCTGCTGCTCATGCTGCTCCTCGGCTTTGCGGTGTGTGACGCCGCGCGCAGCCGGAACCCGGAGAAACAGAACGCTTTCCGCAGGGCGGCCAGCGGGGCCTACCAGGGCCTGAGCTCGGTGCTCGGCGAGGAGAACGTGCGGGCGGCTCACAAGGTGAGGCGGGGAGGCGGCCTGGCACTGGACTGTAGAGTTTCATGCGAGCAGCGGGAGCGTGACCCCGGCCGTGCCCTTGGAGGGGCACATGATGACACCCCTTTACTGGGTGTTGTAGCCAGGCATGCAGACCCCCCCCCCTTCTATTGCGTGGATGGTTCTACTACCCCCTCCAGAATGAGTGTGCGGAAGCAGGGGACTTCCTGGGTCTCTGGGATAGCCCACTTCTGGGTTTAGCTGCATTCTGGGACTTGCAGTCCTGAGATTGCTAGCATATCCCAAACGGGGGTCGGTCCTGTTGGTGGGTATGGTATTGCACCCTGGTGCCAAGGAGTGGGGCACTCCTGTCTCACTGTCCTGATGGGTGGAGGTCTTCTTCCCTGGGGTGAATAAGGGGGTGTGTGAGCATCAGGTAAAGTCATGATTTGGCCAGCAAGAGGTGGACCATATGAAGTAGGAGTTTAGTGAGCTTGTCCATATAAGCCTTCTCTGGAACACTTTGAATGATCTGAAGGCTTGGTTTCTGATGGGTTTGCTAGAGAGGTGTGCCTAATTGCAGAGGGAGTTGCCCAGTGCTGGCTGGTGAATTTGAACTTGAGGGTCATACATATTTGGTCCCAGATATACCAGAGCAACTGAACATAGCACAGGAGCCTGTACCACTCCAGGGATGGCAGAGATTGAGCCACTGCCCCCACTGAGATTTTTTTTAAATGGCTGAATATGGTGCATTTTAGAGCACACTTTTTAGAAATTTTGTGTAAAAAGCCATAGTTTGCAATTGAGTTTTTTTGGTGTAACTCGTGAAAAAATTCAATAGCTGTAAGTCACCAACAGTGCATATGATCATTTCTCCAACACATTTTAATGCTTTTTCCTGCAATATGTACCAGTATACATTTTCACACTGGCTGTACCCATACATTTCTATTCAAGGATCTGCTTGAAGCCCAAAGCTAAGTGCAACTCTTGGTATGACTCAGACCTTGTCACCCTTAAACGCCAGTGCATAGTGGCTGAGTGGAAATGGCGTGCTTCTGGTACATCACCTCAAAAACTAGCCTGCCGCCTGCTCCAAAGGCAATACTGTCTCTCTCTGTCAGCACCAAGAAGAGAGCCCTTGTACAAGCCTGCATCTCTGTGGCATCTAACAACTCAGCTGAACTCTTTAAAATCTGCAAGGAGCTGGCCCATCCTGCTGCAGTCTCTACCTCTCCGGTCCCTTTCCAGGCCCTCTGCGCAGCCCTGGCTTCTCATTTGGAAGTCTTGTCAAGGTTCACCCCTGTTCGTCCAAAACCATCACGGACCACATTGATGCTCTGCTCTCCCTGGCGCACTCTCTTAAGAAACCCTCTACTGAGCCTTACTGCCCGGCTAACTATCGTCCAATCTCCATCACTCCTTTCCTGGGCAAACTCCTGGAAAAGCTGGCCATCTCCCAGCTTACTTTTCACTCTAAATCTGTTGGTTGTCTACATGACCATCAAGCTGGCTTCGGAGCTGCCAGAAGCGTGGACACTGCTCTCCTGAATATCTCTGAACACCTGCTCTCCAACATGGATTCCAACACCCCCTGTGTCCTCATCTCATTTGATCTCTTTTCTGCCTTTGACATGGTCAACCATGCCATCCTGCTCAACAGTCTCCGTGATAACCTGGGCATCACTGATCAGGCCCTGACTTGGCTAACCTTCTCTGACCCTCCCAGGTCCAAGTAGGGCCCTTTCCCTCTATCTATAACTCTGCCTGTGGTGTTCCCCATAGGTCTAACCTCTCCCCCTGACTGTTCAACCAATACCTGGCATTTCTGGCCCACAGCCTTGCCCCTCTGCCCCAACTTTCAGTGCTATGCGGATGACACAACTCATTTTTAGGCTCCCTTCTCCCTCTCTCATTACTGGCTGTCTGTCCGCCATACAGGAATGGTGTGCCGCCAATGATCTCTGCCTTAATGTCAGTAAGACCAAGATTCTCCTCGGCCAACCTGCTCCTTCCTTTCCTGTCACTCTCTTGGCCCTCTACCTGCTCCCACCTGTGAGGCTAAAAACCTCAGGGCCATCTTCGACTCAGCACTTTCCTTCTCTCGTCACATCTGACTTCTCTAAGAAGTCACACTACCAACTGCACCTCTCCTTTTCCCCAGAAGCTCAGTCTCTAGAGCTCTGGTTCGCTCTAGGCTGTACTGCTGCAACAGCCTCTTTGTAAATCTGCCTGCCTCTACTCTCCGCCCTCTACAACTTATCCAAAACAGGACTGTGAGTTATCCTTGGCTTCAAGCCCAGGGATCCCATCTCTCCAGGACTGAAATTGCTGTACTGGCTCCCTCTGCATTATCCACAAAGCCTTCTGGGGCCTGAATACCTTCAATTCTCTCTTCCTAGTAATCTTCCTTATCGAACTCTTCACTCATCCATCTCCAACTCCCTCAGGATCTCTTCTGCTGGGGCCTCCCTCTGGAACAGCCTCTCTGAAACTTGAGGGGAACCATCTACGATTCCAGGTGCACCTCAAGACCTTTTTCTTTGCTTCTGCTTTCTCTCCTGCTCTCCTCTGCTAATCTCCTGGCTGAATCCGAACTTGCACTGGTTACCTGGCTACCCTCTGATCAACATACTACTTTGGGTTGCTTTATCAAAGATGCCCAATACAAAATGTCGTACCACAATTCCACATGTATGAGAAATCAACCATGCGCAGTAAAAAATACATGCCTGCTGCATGGTGTGCAAGCGCCTTGCTGTCAGACATAATCACGTTAATGTGATTGTGAGGCGCTGGGGGGCCAATGCCAGAACGCTTTGCAGGCACATATTAATTGCATGCTTGCAGGGTGCTGGGGGCGCTCAGTCATGGTTGGTATTTTTGACTGGGCATCTATCAGATGCCCATTAATAAATGACATTCAGTGATAATTGTGTATGTGCGCCTTGCACATGAGGGGGGGGTGGCTAAGGAGTCAGCATGCATGTGAGGTGGTAGGAATCCCAGCGGACTACGCTGGCATTCTCTACTGGGCATACCCAGTAAAAAATGTAATGCTTGGCCCCAGTGCTGCACACAGTGAATGTGATTGCATGTATGCAAGGCACTGGGTAAGGCATTTTTTAAATTATTTTTACTGGGTGTCATAGATGACCATTAAAGAAATCGGTCATCTAGGTCCCGAGCTCCTCTTGCACGCCCACAATTCAATGTGGTTATGCCAGGCACTAAAGGTGGATGGTATTTTTTTACTGAAATATCTATTATAGATGTCAAGTTAAATAACATTTCTGTCCCCATGGCACCTCAGATGTTATTTTGGCCGGTGGGGAGGAGGGTTGTTGTACAAACATCCTACCTCCACTAGCCAACATCTTCTTGGTCCAACACACGTACACAACATAGACACAGCAAGCACTCGCTGTCGTTCAGTCACGAGCACCCATCATGCACTCACTCATAACGCAAGTCAACATGCAAGCACATTTACACAACATACACACAGCAAGGACTGTTTCATTGACGCCAACATCCATCATGCACTCGCTCATAACACAAGCATACGCGCATCCATACACACTGGAATAATAAATGAGAACATACACACTTGTGCAACATGCAACAGCAATCATACTCATGCACGTTTGTTCACCTAACACAAGCATGCACACTTCATACACATAATTAATTTTTCTTTTTAAAGAACATAAACTTACTGGTTGCCGCAGGCGTTTCCTCGCCAGTGCTCAGGCCCCTGCTTGCATGAACGGGAAGCTTCCTGGCTTTTGTTTGTGTAGATGGATCTGAGACTCCTTAATCCAGCCTGCTATGTCTGTGCGAGGATGCTAAATCAGTCAGTAGCCTTGCCACCGCTATCGCAGGGGAGCTAGTCCCTGACAATTTCCAATAACAAACATCTCTCAACCTCAATTTCCAAATAAGGGGGAAAACGTTCTCATGAATCGCATACAATATCGTAATTTGAATTTAAAACAAGTGCAGCAAAATGCAAATTCGGGGGCATCGCCCACTCTGTAACATTACCATGACACCCCCCAAAATGTCCTCGTCCTCATGTCACGTAGATGCATCAAGCACAGCATTCATGACCGAATTGCAACTTGCGCTGGAGACCTGCCAAGATAGCACTCTGGTTCACGAACTCTCAGCATCATGCCTGGACCCCCGGTCCTTCCGTAGGTTCCTGGCACAGTAATCTGTTCTAGCAAACTCTAATCCACCCGATCAAGCTATCCTACCACTTACCCAATGGCACAACTGCACGCTACTACGTGCCATCCTAACTCTGTACGCGGTAAGAAAGTGCCCCTGGCTGTTCGATTTCTCTGCCCCACCGACCAGGAATAGTCTTGTTGAGATCGCACCAGACAGTTGGCTTTAGTGATACTAAAATCCTACAGAGCTGCAGTACACCATCCCATGCCCTTACAAAGCTTTGTGCAACCGCTAAATTAAGAACTGGGCAAAAAAAGGCATGCTTTATTAAGATTTTTAAAGCTGTCCATTTAAGCTATCAGCTATGCGTTGACCCACCATACATGAGCCTGTGTAGACATGATCCAAGCTAGGGCTCTGGCTGTTATCAGTCCTGTATGTACTGATGAAGGAGGCAATACCTTTTGTACCACAGAGCTCCTGTGATGAGTTTCCTTTTCTTTAAAAATGTATATTGAGGTCAAAACAGCTCAATGTGTTACTTGAGAGTTCCTTGTTAATGAACTATAGGGGCAGTCATAGTAAAAAGACTTGAGTCCCTTTTTAATGTTTCCCCCACCCCAATACACACCCATAACCACCAACTCTCGGGGTTCATGGAACCTCACAAAAGAACGACTCCTTCCTCTCCTCGCTGCTAACCCCTCTCTCCCAGCTTCCTTACACTCTGACCTAACGGACTTAGTCAACACCTACAACACCACCATTCTCTCCGCCATGGACAACCATTACTCCCCATAAACCTTGTAAAGCCAAACAAAGTACTTGTATACTCTTGGTTCACCCCCAATGTATACAAGATGAGGGTTAACATGTGCATGTGTAAACCAGATGTGTGCAACAGGTGTGGCACTCGTATGATAGCTGCTTCTTAACGGTATGTGTGGTGGTTAGTATGTGTTCTGGCAGGGTGATACCAGACAGATTCTGGCTGTTAGGCCTCAGAAGGCCTAGGCTGACGGGTGTGCAACCAGCTGTTAAGTTACGATGATGGGGAGTATGAGTCAGGTGTTGGTATGAGAACAGCTATACCGATATGTGTCATAGTATCGCTGTGTTCCAGTTGAGTGGTATTGTCTAGAAGAGAGTAAGCGTGGAGATGTGATATGGTGGTTTTCACGAGGTGCTTGAGATCGACCGCCTTCATGCTCCATGCATTCCAACTGGTCCATGCACAAGTGCAATCCCACTCTCGTGAGCTTTTCTGCATTCTCAGAGCTGCAAACCCTTTTATGTGCCCACCTCCAACTGCCTCAAAAATGTTTGACACCAAACATTCAGATGCTCTCTCGAATAAAGTTGTCTCTCCAAGAAAAAATCAAGTTTAAGCAAGCTATCCTGATCACTAAACCCACTACAATGGACCCTTGCCTAGCCCAGCCCTCCCCTTTTCACATAGCCACTCTTTACCTTTTGCCCCATTTCTGAATTGGAGACCGCCAATCTGATTGCCGGTTTGAAACCATCATTGCCATGGAGCCATATACCCAGCCCCCTCATTAAGGATTGCGCAGAAGCCCTTGTCTGCATCAACTCCTTCATCACCAGCATTGTACCTCCAATGCTAAAAGCAGCATGGAACACTGCACTCCTTTCTTTACCACTGTCCCCTTCCTCCTAAAAAAAATTATGCACTGTGCTGCCTACACCCAAATTCAGGCCTCACTGGAACTCCACCATATTCTCAGCCAGAGACGGTGTGGGTTTCGTCCCGGCCATGGTACTGATCAGCCCTACTTGACTTAAAAAACCAACCTGATAATATGCATGACACTGGCAACCTTGCTCTCCTCCTCCTCTTTCTCCTGGACTTGTCTGCTGCCTTTTTACTAAGCAATTGCTTGTCTCCCTCCAGTAGCTTACTTCAGAGACGGGAGCCACACAATTCTGCTAGCCTTACAGTAAGTTAAGGGCCCTCGATCCAGTTGTTGGAGCAGATCTAGGGACACCCTGGATGGAGGAGCCGTAGTTGTGCAACTTGTTTCATGTGCAAATTCTTTACTTACCTGCAACAGAACTACATGTCAACCTCCAGTACACTATTAACAGTTCACAATTGTGCAGTGTCAGGGGGTTTATTCTGTCGCTCCAAGCAACAGCTTCTCCCCCGGTTACGAAACTGGAGGCTCCCCCCACCCAGTACTACCCACCGCAGTCCAGGCATGCTGTCCAACGAACGGTCACACTTACAGGTGTCTGGCAGGACAGGTGAGCCCTTGCCATCTAGTGAACAGCTCACTTCAGTCTTGTAAAGACAAGACCACCAGATAATGTAACTTCCATGTCACTTGGACTGGCCACATCCTACCTGAATCTACAGATATGTTACCCCCTCGCCTGTATGCAACTTTCGGTTGAAAAAGAAATGTCACACCAACAAAGTGATTAAGCAACACAGGACCTGGCAGAGCCAAGTAAAACCACAAGACATTTCTTCCTAGGACTGATGGGCTGAGATCGAGATCTCACACGAACCCCTGCCAAACGCACACTCCCATCTTCAGAACTCTCTTGCCCATGTTGGTTCAGAACATTACCTACACGGCATTAGGTTATTTTAAATATATAATGTTAATGTGTGCAAATATTTTTAGTTTTCTGCTTTGTGGACGGTAGCCATTGCACATGGGAACCGCATCCTACTTCCTGTCCCCCCCACCTCTCTTCCTGCATGCTCTTACAGAATAATTTCAAATTATGCTCGCAGACCTAATTTCTGCCCACTTTCCTCTTCATCCGCTGCATTTGAATTAAGGGTCATATCCAACCCCTAATTCCCTTACAGCAGGAAACGAACGTGAATGAAGTGGCGTACATAGTGATCACGAAAATCCAAGAGCCATAAACCTCACGTGAGAACAACGCGGCAGCAACTGGCAAATCAAATACTAGACTTGCCAGCCTTAATTTCAGACACAACCCCTCCAGACAAGCGCCGTGTCACTGCTAGTACCAGCAGAGATGGCGACCATGACGCTTTAACATTGCCTGAAGTGAATTATCTGTTTATAAGTACAAAAAATGCGTATTTATTTGCACACATGTGCAAAGTATAGATTACAAAAGTTGATCAACTAAAATTATCCATTTTGGGCCCAGTTAAAAATGTGTTCATTGCCAACACTGCTTTACATCCCCTTTCATTTTACATCAACACTCCTGCACAAATATTAGTCTACAACACAGAACTCGGCGCTTCCGTTTTAGAGAGGAGATACATGGCAAGCTACTAGCCAAGCTGGTCACCGGCCCCAAACCTGGTTGGCAGTTCTCAACATGAACACAGCACATTGTGACCATGAGTGAAATGCCAAAGGCTATTGGCAAGTGCACATTTTGGGATCCGTTTTATTGTATTTTCCAGTGATGTGCACACTCACGTAGTACAGCACCAGAAACCAATGCCAGTTTCTCAGAACCCACCAATCTCCCACTTCACTACCACCAGTGTGCCCAATAAGGTGTGTTCGACTCGTACTTTCTCCCCGCAATACCAAAACGCATCTGAATAAGGCAGCTTTTTTATAGGAATGTTGCCTCTACGCTCCTTGCCAATCAGCCACCACACAGACCAACACAGCGAGAAACCAGTCCCTGAAAAGCTACAACTGACTAACTTCGTTCAGGGTCCACCAGTATCGGGTTGCACACCACCCTTTCCCATTCAGCCGATGCCTGCTGAACACATTAGATAGCCTGAAGAGGACAAGCAAAATTCTTTTAAGCCAGACAAACCTTACCATAACCAAACTGCCTCGTATAATGCCACTCAAGAAAAGGCACAAAGCCAATCTGGTGGCTGGGAATGCAGACACACTGCCAGTGTCCCCTCAGCCACCCTCACCACCACAATTGCTTAGCAAAGGTGGAGCCCCTGCTGGGTCATTGGAGCCAAGCACTGCGAGGGTTAACCAGACGGACGGACTGGTAGGATGGCCGAGATAGCACCAGTCTGTATTAGTCTCCCCCGAAGTGACATCACAGGAAGCGATAGAACTCGACCTTTCACCACACCACAAAACGGGGAAGTGGCATCACACAGCATTGTTTGAGTACACTATGAAAAATATGGTTAGTATCTCTATAAATTGATATATATTTCATACACGAATGGATCACCATGTATATCGCTAATATCAATACGTATAGACCCATATTACCAAATCGCTGTGCATGCAAGCATACTTCTAACGCCACACGATAATTAAGTGTAACGCTTAAGCGCTTCATATAGAACAAATATACATACAATATCACCCAACCTGTGTTGGTACTCATTTATCAACTTCAGTGGGATGGAGGAAAGGCTGAGTTGACCTTGCTGGGAGTCGAACCTGCAGAACACATTGCAGCAACCAGCGCTCAACCCACTGAGCTATGTTAGCGGCTATAGCTATCGGAAAACCAGCTTCTCCAGAAACAGCCACGCGCTGCTAGCCACAGCCCATGAGCCTCAATTTTGGAATTAATTTTTTAGGTGTAGCAGGGGTGACCCCTAAATGACGTCCATGAAGTGAGCTTTTTATATTGAGAATCGATGACAAGGGGCTTAACCCCCCTGCCCCCCACACCGGGGTCTCATCAAGGTCCCAACCTCCTTGACTGCATGCGGAATAGTTATCCTGTTCCTGCCTCTTGCTGTGTTGGGCACGACAGCTGCACTAGATGTCACACTCCTTCACAGGAACTTGTTGGGTGTCCGGTCAACCTCTGTTTATGTAGCCACTCCACCAGCCCTACAGATGAGGTGTATCAGCCACTTTTACTCCCTAAAAATAGGGAGTCAAAATACACCCCAACAAAAAATAGGAAGCAGACACGCAGAACCTTGTGGTCCCTATTTTCACCCAAACAGCTCCATGGATGGGTTTAGGCCAGTAGTGCATGTAGTGCCACAAACTATTGCCTAATCGGAATAAGTAAACTTGCATAAATCACTAGGTGGAAAGAAATCATTATTACAGGAACATTTCTATTTTACTCGCTTATAAAATAATCCCTTTAAAAATGGGCAGTAAATACTCCCACTTCAAAATCCTATCTGCCGCGCCGCTCTCCGCCCCTCCCCTCTTACCGTCCCTCTGCAGGTGGCCCATGCATGAGCTCGCAGGTCCCACTTGGTTAAGCGCCGCCAGTAGCTCGGCGTTGTTCAAATTGGCTAACCAGCTAGTGGTAAGGAATTTGAGCTTGTATGTATATTGTATCCGCTGACTACATTCTTTCTCCTCTCTATTGATGCATTTTATTCTGAAACTGTTGGGAGGCTGTTTATCACAGTGAAGTGGGAGTGGCTGAGCAGGCTTTCTACCTAGCCTTCCCTTTAGGAGCTAGGTGTACTCACTATACTGTTAGGCAGAGATGTGTGATGATAAAACGTCTGGTGGCTTGATACTTATTTTGCCCCTCCACCCCAGTTATCAGGGAGTGCAGATCTCATTCATATGATACCAGGAAAGAAGGTCGCATTTAAAAAATACTCGTGCCTGTTCGTCCATAATGGGCGACAGTGTGACCCTCTCCTTTATGGAAGAGCCAAGCCAGCCCAGTGGTAACGGTGCCCTCAGCGGCATTAAGCAGGCTTTAGTCTGAACAGAGAAACATGGTTCCCCATAGACAGTTCTGCTTCCCCAGTGCATCCAATAGGCCTTGGAAGGAGTTTTGCTTCCCTGCACCAGCGCAGCCTACATTCCTGGGAATTAACGTGTCGCTGCGCCCCTGCACATTCAGAGTGCCTACGGTCACGTGGTGTAGGCACTGTGGCGCCACTGAGTTTGTGCATGCACTGGGATGCTCGTCCTGCTTGGTTATTTTTACAGGCTGCACAGAAGCCGGAGGGTCTTCATCGCAGGTGGCATGTTGTACTCGTAGTGGGCGAGTGCTGAAGTGTATATTGTGCGGGTGAATGTGCGCCCATATAACGCACTTGTGCAGGGCCAATGATGGTTGGGGTTTGAAGTCTGAGAGACCTCCTTTGTACAATTTTCTTGCTATGGCATTTTCTAGTGGGCATCCATGGTAAAGCGACCATTAATTACTTGGCTACATATATGCTAGCCGTCTGGGTAGCCCCTTAGCCGCGGCCTTGTAGAAATGGCCTTGGCCGCGGCCAGACTGGCCTGTATTGGTGCAGCCAGTCTGGACAAGGCCTACTAGCTGGCAAAGTAAAATTAGTGTGTTCTTGCGTGGGGATACGAGTATATTTTGGTCGAGCCAACGTAGACATGTTTTCTTAGTTGGCATTATGCACAAAGCAAACGGCAGTATGTTGGGTGCAGCCAGCATAAACTTTTTATACTGGCATATATTGGGATGGAAATGCCTCTGTACATGGGCAGCGGTATCATACAAAACCAACATCTAACGGCGTGCTTTGTACCGATTTTTCAAAGGGTGCTGTGAAATGCGCCATTTTAACCAATACATGGAAACAAGTTCTGTGGGAGGGCTGCGTGTGGGGGACGGACAGCCCCTTTAACATTGGGTTGTTTATGTTGCCCTCAGTAGCACCTGGATTTTCGCAGGAAATATTTTCGCCCCTCCAATTAAAAAATGAATACAAATTATTTGTCGCGCTCTGAAACACTTGTATATGAGCGCGATTAAATAAAATATCATACCAGCAACCACTGGAAAAACGGCTACATGCCCTTTACCTGCCACTCTTATTACTGTGTGTAGTGCAGTGTAGAAGTACGATTTGTTCAGTTGGATATGTTGCCTTTAGCCCGTTAGGCTGAGTGGGTTGTGGTTGGGTTATTTGAGGGATGTCGGTGGTCTCCAAATCATAACTGAAGGCCCTTTGGTTGTGCAGACCTTGTGCCAGTTGGACCCATCCTAGCATAACCTTCTATGGCGTGAAAAGGTATAAATCATTAAAAGGCATAGTAAGGTACATGGCCACCACTCGCCGTTTCTTCCCGATGATTTTCACTTATGAACTTTGCCTCTGTCTGCTCCTCGCTGGTGAGCAAAATGTGTTTTGCAGGCTGTAACTCAGTTCATTTCAGTTGAAGCAAGTCCCTTAATATATGCGACGGATGGGATAGATGCCGTTTGTCACTTTCTTGTCATTGATCAGCCCAGTGTAAATGATATAAAAGCAGTCATCTATTTGGTAGCCTAGAAGCAGTAGAGAAATGCAATAGGGAGTTTAGCTAGGAGTGTCTCGTTGGGCCTAGAGCGTTCCAAGTGCTGAATGGGATTACCAAAACAAATTATCTCTGGGCCCAAATGACCAGGCAAAATGCTACTCTATCACTTCAATAAAGTAGTGAAACCTGGTTAACAGATTGCAGTTCACGCGCACTCCATGCATTTCAGTTAGTGAAGGTTTTATACCTTGATGTACTGCAGCTATGACATCCTTTTACGTGGCTAACAGTAAAAAAACCTGTCGGACGGAGGGATTCGTTAAGGGAAACCTATACATATATTGGGGTAGTTTCAAGTTGAAAGCTACTAGCCACACACAAGTCTCTCTCCCATTTGTTAATGAATGGCAGTGCAATTAAGCGACTGAGCGTGCTGCGCATTTTAACAATGCATTTGTGTCCCGTCTAGCACTGTCCATATTTTCAATCGCTCTCTACTAATGAATAGAACAAGTAAAGCTATGTTGCCCCTCTCTCCTATGCTTCAACAAAGAAAATATTACTCCAGCCTTAACATCTAACTTTGCACTAGAGTGCCTGTCAGTGTTTTCTCAAAGCAGTCTTCTGAGAATTAATGACTTAGTTGGAGCTGCAAATCGGCTGGTGGCGTAATAAAAATCTCTAAACCATGTCTCTAAGGCACTCCATTTATAAGCACTGTCCTTCACTGACGTCATGTTTAGAACATGCATATTTGGCTTATATAGAATAGCAGTAAACCGGTAATAACCTTAAAGAATAATGGGTGAAGTAGCCCCTTTTGAAGCACTTTATGGCAGTGTTTGTAAGTTCCTAAGTGCCTAGCACATTACAGCGAATGAGAAATGCCCTATATAGTCACTGAGGTTTCCTCAAACCCTGGATATCCATGATGTGCCAGGATGCATATCGGGCGTTATACCGTGGCTGCACCACCACAGTGGGCCTTTGGTTTTTGAGTCAATAAATGACAATAGTACTTAATGCAATTTTATAATGCAGGCTACACCTACCCAGTTGAACTTGCTACAGCAGCTGTTTCGGCATAGCCCCCAATTACTGGCGTTTCAAATGTTCGAGGATGCTGTAGGGCTAGACCAACATCTAGCGCCCCCTCACCCACCCACCCCCCCCCCCCCGGGCATTTGTCCAGCAGAGTGCAGGAAGTACTTAAGAGTACCTTTGCAATGCATTGATTCACCTGCACGTTGCAGTGAGGGTGCTATGATTTCCACATGTCCCCTGGACTGCACAAACAAAGTCTTTGTGTGCGTGCAGAGGTGCAAACGCCCACTACTAATCCAAATTGCCCCTGAAAAAAATCGAGTTGCACAACCATGTATGCACTATGAAGAAGAAACATTTGATTCTTGAAATGTAATTTGCGCCAGCAGAGAGCTCTTTACAGTAAGTTTTGGTCAGTTTTCTAGCCCATTTGCCTTAAATCTTGTGTTCAAAAGATGGTAAGCATTGCCCCTTCACTTGCTCTCGGCCGTTCCTCTTCGTCCGCACATGCTTTCTTGGTATTCTTTTTGCCTCTTTGGCATAGTGCTCTGCCGCCACCCAGTGGTGAGTGAGCACTTAACACTGCAGGCCCATTATTTCTTACTCGCCCCATGTCATTTTCATTTGTGGATTTTGTGGCCTGCATATAGTCTGTCTAGGTGTTCGTATCATTGTATGCCCCATATCTGGTAGGCACGCCTTGAACAACCTCAAACTACATAAAATACAGATAATGTAATGACAGCAGACATGCCCGTGCAACAATGTATGGTCCATCACATAGGCCCTTATGATTGGTTGGCACTCTTACCAACCTTGGACGTTCGGCTCGTTGACAGCATGCAAACGAAACCCAGGTTCAATGGAGCAACATCAGACAACTGCCTTTCTTAGCTAGTTGGACCCTAAGGTAAGGTTTCTTTGTAGTTGACCTTGGTTCTCTTCCTCAGAACTTTAAAGTGATTGAAGGTACATCGCTATCTTCGTCTAGAGCTTTATGAATCGACCTTGTTTTCTGGTCCTGTGCCACGCGTCAGACCATGATTTTGTCCATTCTGGCCTTCTGTTTAGTGCTATTTGATTAAATTATATTGGGTGCTATTACTCTTCTTGGCCTCTGGAGTCTTAGTTGCTCCATCCTTTGGGCTTTCTGCATCTGTAATTGTGCAGTACTTGGCATTCACAAATGTTCACTGCTTTGCTTATTATGTCCTACGTACATAGCTTATCCTCTGACTCCTTTATGCCACGTAGTTGCTCTTGCTGTGGTATCCTTTGTTCTGCACATATTTATTTCAGTACCTGTCAGAACTGCAGCCTTGTTTTCCCTTCTCAGGGCTTCTCATTTACTATTTATTATACAATGCCAACGTCCCTTTTCTCAGCATGGCTGCTTCACTTGCGTGCCGACTCCTACTCCAGCACGCTTCTGTGTTGTCTTGGTTACCTTGCGTATGCACATCCAGATTTCTTGTAGTACATATGGTTTTCTTCATATTCGCATGTTACTTCAATCAAATCTTTCTTTAGGTATCCATCGTGCACCCTTGTATCGTCTCTCCTTATTGGCTGCACTTTTCATTTGTTGGACTTCACTTAAGTTCTAAGTCCAGTGGCGTCTGCAGGCGCATGTCTACGGCATCAGTTCGGGGATACATTTTGGTAATGTTCTGTCTGCACCAAGAAGAGTCCATATCAAATCCTGCAGCATCTAACAACTCGGCCAAACAAATCTGCAAGTAGCTGGCCAATCCTGCTGCACTCTACCTCTCCTATTCCCTCCCAGGCCCACTGCACGACCCAGGCTTCTCATTTCATCTCTAAAACACAGGACATTCTGGGGTGGCGCTGTGGAGCAGCCCAAGATGGCTGCCTAGCCTTCAGCTCTGTGCGGCCTCGGCATTCATCTGCTCCCATCTGCGGTTCCCAATATTGTGAAGGACTATCGGCTGTCCGAGTTGTTTCTGCCACTGCACTGGACATTTTGTGCGATTTTGGTCTCGATTGGCCCACCTGGGACCTGGCTGGCGGCCCTGTCGGACTTGGGCCTAGCACTCCACCCGGCCCCGGCGGTTGCTTAACATCCGGCCCTCCCGCCTGGCCTGCCCGACTCCTGGGTCCACTGCCCGCCGCTCTGTGAAATAACGGCGAGTGCCTGGGGGTCCTGCTGCGGACGCTGCCACTGTGGATGCCATCTGCTGCGTCAGTGATCATCGCGACTCCTCCCTCTGGCGCAGAGGACACAGAAGATCCCGTCTTCCCACGGACCAGGTGAGCGGGGGTTGGAGCGGTGGGCGTCGAGACCTCTGCCCGCTGTCTGCGACAGTACGGGCCTGTACTGTCATAAGTGCCCCACCATACTGTCTGCCCACTTTTCCGCTGACAGTGTCGCCGCCTCTGCTCACGCCCCCTTAAGCATCCCGCTGGCACCCCCACACGACCTGTACACATAAGGAGACTGCGATTGCTCGCCATCACAGCCTTGCCGCTCCACTGCTGACTCTCTGCTATCCCCGGCGGTCCCCCCACCTGCCTCTAACCGCCTACCGCCACCAAACGACACTGCGTTTGAGCCTGCCGGCCCTGGCCCATCTCAGCTCTCCATACTACCCATAAGTGGGCCCTCACTGCAACCATGCCCACCACGACAATGCCTAGCAGAGATAAGGCGGGGGCCCAAGGAGGTACAATGGACAAATACACTAAAGTGGTCCCTCGAGATGAGCCAGCCAGCACATCATCGCCACAGGCCGAGCCAGACTTAACCCTGCACCGTGCGGTCGAGGCCCCTGACCTCACCCTACTAATGGAATCCATGGCCTTCCATGAAAAATGAGACTGCATCAATGCTAACGTCGCCTCGCTTGGACCAGGCAGGATCGAGGATCACTGAGGCGGAAAATAGGATCTCGGTGAACGAAGATAGCGTCACCGCGCTCCAGGACACTGGTCTCCCTAACGCGTGACATGAAAGGAGTCAAGTTGAAGTGTGACGATCTGGAGTCGCGCTCCCGTAGGAACAACTTGCGCATTATTGGGGCTCCGAAAATGCCCTCAAGGGGCGGATGGAGAACGCAGTGGAGAAACTCCTCAAGGACCTACTGGGTGACCCTACTCTCTCTGCGTATTTCATGGTCGAGCGGGCTCACTGGGCCCTGGCTCTACGGCCCAAACCCGGCAACATCCCCAGACCCATTATCGCCAAGATTCTCAACTACCTCGACAGATCTCATCCTCTGCCTGTCGCGGGAAAAGGGAGACCTGCGATTTGAAGCCCATACGGTCAGAATCTTCCCGGGCTTCTCGCTGGCGGTGCAGCAGGAAATGCGCCAGTTCCCGGGCGTCAAAGCTGCTCAGGGAGCGCAACGTCCCCTACGCCATCCTGTTCCCGGCACGACTAAAGATTACTCATGATGGTAAGATCTTCTTCACTGTCCCTGACCAAGCGGTGAAGTTCATTGAACTACATATACCTCTCCCCAGGCTGCGAGCCGACCACACGCCATAGACTACACAGCCTACGATGTTCTCAAAATGTCCATGGCTTTTGATGTATTGATGGCAACCCCACCGTGTCCACTCATAACTGCGGCCTCTTGCCATGGGTATGCGGGCCACAGGCTATCTCCTACACTGCTTCTTTGCCTTCTCCCTCACCAGTTGGCATAGAGGCAGGAGCGGGCAAGGGTCATGATTGCAGTTCCTCTGAGGGTAGGACAGGTAAGGGATGATGGATCTGAGAATGCGGAGGTGAAGATAGCAAGATTTAGACAGTATTAATGTGGCGCAATGTCACATCTGCATCCATGGTGCTTCCCAGGTTCTTTAATGAGTTGGATGTGACAGGGGATGCAGGGGGCTAGGAAGGGTAGCCACGGGCGGGGTTGGGGGAAGAGGCCTATCTTCCCTCAGATCTTTGTGTTTTTTTTCATGACTGAGAAGCAGATGGTTGATCGTCCTCCTGGAGATAGACTTGGGGATCTTACTGAGTCTTCAGTGTAGTTTTAGCAGGTTAGGTCATGTGAGCAGTTAAGGGTGGGGGGGGTCAGGAAGAGAAGGTGGGGCAGTGAGGTGCCCTGTGGGACCCTGTTGGTGACCAGGGCAGAGGCAAAAGGGTCATTTGTGATCTGTTGGGGGGAGGGGGGGGTGCTGTGATCCACTTCAGTGCTATGTCCCTTATGCCGAATGCATGCAAGTCTGTTGTTGGTTAATGTGCTGTGGTCGATGCCGTCAACGGCTGCCGAGAGGTCGAGGAGCAGTATGGCACTCTTTCAAATCTGCAGTGCGTTTGCAGTCATCCCAGGTGGAGACTAGGGACGATTCAGTACCATGGAGGGGGTCTGAAGCTGGACTGTGTGGGGTTAGGTGGTTGGATTAGATGGAGGCAGAGCCTGGGCATAGGCTTTTCAGTCAGTTTGGCTAGGATGCAGTTATTGAAGATGGTCTTTAGTTGGATGGGGACAAGGGTGGTGTTTTTTTTTTTTTTTTTGCTTTGTGGGGTTTGATGTTGAGGTCTTGAATGCTGCTGGGAATAGGCCTGATATGAGGTAGTCGTTAATAATGGCTCTCGATATGCAGCCTACGCAGGTTGAGGAACACATTTTTCGAGAGGGGCAAGGGTCGTTTAATTCAGGTCAAGAGATGGGGGATAAGGAGGGTAAAGCAGAGGGTGGGGTAAGGGGTGTGTGCTGTTTAGCACATATGTTGTGGTTTCTACTGAAAGGCCTTCAGAGTGCTTGGGAGAAGTGTGAAGGGGAGAAGTACATCACAGGCATTGAAATCTGGAGTTCCTTGTTGCTGTTACTGACACTGGAGATTCTGTTCTAGATTTATTTACTTTTGGCCTTCTCGATTTCTGCCTTGTAGGCATGGATCTGATGTGCATAGGCAGATCCATTGAGTGGTGGAGGGTCTGCCCGCCATCTGCGTTCTTGAGTGTGCTTGGGGGGTGAAAGGCCTTGTCTATGGTAGGCCGGTTTGGTGGGGGTGGGGGTGGGGGTGGGGGTTGAGGGTTTTGAGGGCTTTGGTGAGCCAGTGTTCAAAATGGCTAATGGAGGGTAGACCTCCCTTGACTGGAAGAGATAACGCCAGACGTGGCAGACTGCCTGTTCTGACTTTGTTCACACAGGAAGAATCAGGAGGACGGTCTAGTGTTATGAGCGGGGAGGAGGCAAAGGAAACGAGCGAGAAGGGAATTGCTGCATGACCTGACCACAGGGGTGGGCGGAGGGGTGGAGATGAGATTGGGGGTGCTGAAAATGGCATCTACGGCATGTCCTTCACTGTGGCACCTGATGCCAGTTGAGACATGTTTGGTGCTTCCAAGTTGTCATGGAACGGGGGGGGGGGCGGGTAGTAATGCAGCAACAAACCAAATGTTTAGGTCTAGCACGGCAAGAGTGGAGTGATCCGATTGCTGCTAGGGGCTCTCTTGGAGCATTGGCAAAGTATCTATTGCAGCTGGGGGGGGTAGGGTGTTGTAGACGAAGCTGTATGTAAGGGAGGGGGTACTGAGGAAATTCACGAGAAGGGATTTGCAGGCTTTTTCCTGCATACGTGATGAGGTGTGATTTGTGGAGAATGGCAATCCTGCCTAATGAGCTTGTTCTGTTGTGGGCGACAACTGTGACCTGGGGGAAAGCCTCCTGTGCAATAGGAGTCCTCAGAATAAAGTTTTGGTGATGAAAAGAATGTGAGTTTTCAGAGGAAATAGTTGCAGTTGTGTTGTCGGTTCTTGGCGCCCCATCGGGTGTTGATGGGGATGCATGAGTAGGAGGGACGGTGGGGGTGCTTGCTCCTGAGGAAGTCGACAGTGGTGGTGAGTGGAAGGGCCTGAAGTCGGGAGTGGCGAGGGGAGGAATTGGGGAGGTGAGAGTGGTTATGGAAGGAGGGGCTCTGATGGGGAGGGAGACTGAGCTTCTGAGAATTCTTTGAGTGTGCGAACGAGTGCTCAGTGTATGGTGGTGATTAGGGAAGAGGCTGTAGAGACAGGCAAGGATGCAGTCTGTGTATATTGGTGATGGTGAAAGGGTAGAGCAGTGGCTGGGGATGCCAAGATGGGAGGTTGAAGGCAGTGAGGTCCAAGGTGACGCCTGGTCGCTCAATTCCCGTAGTGGAGGAGTTGGTGGGTTTAGTGCCAGTGGTGTGGGGGGAAGAGTTGGAGACATTTCATTGGGAATGGGTTTGGTGGGCTGGTGTGATGGAGTAGTGAGGGTGCTGGCACTGATCTGGGTGGGAGGGTGCAAGGTGTGCAGGGAAGGGTTGTGCATGGGGTGGTTCTTGGCCGCCAGTCACGTATGAGGGTCGGTGGGCCAGCAGGCAGAGGACAGGGAGTTGGCAAGTGACGCCCGACCGGCACTGGGGGGAGGGTGGGTGTATGAAGACTTAGGTGGGGAGGTGTCTGCACAGGAGCGAGATGGCAGAGTTAGCTGGTTGGGGGTGAGTCGAAATGCTGGAGGCAGGGCGAGGAATCTGAAGAGTGCTCCCTCCAAGGGCTGGGTGTGTGGAGGAGGGGTTAGCTGTGTTTCTGGAATGCCAAAATGCACCTCTGATGTGCCATTTATTCTGTCTGTGTTCCGGTGGAATGTATGTGCTATGGGGGTCTCACACACGATCTGCTAGCCCGTCCCACGCCCCATGCGTATTGCTTCAGAAGTGCTAAAACCCTGTTCACTATCTTTCTCACTCTTGTTTTTTTGGTTAGTTCTTCTCCAGGATCACAGAGCGGTTTGTGTACGGCGTCGATGTCTTGGTGGACACACTTTGGAGAATATGGACTGATCTGCTGGAGGTGCTCGGGATTGATGGTGTGTAACTGTGTAGACCATTGGTGGAGGGAGGTAGTAGGGCAGTGTTCATTCTTAAAGATTGAGCTGCACGGCTAAGGCCTGATCATCCTAGTAAAGCTTTCTTCATTGGCTGTGCAAGGTGGACACTCCAGTAACCTTTACTTCTCACCTGGAGTGTGATCTCATGGCATCCTTGCAGTCCCGTGCACCAGTCCACTTATTTTGAAATGCTTTGCTATGATTGTGTCCGTGGCAGCCAGTTGAATCAAAGTGCATGGAGGCAGAGACTCCCAGCCTGCCCTTAAAAGCAGGACGCCAACTCTTTTGTGGGGCTCTTTTCAAGGGAGCTGCTTAGGTGGGGGAGGAAGCTGAACAGATGGGCGACTAGTGGGAGCTGTTAGTGCTTAAGGCAACATTTTCAAACTGCAAGTAGTTATCAATGGAAAAACTCAGCTAGGTAAATGCAGGCCTGGGTGGACAATTCACGTTTTTTGGACGGAGAGGTGCAAAACAGTGTGCCCCCTTGAGCCTACCCAGGTCCTCTAAAGCTAGACAGCCTCCCCCAGAAAGCTTTGGTCCGCCCTGTACCAGCAGCCCCTGGCACCAATGTTATGCAGTTGCAGGCCTTGAGCTTGTACATGAGCTAGGTTGCTAGATTTCTGGGTTGTACAGAACTCCTGGGCTGACCATTATATTTACGCACACATAGTATTAGATGGTGGCCTTAAAGGTGTAGCAAGGAATCCGGCAATGTCTCCCCGTTTCAGTCGAGTTTGTTACAGCCACACTTCAAACCCTGCATGCCTTCCCAACGTCCAACCTAAGATTTTAACCTTGAAAAAACGTACTGGTTTGAGCAAATGTTTCTAGTGGAGAGTGGCTTCCCAGTTTTCTTTAAAACTTTGATCATCAGAACTCATTCTGCAGTTCACGCTGCCACATGAGTCCTGTCCATCCTGCTCCTAGCTGGAGCAGCTCTTACCTGCCGGTCACAGCAAGTGGGGGTGTTCATTCTCCAGCAGGGCTACGTCCTTTCTGTGCTGGCCTCCCTTCCTCAGTCCAGATCACTGGTCCTCCATGGATTTCTCAAGGCATGCAGCAGTCCAACTGCTGTATCCTTCCAACCAGCCTCCACCCCAACTCTCACAGGCTTGTGCAAATCAACTACCCATTCTGTTCCCTTCACCCTACAAAACTCCTAAACCCTCACGCTTGCATTTGGCTGCATTAAAGTCCTTTGCACTTTAGCTTGTGTCTCTGTGTGGATCTGGCTTTGGGAAGGCTGAAAGTGTTTGGAAATGGGATATATATGACCAATTGTACTTCAAATGTCATTCAGACATGTGCCAATGCTGCTTTATACACATTCTAGACAGTTCATGTCAAATTGTCTTGGTCGTATGACGCCAGTTGGCCTGGGGAGCCAAAAGCACTAATTAGGTTGGATCTAAGTATTTCCTTGAACCGTGGATTGAAACTGCTGGGAAATTGTGTGCGTCTGATCTGTCTCATTGCTTTCTCACCCCATACATGGTGGGTAGAGCCTGCAGACAGGCGGAGAGAAACACTGTCTCTATTGGAGGGCTACACAAAGTTGTGGGTAAACTCTTAAAGGCATGACAGAACACTTTGCTTGAGCGGGCCGCATAATTGTTGAAGTGCTTGTTTGAAGCACCTGCCTTTGGTGTCTTCCTGCAGCCTGCACGCCCCTCCGCCTGGCCCCACCTCCCATTCATTTTGTGTTTCCATGCCGG
Organism: Ambystoma mexicanum; assembly: GCF_040938575.1. Lineage (NCBI taxonomy): Eukaryota > Metazoa > Chordata > Amphibia > Caudata > Ambystomatidae > Ambystoma > Ambystoma mexicanum. Next base: position 1,681,895,351 of record NC_090932.1, read on the forward strand.
TCTCCCTTCCCAGCCTCTGTTCCCCACCAGCTTCTTGAATTCACTAGCTCTCACCTCCTAGCCCACAGCCGCTCAGGGCAGCCTCTGCCTGGCTCTCGGCTAAGGGCCACATGGCAAAGGTCTGCTCCTGACCAAGCAGCTGCATACATGGTTTGCCGTAAATGTTGTGGGCAGCGAGTGCAGCCTTACTGTACTCCATTAAAACTCCACCACGTGTATGACTTATTACAATGAAGCCCAATTGTGTATGCTAGCCTCACCTGCTTTTAGCCCATTTGTTAGTCAGACATATCTTGCAATTGGACCAATTATGTAAGATGGCAATATTCTGCATTTTGCGTTTGCAAGGACTATCATTGTGTCACTCGATAAAATAGTGAAGACCAGGCATGCGTCACGTTTAGGTAGAGGGTGTTGGGGGTAGGAAAGGTACCACACTTTGAATTGCTGGGAACACTTAGGGCTCGCAAAATCTCCTTGCCCACTAGCATTGGAGAACAGTTTTTATGAATGGGGAGTACCATTTGCAGAATACTTGACCTTGCTGGTGTGTATGGGATGGTAGAAACTTATTTTGCATTTACTGCAAACCCTTTGTTTCACTGCATGCTTGCAGCATTGCACCGAATATGAAGTGAGTTTATGGCGACATTCACCATTTTACGAAAAGCACTGGTGAATGTAATCTTGGTATTGCTACTGTAATTTTGGTATTGCTACTAACTAACCATAGTGCAAACTCGCCTTTCTGCATACTCGCCCTCAAACTCTGAATTAAACACAACCATACCTCTGTTGCACCACAAACTGCACATAGGTCACAACACCCACCCTGAAAACAGACCTTGACACCAAATGACAGCTACCCACCAACGCTTAGTTTCTCTGAACTGAAGCTGCCAACAGCACATCAAAACTATCTTGCTCTTCTCCCTCTCAAGTGCACTAACCAACCCCCAAATCCCCTCGCATTGCATATCCGCCAGGACGCCAAGAAGTGGCAGCAGTGCACGGTACAAGAACCTTTTAACAAAATATAACATAAAAATGGCAATTGATGTAGGGTATGTTTGTATTTTTTTTCTACTTTGAAGGAAGCAGTTGCCTGCATTGTAACTTTTTTTTTTCTTCTTCTTGCAGCTTCAAACCTTACTCATTATTTCAGCCCGGCAGCAGTTGCCAACAACCCAACGCGTGCACTGCTGTTGGTGGGTTCTGTCCTCATTGCCTATTGGTTTGTGTCTCTCTTCCTGGGTTTCTTCTTTTATCTCTTACACGTCCTGTTTGGCCGCTTTTTCTGGATCGTACGAGTAGTACTCTTTGCTCTCTCCTGCGTTTACATCCTCCAGAAGTATGAAGGCGAGCCAGAGCATGCCATCCTGCCCCTTTGCTTTGTGGTCGCTGTCTATTTCATGACTGGTCCTGTCGGCTTTTACTGGAGGAGGAGCAGTAGTAGCGGCCTGGAGGAGAAGATAGACCGCCTGGACAGCCAGATCCGTGTTCTGAACGCCCGGCTCATCCGAGTGATCGAAAGTCTGGACCGCACCAGTGATGCATGAATGGAAGCAGAAGCTGGTTCCTCACCAGCTTAATGACGTTATAAAGCACCATCTGTGTATATAGAAATTACAAAGCAACCTGGGACATAATCAGCGTGTCCCGTCTGTATACAAGTATTATTGGTCGCTATTCAGACATTCAGAACATCAACTCGGGATCATCTAGTCCATCACGCAGTTGGCTTCTGTAAAATCATCTGTTTAAGAGCATATTTGACAGACAATATGCAGTTACCTCTTTAAGTGTTTGAAGGAAAACATCTTTTTAATATTTTTATGAAGACCAATAGGTCATGACAAAGATGGGGCGTGATTTACATTTCAGATAATGGGTTGGAGGTCCAGGTTTAAATCCTTGTGTTTTTTTTTTAACCGTCATGCATGGCTGCAGATTGTTTTATAAATATTGTGGGTATTTTTTGTTGCCTTTGAAGGATGGAATGTTTCTGTGATGTGTGATTGGGTTTGTGTATCTCGTAGAGTTCTTTGCTGTTGTGAGAGCTAGTGTTAGGAACTATAGCACCACAAATGTCATTGTGGAGCACATTGGAGCCATTTCGGTGGGCAAGTTTTGTGCTTGCCAGTCCTTTCTCCTCTCCTCGGGGCCAGTAGTAAGTAGCAATAGACGTAGCACAGCTTGCTCTTTACCCAACCTCACTTGTTTGCTACTTTTATTGTATTGTAGAAATGTTACTGGCATTTTATGGCTGCAAAGTCTTCTGAGCCGCAGTAGCAGTGCACTGGCGTTTTATCCTTGGAGGTAATTTGTAGTGCTGGACACCCGCCAATGTATGTTTATGTAGACCTGTGTGACTTCTTTATTTTGTATATTTTGGTCAGGTTGTTTTCACTTCTTGGTTTTTTAGGACTCAAAATGCACTGAGTAGGGGCATCCTCAGGGAAGAGCATTTGTAATTTATTTCTAGAGTCTTTGGGTTTTACTGGATTGTTCTTTAATTTTTTTAACTGTTTGATTTAATAGCAGATATTTTAGTTATTTACATGTGCTTACCCAGTTAAAGCCTGCCGGTTGTGTCCTTTTGTTCGCTTGTGATACCGTATCTGCGCACATGCCTATGGCACCCTCCCTAGCTGGCGTATGCAACATGAGGCAGGTCTTCTGTGGTCGAACAGCCTTGGAATGTGCTGACCATCACTTTTAGCCGAATGGAGCGTGTTTTGAATTCACTTTTCAGTTGCAAATAACCTTGTAGTATAGTGGCGATCCTCTCTTTGAAAAGGACATTTCATCTGCACTTTGAGAAAGGGGAAATGAAGGAGGTCGAACTCTGCCCCATTAAACAAGCTCTGTCCTACTACAATATCCCATTGTGTGGCAGTTAAAGTCACTAAACTCTGGATCTGTGGTCACGTTCAAGAATTTTGTGTGCATTTCTTTGTTTTTTTTAAAAACAAAATTTGGATCAAATTAGTTGAACTTTAGTCTTCGCCATACACTTTTTTTTTTGCCCTCCCCTACAGCAAGGGTGCGAGTCATACAGTTTGCACATTTTGCCTTCCTCGCTCATACACTACAAACGAGTGTGGTGTTTAATTTTAGGCATTTGGGGTGACCTGAATGTTGAGGCACTCAACAGCTACAGTTTATGAGCCAGACTTCAAACATCCTGTGGTGCTATTTCATTATCGTTTTAGTGTCTGGTGATTTCTGTCACTCCCTTAAGTTATTCACTGTCACTCCAGTCACTGACCTGAACATCTACACTCGTCATCTCAAGATGACGCACTCCATCGAACCTAGACTTGAGCGGCTTGTTGACAAGCTAGCGCTTCTGCTGCCCGCTGTGGTCATGAGGATTTGTCACAGAATCTTGAAGTGGAGCAAATAGCTGCTTTTTCCCTTTTCGGTCCATGCGTCTGTGATAAGAGCATAGATGCTTGTTTTTATAACAAACAAAGATGAACTTCAGCCATTGATTTACACTGTTTACCTTTGCTTCAAATTGTGAGCAATTATAAATCTCTGCAACGATATTTTCTCTTGAGTAAGAGTTGATACCAATACACGTATAACTCACAATTTGATTAGACTGATTGTTCATCTATTTAATTTACAATAAAAATAATGTATTGGTTCCCTAGATCAGTATTGATGGTGTGCAGGGGACAGGAGTATCCAACACTTAAGGACACTTGTTTGTTTCTGCATCATGAGAAAGTTGCGGAATACCTTGAAATGAGGGCTCAGCTTTCATTGTTTCATTAGTCCTGTCTGGGTCCCTGCTTTATTACTCCATCATAGTTTAGGGAAATGGTTTATTTTAAAGCCGCATTAATGTGCTTTCTGGAGGTTGAATTGTAAATCCTGCTTTGGGGTAAGTCAATAAGACAGCCAGGATCCTGTACACGGGTTGCGCTGTTCATTGTTGTGAATGTTAAGGAGGCACGTTTTTGGAACTGGAGTTCTGAGGATTCCTTGCTTGTGCACAATGGTGAGATGACTTCCTGGAGGTCTTAAGGGAGCACTGCCTGCAAGCGAGGGCCATTCCTGGGTACAAGAGAAAAGCACTGCATTTTTCAGGCCAGTACACAGAGTGGTTGTTTGGTTCCATACTAGGCTAAGCTGCCATAGCTTTGTCCAGAAGTAAGCAGATGCTTCTGGCAGAGATTGTAATCACGTTTGTCTGACCTCCATCTGGCCATATGGTGGTCTGCCTGCAGAGATATATTTGGCCTCAGAACATGTGTGAAAGCTTGGTATTATGTTCCAGTGTGAATATTAAGAATGTGAACGCCTGTAAAATCATGTTGGTCTTGTGCTCCTATTTATATTGCAATCTAGATGTAGTTTCCCCCAAACTGGGGCACTTTAATTGCTTTACCAAGCCCTGACCTAATCCTGCTTCAATGCAGACTCTGCCAGTGTGAAGATTGAGTTGAAGTGTGCACCCACACCTTACTTTACAGATTTGACTATGCTTGATATTGTGATGTCCTCTTGCACTTGTGATATTGAGACACCTTTCGGTTGTGATGAGCTCTTAAATGTGCTACCATTCTGGATTTACCCTAAATCAAATCTTTTGCAGAACATAAGTGTTACTGGAACTTTGCTTCGCTAACATTTTACAGTGCTTATTTCTGTGCCCTGTTTTTTACAGCAACAATATTCTTACACCAATATTTTAACATTCCTTTTCTGCAAATTCTTCAAATTGTGTAATGTGAAATGGTGTGGTTTGTCCCCAGTGTAGCTCTAAACCCTCTACAGAAACACAAGCGAGTCAAGCATCTCATATTAAAGATTTGATTTAAATAATTCTGTATGGTAGAGGCTTACGTATTTATTAAGACCACAAGTAGTTTGTCTTTAAACGTGTTATCCAGGTTCATAACTGAATTGGTGTTTGAAATTAAAGCTGTACAAGAAATTTGAATGTGTTTTGTGATTTCCACTTTTTTGGTATCCTACAGAAATGCAGACGTCTGTGCTTCAGTGTAGTATCTGTTCTTAATGATACAACCATTATTCATGAAATATCTAGATCTAAAGATCTAGAATGGATGGATTCCGCTCACTGCGTCCCATTTTGGGAAAGCCCTGACCTTATAAAGTTACCTGCTGCCAAACATTTATCCTGTTACTTTAACTTGCACCTTAATCAGGAAATCCTCTTTTGGCCTAGACATCTGCAGAGTGAACCCTTCATGATCTTTCTGGGGGCATTTAAAGGTAGTGTTTAGGACTTCACATGATCTGTGCCTCCCTATGATCTGAAAGATATTCCAGTGCTGCCTCGTGCTTCTACTCCACCAAGACTGCATCAGTGAATTTTGAGAAGTATCTTGGGCAGCCTTGTGGGTTCCCACCCCACCTGTCATGGGTATCGGGCAGGTAGTTTGGACATGCCGGGTGGAGGCTTGGCAGGCCTGGCATAGGCACACAAAGATCCCATAACAAATCCCTCCTTTCACTCCTTCCTAGTGTTTGTAGTAACTTCCTGGTTACCACTGTTGCCAAAGGAAGTGCATGATAACTCATGAGAGCTCTAGTGCTGCTTGGGTGGGGCTGGCTATATAAGCCACACCCAAGATTCTTCCAGTACTTTGTTGCTTACTGTGAGCAGTATCGGCAACACACTTGCCGTGCTCTGGCTCATTCTGCTTATCTGCTCCGGATCATCCTGCTTCTGCTTACCCTCTCTGGATCATTCAGCTTACTTGGTTCTTACACCACGCTGCAGCTATCTCCAGTCAAGAGGGGACCTCTACACCGGTACCCGTAAGAACAAAAAAGAACAGCATTAACACACGCACATCAGTAACACTGTGCATACTCACCGAATCTTCCTGCGACGCTGGAATCCAGGTCAGTTGCACGAGCGCACAAACCCCTGTACGAAAGACATTCTTGATTGTGCTTGATCCAATAACAGACACTTATTTCACTGTGCTCTCTACGTGGTGCATACTTACCAAAAGCCTCTGTGCAAACTTACCTAACCACCGGTCTCCAGTAGCGCTGAACCTGGACTCGAGGCGCTAATGCCACATAATTGCTCCTGCAAGGGCAAGGGAGAGACTTTACAAGGCGCGCTCAAATTTAAGGTGTGGCGCAAACCTAACAGCAGCAGTACTTACCCACAACAATACTGGCAAACAAAGACAATACAGACAATTTTGGACACTCAACATTCGCTGCAACGTTCACTTGTGGGAAGGACTTTCTAGCCGGTGAAGAAACTGGCGCCTTGAACTCTTGGCCTTGCTGTGAAGGCATAAAACAGCATTTGGCATCTGGACTCAGCCTACAGACATTGGCACCAATCACACTAGTGAATTGTGCCCCTGGAAATGCAGGATGGAGTGCACACCCTACTAAAGATCAAGGTAAGCTCATAGGGGGACATCACAGCACACAGTAAAGAGAAGGGAAGGGCCCAGGGGAAATCGGGTGAATTCAGGTCTGAGTGTACACCTTGTATTTGACAGGTGTCCTCCGGTGAAAGGAGGCTTGTCCATCGCTCCCTGCAGAGACACAGGTGCGTGTGACACCACCTGCTTTTTGTAAGGATTGCTACTTGGATGCTGCCCCCAGTCTGGGTCATTCTTTTTGCCGAGAAGAGCTTTGTACATTTATGTCTTGAACCAGCCTGTATGTATGTGCCTTACTCTTTCCAAGGTTTCCTTCCCACCCTGACTGGGAAGACTGGTGTGCAAGCTAGTGGGTAAAGCAAAAAGTTGCCTTTTGTAGAGTTTCTGGTTCTTAGTCCCTACCTTATCACCCACTGAGCACATGCTGCGATCTTATACTGCCTTCAGTAAAGTTCACAAGGTGCTGTTTGCAGTGAGTGCAAGGGACATGTTTCGGGTGCTTGGTTTCCTTCCCATGTTTTCAATGAGGCATGAGCACAGAGTGCTAGAAACTGTCTGCTTAAGCAGGGCACAGGGTGGTACGCAACTACCACATCTGAGTCTCTTCTGAAGTTATGAGAAAAAACAGTTCTATATGTTCTTCATGATGTGTCATTAAATAACTTAGGCTAAATGTGAATGCAGCCAGGGTCTCGGCTTAAATCGTGCAACAGTTGCCTTGCTGTTTCAATTCTGGAGCCTGCTCCAAGAATAAACGTATGTGCAAACCACAAAAGGGCTTTCTTTTTCTTGCAAGGCAAGCACTCTTGAAACGTGTGCACACACCAACTGATGACGACCTATGTTTTTCATTTTTAGTGTCTACAATATTTAACTTTCCACAATCTGCCCTTTTGAACATAGTTCTATAATCATAATGTGATTCAATAATCAATCCGTTTCGTCAGCATAGCTCTAATTACGTTCTCTTGCATAATAATAGCATTTGTGGATACAGAAGTTGCCTGCCGTCTGGACAAGAAGCTAACATGTGGCACAAGGCAGGTGCACATTTCATTCAGACATGAATTGTGGTCCCTGAGGGTGTTCAACCTACCAGTGATTTGAGGTCCTACCAATGCTATACAAATGTCAAATATGAAAAGAAAAATGGCCAATGAAAGAAAATCAGAAAATAGTTACAACCCAAATGTTGTGATTGAGGACCGTGTAGATCCACCAATATCTAATGTACCCACATGGAAGTGTGCTTGTTCTGCAATACTCTGGAGATTGGCATGTCACACTGAGGAGAGGCGTTGGGGTAAGAGTAACAGTATTCTTTCCTGATCTGGCAAGTGCTGTGTATGCCAAAACTATCAAGTACTGATCTGTTCTGAATTGCTACAGGGTACAGTATTTAACTCAATAGCAATATTAGCAAGGGCATCAGATGTTTCACTTAATGGTGGCTTCTAGCAGTCGTGATAATCTCTGCAATTGAAGGAAGTTCCCAAAAGATAGAACTCATGTCCCCTGCACGCTAGCGCAAGCTGTGTGAAATACAGCTACCATTTGAATCCTAATTCAAATTGTTAGAATCTTTTTACTATTCATAGATTTATCTAAAGTCTTAAATGATATAATAATTGCACACAATGTAGCCAAATAGTAGTGAAACATCACATCAATTTAATAGTGACCCAACTCATCTCGAGAATGTTTCTCTTCATCAGGGGCAATGTTTCCAATAGTTTCTAAAAGAATAATCAAAAATAGATACGCAAGCGTACATTTCTCCAAGTAGTAAGACATATCAGTATATTCATATCAATACAAATACCTTGTCCCAGATTAGATTTGTCTAAAGCTGTGGCGTTCCATTCAGGCACTACTTGTAATGGAGTCTCTTCCCTGTTTTCCAAAATTCGATTCTGTCCTAAACAAATTTGAGTCTGAAGGCTCTCCAAGAACATTCAAAACCAGATCAGAATATGTTCTGTAAAGTCAATTCTAACAACTTGCTGCCTATCCTAAATGCCCAAAGGGACCAAAACACTGTCTACGTGGATGCTCGTGATGTGGTACCTGTTGTGCCTAATAAGATGGGAACAGACTTGCTAACCTGATCCTTAGGATCATAAAGAAGCCTCCAAACTTCCTTAGAATTGACTTTAAGGGACAGCTGTTCTGATCTGGGTTTGAATGTTTTGTTTGCAAGACCTCAGCCTCTTAGTTGCTCCCCTTTTGACAATAGATGTCCCAAATAGGGAGTTTTTAGGGTCAGTTTGTGCCAATATTGGTAAAAAAAAAATATTAACCGCACAATGAAATCATGCATTGCTCTTGGGTGTCTGCAGTTATCACAAACGTATTGGAGCTGTATGGTAATTGCAGTCTGTGTGAACCTGTCTAGCTGTGTTTTCAATGCTTGGCTATAAATACTTTGGCTTTCAGCGTAACCTTGAGGGAGGGAGGGGGGTGGACTGTGGAAGGTATAGGACTGCTCTTCCACATATAGATACTGTCTTCATGAATTGGAATGCGAAAAGTATTTGTGAGGTCATGACAGTGAACTATTGGGCTGACCGTGATGGTGAACAGGGAACTCGTGGCTGGTGCCACCCGATACTGTGATCCTACAGTGTTATTTATTACTCGCAGATCAATAATCAGTCTCCATGGATGTATCTGTTTTGACTGTGGCACAATTGGTTGTTGCCGAATTGACTGTGGTAAAATTGGCTGTAGCCAAAACTGGCCTCTGTAATCCCCACCCCCACTTACCTTTTCACTGTCCGGTCCTTAAATGACCATGTGGTGTTGGATCTGTCCCTCCTATGCAGGTCTGATCTGACTCCAGTTTAGTCCCTGCCTCAAACCACTGGAGGCAGGGGACACCCCCAGTGCCCCAAAAGCAGGCAATCCCTACCAAACATGGAGAGTGCAGACACCTCTGCAATGCCCCACCCCCCCCTTCCCATGTTTGATAGGGATTATCCAAATTGGTGGTTTTGAAATGACCAAATGGTACTGGCTGAATTCGGCCAGTTGTACCATTTGGTCAAATTGAAACGACTGATTTGGGTAATACCGTCTCCATTGTGCTGCAACACAGGGCTTCATCAATGTTTTTGTACAGGAGGAATTGGGCTGTTGCAGGGACTCCCTAGAATCCCTTTAACCAGAAAATCCTGTTTTATGGGCTGAATTCTTTCTAACCCTTCCTTGGGTATTTTATACTAAGGAGTTTGCGGTAATACTGCACCAGGCTTAACCCTGATTTTCACTGGGTCAACTACCATGCATCCTTGGATCCCATATCAAATGGTGAACTCCCTTAAGTTCAAGGGACAGTTCATTAGTAGCGACCATGCATTTTGTAAAGGACTCTGCATTGCATATTACACCATCAGGTGAACAATGTATATTTGCATGCAAATGTTTCAGCAAATCCGTTCCCATTGACAACAAGGAGCCATGCAAGATATAGGACCTATACTAAACTGTAGAGGGTCAGATATTGCACTTTGGAGCGGATTATTAGATTATTCCATTGAAGTGTTTACTTTCCCGGAGACTATGGGGCACTAGTTTGTGGGATATTGATATATTGGACGCACCTCTATCAAGGAGGAATGTTGCCGGTTTCTTGCACTGTAACTTTCACAGATGGTCCCTTGGAATCTACAGGAATATTTTTTTGTGCCCCTTTACTGCTCCAGGGCAGCTGTTATGTAGTTGATTGTACTGTAATCATACTCATAATCGCTAGCCTCATTGCTGGCCTTGCCTAGGGTCAGAATAATTATGCTGTTGGTCATTATTCTCTTCTGATGTCCCACTATTTGTTACTATGCAGGTCCCTGCTTTGGTCCTTAAGTTCCTCTTGCCATTCCTTACCCATAAGAGCATCTGCACCCTCTCTGGTGCAAGAGACATTCCTTATCCAGTGGCCTTCTGCTTTGCAAAAAGAAGCCAGTGTATAGCTTAACTTTCTGGGCACTACCACTTCTTCCTTCTATATGTTGCTCTTCCTGTTTGTATATGCATATTACCTCAGCCTCTTTCTGAAAAGGCTGGTTTTTAATATCTTCCTTTTCCTCTTTATCATTACCGTGATGGTTTTCATAATACCTAGCCAGAATCTGGCCTTTAGTTTGTTGGCCATGTTGACTTGGGCAACACTCCCTCTGCTAAGTGTAAACAAAAGGCTTTCTGTCCCTCTGGCATAGCCATTCCACTGACGAGATAATAGCTTTTGTGCAAAATATCTTGCAGCGGACTCCCCACCTGCCTTCCTGCAAGTGGTCCATTTATCGCAATTCATTTTCTTGTGAGGAACCACTTGCTGGATATGTGTCACCAGTGCTGGAAGAGCTATTATTTCTTCTGACAAATTCCCCAGTCTTTACCTATTTGTGACAGGATCTAAACTGTCTTGTATTCTGCATTGGTGCCATATAGCTGCTGGCAGAATGCATGAAAACAATTTCTGTCTCCCAATGTGAGTGCACCTGTTTACGTACCTGGTCTGTCTTAGTATACCAGTGGTCTGGATTTATCTAATATCTGGATAATCCTTAGTAATAGAAAGTAACTACATTCTATTCCAGGGGACATGGACCTGTTGTGTTGGATTATCAGTATGAAACCCAGGCACTTCTCTCATGGTAAATGCTTGAGTTACTGTAAAATAAAAATGTTGGCAATATTGCAGAAGTTTGAATAAAATTAATAATCCTTAATTTCTTGGTCTATTCCTCATAATCATCTGTCGGGGATACACTTTTTTTAAAAATATTTTTTATTTTCAAAATAAAACAATACAAACCAAACTTGCAGCATTATACAATACAACCGTAAACATCAGTTAATCACATGTTACTGCACTTCAAACCCCCCCCCCCCCCCCCTCTCAAGAGCTGATCAACCTTACAGTTCTGTGTAAACTTGGTGTGGCTGGGCGTCGTTTCCCTCCGAAGCAGCAGGGTCCACTTCCGTGCCAAACAGTCCCGTAATTAACATCCTCCAAGCCGCTAGGTTACCCACATCTTCTTCCCCGCAATTGCTACACGCTTCCTGCCATACCACTGTTTCAGCCTCCGCCCACTTCTGCAGGTCCCGCCACCATATCTCTATTCTTGGCCCATGGCATTGCTTCCAACTCATGGCTATCCTTCTCTTAGCAAGTACATACACCAGGTCTCTCAGTTTCCCGAGATGTTTGGTGTTCCGTGGTCTGGGGAACCCTCCCAGGAGGCAGGCCCAGGCCGTGTCAATGCGTAGCAGGACCCCCTTATCTGCTAATTTCTGTGCCACTTCCCCCAAAAGTCTTCAATCACTGGGCAGGACCAGAACATATGTCATGTCTGCGTCTTCCTCATCGCATTTCGGGCCTGCTTGTCTACCTGCGTTCGCAAACTTGGATATTTTCTTCGGGGTCATATATGCTCTATGCGTAATGTATAGCAGTATTTGCTGCAATCTAGCATTCCTGGACACTTTCTTATGGTATCCCATGGCCCGTTCCCACATCCCATCAGTCAGCTATGCCCACACCTCCGCTTCCCAGTCCAGCCTCAAATCCATCAAGTCCTTTCCCCACCCGGGTCATCACCACCTCATATAATCTAGAGATCTCATGTCCGCCCTCTGATATATCGTTCCGATCAGTGCGTCCGGATCTTCCGCCAGCACTGTCTCCGGCCAAGTCTTACGGATGATCTGTACCAACCTTAGGTATGTAACATATTGGCCCCCGTGCAGCCCTGTTTCTTCTCCCAGGTCTTCAAATTCCCTAATGGCCCCGTCCTGCCATATGTCTCCCAATGTGGCCAGCCCAACCGATTCCCAGTATGTCCTGATTATTTTCCTAAGCTGGCTGTCCCCCATAGTTAAGGCGACCAGTGGCACCTGTGGGGAACATGGGCACGGGCTCTCTATCAATTGGCACGCTCTGCGCCAAATTCTCCACCCCAGCAGCAACATACTTGGGCGTCCATTCAAGTCTGATCTAGGGACCCAGACGATCTCTTTTAGGTAAAACGGGGCGCAGTCCCGCCCAACCAGCCTAGACTCAGGAGTTTCCTCATCAGAGAGCGATTTGGTCACGTATTGCAATTGGCTGGCCACATAATAGGCCTCAAAGTTCGGCAGCTTGATGCCTCCCCTATCGTGGACATTTTGCAGTTTCCATAGGTTGCGGATGCCGTGCCACAGGAAGTCCCTGCATACACTGTCAAGTTTGACAAAGAACTTCCTGGGTATCAGGTATGGTATGTTACTGAAAAAGTGCAATAGCCTAGGCAGGACCACCATTTTGAGCATCGCCCCCCGGCCCATCATTGCCAGCGGCAGTTTCTCCCAAAACTGCATAGTCGCGCGGATTTTCTTCACAGCCACCTCGGTATTGTGCAAGTGTTCTTCCTTCACAGTATGATATACATCAATTCCGAGGTAGCGGAAAGACTCAGCTGCCCAGGGCATGGACAACACCGGCAATCGTTCCAGAGGGACTCCTGTGAAGCTCCCCAGTGGGAACATGCTCGATTTACCGGGATTAACCGCTATGCCGGACAGTTCCGCATACTTTTCCATGACCTCTAAAATGTACTGGAGGTTTTCCTCCGGATACTTCAGGTACAATAACAGATCATCAGCATATAGGGATATCAAATGGTTCTCTCCTCCCACCTCGATGCCAACCAAGTCATATTGTTGTCTGAGGTACACCCCTAGGGGCTCTAGGGCCAATATGTACAACATCGGAGACCAGGGGCATCCCTGTCTGGTTCCTCTACTGAGTCGCCACCTCTTGGATATCACTGATCCAGTGCGCACCCTGGCCAGTGGTTCGCTGTACAGCAGTTTCGCCCACCCCACGTAGCCAGGCCCAAACCCGTACCCCTCCAGGGCCGCCAGCAACCACGGCCACCTCACTGAATCAAATGCCTTAACTGCATCTAGGGACACTACCACCATCTCTTCGTCACTTCTGTTCCCCTCTTCAATCACCCGGTGGAGTCGCCTGTGATTATGAGTTATATTTCTATTGGGGACATAGCCTGTCTGATCCGGGTGTATCAGTTTACTGATGACCCTTCGTAGCCTATTGGCCAGGACCGCCGTCAGGATCTTGCTGTCCTGGTTCAGCATCGACAGCGGCCTATACGAGCCACAGCATTGTCTCGGTTTGTTAGGCTTGGGGAGCGGCACTATTAGCGCTTCTCTGAGCGTTTCCGGTAACCGACCCTTCTCGAAAGATTCGTTGAACATCTCTAGCATCGGAGGGAGTATCTCTGCCCTATATACTTTATAAAACTCACTCGGGAGTCCGTCTGTGCCCGGGGTCTTGCAGGTGGGCAATCGCTTCACTACCTCCTCTAGTTCATCCAGTGTAATAGGTGTGTCCAGCTCCTCCCTCTCCATCACTAATCCTGGGTAGTTCTATGTCTTCCAATGTGTTTCTGATCTCTGCCTGATTTCCTCCCCCTTTGTCCTCATACAGTGCTCTATAATAATCAAAGAAGGCTTCATTAACTCCTTCTTGGGTGTCTACCTCCTCCCCGTCCTCTCTAGCTATCATCCTGATCGGGGGCCTGGGGGTTTCTCTCTTATATAGCCATGCCAGTAGGCGGCCAGTTTTGTCTCCACCCGCATACTGCCTCTCAACATATTTTCTGTAGTTAAGGTTACAGAGCCTCTCCCAAAGCTCCGAACACCGCTGCTGCAGCTCGAGTACTAAATCTGCGTCCCCTCCTGCCCTGCTGCATTCGCGCTCCAGTTGTCCCTCCGCCGTCTCTAGCTCTGTCAGGACCCCACCCTGCAGGCCCCTTGACTTGGAAATGGCGTCACCCCGCAACACAACCTTGAATGCCTCCCAAAGTGTACCAGCCGAATCTACACTGCCCGTGTTCACCTCAAAGTACCGCTTAATCGCTTCCCTGAAGACCGAGTCCCTAAGCGCCTCCGCACGGAGGCGCCAGGTAGGTATCCGCGCACGAGGGCGGCCATACTGCCAGGTCAACACCAAGGGCGAGTGGTCCGACAGGACCCTCGCTCTGTATTCAATTTGAGTGGTCGCCATCACCACCTCTGACGTGGCAAAGAAGTAATCCAATCTCGTGTGTAAGTGCTGTGGGGCAGAGTAGTGAGAATACCGCGAGGCATTAGGGTGTTTCAGTCTCCAAACATCCGCCAGCCCAAAGTCGTCCAGCAATGTCTGTAATACTCTGGCCGCCGGGGTGGGCCGATCAATCTTACTGTCGGACCTGTCTGCCCTTGGGTCGAGAACACAGTTAAAGTCCCCTCCCCAAATAATCGCTCCCCCCCCACACGTGCCCAGACGAGTGCATAGGGTTCTGAAGTATGCAGCAGCATTCTGGTTGGGAGCATATGTGTTAATAATGCAAACCTCTCTGTTCTCTACCAGGGCTCTGAGCATGACCAGCCTGCCCTCCGTGTCCACCACCTCCCGTGTAACTCTGAGCGGAACGTGCGGTGCCACCCAGATTAGCACTCCCCTGGCATAGGCATAGACAGAGTACAGGGAGCCCACCGACGTGCCACTCCACTTTTTCCCCACCAGTTCCAACTTGTGTCGGGTCAGGTGTGTTTCTTGCAGCAGTGCGATGTCAATCCTCTGTCTTTTGAGGTACAACATGACTTTGTTCCTTTTTAAATAACTATTAAGTCCCCTGACATTCCAGGTGACAATCTTAAGGTCTCCCATGGCAAGTACGTATCTTCCTGCCTCCCATATAGCGATTCCCAACTGCCCACGTGACACAGACGGCGTCCCGGTCCAGTAGCTCTTCATATAAGCTCAAACTCCCTTTACTATACACACACACAACAAAACCCCTACTTCCCTCCCATCCCCCCCCGTACCTTCCCCAACATCACACACCCCAACTGCTGCCCAGCTCCAGCCTCAGAGCTCAGGCACCCCCACATCTAGCTCCGCAAGCACCGGTCGGTGCACGGAGCCCAGTAGGGTGAGGTCACCCTAGTGGCCACCCAACTAAAACTAACGTGGGGTAAAGAGTATCGCCCTGTAAGGCTCCCGGTCAAATAAACATTAATCACAGTGTCCTTGACAAATAGTGCAATCATCTGACCTTCTTTACCGAAGGTGTTGCACCGACTATATTCAAGTCCCACGAACCACGCCATCTTGCGACGCCATTTTACGCCTCCCGTATCTCTTCCGAGCCCTTTCTAGGTCGAACTTCTGATTCCTGGGGGCATCCTTGCGCATCGAGCCATCCCATGGCATCCTCCGGGGTCTCAAAAAACAAAGTTTTATGTGCATGAATGACCTTCAATTTTGCAGGATAAAGTAACATGTATTTGTAGCCCGCTTCTCTCAGCCTCCGCTATACAGACCCAAAATTCATGCGACTACGCTGTACAGTCAAGGTATAATCTGGGTAAGCCGTGATGTTTGCCGCTCCTCTCGTGATCGTCCCTCCTTTACGGAAGTATTCCAGTATCCTCTCCCGGTCGCGGTAGTTGAGAATTTTGGCGATCATAGGCCTAGGCGGGTTCCCCGGAGGTGGCCTCCTCGTTAGGGCTCTATGTGCCCTTTCTACTGCAAATCCTTGAGATAGGGCCCCTCCAGGTATCTCCTGTAAGAACATGGATTCGATGAAATCCGTAGGGTCACGGCCCTCATCCCCTCTGGTAGGCCCACGATGCGGATGTTGTTGCGACGGGCTCGTCCCTCTGCCTCCTCCTCTCTGCTCTCCAGGTTGCCCACCCTTTGTGTCAGGGCGTGCAGATCGGCCTTATGGGTGGCACAATCTGCAGTATTCGGGCCAACTTCTTTTTCGAGGGACTCTGTGCGCTCCGCCAGGGCCCTGACATCCTGTCGTAGCAAATTAACGTCCTCTTGGACCTCTCCAACCTTGAGGTCCAGCGCCGTTTTTAGTTCAGTGACGGCCAGTTCCAGCTTTGATTCCCAGGCCGCCCTCAGATCCGCAATCGCCGCCAGGATTTCTTGGTTGGTGCACGAAGGCGTCACGCTACTCGCAGCCAGCGCATCCTTGCTTTTGGTGGTGTCCTGGCTCAGGGACGTCCTAGTGAAGTCGTCTAAGGTGGGCTGTTTCACCTTCGGTCGCACTGGCCTGCTCGACATGACTCAGGGAATCAACAAGCTGCTCAAGTAGCAAGTGTGCGTACTGTGCACCTTCACAGCTGGGTCACCGTGCAGCTCGCTTCTATTCCTGTCCCGGACCCTGGTCGGCCATTTTGAGTCGCCCTTTGTTCCCGGCGTCTTTTAACTCATCATCACCGATCTCCGTCGCCGTTAATCCTGTGCCTTCCAGAAGTTCACAGTGCATGGCCAACACCTTCACACACCAGCATGTGTATCGTCGGTGGTCAGTGGTCTGTCGTACCGCACATATTTGCCCGGATCGTTGTAGGATCTCGGGAGCTCCTCCAGAACGCGTCCTCCTACATGGCTCTCGTAGCCACGCCCCTCTGTCGGGGATACACTTCATCCTCAGCGTGTACCCTTTCATGCAACTGCCACATTTGTTTGCATAACTCTTGCAAATATGAGCTGGTCTTGCTGCTGAGGCACAAAGTTTTAGCTATTTTAATCCCTTCCTGCTTTTTCTGGATCCATGTGATCACTACTCTTTCTACAGTGCCTGCATCTGTGGCTGTGATTATATGGGAATGAGGTAATGGAGGGGGTGTTTTACCACCAGCTTTCTAATTCTGATAAGGGGGCGGAGGAGGTATTTCAATAATTATTTAGTCTAGTAACTGGTCTGTATCATTCTCTAAGGTTACTTTTGAATCAGGTGTTTGGGCTGAGGGGCAATCCTTGTACTCCAATAATTTTTATCTCTTCATGGTCTCACCCTTTTTCTTCTCTTTATGAACATATGCATGTGCTTTATCTTTTTTGGATTGTGTGTTTTTGTCTAGCATATTTTGCCCATTGTTTTAAGTTTCCCATTGCAGGGGTTGGCCTTGTCACACTTAGCAACTAACATTTCCCTTAAATATCCTATTTTTCTGGGTCAAAAGACCCATGCACTGGGAGCTGCAAATCAGGGTTGATGGCAGTGGATTTGTGCCATTTGTTCATCAATGCCCATCCTGGCATACCTTCCAGGGGAGTAGACCCATGCTTTTCCAACTCTCGAGAGATTCTTGTAACATTGCAATTTACAGCATCCATTAGTGCAAGAATTTCCCATTTGTGTTATAGTAGCTATTTTTTTTGTGCTCACAAGGTCGCGTTGATAATGTCCCACTTCATGCAGTGCACCCACAATCAATGCAAACTACATGTTCCTTTCATGATTCGTCATCCTATTTTAACTGTGTACATGAGGTGTATCTCTATGGTTCATTAACAGTAGGTGCTTTAGAAAATATATTACATATTCATAACATCAGACCGTACTACAACATTCTGCATTAAATCACCCTGTTTGTGTTAGTCTTCTGTGCTGGTGCTTCAATTGGAAATCTCCCTTCCCCCATACAGATTGGGCACCCTTGTTTGCAGAGATCAACATGGTGAGTGAAGATGTGGCTGCAGGAAAACTTGTCCAAATTATGCAGTGCACCCCATGGCCTCTGCCTGATCTCTAACTGGCAGATTAGTCCAACTGGATATTGAACTGCAACGTGGTTCCATCTGGGAAGCCAATTTGTGGAAAATACTTTTTTTTAAAAATCATACCCACCTGTCCATAAGCAGTTTTAAATGAGGCACCAGCACAGAAAGAGTTCAACATCTTCATAGAAACAGTTTATTTCTTAAACGCTTCAGCAGTACCCAGGATGGTATGCAACTGCTTCATCTGAGCCTACTCAGAAGTTAGAGTACAAACTGCTTTATACATTCATCCTGACGGGTCATTATATTACTTGGGCAAAATGTGAACACAGGCCATGGTCTTGGCTTACTTCATGCAACTGTTGCCTGGCTATTTCAACTCTGGACCTTGCTCCAAGGATACATGTGTAGGTGTAAACTATATTAATTTTACAAAGTGACTACAATATTAACATTTGCATTCTTTTGGCTTCATCCCAGCTTTTGTCAAACATTTCTTAAAGTGTTTTATTTGAGACGCTTCAGATTAATTTCTGATGCTATGATGCACTGGGGTGCAATAATAAGGAACTGATCAATTGGGGGTTCTTCCTCTTCTAGGAAGTGAGGATTCACCTGCATAGCACAGCGCCATTTATTTAAGTCAGCTTGGTAAAGAAGAATCCTTTACCATCACCACCCACCCCCTGCGTCACCTTAACTTGGAAACAACCATGTGCAACTCTGTTTTTGCCTTGGTCCTAGGTGAAGTTAATCACCTTTTGTCCACTGTTGGAATGGGGAAGAATGCCTACAGGCTTTCAAACTATTTTCTAGAATGCAGGCATCAGAATGGTTCAACTGTCAAGGGCTGTAATTGGGGGAGTTCTGCCCCCCCCCTTCCACTGGTTAAATTACTGTATTGGAGATCTTGTGTCAGCACATTAGTTGGTTAACTCCATTTATAGTCAAGACAATCTGTCCTAGGGAATCTAGCACCCTTCTTGCTGCTTGGCACTACAAATCTTCTTCCAGCAAGGATCTCTCACCACTTGCTCCCTTTGAATGCACTGCTGCCCCATGAAGCGTTCTCCATTACAGGAATATGGACTCGCAGTGTGACTAATAGTAAGAGATCTAGGAGCCTGGCGCAAGAATGGAGTGTTAATAAAGAAATGGCACACCTCAAAAGGTGGAGAGGAGGAACGCCCAGGCTCCTCAAATGAACCTATGCTTGTCCCAGAAATCACACAGTTGGTGACTATTTCTGAGCAGCAAACTGATAATGCATCTCCAAATACTGATTTTATGGCTCAGTCTTCATCCTTCACAATGGATAATAACAATGCTCTATTAAACCTGGTCATCTCTATCAGACTCACTAGGTGGTGGAAACACACTCCAGACCCACATTACTGAATTACTGGTACAAATTTGGCCCTTACCTGGGATTTGACTAAATTTGCTCCTCCTTTAGAGTCCCCTAGCTCCACTGATATTGACTCTGAAAACGATGACTCTTTTGGAATTGGTGAGAGTTCACACAAAAAGCCCAGTTTCCACCTTTGTTAATACAGAGTTAATTATCAATAAGTTTGGCGGAGAACTGGCTCACATTGTAGCAATTGGTAGGGACTATTTAGAATTTCGGAGTCAGCTAGTGCACATCATGGAGTGAGGATGTTCGTCTGTTGCGAAGCAATAGAAGTGGATGTTCCTTACATGGTAAACACAAACCCAAATAAAAAACTGAGCACCTGAGCCCCGACCCTCGAGGGAGGATCCTGAATGAGACTTTGAAGAGATTCACATCCCTCCTCACCCATCTGCAGAACAAGCCCCTTTTGGCAACCCACCCTGAAACCTAAACGCCCACTCTGTTGCCACTAACTGGTCTAAAAAGCAGGGTATAGGGCCCTCAGCCTTGACTAAGGGCTCAGCCTCGGCATGTGTACTGCAACACCATCTGAGAGCAGGACATTAGTCACCAATACAGTACCTGATGGAGCCTTTCGTCAAACCTATTTACAGCGTCCCATTGATCGCTGGCTCCAGCAACAATATGCATATGCATATGTTGGAGAGGGATTGAGAGACCTTTGTACACCAACAGAAACCTATGCCAACCTTGGTCAGGTGACGAATATCAATGCTGGGCAAGTTGGCAAATGGGTCATTACTTGAAGAATTTGAACCGACAGAGCCCATTTTTGAACTGCACACCTCTATTGGATTGAAGCCCTCTGTGTTATTGTCTCTGCAGATATGTTAAAAATTGATCTACCCGGTGTGGGTAGCCCCAGAAACTGGACCCTTATTGAGTTCAGTTTCCCACTGATGGTGGCTATACTGAAATGCTCTGTTTTGATCACATGGGGGTTTACTATCACAACTTGCCATAAGGTAAAGGGCTTGGATCATAGTATGCCTGGAGGCTGTATATATCCCAGGGGTACTTGGGGTGTGACCTACCTGATATCGGAACGCCCTGTATTATGTGAATCACAGCCTAGCAATAATTATGCTGGTATAGCCATGCAGGATATCGTCTATTGAGCCCCGGACTACACTGGGCTGCAACAGATTGGCAGATGGTAAAACCAGATTGTCTTTTGTGGAATATGCAATGTTATAAGTAATTTCTTCAGCATCCTATGGGGGTGTTGTTATCCTGACAGCTGATGTATGTATTCTACAGGCGACGTGGCTTTGAAACGGCTTTAAAATTGATGGGTTCCAGGTATTTGTTCAGCTAGCCACTTCCTCGAAGCAGGGACGCCCTAGCGGCAGCCTTGCAATAGGAGTTGGAATGAGATCCTGCTTGGATTTGTATCTGGGCTCCCTAAGCTCTCCCTATGTCTTATCGGCAATGGTCCATGTCTCTTGTAACGTAATTTCTGATGTTTGTTAATCTGCTTAGAATCACATGCTGTGCATAGGTCCGACATCCAGTGGTCACTGCGGAGTATTGCATTTTGTTTTTCGTAGTCGAAAAGGGACGTCGACAAGGCGTGTCTGAAATACTATCCCTATAGTGATGTGCGTTGTACCCACAATCCCTCACGCGTCGAGGTCCCTCAGATTGTTTTTTTCCGCCCAGCTACTGGTCGCCTTTACGCGGAGCTCCTTGAGAGACATTGCAGATTTCATCTCCTCGACCTTTGGTCGTTTTCCTAGTTAATATATAACACATCGATCCCTCCCTCGACGCAGTTGTGAAGCTGTCTCTGCCGAGCAAGATCTTCGACGGAGGGGACGAGCGGAGCAGATCCTTCAGCGTTGCCGAACACGTGGCCTGGCCTCGCAGGCCAAATACAGTAGGGAGAGTGGGGCCATGGGACATCTCTGGTTCTTTTCTGAGAATGCCTTTCCTTTTCCCCTTCCTTTCCCTTGGGGTCGTTATCACGATTTATTGCCTCGGCTATGGAGATGACACCCTTTAGGTTTTGCCTGCTTTGCAAGGGCAAGTTTACTTGGAAGGACAAGCATTCACGGTGTAACCGCTGCTTGCCCCTCGATCACAAAGAGGAGGGTTGCACGGCTTGTCGGCTTCTTAAGCCAAAGACTCTAAAAGACCGTAGGGTCAAGAGGTGGGCGGCCTATGCTATGTCTAAGGCCGATTCGTCACCCGCC
Organism: Ambystoma mexicanum; assembly: GCF_040938575.1. Taxonomy (NCBI): domain Eukaryota; kingdom Metazoa; phylum Chordata; class Amphibia; order Caudata; family Ambystomatidae; genus Ambystoma; species Ambystoma mexicanum. The sequence continues at coordinate 1,681,916,924 of NC_090932.1, forward strand.
GCTGCTACCACCGACAGTGACGAGGAACGTGATAACACGACCTCCGCTACGGAAGTCGTAGACCCCTCTAAAGAGCGCTCGCGCTCTTCGTCGTCTGTACCCGGCCCCCGATGGGCTCGGCTCACGCCCTGCTTATGGGGATGAACACCCCGGCGACACTGATGCACACGATACCACACATAAGCACAAAGACGAAGAAAGCATCAGCGCCCAAGGAGACGCAGGTTCCACCGGCGGCCTCCTCGGACCGTTCAGGTTCGAAGCCCCTCTCGCAGCCGCGATCAGCGACTGGGCTTTCGGCAAATAAGGGTGCCGCCCCCAAACCATCGGCCAGAGCGCACCAGCAGAGAGCGCACGCCGCCGTAGAACGATCGACACCAGTAACGTCGAAACCACAGCCCTCCGCTGACAAACGAGTCGCAGAGAGCTTGGTGAGGATCGTTGTAGCCGACGCCCAGAAGCGTACGCCGAAAGACACGTTGAGCGCTACGCAAAGGTCGAAAGACACGCCGAAAAAGCCCGAAGAAAGACAGGGACTACCCCCTTCAGTCGGGGGGGGGGGGGACCCCCAGCACACCGGAAGGCTTTTCGGAAGACGACGGGACACTTTCCTCGACGTTATGGGAGAGGTCGAGCCGTTTTCAGCTAGATGACACTAATTTTCCCCCGCTAGACCACTCAGGGGTACCCCATGAAACCATTGAAAGGCTCCGTCTCTGCATGGAGAGAATGGAGAGGTTTATGAAGGCCCAGAACCCTCCTACTCCCAAGAGAACAAGAGAAGGGCCTCAGGAGGACCCCAGGGCCATTTATCCGAGACTATTCAATCCCCAGTAAGACACAGCCTCAGATTTCCATAATGTGTATGACCTCACTGGTGAGGAACAATACTTGGAGGAGGAGGATGAATTTGTGGACGATGAAGAGGGACAGTACCAGGAGGAAGGTCTGGAAGACAGCCCAGACATGGTAGGAGAAGGCTTTGGAGAAAATCCAGAAGAAGGACCTTCTCATCCCTGGCAATCCCCATCAGTATATTCGGGCACTGATGTCCTGAACCTAAATCCTGACAATTCACCTGTTAGAAACACGTCTCCCATTGACGATCAGCTCACATTCAATGCCCTGTTGCGCAGAGCAGCAGCACATTTCGAATTGGACACTGGGGAAATCTCTCCTGAAATAGACTTTGTGGAAAGAGTAATTAAGGAGAAACCCCCGGTCAGCCAGACCATTCCCCTCCTCGCTTCAGTGAAGAGAAGAATCATCCCTTCGCTATCCACACCCGCACTAATCAGAGGAGTTAATCCAAGAATTGAAAAACTTTTCACTCCTTCACCCTCAGACCCGCTGTACATCAGGGGACATTCCATTCCGGATTCCCTTGTAGTAACTAATACAAGGAAGAGGGCAGGGGTGCCGCTGTCCACCAGTGAGGCACCACCTGACCAAGATGGCAAGAGGTTATATGCCCTTGCAAAGAGAGTCACATCCTCGGCTGCCTTTTTGGCAAGAATTGCGAACAATTCTTTGCTAGCTAGCTATGCAGACGCGCAGTGGGCCAAACTGCGCAAAGCCGCCGAAGAAGCGCCGGAACCACTATGTACACGCCTGCTATCAACTATTGGCGAAGGAACCCAGGTCAACCAGAGTATTGTAAAGAACTCTCTGGATGCTGCAGAGACAGCGGGACGTTCCCTGGTTCAGGGAATACTCCTAAAACGCCATGTATGGCTGCGCAACTCAGGGTTCAAACCGGAGACACAGGCGTCTTTAATAAATAAACCTGTTGAAGACTCAAAACTCTTCGGGAAAGCGGTGGATGAGGCTCTGGAGATGGCTAAAAAAAGAGTTTGATACTATCAAAACTCTTGACCAGATCTCTAAGCCCACTACCAGACGCGGCTATGGCAACAAACGCTTTTTTCGTGGCCAACGCCAACAGCAGCAACAGTACCCTGCCACCAATTACCGGACCAATAGTGGGCAGTACAGCCAAAGAGGCCAGCGCTGTGGCAAAGGGAGAGGTCGGGGGTCCACCCCCAGAGGCTCCCAAGCCACCAATAACACCAAGTGACGCGAAGATTCGCGTCCCCTCCCATTCAACACCGGTCGGGTGCCGGATAACATCCTTTCTTCCAGCATGGGAGGGAATAACGTCAGACCGCTGGGTACTTTCCACCGTAGCCCACGGATACTGCATCGAATTCAACGGTTCCCCAACATACAGACCCCCGAGGGGACGACGCATGACACCGGAACACCTTGCCATCCTTCAAGAAGTACAACAACTGCTGGAAAAAGGAGCCATAGAGGTTGTGCCTCTATCTCAGGTAACCGAAGGTATTTATTCAGTGTACTTCCTTGTACCCAAAAAGGATCTAACCATGCGCCCTGTATTAGATCTGCGCCCAGCGAACAAGTTTATCAAACCCCAGAAGTTTCGTATGGTGACCTTACAGGAAGTGATCCCACTGCTATCACAGGGAGATTACATGACAACATTGGACATGAAAGATGCATACTTTCATATTTTAATGTTGCCAGCTCACAGAAGATACCTCAGGTTCATGATAGAGGGCAAACACTACCAGTTTAGAGTGCTACCCTTCGGCATAGCATCGGCACCAAGGGTATTCACGAAGGTACTGGCAGTGGCAGCGGCCCACCTGCGCAGGTTGTCCATCCCAGTTTACCCTTACCTCGACGACTGGCTCATAACAGGGGATTCTTACGAAACATGCTTCTCCAATACCCAAAAGACTGTAGACCTTTTGTTCCAGTTGGGCTTCTCCATCAACGAAAAGAAGTCCAGCCTAGACCCCAGCCAAATCAAACAATTCCTAGGGGCTCTAATTCAAACAAAGGACGGCCTCGTCTTCCCCTCTAACGAGAGGGTCCAAAACATGCTGTTTCAGATCCCTCAATATGTGACTGGTCGAGAGGTGACGGTACGCAAAGCAATGCGCTTGATAGGCATGATGGCGTCGTGTATTTATTTGGTACCTCACGCGCGCCTGCGCCCTATGCAATAGTGGCTCAACGGCCAGTGGTGTCAGGCCAGCGGACTATGGGACGATCTAGTGGTGGTCTCGCAGGCCTTAGTTCTCTCGCTACGGTGGTGGACAAAGGAAAACCTGGAAAGAGGAAAACCCTTTGCCACACCCGCGGCGGAAGCCACTCTAACCACAGACGCATCCCTCACAGGATGGGGGGGGGGGCCCTCACCTATCCCATCAGACTGCTCACGGAGTGTGGACTCCGAACGTAGCATCCAAACACATAAATCTACTGGAGCTACTAGCTGTGTTCAAGGCGCTAAAAGCCTTCCAGGAACACCTACAAGGCAAGACTGTGTTGGTCCTTACAGACAGCACCACAGCCATGTACTACATCAACAAGCAGGGGGGGCACCCACTCTCCAGGACTGTCCAAACTGGCCCAAAATATATGGAAGTGGGCTCTCAAACAAAACATGTTCCTACTGTCACAACATGTACCAGGGGAACTCAATCTGCTGGCAGACAAACTCAGCAGAGATTTCCCCCTGCCCGAAGAGTACGAATGGCGGCTGCACGAAGACATCGTCTTCGACGTCTTCACACAATGGGGATTCCCAGAAATAGACCTGTTCGCAACCCTGGAGAACTCACAATGCCAAAGTTACGCCTCCAGGTACCCCCAGAACCAATCCAAGGGGAACGGTCTGTCGATGCAATGGTCAGGGAAATTTGTTTACGCTTTTCCCCCCGACTCCCCTTCTCAACAAGGTGGTGCACAAGATGCACCAGGAACAAGTGACCATGATACTGGTGGCCCAAATGTGGGCCCGACAGCCATGGTTCGCTCACTTGATGGAGATGTCTCTATCTCCCCCAGTGAAACTCCCCTGCCCTTACAACATGCTGTCACAAGACAAGGGCAGGACTCTGCATCCATGCACCCAGAACATGAACTTAGCAGCTTGGCTCCTGAGATCATAGAATTCGGACATCTACAGCTCCCGCAGAGATGCATGGACATCCTCAGGGAAGCCAGAAAACCTAACACTCGCCACTGCTATTCTAGCAAGTGGAAGAGATTTGTCATCTGGTGCAGAGGAAAAAGCATCAACCCGATTGACTGCTCTCCCACACATATTGTTCTATACCTGACCCACTTATTGGATTCAGGTCTAGTGTTCAATTCCATTAAAGTCCACCTAGCGGCACTTTCTGCATACACCACTTCCCAACTCAGTGTCGTGGTAAAAGATCCCTGTTATAAAGGCCTTCATGGAGGGAGTAAAGAGAATACACCCCCCGATAGCTGACCCAGCTCCCGGATGGTACCTTAACGTGGTACTTACCAGACTCATGGGCTCACCATTCAAACCCATGCACAAAGCATCTCTTAAACACCTCACTCTTAAGACTGCTTTTCTAATAGCTATCACCTCCATCAGGAGAGTAAGTGAACTACAGGCTCTTTCTGTTCTAGACCCTTTTGTTACAGTTCACAGAGATAAGGTGGTTCTACGCACGCACCCAAGGTTTGCTCCGAAATTTATCTCGAAATTCCACGTAAACCAGTCTATAGAACTGCCAACGTTCTTTCAAAATCCTTCCAACTTGGCAGAAAAAACTCTGCACACACTAGATGTGCGCAGAGCGGTCATGTCCTACATGGAAAGAACCAGACCACTGAGGAAGACTAATCAGTTCTTCGTCTCGGTGGCAGCAGGAAGAGAAGGGGATGCAGTTTCAAAGTCCACTATTTCTAGATGGCTTGTTCAATGCATCACTCTCTGCTATACTCTTGCTAAGAGAGAACTGCCCTTTAAGCCAAGAGCACACTCTACTCGAGGCACGGGGGCGTCCATAGCATTCATTGCAAATGTTCCCCTTGAGTCCATCTGCAAAGCGGCTACCTGGAGTTCTGTGCACACCTTTACAAAAACATTACTGTCTAGATGCACACTCGAGATGTGTCTCCCAGGTGGGACAGGCAGTATTAAGACATCTTTTCTCTACTGTTCCTTCTCATAACCCACTGCCAACTGCTCGCTAGTCTATGCACAGCATGTGATTCTAAGCAGATTAACAAACATCAGAAGACAATGCATTACTTACCGTAAAAGCATTTCTGATGGTTGTATCTGCTTAGATTCACATGCGCCCACCCTTCCTCCCCGCTCGGATGGAAGGAACATAGACTTCCTTTTATATCTCTTTTCTGTACTCACTCACGTCTAGAAGGCTCCCTCAGGGCAGAAAAATACAAACAGAGGGACCTTGACGCGTGAGGGATTGTGGGTACAACGCACGCCACTATAGGGATAGTATTTCAGACACGCCTTGTCGACGTCCCTTTTCGACTATGAAAAACAAAATGCAATACTCCGCAGTGACCACTGGATGTCGGATCTATGTACAGCATGTGAATCTAAGCAGATACAACCATCAGAAATGTTTTTACGGTAAGTAATGCATTGTCATGTCTGTGACCCTCACCTGAGTCTTCACTCCAGGGATGTACAAAAGGTTATAGGCAATATTATCACTGCCGGCATGATGAATTCTCAAATGCCTATGCATTACTTTCAGGGGACCTTAACGCCAGGGATTTGCACCTTTTGTTCTGGCTTCAAGGGAAACGGGGACCGAAACTGGAATCAACTTATGTCTAACAACGAATTGGAGTATTTGCTGTTTTCTAAAACATCTGCAGCATATTATACTCAGTATACATGGTCAAATGGCCATCACTTTCCCATATCGACTTAGGTTTGCTCAGATGCAGCCCTGTTTGAAGATTGCAGTCTGGTGACTATATATCCTAAGGAAGTCGGCGACCATGTCATGCTGAGTTGGTCAGTCGGAAATTTCACCTTGAGAAAGGCGACCCGTTACAATTTTGGGATTAATGTCAACAGGGAGGGCACACAAATATCAAAGACATATTTTGTAAATCAAAAAGTCAAATGGAAACTAAAATGGTCAACGGAGACTTGTCTTTGCAAACACTGTTTAACATTGCCTCATTGGTTCTGGGGTAGGAATAATCCCCATGTAAAATTAAAGCATGCTTATACTCCCCTGTTTGCTGCTATTCTTCGCAGAAAGCAGGTGTGCTGGAAACTAAGAGTGGAGATCAGAGACAATTGACTCTTATCCAAGTCAGAACAGGAGCATCAAACCCTGAATTTGGAGACTAGGTACAGAAATTGGCTATGTCAATATAAGCACTTGTCAAATAATGCAAATTGGCTTTATTTAGCTGGCCTTATCAAATCTAACGTCTGGGCCTGCTATAATTACTTTTTATCTCCTGAGCTAAATCCTCTGAGGTTTCCTGGTGCACTTTTCTTGATCAATTATACTTTGATGTTAGGGCTGATGAAACTGCTTTGAGCGCCTGCATGAAACATCTGACTGAGTTATCTTTGGGCTTTGACTGCGAGGATCTGTTGTTAATAATTAACAACTTGAAACCCTCCCGTGCTCCAGGCTGGGGTGGTGGCCCCAACATCCTTTTAAAATTATCTGCAATACTAGGTGAATATCCTATACAATGTGTTCAGAACTACTGAAAGAACTGGTGTACTTCCGGGGAGTTGGTTGATACTGATAACTGTTTTAGGGGCAGACTCGATCTGTCAAATGATTATTGGCAATGATGGACACAACTCGGAAGATGTTCGCCTCAATCCTGCTCAAGAAACTTAACTTCTTGAGCTAGGGAAAGGCAGCTGTTACATCCTTGCTAGACCGGATTCAGAAAAGAACATTCCACTTTGACAAACCTCTGTGCTTCGCAGTACCTGTGGGCAGATACGCTTAAAGGGGTTACGCTTTATTGCTGCTCATAGATTACAGCAAAGCCTTTGCTCTAGTCTCTAGAGAATTGCTCTGGAAAAAATTGGTGCAATGGGGAATGGATCCACAGCAGCTGTACTTCATTCAATCTATATGCAAATATGCCAGTAACCGTACGATTAAGTGCTTTTGGTGAACTCTCTGGTTACAGGCAAACAAATTGCCGCCTTAAGTAAGGCTGTGTGTTAGCACCCATGCTCTACAACCTTTATGCAGCCGATTTGGATAAACATCTTCATACTGTCAGACATTCCACCAAAAATGTATGATGGGCCAGTCTCCTGGCTGGCATAAGCAGACGACACTATACTAATAGAACACCTGTAGGTCTTTAACGCTCTATTGCTGCTCGCCTTAGTTTTGCTAAAAATAACTCTGAATATAAACACCTCAGAGACCAAAGTAATGGCGTTTGGTGTCACAAATCAGTGTAGTGGGCAATAGCGATTCACTTGGGCAATGAACGTCACTTGCCTACAATCAAAGGACGATGTGTATTTGGGCTTCCCAATAATCTGCATTACACAGACTATCTTATTTTGGGGAGGCTATCATCCCAAAAGTCTGGAAGAAATGGACTGTTGTCAAACATTACATAGCTAAGAAAGGGGGTTATAATATTGCTGCCATGCTGTAGATTACAAAGTCAGCATTTCTCCAAGTATACTCCACGGCCTATCTGTGCTTGACCATAAATATGGGCAATGGCTGAGGAACCTTGAGAGAAAAATACTGTGCTCGATTCTACATCTGCCAAACTGTTTCCGATGGAAGCCTTGTGACTGAGTATGGTCTAGTCTCATTGGACACACTATGGTTAGTCCAACAAACTTTGCTCTAGCGGAAGATACTTTCAGCTGCAGAAACCCAAAACGAATTCTTGACTTTGATTGCCAAGGGTTATGAGTCGGATACTAAAAACATATTCCTATTAAACCTGCGCTCCTCTGCCTTGACGTTTCTTGCGGATTTGGACCTGTCTACTGAATCCATGTTAAATGCTCCTGATTTAGAAATCTGGGTCCAGAGGAAATCGCAGGATAGGCATATGACATTAAATAGCGAGCACTTATCAAATAAGAAAAGATGCTGAGAATATGCCTCCCAAGGATTTATTCCCTATGTACCGTTCTCCTATTTTACTAAATTCTGCTCACTGGAACTCACTTTATTTTATACCCAAGATTAAATATCCTTCCAACAGGAGAGTATAAGGGTGCCATTTGCGGTATCCTGTTAGAAAATCGCCTCTGCCGCTTCTGCAGTAAAGACGTTGAGACAAGTCGACATGTTTTAACTCTGTCCTGTCCCCCCGGCCATCCTACTATGTGAAGGGCTATGGCTCTCTGGTACAGCACATGGCACGTATCTGTGAGATCAATTCTGGAGCACATTGTTTGCTGCTGAATCGGTGGATATGACCTCCGCAGCTCTCAATTCGGACGAGAATACAATCTTATTTAGGATTTGGGCATGACATTTTCTGTACATTAATTTCTCTGGGAGGCAAGGTGTATAACAGTCTAACACATGTGAGGGTGAAATTTGATATGCATTGCTGGGTTTTTAACTTAATTTCGAAAATGTTGGAAGTATTTTATTGATATCTATTTTTTTTTTCCTTTTCTGTATTCCGTATTGCTTACCGCTTGTACAATAGCCAAATACAATTAAATCTAATAAATACGCAGGTTGACGCATTTTGTGTACTGGCACAATGTGCACAGCTCGTTGTATTTACCTTCACATCTCTTGCACATCTTGACTGACTCGTTGAACCTGCCTCATAACAATTATACAACCAGCATACATAGCTAGACTGACTCATTGTGTCTGCCTGCACACAAGTGTGACTTTGTATTGCCTGCATAACAACACTGACTCCGTCCTGCCTAACCATTGCAAACTGTATTTGCACAAGTACCTAGCACTCACTTTGTTTTACTGCATAACTGCTTGCTTTTCGTCCTGTATACTGAACACAATGCTAGATTGACTCTCAAAAAATGTATAGCTCATTTCTGCCTGCATCCTTAACATAATGACCTTGTGGTTTACTGTTCTACATTAGCATAGCTATGATAGCTTTCCCACCCAGCACAGCTAGATTGTTTGCCTGGCTACTTGACATATAGCTAGACTAACTCGATGTTGTGCCTGCATACCCGCCACATGGCTGGATTGGCTGCTTTTGCACAGGGAGAGTCCCCATTACTGTTCCCATACCATGTGCCAGTCTGTTTATGTACAATGCCAAATCTCACCCCTGCCCCCTTTTCCCTTATTACCTCAAATGCTGGCAGAGATTTCCTTTTTTCATTTCAGAGAAACAGCAAATCTGGAATGTGATCAACCATGAACAGGACCAGCAGTACATACCCCACGCTGAGACTCGAACACTGCAGCAGAGTAAGAAAGCGAACTGAGACCAGCCATGTTTCTCCACCAGAAAACCTTCACGAGTCGTATGCAACCAGCGCCACATGAGGGGAGGCAACAGATAGGCAACCTGTCTCCTATGTGACACTCCCTGAAGCTGTGCATCCTATGGCAGCAAGGATGCCGGAGGAGGAGGGGGTCGAGGGTCAGGGATCTGACCTCTGACCACCGGGGTCTTGTAACAGTGGCAGGCACTCAAATGGACCATGCTTACCAGAAGGGCAATAGCAACTCCATCCAAGGACATGAGCACTATGCAGAGAAAAGGGGTGGGGGCTTAACTTGTATTTTGAAACATTCTGGAAGTTTGATCCCTCCCAGATATGGGAAATGAGGCTAGATTTGTCAGGGTCAGAGAACCAATCTGGGATAGTGAGGGGCTTAAGAGGCAGCAGGACACTGGGAGGTGTGGGTGGTTCTGGTGATTTCGGAGGAAGGTGGCAGCTGGCGGTAGGCCAACAGACCAGTAGGAGGGAGAATGGTAGTGTGAGGTGATTCTTGGAACAGATGAGTTATGTGTGCAAGTGGTAGTGGGTTGAATGGTGAGTGTTTACGAGTGAATGTGAATTGTTTGAGGGGGTGAACAAAGTAACTGCACCTTCTCTGAGGTATTCCTCCTTATCTCCTTCCTCCAGAGGCTCACTGTCTCTAGAGCGCTGGTTCCCTATCTCGACTGGACTATTGCAACAGCCTCTTTCTAAATCTGCCTGCTTCTACTCTCTGCCCTCAGTAACTGATCCAGAACAAGACTGGGAGACTTGTCCTTGGCCTCAAGCCCTGGGATCGTATCTCTCCAGCCCTGAAATCTCTTCATTGGCTCCCAGTCGCTGCAAAGATTAAGTTCAAGACCCTTTGCATTGTCCACAAAGCCTTCTGGGGCCTGGATCCGCAATACCTTTTAGCGCTCCTGTCGGAAATGCCCTCCTGCTCGAGCTCTTGGCTCCTCAACTTCCAACTCCCTCAGGGTTAGTCGCTTCTCCAAGCAATGAATTGGGGCTCGATCCTTTTCTTCAGCTGGGACCTCCCTCTGGAACAGCCTCTCTGAAACTTGAGGAGAACCATCTTCGGTTCCGGAGGCACCTCAAGACCTTCCTCTTTGCTTCTGCATTTGCTCTTCCTCTCCCCTGCTGATCTGTCTGCTTTGGCACTGGGCACCTGGCTACCTTATGATATCGGGCCCAGACCCCGACCCTCCCAGCCGCATACCTGCACTGCCTCCTGGCAACCCTACAGTCCCCTTCCTGCACTTATTAGACACCCATTGTCTGCACCGTACCTGTTGTTTTTGTTCCTGTGTTCAGCACTTTCCACTCTTCCCCTGCCCTTGCACTCTCCCCATTCCCTTTCACTTGTGCATTCTCAATGTACAGAGTATAACGTGTGCTACATTAAATTTTGTAACTAAGGCAAACTAAATCCTGACAAAAGTGGTACAAATATAATACACATTAAAAACACAAATACACAGTTTAATGATTTTATTAAAAACAAACAAGTATTCACACAACACATTACATTTACCATAATGCATTTTAGAGCAATAACAAAATATTGCAAAACAAACACAGGGTGAGGTAATGTTTCCATGATATTTGATTTTAATCTGATTTTTTTTTTGTTACTTATTGATAACGTTTTTATGTTGTTACCTTAATATTATTTCTCATGTTGTAGGCTTGAGGTTAAACCAAGAAAACTATCAACTCATTTATTTTCTTAAAAAAAATTAAAATATATGAGGAAGAGAGATATTTCACATCAACATTCAAGCAGGCGGACAACTCCATCAATTTCTCTGACCACTTCATTCTAACTGCCGCCCCCAGTGTATTGGCTACCACCGTAGCACATCGCAGAGTAGGTGCGGAGCAGACAAAGCCCACCAAAAATCTGTAAATGGCTGCTCTGCAGGGGGCATAGCCAACTTGAGTGTTATTACATGAAGGAGGAGGTTGGGGGCTACTACAATGAGGCTGGCTGGGTACTATCGTGGCAAGGAATTTTATACTTGCATTAAGGGCAAAGTCAGCATGTTATTGGGCATTTGTATAGCGCCTTTTGCCATTGCTATGATTACAAAGTGCTGTGGGTTGAATGTCATCGCCGACTGCAGTCCAGGTCAGTGGAGAGAGTAATGTAGTAAAACATTCTTTGGTGCACTCGGTATGTGTGCAGCCATTGTGGAATGAGTGGTGTGTAGCTGCATACTAGTGCTAGGTGTGGTTCAGTGGTTGTTAGATCAGTAGAATATGTGCAGCAAGGCCAATGGATTTGGGTATCTGCATTCTGGCGATGCTGGAATTTTTGAATATTATGTGTGTAGCTAGGCTGATTTTGAGGGGTATAGCTGTGTTTTAAAGACTGAGGTGATCATGGAGGTGTATAAGTATGTGTGCAGCTAGCCAGAATATATAGAGGGGTACAGCTACATTCTATTGTTTGTTGATGCAGAGGAAAGAGTTAGCATAATGGTGTCTGTGTGCTTTCAGGGGCACCCTATTCATGTGGAGCTTCCAGTCCATGTTGGGGGAGTGGTATCTCTCTTTGGGTTTGGACTGTTAGGCTAAGATCCTCTCTGTCTTGTTGGGTCACATTGCTTTGGGGAGGACTGACAGGAGGTGGCGGGCAGATCTGTCCCAAGCATGATGAATGTTCTTACATGGGGGAGGGAACACACTTTTCCTTATTGCGGCATGGTATTGTTTGTGACCGGTGTCCAGGTCAATGGCAGGATGAGGAGTGCTCTTCCATATGTGGTGGATGGGGGTAATTTATTCAGCCTGCAAGGCAATGTTTTCTTAGAGGGCAAATGCATCATGTTATGCCACAGTAACACCAGTAAAACGTGAGTGTTTTTATGAGGGGATTTGTGTAGCCAGCGAAGACAAGTTTTCTTACTGTGACATGGCTTTTTATTTTTTTTTACTAACATTGACGCAAAGCCAACAGGAGTATTTTCATATGTGGGGATACTGACATATATTGGTAGGGACAGCAGGACATGTAAGGGTACAATCAGTATGAAAATGTTTTTTTTACACTTGCAGAGTACTGGCACATAGTGGGGAGAGGCATTATGAAAATGCTCCTGTGCATTGTTGGTGACTTGGAAGCTAATGGATTATTTTTCATGTCTGACCCCCCAGACCCCCCCCCCCAAAACCGATTGTAAACTGTTGCTTTTTACCTAAGTTATCACAGAAAGTGTACTGTAAAATTCACCATTTAAAACCATCATTTGAAAGATGTTCTTTGTGGGGGCTGGGGGGGATACGACCTCCCATCCCCATGCAGCAGAATTGTGTTTACAAAGTACTGTAGGGAGCAAAGTGGATTTGGAGCCCAGATATTTGTCTTGTGTCTGAAGTCAAGGAGGAAAATGTATACCCTGATCTTGACTAGTCGATTTCAGTGGGGGGGGGGGGGGGTGCTGGACAGGAGGGGTGGCTGGTCCCTATGCCCTGCCGCCTCGCCCCCCACCCCGGTGCACGAAGCGCCCTCCAGCCGTCTTCCTATTATCCACCCTGACTGACACCAAAACTGCCTCCACCACTGGGCGACGTCCTGGAATAGAATTTGAAGGGCAGCACTTTTTTTTAGAAGGTTTTTCCAGGAAGCCAAGTCTACAGCAGCACTGCTGGTGGGCACTAATTTCAGGCTCGCTGGGCGGGTACCCCGCTGTTGGTGAACTGTTTCACAATGCAGTTGATGGAGTGCACTTTCCCATTCTCTAGCTGTCACCATGTCTGTAGAGAGGAGGAGGGCATGTTGCGATGGGGAGCTGGAAAAGCAGTGACCACAGAAATCACTGTAACGAGGCAAATGGAGCCTGGCCAAACAAGCTTGTGGAGAACATGCATGCCATCATCACTAAAACGCGGGAGGCAGAATATCTAAGACGTAGAGTTCGAAAGAAAGGGAAGAATAAGGCACAGGAACACAGGCCCAAGACTGGGGGTGCGGGTGCTCCACTTCCTCGGAAAGCAACTTCCACGCAGCAGCTTCCCTGATGAAGAATTTGCAGTAAAACAGGTCTTACATTGTCTCTCTGCCGAGAAACTTTGCAGAACCATACGGTTGGAGACCAATCTCCCGCTGGAAACCATTCTCACCATGTGGTGGAAATGGAGCAGATGATCTGCCGCTTGACACCGAAACGCTAAACAGCATGACCATCATCAACGCACTGCCGCAAAGCAGATCCCAGCAAAGGCCCACACTGGGTAGACCCTGAGACTGTCTATGGTGTGGTGGCAGATAAAACGAGGAGGAACCATGACCAGCATATGACACCACGTGCTACAAATGTGGAAAGATGAATCACTACACATCGGTATGCTTCAACTCCCGGAGAGCGAAAGAACATCTGCCACAGGAAAGAGCCTGAGGGTGGAGAAGTGACCCAAGGTCCAAGCAAGCACAATCATTCCACCCATGATAACCAGATCATCACCCACAAAAAACCTGTGACAAGCACAGAGGGCGAGCCTGGAACGGTGACGGCAGCAGGGAGCCCTTCCCGAACCGTGCCAGCCGCTACCACAAGTTGAGAAGGGAAAAGGCCCACATGATCTCGGCAGTGAAGCCAGCCAGCAACCAACCCACCAACAACAAATCACACCGATCCTGCATGATAACAGTTGGATACATCCCGGTGAAAATGATTGATGCTAGCGCCATGGTAAATGTGATGCAAAACACAAAATTCGACAAGCTCCACCCCTGTGATTCAACCCAGTACAATGTTTGCCTATGGATGTAAGAGACCCCTGCCAGTCATACAATACTTCAAAACTACCCTCATCTACAGCGGGAGGAGCTTCAAGACACGCATCTACCCAGTTAACGCCGGGATCGAGACATTACTCAGCTGCCCAACCGCCGAAAGACTACATCTAATTCTTACATTCGTGATCCCCTCCCGAGAAATTGACCATCTGCTAACAAAGCACAAGAACCTGTTCCAAGGCATTGGCTACCTAAAAGGAAGGACAGTAAAGCTCCACATCGACCTCCCCCCCCCCCCCCCCCCCTCCCCCTCCCCATGGTGGAACCCAAAGCTGTTCGACACTGATGGGTCCCATTTCACATGAGGGCGACAGTTGAGGCGGAACTCAGCAAGCTCGAAGACCTCAGAATAATTGAAAACAACCACAGGCCCTACCCCCCCTGGGTGTGACAGGGAAGCCCAAACAGCCACAAGCGGTGCACATTTGCATCGATATGCCCGCCTGCCCAACAGCACCATTAGACGAGAGACATATTACCCCGACGGTGGAAGAACTAATCGTGGACCTCACTGGTGCAACCGTGTTCAGCAAACCAGACTTAAGATCAAGGTACCACCGGATCCAGCTGGCGAAGGAGTCGAGGTACATCACGACTTTCTTGTCGCACCTTGAGCTAAGAAGATCCTGCCACCTCAACTTTGGAATCTCCTCCGCAGCAAAGGTATTGCAACATGAAATCAGGAGAGTACACCGAGACCTGCCAGGAGTCACAATGTCGGTGATGACATACTGGTCTATGGCTTAACAGTCAAAGAGCACAACAACCGGCTAGCAGCGACACTCCAGAATCTGGAAGAGTCAGGGCTGACCCACCACGAGGAAAAAAAATGCAAATTTGGGACGTTTACGCTATGTTACTTTGGATACGTATGCAATGGGAAAGGAGTGTCCCCAGATCCCTGCAAAGTCACTGATATCAAAAACGCCTGAGCCCCCACCAGCGCAACGGAAGTCCGCAGCTTCCTAGTCATGGCAACGTATTGTGGGCGATTCATCCCCGACCTAGCCACCATCGCCACTCCACTGCGAGAACTCACAAAAGCAAAATGGATGTGGGAATGGAGCGAAACACAAGAAGCAGCATTTCATAACCTAAGATTCTTTGTCCAGCGATGCCACCATGACGTTCTTTGACATGTCACGGAAACTGAGTTACTAGTCGATACAAGTCCAGTTGGCCTTGGAGCAGTACCAACACAGGGCAACTGGGATGGAACAGTAGTTCCCATTGCTTTTGCCAGCATGGCACTCGCACAGACTGCCAGAAACTATGCTCACATAGAGGAAGAAGTTCTTGCAATCATATGGGGTTGCCAACATTTTACGTTTACATCCTGGGCTACCCAGTGAAAGTACTGACGGATCACAAGCCAATAGTCCCAATATTCAATGGGTCGGCCCCTCACCCCCCAGCCAGAATAGAGCGCTGGATGCTCCAACTGCAACAGTTTACCTGGAAGTACAATATTGGGCAGGAGCTGACAACCTGGCAGACTTCCTGTCACGGCACCCCAGGCCTGCCACTGACCTAGAATGTGAGGCAGCCAGAGAGACAGAGGAGCATGTGTGCCACATCATCGCCTGTGCCAAACTAAAAGCGATGAAACTGGAAGAGATAGCATCAGAAACCAACAAAGACGCCTACCTCCAAATCACCAAAGAGGCCATACCAACTGGTGAATGGAAAACCTTGCTTATGGCAGTCGCCCATCGAACTCCACAAGAACGGATGCAAGCACTATTTAGGATCAGGCACGAGCTGTCAATCTCCCTGGAAGGGCAGATCCTCAAAGGACACTGCATTGTAGTGCCCTCTAGCCTGCAGGAGAGAGCACTCAAACTCGCACACAAAGGGCACCAGGGGATCATAAAGTCGCGAACCTTCCTCAATTCCTGAGAATGGATGCCACACATACAGCAAAAAGTAATGGGCCTCGTGGAGACATGTTCGTCATGCCTGGCCACATGCTGGCCGAGACCACCAGAGCCAATGGCGGCTCACCCAGAAGTGATTGCAGATGAGACCCAGTCAGTGTGGACTTCTGTATGATTGCCAATAAGGCACATTTCTTAGTAGCGGTAGATGAATACACGCAATACCCTGAAGTCGAACCAGTCAACTCCACTGATGCGGCATCCGTCACAACCGCGCTAGAGAAAATGTTCACTGTCTATGGAATACCCTCATCGCTCGAGTGGCAACAGCCCACCATTCAAAAGCAAAGAATTCCAACGCCTCATTGATGTCATCAGAGTACGACACCACCATATCACACCATACTAACCCCAAGCCAATGGAGACGTTGAGAGATTCATGGCGTTGGGTTTGGCTTCTTTAAAACATACGGTGGAATGGAACAGCATGGCCCTCTACAGAAAAGGCTTTCTGCTTCCCAGGCCAGAAATCCTGGAAATGCTCAACCGGGAAATCACAACATCTCAAAATTTCATGTTGAGAAAATGGAGATTAAAAATAACGGCACGTTTGGAAGAAATTGGTGGTTCAATTGACTTGCTATTAAAAGACCCTACACGGATTAAGAAAAATCTCAAAGAGCAAGACTGGATCATCACATTGGAGGCAGCAGCCAGTTATCCATCTATTGCTCATCGACCGGTGGAGCCACAAAAACAAGAATTTGTATGTAACCATCTAAAACAGTTCCATAACAAACTATAGAGATCAATTCCTGAGAACCCGTTTGAATCTTTTGCCCATGAATGAGATACAGGCAAATCGTGGCATTTCAGATGGGAAAAAATGCTGCTATCGTAAAGGTTCTTTGTCAGTGGAATCTTTGAAGCATCCTATCATATTTTGTCCACCTTAGTTTAGCCCTCTAGTATCTGATACTCGATCCGGAACTATGGTGGAGAACGTTGAGGGAGGGAAGCAAGGCGTCTTATGCGATTGGAGTTGTAAAATGTGTATGTAAATTCTTTTAAAAGGATAATTTGGGGAAACTTCCAAAGGACCAAGGAAGGTACGACTGGGAGTGAGGGTTTAAATTGCCTGTTCTGTTTTTGCTAATAAATGGTTTTCAAATAAATGCAAATAAAATTAAAAAAAACAATAGCTGGCAGGTAACTTCTGATTGGTGGAAGTTGGGCTGTGGTGACTCTTCATGAATGGATGTTGGATGTGTGGTAACTCCTCTAAGTTGGAGAAAAGTTCTCATAGATGGGGATAGGGTGGAAAATAACTCGTCATTGATGGACAGTGGTGGGTGCTAACTCCTGAGTATTTGGTTTATTGTAACTCCTCAATGATGGGCGTTGTATAGGTCATTCATTGGCATTTGTTGGGTGCTAAATCAAGATTGATGGGTGTTGGGTGGAGGGCAAATTCCTCGTTGATGGGTGTTGGGTGAAAGGTAACGCCTATTGATTGGCATTGGGTGGGTGGCAGCTCTTCGTTGATAGGTGTTAGGTGGAAGGTAACTTCTCATTAATTGGCGCTTGGTTGGTGGAAATTCCTTCTTGATGGACATTTGGTGGGCAGTAATGCTTCAGCGATTGACATTGGATGTCACTTAGTTCAACAATGAGGGACATTGGCTGGGTGGTAATTCCTCAATGAGGGGCTGTGGGTGAGTGGTAACTCCTCAATGGTAGCATTGGTTGGGAGAGAACTCCTTCTAGAAGTAGGGTGTTGGGTTGAAGGTAATACCTCAATAATTGGTGTTGGGTGGTAACCACTCATTTATGGGTGTTTAGTGACTGGCATCTCTTCATTGATAGACATTGGGTGGATGGTAACTCCTCACCGATGGGCAATGTCTGGGTGGTAACTACTCATTGATGGGTTGGTAGTAACGCTTCATTGATGGGTGTTGAGCGGGTGGTAACTCCTCAAAGATGAACATTGAGTGGGAGGTAACATCTCACTGATGGGCATTGGTAGAAGCTGTCTGTCATTGATTGGGAGTGAGTGGTGATAACTCCTTGATGGGCACACGGTGGGAGATAACTTCTCACTAATGACCCAGAGATGTGTGCTTACACCTCTTTGATGACCTTTGTGTGGGTGGTAACCCCTCAGTGATATGCAATAGGTTAGTGGTAACTGCATGGCTTGGCATTGTTTGGGCGCTTTCTATTCATTGCTGGAGATTTGCTGGGTGGTAACGCCTCATTAACTGGTGTTGGGTGAGTTTCAACTCTTCATTGATGGGGGTTGGTGGAAGGAGGCATCTCACATTTGGGCCTTGGCTGAAGGGTAACACCTCATTGATTGGCTTTGGGTGGGGTGATAACTCTTCATGGATGGGCCTTTGGTTGGTGGCAACTCCTCGTTGATGGATATTGGGTGGGTGGGAACTCCTCACTGATCACCACTGGCTTCTGTTTGAGGGAAACTGAGAAAGGGAGAATCGTCAGGTGACGTGCCATGAAGCTGGAAGCTGATGACGTTGTGTCATGGCCCCCACAAGGGAGTTTGCTCAATCTGTTTGCCCTGCTGCCTGGTGGTGGGCAGAGCTTGTTTGCTGTGGAGTGGCCTGACTACCTGCAGGAGGCCAGAAGATTGCAGACATGGGATGGGAAAAGCTGAGCAATGGGACTTGCAGCAACAGTGGCGGGAGGTATTGGGAAATACCACGCCCTGTCTGCCATCACCTTTCCCAATGCAGGCTGACAAAGGCCGCTTTCCATTGGCGCCCAGCCACAGATGAGGGCTTGCAAAACACCAGCATAACCCCAGTTTAAAGACGGGCATCGATGGGGCGAGGGTTTACTGTGGAATTTCACTGATCTTATGGACAAGCAATAACGCATCCAGTAGTGTGGCACCACGCAGGGTGACCCCCGCTGTGCTCCAGGATGGCATCCTGTACGTGGCCCCACGCAGAATGACCCCGCTGTGCTCCAGGATGGCATCCTGTACGTGGCCCCACGCAGGATGACCCCGCTGTGCTCCAGGATGGCATTGCCCTGGAGTCTTTTAAGCGGCAGTGGGTGAAACACCGATACATAGCAGCTCAGAGCTACTTGGACTGCATAAATGTGCTTCCAGCTGTATTGGGGCGGGAGTCTGGGAGGTCCCTCCAACCGAGCAGTCTCTTCCCCTATGTCACAAACGGCACACAATAGTAATGGTAAAAACGTACACAAATTGGCAGTGGTGCAAATTGAAAAAATGTAAAGTGGGATCCCACAAGGGCTGGGGTGGGGGGAGGAGTTTGGAGGAGGGGGCAGAGATCCGAGGAGGCAGAGTTCAGAGAGGGCAGAGCTGGCAATTGAACTCTGCTGAAAGGAAATGTTGAAATTAAACGTCCACTTCGAATCACTTCTATGGCAGGGGGCACCCAAAATGTTATCATTGCTGCTTTAAAATCGCTTTGGGGTTCCATGATCCGATGAGGTGCGGTCTCCAGGATTGCAAGTACTCTTACCATATGACATCCAGGGCAGATATTCACGACTCACCTTCACTCATCTCCCCTTCTCACCCCCCCCCCCCCCCTGTTTGGCTTTCCACAATGCGCTGCTTTATAAAAGATGGCTGGAAAAGGCCCCAAAGCATAGTAAGGTACTCGCACAAATATTTAAATACTAGCAGTACAACCCGGGGTTGCACAGGACTGTAATTGACATGTCTGATATAGATTTGTGTATGTTTTATTGTGTCAGAATGTCCTATTGTAAAATCACAAAATCGGCAATCTCCCGAAATCGTCCATACTGATAGCACAGGGTGGGACCCTGCGGTGGGACCCCACCCTGTGCAGGGTGCATGGGTGGGGTTGATCAGGTTTCCCTATCGCCAGTACACCCCAGACTGGAATGCCACCTTGCACCAACGTTTCAGCCCACCAAGTGTTATGGGGCTGGAGCCAACCCTGAACATACAAACACAAACGTTCCCAAATAGATAAGGAGTTATATATTTATGTGGTACCTTACTGTGGTTTGTATACTTTTCAAGCCATATTTTATAAACGTAGGAATATGCTAGGTAAAACGTGTACAATTGTGACATCCCTTCCACCCCCCCACCCCCACCCCCCCCCAATCATCAGAGACTACAAATACCAGAATCCATTTCAAGTAAAAGGCACCAATCACTGGGCCCCCAGCTTTGCGTGTGTTAGCCAGGTCCCTAGGTGAAGTTGAGGGCTTCACACAAAGCTGGGGTTTCTTTCATCTGCTTCTCACTGGGAGTGAGGTCCTGTTTCCACCCATATGATATGATAGTTTATTTATATAGCGCCTATACACAAAAGTGTTTCAAAGTGCTTTAAGGAGGGAGGGAACAAAGGAAAAATACAGTACATTCAGTTAAAGTCCTTGAAGCAATACAGAATGTGAAAAAAAACTATCGTCATAGGCCTGTCGACATTTCTGATAGTGCAAGTGCATAGAACAAGTAAGGCAAGAGAGAGGGGAAAAGGAGAACAAAGCAAGCAGTAACATTACTATGTCTGACGACAATTTACGCAGTGCAGGAGGAATACAAGAGGAGGGTTGGGAGGGGAGGAAGGAGGGGGGTGGCAGGAGGGTGGGCAGGAGGGATAGAGGAGAGAGGAGGAACAGGACATGCTGCTGAGCAAATTTTATCTGATACTTTTAAAGCAGGGGAGGGGGAATGGAGAACAAAAGGGTAGGAGGGAGAAAGACAAGCTACTATCAACGGTCAAGGAACAGATGATAGGAGTAAGTGCTAGGAGGGGAAAGACCTTGATGGAGTGTTTAGGTCCCCGGAGGAGGTGGGAGATGCAGGTAAGAAAGAGTAGGAAGTAGA
Organism: Ambystoma mexicanum; assembly: GCF_040938575.1. Classification (NCBI taxonomy): domain Eukaryota; kingdom Metazoa; phylum Chordata; class Amphibia; order Caudata; family Ambystomatidae; genus Ambystoma; species Ambystoma mexicanum. Next base: position 1,681,937,752 of record NC_090932.1, read on the forward strand.
AGAGGGTGGGTTTGAGGTACCCAGCACATAGAACAGGGGAAGCACCTCAGGGAAAGCACCTCAAGAAGCATGAGTAGGGTCAGCGTGGAGCAGGGGGCGGGGGGGTCACGTAAGGTGAGGTGGCGGGGCAGACGTGGAAATGTAATTGGTATTGCCAGGCAGTAGCAGGACCAAGTCTCAGCAGAGGCGGGCACGCTTGAAAACTTAAGGATTGAGATGAGAAGAAGGGTGGCAGACGACCAGAGGGGAGAGAGAAAGAGGCAAAAGGGCAAAAAGGGGGGGGGATGTAGATGGATCAGAACAGGTGTACAGGCACGAGTTATATAGAGGTAGCAATTCAAGGTAAGTTAAAAACAGTGAATGCAAACAGTGGAAACATGCATAGATAATGGACCAAACATTTGTAGTGCGTTCGATTAGAGGAAGGGTGAAACATGCATGAGGTACAGGTAAATCCCCCAATGTCATGGAGGGCAGGAGGGCGGTATAGAATGATAAAGTGCATAGACTATTTCAAACAGTATTTAACAATGATGAGTTACAAGATTCCACTGAGGTGGAATTAGAGGCTGTAGATGATCGGTTCACAGAAAGATGAAATGCGTGCAAGAACATGTGCCAAAGTCGAGAATGTTTGTTGTGGCACAGAGGGCCATCTGTTCTCCTGCACATGTGGAGTTTGTGCCTGGCTGCTGACCATTACATTAGGTAGGTGCACCTCCAGGGGAATTATTGAACCTGAAAAATCGAAATTGGAAAAAAAAAGATTAAATTTGCATCATTGTTGGAAAGGACTTTTATTTGGCATTTTCAGCGTGCAGCCATTTTCTGAGCTTTTAATACCTGGAGCTGCCTTGCTATTTTGAAAGCACAAGTTTTTTCCTACTATTGCTGCTTATTTGACTGTTTTTGGCCCTTCCAAGATGGCCGCCGTGGTTTTCATTGTTGTGTAGGCAGGCTGTGCTGAACCACCTCTCCCTGTGCTAAACTCCCATTGGTTGCTGAGTGTTTTCCTCCATCCGATCAGGGACTGGCAGACTTCAGCCGGCCCTCTCAACAAAGGCCCACTTCCAAGGCCCCTGTCTGCTCCCGGAACGCTAATTGGGGTCCTTCCTGCACCTTAACCACAATGATGCTCCCACCTCACTCGTCAAAGAAATCCGGACTGATTTGACTTTGCCACCTCCAGAACTATGGGCTAGTTCCCTCCTTATGGACTCACTCCTACCGCCTTTGACTATCACTGTTCTTTCTGCTTGTTACTCCCATGTTGTCATCCTGCTGCACAGTGCTTCCTAAACCCCTTTGCTAACATCCGATTCCAAGATTGAAAAAGTCAAATCTTGCTGTTTTTGCTTTGCTCCTAAAAGTCAAATCTTAGCGGCCAAGATATGGCAAAAATGGGAGGACAGCTGAAGGCAAGCAAAGAAATGGGGACACTGATCGCCGGACTGTGAACTGATATAGGCCATCGGAACGACTTTAAGAAATTCTAGCTGTAACAACTTTACGATATATGCAAACAGAAACCAGATGCCAGGAAGAAATGTATACCTGTGTGTTTAAATGTTATAAATGTTTAAAGGTTTATGTGTGGTGACCAAATGTCAACTGCATATTGTTGTTGTGCTTGAGTATGTCCTCAAAATAATAAAAAATGTTATATAAAAAAAAAAGTCAAATCTTGCTGTGTTTGCTTTGTGCTAAAAAGCCAAATCTTGCTGCTGATTGTGAAATTCTCTGTATTTTGCTTGCATACTGTTTCTTCTCTGTAACTTGCCAGCCCAGTGACCTCACCACTCTCTTTTGTGCCACACCTACCTGCCTTAGTCCCCCCCCCCCAGTATCTCCATCCTCTCCTCACTTCCACCCCAATGGCGCTTTCCGTTTCTCCTATCTTCTCCAACTGCTTCTCCATTGACTATACTTCCCTTCTCACTACGTCTGGTTGGAAGAAGTTCAAAAAGGATATCTTGGCCTCTAACCCCGGTCTTCCTATCGCCGACACCTACTTCAATGCTTCCGCCAGAAAGACCCTCACCGACATCCTCTTTGTCGTTCCTTCGCCAGATCTATGGACTCCTCATATGGTCTCTGTGCTCTGCCCTATCTCCTCTCCCATTAATGGTGGCACTCGCTGGGAAGTTCTCATGGCTTCCTTCGACTCCTCTAAAGTCATCATAAATGTCTACCTAAATGGCACTGTCATGGTCCAAGGCCCTCGGGCCAATCTCCTCCTCTTTGATAGGCACTTCCCTCGCCTCTCCTTTCCTGCTGTCCTCTCCTCTCCCCCCTTGGCTACCTTGCCCTCTCCCTCTCCTCTTCCTCCTCTACCCCTCGTAGGGCTCTTTCTCCTCCGCAGGGTGTACCTCTGATCTGTACCCCTCCCCGGAAGGTCTTTAAGGCTGCTAGAAAAAAGAAAAGATTTGCAACCATTGATTAAGCTTGTCCCTGGCGACAATTGTGTAGTTTATTACTATAAATTTGTCTTTTCATTAAAAGTTGTCTGCATGAGTGATACTCGGATCCATGTGCGGCTGCTTCACAGAAACACTATGCAAATTGAAATGATATGAGAATTTTGATTTTCACTCTAATGCGACAAACAGTTGAATAATATGTTTAGAATCCTTCACAAAAGAGGCAAGATTAGTAGTGAGTGGCTGAAGATGCGTGTCAATATATTGGGAGGTATTTTCAGTAATTGATCCAATTCCATTGATGAGTGGTCTAAGTGATGGAAAATGAGTAAAAGCTTTATGTACTTTTGGTAAAAAATACAATGTAGCTAAAGTTGAGTTTTTTGTGAGAAGACCATAATATTCCTTTTCACTGAGCAAGCTCAGTTCATACCAGTTCTTTATTTTTTCATTCCATTCTGTTTCCAATTGTTGTAATGGATTGGTTTTTAATACTTCATAGCAATCAATCAAATTCAAATGTTTTAGTCCTTCATTAATATATTCATAAGAACTATTTTTCCTCCTTTGTCTGCCGACTTTGTAATCACTGATGTGTCTGCTGATAGTTCCCTGATAGCTAGTTTTTCTTCCTGAGTCAAATTGCTTTTAGTCTTAGTTTGATAACCACTCAGGTATTTATTTCGAATTTTCTCACTTACAGTTTTATGAAACATATCAATTGCATTTTCTGATGAGAATATTGGTGTAAATGTGGATTTTGGTTTAATACTGGTTTCTTCGGACAAACAGTTTAGTATTCCTTGTTCCTCTAGAAAGATGTCCATTGTGTAGATCTGGTCTTCTGCAATGTTTAATAAATCTACTGTATCTTCTACCATGGTTTCTGTAAGGATGGATGGGATCGGAATCAATTCCCTTTCTTTGATCTTTGATGTTTCTTCAAAAAAGAATTTCTTGAGTTTTAACTTTCTACAAAATTTATAAAGATCTAGTTGTGTTTGGAAATAGTCGCCTCTATAAGTTGGACTAAAAGTTAATCCTTCCTTCCTTCCTTGGCGGAGTAACTATAAATTCTGATGAATTAATTATTAGGCTCACCTTCTCTTCCCTTGTTTTTTGGCTCTTGTTTCCACTCCTAAATTTGCATTTCCGTTTTTTGCTTCCTCCCCTCTTGCCACTGGGGCGTTGGAGAGGGAGGTATCTGGAAGTTGATTTTGTTTTTGTGGTACTCCGCGAAAGGTTGATACATTTGTTCGAGAACCTTTCCTGTATAGTAAAACCTCTTCTAAAAAAGGACAAGTTCTGGGCCCAGTACTTTGATCTTCTTTGGATGTGTTGTCGACAATTGGTAATCTTGGTGCAGGGTGTACCTCTGATCTGTACCCCTCCCCGGAAGGTCTTTAAGGCTGGCAACCTTCTTCATATTGCCACTCTCAACTCTCGCTCTGCTGTCAAACACTCCTCAGACATCTGCCACCTCCTTGAAGAACTAGACCTTGATCTTACTGAGACATGGTTCACAACCAGCTCTGTCAAGAGCTTTGACACTCTCCTTCCTGATGGCTACAAGATCCTCCTCAGTGACCTAAATATACATTTAGACTCTCCTTGCTCCTCCTCTGTACTCTTCCGTGACCTCTGCGAACCCCTCTCCCTGTCCATCCTCCCCTCTGGCCCGACTCACTCTTCAGGGCAAACACTTGATGTCTTGATCTCCTCTGACCTCCCCTCTCCATCCCTCTGACCACTCCTCTCTCCTGGAGCGATCACTCCCTCCTCTCATCTCTCCCTCTCTCCCCCCCCCCCCAAGCCAAGCCTACCCCAACACTGCCACCTACCTTCTCGTACATCCGGCCCATGAAGCGTGTGTCAGTTGAGGCTTTTGCCACCACTTTCTCTCTTCCACCCCCTCCCCCCACCTTTGGCTGTCTCACATCCTGACACAGCCCTGTCTCTGCTCTGCTCTTCAATTTCTGATACGCTTGATGCTCTTGCCCCTGTTATGAGGATCTGTTTGAAGTCCACAGCCAAGTGCAATTCCTGGTATGACTCTGACCTAGCTACACTTAAACGTAAGTGTAGGGCAGCTGAGAGGAAATGGAGGACTTCCTGTTCATCCTCTGACAAACTGGCCTGTCGCCTGCTACAAAGGCAATACTGACTCTCTGTCCTCACCAAGAAGAGAGTCCACATTCAGGCTTGTGTCTCTGCGGCATCTAACAACTCGGCCGAACTCAAGTAGCTGGCCAGCCCTGCTGCAGTCTCTACCCCTTCTGTTGCCTCCCAGGCTCTTTGCAATGCCCTTGCCTCTCACTTCATTTAAAAAACCAAGGACATCCTGTCCACCCTCTCCACCCACACCCTTCCTCTTCCCTCTCCATCTGTGCTTGCTGACCGTCCTTTAGCCAACCTCCCACCATCCTTCTTGTCCTTTCCTCTTTTCTCCCCTGACGAGGTTGCTAGACAATTCCGATCTATGAAAGCCTCTTCAAAACAGGTTCATCCCTGTTCCTCTAAAACCATCAAGGACCACATTGACATCCTCGCTGATTTTTGCAACCACTCCTTTGCCTCTGGATCCTTCCCCTCCCCTCTGAAGCACTCCTTTGTGAATCCTCTTCTCAAGAAACCCACAGCTGATCCTTCTTGCCTATCGCCCAATTTCCATTACTCCCTTTATTGGCAAACTCCTGGAAAAGTTGGCCATCTCTCAGCTTAACCTTCATTCCAATTCTGTTGGCTGTCTCCATGACCACCAGTCTAGCTTCAGAGCTGCCAGAAGCACGGAAACTGCTCTCCTGAACCTCCGTGAAGATCTGCTCTCCAACCTTGACTCTAACATTCTCTCTGTCCTCATCCTCCTCAATCTCTCTTCTGCCTTTGACACTCAACCATGCCATCCTGCTCAACCGTCTCTGTGAAAAACTGGGTATCACTGATCAGGGTCTGGTCTGGCTGACCTCTATCCTCTCAGATCGACCCTCCCAGGTCCAACTTGGGTCCTTCCTTTCATCTATCTTCCTCTCTACCTGTGGTGTTCCCCAGGGGTCTAACCTCTCACCCTGGCTTTTCAACCAATACCTGGCAACTCTCTCCCACTGCATTGCCACTTTCTGCTAAAACTTCCAGTGCTACGCTGACGACACTCGACTCATTTTCAGGCTGCCCTCTGCTGCCTCCTCTCCCTCTCTCATCTCTGATTGCCTAACTGCCATTCAAGATTGGTGTGCTGCCAATGATCTTTGTCTGAATGCCAGCAAGACGGAGATCCTCCTCAGCAGCATACCTTCACCATCCTTTCCCCCCCACTCCCTGGCCGGCCTCCCTTGGCCCTCCTCCTGCCCCCAACTGTGAGGCTAAGAACCTCGGGGTCATCTTTGACTCCACCCTTTCCTTCTCCGCCCACATCTCTGAGGTCTCTAAAAAGTCAAATTTCCGATAGCACCTCCTCAGAGGTACTCTGCCTTTCCTCTCCTTCCCCCAGAAGCTAATGGTATCCCAAGCTCTGGTTCTCTGACTATTGTAACAGCCTCTTTCTAAATCTACCTGCCTCTACTCTCCACCCTTTGGAACTAATCCAGAACAGGACTTCAAGACTTGTCCTTGGCCTCAAGCCCTGGGATTGTATCTCTCCAGCTCTGAAACCTCTCCACTGGCTCCCAGTGGATGCAAGGATTAAATTCAAAACCCTCTGCATTGTCCACAAGGCTTTCTGGGGCCTGGGTCCAAAATACCTTCAGCTATCCCTCCGCAAATACCTCCCCTCTGGAGCTCTTCGCTCTTCTACCTCCAACTCCCTCAGGGCCAGTCGTTTTTCAAAGAAACGAGCTGGGGGTAGATCTCTGTCTTCGGCTGGGGCCTCCCTCTGGAACCGCCTCCCTGCCATTCTAAAACTTGAGGAGAACCATCTCCGGTTCCGGAAGCACCTCAAGACCTTCCTCTTTTCTTCTGCCTTCGCTCCCCCTCGCCCCTGCTCTCTTGGCACCGTGCACCTGGCCTCTGTCATTCGGGCCCAGGTACCTGCTCACCCTGCCACCCTCCCGCACTGCCTCCGGGCCACCCCTTGCGCTGGGGTCTGTATTTGTACCCATACACCCCCCCCACCCCCCCTTTTCTTCCTGCACTTATCAGACCTACCCTGTCTGCTGCCTTAAACCTAGCGCTTGCTAATTGCTGGCTGCATTACCACTGTTTGTTGCCTTTATTATTTATTTATTGTTATTTATCTGTTTCTCCTCTGCTTCTCACTTTCCACTTCTCCCCCCCTTCCATGCACTTTCCCCCTCCCCCCTCCCCCTCTCCCATGCACTTGCGTGTTCTCGATGTCACTGGGCCTAGTAAGATCGCTGTTTTGTTCTCACCTGTTCCCCTCCCTTGCCTTGTCGCGCTCTGAAACACTTGTGTACGAGTGCGATAGAAATAAAATATCAATCAAGTAATGCACTTATCGCACAGGTTACAGGCACTGATTATGTGATTACTAGCACCAAGGGGGACAGTGCGGCTGATGAGTTTGTTTTTCAGCAGGTCACAGTCCACAAAGTGCCAGCAACTGTTGCTCAAATGAAACCCATGTCCTGTAAGGGTGACATTTTTCCCGATTCATACTTCAAGGAATACTTTACTGTCATTGCGCCGTCAGTCACATCCTTCATAAACGGCTCCTTCCAGGAAGGGCTGGTTCCTGATTACATGAAAGAGGGCTGGATCTTTCCACTATTAAAGGAGGCTCTAGACCCAGATGAGCCTACTAATTATCGGCCCATAACCACTTACCTTTTTTGTTAAAATGATTGATAAGATTGCTTGTACACAGTGCAACACTTTTGTGGAAGAGCAGGAATTTTGGCTAAAGGCCAGTCAGGCTTTAGGAAGAAGTATGGGACAGACACTGACTTGATGGACATTAAATCCTGCTTAGCAGAAATTGCGGATCAAGGTAGCCTAGCCATGTGCTTGCTGCTAGACCTGTCCGCCGCCTTTGATTTAGTGAATCATGATATGATGGCGGACAGGCTAGTGAAGGTCGGTAATTGCTCAAAGATAGCAGTGAATTGGTTTAGATCCTTCCTCGGACCAAGGAAGGCTAGGGTTGTTAGTGGGGACTCTCAGTCACAACAATCTTTACTCAGTTGTGGAGTTCCACAGGGTTCCTGTGTCTAGCCGCTGTTATATAATATCTATTGCAAACCCTTTTTCGATCTCCTAGATGGTCTGGGCGTCAAGTTCGCCAATTATGCGGCTGATACCCAGATCATCCTGGAGCTCTCTGGATCCTATGAAACAGAGCTCTTGAAAGTTAGAAAGGTCTTTGGTGCTGTTAAAGCATGGATGGTAGAGAATCTTCTTGCTTTAAATAAGAAAACAGAGATTTTGATTTTTGGGAGTGCTGCGGAGTTGAAGAAACTAAACATTCAGTACAAGGCTTTTGTCATAGGGCTCACCAGACTACAGGTCTCTGATCATGTGAAAACCCTATATTTGATCCTAGTCTTAATTTCAGTAAACATGTGTCTTACTTGAGCTCCTGCTGTGCTTATATGATGCAGATACGCCCGTGCCTATCAGAGGAAAACAGGGCTCTGATTGCAACAGCTACAATAAATTCCAGGCTGGATTACTGCAATGGGTCACTGGTTGGCTCCTTGCAGGCAAACGTGAAGAGGCTGCAGACCATTCAAAATGGTGCAGCTTGAAACGTCTGCATGGAGATTGTTACTACTGCCCGAAGAAAGCTACATTGGCTCCCTGTTTTTTTTTTAAATATTTTTATTCAAAGTTTTTTTTTTTAAAACCAAACATACATTTCAACTGTTGCAATATACAAAAAGCATCATGTGTCATTTCCTGTCCATTAGAACTCCCCAACTCACCCCCCCCCTTCAACTAGAGCCAAATCTTCCATGTCAATTGCTGGAGCATTATCGGGCAGAGCAGTGTTTAAAGGGACATTGCCCAAATCTTCTGTTTCGTCGTTACTCTGGCAGGAATTAGCTATGGAGGACACCAGTTGCCGCCAGGCCAGCAGGGGCCCCACTTCCTCTTCGCCCCCCCTGGTGAACGCCTCAAACCAGACAACCGATTCGGCTTCCGCCCATTTTAAGAGGTCTGCCCACCACAGTTCCACCCTGGGTCGATGGGCCGCCTTCCAGCCCATTGCGATCCTGCGCTTGGCCAAAACATAGGCCAAGTCCTTCATTTTATGTGTTTGGAGTGCCTGGGTCTGGGAAAGAGCCCTAGCATGCATGACCAAGCCGATCCTACATCCAGCGCCACTCCCCCGCCAGCCAGCCTCGTTTTGACCTCGTTCCAGAACTTGAGCACTTCCGGGCAGGCCCAGAACATATGCAGCAACCCCGCGTCCACCTCCCCACACCTAGGGCATTGCTGCGTGGCTGGGCCTCCGAACCTTGCAATCTTCCCCGGGGTCAGGTAGGCCCTGTGGGTAACATACAGCTGAAGCTGTTGAAATCTAGCATTGTGTGACACCTTTTTATGGTATCTCTGTGCCCATTCCCATTGCCCATCGAGCATAGGTTCTCCCACCTCCTCCTCCCATTCCTGTCTTAGTCGGGGCAACTCCTTCCCCGCCCTCTCTCGTAAGAGTTCATATATTCTCGAGATTTCGTGCCCGCCCTCTGACACATACATGGTTTCTAGGGAGGTCTCAGGGTCCTTCGCAAGCTCTGTCTCGGGCCATCTTTCTCTAGTCTTATTAATAAGCCTGGCATAAGTAATATATTGGCCTTCATGCACCCCCGCCTCCTCCTGCAATCTCTGGAAGCCCAGCGCCTCATCACCCTGCCATATATCCCCGAGGGTGACCAGGCCTACCTGCTCCCAGTATCTTCGGATTGATTCGAATAGCTGAGGGTCGTCCCCACACAGGGCCACCAGCGGGGCCTGCCGGGAGTATGGCTCTCGATCACCCATCGTCTTCCAAGTCCTTTGCCAGATCTCCCAGCCCAGTCTCAACAGCCGTCCCCTGCCCACCATTTGATCCCTGCGCAACCACACCACCTCCTGCAGGAAGTACGGGGCCGAATCTCCATGCAGAAGTCGCACCTCTGCCGAGTCTTCCACTGAAAGCCACCTAGCCACAGACAACAGCTGCCCCGCAAGGTAGTAGAGCTCAAAATTTGGCAGGCCTATGCCACCTTTGTCGTACGGGTTCTGGAGCTTCCACAGGGCCACCCTATTCCTGGAGCTTCCCCATAGAAAACCCCTGCACAAGCTATGTAGTTTAACAAATAGGCTTCTTGGTATCAGAAACGGGATGTTCACAAAAAAGTGCAAAAGTCTAGGCAGGACCACCATCTTGAGCAAGGCCGCTCTCCCCATCATGGTCAGGGGCAATTTGGCCCAAAAACCATGCTGTTTTTAATCCCTTCCAGCGCTCTTTCCGTATTGTGTTTGTGTTCTGCCTCTATTTTATGGTAGATGTTTAATCCCAGGTACCTGAACGTTTCTGTCTGCCATGGAATCGGTAGGACAGGCAACCTCTGCGGCGGGACCTTCCTGTATCTGCCCAGAGGAAAGAGGCTGGACTTTCCGAGATTCACCGATATGCCAGAAAGGGTGGCATATCGCTCCATTACCTCTAACACATACTGCAGGTTTTCCTCTGGATAACGCAGGTAGAGCAACATGTCATCCGCATATAGTGATATCAGGTGCGTGCCGCTATTCGTACCTATGCCCACCTCCCCGTATTGGTGACGCAGACACACCGCCAACGGTTCTAATGCTAGTATGTATAGCATAGGCGACCAAGGGCACCCCTGTCTGGTCCCTCTACTAAGTTGCCAGGCGTCAGAGATTATGGCCCCAGTTCTAACTCTCGCCAGCGGGGCACTATAGAGCAGCTGAACCCACCTGAGGTATCCCGGTCCCATTCCGAATCCCTTCAAGACCGCTTTCAGCCAGGGCCATCTCACCGAGTCAAAGGCCTTGACTGCGTCTAGTGACACTATGGTTAGCTCACCCGATTCCCTTTCAGTCTGATCAATAACATGGTGTAGCCTTCTGTGGTTATCTGTAATGTTTCTACCCGGGACGTAACCTGTCTGGTCTGGGTGTATCAGCTTCCCAATCACCCTCTTCAACCTGTTGGCCAGCACCGCCGTGAGTATTTTGCTGTCCTGGTTGAGCATGGACAGTGGTCTATAAGACCCGCACTCGTCGGCTGGCTTCCCTGGTTTCAGGAGTGGGATGATCACGGCCTCGCGGAGGGACGACGGGAGTTCGCCCTGCTCGTAGGCCTCATTAAAAGTAGCTAGCAGTGGTTGGATTAGCTCCTGCTTATATGTTTTGTAGAACTCGCCAGGCAATCCGTCTGTGCCAGGCGCCCTACATGTGGGCAGATTCTGGATCACTACCTCCAGCTCATCAGAGGTGATAGGTGCGTCCAACTCTGCACGCTCTAGGTCATCCAGGGTGGGCAACTCTATGTCCTCCAATGTATCCCGTATAACTTGTCCCATGTCCTCCCCAGTGTCCTCATACAGGTGCCTATAGAACTTATGGAACCGCCTGTTTACCTCCACTTGGGTGTTACACATACAATCTCCATCGCCCTTGACCTCACTGATCACCGAGCGGGGAGTCTCACACTTATATAGCCATGCCAGCAGTCTGCCTGGCTTGTCGCCACCTGCATGTATCCTCTCCGTGTATCTCCTGTGATTAAGTCTGCACAGCCTGTCCCAGAGTTCACTGCAGGTAGTCTGCAAGTCTTTTATCCTAGTTCTATTGCCATGAGCTTTGTTTGCACACCGCGTAAGGTCTTCTAGCTCCCTTTCCGCTGCTTGGAGTTCCTTTTCTACACCCCCCTGGAGCCCTTTAGTCTTAGAAATGGCCACCCCGCGCACCACCACCTTAAACGCTTCCCACAGAGTGCCCATTGAGCGTACACTGCCCGTATTTATATCAAAGTATTCCTCAATGGAATCCCGTAGGCCTTCCCGGAACCCCTCATCCTGTAGCGCCTCGGTCCTAAGCCTCCATGTCGGAATCTGCGGTCTTGGGGGCTGGTGTTTCCATTCCACTATCAAGGGCGAGTGATCAGATAATACTCGAGCCCTATATTCCGCCCCCACTATGTCCCCCAATATCTCGGCCGACGCAAATATGTAGTCAAGCCTGGTATGCAAGTTATGTGGCGCTGCGTAGTGTGAGTATTGCCTATCCTCCGGGTGCGTTCTCCTCCATACATCCACTAGGTTTAGGTCCCTCAATAATGTTCCTAGCGCTCTGGCCGCCGGCGACATTTTTCCCGCCCTGTCCATTGATCTGTCCATCCTAGGATCCAGGGTGCAATTGAAGTCCCCCCCCCCCCACACTACCGTACTCCCTGCCAGGGACCCCAGTGTACCATAAAGAGTCCTAAAGTAAGCTGCCGTATCGTTGTTGGGGGCATACACGTTCACAATGTGCACTTCCCTGTTCTCCAAGAGGCCCGTCACCACCACCACCCTGCCCTCAGAGTCTGCCTTGTGGCTAAGCACTCGGAACGGCACGTGCGGCGCCACCCATGTGATGACCCCTCTAGCATATGCAGAGTACGCAGCCCCCACCACCGTACCCTTCCATTTCTTCTTAACCATCTCCTGCTTCTCGCTAGTGAGGTGTGTCTCCTGCAGCAGGGCTATATCTATGCGCATTCTCTTTAAATACAGCATTACTTTATTCCGTTTCAGGTAGCTGTTGAGGCCCCGTACGTTCCAGGTCACAACTTTGAGATTACCCGACGCCATCCGTTCTGGCCGTTCCCATCCCAACCCTACTCCCGATGCTCCCGTTACTGATTAGTTTTCTGGCTCTTTCCCAATAAGTTACAAACAGAATCCCCTTATCCCATCCTCCCCATCCACCCCACAGCACACAACTCCCACCCTCCCCCCTTCCTACCAACCCCCAACAGTTGCCCAGCTCCATCCCTGGATCTCAGGCCTGCCCACTTCTGGACCTGTCCCGTATCTGAGGACCCGGACCCTGTAGGGCGTCACCGATCTAACGGTGACCTAACTAAACAAACTACTATTGGGGTCAGAGAGCGCTCCACAGGAGCTCTACCATCTGTGTCAGGAGAGGCGCGCCCGACGGGACCTGCCGGCAAATACCTTAGCTTCCGTCCCACCAGCTCAACAACATCCTATATTCCAGTCCCAATGTCATAACTATGGCACTTAGGGTGCTCTCGTCACATATTACTTATCCTCAGCCTCTTCCGTCTGGGCCTCCGGTTCTTGAGGTTGGCCCTGCAAGTCCAGCCAGTCTATCGCCTCAGTAGGAGTCTCGAAGAACAAGGATTTGTTCTTGTAAAATACCTTCAGCTTGGCGGGGTAAAGCAGCATGTAGCGGAGGCCTGCTTCCCTGAGTCTCCTCTTTACCGCTCCGAAGTTCATTCGATTCCGCTGCACCAGGAGCGTATAATCCGGGTACGCCGTTATATTCGCCGACCCCCTTTCAATCGTACCTCCTTTCCGAAAAAATTCAAGAATCCTTTCGCGGTCACGATAATTCAAGATCTTCGCGATCAGCGGCCGTGGGGGGGACCCCGGGGCCGGCCTCCTGGTCAGGGCCCTGTGCGCCCTTTCTACCGCAAACCCCTGGGTCAGCACCCCGCCAGTTATCTCCTGCAAGAGCATTGTTTCGACGTATTCCGTGGGATTCGGGCCCTCAATTCCTTCTGGGACACCCACTATACGGATGTTGCTGCGTCTGGCGTGCCCTTCCGCCTGCTCTGCTCTATCCTCCAAGTTGCCAACTCGCTGAACCAGGGCATGCAGCTCCTTAGCATGTGAAGCGCACGCCTCCACATTCGGGATCAACTCCTTTTCCAGTGCCCCCGTGCGCTCTGCGATCGTACGCACATCTTGTCGCAGCAGGTTCACCTCTTCCTGGACCGCTCCGATCTTGAGGTCCAGGCCCACCTGCAGCTCCTTCATGGCCAGGCCCAGCTTCGTTTCCCAGGCCACCTTCAAATCAGCAATTGCTGCCAGCACCTCCTGGATTGTGCCCGGTGGGTCCCCCGCGACCGCTGGGGCGCTCGGGGGAGATTTGGTGTAAGCTTCCATCGTGGGCTGCTTGGCCCGGGGTCTCACCGCCTTGGCAGACATCTTGTCGCGACAGTTGGGCGCGGTCCCACCGTGCTGTCCCTCACTGGAGTCTGTCCTGTCCACAGCCCCCACAGTGTCCGCTCCCGCTCCGCTCTTCGAACACGCTTCAGGCGACAAGCGAAAAGTTTGTTATTGGGATCTCAATAGTTTCAGGCCCAAGGCCACCGCTCGCGTCATCTTCTTTGTGCTGGCCGCCATTTTGTCTACGTCTTCGGTCCTGGACCCGCTGCACTGCGGCGAGGATAACTCGAGCCCGGGGCGCTCCCCACGCACCAAACTTTCAGCGAATGTCGCCACAGCATTCATACACGGATGTGTGAGTTTGCAGCGCCGGCTGGTCACTGCGTGCGCCCCTTCTTCCCAGGATCGATGCAGGATCTGCGGCGCTCCGTGAAGACACGACCTCCTACGTGGCCATCCAAGCCAGGCCCCCCCCACATTGGCTCCCTGTTTGCCAGAGGATTCACTTCAAAGCATCCTGTTTGGTTTATAAATGCCTAGCAGGTGATGCCCCAGGCTACCTCCGTTCACAAATGATGAGAGTGCCACACAGGATTACCTTGCGGCCAAATAATAAGGACCTGCTGATGCAGCCAAGACTTTCATTAAAGGGATTTGGAGACTTGAGTTTTAATGTATGGGCACCGAGTGTCTGGAATGATCTTCCGCAGTCTCTAAAACAGCTCCCGTCCATTGCCCAATTCCAGAAAGCCCCAAAGCCCCCATCTGTTCGATGGAGGGGGGGCTTAGGAACCATTCTCTTCCCCACTGACTATATGCTACTGATTCTGGTCTCTTTATGTTTTCTGTGTGTTTAGCTATCTGAGTGCCCTGAGGCTCCTGACCCTTTCTTGCCCCTCATTATGTCCTCCCCTTTGCCAGCTCTCTTCTTCCCTTCTCTCTTATCCTTTCTGCGACCCCCGCCCCTACACCTCTTTCACTACAGGAGTTGTCTTGATTCACTATTGTCTCATCATCACCGACCTCTTGCCAATTCTTGGATTTGAGCTTATGGGCACATTGACTTGGTGTTTCATCTTCTCAACTCTCATGCTGGACCTCCCTGGGTTCTCGCACTCAGGGGGGCTCTGAATCATGCTGTGCCCTTCTTGGTTCCTTGCCTACATTCTCTGGTCCCTGCAACATTATGGGCCTCATTACGAGGTGGGTGGTAAGGGGTTAACGGCGCCGGTAATTGTGCCAGAGCCGTTAACCCCTTACTGCCCTATTACGAGGTCCGCTTGCGGGACCCGCTCTGGACGTCTGGTTTTACCAGACGTCCTTAGTGGGTCCCGCGAGGGCCCCAGCATGCTAACAACGGGCCCGTCATTAACAGGCCAGTTGTTAGCATGCTCCCCATTCCCATTAAGCCCTATGGGGGCTCAAATGGGGATGGTCCGGGTTCCCTGAATGGGGAAATACTGGGCCCTCCAAGGTCGGAATGGCCTGGTATTTCCCCATTCAGGGAACCTGGTTCCGAGTTTGGCTGCCTCCAAACTCGTAATGAGGCCCTATGTGTTTTACTGAGCTCTGCAACTGTATTCACTCTCCCCACTGCTTCTCTGCTCCTTTTCACTGTTTATTCTCTGTTCTCTCCTCCTCCCGCCCTCCCTTTTTTCTATGAACTTATTCTATCAGAATTGTCCCTTGACCTAGTATGATAGCAACGTTTGTCTCCTCCCAACCCCCCCCCCCTCCTCCAGCACTATCTGAAATGTTATCAGGCCTAGTACGATAGTCGCTTATTTTGTTCCTCTCCCTCCTTCTCATCCCTTCTCCATCTCCTCTTGTAAAATTCCTGCTCTACCAGAAATGTCAGGCCTAGCACGGTAGATGCCTGTCTGTTCCTATTTCCCCCTCCCACCTCCTCTCTTCCTTATCTATGTCTGATCTCTTGCACTACCTGAAATGTCGTCAGGCCAAGTACGATAGTTAATTTCACATCCTTACTGTTCATGGCCTGTAAGAATGTCATTGTATTTTCCCTTGTTCCCTCACTTGCAGTGAAGCGGTTTGAAACACATTTGTATAGGCACTATATAAATAAACCATCATATCAACAAATTCTATAGAATAGAATAGTCATGTAATCTCACTTAATCACCGAGCCCTCCTATTCGCAGAGGGTCAAAGACGCCTCGGTGGCCTGGCTGGGTCCAGAGATCCGGTCAGACATCTGATGCTGGATCTCGGACCCATCAAGAGCGGCCCTTAGCCAGCGCTGGGAATTGGGAAAATAAATAACTGCAGACGTGGACATTAACGGGCTATACCTTTGTTTGGGATTAAAAGCCAACACATGATTGCATCAGCCACTGCGATGGCGCCGGGTTCTGAGAGCGTCCAGGGGTAACTGCAGGAGGGCCATGTCAAGGTCAAGATTTCATTTTGCTGGAGGTTTTGACTTCCCCCAACTGCAAACCCCTTACCTTCTCTCCTTCACGCACTCACCCATGAAAAAACATAATTTTCAAGGTTTACATTTTGGGAAATTGTTCACAACTTGCATGAAAAGAACAAAAAAACAGGAAATACCTGTACGCCATTCAAAACCATGCATGCCCACTAGTGTTTTAAATGTGCACCTAAACTCCATGCACACCTGTTAGGAAAGATTTCGTAATTGTAGGTAATTTTCCTTCCATGTGGCAACCCCTAAACTTTTTGCTATTGTTTTTAACCTTGTTCTTGACTTTGCCAGAGAAGTACAGCCTTCTGCCGCACTTCTCTGGGCTTTCGCTCCTTTCTTACGGGGAAACTGACATGCCCTTAAGACAGTCAGTACCGGGGAACGCTGTTTCCCGTAGTTTCCTTTATCATATTGCGGCTTTAGTGCAACATGACACAAGAGGGCACTGTAATCTAAATTACAGCTCTCTTGGGTCTCTAGCCTTCTACAGACCCTAGATACTCTTTTAGGATGGTATTTTGATCGGTGCAAGTCATTCAGGGACTGGAATGGTGGCAGCGATCGTTTTGTTTATTTTGAGCTCCTTTTGGCGTTCTGAGCACGTTTTTCGCACTGAACCCAAAATGGTGGCCTGGCTCCCAAAATGGCCAGACCACGAGGCTCCTTTGTCCTGTCCACTGACCGTCTTGCTCCCTTCACCTTCCCCAGGTCGGGCGACCCGGGGCCTTCCTTATTTGGCCATGTACTTTCCCGCGAAACGTGGTTGCTTTCACGGGCTTCTACATGTCGTTTGTGTGCCTCCAGGGTGTGGGCTGGGATGTCTAGTCCCAATACACATCCTGGGTGCCAGAGAGTCTAGGGTGGTGTGAATGCCTGGGGCCACCGTGGTCCGTGATTGGTCCCCGTATGGTATGTGTGTTGATGAGCGGATCTCCCATTGGCTCCCCTCCGTTTTGGCACGAAGGGAACCGTGGATAAGAGGGAGCTGGAAACACCACCACCAGGTCGATCTCCTGAGTTCTCACGAACGAAGGAATACAGGAGCCAAGTATCCTGCAACCACGAGGCTGAATCGAACAGGCAGAAAAACAGAAAGACAGGGATCACCAGTTGGAACTGGCCAAGCTTCAGGTTGCAAATGGGTCCAAGGGTCCTGGACATGGGTCTGGGGCTTCCTCTCATCCACGGTTTCCGAAAGATCTGCTCAGTGTGTATGAAGAAAGGAATGACATTATGGACTGGCTGAATGCGTTTGAGTATGCATGCGAGGTTCAAGAAGTTGACAATGCTGATAAGATTGCGTGGTTGCTCAGTAGACTGCCCCATTCTGGCTGTAGTGCCATTATGGAAATGTCGAAGGCTGAGCGGGCTGATTTCGCAATGTTAAAGCAAACTCTCATTTTAAAGTTTGGGAAGACTCCGGCCCAATATTTAAAGCGTTTTAGAGAGTATAAGAAAAAGGAAGGTGGTACTTGGGTATCTTATGTCGCTGAATCTTTGAAAAACTTAACTGGCTGGGTTGAAGGTTATAAGGTTTCTACCTTCGAAGGCATGATAAATCTTGTCATGCTGGAACATATTTTTGCTTCTTCTTCCCCGGAGCTTAAGCAGCATTTGGCCGATTCAAAGGAGATAGATCCTAAGAAGCTGGCCATTGCAGCAGACTTATGGGTGTCACATCGAGTGTCCCATAAGGACAAAACTCATCCTGGTAAGCAGGAGGAAGGGAAAAAGTCCAAAGATATGGAGGGTGGGGAATCTGCTAAATCTTCTTCCCATAAGGGCCACAAAAAGAAAAACAAGGCTAAGACACAAGAGAACTCACAGGGTAGTGGAGGTCAGCCTCCGAAACAGAACTCTGGTTACAATAAGCCTCCCTACGTAAGCAGACCCACTGGGGCTTGTTTTTCTTGTGGAGCAACTGACCACGTGAAGGGGGATCCCCGTTGTAAGGTTAGACCTTTGGGGGGTCCACTCCGCTAATCTGGCCTTCTCCTCCTACGAGGAAGAAGAGATTACAGGAGCATCCTTCTCCTCAGACTCATTTCCCAGCGGAATAGAGGCTGAGGTAGTTTTAGTGTCCCGGGGTTCCTGGGAGCCTAAAGTCGCAGAGGCTTATGCTAGGATTCCGGATAATACCAAGCACTACTTTAAAGACAGTGTGCTGATCAATGGAGTGGATACTCCAGCTCTTAGGGATAGTGGGTGCAGTCGCACTGTAGTGGATTCTACCTTGGTAGACTCAGAGGAAGTTGCCAGAGCTACTCTGATGCCCTCTAAGTTGGCTGACGGCCCCCTCCGTATGTTTCCCGTGATCCCTGTAAATCTTACTTTAAATGGTACAGCAGTCAGGATTCCAGTGAGCATTCAGAGAAACGTCCCGGGAAAGGTCTTGTTGGGTAATGATCTCAGAGCTTTAGGGCTCGTAGGAGACACTGCCGAAAGACCCTACACACGGTCTCAAGCACGGGCAGCATTGGCCAAGTCCAATACGCCGCCCCAGCCGAAGGGGAAACCCAAGGCGAAAGGAGTCTACAAGTCAAAACGAGGGAAAGAGAATATTCCCCCGAGCTCGCCTACCACTGCGGTGGAGGAAGTTGGTCAATCGCCCGGGCCTGACGAGGAGGTGGCGATGCCTGAAGTATTCGACCCCAACGATCATCCTGAACTAAAAGACTTGTTAGTTGAAGGAGGTCCTGATAGGGACGAATTCAGTAAAGGCCAACGTGAGTGCCCATCTCTGGAAGGCCTAAGGAGACAGGCCTGCTCCCAGCTTGAGGGTGAACCTCCTGGGAAGCATAGGATTTATTGGGAAGGTGGACTCCTGTATAGTGAGCCCACAGAGTCTACAGAAGGAGACCATAGGAGGTTGGTGGTTCCCCTTGCTGTTAGGCCCTTCCTCCTGCAGTTGGCGCATGAAGTTCCCCTTGCTGGTCACCTTGGTATGAAGAGGACCAAGCAAAGGTTATCCATGCACTTCTACTGGCCCAAGATGGGGGTGCAAGTAGAAAGTCACTGCAGGAGTTGTGCCTCCTGCCAGTTGTCTGGTAAGGTTGGCGCGACAATCCAAGCTCCGTTGGTACCGCTCCCAGTTGTGGGGGTACCATTTGAAAGGGTAGGGATCGACATCGTTGGTCCCCTTGACCCACAAACATCCTCGGGCAATAGGTTTATCCTGGTGCTGGTCGACCATGCAACCAGGTATCCTGAGGCCATCCCATTGAAGACTGTAACTGCCAAGTCAGTTGCAAAAGCTTTACTCGGCATATTTACTAGGGTTGGCTTCCCTAAAGAAGTTGTGTCAGATCGTGGCAGCAACTTTATGTCGAAGTATATGCAGGCTATGTGGAAAGAATGTGGTGTCACCTACAAGTTCTCTTCTGCATACCACCCCCAGACCAATGGTCTGGTGGAACGTTTCAACAGAACGTTAAAGAGCATGATTGGGGCTCTGGAGGAGCCCCAGAGAAGAAAATGGGATCTTCTTTTACCATGCTTACTGTTTGCCTACCGAGAGGTACCACAGGAGGGTGTTGGCATCAGCCCCTTCGAACTTCTGTTCGGTCATCCCGTACGGGGACCCTTAGCCGTCGTCAAAGAGGGATGGGAGATGCCCACTCCCCCTGTTACTACCAATGTAGTTGATTATGTGCTAGGGCTCAGAAAACGGATGGTACTTCTGATGGGCCTGGCTAGTGATAAATTGAAGGCAGGGCAAGCGCTGGTGAAACATTGGTACGACCAGAAAGCTTCCCTCATCAACTTTACACCTGGTCAGCAAGTCCTGATCATGAATCCTATAAGGCCTCGAGCTTTACAGGACAAATGGTCAGGCCCTTACACAGTGGTGGAGCCCCTGGGTGAGGTGAACTATTTAGTGGACCTTGGAAGGCCTGGACAGGCTCCAAAAGTGTTTCACGTGAATAGGCTGAAGGCTTTCGTCCCAAGAGTCGAAATCGCAGCACTGCTACTGGCTTCAGATGTTGAGGAAGAGGAGTCTGAACCTCTCCCCGACCTGTTCCACAGCGGTCCTTCAGATAGCTCCATTGAGGGTGTCCGAGTGGCCCCTCACCTGACTTCTGATCAGCAGGCTGAGGTGAAAAGTTTGCTTAGGCAGTTTTCCCCCCTGTTTTCACAGTCCCCTAGTTTGACACCTTGGTGCAAACATAACATTGACACAGGAGACAGTGTACCTACCAAAAGTAGGGGATACAGGATGTCAGACAAAGTACGGTCTTATATTAAGACTGAGGTCAACAAGATGTTAGACCTTGGGGTGATTGAACCCTCTAGTAGTCCTTGGTCCAGTCCTGTGGTGTTGGTTCCAAAGGCAGGCACTTCTGAACGGAGGTTCTGCGTGGATTACAGGGCTCTGAATGCTGTCACCAAGACAGATGCACACCCCTTGCCTCGAACAGATGAGCTGGTGGATACTTTGGGTGCCTCCAAGTACCTCAGCACGTTTGACCTCACTGCTGGCTATTGGCAAATAGCTTTAGCAGAACATGCCAAGGAGAAGACAGCATTTTCTACGCCAGACGGCCTTTACCAATTCCGGGTAATGCCGTTCGGGTTGAAGAATGCACCTGCCACTTTCCAGAGGCTTGTGAATCATGTGTTGAATGGGTTGGACGAATTCTGTCTTGCATATCTGGACGATATAGCAGTTTTCAGTGCCACCTGGGAAGACCATGTGAAACACCTCGGGATTGTGCTCCAGGCTCTTCAGAAAGCCCACTTGACCATAAAGGCTAGTAAATGCCAGATTGGACAAGGCTCAGTGGTTTACCTTGGACATGAAGTAGGTGGAGGGAGGATACAGCCTCTACCCAGTAAAGTACAAGCAGTACAAGACTGGCCTACCCCCACCACGCAAACCCAAGTGAGAGCCTTCTTAGGACTCACGGGGTATTACCGCAATTTTGTGGCAGACTATGGCACCATAGCTGCTCCTCTGACTGCCCTCACAACTCCGAAGAAACCCAAGAAGGTAACTTGGACCGACGAGTGTGAGAAGGCCTTCAATGGCTTAAAAGACTCCTTGTGCCAGGCCCCTGTCCTTAGGGCCCCGGATTATCAAAGACCTTTTATCGTGCAGACGGATGCCTCTGACACTGGGATAGGAGCTGTACTATCACAAGTAGATGAGAAGGGTAAGGAACACCCTATCGGTTTTATTAGTCGCCAGCTTAAGGACAGAGAGCTCAGATGGTCCACGGTAGAGAAAGAATGTTTCTCTGTTGTGTGGGCCCTAAGGAAGCTGAGGCCCTACCTCTATGGGACCCACTTCACTGTGCAGACTGATCATAAGCCGTTAAAGTGGCTAATGAACATGAAGGGGGAGAATCCAAAGTTGCTTAGGTGGTCCATAAGTCTACAAGGCTTCGACTTCACTATTGAGCATAGGCCAGGTGTCCAACATAGCAATGCTGATGGGTTGTCCAGAATGTTTTACCGACCTGAACAAGAGACTCATCCAGGGGTGGATTAGTTCCCCCTGTCCATAGTCTGGGAGGGGCGAGTGTTAGGAAAGATTTCGTAATTGTAGGTAATTTTCCTTCCATGTGGCAACCCCTAAACTTTTTGCTATTGTTTTTAACCTTGTTCTTGACTTTGCCAGAGAAGTACAGCCTTCTGCCGCACTTCTCTGGGCTTTCGCTCCTTTCTTACGGGGAAACTGACATGCCCTTAAGACAGTCAGTACCGGGGAACGCTGTTTCCCGTAGTTTCCTTTATCATGTTGCGGCTTTAGTGCAACATGACACAAGAGGGCACTGTAAGCTAAGTTACAGCTCTCTTGGGTCTCTAGCCTTCTACAGACCCTAGATACTCTTTTAGGATGGTATTTTGATCGGTGCAAGTCATTCAGGGACTGGAATGGTGGCAGCGATCGTTTTGTTTATTTTGAGCTCCTTTTGGCGTTCTGAGCACGTTTTTCGCACTGAACCCAAAATGGTGGCCTGGCTCCCAAAATGGCCAGACCACGAGGCTCCTTTGTCCTGTCCACTGACCGTCTTGCTCCCTTCACCTTCCCCAGGTCGGGCGACCCGGGGCCTTCCTTATTTGGGCATGTACTTTCCCGCGAAACGTGGTTGCTTTCGCGGGCTTCTACATGTCGTTTGTGTGCCTCCAGGGTGTGGGCTGGGATGTCTGGTCCCAATACACATCCTGGGTGCCAGAGAGTCTAGGGTGGTGTGAATGCCTGGGGCCACTGTGGTCCGTGATTGGTCCACGTATGGTATGTGTGTTGATGAGCGGCTCTCCCATTGGCTCCCCTCCGTTTTGGCGCGAAGGGAACCGTGGATAAGAGGGAGCTGGAAACACCACTGCCATGTCGATCTCCTGAGTTCTCACGAACGAAGGAATACAGGAGCCAAGTATCCTGCAACCCAGAGGCTGGACCGAGGAATCGCTGGTGACCCGCTGAAGGAATCCTCCTTTGCACTGCTGTCGTCCTGTGAAACCCTTTCCTCCTTGGATCGAACCAGAAGGCCTGTACTGGTGCTTTGACCTTTGGAATAGCAGGAAAAGCTATTCCCGGCGACTTCATCATCTCCTGCCAAGCAAGCCTTCGGAAGTGTCTCTGGGCCATCCAGTTGACTGACCAGCTTACAAGGGAGTCCTGCTCTGTAACCGCCGCCAGGTTGTGTTGTATTTCGAGTCCTTGTCACTCTCCCACGCTTCGTTCACTTGGCGTTCCCAAGTCTGAAGGGAGGAGTGTACATTTGGCTTGAATACACACGGCCACTCCGTTGTCCTGCTGCGGCAACAAACTGTGCTGGTTTCGTCGATTGGGACGTCTTTTTGCTCTACACGACTACGAGGCGTTATCTGCTCTTCTGAACCTGCCAGCTGCTGAAACTAACGTGGAGAAGCCTGGGTCTGCTTGCTTCGGGGACCGGTGAGTAGTTTAGCTAGGATCTGGTCGCCCTCCTGCAGTATCCCATTGCTTTTCCCTGCTGTGTAAAAACAGCACCCTTTTGCTGTACTCGCGCTCTGCTTCTGCTCGCTGTGGAGGCTGCGCTTGAGTTGCGGAACCTGTTCTCCTTCTGCTGTGCACTAACCCGAACTGCCTGACTTCCTCCGAAGAGCTTCCCCTTTTGCCTGTTGGCACCGGCGTGGCAGGTACTTTGAGCACAAGGCTCCACTATTCGCAGGGCTCGGACTTCCATCTAGTTAGGTGCCTCTGAAGGCGAACTGAGTCTAAAGCGTTATCGCACTGCCTGTTTTCCTTTCTTTTCAGGTGGACTACATATTTCGTGCTTTAAACGCTTGCGACTGTGTATTTGTATATATATTATGTTGATATGGTATGTGTTGGTTTAGTATTGTGATATTGTGATTTTCTCGCTACGGTCATTGTTTTAAAGGCCTTAAAATAAATGTGTATCTATATTTGATATAACAACTGTTTGGAATAGTTTGTAAGCGCTCTTGCTTTGTGTGCTCATTGCGGGCTTTCAGTCACCCTCACCCCTCTTGAGATCTAGTCTTGACCGCCGCGATCGCTACCTTGATTGGTCTGGCTTGTCCAGAGGTTACCCTGTTCCAGGTAATTAGGTTGGCCTTCTGAACTTCTGCGCCACCAGGACAGAGTTCAGAAATCCGTCTTAACAACACCTTTACGTGATTCTGTCCTTTCCTGTATAAACGGGACTTGTTTATACAGCAGCCATAGGACAGATGCAGGAACCTGTGCAGCATCACGTTCATTTAAACAAAATAAACCACTCTCAGCACGCAACCCTGGGTGCTAATAGCGTTAACACCCTCTCCAGCGTACCGGGTCAGGTGTTATCAGCCCTGGGACCCTTTTTAAGCACCCTTGCTTCACTCAATCCTTTAACTACGGGCCCGGGCAATAACACCCAATCTGGCCCTCGTGTGTTTACGCCATATTACAAACAATTAAGAATACTCAAAGAGATCGAATAAGACTTAAGATGGGCGATCACAAGCACACAAACGGTGAATTACCATATATTCATAGTCCTTCCTGCTGGTGTATTTAAGAGACCTGACACTGGCCCCGCATTACGCACTACAGAGCTAAGCCTGAAATAGAATGTTTACACTACTTTCTTGGGGTTTGGTAAACTGGCACTGCACAGAGGAGCATTTGGGCAGCAAGTTGGAAGGATCCCATGGACCTGCCTGGTGGTGTGACAATTTCCCATGCTTGACTCTAGAGAATTGAACTGGCGTGACTCTGGGGGCCTGGGAGCCATTCATTTTGCAAGAAGATTGTGTCTCCATGCTTGAGTGCTGGAGTTTGTCTTCCTCTGCTGGAGACGCAGGAGACTTGGCGTGTCTGGCCATGAGGGGTCATGAGGCCCTCATTTCTCCAGGTCACCAAAGCTATGTTTAGAGATGGTCCTGGTGGCGGATGGGGTGGGAGATTTGCTTGCTTGATGTGCAAAAGATTTAAACTTATTTGGTGAACTCAAATTGTATTCAAGTTAAGCATAAAAACAAGCTGCATACCGGTGTGAACGAATTTCTCTCCCACACAGCATCTTCTTGGTGCGTTTAAGTCTAGAAAGTAATACAGTTCATTGTGCAGTGACTCAAGTTATCTGATCCCAGGTGTGAATTAACCAACAGCCTTGGCTTTTAGGCCTGCATCCTATTGCCTTCTGGTACTTGTAGGGTGGTGTATACATGTATGTACAGGAAAATATTGATAAATACGAACACAGAAGTACATGCACATTGCAATTGGAATCTCTAATACAGCACCTAAAATGAGGTGAACTATTTATCCTGGGGTAGCTAGTATCTTTCACATCACCAGCACCTCACTTAACCTCATATTTATCTAATTCTGTGGGCGATATCCCGACTCAGCTTGGCGGTCAAATCTTCCTCAGCCGTTCTACCTGCCTTGCACAGGGACACCCAGATAAGGATTCTCGAGACTAGTTTTTCTAAGGATCATCAACCAAGGAGAGACAGCTTCAGCATTTAGTCAGCCTGCAGGCACTGAACTGTTTACCCAGCCAGCCCTCTCTCCTTCATTGGTCAGTGCCAGAAGTGCAACGCCCTCTACTCTTCCTCCAAACCATTTTCTATGACACCCCTTTCAATCATGAGCACCTCCCTTTGTCCAGACCTACCCACATCATGCAATGTTTCTCTATGTCTTCCTTATTGTGCTCACTGCATTGCTGAAGAGAAACATGTTTCATTTTTCTCTTGCGCTTCCTGCTCCAAAACAAAGCTATGTTTTAGCAGAACGGAGCTTCACATTCTTCAGCTTGCCACACAGTGCAAATCCAGCCTGCACATCTAAAATCACATTTTCTTCTCATTTTCAGAGCATTATACATTTTCATCAGCCTGCATCCAGCTAATTTCATGAGCACATTTGCATTAAATGTTATTATGGCAATCTGTTACATGTTAAATGGGGTTGGGTTAATTAGTATGTTATATTTAGGTTAGTATTATGTTCAGTGCAGTTCAGTTAATTGAAATAACATTCTGAAGCTAAGTGCAATTTCAAGCATGTGCTCTGTGCATTGACATCTATTTAATTCTGCCTGTCAGCAATGAGTTTCCCACCCTGGGCCCAGTTGAATTTCATGCTGAAATGATGAGTCTAACTGTTGAAACGTAGTCATAATGTTGAAATTAGAATAATACTCCTACAATCCACATGACAACAACATTCAGTTTTTCAACATTCACATTGACAAACTTGCAGAAGTTAAACAAATTGGCCGCACAATAGCACCTTTCCTTCTTTTCAAAGACATGTACGTGCGCAGAGAACAATTTTCTCTATCTCTTACATATGCTGTCACTATTCACAAATCACAAGGTCTAACCCTAGATCACGCATTGATTGACATTGGCAGCACAGTCTTTAAGGAAGGTGTGAGTTACATAGCACTTTAATATCTCTGTACACTAAATGGTATATTCCTAGTTAACTTTGATGCAAACAAAGTTAACACTGACATTCCTTGCATCGTAGAATGCAACAGCTACGTGCACTATACACCACCCTCTATATATGTACCATGTACTTCAAAAAAGAAAACCTTTAAAAAGAAAACTAATACACACAGACCCTATAACAGATCTCCTAACAATGCTGCTAAAGAACCAATGACCAACTACTTCTCCATCAAATAATACAAACGCAAAACTGTCCAGTACAAACTCAACTGTGCGCCCATCACAAGAGAAAAAAAGACAAATATCTCTTCTCAAAAAGAATCTGCAGGCCCATCAAACGATGCAAAGACACAACTCTCTGGTCCATTTAAATTCAGCAACACAACTGAAGTAATTTGCTATGCAAATGTAACAATCTTCTTTTCTAACAGCCACCAATTGTTCAGAATATTTACTTAAACGGCTTGGACCAGAAATCCCACAAATAATCCTTACATCACTTTCAGTGTCTTAGGTATAAGGCAAGGATTGGACTACTGTGCAGGAATAGTAAAACATACCATAAACACACAGGAAGGTCCACAAGAATTCCTTATGTTCTTACCACAAGTACTAGAAACCAAAAACATCCCTTTAAATGAAATCTTGCAGATTTCACACGTGTAAACATTCATGCACACTCTGCAACCATGTTTCACAAGAGCACAGCCAATAATGAAGGATTTGCGTATGTATCCACACCAAATCGTGAGTCCATTCCATTTCACCAGTTTCTTCAGAATAGAAATCATGGCATATTATGCCCTTTTTGCAATTCAGTCAATATTCCGGCATATAAATACACTCACATAGCCAATATTTCATACTAAAGCTTCTAAGGTACAATGCAGATGGTACCAAAAATAACTGTAAACTCACTACCTTTACACACAGGCAAATATCTCTTGGCAAGAAAACCTTCACAATAGTAGGTATGACATACCACACCAATGCTACAACCACTACAGGGCACTATACTGCATATGTCAAAAAATAAGTGGTGGTTTGAATGTAATGACACCTCCATTACTCCAAAACAGGTTACCAGCAAATCTAACAAATGCCTACTTAATGTTCCTTCAACCCAAATTTACTCACTAAACTGTAGCACAATAATCAGTTAGAATACACCAACAAGTATCTAACTACAGCCATAGTACTACAATAGTACTTTTAAAAGTCAAGATAGTAAGAACACGCCAACAGGCATGTAATTACTTTAAACTTTCCCTTGATTACAACACACTACAAACATACTATTACACTGACATTATTATAATAGGTTTTATAATCCTTTATGGATTTTCCCCCAATTATTATTTTATGTCACTACAGCAACAGTGTAGCACCCACTAATGTTGTACCAAACATAATACCTAGGACTGTTATGAAGGTCAAAAAAAGTAAATGTCTATGTAAGACTGTATGCAATTAAAGGTTTCAAACTATCCTGCTTAACAAAGTATACTGTTTGCCCCCACAGAAATAGAACCAGCAATTCCAGCTTTATTAC
This sequence comes from Ambystoma mexicanum, assembly GCF_040938575.1. NCBI lineage: Eukaryota > Metazoa > Chordata > Amphibia > Caudata > Ambystomatidae > Ambystoma > Ambystoma mexicanum. The sequence continues at coordinate 1,681,965,160 of NC_090932.1, forward strand.
TGTATACAACTAAGTAACCATACCAAGTATCGACAAATACATATTCCATAACCACTAGCCTCAATTGTACTGCAATCATAAATACCATGAACACTTCAATGATATCATTCCACTATATTACAAATATTGTATACTCCCCCCTACAGCACCTATAATTACTACACACATATTACTATAGTCTGTGTGAGCAGTGGCCAGATTCTTGGGGACTGTGTCTTCAAAAATCTGGCCACTTGCCACATACACATATTACTCATGACAATGTCATTAACACCTTCAAATAACAAAACTCGCCTGTACACCCCCTGCAATTGAAATTATGTCTGCGGACACCAGTATTGACTGTGGACTCGGCAGCATCTGCAAACCCGCTTTTCATCTATAAAAACACCTCCACATCATCTTTATTCCACTCTCCTACCCTTTCCATGCCCCCTTTCAGCCATCAAATAACCCCAAATATGTTATCAGAACTGTTTGTTCACAGCACTGTCCGTGGATCCAGCGGTGTCTGCGGACTGGGCGGTACTGTAATGAAGTGGAGTCGGAGTCGAGGATGCCTTAAAAAAAAGTTCCCTTTGTTCAGGAAAACAAAAAGCGATAAAGCAGGTAACCCATGAGTTTTCACTTGAATCTCTTGTCTGGGTTCTTCTGTATGGTTGCCTTCGCTCCTGTCCACTGTCGGGGTGTCTAAAAGGCCCGGTGGTAGCTGTTGCTTTCTGGCTCCCTGCCATCACGTTTCTTTGAAGATAAGAACAAGACCACAACAAAGTATTACACTGGGGACTTCAAGTTCTTCCTCCAGTCTTGAACCAATCTGGTTCCTCTATACTCGGTGCTATACATGAGGATGACTTGGTCTCCACCGCCATGGGCATTCTCTCCCAAGTGCCCAGATGACCTGCAAGAATGCTGCTCTGGTTTGGAACGGTTGCTGACAGGCAGGATGTAGGGGAAATCTCAGAGGTGGGGTGAGTATATGCTCTCCTTCCCTCGGGTTTGTCAATGTGGGTATGCCATTCTCATATAAATCGGGTGATCTGAGCCCGCTCCTCCTGTGCGGCACTTTGAAACCCTGATCATCAGACAGGTGCTTCCCCACTAGACATGAGGTGCTAATTACCTCCTTACAGGCACCCGCACCCACTTTTTTCACCTAAAAAAATTGCTCCATATCATCTTTATTCCACCCCGCACCCCACCCTTTCCAGCCCCTCTTTCGACCCCCAAAACCTCCAAATGTGTTTTCCAGGCGTCTTCCCCACTGTGCTATCTGCATACACCGGCCGCTGTCCGCAGATCCAACATGGTGACGGTTTAAAAAAATAAGATGCACCTCACGCTTTTCACTATCCAATCAGCAAGCACGTCCAATGTCCGTGGACATCACACCGCCCTCCCGAATGGTTCAGGGGGCTGGGTGTGGACCAAATAGGGAAGTGAGTCCACAGACTGGACCCATATATCTGGACGGATTTACACCAAATTTACAAAAGCACTCTTTTGGGACAAACCCGCCCCTCCTGGTGCAAATTTGGTGAAAATCAGTCCAGCGGTTTGGGCTGTAGGCGTGAGCACATTTTATTTTCCATTGTGTCTATGAGGATTTCCACAAATTTCAGGACCCCTCCCTATAACTTTGCCCCCCTCCCCCTTGGCAAAACCGCACCGAACTTCGCAGAATCATTTCGCAGGGGCCATATGCTTGTTTTTTGCAAAGTCTGCTAAGGATTCGTCCAGCGGGAGGCCAAGTTACAAGCCACACAAAAGTGCTCTTTCTATGAATTGAGCAACTTTACAATAACTACAGGGCCGCTACCCTATGCCGTGTAATTATCATCACCCAAATCCCGGGCCTAGAACTGCTCGGTATTATTAATTTCTACAGCAGTAAACACAGAAATCAGACAATTAAGCTGCTCCAAAACCGTCAAAGCCATATTTATTTTGCATTTGCATCCAAGCTTGGCTCAGATTTCCCCCGATTATCGAGAGAGGGTGATTTTAATCTTAGATTGGGTATGGGCGAGGACTTACCTTTTGAAAAAGATGAGGAACTGTCCTCTTCTATTCCAAGCCCTTGCTTGGTTCACCCTATTACTTCTCGTTTAAAGATTTATTGGATGAATATAGGTAAACAAGGCCAATAACATAAAAACATCATGCAATAAAAGTAGCAATACATGTAAAATTAGACAATTAAGATATCATAGAATTGCTACTGAAGTAAGCCAAGTAACCTAATAACATATAGTTTCAAACACAGTCATATTAATGTTTACGTTTTGAGGGGGAGAAACATTATCCACAACAGTACAGAACATGCACAAGAGGAAGAAGGGAGGGAGGGGAAAGGAGGTTAGGGTACAAATATAGCAAGTCAATTATAGGGTGACATTTCACAAAATATTAATAAGAACTTACATGGATAAAAAAATCACTGAAAAGTTGCCATTTCAACTGATATTTCTCTTGCAAATCAGGTGTGGACGTATTACAGCCTTCTAATCTATGAATGTTACATATGGAGTTCCACCAGAATTTATAATGAATTCGGTTTAGGTTTTTCCAATTGCTTGTGATGGTTTGGAATGCTACCATTAAGCATAGATCAAACAGGTATCTAGCATATTTGTTGACAGAGTGGTTATTTAACAAGGAGCTACCTAATATAAGAAAATCAAAACTGAAGTCTATAGAGAAGTTAAAAATACATTTAATAGTATTCCACGCAGAGTTCCAAAAAGGTTTAACATATTGACACTCTATGAACATAAGTTTAAAAGAACCTTGAACTTGCAAACAGCTCCAGCAATTATCATTAGGTGATAGTCCACATTTGAAAAGAGATGTAGGGGTGATAAAGGCTCTGTGATGAAGAAAGAATAGAGTCTGAATAGGACTTGCAGAGGTGGTCATTTTAGAGATATGTTGCCATTGAAGGGGCCAAGAAAACTGATGATTCAGCAGCGAGCAATCTATTCTCCAGTCATTGTGAAGACAATCCATTCTAGGGGCTAGTACCCATAAGGATGTTGTAGTCTAGGAGGCGGATGAATTAGAGTTCAGCATCTGAAGTAATCTTAGCGGATCAGGATTATTGGGGTTATGCAACAGCGTTTCAAAGTTTTCAACAATCGCAGCAATAACATTAAGAAACTGAGATAAGGAGGAGCCAGGCATATGAAATGTGGCAATAAATTCATTAAACGTAATGGGAGTGCCACATTTAAATAAATGATTACAAAATTTGATACCCTTTGAGAGCCATAGCTTCCAGTTAATGGATTTGCCTTTAATTTTGATCAAGGGATTATACCAAATGAGTGGAGATATGAGTGAGGATTGCTTTGTAATGAATGGAAACATGAAATTCTTAAGAGAAAGAATGGATTGACGAAAACATAAATATTTCATAAATGTATTTTTCCCTTTAATAAGGTAAAGGTCAACAAGGGACATTGGGGAAGGGTTAGCTCTCTCCAGGGCCACCCTCCTAGGCACTCAAGTTATTTCATCTTGAGAAAAGCATCACTGTGTTTGCTTAGTAGTAAAGGCACCATGATATTTTTTGAAATCAGGGAAACTTACCCCTCCTTGTGAGCGGGGTCTTTTAAGCCTATATAGCGATATTCTGTGTTTCTTCCCCCCCCACCCCCCATAAGAATTTAGTAAGACAAGAATCCATAGATTTGAAGGAGACAGGGGAACGGGCAGCATATAAAGGAGATGTAATATAATGGGAGAAATCATCATCTTAATTGATTCCAGACGGCCCCACCAAGAAAGATATTGAGGGGCCCAGGAGGAAACGGATTCTTTGATTCTAGCTAGTATACTATCTGTGTTGAATTTATGAGTGCTATTGATGGAGGATGAGATATGGATGCCTAAATATTGGAATCCAAGGGGGCACCACTTCATACCTAAAATACTAGTGTGAGACGGAGGGTGCAATAAATATTAAGTGGAAGGATTTCCGATTTATCAGTATTAAGTATGTAGCCCGACGCCTCTGAAAATTTAGATATCATATTAAGTAAGAGTTGGGTACTTTGTTGAGGGTTTTTTAAGAATAAAAGTACATCATTGGCATAAGCCACTGTTTTGATATGCACATTGTTAAATGATCAACCTGAAATGTTATCATTTTGTCTTATGGCTTCAACAAAAGGTTCTAACGCCAGAATAAGACCATATGGGATAATGGGCAGCCTTGACGCAGCCCTCTATATAAAGGGGAAAAAAGAGGATAATTGACCATTTACAAAGACTGCTGTTTTGGGGTTGGAATATAAAATCTGAATTATAGATGGAAAAGGGGGACCAAAGCCATGCCATTTAAGCGCTTGGAACATAAAGTCCCATTCAACTCTATCGAAAGCTTTTTCAGCATTGAGAGCTATCGCTGCAGAGGGGGCATTTGATTTGTTTAAGATGTCAATGATGTCTAAAAATAGTCTAATATGGGAGGAGTACACTCTACCTTTTACAAATCCAAATTGGTCTTGCTTAAGAAGATTAGGTAGGAATGGAATAAGTCTCTTGGCAAGAATATTTTCATATATTTTATAGTCTGAATTGATAAGTGAAATTGAACGATCGATTTGGGGAAGTTCGAGATCTTTATTTGGTTTTAGAAAAACTATTAGCATCGCTTCTGAAAATGAACCTTGGGCTGTATTAGAAATAAAATGAGAGCAAAGTTTATTAAGCTTGGGGACCAGAAGGTTTGAAAAGTGTGCTATAAAATCAATAGAAAAGCCATCTGGTCCAGGGGCTTTGCCATTTTTAAGGTTATTAATAGCTAAATCAATTTCTTGGGACGTTATTGGACCATTAAGGGAGGAGAGGTCCGGTTGAAGATATGAATCACAAGATATATTACTTAAGTAGTTATTAATCACAGGATTATTGGGTTGTGCTTCGGAGGTATATAGGTTGGAATAAAATTTCTGAAAGGTCTTCATAATTTCTTTATCAGAAAACCTTCTATTTCCCAGATGATCTTTAATAACAACAATTTTTGTTTTCTCTTTCTTAGATTTAAGGTAAGAAGCCAGTGTTTTACTAGTCTTATTAGAAAATTGACACATTTTGGCTTTGTATTTAAGCAAATTGGAGCCTGAATATTGTGTAATTATTTTATTGTATTGAAATCTAAGTTTCAATATGTCCCTAAGGATTACATGAGAATTGGTGCGGGCAAATTGAATTTCTAGGGGTTTAAGTTGTTTGAGGATACATTCAGATTCAAATTTGAGGTTTTTCTTTTTGTTAGCTACAAAAGAAATAATATGGCCTCTGAAGACCACTTTATAGCAGTACCAATTATTGGGAGTAGAGGTGTCATGATCTTTATTTTCAGAGAAGAAGTTGTTATGTTGTTGTATTATGAATTGTGTAAAAGATGCATCGCTTAGTAGATTTGTATTAAATCTCCATCTGCGTGAGTTATGAGAGGTTATTGGGGACGTAATTTCAATGTGCACTGGAGCATGGTCCGATATTGTAATGAGTTCCATCTGGGCATCAAGTAAGAGGCTAACCATTGAGTTGGGGATTAAGATATAATCAAGCCGTGAAAAAGAGTTATGGGGTGTAGAATAGAAGGTGAATTCTGAATCGGTGGGATGGAAGATACGCCAAGCGTCAGTGAGACCTGTTTCAGATATGAAATTAATAAATTGAGTATGGGACAAAGTGTTAGTGTACCGCACTTCTGATTTACTATCTAAAAAAGGGTCTACAACCTGATTACAATCACCACAAACTATTAAATTAAGGGGGTTGCAGAGTATTCTAATTTAAGGATAACCCATCTTCCTAACTGATCAGATTCTGTAGATATGATTTAACATTTAAAGTTTTATTAATGAGTGTAATTACGCCATTCTTTTTCCCATTAGCAGCACTAGAAAAAACTTGACCCACCCAATGTCGCTTGAGTTTTGCTGCTTCATCAGTGGAGAGATATGATTCTTGTAAGCAATCTATAGAGGGCTTTAATCTATTGAGGTGTGATAGTACTTTTTGTCGCTTAATGGGATTATGCAATCCTTTAACATTCCAGGATACAATATTCAGATGCATCAATCACAGTAAAAAAGGATAACTATACCATAGCATAACCTGTAATATGAATAGCAAGGTAACTTTAAGGCATAGCATATTGTTAGTTAGTCGAAACATACAGGTACCCAACCAAGCAAAGGACCCCATGAATGGGTAAGGACAGAAGGAAAGGGGTGGGATAAACAGTGAAGGCATGAACATTGGTAAACAAGAGTTGTAGTCCAAAAAAATCAACAGAACAGTGGCGAACAGGAAGCGGCCACACCAATCCATGTCTAACAATAAGGCAATGGGGGGGGAGGGGAGCCGGAAAAAAAGAGACAGGTTCACCCACACTTCACTCCAGTGGAGAATTCAAAAATAAAGCAATGAGCTTGATTGAGGAATACTTAACTTTCATGTGATAGGATTTGTTATATCCATGGCGATTCTTTTACGGGATTGGATAAATTGTTTTAAGTCCCCTATGTTTTGGAAAGTTGAGGTATGACCATTCAATGTGACTTTTAAGGTGGCAGGATGGATAATGCCATATCTTGCGTTCAGTTCTTTGAGGGCTGATCGGAAAGTTAGGAGCTCTTTCCTTCTTGCCGCGGTTTTTTCTGATACATCTTGAGTGATGAAAACATTTTTTCCTTCCCAGGTGAGATGTTTGATTTCTTTAACACTAGCCATGATGAGAGTTACATGGGTGAAATCTAGGGGAGCAAATATGAGGATCCTTGGTGAATCATGTGAGCTTCGGGATGCTCTGATAGGTCCTGTCCGATGAGCTCTTTGTATGTTAAACTGTACAGATGTTGGTAGGCTTAGGGTCTGAAGCAAGAACTCTTGAAAAAAAGGTTATAGGGTTATTCTCTTCAATTCCCTCCGGAAGGCCAATAATATGAAGATTATTTCTCCTGTTCCTATTTTCAAGGTTTTCAGCAGTTGTTTTAGAATTGATACCTTTATTAGTTATACCTTCTGCGTTTCCAACCTTTTGCTCCACTGCATTCATTCTGGCATCAAAGTTGTTCAATTTATTGTCCAATTGCTGTAGCTTAGTTTTGGTGTCTTCCATGAAGGGCCTGAGGGCTCTTATTTCTGATAAGATAGTTTGCATTACAGGATCAGTCATATCTTCTTTAGGTGGAGGAGACTCGCTCTTTTGCTTTTTTGTGAGTGGTAGGGGATGATGAGGGGATTTCCTTAGTCTGAATCTTCTTGGAGGCCATAGTGTTAGCAGAGAATGTATGTTATATAGTGATATTTTTCATTTCTTTTACTTTATATATTCTCTGTTATTTACTTTGTTTCTGAACTTTCCTTTTTTCTTTCTGTCTTTCTTTCCTCTTAAACTATCTCACTTTCTGCTTCCCAAGTAATATTTATGATATTTTGTTTTTCTTCTTTCCTCTTCCTTCCTTTTCTCCTATTACTTTGCTTCTCTTCTCTTTTATTTCTTTCTTTGCCTTTCTCTCTACTTCGTTTCCACTACCTAATCTCTTCATGTTTTATTGACTTCCTCACATTTTAATTAACATTTAATTCGCCCAGAATGCGTGGGCTATTAAAGAGAGAGCCCAATGTAGCTCAGAGGATTTATTATTAGGTAGGAGAAGGGAGAGGCAGATTGCAATGTACAATGAAAAGCAGTTTGTATATAGGTTCTTGTGAAGAACAAGTAAGCCCCAAAGTCATTCAAAAATACGAAATCTCCTTGCTTCGTCTGCTATTTTAAGATTAGTGCCGGTGTTGTGTGAGAAAGGCGTTACCTTTCAAAAGAGCGTGTCGTCAGGAACTCCTTGGCAGCACAGCTGACTGGAGGTGTCGAGGCGCCTCCAACTGGATGACGGGGCTTGGGCCCAGGCATGATGGGGCTTGGGCCCAGGCATGACGGGGCTTGGGCCCAGGCATGACGGGGCTTGGGCCCAGGCTGCTGGATGCTTTCTTTTGCTGCGGAGCGCCGCGATACAGCTATTAAAGCCACTTCAGGCTCCTGGATAGTATAGCAAGGCATCCACGACTTGAAAGGAGGCCATAAATCAGGTGAGTGAAGGTTAAAAAAGAAGATCTAATCCCCACCGGAGCGGAGCACACAAACTAGGCTGCCATATCGCTCGGTGCCAAGCCACGCCCCCTCCATCCTACTAACTGAAACAGAGCACTAGTACTTTGGAATATGTTGATACATACCGGCTAGAGAGCTGTTAATGCCAAATTCCAGTCTATACCTGGTGATTTTACATTCAATAATAGCCGGTTTGGAAGCATTACTGACTATATTTTAATTCCTATGTCTATGTCGGGTCCTATTTATGTGTTTAATATCACCCATCACTCATAATCCTCTCCTACTCACCTGTTCATGGGGTGGCAAAGAGGTTAAAGGTTCCCGTGACTTATATCCTCATCCTCTGGAGAGCAGGAAAGGTTAAAGGTTCCCGGGACTTATATCCTCATCCTCTGGAGGGCAGGAAAGGTTAAAGGTTCCCGGGACTTATATCCTCATCCTCTGGAGAGCAGGAAAGGTTAAAGGTTCCCGTGACTTATATCCTCATCCTCTGGAGAGCAGGAAAGGTTAAAGGTTCCCGGGACTTATATCCTCATCCTCTGGAGGGCAGGAAAGGTTAAAGGTTCCCGGGACTTATATCCTCATCCTCTGGAGAGCAGGAAAGGTTAAAGGTTCCCGGGACTTATATGCTCATCCTCTGGAGGGCAGGAAAGGTTAAAGGTTCCCGGGACTTATATGCTCATCCTCTGGAGTGCAGGAAACCAGGTACTTGGTTGGAAGACGGACAAGGAAGCGGAATTGTTAAGCAAAGTGATTCGTACGAATAAAGATATATTAACCTGTTTAAGCGCCAACATTCCCCTCCTCAGTCTATAAATTAAACCATTGCTAATTTTATCCGAAACTGTGGTGCGATTTTTACTATAAACAAACCTTTTCAACCAGTCTGCCATAAATCTTGGGTATCGACTAAATGCAACGAGAAAAAAAGAGCCCTTCTTGCCGTTCTGAAGGCCGCTACCATCAAGTAACATTAAAATGAGGCGCAAGTAATGTGAGGTAGACCAGGACATTGTCGGGCAACACTGGTCGGCTCCATGTCGGGCTACTAATTCCCAATGACGAATCCTTTTGGAACATTCTCACGAACTTCGAACAGGTTAGATCCAGGCTGACCTAATTCCCTTGAAATCCATGTGCAAGAGGGGGAGTGGGTTAAGCGTTTTTGCACTTTATTTGGCCCAGAAGCCGATGTGGGTTTGGTGGGTGAACCCAACAGTAATATAATATAGTGTGATTCCTCTGGCCCGTGAAACCCTGGAGGAACTTCACATTGAAAGATCTAGAGTTGGTCATTAGACGGCAAAGACCACTGAAAGTGCCCCGGGTTGACGGGGTACCAAATGATCTATTTTGTACTTGTACTGTACTATGGGCTCCTTTCCTGACAATTGTATTTAATGCCCGCCTGTCCGAAGACCATATTCCTGAGAATTGGAAGACTGACAGTATTATAAAGGGTCTGAAATCTCTTCCCTCCGAATAACGCCCCATCGCCTTGCTGGATGGGACGTGCAGACTCTTTTTAGGTGTCTTGCTGCACAGATTGGAGGAATGGGTTAAGGGTAGGAATAGTTAGTCTGGCACGCAGGTGGCCTTCAGAGGGGGCATTGGCACTGCTAACCAATGTATAAATATGATAATGGGTTGGTGTTGTTGCCCGCTGTCCCTGCACCAACCTATTTCTCCATGTTAATAACATTTAGTTTTGGAATTCGTGGCACTGCCAGCATCTGGTCGGGTGGGGATGGGGTGGGGGCGTAGCACCCACCGGTCTAAAATGTGAACAAGAAGAAATTAGGTGACCCCTCACACTTGTGCGCTCAAATGCCTGCCATCAGTCATTTCAAAAATAACTCATCTATTTCCTTGTTGGTTTTTACTAAAAGTGCTTTTGATTATATAAAGTGCTTTGTTTAGGTTACATTGTATTAGTGATTAACAGCCGACAATAACCTCTTGGCGCACGTGCCTTTTGTTTCTCCAAACAATGGCTTCCTCTAGGCTAGTTACACAATATCCGCCTATTGCCAGGATCGATCATAACCTTTGATTACGGTAACTTGTGTTAGGTTACAACAGTTCCAGTATTGCAGACAGTGATTCTTTACAGTCAATGGTAAAACATGTACGATACAGTACACACTGTGAGCTTTAGTCTTAGTGTGACATGTTTCATCATGTAAATATTCGTTGTGGTACTAGAGTTGTGCGCTGTGCTGTGCATACCCCTTGGGGGACAAGACTACATGCTTCCTATGTATTTTTAAGAAAAACGTTAACAGCTGCTGATAGTAGGTCCATGTGGCAAGTGCAATGCCCTCCTGTTTCTTCAAAGGAAGGGCGTGCTTCCCTCAAGGAGATTCCATGAGCCCTTGTTTCATGGTCTCTTAAAGGGGTGCTGTGAATGCAGGGGGCACTTCTCCAAGGATAGGGCCTTCTTAGGAGGGGTCTCGAGGACATGAGAGTACCCAGTGCTTTAAGTGGGCCGGGGTTGCTGGGGCCCAGTCTCCAGAAAGTGGGACTGAGCCGGGGCCCTCCTGCCCCCCCCCTTCCCACACAACATTGGCGGGGTGCATTATCCCGCCACGGCCGCAGCCACGACGGGAGATGCTCCCACCATTATGTCAGGCAAGTTCAATGGTTGAAGTAAGCGGGAGTGGTCGGGAGCGGTGGTCCTCTACTTGTTTAAATTATTTTACAGCTCCTATACTTTAAAATAAATGTGTAGGAAGAAGTTGAAACTTGCACTTTCAGTGCACTGCACTGAACATTCCCTTAAACAGCAAGTGCAAGTGTTTGGGGGGGTGTATTGTGTGTGGGAGGGGGCGTGGTGATGGGGTTTGTGGGGAGTGGGTGCAGGCCAGCAGGGAACACAGTTCCACTACTTCTTTTCGTACACTTCGACCACTGGGCAAGCTGACGCTGAGGCTGGCTGGCACTTCTGTCAGTCAATGTAACTTCCTCTGATGACCCCTCATCAGGGTCATCAGAGGAAGTTACTGTCCCTTTGTTTGCCCTCCCCAGGTCACTGACCCTGCTCACCTGTTGGCTCCATGATCTAATATGCATCTTGGATCACGTAGCCCGCGGGGTCGCAGAGGGTGAAAGACGCCTCGGGTTCAGTGCTCTATCTGCTCTGTGACAGAGATCACGGAGCCCAAGGCGCCTTTCTCCATCGGCAAAGCTTTATAAAAGATGCCTTGAATTGTATACGTTTCAAGCCATCTTTTATAAACGTAGAAATATTTCTATGTTTATAAAAGACAGCTTGAAACGTACACAATTCAAGGCATCTTTTATGAAGCTTTGTCGATGGACAAAGCCACCTTGGGTTTTGTCCGTCATCAACGCTTTATAAAAGATGCCTTGAATTGTTTATGGGTCAAGCCATTTCATAGAAACATGTTACAAATGTCTATGTTTATAAAAGGTGGCTTGAAAATGACACAAACCATAGTAAGGTACGCACACAAGTGTGAGTAACTTACTATGGTTTGTGCACTTTTCAAGCCACCTTTTTATTAACATAGAAATATGTAACATTGCTATGCATATAAAAGAAGGCTTGAAAAAAAAAACGTAGTAGTACGCACAATAATATATAAATGCTCACATACATTTATATATTTGTTTGCACACCTTACTGTGATTTGTGCACTTTTAGGCCATGCCCACAATGAAAGCCACGCCCCAAACCTGCGCCCCCCCCTCAATTTCTTACCCCACTTAAAGCACTGGGAGTACCTTGTCGTTACTCTGCCTGGTGGAATCCCTTCAGGTGACCTAAGCAGACCTATCAAGGCAGGGAAAGTCAGTCTTAGAATGAGCAAGGACTGACCTGTTTGTGGTAGCAGGGGCAGGGTCTGTGGGTCTCCGGTCTCAATGTCTTGCCATGATACAGATATTCAAAGCCCCATAGAGCATTCACCGCCCCGATGGATACAGGGTTGTGTGTGCTGAATGGGCTGAGCCCAAGAGGAAAACCCTCTGGGGTGAAAAATCCCTTCTTTTGAATAGTAATGTAATTCCCAAGTCAGAATGGTGTTGCCAGAAAATGATCAGGATAAACGTGATGGATGTATTCCAGCAAGAACCACTGGAGGGCGGCGGATAGTAGCACAGAGCGCAAGGCAAGCGGCATGGGGTTTATGGGGTTTATTTATTGGTCACTTGTTAGGCGCTTATACAATTAGAAAAACAGTTTCAAAGCGCCCACAGGGAAACAGGGTGGGGACAGGGGGAGGTAAACAATACATTGCAACAAAGATAAATAATTGAATTAATAGTACTAACAAATAATGAGAATAGCCGGCAGGGGAGACAAACATACTATGCCTTGTCAGTGTTCAGAGCGTGCAAGTGCAGAGGGGGAGGAGGAGGGATAAAGTGCTTTGATGCTCATGGAGAGGTGCTCAGGGTAAAGTGCTAAGAGGAGAAGAACATTAAGAGCAAACCACCCATGTGTAGGGTGAGCTAAGAAAGTGCAGCAAATAGACAGTGGCTGGGATGAGAGATGTGAGGGGTCAGGGCCCTGAGGACACAAGGGCCCTGCACATCAGTCACGCTTTTGTAAGATTAACAGGGACGAGAGGAGAAGAAGGAAGAGGTAAAGAGAAAGATTTTGAGACTTTTTCTGAACTTAAGGAGGTCGTGCTCTAGACGCAGAGGGAGAGGGAGGCTGTTCCACAGGAGGGAGCCCGCTGAGGAAAGAGATCAACCACCAGCTATCTGTTTAGTAAATCGCATTACACACAAGGTGTTGGTACCAAAGGAACGAAGGAGTCTAGATGGAGAGTATTTGGTCAGGAAGAGTTGAAGATACAGTGGACCCTAGCCCCTGATAGCCTTGTGAATGATACAAAGGGATTGGAATTTAATCCTTGCTGAGACAAGGAAACCGGGAGCCAGTGAAGGCTTTGTAGGGCAGGAGAGATGCAGCCCCTGGTCTTGAGGCGAAAGGATAAGTCTTGCTGCCCTATTCTGGGTTAGCTAAACTGGTCACAGGGTGGACGAAGGAAGATTAAGGAGGAGGCTGTTGCAGTAGTCTAGCCTGGAGAGAACCAGAGCACAGGTAACATTGAGTCTCTGGGGGAAGGTGAGGAAGGGAAGAGTACCTTTGAGAAGGAAGAGCTGAAAGTGGGACTTCTTGACAATGTCCTGAATTTGAGGGATGAATGAAAGGGAGGAGTCGAAGATGACTCTGAGATTCCTGGCTTCAGAGGTGGGGGCACGCGGAGGATGGAGATAAAATGAAGCAACAGAAGTAAATAAGCATTGGCAATGCCAACGGTTTGGGCTTATATGTAGGTATAGGAAAGGAACTTGCTAGGCACTGCTGTAGTGGTATGAACTGGCCATTCATGGAAGTAGATGCACAATGGTGTAAGTACCTGGGCATCTAATAGCAGTGCCCGGCAAATGTCTAATGCTTATCCACGAGCCATAACTGTTGGCTTTTCAATGCTTGTATTTAACCAGACTTCAGCTAAGGACATAGATAGTGTTTATAAATTGAGTGCAGAAGGCAGACCTGGTTAAGACATTTTCTTTACACCAGTACCACGTTTACAACTCCAAGTAATTAAGTCTCAGAAGACTGCTTCGAAAAAACACTGGCAGGCCCCACAAGTGCAAAGTTTGTTGGTAAGGCTTGATTAAAGCGAGCTCAAAGAGTTCACATGAGCATGTGTCGTGCTGGCAGCGAGGGGTAGGAACTCAGTGGGAATGGCCACAGGGATTAGCACGGCCATGGGAAGTCAATGGATGGGCAAATGACCAAACAGCACCTACAGGCTTTGTGTGCCTCCTCATTGAGCGTCTTGGGACTGCCCTTGGGTGGTAGCAGCGCAGTATGTATCAACATAACTTAACATATGCCATTACTCCCTGCCTGTACTCTAATGCATGACTTTCTGATTTCACCTGGGAAGGAAGAGCCCATTTGGTCAGCGTGACACGAAAAAGCTCACATCATTGCATTCAGTTCTTTGAACGTTTTGTAAAAAGAAGATAGTTTGGCCGTGTGTTTTTCTAGGAAGCTCAGCTGCTTCACTGCAATCAAACATCTCTGGCAAGATATTGTGAGGTTGGCATGGTGACAAGAGGTAAACACAGACACAAAGAATCAGTTCGAAAATGTTTATTCAAGACAAGGGGTTGGGATAAATACCTAACTTGCCCTATTCTATATGGCAGAGTCTCAACTATAAAAGTAAAAGAATAATCGCCCAACGTCTGTCAGTCAAAAATGAAAAACGATATCTGCGTCTGACCTGTGTTTGTCCTCACTTTCTAGAAAGATACTGCGTAGGGGTTTGGAGAACATAAACAAGCCAAAACTGTTGGCTTTGCGAATGCTTGTTTTTAACAGGACTACCGTGATGGACAGGGAGAGTGCTCATAAATCGAGTGGCTGAAGGCAGACCTGGTTTAGACATTTTTATTGCACCAGTAGGAGATTTACAACTCCAACTAATGTCATTAATTCTCAGAAGGCTGCGTAAAAGAACACTGGCAGGCACTTCAAGTGCCAAGTTGAATGGTAAGGCTTGATTAAAGTGAGCTCAAAGAGTTCCAATAAGGAAGTGTTTTGGGCGGGTGGGGCAGGAATTGGGTGGAAATGGCCATAGGTATTAGCAAGGCCATGGGCAGTTAACATGTGGGCAAATAACCAAACAACACCTACAGGCTGTGTGTCTGTCCTCAAATGCCATTCCTCCCTATATGGACTCTAAAGCAATAGTTTCAGTTTATGGCCAATATTGATTTAAAAAGATTGAGTGGCTGAAGGCAGGCCTGGTAAGACATTTGTATTACACGGGTAGCGTGTTCACAACTCTATTTAGTCATTAACTCTCAAAGACAGCTTTGAACAAGTAATGGCAGACCCTTTGAATGCAAAGCCTGAAGTTAAGGCTTGATTAAAGTGAGATCAAAGAGTTCCCATTAGTAGGTGTTATGGGCGGGCAGATGCAGGAATGGGTGGGAATGGCCATAGGAATTAGCATGGCCTTAGGCAGTGAATTGTTAGGCACATAGCCAAACAACACGTACAGACTGCGTATGCCTCCTTATGTGTCATTTCTCTTCATCTGTACTCCAATAAAATACTTTCAGCTTGTAGTTGCCCCAAGCGGCACATAATAGTGCCAACTAAGTATCACTATGGTTATCTGTTTACACCACCTGCATTACTGTCCTTGCCACCCCAACCATTAAAAACCACTGTAATGTGACAAATGGATTGAGGAGATTGGGGCCGTATAATTAAAGTGTCAAGAGGAAAGGTCTTCAAGAACTGGCCCCCACTCTCCAACCCACAGCACGTCCCCCAGGAAAAAGCTGCATGACTCAAAGGGCCTCATTACGGGTTGGCGGGTAAAAAAGGGAAATTACCGGCATGCAGGTGCAGCCGTATCCGTGTAGCACTGCTGCCGGAATCAACAGTTGATTCTGAGTCAGCGGGCACACGCATATCAGCAAAGGCTGCACGGGCATGCCAGTAAGGCCCTCCAAACCCCCAATAGCGGCAGCATCCATGCCGCAGACGTGGGCACCGGCATCCTAGATGCCGTACAGAACGCTACCGTTCATACCAGAAATGTACATACCGGCACCGGAAGTGCTGGTACCAGAAGTAACGTCATTGCACCGGAATGGGAAATGCTCCGGTGGCCATCTTTAAAAACACAATCCATTGCAATCCCCTGCCTACAGCACCTGGATTGGCAAACTGTGGACAGCGTTAGCAAGGACATGGCCAAGGCTACCCGAAAAGGGACAGTGCGGCTGCGAAAGCCACATTTTTCTGATGAGGAACTCAACATGCTCGCCAACGCTCTGGTCGAGCATGCAGATGTCGTGTTCTGCCCAGACCTGCGCCGTGCGGCACAAATAGGAAAAAAAGAACATCTGGGAGGAGGTGGTGCAGAAGGTCTCTGAGGTGGGGACAACCCCACGCACAGTTAAAGACTGCAGGAAACATTGGGACGATCTGTGGCTGCGTGTCTGCAACATCCTTTAGGCAAACTGCAGCCAGGCCCAAGCAACAGGTGGTGGAGCATCGTCACCCATAAAGCTGGCACGTTGGGAGGAAACCTGCAACCCCGTAATAGACATGGAGGTCTGAGGGTGTTGGCCATTCCGAGATGGGAGTCCCATCATCGGCGGATGGCGGTGAGTGACCCTTAGCGTAATACAATAGTCACCATGCGTGGGTGTGTGGGGAGGGAGGTGGGGGTGTGCGGGCGTGGGTGTGTGCGTGCATGCGTGCATGCGGGCGTGGGTGTGGGGATGTTGAGGGGGGTGTGGGTGTGTGGCAATGTTGGGGGGAGGGGGGTGTGGTGTGGGGATGTTGGGGGAAGAGGGGTAGGGGGCTTGGGTGTGTGGGGATGTTGGGGGAAGAGGGGTGGGGGTGTGCGGGCGTGGGTGTGGGGATGTTGAGGGGGGTGTGGGTGTGTGGCAATGTTGAGGGGAGGGGGGTGTGGTGTGGGGATGTTGGGGGAAGAGGGGTAGGGGGCTTGGGTGTGTGGGGATGTTGGGGGAAGGGGGGTATTGGGTGTGGGTGTGTGGGGATGTTGGGGTGTGGGGGTAGTTTGTTATTTATTGAGGGGTAGATGTCCACATTAGTTCCTGTTCACTGTACATAGTTTTAAATCATTTAATACACCTGGTGTGCATAATAAAAACACATGACTTGACATTGCCTCTTGAGTGTGTGTCAATTTATTTCTAAACAGTGACCAGTGCTCAGTGTCCCCCATTCCGAGTGCCTTGTGTCACCCAGTCCATCAAAAGTATTGTGCAATCAAAGTTTGCCGTACAACATGTCCTTCATTCACATTGTGCCGTGGTCGATATGCATCTTCTTCACCATCATCCTCCTCATCTTCTGGTGGAACCTGGTCCGTGTCAGGGGGCAGGGGTACGTTGCGCCGGATGCACATGTTGTGCAGCATGGCACATGCCAACACTATCTTGCCCACCTTCCCAGGCCTTTAAATGAGTGCCCCACCCGACCTGCTGAGGCAGCAAAAACAGGCCTTCAACAGGCCAAAAGCCTGCTCAATCGTGACACAAGTGTGTGCATGTGCACGGTTGTAGTCCTCTTCGTGCCTGTTGACTGGTTGCCTGATGGGGGTCAGGAGCCACAGCTTCAGGGGATACCCGGCATCTCCTGCAATGGAAAGTGTATTTGTGAACATTGTTGTCAATCATTGTGTGCAATGCCTGTATAGTGTTCATGGTCACATGCCACAGATTCCTCATGACTGCACTTGACATTTCCTCATAGTGAGACCCAGGTAAGTGCACTTAGGGATGACTCATGCTTGGGGGTATGTGTGCCGTTCACGTCTAAGGGACCTTTCCATCAGGTACAGCACTCACACAAATGAGTTGATAATGACCATGATCTGCCGGCACCTGATGGGTCTGTTGCATTTGAAATTTGTGGAATGCATCATGACATGTTTGCCTCATGTGCCTCATGATATACTGTGGTTTGCTAATCATGACTACTTGATGCCACCATGTACTTGTCCATAACTGCCTTCCCCATATGACCAAGGCCCAATGGCAATGGTGTTATGGTCCACCAGCGACGGCAAACATTTCTGTGAGGGGGCTGGGTGTGTACTGGCATGGGGGAGCAGAGGTACTGTGGATGGGTCCTGCGCCACTCGCTCATATGTTAGTGGTGGTAACTGATCGGTGATAGCATAAGTTTCCTTGCTTGCAACATTGCAATTGTAGGTGTCCCTTGAGATGCCTGGGTCGGTATACTGGTCTGCGGTGTACCTGTGGGGTGGGTGCAGTGACAGACATTTCTATGTGTGTTGGATTTGCCCCAGGCATGGCTGCCTGTCCCGTAATGGACTTTGCTCCGCTCATGTATTTCAGGCATTGTGCCTGCTGGGTGTTGCATGGTGGTACCCGTGGTTCATGTCCGATGTTGTTCAAGGTACATGTGCTGGGGTGGGCACTGTGTATGTTGCTTACATTAACACAAAGCTGTATAGGCATGCCACATCTGCATCCATTTGCTGTGTCGAACATTCTGTCGAGGTTGTTGGGGTCACGGTTTTGCCACTCAGGTCGCTGTGTCCCCCAGGCAACACCCCTCATACTGCAGCCAGCAGACGGGTTGCCTATGCTTGTGTCCCCCCCCAGACAACATCCCTCATTGCCCTGTTGTTGGACTTACCCAGCAGCCAGGTACGCTGTGCAGCTTGTCGTGCTATGTAGCGGGGAATCGTGAAGTTGTGCAGCACCATGGCATCATGTGTGGATCCCGGGAATTTTGCACAGCAATGCGTGATTAGTTTATTGCATCGCACACCATCTGGACATTCAGGGAATAGTAGAGCTTTCTGTTGTGGTACACTACCTCCTCTGCATGCCGGACTACCAGCTCCACATGGGTGTAGTTGATGGCACCAATTACGTTTGGCAAGCCTGCCAGTGCATAGTATGCTATTTTGGTAGCATTCATCTCGTCCACAGTCCGTGGTAAATATATGTGGTCCCTTCCATGTTTCAGGAGGGCATCTAGCACCTGGTAGAGCACATGGGAGAAACATGATTGTGAGATGCCATGCAGCTGTCCCACTGTGTGCTGGTAGGTGTCTGTGGCAAGGAGGTACAGCACATACACTACCTTCAGCAAGGGGAGGGGGGGGGGGGGGAAATGCCTGTCCGGATGTTGAGGCTTACCAGGTAGGTTGTCATGGATGAGGTCCACTATTGTGCATATGGGTTCCCTGTCCAGGTGGCACAGGGTGTGGATCTGTGCAGGGGTTAGGTCAAATAGACTAGCCCTTAGGCTAGGTATTGGTGTGGCTGCCTGCGGGTACAACTGCCTGTCCTGGTGTTATGTGCTGGCCCCGTCTCACCCTCCTTCTCCTCCTGCTCCTACGCTGCATTCCCTGGTTCAATGCCTGCTGGAGTAGTAGCAGTGCAGGCATGTCCTCCAGCCCCAGTATTGTAACTGCTAATGGTAGCATTTTTGGCTCCTTTTGTGCTGTGCCAGACTCCATTGCCTCCACCTGTGCTGATTGTGTGCACCTGTGGCAGGTTCCAACACAGCAGATTGCTATTAACGGCTGCCCTGTGATGCCAGTGTTAACTGCATCATGGTACCCGTTCTTATCGGCATCTGGATGCCGGTAAGTGCATGTCTGTGAACCTCGTAATGTGCACTTACTTATGGCATGCCGGTGGTACTGGCATGACTGCTGTGTCCCCGCGCCCATTCCGGGTAGGAAAGATTTCATATGTGTATGTAATTTTCCCTCCATGTGTCAACCCCCAAGCTTTTTGCTGCTGTTTAAACACCATTGACTGACTTTGCCAGAGAAGCACAGCCTTCAGCTGCACTCCTCTGGGCTTTCACTCACTTCTTATGGGGAAACCGACATGCCCTTAAGACAGTCAGTACTGGGTGATTTTGTTTCCCTTAGTCATTTCCTCATGTTGCAGCTTTTGTGCAACATGTAACAAGTGTGCAATGTATTTTACCATACAGCACACTTGGGTCTATAGACATTTCCAAAGGCCCTAGAAACTCTCGCTGGACTTTTTATGAACTGTGCAGGTGTGTCATGGACTGGACTGGTGGCAGCTGTCGTTTTGCATTATCTTTAACCCTTTCCTGCCATGTTAACCGTGTTTGGCACAAATAGGTGGCCTGGCCCCAAAATGACCATGCCACGAGGTTCTTTGTCCTGTCCTTTGGCCATCTTGCCCCTTCCCCTTCCCCAGGTCGAGTCGACCCGGGCCAGTCCTTATTTGGTTATGCATTTTCCTGCGAAATGCAATGCTTCCGCGAGCTTCTGCATGCCCTGTGTGTGTGCGCGCCTCCGGGATGTGGGCTGGAGTGTCTGCCCCAATACACATCCTGTATGCCAGAGAGTCGGGAGTGCCCGGAATGCCTGAGACCAGCGTGGTCTGTGATTGGTCCACGTATGGAGCGTGTGTTTGTGAGCAGATCTCCCATTGGGTCCTCTCGGTTTAGGCACGAAGGGAAATTTGGATAAGAGGAGGCTGGAAACACCACTACCATGTTGATCTCCTGAGTTCTCACAGAACAAAGGATAGGATCCAAGTATCCTGGAACTACGAAGCTGAGTTGAGGAACCGCTGGTGACCCGCTGGAAGGTTTGGCACCCTGCACCCGCTGTCGTCCCGTGGGACCCCTCTGCATCTGATCGTCCTAGAAGGTCTGCACAGGCGCTTCGACCCATTGGAATAGTGGGACCAAATATTCTTGGCTCCTTCACCAAAACCTGCAAGTAAGCATTCTCAGAAGTGTCCCTGGGCCAACCAGTGGGCTGACCAGCTTACACAGGACCTTTGCTCTGTCCCCACTGTCGTTTTGAGGAGGCCCTCGAAACTTGGTATACTGCTTGCTCTGTGTCCATGGCACCCTCACACCGAATTTCGCACACTTGCCGTTCCCAGGTCTGAAGTGAGACGAGTGTGCCAGGACCGGAGTGAACGCGGTTACCCTGTTGCCCTGCTGCGGCAACGTCCTTTGCAATTCCGCTGCATTTGTGACCCTCTTGCCCCTGAAGCCTGCTGCAGTGCAACTGGGTCGATTCATTCACCTGGAGCGGAGAAATCGCCACTGTCCCATTTGGGGATAATCGCTGTATCTCAGGAACTAAAAGGTGCCGAGACGTCCTTTTTGCTGCATTCGAACCTGCAAGCGAAGTGGACTGACCTGCTGAAGTTTGGGCCTGCTTGCATCGGGGACGGGTGAGTACCCCAACCGGTGGCCCCTGGCACAAGCGCCCCTTTTTACGCACAAGGGGCCCCTATGGGCCCCTCTCCTTTCCACTGCTATTGCGGAATAGCGACTCCATCCCGAACTCTCGAACTGCCTCTGCCTTGAAGTGGAGGGCCTTCTTGAATAGTGGAAACCTATTCTTCATCGCCTCACCCACCTTCCTGAGCTGCTAGAGACCCCTGAAGAGACCCCATTTTGCCCATCGGAACAACCCTGTGCGCTTTCATTGCATGTACTATTGAGCACAAGGCTCCCCTCTACTTAGGGCTTGGACTGCCTCTTAGTTAGGTGTATTGTTGATATCGAAGGGGCCTAAAGATTACCTGCACTGCCTGTTTCCTTCCACTCTAGGTTGTCAACATATTTCATGCAGTTAACCCTTTGGACCCCAATGGTCTTGTATATATAATGTATAGATTGTGATGTGTTGGTTTACTTGGTTTTACTGTGATTCGTTTGCTATGGTCTATGTTACAAAGGCCTTGTAATAAATGTGTCTATATTTTTTATATGACACCTGCCTGGAGTAATGTGTAAGTGTCCTTGCTTTGTGTGCTCATTGAGGTCTTTCAGTCACCCTCACCCCTCCTGAGACTTAGTCTTGACCGCCTGCTAAAGCTACCTTGATTAGTCTGGCTTGTCCAGAGGTTGCCCTGTTCCAAGAAACTAGGTTGGCCTTTTGAACTTCTGCCCACCAGGTCAGAGTTTAGAAATCCATCTGAACACTACCCAGTCACTACGGGTCCCTGCAGATGCCGGTAGCACCGGCATCGCGGGTCGTAATGCAACAGTCCGGTAAACGATGCCGATATTCCCTTACCGGTATCGTTATTATCGGACCGCCAACCATAAGGACAGGGGCGGGATGCTCTGTAATTAAAGCACAGTATTTTAGTTTTATCCTTTCTGACTGAAGGCCATATTCTTGGCAGCAACACAAAATGTATTTAATAACACACTGGGTTTCATGCCGCACTATAACATAAAAGCCAAAAGCCAAAAAAAAGGTAGCTCCTTAGCTTAATGCACGTGGTGAAGTTGTCTATTTGGAGACTGGCAAAACGGTTGAATCAAGGGGACAACTCAGCCTTTTATCCCTCTGAAGCTATGTGTAAGCCACTTATCCCTTGGCCTCATGTCTCCCTTTTATACTCTGGGTGCTTAGGATTGTCCCCCTGAGCTTTTAGTAGAAGATGGTAATGTGACACAACCCATTGATACTTCATTGAAAGCTGTATTTGTCCTGCTCCCAGAATCCACTGGTTTACCTATTGATATAAAAGTTTTTAATCCAATGTAATTTCTCCTGTTCTCATTCATGCCAAGGTCTGCAAAACCACCAATCATTGAATAGAATGTCTATGAAGAATCTATACTGGCTATCGATTTGGCCCCTCCCCATGGCATGGATATAGAAGTAAAACTTATTTTTCATACGCATTTATTTTTTGAAAACAATATGTTCGCCCATCCTCTGATTTTAATTCACAGCAGCACTTTCCTTTCAAGCAACCCAGCATCCGATCCAAAACGGTAGCCTTTTCAAGACAATGGGCCTCATTATGAGTGTTGCGGTAATGCAACAACGGTGCCGGTAGTGCTACCGGCGCCGTTGTTACCTCGCCGCAACATTCCGAGTTGTGCTCGCTGGGCCGCTCTGTGTGCCTGGTCAAGCCAGACATGCAGAGCGGCACCCGCTAGCAGAACAGGATGGTAGCAACGGTCCCGTTATTAACGGGACCGCTGTTACCATCCTCCCCATTCCCATTGAGCCCTATGGGGACTCAAATGGGAATGGGTACGTATCGGGACCGGGTCCAGCAAATGGGAATTACCGGGCCCGCAAAGGTCAGAATGGCCTGGTAATTCCCATTTTTCGGGACCCTGACCCAAGTTTGGGGGTAGTCATGCCCGTAAAAACAGCATGGCTACCTCCAAACTCATAATGAGGCCAATATGATGGCTGGTCCGTTTTACAGCCTGTGGCCAGAATGCGGGCCTTTAACCGAGAAACGTTAATTTTGCCATGACGTGGTTAAGCCCGCTTATTCTGACACAAGCCTTAGGCTTCTCTGGGCTGCAGTCACAAGTGAAGTATTAGGCGACCCACATCTCCGAGGTGCAGGTGGGCTGCAGTCACAAGCAAGGTATTAGGCGACCCACGTCTCCGAGGTGCAGGTGGGCTGCAGTCACAAGCGAAGTATTCGGCGACCCACGTCTCCGAGGTGTAGGTGGGCTGCAGTCACAAGTGAAGTATTAGGCGACCCACATCTCTGAGGTGCAGGTGGGCTGCAGTCACAAGCAAGGTATTAGGCAACCCAACTCTCTGAGGTGCAGGTGGGCTGCAGTCACAAGCGAAGTATTAGGAGACCCACGTCTCTGAGGTACAGGTGGGCTGCAGTCACAAGCGAAGTATTCGGTGACCCACGTCTCCGAGGTGCAGGTGGGCTGCAGTCACAAGTGAAGTATTCGGCGACCCACGTCTCCGAGGTGCAAGTGGGTTGCAGTCGCAAGCAAAGTATCAGGCGACCACTATTTCCGAGGTGCAGGTGGGTTGCAGTCACAAGTGAAGTATTAGGTGACCCACATCTCTGAGGTGCAGGTAGGGTGCAGTCACAAGTGAAGTATTAGGCAACACAAATCTCCGAGGTGCAGGTGGGCTGCAGTCACAAGTGAAGTATTAGGCAACACACATCTCCGAGGTGCAGGTGGGCTGCAGTCACAAGCGAAGTATTAGGAGACCCACATCTCTGAGGTGCAGGGGGGCTGCAGTCACAAGTGAAGTATTAGGCGACCCACATCTCCGAGGTGCAGGTGGGCTGCAGTCACAAGCAAGGTATTAGGCAACCCAACTCTCTGAGGTGCAGGTGGGCTGCAGTCACAAGCGAAGTATTAGGAGACCCACATCTCTGAGGTACAGGTGGGCTGTAGTCACAAGCGAAGTATTAGGTGACCCACATCTCTGAGGTGCAGGGGGGCTGCAGTCACAAGTGAAGTATTAGGCAACACACATCTCCGAGGTGCAGGTGGGCTGCAGTCACAAGTGAAGTATTAGGCAACACACATCTCCGAGGTGCAGGTGGGCTGCAGTCACAAGTGAAGTATTAGGCAACACACATCTCTGAGGTGCAGGTGGGCTGCAGTCACAAGCGAAGTATTAGGCAACCCACATCTCCGAGATGCAGGTGGGCTGCAGCCGCAAGTGAAACATTAGGCGACCCACATCTCCAAGGTGCAGGTGGGCTGCAGTCACAAGTGAAGTATTAGGTGACCCACATCTCCGAGGTGCAGGTGGGCTGCGGTCACAAGTGAAGTATTAGGTGATCCATTTATCTGAGGTGCAGGTGGGCTGCAGTCACAAGCGAGGTATTAGGCATCCCACATCTCTGAGGTACAGGTGGGCTGCAGTCACAAGCGAAGTATTAGGCGACCCACATCTCTGAGGTGCAGATGGGCTGCAGTCACAAGCGAAGTATTAGGCGACCCACATCTTTGAGGTGCAGGTGGGCTGCAGTCACAAGTGAAGTATTAGGCGACCCATGTCTCCAAGGTGCAGATGGGCTGCAGGTGGGCTGCAGTCACAAGCAAGGTATTAGGCAACCCACATCTCCGAGGTGCAGGTGGGCTGCAGTCACAAGCGAAGCATAAGGCGACCCACATCTTCGAGGTGCAGGTAGGCTGCAGTCACACGCAAAGTATTAGGCGACCCATGTCTCCGAGGTGCAGGTGGGCTCCAGTCACAAGCGAAGTATTGGGCGACCCACATCTCCGATGTGCAGGTGGGCTGCAGTCAGAAGTGAAGTATTAGGCGACCCACATCTCTGAGGTGTAGGGTGGCTGCAGTCACAAGTGAGTTATTAGGCGACCCACATCTCTGATGTGCAGGGGGGCTGCTGTCACAAGCGAAGTATTGGGTGACCCACATCTCCGATGTGCAGGTGGGCTGCAGTCACAAGCGAGGTATTACGTGACCCACATCTCTGAGGTGCAGGTGGGCTGCAGTCACAAGTGAGGTATTAGGTGACCCACATCTCTGAGGTGCAGGTGGGCTGAAGTCACAAGCGAAGTATTAGGCGACCCTCATCTCCGAGGTGCAGGTGGGCTGAAGTCACAAGCGAGGTATTAGGCGACCCACATCTCTGAGGTGCAGGTGGGCTGCAGTCAGAAGTGAAGTATTAGGCGACCCACATCTCTGAGGTGCAGGGGGGCTGCAGTCAGAAGTGAAGTATTAGGCGACCCACATCTCTGAGGTGCAGGTGGGCTGCAGCCAATAGTGAAGTATTAGGCAACCCACATCTCTGAGGTGCAGGTGGGCTGCAGTCACAAGTGAAGTATTAGGCGACCCACATCTCTGAGGTGCAGGTGGGCTGCAGTCACAAGTGAAGTATTAGGCAACCCACATCTCTGAGGTGCAGGTGGGCTGAAGTCACAAGTGAAGTATTAGGCAACCCACGTCTCTGAGGTGCAGGTGGCCTGCTGTCACAAGTGAAGTATTAGGCAACCCACATCTCTGCAGGTGCAGGTGGAGAGTAGTCACAAGTGAAGTATTCGGTGACCCACATCTCTGAGGTGTAGGTGGGCTGCGGTCACAAGTGAAGTATTAGGTGACCCACATCTCTGAGGTGCAGGTGGAGAGCAGTCACAATTGAAGTATTAGGTGATCCACACCTCCGAGATGTAGGTGTGCTGCCGTCACAAACGAAGTATTAGGCAACCCACATCTCTGAGGTGCAGGTGGGCTGCAGTCACAAGTGAGGTATTAGGTGACCCACATCTCCGAGGTGCAGGTGGGCTGAAGTCACAAGCGAAGTATTAGGCGACCCTCATCTCCGAGGTGCAGGTGGGCTGAAGTCACAAGCGAGGTATTAGGCAACCCACATCTCCGAGATGCAGGTGGGCTGCAGCCACAAGTGAAGTATTCGGTGACCCACATCTCCGAGGTGCAGGTGGGCTGCAGTCACAAGTGAAGTATTAGGTGACACACATCTCTGAGGTGCAGGTGTGCTGCAGTCACAAGTGAAGTATTAGGTGATCCATTTCTCTGAGGTGCAGGTGTGCTGCAGTCACAAGTGAAGTATTAGGTGATCCATTTCTCTGAGATGCAGGTGGGCTGCAGTCACAAGCGAGGTATTAGGCGATCCACTTCTCTGAGGTACAGGTGGGCTACAGTCACAAGCAAAATATTCGGCGACCCACGTCTCCGAGGTGCAGGTGGGCTGCAGTCACAAGCGAAGTATTCGGCGACCCACGTCTCCGAGGTGCAGGTGGGTTGCAGTCGCAAGCAAAGTATTAGGCGACCACTATTTCCGAGGTGCAGGTAGGGTGCAGTCACAAGTGAAGTATTAGGTGACCCACATCTCCGAGGTGCAGGTGGGCTGCAGCTTGGCTGCAGTCACAAGTGAAGTATTAGGCAACCCACATCTCTGAGATGCAGGTGGGCTGCAGTCACAAGTGAAGTATTAGGTGACCCACATCTCCGAGGTGCAGATGGGCTGCAGGTTGGCTGCAGTCACAAGTGAAGTATTAGGCGACCCACATCTCCGAGGTGCAGGTGTGCTGCCGTCACAAACGAAGTATTAGGTAACTCACATCTCTGAGGTTCAGGGGGGGTGCAGTCACAAGTGAAGTATTAGGCAACCCACATCTCTGAGGTGCAGGGGGGCTGCAGTCACAAGCAAAGTATTAGCCAACCCACATCTCCGAGGTGCAGATGGGATGCATTCACAAGCAAAGTATTAGGCGACCCACATCGTTGAGGTGCAGGTGGGCTGCAGTCACAAGTGAAGTATTAGGCGACCCATGTCTCCAAGGTGCAGGTGGGCTGCAGTCACAAGTGAAGTATTGGGCAACCCACATCTCCGATGTGCAGGTGGGCTGCAGTCACAAACAAGGTATTAGGCGACCCACATCTCTGAGATGCAGGTGGGCTGCAGTCACAGACGAAGTATTTGGCAACCCACATCTCCGATATGCAGGTGGGCTGCAGCCGCAAGTGCAGCATTAGGCGACCCACATCTCCAAGGTGCAGGTGGGCTGCAGTCACAAGTGAAGTATTAGGCGACCCACATCTCCGAGGTGCAGGTAGGGTGTAGTTACATGTGAAGTATTAGGTGACCCACATCGCTGAGGTGCAGGTGGGCTGCAGGTTGGCTGCAGTCACAAGTGAAGTATTAGGCAACCCACATCTCTGAGATGCAGGTGGGCTGCAGTCAGAAATGAAGTATTAGGTGACCCACATCTCTGAGGTGCAAGTGGGCTGCAGCCAATAGTGAAGTATTAGGCGACCCATATCTCTGAGATGCAGGTGGAGAGTAGTCACAAGTGAACTATTAGGCGACCCACATCTCTGAGGTGCAGGTGGAGAGCAGTCACAAGTGAAGTATTAGGTGATCCACATCTCCGAGAAGCAGGTATGCTGCTGTCACAAACGAAGTATTAGGTGACCCACATCTCCGAGGTGCAGGTTGGCTGCAGTCACAAGCAAAGTATTAGGCAACCCACATCTCCGAGATGCAGGTGGGCTGCGGTCACAAGTGAAGTATTAGGTGACACACATCTCTGAGGTGCAGGCGGGCTGCAGGTGGGCTGCAGTCACAAGTGAAGTATTTGGCGATCCACTTCTCTGAGGTGCAGGTGGGCTGCAGTCACAAGCGAGGTATTAGGCAACTCACATCTCTGAGGTACAGGTGGGCTGCAGTCACAAGTGAGGTATTAGGTGACCCACACCTCTGAGGTGCTGGTGGACTGCAGTCACAAGCAAAGTATTAGGCGACCCACATCTCCGAGGTGCAGATGGGCTGCAGTCACAAGCGAAGTATTAGGCGACCCACATCTTTGAGGTGCAGGTGGGCTGCAGTCACAAGCAAAGTATTAGGCGACCCATGTCCCCAAGGTACAGATGGGCTGCAGGTGGGCTGCAGTCACAAGCGAAGTATTAGGCGACCCACATATCTGAGGTGCAGGTGGGCTGCAGTCACAAGTGAAGTATTGGGCGACCCAAATCTCCGATGTGCAGGTGGGCTGCAGTCACAAGCAAGGTATTAGGCGACCCACATCTCCAAGGTGCAGGTGGGCTGCAGTCACAAGCGAAGCATTAGGTGACCCACTTCTTCGAGGTGCAGGTGGGCTGCAGTCACACGCGAAGTATTAGGTGACCCACGTCTCCGAGATGCAGGTGGGCTCCAGTTACAAGCGAAGTATTGGGTGACCCACATCTCCGATGTGCAGGTGGGCTGCAGTCACAAGCAAGGTATTAGGCGACCCACATCTCTGAGGTGCAAGTGGGCTGCAGCCAATAGTGAAGTATTAGGCGACCCATATCTCTGAGGTGCAGGTGGAGAGTAGTCACAAGTGAACTATTAGGCGACCCACATCTCTGAGGTGCAGGTGGAGAGCAGTCACAAGTGAAGTATTAGGTGATCCACATCTCCGAGATGCAGGTATGCTGCTGTCACAAACGAAGTATTAGGTGACCCACATCTCCGAGGTGCAGGTGGACTGCAGTCACAAGCGAAGTATTAGGTGACCCACATCTTCGAGGTGCAGGTGGGCTGCAGTCACAAGCGAAGTATTAGGCGACCCATGTCTCTAAGGTGCAGATGGGCTGCAGGCGGGTTGCAGTCAGAAGCAAAGTAGTAGGCGACCCACCTCTCTGAGGTGCAGGTGGGCTGCAGTCACAAGTGAAGTATTGTGTGACCCGCATCTCCGATTTGCAGGTGGGCTGCAGTCACAAGCAAAGTATTAGGCGACCCACATCTCCGAGGTGCAGGTGGGCTGCAGTCACAAGCAAAGCATAAGGCGACCCACATCTTCGAGGTGCAGGTGGGCTGCAGTCACACGCGAAGTATTAGGCAACTCACGTCTCTGAGGTGCAGGTGGGCTCCAGTCACAAGTGAAGTATTGGGCGACCCACATCTCCGATGTGCAGGTGGGCTGCAGTCACAAGCAAAGTATTAGGTGAACCACATCTCTGAGGTGCAGGTGGGCTGCAGTCACAAACAAGGTATTAAGCGACCCACATCTCTGAGGTGCTGGTGGGCTGCAGTCACAAGCGAAGCATAAGGCGACCCACATCTTCGAGGTGCAGGTGCAGGTGGGCTGCAGTCACACGCAAAGTATTAGGCGACCCACATCTCTGATGTGCAGGTGGGCTGCAGTCACAAGTGAAGTATTAGGCGATCCACATCTCTGATGTGCAGGTGGGCTGCAGTCACAAGCGAAGTATTGGGCGACCCACATCTCCGATGTGCAGGTGGGCTATAGTCACAAGCAAAGTATTAGGGGAACCACATCTCTGAAGTGCAGGTGGGCTGCAGTCACAAGCGAGGTATTAGGCGACCCACATCTCTGAGGTGCTGGTGGGCTGCAGTCACAAGCGAGGTATTAGGCGACCCACATCTCTGAGGTACAGGTGGGCTGCAGTCACAAGCAAAGTATTATCCGACCCATGTCTCCGAGGTGCAGGTGGGCTGCAGTCACAAGTGAAGTATTGGGCGACCCACATCTCTGAGGTGCAGGTGGGCTGTAGTCACAAGTGAAGTATTGGGCGACCCACATCTCCAATGTGCAGGTGGGCTGCACTCACAAGCAAAGTATTAGGCAACCCACATCTCCGAGGTGCAGGTGGGCTGAAGTCACAAGTGAGGTATTAGGCAACCCACATCTCCGAGGCGCATTTGGGCTGCAGTCACAAGCGAAGTATTAGGCGACCCAAATCTTTGAGGTGCAGGTGGGCTACAGTCACAAGCAAAGTATTATCCAACCCATGTCTCCGAGGTGCAGGTGGGCTGCAGTCACAAGTGAAGTATTGGGCGACCCACATCTCCGAGGTGCAGGTGAGCTGTAGTCACAAGTGAAGTATTGGGTGACCCACATCTCCAATGTGCAGGTGGGCTTCAGTCACAAGTGAAGTATTAGGTGACCCACATCTCTGAATTGCCGGGGGCTGTAGTCACAAGTGAAGTATTAGGCGACCCACATCTCTGAGGTGCATATGGGCTGCAGTCACAAGTGAAGTATTAGGCGACCCACATCTCTGCGGTGCAGGTGGGCTGCAGTCAGAAGTGAAGTATTAGGCGACCCACATCTCTGAGGTGCAGGTGGGCTGCAGTCAGAAGTGAAGTATTAGGCGACCCGCATCTGAGGTGCAGGTGGGCTTCAGTCACAAGCGTAGTATTAGGCGACCCACATCTCTGAGGTGCAGGTGGGCTGCAGTCACAAGTGAAGTATTAGGGAGGTGCAGGTGGGCTGCAGTCACAAGTGAAGTATTAGGCAACCCACATCTCTGAGGTGCAAGTGGGTTGCATAACGCCTTTCCCTTGGGCTTGGCTATTTGGTACCATAATATGTCACGCTACAGAACAGCAGACTCATCTTCCAAATTGAGTTCTGGAGGGGCAACACCGTCATTTCCAAGTAATAAACAGTGTATCTTTTGCTGTGACGATGGGTGAGCCAGGGCCTAACGAAGATCATGGCAGAGGCAGAGAGGTGGCGAATGTCGCCACCATCAAAACGAAAGGAGGTCAAGGGGAAATCAGGCCTACACCTAACAATCCCTTACATAGGTTAAAAACCTTTAATACACACAAATCGTGTTAGTGGGCCGTTTGTTCCATTGTAAAGTGGGTCCCATAGAGCCGGAAACAAAAGTTTAGAGAACCTAAAGCTTCAATCAATCCCATGAAGCAAACATGTACCTAAAAATATATCCATTTATTAATTTACAAAAAAACACAATATTAAAACCAAAGAGCTAATACAGTTATCGGGTTGTACAATTTCAACAACTCCCCATTCCTCAATAGGAGGGTTAATTACACAGTGCAAGAATTATGTGAGAGACAGTAGTCGTAAGTAAGGGGCTACCAATCTTTAGCCTTCAAACTATTACTATGAGGAAAGTGTCATGTGCCATACAACAGCAAAAATCAAGAACATCAACACTCCAATCGCACTGATTCTCATACAGTCATACTCCTTCTAACTCTCACTCCAACATGTTTCTTTCTATGTGAATTATTGGGAAATTCATCAGGGAACTGTCCTACCCTTCTCCTTCAAACCCATCCAAGAAAAAGACATCATCAACATTATGAGGAACATCAAGCCCTCGAACTGCAAAGGTGATGCATGCCCAGCCTCCATTATCAAAGACTGCACGGAAGCGCTAGCGCCCTTCCTAACAGCCTTCGTTAATGCCTCCTTTACCACAGGGAAAGTCCCCGCCTCCCTCAAGGAAGCTTGGGTCCGACCTCTCTTGAAAAAACCAACTCTCGATCCCACCTCCCCCAACAACTACAGACCTATCACCACTGTCCCATTCCTGCTCAAAATATTGGACAAAGCAGCCTACTTGCAGGTCCAGCACTTCATTGAAGAGAACAAACTCCTTGGACTCCGCCAATCTGGCTTCCGCCCTAGACACGGGACCGAAACCGCCCTACTTGACTTGAAAAACCAAATGGACGATGCTAGAGACATGGGTAAACCAGCACTTCTCCTACTCCTTGACCTATCCGCGGCATTCGATCTCGTGGATCATGGCGTCCTATGCCACCACCTTTCCTCCACCGCCAAATTCTCCCCAGAGGCCACAGCCTGGATCACCTCCTTCTTACAAGACAGAACCATGCAAGTATTCTCTGACCTAGCCGCCGCATCACCAATCATTATACTTTGTGGTGTACCCCAAGGCTCCTGTCTCTCCCCCACCCTGTACAACATCTTCACACGACCCCTCTTCCTCATCCTCGACGCTATGGGCATATCCTACACCAACTACGCCGACGACACGCAGATCCTCCTCACTCTCACAGGTAACTATGACACCGACTCCCTGACCCTCAACAACCTCTACAACACCATCCAAGCCTGGATGGCTGACAACGGACTATGCCTCAACTCTGACAAGACAGAACTCCTCCGGGTAGGGTCCCCTGGCACGCTAAAAAACCTAGATGTCCAATTCAGCCACTTCACCATTGACTCCATTAAAATCCCGGTCTCCGATTCTGTCAAAACTCTGGGAGTCTACCTGGACTCCAGCCTATCCATGGATAGACAAGTCAACGCAATAGCATCCGCAGCTGCATATCATGCTAAACTTATCAACACAATCAGGCCCTTTCTATCCAAAGAGAACTGCACCAACATAGCCAGAGCCATCACCGGCTCCAGGCTAGACTACTGCAATGTACTCTTTCTAGGAACCTCCAACAAAAACTTAGAGAGACTACAAGTAATACAGAACAATGCTCTCCGGGCAGCCCAAGGCATTGCTAAAAGAGAACACATCTCTGAAGCCAGAAAACTAGCCCACTGCTCCCAATAAAGGAAAGGATCGTATTCAAAGCCCTGACACTGACCCACAAGTGCATTCACTTCACTGCTCCAGCATACCTTTCTCAAAGGATCCACCCTGTCTCCACCACCAGGCCAACCAGATCCCCGTACACCAACATGCTCTCTGTGCCACTAGTAAAAAGAGTAAAAGCAGGTGGATCCAGCTTCCTCTACCTCGCGCCCACCCACTGGAATGCCCTACCTCCCACCATCCGTGGCGAGGACTCCCTCACCACCTTCCGCAAAACACTGAAAACTACCCCCTGCACATAAGGACCGACACATCAGCACGAATACTTATCATATATGTTTGCAATATACGACCAA
The DNA here is from genome assembly GCF_040938575.1 of Ambystoma mexicanum. Taxonomy (NCBI): domain Eukaryota; kingdom Metazoa; phylum Chordata; class Amphibia; order Caudata; family Ambystomatidae; genus Ambystoma; species Ambystoma mexicanum. Next base: position 1,681,997,751 of record NC_090932.1, read on the forward strand.
ATGCAATATCTGAAACAACAGTATGACTTCCTGTACTACTCATAATGTGTCAACAATCGCTATCATATGTACCATGTAACTAAGTTATTGCAAGTAACAGCGCCTCAATGCCCCCGGGCTGCTTGCGCGCTATATGAATTTAAATAAATAAATAAATAAATAAAGAATTGGATGCACTGCAATTCATAAAACCATAGTCAAAGAAGCAAACGATTTTAACAATAGAACTCCATCATGGAAGCCATAACACCAATACATGTGTCTGGATATCTTGGACCCAAATGGTTCAAGACAGTGCTCGGGGTTGCGGTGTACCCCTCAAGATTCTCTTTCTGGCCAGCAACCGCGGGAATCACCTGCAATGGAATAGAAATTGGTATACTTGTCCATATGTCTACTAGGTTGACTTTTTAACTAGGTCAGAGACGCACAATTCTATATTAGTTAGTTGTGCCGTCACAGTGGAGATAACAATCTCTAAGTGGCTGGTTTGGAGCAACAGGAAGGCAAAACGGTGTGTTGTTGACAATAGTTAATTTCTGATGCTGAAGGTAGACAATCATTAATAATAATAATAATAATAATAAGGTAGGGACTAAGACCTGACATAACAAAAAGGCAATGACCTACCCTTTTTATTCGTAGGGGTAGTACCGTGTACGTCATGTATACTAACTATGGGGCGAGGTAGGGACTCAGAATCGGTCATTCGTTCATGCAGAGAGTTAGAAGCATCTTACCGCTCATCACGCGGTCAGTGACTCCGGTTATTGGTAAAGAGTTCCAGCAATCCCGTTTACTTGACCTCGGGTCTGGTGATGGCTTACTGTTGGCTGCGTTCTAGTCACGTTGAGTGGTCATGTTCTGCACTCAGCCCAGGTCTGTATTAAGTACAAGTAACGGAATCCTGCTTATGTTTCCCGTTGTGTTCACCGTCATTAAACAGTAGCTATTTGGAGGCCACATGTGCGGGTAGCCACGTGTTTTTTTTTGGTCTAGGATTAGTCGGACCAGTACAGATAGGTTCCTGTCAAGAGGAAGAGTTGTACATCGATTCTCAGTCTAGTTTCGTAAAGATGCCCGTTGATCGAGAACGAGGTAAATACGTGGGCAAAGTTATTCCAGGGTAGTTGTCTATACCTGGGTAAGCTTATTATCCGAGCTTCAGTGAGTAAGTCGGTTAACTTTAGTATGGGGTGAGACATTATACTCAATCAGGTGTAAGGAGTGAATCACTACTTCCCGTTGCTCTAGAGGATCCAGGTCCATGCAGTCAAATTGCACAAAAAGGTGTCGCGTAGTGCACTATTGGGGTGAACAAAAACTTGAAGTTACACTTGAGTAAATATGCGGGTGCTTGAAAGATCGAGTGCCACTATTGGGGTTATTTGTAGTGAGAGTGCCAAGCGCGTGACCGCGATCTGTCGAGTCCAGTGGCTCTCCGCCATCTGCGATTCTCCATACTAGTCACATGATTGCGTGTGGATTTAAATCTAAGACCTTGCATCTGGCCTTAGTTCCTATTGGTCCAAAGTTTAAGAGAGTAGGTAAGCCACAGTGTGTAGTTTCCATCACCCAGGTGGAGGCGAGTCATCATGTAAAAAGTAGCTTGAGAGCCCTGGGGGCGCCGATGCATTAGTGCATTAACTTATTTGGGTAAGACGTCGCCAAACCTCGATCCGGTATCTACCGTATGGGCTAAATAAATCTTTATGAGGTATATGGCGCTGTTATTTGGGTAAGACGTCGCCAAACCTTGATCCGGTATCTACCGGTATGGGCTAAATAAATCTTTATGAGGTATATGGTGCTGTTACCACATATGTTGCTGGGCGAGACTTTGGTATATCCTCCTTTGTGCTGTTGATGCATCTGTACTGAATTTGTATGTTGGGAAATGCCGGTGTTGTAGTAAAAGGCACAAGTCTAGTATCAGTGATTAATCCAATCGAATTTCTCATTTAAACCATTCACGGCACTTTTAGTTAAAAAGATAATTTGTTGTATTATTTACGGAGCAGCGTGGTCTTGTCTCTATTAGCATCCATACTGTGAATTAGTTTGTATATAATTGACCATTTAAAGTCATCCACGATGTTAAGCCCGGATGGGCACACGGAATAAAGACAGACAAGCCGAGGATATTAATGCGACCTATTTATTTGCATGCATCAACTTAACTGCCGTTAACGTTCCCTCCCCCTTGCGTCCCGTGTCACGTGACTGGGCGTCGGTCTCTTAAGGAGACACTAGCCCTGCAACATCACCCCTGGACGAAATGTCCTTACAACATTGTTAGCATTCTTCAACCAGGCGGGCTGGTTTCTTTACTGCTCTTTGTGGCCAGTTGCTTGCAGCTTCTCCTGGGTCATCTCCCGATCGCTCCGTTCTCTTCACTTCTGGGCGAGGCAAGAATTTTGGAGGGGTCCATAGTGTATCTCAAGGATCTTGTGCACTAAGTTCTGGATCTGGGGGTTGGAGTTGCGGACCTCCATTTGTCACTGCTAGCTTGAACTGTGAACTGTTGCTGGTATTTCTCTCTCTTCATTTTCAGCGGTCACCATGGTTCCTTTTACTGCTGTGACTTGTAGAGGCTGTGGTGCAAATCTAGAATCGGTCTTCTTGACTGCCGTCTGTTGTACCCACAATTCATCTCCCACTTGAAACTCTTTTGGGCGTGCTCCTCTTCTGTCATCTGTCTTTGTGCGGGCCTGTTCTTTCCACTCCGCGTCTCTCCTTAGGATTTCCGGATCTCTTTCCGGCCTGTTTGCTGGATGTTTTATTATTCGTGTGCGAACCTGGTATTTTACCATGAGTTCGGCTGGAGCTCTGTTTGTGGCTTCGTGAGGCGTGTTATGATAGTCTCGAAGCATCCTGCACAAAGCTTGGTGTGGGTCGACATTCTCTATTCAAGCTCTCTGTAAAGTCTTTTTGATGGATGACATAAACCTCTCGGCCATCCCATTAGCTTGCGGCCAGCATAGTGTTAACTTCTGGTGTTTGAACCCAAAGTGTTTGGCGAACGTTGCAAAGTCATGGCCGCAGAATGGCGGGCCATTGTCTGACTTGATGACATCTGGTATTCCCCACTCGCTCACTACTTCGTCGAACATGGCTGCTATTTGGGCAAAGGCTGTGGACGAGGATCGTTTGACGAACCTTGAGTGTTCGTCAATAAATAGCAATAGGTATTCTCCCGTTTCTAGGGGTCCATAGAAATCTACTGCCACTTTTTCCCCACGGGTGTTCTGGCATCTGTGTAGGCTGTAGAGGTATGGGCACTTCAGCTCTGGCCGTGCATTGACATGCCATGCAGTTCCTTACCCACCGGTCCACCAACGTGTCAAGGAAGGGGAACCATACGTGGCAGCGTAGTTGCCGTTTGGTGTTGTCTGCACCGCTGTGTCCCTCGTGGGCTGTTTTGATTAAGTCTGACCGCAAAGCGGCTGGGACGACCAGTCTACATCCTCTGAGGAGTATGGATTTGTCTTTCACAGCTAGCTCTTTGTGGATTTTTGCTAGCCTCTCTAGCTCATCTCTGTTTGCACCGGGGTGTGTCGTCAGTGCTCTCCGGTAATCTTTCCACTTGTGTTCGTTGAGGTCAGTCGCCAGGGCCATGGACGGATCGGCTGCTGATGCCAGGGCGATGGCTTCCAGTGATATCGCTGGGGGCAGCGCGTTTCTGGTGACGTAGCTAATGTACTCCATGTCACCTGGTCTTGGTAGTGGTTTTCCTGTGGGGTATCTGGACAAATAGTCAGCCGGGTTGTTTTCACCCCCGGGCGATGGATGATCCAGTAGTCGTATTCTTGTAAGCAAATGCCCCACCGTTCGATTCTGAGGGGCATCTTCGTTCGGTGGTTTCTGAACAGCGATAGTAAAGCTTGGTGGTCGGTGATGAGGGTGAATTGTTTTCCTATTATGAAGTTATGGAAATGTTCGCACGTCCACACTGCCGCTAGTCTCTCTTTTTCTACTTGGGAGTATGCAGACTCAGGGGGTGCCAGTGCCCTGCTGGCATATGCCACCACGTGTCTCGGGTGGGTGTCAACTCCGTTTGTCTGGGCGAGTATGGCTCCAAGTCGAACCGGGCTTGCATCAACCACAATTTCAGTGTGCCAGTCCGGGTTGAAGTAGGCGAGTTTCCTGGCTTCCGCCAAGGACTGTTTGATGGTGTTGAAAGCTTCTTGGCATTCTGCTGTCCAGGCGAAAAGCATGTCTTTCTGGAGTAACTTGTGCAGTGGTTCAGTGATTGTGGCGTAATGCGGTATGTACCTGGCACAGCATCCCGCCATGCCAAGAAATTACCTGATGTCCGCAACTTGTCTTGGTTCTTGGAGATTGAAGATAGTGGCAACTTTTTCAGGGTCTGGGGTCATACCGTCTGCGGAGAAGATGTGTCCGAAGAATTTTAATTTGGCTTTGCTGAAGCGGCACTTTTCAAAGTTTAGGGTGAGATCAGCATCTTGAATGGCTTTGCACATGGCTCAAAGTGCGACGTCATGTTCTTCTTTTGACCGGCCATATACTAGAATATCATCACTATAGTTCAGTGCCCTTCTAATTGGCCTGATGACTTGTCGGATGGCCTTGTGGAAATTTTCTGCGGCTGATGATATGCCAAAATGTAACTGCTTGTAGCGGAAAAGTCCATTGTGCGTGGCAAACATGGTGATTCCTCTCGATTCTGGATGGAGTACCATCTGGTGATAACCTTGATTTAGGTAAAGTTTGGAGAAGAGAGTGGACTTGTTCAGTTGTACTATCATGCCTTCAATTTTCGGGCCCGGGTGCCGCTATCGCTGTATGGCGGTGTTGGCTATTTGCATGTCTACGCAGAGCCTGAGTCGTCCTCCGTCCTTTGGCCCTATTACTAATAGGGAGACCCACGGTGTCGGGCCTGTCGCTGGTTCGATGATTCCATCGTCTAGGAGTTGTCGAAGTTCAGCCGACACTGCGGCTTGCAATTGGAAGCCAACCCTCCTCGGATGTTGCGGGATGGGTTGGACGGTGGGGTCAATGTGGAGTTTTACGGGTGCTCCTTTCATTCTTCCTAGGCCTGTGCAAATGAGTGGAAATTCCTTCAAGATGGTGTCTTTAGACATTGTGTCTGGTCGGGGGGCCCTGTTTGAACGTTGAACACATTGTCTCTTGTCTCGTGCGTAGGCTCTGTTGAGTGGATTTTGTCATCCTCTTGGATGTGTATGTCTATGAGACCTAAGCACGAGGTGGTTCTATAGCTCAGGAGGCATCTCCCTTTGGTCGGACTGCGAATGATGTGGATGTCCGTTGTTGTGGAGTGGTTTCCCTGGGTGGGTCAACGACTGAAAGAGCCTATTGTTTGTAGCGGTGTTGTGGCACCCCATTTTATATCTTGGAGATGGAAGGTCTGAGGGCCGGTTTATCAGGGACTTGTTGAAACTCTTTCTCTCCCATTATGTTGATGCTGGCTCCCGAGTCGACTAAGAAACAGAATTGTTTCCCTCCTATTTCTACCAGTATTTTGGTACTTCGCGTGCTTCACCTTCATCCATGATGAGATTGACGTTTTCGTCTTGCGCATATTGGTCGTATTGATCGACTTCGTAGTCGAAACCATGTATTTCTGCTCCATAGTAGTTCTGGTGTGTCGGGGGTCCATCATATTCATCTATTATGTGGGATACTTGCTTGTGTCCCTCATTTTCTTGGGTCTCACTGTTCGGATAGACATCTTCAAACTCTGACATATCTTCGTGGGTTTTGGTGGTAAGGGCGTGTTTGGTATGCCTGGGCTTGTGGGCTTCTTCTTGACATTCTGTGTTGGGTGGCCACAGGCATTCGTTATGTCGGAAACGGTCTGCCTTCCCTGCAGACTGACTGAAAATGTCCCTCCCTACCACAGTTGCCACATCTCTGGGAAAGTGCGGGACACGTCCCTGCGTGGGGGAAGGCCATCCCACAGCGGTAGCATTGGCGTTGGGTTCTCGGTGTCATCAAGTAATTGGCGTTGGAGGGCCTCTCTGTTGTTCCGGTGGTGTTGGACTGCATTGCTGCTATCATTTCGTTCTTGTCTTGTTTTGTTGACTCTTTCTAGAATTCTGGCCATCTCACTTACTTCTTCTATGGTGATTGGCTTCTTGAGGAGTTGCTTTTTTAGGGTTTGGGATACGCAACCTTCAATGACCTTCAGGAGTATGGCTTCATCAAGAGAGAAAGCATGAAGTTGGCAGTTTGCTCCTTTTATTCGTAGACGGGTGATGAACTCATTAACAGTCTCGTCGATCCTTTGCATGCACTGATTAAATATGTATCTTTCATAGTCCCTGTTGGGCTCAATTACCAGTCTCTTATTCAGGGCTGTGATTAGTGCCGGGAAGTCGGTTTGTTCGGCCATTGGGATGGTTTTCAGCAGGACTTTGATGTCATTCCTGCCAGGTTTAGGAACATGCTGCGTAGACTCAGTGATTTTTCTTCTCCTGGAGTGTCTATGAATGTGTTGAAATCTTCTAACCATTTTACCCGCCTTGGGCCTTTGTCCACCTGTGCCGTCATGGAGAAGGGGGGGCATGCGCCATGCCGAGGCTGCCGTGTTTCCTGTTGAACTTGGAGGGGTCGGCGCTTGCTGATCCTGTGGAGAGCTCATGGTGGGGGTGTTGGTGAATGTGTCGCTGTTGGGGTATGGAATAAGCCTCTTGGGTCAGCGGCTTTTTGGGTGTACGAGGAGCTGCAAATGGATGGTTTGGGCCTGTTCATGTAGTGCAGGCACTGTGGGTTTGGGGTATCACCCACCTGTCTCTGGAGTGTGCTGGGATGTAGGCCTCCGGTGCGACTGCTGGCGGATTGCCACCCAGTCGATGCGTAGTGTGCGCGTCTCCTGCACCCTGCAGGGGCCAGCAATTTCACTGGCAGTGAGCTCGTTGAGGGAGCATGGAAAACGTTGGATCTGGAGGCGGTGGGCCACGTGGTGATGGTGTCTCCACCATCAGAGGGGAAGAATGGGCCTGTCTCAGGCGCTCCGCTGCGCACGTGGGATTCACGTGTCTGTGATGAGGAAGGATGAAGAGGACGGCCCTGGAAATGGCCTTCAGCTGGCACGCCTGTGTGCCACGTGTTCGTGGTTTCACAGTGGAGGGGGCAGGCCTGGGATCAGGCGTGCGCCGCTGCAGGCCGGGATCAGTCCGCCGTCCGCCTACTGCAGGAGGAGGTGGGCGGGCCTGGGATCAGGTCTCGCGTGTTGGCAGGGTCGGGCGGACTGGGGATGGTCCGCTGTCAGTAGGAGGAGGAGGGCAGACCTGGGATCAGACTGCGCGTGCGCCTGCAAGCTGGAGCTGCTTGCAGTGCAGTTCAGAGCGGGATCGCTCTTGGAGTGCGGAGGAGGAGAACTCGGTGGTCCTGGAGACAACCTCGTCGCCAGTTGTTCAGCCCGGATGGGCACATGGAATAAGGACAGACACGCCGAGGATATTCATTCGACCTCTTTATTCGCATACATCAACTTAAGTGCCGTTAAAGTTCCCTCCCCCTTGCATCCCACGTCACGTGATGCTACCCACGTGACTCGGCGCCAGTCTCTTAAGGAGACACTAGCCCTACAAAACGTGGCATGTACCTTTTCTATCCAGTGGTCAACCATTGGGGCATTACTGGTGCGGTTTTTCAAGCAAATTTGATGTTCTCCAATTCTCAATTTCACTTTCCTGTACGTTTTACCTATGTAGATCATGTTGCAGGGGCACCATATTGCATATATGACCATGGACGAGTTACAGTTGGTGTGTAAGTTCTGTTTCCAGGGAAATCGTAGTCCTAGGTCTACTTCTGTGCTTTTGGATGTGAAACAGCAATAGGTGCAATGCTCACAAGGGAAATGGCCCGTGACAGGTGGTAGTCCCCACTGTTCTGTCAGGCTGGTCTGTTTGGTCGGTTTGAGACTTATATAATTTCTTGTTAGTTGTTCCTTAATGTTTTTACTTCGTCTGAATGCTACTACTGGCCTTGGCACAGGGGAATCACCTTTCTCCAGAATGTTCCAATTCTTTTGGATGATTTTCTTGATGGCATTAGAGGTCTGACTGTATGTATTGACAAAAACCCATTTCTGTGATTTCTCTTTTTCCAATGAACGGTCTTTATATTCGAGTTGGGTGTCACGATGGTTATTTTTCGCTCTTTTCTGAGCTTTGCTTGTGATGTCAGGCGGGTAACCTCTTTGATGTAATTGCTTCTCCATTTTCTTAGCTTCCATGATAAAATCAGACTTTTTTGTGTTGTTTCTTTTAATTCTTAGGAACTGACCTAATGGTAAGTTGTCCCTAACGTGTTTACGATGGAAGCTTTCATAATGGAGTACAGAGTTCTTATCTGTCGGTTTGTTTTAGGGTCTGACATAGGTAGTTTTTGAATCTAGGTATACTATAATAGTGATGTCTAAGAAATTCAAAGTTTCTTTGCTGAAATTTGAGGTAATTTTAATGAACCTTTCCTGGGTGTTGATCCAATTAAGGAACTCCTTTAGCTCGGTCGAGGAAGCGTGCCAGATCACAAAAATATCATCGATGTATCGTCTCCAACTCCGGATGTTGTTCATAAAGGGATTGTTGCTGTTCATAATTTTGTTCTGTTCAAATGCCTCCATTTATAGGTTAGCGACACTAGGTGCTAGAGTAGCGTCCATTGCAGTGCCATGGGTTTGCTGGTAGAAGTCTCAGTTGAAATAGCGTTCTACCAAGCTCATCTCCGTGCACCATAGTATAAAGGAGATGGGGGTGGTACTTTTTGTATGATCTAATAGTAGTTTTTCTTCTACCATCTCTAGCGATGCCCTCTGTGGGATGCTCGTGTATAGAACCACCACATTGAGACCCAAAAGTATCTCAGTGCTGGGGTCAAAGAGTGCACCTTCGACTTCTTTTATAATTTGCATGTTGTCCTGCACATAGGAGGCCATCTTGCGGACTAGCGGTTGGAGGAAAGCGTCTGCAAATTTCGATAAAGGTTTGAGCACAGAGTTCACACCAGGCACTATGGGTCTTCTGGGTGGATTAATCAAAGATTTCTGTATCTTTGGGAGGGTATAAAAATGGGGTATACAAGGTTTTTCTTTCGTAGAGGAAATCCGCCTCTTTATTGGAAATCCATCCTCTCTGTCTTGCTTTTTCCACTTTGAGGCAAATGGTCTCTTGAAGTCTCTTAGTGAGATCAGATTCTAGAGGTTTGTAACTGAAATGAAGCAGCACCCAGCCTTCTTAGGTGGACTTGCTAGGTTTATTACCAGCTTCATAGGTATCTTTATAAGCAGTCAATCAGGTTACATATAAGTTACAAGTAGGACATAAAACACTGGTGGCCCATCACCCGGGCAGAGGGCTGACCAACTGACCACGTTAGAACATTCACCACACACATTCCAACACTCAGGCATAAACACTCCACATGACATCACGACATTCCTTCTGCACAGGCAAGCCATACACAACACATCTCCCCCCTTTCCATTTGCACGTCACACACCCAAAGCGCTACATACAGTACACATCCCCTCTTTCCACCGACCGACAACACACAAGACGCTACAGGACGCACTTCCACTCACACCAACACATTCCATTCACACCGGCTCGCATGACCAGGGCAAGCACACGTTATGTGCACTAACACTCCACTACTACACCACACACCCGATGCGCTGGCCAGGCACACCAAGCCCAACAACCAACATCAAAAGCACACCCTGGACGCTGAAAGATGGAACGAGTCATAAATGAGCACACATTGCAGCCAACACAGCTGCTTGTGTAGCCCAAAGCTAAATGAATGTGATACAAGACCACATACCCCGAAGTATATGCAAGACCCTGCATGACCGTCACCACAGACATGCCCACACCAAAACTGGGGGCGCTACCACCAGACACATATACCTCGTTAAACCATGCGTGACTTAAATCTCAGTCACACCCTGACCTGCTGGGGCGCACCCCAGCTAACCACAAAACATTGGAGGCGCTACCCCCAGTAACCACAGTGGCATACCCATCCACATCCAAACCAAGTAAATAACTGAGGCGCTACCCCAGGTAACCAACAGCATTGGAGGCGCTACCCCCAGTAACCTCATTTGAGGGAAGCTCCTCCCAAATACCACAGTGGCATACACATCGCCAACCATACTGAAAATCGGAACTGAGGTGCTACCCCAGGTAACTGATCAACATTGGAGGCGCTACCCCCAGTAACCACAGTGGCATATCCATCCACATCCAACCGAGTAAATAACTGAGGCGCTACCCCAGGTAACCAACAGCATTGGAGGTGTAAAGCCCACACATCTAATTTGGCGAGGCGCTACCACACCAAAACCTGAGACATACCAAATGTCAAATACCCAGTGGCATACACATCCACATCCAAACAGAACAAAACACTTGAGGTGCTACCCCCATACGACCCACAATATTGGATGCATTACCCCATTTGTACATCCACACCCGAACATATGAAGAACGTGAAAGAACCACCCTCAATTTGAGAAACATTCCACACATCAAGACATGAATTCCATACTGAGCACCATACTTCACACTCCTGAACAACAATGTACACATTGCGATGGCCAATACTTTTCTCAAAAGGTGTATCCACTCTAACATAAAAGATGTTATGATCAAGTCCAATCCAACCCAATCCTATAAATCCATGTCGCAGTTTAGCGACCTAAATGCTGAAAATCCTCAAAGAGTTAATTCTTATCTCATACTCACATCGCCCAACAATAACCATCCAACAGCATCTTTTCATCTAAATTATACCAATTACCAACCATACTGAAGGTCTCTATACACAAATGCTAGAAGTCCATGTCATCTCCCGTGACCATAAGCTGAAAATCCTCAAACTAGTTAAGTCTAGGAACTTCACACCATGTCCAAGCCATACCAGAACCCATTCACACCTACAACGCCAGACACCTCTCAAAGCCATCAATGCCTGAAGGGTAAACAAAAGCACAAGCAATCACAAAAACTGGTCCGCCTCACACAATCCCATGACCCGACAACATCTTGTCCAGTTCCATACTTCAGAAATCCGTCCCACGCCGCACCATGTCCAACGCCTCCTTTCAAACGCCTCCATGCTCCGGTAGAATACGCCGGAAACGACCAGCAACCAGATCCATTCCATTCAGGCGGCTGCGGTGTACACAGCCCCGTACTGGCTGTCATGTACTCTCAAGCAGCCCGGACTTCGCAGCCGATAGACTTCCTGGTCACGCCGTGGACGCAGTAGGGTCCTCTACTCGAAATCCGCTCAAAAGTTCCTGTTTACATCCAAGCCGACATTCAGGCTCGTCAACTAAACGTGCTCTGGGGACTTCCCTCTCACTGCAGGTAAGAACGCTAGAATTCAGTAGCATTCTACACCTCCGCCGACTCCCTGAGCAGCTTGCCTACATCACTATTTGTAGACACACCTTGGGCAAGCGCTGACCAAGCCTCTCCCAACCGTCATTCAGCACCGTACTACGCTCTGAAGCGTAGAGCAGAAACATCACCCGCATACAGCTCGTTTATCCTGGGAAAACACTGATCAAACCGCACCCCGACATCTCAGCACCATAATAAGCTTTCTGTTACTGATAACCCTTGTTTTGACCATCTGTTCCCTTGGTAGTGCGTTCACTTGGAGCTATGCCACCGTAGTTCAGACACCGTTGCTCACTTTGTGGGCATGCGCTGCTCCCCCTCCTGCCTCTGGGACCCAGCTAGCTCCTCTCCGTCCTCTTGTTGATGGAATAACTCACTTACACCTTCCCAGCCCTTTGCAGTTCATGGGAAGCCCACTCCTCCTGTATTGGGCACCACCCAGTGAGCAGCTGGACTCTGCCCTTACACAAGGTTGTGACTGTCTATCCTTCCAGCACTCCACCTCCCCCTTTCCCGCCCTGGGTGATGGATCTTACTTCATTTGGGGGCAGTGTTGTCATTCTCCTTCCTCCTGCACCCCCCCGCAGCAGGTTCATCAACTTTCCACCAGTCTCACGCGTCGATCCATCTTTAAAAGACCAGCTCGTCGCCAATGAAATGAAGCAGCTCCCAGCCTTCTTAGGATTACTTGCTAGGTTTATTGCCCGCTTCATAAGTATCTTTATAAGCAGTCAATCAGGTTACATATAAGTTACAAGTAGGACATAAAACACTGGCGGCCCATCACCCAGGCAGAGGGCTGACCATGTTAGAACATTCACCATACACATTCCAACACTCAGGCATAAACACTCCACATGACATCACAACATTCCTTCTGCACAGGCAAGCCATACACAACGGTAACAGTTCAGGTCCAATAGTTGTCTGTTGCATTCTCTCACATAGTTTTGCCTGTCCTGCAGGATAATGGCCCCTCCTTTATCTGCTTTCTGAATAACAATTAGCTCATTCGCTAAGACGTTCTTTGTTGCGGTTTGTTCTCTTGTACTAGTATTGGTGTAGGTGGATTTACCCTTCGTTTTTGCTTCCAATTTGTCCAGATCATATAAGACCATATTCTGGAAGGTTTTGGCCTCTGCGGTTTGTGCCTGTGGGGGCACGTAGAAGGTAGATTTATTATGTAGACCAGTGTCCGACTTTTCTAGATCACAGCTTTCATCTTGGAAGTATTGAATAGGTAGATCTTCCTCATGAACTGGAAAATTCCTTGCGGAAGGTGAAAGTGTCATGTTTGTTGGTGGGTACAAACCCCATTCCTTTCTCCAAGACTTTCAATTCGTCTTCTGTAAGTATATAGGAGGATAGGTTTACCACAAGGCCTGCATACTGCAGGTCACTCTGGGCTTGAAGTCCCAGTTGTCTGGGTTCCTCTCTAAAAAAGGAGTAGTGGTGGCTCGGACTGGTTGCCACAGTTGGTGTTGTTCCTTCCTCTATAGTTGTTGTATTTGCCTCTTGGTCGACGGTTAAATTGTCCCCTGTTGGGGGTTGGGTCGCTACCAGCGCTTGAGCTATATGAGGTGTTTCTGAAGTTCACTTCTTTCTGTCTGAGTGTCCCGTCATTTTGTATTGGCTGTTGATAATTCCTTTGGGTATGCCTGAATGCCTTCGTATGGGAGAAATGTGTTATGTCTTTATTGATTCGATTAACTCTTTCATATAAAGTCTCTTCCTTAAAATTGTTCATTTTTGCCATCAGGGTGTCCAATCTCTTTTCATACAGATCCAGAGGTACCGCCTTTTGGATTTCTTCTTCAAGAGTTTTTAAATCCACCAGAATTTTTTCTAGCATTTCTGTGGCTGTGTCAATAATTAAGATTAGCCAATCTCTACCGCATTTATTCGCCACATAGCTCCACTGCATGATGACATTTTTGTTATCTAAGAACAGTCGGGCTGCAGTCACAAGTGAAGTATTAGGCAACCCACATCTCCGAGGTGCAGGTGGGCTGCAGTCACAGGCGAAGTATTAGCTGACCAACATCTCTGAGATGCAGGTGGGCTGCAGTCACAAGTGAAGTATTAGGCGACCCACATCTCCGAGGTGCAGGTGGGCTGCAGTCACAAGTGAAGTATTAGCTGACCAACATCTCTAAGATGCAGGTGGGCTGCAGTCACCAGTGAAGTATTAGGCGACCCACATCGCTGAGGTTCAGGTGGGCTGCAGTCACCAGTGAAGCATTAGGCAACCCACATCTCTGAGGTGCAGGGGGCTGCAGCCACAATTGAAGTATTAGCCAACCCACATCTCCGAGGTGCAGGTGGGCTGCAGTCACAGGCGAAGTATTAGCTGACCAACATCTCTGAGATGCAGGTGGGCTGCAGTCACAAGTGAAGTATAAGGCGACCCACATCTCCGAGGTGCAGGTGGGCTGCAGTCACAAGTGAAGTATTAGGTGACCCACATCTCCGAGGTGCAGGTGGGCTGCAGTCAGAAGTGAAGTATTAGGCGACCCCCCATCTCTGAGGTGCAGGTGGTCCTCTGAGGTGCAGGTGGTCTGCAGTCACAAGCAAAGTATTATGTGACCAACATCTCTGAGATGCAGGTGGGCTGCAGTCACAAGTGAAGTATTAGGCGACCCACATCTCCGAGGTGCAAGTGGACTGCAGTCACAAGCGAAGTATTAGGTGACCCACATCTCTGAGGTGCAGGTGGGCTGCCGTCACCAGTGAAGTATTAGGCGAACCACATCTCTGAGGTGCAGGTGGGCTGCAGTCACAAGCGAAGTATTAGGCGACCCACATCTCTGAGGTGCAGGTGGACAGCAGTCACAAGCGAAGTATTAGATGACCCACATCTCTGAGGTGCAGGTGGGCTGCAGTCAGAAGTGAAGTATTAGACGACCCACATCTCTGAGGAGCAGGTGGGATGCAGTCAGAAGTGAAGTATTAGACGACCCACATCTCTGAGGTGCAGGTGGGCTGCAGTCACAAGTGAAGTATTAGGCGACCCACATCTCTGAGGTGCAGGTGGGCTGCAGTCACAAGTGAAGTATTAGGCGACCCACATCTGTGATGTGCAGGTGGGCTGCAGTCACAAGTGAAGTATTAGGCGAATCACATCTCTGAGGTGCAGGTGGGCTGCAGTCACAAGCAATGTATTAAGTGACCCACAGTTCTGAGGTGCAGGTGGGTTGCAGTCACAAGTGAAGTATTAGGTGACCCACATCTCCGAGGTACAGGTGGGCTGCCGTCAACAGTGAAGTATTAGGTGACCCACATCTGTGATGTGCAGGTGGGCTGCAGTCACAAGTGAAGTATTAGGCGAATCACATCTCTGAGGTGCAGGTGGGCTGCAGTCAAAAGCGAAGTATTAGGCGACCCACATCTCTGAGGTGCAGGTGGACAGCAGTCACAAGCGAAGTATTAGCTGACCAACATCGCTGAGATGCAGGTGGGCTGCAGTCATAAGTGAAGTATTAGACGACCCACATCTCCGAGGTGCAGGTGGGCTGCAGTCACAAGGGAAGTATTAGGCGACCCACATCTCTGAGGTGCAGGTGGGCTGCAGTCACAAGTGAAGTATTAGGCGACCCACACCTCTGAGGTGCAGGTGGGCTGCCATCACAAGTGAAGTATTAGGCAACCCACATCTGTGAGGTGCAGGTGGGCTGCCGTCACAAGTGAAGTATTAGGCAAACCAAATCTCTGAGGTGCCGGTGGGTCTCTGAGGTGCAGGTGGGGTGCAGTCATAAGTAAAGTATTAGGTGACCAACATCTCTGAGATGCAGGTGGGCTGCAGTCACAAGCAATGTATTAGGCGACCCACATCTCTGAAGTGCAGGTGGGCTGCAGTCACAAGTGAAGTATTAGGCGACCCACATCTCTGAGTTGCAGGTGGGCTGCAGTCACAAGTGAAGTATTAGGCGACCCACATCGCTGAGGTTCAGGTGGGCTGCAGTCACCAGTGAAGCATTAGGCAACCCACATCTCTGAGGTGCAGGGGGCTGCAGCCACAATTGAAGTATTAGCCAACCCACATCTCCGAGGTGCAGGTGGGCTGCAGTCACAGGCGAAGTATTAGCTGACCAACATCTCTGAGATGCAGGTGGGCTGCAGTCACAAGTGAAGTATAAGGCAACCCACATCTCCGAGGTGCAGGTGGGCTGCAGTCACCAGTGAAGCATTAGGCGACCCACATCTCTGAGGTGCAAGGGGCTGCAGTCAGAAGTGAAGTATTAGGCGACCCACATCTCTGAGGTGCAGGGGCTGCAGTCAAAAGCAAAGTATTAGCTGACCAACATCTCTGAGATGCAGATGGGCTGCAGGTGGGATGCAGTCACAAGTGAAATATTAGGTGACCCACATCTCCGAGGTGCAGGTGGGCTGCAGTCACAAGTGAAGTATTAGGTGACCCACATCTCCGAGGTGCAGGTGGGCTGCAGTCAGAAGTGAAGTATTAGGCGACCCCCCATCTCTGAGGTGCAGGTGGGTGGCTGTCACAAGTGAAGTATTAGGTGACCCACATCTCTGAGGTGCAGGTGGTCCTCTGAGGTGCAGGTGGTCTGCAGTCACAAGCAAAGTATTATGTGACCAACATCTCTGAGATGCAGGTGGGCTGCAGTCACAAGTGAAGTATTAGGCGACCCACATCTCCGAGGTGCAAGTGGACTGCAGTCACAAGCGAAGTATTAGGTGACCCACATCTCTGAGGTGCAGGTGGGCTGCCGTCACCAGTGAAGTATTAGGCGAACCACATCTCTGAGGTGCAGGTGGGCTCCAGTCAGAAGTGAAGTATTGGACGACCCACATCTCTGAGGAGCAGGTGGGATGCAGTCAGAAGTGAAGTATTAGATGACCCACATCTCTGAGGTGCAGGTGGGCTGCAGTCACAAGTGAAGTATTAGGCGACCCACATCTCTGAGGTGCAGGTGGGCTGCAGTCACAAGTGAAGTATTAGGCGACCCACATCTCTGAGGTGCAGGTGGGCTGCAGTCACAAGCAATGTATTAAGTGACCCACAGTTCTGAGGTGCAGGTGGGTTGCAGTCACAAGTGAAGTATTAGGTGACCCACATCTCCGAGGTACAGGTGGGCTGCCGTCACAAGTGAAGTATTAGGCGAATCACATCTCTGAGGTGCAGGTGGGCTGCAGTCAAAAGCGAAGTATTAGGCGACCCACATCTCTGAGGTGCAGGTGGACAGCAGTCACAAGCGAAGTATTAGCTGACCCACATCTCCGAGGTGCAGGTGGGCTGCAGTCACAAGTGAAGTATTAGACGACCCACATCTCCGAGGTGCAGGTGGGCTGCAGTCACAAGGGAAGTATTAGGCGACCCACATCTCTGAGGTGCAGGTGGGCTGCAGTCACAAGTGAAGTATTAGGCGACCCACACCTCTGAGGTGCAGGTGGGCTGCCATCACAAGTGAAGTATTAGGCAACCCACATCTGTGAGGTGCAGGTGGGTTGCCGTCACAAGTGAAGTATTAGGCAAACCAAATCTCTGAGGTGCCGGTGGGTCTCTGAGGTGCAGGTGGGGTGCAGTCATAAGTAAAGTATTAGGTGACCAACATCTCTGAGATGCAGGTGGGCTGCAGTCACAAGCAATGTATTAGGCGACCCACATCTCTGAAGTGCAGGTGGGCTGCAGTCACAAGTGAAGTATTAGGCGACCCACATCTCTGAGTTGCAGGTGGGCTGCAGTCACAAGTGAAGTATTAGGCGACCCACATCTCTGAGTTGCAGGTGGGCTGCAGTCACAAGCATGTATTAGGCGACCCACATCTCTGAGGTGCAGGTGGGCTGCAGTCACAAGTGAAGTATTAGGCGACCCACATCTCTGAGGTGCAGGTGGGCTGCAGTCGGAAGTGAAGTATTAGGCGACCCACATCTCTGAGGTGCAGGTGGGCTGCCGTCACAAGTGAAGTATTAGGCGACCCACATCTCTGAGGTGCAGGTGGGCTGCCGTCACAAGTGAAGTATTAGGCAACCCACATCTGTGAGGTGCAGGTGGGCTGCCGTCACAAGTGAAGTATTAGGAAAACCAAATCTCTGAGGTGCAGGTGGGTCTCTGAGATGCAGGTGGGCTGCTGTCAGAAGTGACGTATTAGACGACCCGCATCTCTGAAGTTCAGGTGGGCTGCAGTCGGAAGTGAAGTATTAGGCAAACCAAATCTCTGAGGTGCAGGTGGGTCTCTGAGATGCAGGTGGGCTGCTGTCAGAAGTGACGTATTAGACAACCCGCATCTCTGAAGTGCAGGTGGGCTGCACTCGGAAGTGAAGTATTAGGCAACCCACATCTGTGAGGTGCAGGTGGGCTGCCGTCACAAGTGAAGTATTAGGCAAACCAAATCTCTGAGGTGCAGGTGTGCTGCAGTCACAAGCAATGTATTAGGCGACCCACATCTCCGAGGTGCAGGTGGGCTGCAGTAGGAAGTGAAGTATTAGGCGACCCACATCTCTGAGGTGCAGGTGGGCTGCAGTAGGAAGTGAAGTATTAGGCGACCCACATCTCTGAGGTGCAGGTGGGCTGCAGTCACAAGTGAAGTATTAGGCGTCCCACATCTCTGAGGTGCAGGAGGGCTGCAGTCACAAGTGAAGTATTAGGCGACCCACACCTCGGAGGTGCAGGTGGGCTGCCGTCACAAGTGACATATTAGGCGACCCACATCTCTGAGGTGCAGTTGGGCTGCAGTCACAAGTGAAGTATTAGGTGACCAACATCTCTGAGATGCAGGTGGGCTGAAGTCACAAGTGAAGTGTTAGGTGACCCACATCTCCGAGGTGCAGGTGGACTGCTGTCACAAGCGAAGTATTAGTTGACGCACATCTCTGAGGTGCACATGGGCTGCAGTCACAATCAATGTATTAAGTGACCCAATGCTCTGAGGTGCAGGTGGGGTTGCAGTCACAAGCGAAGTATTAGGTGACCCACATCTCCGAGGTGCAGGTGGGCTGCCGTCACAAGCGAAGTATGAGGCGACCCACATCTCCGAGGTGCAGGCGGGCTGCAGGCTGTAGCCACAAGTCAAGTATTAGTTGACCCACATCTCCGAGGCACAGGTAGGGTGCAGTCACAAGTGATGTATTAGGCGACCCACATCTCTGAGGTGCAGGTGGGGACCAGTCACAAGTGAAGTATTAGGCAACCCACATCTCTGAGGTGCTTGTGGGCTGCCGTCACCAGTGAAGTATTAGGCGACCCCCATCTGTGAGGTGCAGGTGGGCTGCAGTCACAAGTGAAGTATTAGGCAACCCACATCTCTGAGGTGCAGGTGGACTGCAGTCACAAGTGTGGTATTAGGTGACCCACATCTCCGAGGTGCAGGTGGCCTGCTGTCAGAAGTGAAGCATTAGGCGACCCACATCTCTGAGGTGCAGATGGGCTGCAGTCACAAGTGAAGTATTAGGCGACCCACATCTGTGAGGTGCAGGCGGGCTGCAGTCACAAGCAAGGTATTAGGCGACCCATATCTCCGAAGTGCAGGTGGGCTGCTGTCCCAAGTGAAGCATTAGGCGACCCATATCTGTGAGGTGCAGGTGGACTGCAGTCACAAGTGAAGTATTTGGTGACCCACATTTCTGAGGTGTAGGTGGGCTGCAGTCACAAGTGAGGTATTAGGCGACCCATATCTCCGAAGTGCAGGTGGGCTGCTGTCACAAGTGAAGCATTAGGCGACCCACATCTCTGAGGTGCAGGTGGGCTGCCGTCACAAGTGAAGTATTAGGTGACCCACATCCCCGAGGTGCAGGTGGGCTGCAGTCAGAAGTGAGGTATTAGGCGACCCATATCTCCGAAGTGCAGGTGGGCTGCTGTCACAAGTGAAGCATTAGGCGACCCACATCTCTGAGGTGCAGGTGGGCTGCCGTCACAAGTGAAGTATTAGGTGACCCACATCCCCGAGGTGCAGGTGGGCTGCAGTCAGAAGTGAAGTATTAGACGACCCACATCTCTGAGGTGCAGATGGGCTGCAGTCACAAGTGAAGCATTAGGCGACCCACATCTCTGAGGTGCAGGTGGGCTGCCGTCACAAGTGAAGTATTAGGTGACCCACATCTCCGAGGTGCAGGTGGGCTGCAGTCAGAAGTGAAGTATTAGACGACCCACATCTCTGAGGTGCAGATGGGCTGCAGTCACAAGTGAAGTATTAGGCGACCCACATCTCTGAGGTGCAGGTGGGCTGCAGTCACAAACAACCTATTAGGTGACCCACAGCTCTGAGGTGCAGGTGGGGTGCAGTCACAAGCAAAGTATTAGGTGACCCACATCTCTGAGGTGCAGGTGGGCTGCCGTCACAAGTGAAGTATGAGGCGACACACATCTCTGAGGTGCAGGTGGGCTGCAGGCTGTAGCCATAAGTGAAGTATTAGTTGACCCACGTCTCTGAGGTGCAGGTGGGCAGCAGTCACAAGCAAAGTATTAGGTGACCCACATCTCCGAGGCACAGGTAGGGTGCAGTCACAAATGATGTATTAGGCGACCCACATCTCTGAGGTGCAGTCATAAGTGAAGTATTAGGCGACCCACATCGCCGAGGTGCAGGTGGGCAGCAGTCACAAGCAAAGTATTAGGCGACCCACATCTCTGAGGTACAGGTGGGTTGCAGTCACAAGTGAAGTATTAGGCGACCCACATCTCCGAGGTGCAGGTGGGCTGCCGTCACAAGTGAAGTATTAGGCGACCCACATCTCTGAGGTGCAGGTGGGCTGCCGTCACCAGTGAAGTATGAGGCGACCCCCATCTGTGAGGTGCAGGTGGGCTGCAGTCACAAGTGAATTATTAGGCAACCCACATCTCTGAGGTGCAGGTGGACTGCAGTCACAAGTGTGGTATTAGGTGACCCACATCTCCGAGGTGCAGGTGGCCTGCTGTCAGAAGTGAAGCATTAGGCGACCCACATCTCTGAGGTGCAGATGGGCTGCAGTCACAAGTGAAGTATTAGGCGACCCACATCTGTGAGGTGCAGGCGGGCTGCAGTCACAAGCAAGGTATTAGGCGACCCATATCTCTGAGGTGCAAGTGGGCTGCCGTCACAAGTGAAGTATTAGGCGACCCATATCTGTGAGGTGCAGGTGGACTGCAGTCACAAGTGAAGTATTTGGTGACCCACATTTCTGAGGTTTAGGTGGGCTGCAGTCACAAGTAACGTATTAGGTGACCCACAGCTCTGAAGTGCAGGTGGGGTGCAGTCACAAGTGAAGTATTAGGCGACCCACATCTCCGAGGTGCAGGTGGGCTGCCGTCACAAGTGAAGTATTAGGCGACCCACATCTCTGAGGTGCAGGTGGGCTGCCGTCACAAGTGAAGTATTAGGTGACCCACACATCCGAGGTACAGGTGGGCTGCAGTCATAAAACAGTGTATCTTGCTCTGTGACGATGGGCGAGCCAGGGCCTAATGAAGAACATGACAGAGGCAGAGAGATGGCGAACGTCGCCGCCTTGACAGAAGCAAGTCAGGCAAAATGAAACAACGCAAGGACGACTGTCTCTCAGAACCGGGCTCTGCTTGGCAGATACCGAATGTACGTGTTTCATTTATTTTATGTGTGAACTATCATTCCCCAAATTGCAATACATTACTTTCAGTCGTGCATCTCCCGCGAGCATTTTATACCATGTCCACATGTATTCTGTCCCCCTATCAGAATCCTTAAAGTCACTATGCCTACTGGACACGAGGCAAACTACAGAAGTGGGTAAACTGGAATCCCAGTACGCGGAACCCCAACAAAAGGTCACTCTGTGTGCCAGTTGCACCTCTAGTATAGTGGTTATACCTGTCACCACAGAAGACGAGCTAACAAATGGAAAGACTAGTAACAGGCGCTAAGCAAAAACATGATTTTATTATTGTAGTCTAGTTTTTCTAGAGCAGTCCATTGGACATGTCAGTCTTGGGGAGCCTACACGCATTTCGACACATCATCTTTATCAAGACTGCCAGTTAATGCAAATAATACCACGAACCAAATATATAATATGGATAACAATTGCTCATTGCGTAAATAAGCAAATCAAATCCCACGAATTGAGTTACATTTAGAAATAATATACATAAACTGATAACTCATATCAGCGAGAAGTTGGGTATGCAGGTGGGTTAACAGACGGAACATGGAGAAATACAATTCCAAATGATGGTAAACCCTAGCCTGATTCCAATAAAACATTATCCCTAAACTAGTGCATAGCAAGTGAGGCGCTCACTGTAGCTACAGTGCACATATGAAATACGCAAAGGCCAGAACATACAAGGATTTCAATTAGCCACGCCCCCCTCCAGGAAGAACTGTTGTGGGTGAAAGTCCCATAGCCAATGAACTTGAGCGTGCAAAGTGGAGGAACGAATATGGTCCAAGAACCAGAAGAAACTCACCACAAGGCGAAGTCGAATATACCTGTAGTACACGTTCAATCATATGAAGATTGTAGATACCCATATAATTAATCAGAGTATCCTATAAAAGACAAGGACTTGAACATTGTATTAAAGTATCTTAGCCCATGCTGAGGCTTGGTCCAGTATGCCACACATTGATTTGAAATTAGATTGTTGTTGGAACAATTAAAATTCATGTATTGTTTAGATACTATTGTTTGTGTGCTTCCAACAAGCTACCTATTAATTAATAACAGCATGCGCTTACCTTGTAGCTTCATATACCCTGCGGTATATTGGCAAATGGGCTTTCCTGAAATTGTGATTACGCTGTGCGGTCAACACCAATATAATGGCATGCGACTCGATCTCCTGAAAATGGCATGATGAAAAATATATATAAGAATCATTGCAATTTCTCGAGCGGAACAATACGGGTGTAACCTGGGCGTGTGATAAGTAAATCCCCTACTGTATGCCGTTAGACAGCTGTTCGGTCAGGAATCATCTGAGGCGGCATCCACGTTTGTTAGCGCGTCAGCACCTTACTGCAACAGTGTAATAATGTTGCAAGAAGTGCTTGGCCATGACGTGCTTCGGCAACTAGACCGTTCAAAGAAATAAGCATAACTGTGCACAAAACCTCCCATGTGCACATCTGACGCGTTCCGACAGGATGATCAGTCTAAAGATTATTGTAAACTGGTGGAACCTCTTAGGCGCTGCAAACCGAATGAAAAAAAATTAGCATAATAGGAGCTAGAAAAGACCATTTCAATGTTATCTTTGCATGTGTTATCCTGCATTCGGGGAACTCCAGATAAACACATTTAACAGGTCCCAATGCCCTATAGTCCTTGTCTAACCATCTATTTACAAGAAATTCACAGAAACATGGAACCTCGCAATTTTGAGGCCAAATGTAAGATTAATCGATTGATCATGTTCCTAAACTCCAATAACAAGCGGAAAATGTAACCTGTTGTTGTGTAGAGGAGGTCCCAGACATGGCCTGCACCCCTTCCCCTAATTTCGAGGTACCAGGAGCATACTCGCTAAGGTATGTGACGTATGAGCATCAAATGAACCAACAAAGAGCTGCACTGGAACTCTGCCCAGTATACATCAGAAGATCCATACCTGTTGAAGCGCCCATAACCAGACAAACCTGGGCAGCACGGTACCCTATCGGACAGCCATACCAGCCGCTGATACGAAACGAAGAGTACCTGCAGACGGTCCATGAAGAGACCCAAAGAGCCCTAATTGAAGGCCAGTGGAAATGACTCGAGGGCATGAACAGACTTGTGAATGAACAAAAGCAGCTATCGAAGATAGCCCACCAGCGCGAGTAACTACGAAAATAAATATAATGGACACAGAGAAGAGACGATGTTAAAACGTGAGGAAACGTTGCTACGAGACAAGATGGGAGCAACCGACCTGTCAAACATGTGTAAATAGGCTTCGAACGCAAGAGGCAAAAGAAACAATACTGCTTGCAATGCTTAGTAGAAGATTAGAGCGGCAAGCGCCAACCATATATCTACCTCAATAAGGCATATTATACAAGTGCGACTCCATTTTGTAAAAGCAGAAATTTACGAAGGCTGCCAGAGGCCTGACAGGCCAAGTTTTGTAACCCAGCCAAAGGCAAGAGAAGGAGCGGAATCGAAACTCAACAAAGAGCGGCTCATGCCTAGGAAATCAAGGTCAACCAGAGAAAGGGAGGAGAGCATCAGCTAACAAGACTCAAACTTCAGAGCATACCAGCCTGCCTCATGAAGGTTAAGATAAGGGGGGCCCATGCAGGTGACGAGCCTGTAACAGAATTAAATGCACTAAAAGCTGGAAACTGAAGCAGATTCATGGTGACCTAACATGTGACCAGCCAGGCGCGAATAAATACCACTGCCTGATGTCATCCAGGACTCGAGGATGCCATAACTTTTCCTGATAAGAGACTGCAGTTTCGAGGCCATCCTTAGCCAAATAATTGACACATCGCCCCAAAACACTGATTGATGGAAAGGAGGCTGGGTGAATCCTGGGGCACTAGGCACCTGGGTGTCCATTCTGCATGCTGCTAATTAAAGTGGAGATTTATGCTTAGGGTGTAACCTGTCCAATCACAATGGACAAAGTTGTCTGGAGTCCTATAGATAGTAGAACCAATAAGAGATCGTACTTGTAGTGACGTCAATCACGTGTGGTCTAATGGGATTGGTGTAGACGCCCACCCAATAAGAGTTATCCAATCCACATGCTCTGTTATCATATACAGATATAGCACCTATACTTAAGTTACCTTTCCTAACCAATTATATAGTTTTTGTAGAGTTAGACGTCAATGATGATGAATATTGCCTATATGAATTGCTGTTCAACTGAAGTTCGAGGAAGTTGGAGTGAGACAGGTGATCGCTATGCAGCTGATTTCCATTTGTTTCTCTGTTTGATGTACTTGTCATTAAACGGTCTTCCCTTTGCCAAACTACTGAGTGGGCACACATTAAAAGTAGTGAGAGGAATCATTCCCCGACCAAATGGGCCATTCCAACAGTTACATATCGATTATGTTGATATGATTCAAGTACGCAATGGGTACAGGTATTTAATTGTGGTGGTGTGTCCATTCTCCAGATGGATAGAAGCAGGTCCCTGTACACACCCAGAGGCTACCTGTGCTGCCAAGTTCCTAGTGAGGGAAGTATTTCCTAGCTGGGGGGTGTGCGAAGTAATGAGATCAGATAACGGGGCTCACTTTGTAAATTCAGTATTCAAACAGATTAGCTTGTTGCTTGGTATAAAGCACAAGTTCTCGTCGGCGTATCATCCTGAGGGGAATGGGATATGTGAATGGATCAACGGCTTGCTTAAGGAAAGGATAGCCAAGTTGAAAGTCACACTAAAGAAGGGATGGCTGCACTGTCTACCATTGGCATTGTATGCACTTCAGAACCAACCAGGCTCCGACCATCATCTCACGCCGCACGAGATAGTTACAGGCAGAAGGATGAGGACCCCTCTCACCACCAGAGATAGAGCTATTTGTGATGCCCAGCCGACTAGAGAGGTTCTGGGAACAGAGATGCAAAAGTACCTTAACTGTATGACATCCAGCGCCTCTGTCATTACAGGCCAGCTGCAGCGACAGCGAAAAGGGGACGGCGCAGCACGAAACACAGCAGGAAGTGCTGAAGCAGACACCGAGTAAAGTGCACATGCACCTCTTGTCTTCCCTGGTGACAGCGTGCTTGTGAAGAACTTTACCAGGCAGAGGTGGGACGAGCCAAGATTTAATG
This sequence comes from Ambystoma mexicanum, assembly GCF_040938575.1. Classification (NCBI taxonomy): domain Eukaryota; kingdom Metazoa; phylum Chordata; class Amphibia; order Caudata; family Ambystomatidae; genus Ambystoma; species Ambystoma mexicanum. Next base: position 1,682,022,842 of record NC_090932.1, read on the forward strand.
GCCCGTTCATCGTAGAGGATTGCACCCCCTCCACCGTCAAGCTCCAGGGCAGAAGGGCATGGATCTTCATAAATGACATTAAACCCTATACAGGAGAAAGCCCTCCTGCTGCATCCAACTGCAGGGAAACCACAGACAACGGGGAAGAACCTCAGCACGTGCAGACAAGATCCATGGCGAGCCAGAAGGACTCATGAGCAGGAAAACCAAGGCAAAGAACCCGGATGCAAGGTGTGGCATAAAACTGGACAGGTTCCCCAAGCAAAGGGAAATAAGGACATAACGGACACTCTGTACATCCCAGTCGCAGGGTAAAGAGAAGCACATCCAAAGCCACAACAACATTGATGAAACAAACTTTTGTTTGCACGTCATGCCCAAGTAGTACAAAGAATCAAGACTCTGATAGACTGTAAACAAAATATTCTCCGAGAGTGTGACACAGTATCCTGAAGCATCCAGTATCAAGACTTTGTGCACAAAACTTTATGATACATGCCAGCAGAAGTCTCAAGTGGGATGTGCTAACATATTTTCAACTCGTGGTGTTATGATACCCATCCTCATAGGGAGAGAAGCCAGTGTCACAGACTTTATTCAAGATCCAGCTAACAAAAAAGTAATCAGGAGGCTGCTAACCGTCATCGCAGAGGTCTACGCTGAGTTACCCGAGCATAGTGAGAAGGATACAAATGCTTCCACCGCAAACAGAAGTTGAAGAACTCACCTTCGCATTGTTCTTCCGCATAATTGAAAGCTGCCCAGGACTTGTTGGAAGAACAACTGATACCCATACGTTCATCAGGGACCCAAGACATATTGAACGTTTAAGTCAACTGTGGACCAAACTACACAATCTTGTGGCAATCCACGCAGCAGGCCAGTGCAGAGACTGTTAGAATCAAAAGAAGGGCCTGTGATCATGAATCATAAAAACAAGGCAAATGTCCCTGTCCCCCGCAGATACCCAGTTGGCCCACAATGTCATGCATGCTCAAACTAGTCATAGACTATCTAGAGATGGTGGGAAGACCTGCCGATGTTGACGTTGTCACCTTCCTTAGGGATCCAGTCAATAGCCCACACATGAGCACACTTCTCCACTGTATAATGCTCCAAGTGGAGCTGTCCAACTTCCAGCGAGAATTCCTAAGGATATTCCAGTGAGACTTTCCGCTGGGGACAGATCAAGGAGACAAAGACACAGTTCTTCATTCTTCCGCCGAGGACAGAGCGTGAAGAGCAGAACCGAGGATTACAACATCTTCTTCCTAGTTTATTTTTTATTTTTTCTTCTATTTTTCTTATTATCCTTTTCGTCATCTTTCCGCCATGGAGCAGATCGAGGAGAGAGACACTGTTCTTCAACTTGTCGCTGAGAGATTGAGCGAAAGGAGCGGACCCAAAATCTTCACCATCTTATTTTTCTTTTTCTTCATTTTTCTAATTTTTCCTATTTCTTTCATATGTTCACTTTTATTTTTATTTTGTTTTTATTTTTACGAAGTTTTATTTTTGTGTGATTTACAGCAGTTCCATCTGTTCAGCCCTTCGCATTGAACAGATTCCAGCATGTCCTCAGGGCCAAGGCAAATTGGAGGAGTGCACTGGGATTTTGTCTGTCATAGAAATGCAGAATGAGTGTGATGTGTTAAAGACTTTAGTCTAACCTTTTTCCATAGTCAAGTTAAAGGAACTGTAATGCATAACCAGAGACTACTGTCACCAACCGCGAGAGGGGGGACTCTTGAAAAGCACTCGTCACTTTAGTATTTACTGAACTTTTGAGCAACGAGACCGGAATAAGAAAAGAAATAAATCACTGACTATGGACTTGGTCGACATGGGGGCCCAGAACAGTAGCTTAGTTTTACCCCAGACAGAGGGGCGACCCCGCTTCCCAGGAAGAAAATGCTGCCAGCTATCTCTCAAAACGATCATGTGTATATGCATAGTGATTATTGTTGTATTTTTGTCCCTAACAATCAGAACTGCATTTTTTTATTGGTGCCCGAAGTGTCCCAATGTTGCTACACCCATCAGATAATGAATGTCTGGGTCCCACGAAAGCACCCAGACCCTGTATAGTCATTCCACATTCTAGTCCCAAGAACACCTGATGATAAAAGTAACAAACTAAAATTAAATGTAATTAGCAGTAATTTAGACACATTTGAGGTAGCAAATGAAGAGAATAGCTGGAGACAGGGTCAGCACGGAATGAATGAAAACGCTGCACTGACCACTGCACGCACCCACACACCGGATGCACACAGGATGCACACAGACACAGACACAGACAAGGGCAAGTGTCAATGGCTACAGGGCCTCCAACAAAGGCAGCAGAGAAGGGGAGACTGCCTGCCGAACAATCAGTTCCAGAAAACAGTGGAAGTACCCAAGAGGAGCCAAGTGAAACACTAGAGAGAGAGGACATAGTAAAATCCCTCGAAAGAACAGAAGTAGCCACAAAGGAATTCACAGAGAAAACACAAATTCTGATAGACTATTTGTTCCCCTTCATAGTCGGAGCAAAGAAACTGCACAAGGAGCTGAAAGACAGGACTATAGAGACTATAACAGCAAGCACACTTGCTCCAACGCAAGGAATAAGCCTCAGGCCTACAACACGACCGCGCGTTGGGAGGTTGGGGAGCCAATGGCGGTTAGAGGAAGTCTATGACAAAATACAAAAGGGAAGGAAAGGAAACACAAAATCTTCTCCTACCACAGCGATGCAGTCGAGGCAGCCTGCTCCACTGAGAGACCCAGAGAGGAAAAGCAGCACAGACGCATTCAAGAGACATAGTCATAGCAAACTACAGAAGAACGCTGAGAATCAAGAGAAGCCCGCACGAAGATAACAACGAACCTAATGATTACCTGGACAGCACAGCCCATCTCAGAAACAACATATGGTACCAGCACATGAAGGAAGTAGGACGAAGCGAGTCAGAAGGAGAATGTTTCGTCTGTGCTCTCCCACCATAGAGCATGGGAAAATCCAAGATCTTTATGGCTGTAGAAATTGATTTCCCTACAGGACACTGTATGTCACACGTAGCAATGTGCAACACCAGAGGACAATTTATGGGAAGAGACGCTTTACTGATATGGGCCACCGAAAAGGACTACCCAGACAAAGATGGCTACGTCCAGGACATTAGAACAAGAAACAGGGCGCACACCAGGAATCACGTGATCCGATATGAGAATCCTGACGTCAAAGGATCAGGGACACGATGGGTGACAAACCCGAGACTGAACATTCACGGAAAAACTGCAAAAGAGGCACAAATCTGGAAGAACAGAGGCCAAATGCAGATCTGGGGAACAGTGGTTTCCCCAAATGGATGGGAAGAAGGAGTAGTGATCTGCCGAGCTTGGATGGTCCTTGCAGCCTGCAAAGAAGCAATAGAAAACTCTCAAAAACTGTGCAAACCCCTATGGCCAAAGCTAGTAAAGTTACTAACATGGGTCGAAGATAGAGGGGGACCCCTGCAGATAGTGCCACTGGAGAGCCAGAAACTATGCTTCAGAAACAATGGCACAAGGAAGATGGGAGAGAAGCAAAACTGCGGACGAATCTTTGAAGCTCCAGGAATGACACAAGGAACCGCAGTTATTATGGACCGTTACTGGTCGTGTGGATCCAAGGCATACATAAGGCTGCTGAAAAACTAGGGAGGCATATGCACACTAGTGAACGTCCACGTTCCCGTGCTAGTGATCCCTAAGAATGACCTGAAGTTGGACAGTTTCCCGAAAGCAGATGCTCATCTAAGAAGAAGGAGATCTGTGGAACTGGTATCCGGGATGAAGAGCGCTGTCCATTCCAAAAAGAGAACACATCTCGCAAGCAAGGAAAGATGCTCACTGGCTACCCGTGAAGGAACGCATACTTTTCAAAGCCATGACCATCACACATAGATGCCTCTCCCTGGATGCCCCACCCTATCTCGCAGAAAGAATCACACCGAAAGCCTCCATCAGACCCACCAGAGCTCACCGCACCAACATGATTGATGTCCCTACGTTTCAAAGATCCAGGGCGGGAGGAACCAGCTTCCAACACCTCGCACCTAAAAACTGGAACTCCTTACCTACCTCACTAAGGAACGAAAAATCATACCACACCTTCCGTAAAAACCTCAAAACCCTCTTATTCCGCTAAAGTCCTCCACATGCACATTCATGCTTGCATTGTAACCACAGCATAGCATAACCCCTAAGCTCAATGTTTATTACTAATGTGAAACGTACTCTGTAACTCGGTTTACATCTGTAAACATATTCCTATGTTTGTGTTCAAGACTAAGTCTGCTGTAACAGCGCCACGATGCCCCAGGGCAGTTTTGTGCGCTTTATAAATGCAAATAAATAAATAAATAAAAAAAGAGGGAAAATTCCTTTTCTCCCAAATCAGAAGAGGCATTCTATGCAATCCCGTATGAACACAGGCTGTTCAGCCTCACCTCAACAGTATTCTCAACACTACTCCTACCCCACATCCAAGTTGGAGTGAATGCTAAATGGTTGCAGATAACCAGATGGGAATTATTACAGACCATCAATACCACTATAAAAGGATCCAACGCGATCAAAGAAGAGCTGAGAGCAATCAGGCTGATGATCCTCCAAAACAGATATGTGCTTGACATGATCACTGCAATGGATGGAGGTGTTTGTGCAAAAATCGGAGAATCTTGTTGCACATTTGCACCATCACACGGTGAAGAAAACGGAACCCTAACAGAGGCCATAAGCATGTTGACAAACCTGAAAAACCAGATGGTCGATGAAGGTGATGAAGTGGACGATGACAGCTGGTTTGGAGACATATTCTTGTGGGTCCCACAATGGATGGCAGATATATTCAAGTTTCTGCAAGCTCTACTAGCAATGGTATTGCTAGGATTCTGTGTTATCAAGATAATCATTACAAAGTGCCAGAAAACTGCGAAGAAAGCCATAGGGATGAAAATAATGGTTGATTTTGAGCCAGGGTGGAAACCCAGAGACCTGACTGATGAAGAAATAAGAGACTTTGTGAAGGCCAGCAAATTTGCGCCAGAAGGAACAAGGTTCACATACCCTTAGAAACGAAGAAGGTATGAAGGAAAATGGATCTACTGCAGCCCAAATGGACAATGCCAGCTAATGAAATGGAACCAAGACGAACATGTGAAAATAGCAGGGAGTTTGAAAGGAGTGATAAAAATATGGACTCCAAAGGCTCACACATTCACACCATCATGTACAAACCCTGAAGACGATGAACATGACACCGAAGAATGAAAAGAAATAAATGCAAAAGAGGTTGCAGAAGTGGTTGATAAACCGACCAGAGGGGGGAGTGTAGAGGAGGTCCCAGACATGGCCTGCACCCCTTCCCCTAATTTCAAGGTACCAGGAGCGTACTCGCCAAGGTATGTGACGTATGAGGAGCAAATGAACCAACAAAGAGCTGCACTGGGACTCTGTCCAGTATACATTAGAAGATCCATACCTGTTGAAGCGCCCATAACCAGACAACCCTGGGCAGCACGGTACCCTATCAGACAGCCGTACCAGCCGCTGATACGAAACAAAGAGTACCTACAGACAGTCCATGAAGATACCCAAAGAGCCCTAATGGAAGGCCAGTGGAAATGACTAAAGGGCCTGAACAGACTCGTGAATGAACAAAAGCAGCTATCAAAGATAGCCCGCCAGTGCGAGTAACTACAAAAATAAATATAATGGACACTGTGAAGAGACGATGTTAAAACATAAGACAACGTTGCTACGAGATAAGATGGGAGCAACCGACCTGTCAAACATGTGTAAATAGGCTTGGAACGCAAGAGGCAAAAGAAACGATACCGCTTGCAATGCTTAGTAGAAGATCAGAGCGGCAAGCGGCAACCATATATCTACCTCAATAAGGCACATTATACAAGTGCGACTCCATTTTGTAAAAGCAGAAATGTACCCAGGCTGCCAGAGGCCTGACAGACCAAGTTTCGTAACCCAGCCAAAGGCAAGAGAAGGAGCGGAATCGAAACTCAACAAAGAGCGGCTCATGCCTAGGAAATCGAGGTCAACCAGAGAAAGGGAAGGGAGCGTCAGCTAACAAGACTCAAACTTCAGAGCATACCAGCCTGCCTCATGAAGGTCAAGATAAGGGGGCCCATGCAGGTGGCGAGGCTGTAACAGAATTAAATGCACTAAAAGCTGGAAACTGAAGCAGATTCATGGTGAACTAACACGTGACCAGCCAGGCGCGAAGAAGTACCACCGCCTGATGTCATCCAGAACTCGAGGATGCCATAACCTTTCCCGATAAGAGAGTACAGTTTCGAGGCCATCCTTAGCCAACTAATTGACACATCGCCCTAAAACACTGATTGATGGAAAGGAGGCAGGGTGAAACTTGGGACACCAGGCACGGGGTGTCCATTCTGCATGCTGCTAATTAAAGTGGAGATTTATGTCTAGGGGTGTAACCTGCCCAATCACAATGGACCAAGTTATCTGGAGTCCTATAGATAGTAGAACCAATAAGACGTCGTACTTGTAGTGATGTCATTCACGTGTGGTGTAATGGGATGGGCGTAGACACCCACCCAATAAAAGTTATCCATTCCACATGCCCTATTATCATATACAGATATAGCACCTATACTTAAGTTACCTTTCCTAACCAATTATATTGCATGATGTTTTTGTAAAGTTAGATGTCAATGATGACGAGTTTTATGCATAAAAGTGGCTGTTCAACTGAAGTTCGAGGAAGTCGGGGCGAGAGAGGTGATCGCAACGCTGCTGATTTCCATTTGTTTCTCTGTTTGATGTAATTGCCATTAAACAGACTTCCCTTTGCCAACTAACTGAGTCATCATTATTGAGTTGTGCTGGAGTAAGTGAATCCTGCACCCCCTTTCCCCACATGGTGCAGCTATCTTGTCTTACAAGTTCTAGAGGGTGAGCGCTGACCTATGGGGCCATCAGTGAATTCCTCTCCTCCGGAACACTTGTAATATGCAGTTGCAAAAAAATATAAAAGCGAGAATACAGACCACAACCTAGAAAATCCCTGACCTGTAAAGCAGACAATCATGCAGATCCTTCGTGTGACCGCAGTATGGACCCAGTCATGCACATTTCTGTCGCAACCCTTCTCTTCCCCCATCCATAATTGTGTGGCTCCTTCCAAAGTTAATTTTTTCCATTCCAGCTCTGCAGCGCTGCATTACCACAGCTATTGGCTGAATTGGCTGCCCGCAGCCTGCGCCTTGCATCAGCACGCTCCCATGGCCCCTGCATTGGCAGAGCAGTGAACTGAACAGAGGTAACTTTTATGGGATGCGAGAGACACAGAGATCCCCACCATTCACAGTAAAAGCCTCACTCTCACAAGGCTGCGCTAAAATGAGATTTAAAATACTTCACTTTCATGTGCAGAGGCAGCTGAAATTAATGTGTCACAAATGCAATGTAAATAATGTCAATATACACATGTACATGTTTCAACTCTTATGCACCCTATCTAGTAATAAAACTGAAATATAAAAAAACCACGAAAAAAAGAATGTACATTAGCGAGTTTAAAAAAGATTACACTCACATGATTCAATGTTTCATTTTATTTGGAAGATGCATGGTATCTTTCCCATTCAAAGATGGGGTCTAGTTTCGTCTTGTTTCCAGAGAGCTTCCTTAGACAGCAGTCATCCAAGATGGCTGCCTCCATGGTAGTGCTAACTCAAAATCAAAGAGTTCAGAGATGGACAGGAATGGGTGGGATTAGCCATAGGGATTAAATTGGCTGGGGGCGGAAAATGGGTCGGATTACAACTGTGTATCCCTCCTCAAATGTCATCCCCATTGGAAAAGCGTTACAGACCAACTTTCAGAGCCCATATTGAAAGCTCTTATGTTAATGATAATAGTTTTGGCTTTTAAGGTAGCTCTTTTAGTGCCACCTAATAGCCCAAACTAAACAGGAAGGGAAGGCTGTGTCTGGAGCCTTCACTGCAGCAGGAATGCGAGCAACAGCAGAACGGCAGCAGAACAAGTAGAACATCGCGAGAAAAGGCAGAACAAAGATTCAGGATCAAAGACAAGGCAAGAAAGCGTACAATACTTGGAAAAACATCATCAATACTTTGCAAGAAAAGTGAAGCGACGGAAGGAGCTCACCTTCAGGAAGATCTTCAGTAGTTTGCTGACATCGGCGAGTCCCATGTAGGTTCCTCGTTCTTCCGGTCGCCATTTTGGAATAAGCTAGAAAGCTTATTCTACGCTGTTTTCTTCGGTTGAACATTGCGCCATCTTGAGGTAATGAAAACACCACGAAGATGTCTCCTTCTCCAGTTTTGCCATATGGACCAATGGTTATCTCGATTCCTAACAGTCAAGTTTTGTGCTCACCTGAGATTTCCGGCGTGTGGAGGATGAAGGAAATGGGGTCTGTCGATGAGTTCTGCTGGATTTTGTATCACGAAGGTAAGGGCGAGCCTCCCCCGAAGCCAGTCTGCCAGTTCAAGGAAATTATCAGGCAGAATAGCCCCTGGGGCAACTGGCAATTAGATGAGCAGGAAAACCCCTTACAAAAGGAAAAAACCTGCACGAATCCAATTTGATCAAATCAGCAGCAATCAGGTAAATAATGTCTAATTAATAATTGGTTATTTATAACGCACTTAGGTCCGAACCTGTGTTGCTCTGCGTCGTCTTGCTTCCAAGGCAAACATGTTTCCCATGAGCTATCCTCCCAAGAATTAGTCCAAATTATATGATGAGGGTTGGAAACGATCAGCAGATAGATACTAAAGCCAGATAAGTATTTCTGATGCTGCTGAATAACAGTAAGATCGCAGTATAGCAGGTCAGAAAAGCGTCCACCGAAAGGCTTGCGAGAGTAGCAAGATCAGGGAAAGGCCAAGGTTGGTGGAATAGATCATGTAGAATCACGCGCAGAAGAAGGTAATGGCACGGCACAGTCAAGAGGAAAAAGCAAGGAAGCAAAGGGGCGCTGATCTAGGCAAACATGGCCGTCTCCACATCAGTAGTTGTCTGTGAGAACCGGAAGTGGGGGAGCTTTCAAGGCGTCCACCATGAATGACTAGAAAAAGAATAGTAATTTGATTGTGCAGTGGAGGGTGCCATGTTGGAAGGCACAGTACAATGAAGCAAACATGGAGACAGGCGCCATGATGACTAAAGAGAAGATCTGTGGTTCATGACAGGGACTATGGTGAGGCAGGGGTGCATGCCTGCACCTCCGCTGATCAATATTTACACCAATCCCCACCCACTGTACCTGAAAAGTCTGGACGCTGATGTGCCTAAATGTGAAGGTATACAGATCCCGGTGCTGAGCTATGAAGATCATGTGGTTCTTATAGCCAGAACCCCAAAGTCCCTCCAGGTCCTGCTGTATATGTCAAGCCGTGGACTTGGGGTCAATGCTGGCAAGTGCTATGTAATTTATTTTTCAACTAAACCCTACTAAACCCCAGCGACCCCAAGAATAATTTCAAACAATCTATGTTGATCAGTCTGCCAACATTCTGAGTGTTTAGGAATTATTTTCAACAGGCTTTCCTGGAGTGATAATATTCACAAACGAAGAGCAAATATGAAGCAAGCCGCTGGTGGTATTTTTAGGTTTGCGCAGTCATTGCATTATTACTGGGTCAACCATATGTTGACAGTCTGTAGGGAAAAGAGTGCTGCATTGGGATCTTATGGGAGCGAACCCTGAGCCGCAGTTAACGTGAAGGGGTCACAACACAAAGAAATGCTTTTCTTTCCTGCCTGCTGCGTGTACCTTCGTCCAACCAGGCTTTGAGAGGGGCAGTAGTCCTGCAAAATCTGTGACTGCGTGGGAAGTCTACCTTTGATTCAGGGTGATTAGGCTTGCAACCTTCGTAATAATAATATTTGTCGCATCCAGAACAAAGCTCCGTAGGTTAGGGTCCATAATCTTTGCTATTGATCCTTTTTTTAGTCGAATATCCTTAGAGAGGGGAACAGTCAGAAATAATAACCAGCTTGGAAGGAGGCAGAGAACCCTCCAATAGGGTTTCACTCTCTGGGCGGAGAGCAGGAAGAGCAACTTTCACCTGTGCGGACACGCCTTTTTGTGAGAACTCCAGGGGGTCTGTTTGACAGCCCTTATGAGCACTCTTCTGAAAGAAGCAAGTTTGGCCTTTTCCGTCCCTCTAGAAACCTTTTGGCTAGGCTTCTGCCAAGCTGACTGATGTAGCATAGGTATTTTCGGGCCCACGGAGACCAACCAGGACTGAAGATCGTCAGCGTTTGAGCATGCCGCAAGGTCCCGCAGAATGTGTTCTTTGCGAGTCAGCCAATTCTCAGATGCATTAGGGTCCCCCAAACACTTATCAGATTTGTCTATAGAATCTTCTTCTGGGTGGTCCCCTGGGTGTGCATACTTCCTGCAACAAACCATCTGTGCTCTTAACCATCAAGAAACTGCAAGGCAAAGTCGCTCCAGGGCACCCTGTCCTAAACCTTAAACATCTGGTTTTGCGGAAACCCAAATTCCTATTTTCCAGCAATGGCTTCTCTTCACGGGACGAGCCGTAGCAGATAACACACAACTCTCAGAATACACTATACGTCCCAATAGCAAACTCAACCTTGTTGTTAGGGCGAGCAACGACCTACCACCAATAGGATTGTTTGGGCTCAAACCCAGTGTACTAAACCCACTAAAAGGGTTGAAACAGTTGTTCCAGAGTCCCCCTTAATTGAGGAATGGGATAGCTCTCAAAACCTCTCATTTGGCCCAAGCCCCAACCTTGTGCCTGTAGAACAGGAACCTGAACACATGGGCACCCTGGAGGCTTTAATCCAGCGCCTCGCTGACCATCAAATCCAGGTGGAGCACAGATTCAGATAGTTTACAACTTTTTCAAGAGGGAGAAAATGTGGGAAATGTATTCCTAAATTATGTGCGCTTGACTCAACAATTTCGTTAGGGGAGTAGGTGAAAACATGTCATCTAGCCCCATTGTTGAAGGGAGAGTTACAAACGGCGTACCGAAGCCTAAACCCCCGGGAACCAGTACCTTCTATGAGATCAAGGAGGGCTTACAACAGAGGGTGGGTCAGATTGAACATTTCTACCAGAATAGATTCAGAGTCCTGAAACTCACCCCAGGAGAGATTCCAGAGGAGTTAGGGGCCTGGGTACAGAGCACCTTATCCCTGTGTCAATCAATCGCCGAAGAAAAGTAAAGGACGATATAACAGCTCCACAAAGCCCCTGCCGTTCATGTAGGGGACAGAGTAAGAGTAAGATTCACATAGATGCATCAATAAATGGTCCTCCCATGAAAGTTACTCTTTCTGGAGAATGTTGGGCAACCACAGATCACGGTAGGATCTGGGATGCTGAGAGAACAGTGCCTTACACAGCGTGGAAGTCGGGGTTCAACTGGAAGGATTGACTAGAGACCAAGAGGGGTTCCTGGTGAAATCTCTGCTGGGAAACATCCCGCCTTTATGGACAGGCTGGCCACACCACACCATCACAGACTGACCCGGGTCCCAGAAAGCGCTTGCTGCTCCATGATGATGGATGACGAGGGAGACTAACTGAGGTGGAACAAAGGACATCTGCCTTACATGAGGTACCCAGCATCAGGCCTGCTGCACCAAGGGAACACTACCATGCAAGAAACCAAGGCTGAGTCTTATTTATTTTCTGCTGTAAGAGAGATATGGGGCCTCATCACATTGCGGGAAAATAGTGGTTACCAACAATTTTCCCGCACCCCCAAATTATAATTTTGGGCAGACTTACTGCCGGTGGATTTACTGCACGGTAATTCCACTAGCGGTAAATCGGAAAACATTCTTTATTTGGAGGTGCTGGAAAAATGGCTGCAACCGAACTATTCTCACAAAATGCCAACGATTCTCACACAATACCAATTATTCTCCCACAATGCCGAACTATTCTCCCACAATGCAAACTATTCTGCCACAATGCCAAACTATTCTCCCACAATGCCAAACTATTCTCCCACAATGCCAAACTATTCTCCCACAATGCCAAACTATTCTCCCACAATGCAAACTATTCTCCCACAATGCCAAACTATTCTCCCACAATGCCAACGATTCTCCCACAATACCAACTATTCTCCTACAATGCCAAACTTGCATTCAGGCCCCATATCTCTATTCACTTTACCTCCACAAATCGTCAGATTCTGCCAACTGTAAATCTGCCAAAAATTCCCTGGTGTCCCATGGACTCCAAAAATGGGGAGTTACCACCACTTGGTAACTCCAAAGGACCAAGTGGTGTAACGGTATTTGAGTTATCTCACGGATTGACTGCCGGAATACCACCAAACTCGCAATGAGGCCATGTAAAGGTCCAGCTCTCCATAGCACGTACACGAGTGGGACCACGATCTGCTGTGTGAGAACACATAGGTGCACGAGTAGAACATTGGCATGACCGAAAAACCTGGGCAACCGTGGAGACAATAGCTCCTGCATGGAGTTCCCACACCACTGAGCATCCGGTTCACCTAATATGAAACATCTGCTGTTAGTCTGACCAATTAGCTTCCCTCCACTTGTCAGTCTTAATCTCTGTCACCCATGTTTCCTCTTGACCTCTCAGCTGCTTTCGATACTGTTGATCATCCAGCCTGCCTTGCCACTCTTTCCTCATTGGGTGTTTCTGGCTCCTTCTTCCTTATTTATCTGACCATTCATTTTCCATTTTCCATTTCCCAGGTGGGTATTCTACCTTTCCTGTGCATCATGGTGTTCCTCAGGGGTGAGTTCCTGGCCCTCTTCTCTTCTCACTGTACACATCTCCCCTTCCTTTGACCTGTCCTGCCGCGTCTATACTGACGCCTCCCCGATCTATGTCTCCTCTTCCTCCTTGTCTGACCCGCTTCACACTGCTTGTCTGCTGTCCATCCAGTCATGGATGCATTCTCACCTTCTCTACCTCAGTGCCTCAACTATTCCCGCTCCTCTCCCTCCCCTCCTTTTCCCATCCCCTTCTCACTGTCTTCACACATCCTCAGTCATTTTCACTTCTCATTTCTTATATTTCGTGTTTCGCAGCCTTTTTTTTCCTTTCACGCTACCAAACTTGTTATCTGTGCCTGTGTATTTTCTCATCTAGATTTCTGTTCTGCTCTGTTAACTGGCCTTCCAGCCCATGAACCTGCTCCCTGTGCTCCATCTTTAATTCATCTATTTGGGCTCTAGTCCTTCTTTCACCGCAACCATTTCCTGGCTCCCTATTGAGTCCCACCTTCTCTTCCATGTTCTCTGTATTATCTTTAAATATGTTCATGGCTTGTCTTCAGTGTTTTAAGTGGGTTGCTCAATCGAGGGGGTGCTCCCGCTAGCGGGCATGGCTTGAGTATGACTGTACTTAGGCCACAGCCCTTCATGAGAGCCCTGCCCCTCGTCTAAGAGCAGGGGCTGGTTAAAACAAGGCAGGCTGGGGCGCACTGGCATTATTAACCCTTCCTTTTAAAGAAAAGGAGGGGCTGGGGCCACCATAAGTATGACACCAGTGCACCCGAGCTCTCGCAGGTAGCCCTTTCATTCATGGAGCTGCATGGTGGAAGGGGTGCCTGTGGGTTCCCGCAGGCAACCCTTTAACCAGGTGGCTCTTTGAGTGAAAGAGCTGCATGCTGCGTGAGGTCTCTGTACTCGGAGACCGGAGGAGAGCTAAAGTGCCCGGCTCGCCTTTTGTTTCAGAGTAAAGAATCATCGTGCATCATGCTGTTTGTCTCTGGCTTTCTCCCAGTCCCCGCCCTCTCCCTTGCAATTGGCTAGAATAGTCAGGTGTGTCTCTGCCTTGCTCCTGGCAGCCATTTAAGAATAAAACATCCACGCCAGACACTCACCTCTGCTATCACTATGCTCACTCTCTACTGTACACCAATACACAAGAGAGCGCATACACCCCTCGATCAATTTCGGCCTAGCTGCTCGCATACGAACAATACCCCATGAACACCTCAGCATCCTGCTAGACCGCAGATATACCCCACGAGAAAATCAGCCTAGCTGCACACATATATGTCTTACACAGGCCTAATGCTGCCAAAATGCAGCCCCAGAGACCAACCACCAGACTGCACACATTCAAGTGATCTCTCAATACCACCACACCTAATGTTAGGATGCAGCTACCATCAGGCATTTACACCAGCTGCTCACATATTGAGTGCACCTAAGCACCCTATGATACCCTACTCTCTCGACTGACCTGGACTACGGTCCCCGAGGGTGTTCAACCCACAAGTGCTTTGAGGTTATACCAATGATATATAGAGTGCTATGTAAACGCCAAATAACAAAACATAAAGCCCTTTAACCACACTGCTAAAGGGCTTTATGCTGCGTGTTGACTCTTTAGTTAGAAACAAAAGGAGAGCCAGGCACTCCAGGCCCTCCTCCTGTTTCTGACTACAGAGACATAAGGCAGCCTGTTTAGCAGAAGGTTAAACGGGTAAAAGGCTGACTGCAGGTGTCAGTAATGTGGTTTAGAAATAAGAAAAGGCGATGCCTTTTCTTTTCCCCAATATGAAGTACTATAAGTACTGAAGCCCCTATAAAGAGCTGCTTGGCTCCATCCTATCTTTCTTCTCTTGTCTAATTGTAAATTCCAGATCGTACCTTAGGCTCTGAAACTCACTTCCTCTTGTCAGTTGCCAATCCTCTGCGTGCCCCCTTCTGTTTTTCGCTTGGACCCAAACACTGGAACTCTCAGATTCTCTCTTCTGCTTTCTTTTATTTCGTTCTACTCTCAAAGCTCATCTGCCTTCCTCTCCATAATTCCATCTAGTTCATGGACTCCTGTTGCCATTTTGCATAACATTGGCCCGTTCGTATTTTGTGCAGCGCTTTTTGAGAGCTTTGTTTAATGAGTTTCACAGAAAGGGGACGGGTGCTGCAAAATGCGTGTTTTTAAATCAGAGCCGAGACCCAGGCACCGAGGAGACCATGTATGTTCTGCTTACTTGGTGCAAACACGTTGCAAAACCACTTCACGTTAACAATTTGCTCCCAGATGTGGGTGACATTTCTGATCAATTTCAAATACAGCGCAAATAGATGATGATGCATTATCAAGAGAGAATCAGGAACAGATAACGAGATTAGCCACTAGTGTTGTTTTACATTTTGTTTACAGTGACCACTCAACAGATCACAACAACGAAACCCGCAAGAAGCAGGATGCGGATCAAAGAAAACACGATTCCTTCTTGCCGGGGGTATTCAGATACGAGTGAGAAGCGATCAATTGTCAGCCGGCCACAGCTGTTTTCTTTTTCAAGCTAAAATGCCAATAAAAAAAACGAAAAACTATTTTGGCGGTGAACTAAAGGTGTGTTGAACACCAACTGTAAACTATGGCCCGTTGGAACCTGTCTCTTCTCTCGTATGGGTACATTCCTGGTAGATTCTCCAGTATCTATGCTGTGGTATGTGTATCGTTGTTGCTTCCAGTATGTCTCCAGTATCTATGCTGTGGTATGTGTATCGTTGTTGCTTCCAATATGTCTTCAGTATCTATGCTGTGGTATGTGTATCGTTGTTGCTTCCAGTATGTCTCCAGTATCTATGCTGTGGTATGTGTATCGTTGTTGCTTCCAGTATGTCTCCAGTATCTATGCTGTGGTATGTGTATCGTTGTTGCTTCCAGTATGTACCAGTATCTATGCTGCGGTATGTGTATCGTTGTTGCTTCCAGTATGTCTCCAGTATCTATGCTGCGGTATGTGTATCGTTGTTGCTTCCAGTATGTCTCCAGTATCTATGCTGCGGTATGTGTATCGTTGTTGCTTCCAGTATGTCTCCAGTATCTATGCTGTGGTATGTGTATCGTTGTTGCTTCCAGTATGTCTCCAGTATCTATGCTGTGGTATTGGTATCGTTGTTGCTTCCAGTATGTCTCCAGTGTTAGGGAGAATTCTCAAGAATGGCTAATTTCCCTTACCTACTGAGTCCCTCAGCAGCTTTGCTGGATTTCTAGGATTTATTTGTTTTCACCTGGTAAGAGTGTGAGCCTTTTTTCCCACTCTTACATGTGTTTTGCTGCGTGTGTTTAACATTTTCTTGTGTTCATAGACTGTGGAGCCTCACCTACTCCATTGGCATCATCTTTTTAATGTGTGTTACACAGCACCCTCAGTGCAGAGTAGCCACTGGAACGAAAGAACCGACGAGGAACTGACAGAAGAGAACCCCTACAACGACTGAACTGCCTGGAGAAGCCCTGCTGCAGGTCTGAATCTTCCAACTCCAACGACAGCAAAGATCTACCAAGAATCTTCTTCCCTTGAGCTGGTGGGACCAACCATTTTGCCCAAACTGCAAGCCAGGACTACCTCCTCTGGTCGAATTTGCTGTTCAGAGCTACAGTGAACCTGGTAGCCAGGAAGGTCAGACCCTGATTGGGTTTTAAGGAGCGCACCTTTTATTCGTTGCTTTGCTCTGCTGCTGGTTTGTTCCCTGGGCAGTGCAGGACCCTCCAGTCTTCCGACTTCATGTCAGTCCGACATTCGCTTCAGGAACCGTGAGCCTGCAGGAACTGCCAGGAACGTCCGCCTCAGCTACAGCTTCTTCTCCATTTAAAAGTACTGTGCAAATCCGGTTGTTTGTTTTGTTGAGCCGCGATGAAGGTGTGTGAAACCTTTCGCCAATCCGAGGGCTTGTCCTTCTCTACTCTTTAAACTAACTTTTCTGCCAACCAACTTCATCCAGAACTCTTGGCAAAGACTTAACCGCGAACTACCCTGAACTGTGTGATCTTGAGCAAAAGACTTTTGTCCTATTGACTTTGACCCTAAGCCTTTTTGATTTGATTGCATCACTGTACATCTTCTTTCTAGATTGCCCTGCTCACTTACCTGTTGGTACTGTTCAATTTTTACCTAACTTTGTCTTTCTCTACCTTTTAAAATTGCTGGAGTGCCATTTTGCTCATACTTCATTTTGAGTTTAACTTCTCCAGAATCTATCGGGAGTGGTGTGGTGTATTAAGAGTGTGATTTTTCAACTGCTTTACTTTAGTGTGATGTATATATAACTGATGTGCAAATAAATGTATATTCTTTTACTCAGAAACCTTGAGTCAGTGTTTGTTTGAACCATAGTAATTGCTGTCCTTTGTGTAACTATTTGATACTGCTCACTTACTCTTGGGGTAAGTCTGGCTGCTCAGCCATCGCTACCACTTTACTGTGTAGTACAAGCTTGTACCAAAGGTGAGTGTGTACTGTCACTTGTAGTCTTAATTGTGTATGGTGTTCCCTAAGGGTACTGCATATAATTCTGCCTAACCCTGGCGTACAGCGGTGAGGATCAAAGTATAGTGATTACACTTAGAGTGCCGCTATTACCTTGGATCATCTAACTACAAGGCTAACATCACTAAAAAGCAATATTAATCATGTCTGATATGGAAAGCTACAGTCAGGAGACCCTCCTTAGTTACACTGTGGAATGCTTAAAAAATCTGTGTAGAGAAAGGAATCTCTCTGTTAAAAGCAAAAAGTCTGGATTGATTGAAAGGTTGTTAGAGAAACAAAGTCTGGAGGGTGGGTCTGAAATACCGGACCCCTCAGCAAATGTGGAAAATAAGGAGGATGCTAATGTGTCTATTATTGATGAGTTAGAGGAAGAAGATGTGTCTCCTAATGTAGGCCTCACTGCTCCCTTGTCTGCTCAACAACCTCAAGCTTTGTCCACTGGGACCCCATCAGGTCCTACACTCAGTCCTGAATTCATTGCTCTAGAAAAGATGAGGCTTGAACTGGAATTCAAACGTTTAAATGCTCAAACTGAACAAAAGCACCAAGAACTTAAGCTCAGAAAAATCGAGTTGAATCATGAACTAGAAATTCAAATATTATGGGGGTCATTCCGAGGTTGGAGGTAAGGGAAAAACAATGCCGTAAAGGATTTCTGGCATCGCTTACTGCTACGGGCTATTCTGACCAACCAGACCGCTATTAACGGCATTGATTCCGTTAATAGCTGTCTAGGCGCGCGCGACACACCATGCCGTTATTAGCGGCATGTCGTGAACCGGAGATGATCACAAGTGATACGGACATGCAAATAACGGCCTCCTGAAGGCCGAAAAAGTGCTTACCGGCATGGAGTAAATACCGGCATTGCCGACCTGGCGTTAAGAAGCCTGAGCAGTGTTTCCAAGTGCCACAGGTGCACACAATCAGCACAGGTGGAGGCAATGGAGTTAGGGCCAGTACAAAAGGAGCACACCCAAACACCACACCCCCTCCCACACCAAGATGATACCAATAGTAGTAGCATTACTGGAGCTGGAGGCCCTGCTTCCAATGCCTCAACAACCACAACAACAACAGCCGCCACCACGGAGGAGACGCAGGAGGAGAAGGAGGGTGAGACAGGCCCAGCATGCCCCACCAGTGCAGCCACCGTTACCACACTGGCAGCCCCCAATCCCTTGCATCAGAGCCACCCCCTTCAACCTAACACCTGAGCAGATCCACGCCCTGTACCGGCTTGACCGTGACACCATCACCACCATAGTGGACCTGATACAAACCGACATAGTGAGCCTCATAGAAATACGCACCACCATCCCCCCTCTACTGAAGGTAGTGTCTGTGCTCCACTTCCTTGCCACAGGCACCTACCAGCACACAGTGGGGCACATGCATGGCATATCACAACCCTTATTTTCCCGGATACTGAACCAAGTGCTGGATGCCCTCCTCAAGCACACAAGGGACTACATATCCCTACCACGGACTCCCCAGGAGATATTCGATACAAAAGTTGCCTTCCATGCACTGGCAGGCATGCCAAATTGTGTAGGTGCCCTCGACTGCACCCACATGGAGTTGGTGGTCCCGCATGCCATGGAGGTGGTGTATCGCAACCGCAAGCAATACCACTTCATCAATGTGCAGATGGTATGCAACGCCAGCAAGATCATCACACATTGCTGTGCCCGATATCCAGGATCAACTCATGACTCTTTGGTACTGCGGAACTCCACGTTACCACGCTACATGGAGCGACATGCTGGACGACGTGCCTGGCTGCTTGGTGAGTTGCCTGACTGGGCCATGGCAGTGCATCGGGGTTGTGAGGTGGGTGGCTGCATACTCCAACCGGGTGTGAATGGGGGGGATGCATACTCCAACCGGGTGTGAATGGGGGGATGAATACTCCAACCGGGTGTGAATGGGGGGGCATGCATACTCCAACCGGGTGTGAATGGGGGGGATAAATACTCCACCTGGGTGGGAATGTTGACGTCAGTGCACGATGTGCACCTCACTGAACACTGTGCGCCAAAGCAACTGAAATGGTACATGACAACCAAATCCCATAGTGATGACGTAAGGCCGACACCCATCACTACATGCCTAACAGGTAACCAGCCCACATCCCACAACACATGCACAACTCATCAGCGGCCCTCTCACACCGTAAGGTCATCCAGCACTCTTCACTGCATATGCGCTATGTCGCTGACTGCCGCATTTCACCACACAGGACAGTTATCCCTGGCTGTGCATCGAACTGAGTCAACCTGGGATACCACAGTGTATCACTGGTTTGGCACACCCATAGGAGTGCTGCATGTCACCATGGAACTGATCAGTGCAGAATGCCCAATATAGAACTGACTACAGCCAAAGCTCCCTACTACCAAATTCCACAGAACACTACTCATCACTCATTTGACACCACCACTGCTGTATGCATATACGATGCACGTGCAACAAGATGTCAGTACACACCATGACCCATCTTGAAGATGCAACCCACACCATTAGTCCATTGCACAGGGCATATAGTGGGGCCAGAAATGGGGTGACTGCATCCAGGGACATGTGCGTGTGGGCACAAATTACCTTCTTCCATGTGAGACTAGTACAGTTGTCCTACATGAATGTGCAATCACTTACCTTTATTCCACTCTCATGCAGGTGATTGTGGCTATCCCTTGAAGCCGTGGCTCATGACCCCTGTCTGAAACCCACAGACCAGTCATGAGGAGGACTACAATCGTTCCCATACCCGTACACGTGTGGTGATAGAGCAGACCTTTGGTCTGTTGAAGGCACAATTTTGCTGCCTCAGCCGGTCGGGTGTGGCACTCCTCTACAGCCATGAGAAGGTGGCCAAGATCACCATGGCATGTGTAATGCTGCACAATATGTGCATCCGTCGGAACGTGCCCCTGTCCCCTGACATGGAACTGCTACCACCTGATGATGATAAAGGGGAGGAGGAAGATGTGGCAGGACATCATCACAGTGCCGATGCACGGGAGGGATGTGCCGTGCGGCAGTCATTGATTGCACAATATTTCTGACACCCAAGTCAGCAGAGGGTGACATAATGTTAGGACATAGGGCACTGGGTGTGGGGGATACATGTACACTATGCACTGTGCAAGATTAAATGACACATGCGCAATGATGAATGTCCACTCTGGTAATTTTTTTGATGAACAACCGGTGTATTAAAAGTGAAAATATCAACGTGAAAAACAAACCCTCCACCACCCTCACCCCCCCTCCCCCTCCCCCACAACTCCCCAACACAACCTCACCCTCTTCCCCTCCCCCACAACTCCCCAACACACCCTCACCCTCCTCCCCCTCCCCACAACTCCCCAACACACCCTCAACCCCCTCCCCCTCCCACCACAACAACCCCACACTAGTCCCATAGGGTCCACGTAGGCCACATGTGGCTGGAAGTAAAGTTACTCTGCGTTTCCGGATTCAGGGGGAGGCATGTCCCGGTTGCGCAGCGCACAGAGCGACCGACGGAGTGGGCTGGTCTGGGTGGAGTTGCTCATTGAAGGTGTGTCCTCATGCTGAGGTTGTTGGCCAGGATGAGCAGCCTCCAGAGCATCGGCTATGCGGCCGAGCACCTCGCAGAGGCAGTTTTTGGTGCTTTCTGTTATGGACTGGCCCAGTGCCCCCAATTCATCATGCTACTCCTCCCTGGCCTGCCGATTGTCCTACACAGATTCTGTTATCAGGGCTGTGAGCTGGTCAGCCCGATGTGCATCGGCGGATGAAGCAGTGGCCCTGCTGGGGACCGGGCTGACATGTCCCTGTGTCTGTCCTTGGCCAGACTGCTCCATGTGGTGGTTCTCACCAGAGTCACTGAAGGATACCTGGGGATTTGAGATGTCTTCAGGGGTGTGCACAACTTCCACTGTGTCGTCCTCAATCGCTCCCCAGATGTCATTGGGGCTGTCCTCAACTTCGAGGGGGGCCATGGCTGCCACCACCCCAGCCACACTGGACTACTCGGACCGTGGCGTTGGGCAGGTGTCTGCAGCCAGTGTAGGGAGGGCTGGAGGTGGGGGTGGTGCACCCTCCACGGGCCTTGCTGGTGCTGGTGGTGTACGTCCCAGTGTTGTCTTTGTTGCTGGGAAACGGTGGCCCCTGCCTTGGCCCCTAGATGTGCTGGGATGGTTGCTCTCCTGCTCCTCACTGTCATGCTCACTGCCTGTGGGCGTGGAAGAGAGGGACGGCATGAGTGTTGTTTGGATAGCCAGCATTCATACATGGCTACGATAGCACTTTCAGACAATTGTGGGTAATCAGCATTTGTGTAGGGCACGGCACGTCATTCCATACTTGGGTGGTCAATGCATGCATATGTCGGTGTTATTCATGTTGGCCAGGTACTGTGCTGTCTGACATGCACACTGTTTACATCAACTACCCTGTGTGCCTCATGGAATGGGCAACTTTGTGTGGTATGTGTCATGTACATTACAGCCTTGCACCTGACACTGGCTTGGGTCTCACTTGCTTCAGCATGATTTACAGGGCGGGGGGTGTGTGGCCGACCATGCCGTGACTCTTTGGCCAGACGTTAGCAGTGACTTTCATAACATTTGTATTAGCAGTATTTACTTTGGACACTCACCTCCATCAGCGGATGACGTCTCGCCGCACTCCATTTCTCCGACCCCTTCAATGGATTTGGCCCCTATCATGGCGGTCTTTGTCTCCTCCCACGGCATTAGTTGTATTGGCGAACCTGGCCCTCCTCTGGTCTCCAAGACCTGGTTTCTGTTTGCAGAGAGGATGCTCCGCACCCTCAGCCGCAGGTCATCCCACCTTTTGCGGCAATCCTTTATGGTGCGGGGGGTGTTGCCCACTGCCCTCACCTTCTTGCATACTAGTGCCCAGATTTTTTTTTTCTGCAACACTGCATCCCTCCTCATGTCACCGCTAAACACAGTCCCAGCATGCTCATGTAGGGTGTCCACAAGCATTTGTATATCATCAGGGCTGAAAAGCTCCTTTCGGAGGCGGGCAGCTCACTTCTTTGGCGCTTTGGGCATTCCTGGGTGGTAGTAGAGACTTTCCGGTAGATCAACAGTGTGCTAGGGGTCCTGTGTGGTGAGGCTGGCAATGGATTGTGTTTTTAAAGATGGCTGCCGTGCTCCTACCCCTTCCTGTGCGATGCCGCTATTTCCGGTTCCGCAATTTAACGGTGACTGTAAATAACGGTGACCGCTATTTACAGTCACCGCTAATGCCGCTTTGGTCTATGGCAGTAGTGTTGTTAATGATGCGCGATCCATGCCGGTAGGGGGGTTTTCAGGGACTTTTGCGACATTACGCTCAGTCCCTTACCGGCATGGCGCAAAGCTTGTGCCCGCGAACTCGAAATAGTTTGCTATTAGTGGGCTATTGCCAGCTCGGACACACTATTTTTGCCATGCTGGTAAGGGAAGGTACTTAGCTCCAAACTCGGAATGAGGGCATATCTCTTGAAAATGCTTCTCTCCCAGAGTCTTATAGGTCTTCCAGTCCTAAGAGACCCTGTATGCCTAAAGAAATTGTGGGTATTTATGAGGCTAAGCTTGATATTTTGGGTTGGTTGGAAATGTTTGAGTATAACCATTGAATTCAAGGTCTTACAGGGAATCAGTTGCTTCCCTGTCTATTCTCTAGGCTACCCACTGTTGCATCTGATATTGCAATGGAGTTGGGGGAGGTGGATAGGATGGATTATGAGTGTGTGAAGCTAGCTTTAATTGCTAGATTTGGGAAGACCCCTTCCCAGTACCTTAAGAGGTTTAGGACCGTCACAAAACATGATGGTACCCCTTGGGCTACCTGGGTATGTGAATGTTTGAAAAACGTAGATGGTTGTGTTAAATGTTAAAGAGTAAACGCTTATGAAGGTATGAGAAATCTTGTTATATTTGGGTCAATTCATGATGCCTGCTCTCCTGAGCTCAGACAGCACTTGGCTGATTCTAAGGAGATAGATCCAAAGAAGTTAGTTAAGGCTGCTGACTTGTGGGTTGCCAACAGGGCTACTCACAAGGATTTTGGGGCAACTCAGAAGAAGGATGAGGGAAAGCAGCCAAAGAAAGATAACAAGGAGAATTCTAATACCTCCCCTCCAAAAGAGGGCCCCAAACATAACCAGGGTAAGCCACAAGGGAAACCGAATCAGGCTAGTGCACCATCTGGACCCAAACCAGACAGAGGTCAGAAAAAAACCCAATCATCAAGACATTTGGGAAATGTTATGTTTGTGGGTCAACTGACCATGTGAAAGGGGATCCCAGATGTAAGGGTAAACCTTCAGGGGTCCACACTGTCGCCTTAGCCTTCTCCCCAGAGGAAGAAGTACCTATGGTGAAGTATAATAAAAGTGGATGCTGTATTAAAAAAGGGGATTGGATTTATTAACATCTATTGATACATATAACATATATTTAAGGGGATATGAATGGAGCAGCTCAGGGACGGGCCTTCATCCTCTTAAACCGCCTACTCCGCTCTCATCTCTCCTCCCTGCATTCCTATTCCAGAATTCTTCCTACATCATCACCTGGTGTAGCAGATGGCACTATACTACACATCTCGCTTCTTCCACAACATCTTTCTTATTCATCAAAGTCCATTAGATAACTTGGTCTCCAATATTTTCTTCCAAACCTTGATCTTGAATCTTCTGCCGCTATAGGTATTTGGTAGTAAGGAAACATTTTGACTTATCCTATTCTTACTGACTTCAACCCTGTCTACATGCTCACTTTCTTTCATCACCATTATTCTACCATAATTCAACACTCTCCCATCACTTGTCCTTGCAGCATGTTTGAACACTTCAAAAACTTTGATGGGATTCGACCACTTACTACCTTTCATCCTCATTGCCTCTGGTAATTTGATTCTCACATAACACCCTACATCAGGACTTTTGTTAACCCTAAATCTCCGCTTATTGTGGAATGCTTTGTTACTAGTCAGCTTCAACCTGATCTTGGCTTCAACATCACTAGTCACCACTTCCATACTTAGTATATCACTCATCCATCCTGGACACAACTTAGTGGTGGCTTTCCTACCTCTGCTCAACTCAAATGGTGACACTCCAGTAGTACTGTGTGGAGTAAACCTGTGTGCTGTAACCGTCATTTTAACTACTTCTTTCCAATTCTTCCCATTCGACCATGCCCATCTAATGGTATTTTTGAGTATCCTATTATATCTTTCTACTACACCATTAGTTTGGGGGTGATAAATAGCACTGGTAGCATGTGTAATAGACCTTTCCTTCAAATATTCTTCCATTTTCCTAGAAACCAATTGAGGCTCATTGTCTGATAAAATTATTTCTGGATAGTCTTCACGACTACATATCTCTTCTATAAAGTTAATGATATTTTTAGTAGTGACATTTGACATCATCTTCACTTCTGCCCATCTAGTCAGCATATCAATCACCACCACGCAAAATGTTTGATACCCATCACTCCACACCAGACCTACAATGTCTATGCCCACTTTCTTCCACGGTCTATCTGGTATATCAGTCATCACCATGGGATACTCATCATCCACACAACTCTTGTCAGACTTGTTGCAAAGGATACCATTTCTCACACTTCTCTCGAGTTGTGCATCACATCCTGGCCACCAGTATGTGTTCCTTATTCTGGTCTTCGTTTTGGAAATCTCTTGATGTCCTTCATGTCCTAATTCTATTATTTTCTTTCTGACATCTTCCGGTGGAACCAATCTGTCTCCTCTTAACAGATATCCATTCTCTATAGTTCACTCATCTCTAACACTCCAGAAACCTTGAATTTCTGCCTTTTGAACTTTACTCATAGGAACATTTTTCCTGTTGATATTATCCATTATAAATTTCACTTTGGTATCTTTGTTCATCCCTTCCATCCATTCATCTCTGGATATAGCTGCATTTTGAAGTACATATATCATTTCTTGTTGTTCTTCTTCATTTTCACATTCTTCTTCAAAATGTGTCAATCTGGATAAACAGTCGGCAGCATAATTCTTTACACCAGGAATATATTGTATTATTATATCAAATTCTTGCATTCTGTGAACTCATCACCTTATTCTCCCTGACACTTTGGGCCTCATTACACGGTAGGCGGTAGGGATTTAACGTTACCGGTAATGAAATACCAGTAACGTTAAATCCCCATGCGAATCACGACCCGACACACCGCTATTAGCGGCACCGCTAAGTACGGTGCCACTAATAGCGGGCAGTCCACGTGCGCGCGACCCACCATCCCGTAAATTACGCCATGCCGCTATTAGCACAGCATCACAAGTTGAGCGGACACGCCAATAGCGGCATGGTAAAGCCCCCCAAACCCCTTACCGCCATGGCACAAATACCGGCATCGCGAACCACATGCTAAGAGAACTGAGCAGTGTTCCCACCTGCCACAGGTGGACACAATCAGCACAGGTGGAGGCAATGGAGACTGTGGCAGCTCAAAAGGAGCACACCACACCCCTTCACACACCCCTTCCAACACCAAGATGGTTTCAATACTAGCAGCATTACATGGGCTGGAGGATATGATTGCAGCACAGCTGCAACAACAACAGGCAGCACAAAGAAGACGCCGGGGGAGGAGGAGGAGGGCAAGACAAGCACAGCAAGCACCACCACGGCACCTAATCATACCACAGAGGCACCCACCAATCCCCAGGATCAGAGCCAGTCCATTTAACCTAACCCCTGAGCAGATACACACCCTGTACCGTCTGGACTGGGATACCATCACCAGCATCGTGGACATGATACACAACGACATTGTGAGCCTCATAGACATCAGAACTGCCATCCCCCCTCTACTCAAGGTGGTGACTGTGCTCCACTTCCTGGCCACAGGCACCTACCAGCATACAGTGGGACAGATGCATGGCATCTCCCAACCAGTATTCTCACGCACACTGAATCAGGTACTTGATGCCCTCCTGAAGCATGCACCTGAACACATATCCATGCCACGGACTGCCCAGGAGATTGCAAACACCAAAGTTGGATTCTATTCACTGGCAGGCATCCCAAGTTGCATCGGGGTCATCGACTGTACACATGTGGAATTGGTGGTCCCACATCGCGATGAAGTGGTCTACCAAAACAGGAAGCAATTCCACTCCATTAATGTCCAAATGGTATATGACACCAACAAGATAATCACACATTGCTGCGCCCGATTTCCCGAATCAACCCATGACTCCATGGTCCTGCGGAACTCAACTATCCCACGCTACATGGAGCGACAAACCTCACAACGTTCGTGGCTACTTGGTGAGTAGCAGGGCAAGCACATGGCAGTGTGATTGGGGGGGGAGAGATACATACTCCAACTGGGTGTAGCTTGTCATCTGTCTGGGAAATGCACATAAAGATGTACGCCAATGTCCATCTGGGAAGGCCGTAACGTACTAGAGATGAACCGACATGCAAGTATGAGCTACACTACACACCAGAAATTCCAGGTCTAGTAGCATCAAACATCCATTTACATACACATTGCACAACATTGTACGCCACAAAATGGCCAGATTCCATACGTGCCATGAAGATAGTCATCCGGAATCAGTCCAGCACAACATCAATAATGCAGTGTGCCGTATGATGCATGCAAAAGGATCAGCCCCAGACATACACATTGCATTTCACCACGCACCTTTACCACCACTGAAGTGATGCCTCACTGCATGGCAACATCTATGTTGGAATGGCAGTACAACAACAGTGAGGAACAAAATCTGCCTGGGCGCAGGGACACCTAAGACCTCGCCTCACCCAGGACATGTCAATTACTATTGTAGACAGTAACGCGGCATGTCTACTTGCAGGGTCGAGCTCACCCGATGCTGTCCACGGACCATCTGCATGTATGCCATTGACTGTGTACTGGAATCACTATGCAATGTCAATTTGTGTGATATGAACAGGCTGCTCTGCAGGTGAACAGTGACAGGACCCCATTCGTTCCCCCATACAGGTGATGCGGGCTATCCCCCGAAGAGCTGGCTCCTCACACCTCTATGGAACCCACAGAACAGGCACGAAGAGGAATACAATCGTGCACATACCCGCATCATGATTGAACAGACTTTTGCCCTTTCGAAATCATGGTTTAGGTGCATTAGCAGGTCTGGTGGCGCTCTCCTGTATGGCCATGAGAAAGTGGCCAAGATCACCATGGCATGTGTCATGCTGCACAATATGTGTGTCAGACGGAATGTGCCACTGCCCCCTGACGTTGAAATAGAAGCACCTGATGAGGATGATGAAGCTGATGAGGACTGAGGCGAAGAGGATGCAGGACATGCAAGAGGGGATGGCCAGGAGGGACGTGCTGTGAGACAGCATCTGATCAACCAAATATTCTGAGGGACATGTTTTGGTACTGTCACATGGACATGGGTAGTGATGCACTGGTGTATGTTTAGAAGTATGCAATGAACACTGTCTCCAATAAAGTAAACAAACACAATGAAGATGTCCAAGCCTGTGTTTTGATTAGACACCAGTGTATTAAGTAACGGAAAGATAAAAAAGTGCATGTCCCCAAACATCCCACCACCCTTCCACCCACCCCCGACAACAGACCCATAACACCCTTCTCCCCACCCCACACAACAGACCCATAACACCCTTCCCCACAGCCCCCACAACAGACCCATAACACCCTTCCCCCCACCCCCCACAACAGACCCATAACACCCTTCCCCCCACCCCCACAACAGTTCATCATGTGTCTGCCATGTTTGCGTTGGCCCATGCACGCAGAGGAATCGTCATTAACCCCCTATTGGCCATTGTCTGTAGCAGCATTTGGAGGATGGCCAGACGTGCGCCTGGTGGTGCGTGTTGAGCGGCAGAGGGGGCTTTCTGTGTTGAGCTGGCAGATGACGATGGGGCAGACTGTCCTGGTTGTGAGAAGTGGTGGTCCATTGTGTCGGCTATGCGAGTAAGGACTTCCCTGAGCCTGGATATCTCGTCACACAGCCTGTCAGTACAGGCGTCCATCCTCTCAGTGGAATGCCTTGCCGTCTCCACAATATCCTCCCTGAGATGGGCAGCCTCCTCAACATGCTGGCCAACCAGCACAGTCAGTTCCTGTTGACGCGCCAGGATGGTGGGCAGATGGAGGGCAGTGCTGGGTGATGGTGTACTGGATACTGTGCCCTCAGATGCATCCATTGCAGCAGGTGAAGCCACCATGGGGGACATTATGGCTTGAATGTTGTCCTCAACAGTAACATCAGACCCAGGTGTCTGGAATGGTGCTGGCTCTGGAGTTCTAGGGGGGCTTGGGGTGTGCATCTCCATTGGGCCAACTATAGTGTCCTCAGGATCAGATAGGGGGGCAGTGGCGGCTGCCTCTCCAGCGGAGCTTGCCGCAGCTGATGGTGGGCCCTCGGTGGCTGGTATTGGTGGCTGTTGGTTCACCTCCAGTGGTGGGCTGCAGTTTGTGGTGCAGCTACTTCTGCCCTGGCAGTGGCACTCCTACGATGTTAGCTGGTGCCTGGGATGCATTTGCGGCATCCTCACCATCTGTCTGTGAGCCTGTCAGGGGCAAGAAGGGAGATGGCATTGGTTGTGTTTCAATATACTTAATGCAGATTACATAAATGATGCAGTTGTGGCCATTGGGACTTAGTAGTTGTGGATGCAGGTGATGTGCCAGTTCAGTGCCTCATCCATGCATGGTTGTGTTTGGCAAATGTCTCTGGTGATGTGTGCATGTGTTTGTGTTTGTGTCTGATACTGACATGGTGAGGGATGGATGCATATGTGGATGTGTGTCCATGCATGAGAGGATTCTGTGCTCACATATGGGGGAACAATACATTCACATAGCATCCTGTCATGTGTACACTCACCTCCATCCGAAGTGGTACCCACGCCTAGCTCCATGGTGCATACTCCCTCAATGGATTCCACAGCGATTAGGGTTGCACAGGTCTCCTCCCATTCTTTTAGTCTGATGGGTGAACCAGCTCCACCTGCACTGGCTATTCGGTGGTTTTCGGCAAGGATGCCCCTCACCCGCAGTCTGAGGTCGTCCCACCTTTTCCTGCACTCACGCACAGTGCGGGTGCTGGTGCCCACTGCACTGGTTTTCACCGCAACTTCTTCCCACATGGCTTTTTTTTTTAAGTAGTGTCGGCCGCCGCATGTCATTGGCAAAAACAACCTCAGCATTGTCAGCCAGGCCCTGGGTCAGCATGTTCAACTCCTCTGCTGTAAATCTTTCTTTGTGCTGCCTGTCAGTGCTTTTTTTGAATGCCGTGGGCATGTTGAAGGTGTCCCGGATGATTTTCAATTGCTAACGACTCCAAACAGGTCCAGGGGGCAGAGGATGGCAATGGATTGTGTTTTTGAAGATGGCCGCCGTGCTCTTTCCCGTTCCTGTGCGATGACGCTATTTCCGGTTCCGCAATTTAACGATCACCGCTAATTGCGGTGACCGCTATTTGCATGCAGCAGGAGGGCGGAAGTGCAATCTGCACTTTCGTCGAGGGCGGTAAGTGACTTTTTTGGGTCTTTACCGCCATGGCGGTAGGGGGTTTACCGGCATGGCGCTATGCTCGTGTCCGAGTACTCGTAATGGTACGCAATTAGCGCCCTCTTGCGAGGGCGGACACGTTGATAGCGCCATGCCGGTATTTTGAGGTTTTTACCGCACAATGTGTAATGAGGCCCTTTGTCTAGTCCTATGTTTGTGAACAATTCCAAAAGAGGTTTGTGGTCAGTATGTACTTCAAAGCTTGTTCACCACACAAAACTTCTAAATTTGTTAACTGCCCATATAATGACTAGTGCTTCTTTTTCAATTTTTGCATAAGCCTTCTCTGGCCCTTTCAAGAGTCTCGAGGCAAATGTTATTATTAAATACTGCCCCCAACCCCACGTTGCTGGCATCTGTTGTAATCATTGTATGTTGTCCTCGTACATAATTCTTTAGTTCTGGTGCAGTTGCTAAAGCATTCTTGATGTATTTAAATTCTTTTTCACACTCATCACTCCATTCAAATTTGACGTTCATTTTTGTGAGCTCTCTTAACACAGCTGTGTGATCAGCAAATTTCCTCACATACTTTGAATAGTATTCGGCCATTCCTAAGAATGTTCTCAACTGCTCTTTATTGTTGGCTATAGCCATTTTTTCAATTGCTGACATTAGGTCTGGTTTGGGTGCAATCCCTTCTTTTAATATATCATGACCTAAACATTCAATCTGTTTTCTATCAATCTTTGACTTTTCTTTACTAAGAGTCATGCCCATGTTGTGTAGTTTCCTTAATGCTTTTTCTAGCCTACTATCATGTTCTAGCTGATTACTGGCATAAATGAGAATGTCGTTTTGAAAGAAAACTATACGTTCATCACCATCAAATATATGGTGCATAGTTTTCTGGAATACTGAGGCTACTGAAATGAGACCAAACGGCATCCTTCGATATTGATATAATCCTTCAGGTGTTATGAACGCAGTTAGATGTCTTGAGCCTTTATGCAACATTATCTGATGGTATGCAGACGTGAGATCTAGCGAAAACAATTTGGCTGATCCCATAGTCGATAACAGTTCTTGAATATTTGGTAAATCGGGGAGTAAGACAGGGCTGTCTGGGAGCACCGCTCTTTTTCAATCTCTTCTTATCAGATATAGGACCCTTTATTGAATCATCAGCATTGGCCAGCCCCGTTTTGAACGGGAGGAAAATCTGTTGGTTGGCCTATGTTGATGACATTCTACTTTTAGACAGAACACCAATAGGACTTCAGCGATTGCTAACAAGAATGAATGAGTATGCTAAGATCAATGGACTCTCAATCAACTCAGCTAAAACAAACATTCTCATCTTTAAACACCCGCAGAAAAAAGTGAAATCCATCAGCTGGAAACTAGGTGGAGAGCAAGTTAAAGTAGTAGAAAGAGTAAAATATCTAGGCTACAATATACATGCCAATCCTGCTATATACAAGGTAGAGGGTGAGGTAATGGCCAAGGTAACACAAGTAGCATCACAGATGATCAAATTAAACTACAAGCTTTGCAAATTTTCCATCATACCACTAGTGAGGTACTATTTAGCCAAA
The DNA here is from genome assembly GCF_040938575.1 of Ambystoma mexicanum. Lineage (NCBI taxonomy): Eukaryota > Metazoa > Chordata > Amphibia > Caudata > Ambystomatidae > Ambystoma > Ambystoma mexicanum. Next base: position 1,682,054,306 of record NC_090932.1, read on the forward strand.
GTAGTTCCAGTAATATTATACGGTTTGGAAGCAAAACCAAATTTATGGTCTGCAAATTGGGAGCACTTTGAGGGGCGATTATGGGAAAAAACTCTAGGTCTGCCGAACTGTACATCCACCAGCAGCCTGAGATTTGAACTAGGACTTAAGTCCTTAAGATGTATGGCAAACTGGAAACTAATGACCCTTTACAGAGAGATAATCATAGGAAAAGAAACCAGCTTGTACAGTGATATGAGAAAACATATGGTAAGCTGCAAATCAGACATCCTCTCGACCCTAAGGGGAATTGTAATTAAAGCATCTGCTAAAACCGAACTTGATATAGAAACATTGGTCTCAAATCTACTCAAAGTCAAAAGAGAACTTGAAATTCTAGACTGGATAGAGACAATAGAAAAAGTAAGAAAGGTTCCAGTTGCAAACCCATTTCTAAGGGGAGAAACAAATCTTGGATGTCTCTCAAAATATCTGATGAAATCTCCAGACAGGAAACTTCGCACAAATATTCTCAGAATGAGACTAAATCTAGTCTGCTGTGGGGAAGTGCTGGAGAAACGAAATCAGGGTCATAGAGCTAAAAGGTTATGTTCGATCTGTATAAATCCGGCCAAACAGACACTAAGGCACCTGCTAATGGACTGCGAAGGTTCATGTAAATACCGCCTTAGACTTTTTAGAAATTTTGTTAGAAAAGAAAATGACATCATTTCAGAATTTCTATGGGACAGAATCATCTCAGGCTCAAACATTATGCTTGCTGCAGCTGCAATTCAGGTGCTAATACATTGTAAAATTGACGTTTAGATGGATTGTGTGTGGAATGGGAAATCTGGATCAATCTGACTAGAGAACATCTGGTACCAATAAAAGGACTGGGGAGTAAAGTGGAATTAGAAAGACAGCCACTTCTGTTGAGCAGCCTCACTGGCTGGAATATTTTAATGGTCAATTTTGGCTGGATTTATTATTTAATTTTTTATTTGTTTTATTTTTATTTTTATTTATTTTTTTATTTATTTTGCTATTATTATTTTTTTTTTTTTTCATACTTATTATGTTTTGTTGGTCTGTTTGCTTATGTTTTGTAAAGACTCATAAAGTCATAAACAAATAAAAAAAAATATTTGGTAATAGGTGTCTTTCTGGAATTATGCACTTGTTTAATTCTCTCAGGTCAATGCACACTCTGACTTTTCCCAAACCCTTTCTCACAATTACTAGTGGTGACACCCATTCTGCAGCGCCAATCCTTTCAATTATCCCTTGTTCTTCTAGTTTATTTCATTCCTTCTTTAATTCTTCTCTCATTGCTAAGGGTACACTCCTCAACTTCTGTACAACTGGTTTAGAGTTTTCTTAGAGTTGTATGCGGTGTGTGATCACGCAACCTATTCTGTCTCTGAACACTTCATTCTTCACTCTTTCTGTGGTCATTTCACCCAGTTCCACAACATAAACAGATTCTTCTGCACTAGCATCCAGTCGCACCTTTAGCCATGCCTGGTGTGTCCAACTGAGCAAAGGCGATGCTCCTCTTTTTGACACATATATTTTGCCAGTTGTTGTTCTGTCTTTAAACGCCAATGTGGCTTCAAACCACCCTATTATGTCAATTTCTATCCCTCCATAGGCACTGGGATTGATGTCCGATTCATTTAACCATTTTGGACCAATTTTCTTCCAAATCGTTTCCGGTAGCAATGTGTATTTTGCTCCAGAGTCTGTCATCATTTTTATTGGAGAGCCATTTATCATGATGATGGTCTTGGGACTTTCTAATTCTACTTTATTGTCATTATCATTAATGACAAAAACACATTCTTCTTCATCATTTTCTCCATCACCACCAATCCAATTCATGTTGCCTTTGTCAATTCTGCAACATTTGGCTAGATTACTCCTTCCATTGCAGTTCCTACAAATTATGTGGATAGCTGGACATTCAGGACTGTTGGCCCAGTGATTAGGGCTATCACATCTGAAACAAGTTCTGTTCCTAGCTCTGCCTCTTTGGGCAATATGTGGTCAACGAGGGCCTGTGAAACATCCTCGATTGTATTCCCTGTAACCACGTCCAAATCCTCGACTTCTCAAGTCTCCATTGTATCCATTGTACTTGAATGAGCCTTGTGTTTTGAATTCCTCTTTTCTCTTCACTATTGAACTGCATTTGTTCCTGCTGTCATCTTGCTTATTCTGAATGACATTAACCGTGGGTTCTGTTTTTAAAGAGATGCTTTTCACCCTTTCCTCTAGTGTCTTTACGCAATTTTCCATGTGTTCTACTTCCTTAGCAATGCGTAACACGACATCAAGATTTGGGTCATCTTCAGCCCACAGTCTTTCTCTGATTTTAGCACTACTACACTCCAGAATAAATTGATCTCTCAATCTCTCGTCCAACTGGTGTCAAAATGTGCAGTTCTTAGAAAGTTTTCTCAAGCTTGTTTTATACTGTTCAACACTTTCTCCCATTTCGTGTGACCTATTTCCAAATGTGTACCTTTCCAGGACAGTGCTTAATTTCTTCTCATAGTATTTGTTTAGTTTAGCAATACATTTCTCGTATTCATTCATATCCCCTTCCTCTGGTAGATTTGGGAGGTCTTCATATTTTTCTTGGCCTGCTGGGCCCAAACAGTGTAACAATAATGACTTGTTTCTCTCTATGCTGTAGTTTGTCCCACATACAACAGTGGCATAATGCTCGAATGACTTTAGCCACCTTTTCCATGGCAGATTCGGTTCGCCCGAATTCAGGCAGAAACATAGGGGGCGGGGGAACACTGTGCATAGTCATGTTTCTAATATTAAATTGGTCGTCTGCTCCCGGCTTGTCAATGATTTATTCCTATTGTATGTTCCAGGAAACAATCCTTGTGTAATATCAATCACAGATGTGGAAGCATGTTACTACAACTGTAGTAATGTTTCAAAGACAAAAGAGTCCCTTCTCTGTTATTATCTTTATTAATGTTGCATTATTATCCTTAAAAAAAATGTTTGTTTTCTTTAATTGTTGGGACGAGTGGGAGAAAATCCTTAATTCACATGCATACATATGTGTGTGTGTTTACACTGGTTACTACGGCAACGTCGTAGTATTCAAGATGGCCGCACGTAATCGACACACAGCAAAGCATCGTGGGTGCCTTACTCTAACACGTCTTGCATGGTGCTTTCATAAGATGCAGTCGCACAGCCCCATAACGGCCATAAGATCACTTTTCATTTACAAGCGATTACTGTATTCTTATTTGCAACGCAAACGGCGTACCCCCGCTGATTACACAGTATTGCAGATTGCCGCGGCTGGCGCTCACCTGCTTTTCTTTTCTTCTTTGTTCACTGTTGGGTTTGATCAAGCGTCTGTCCCAGATATGTACACAGGCAGGCGATTGGATCGCATAACCCCGTCCCCATGTGAAGTATAATAAAAGTGGACGCTGTATTAAAAAAGGGGATTGGATTTATTAACATCTATTGATACATATAACATATATTTAAGGGGATATGAATGGAGCAGCTCAGGGATGGTCCTTCATCCTCTTCAACCGCCTACTCCGCTCTCATCTCTCCTCCCCACATTCCTATTCCAGAATCCTTCCTACATCATCATACACTATACTACATATGGCAAGTGTAAACGTTCACCTACTGGCTGATGAACCCATGAGAGTCTCAGCTAGTGTTTCTTTAGTGTCCCTGGGCTTGTGGGAACAACAGAATTTAGATGTCTATAATTCCATCCCAGATAATACTAAAGAGTATTACAAAGATAGTGTTCTTCTTGTGAATGGACAGGAGACCCCTGCCTTCATGACACTGGAGCCAGCATAACTGTGGTGGATGAATCATTTTTCAAGGTGGAGGATGTTGCTAAGGCACCCAAACGCCTCACCAAGTTAGCTGGAGGCCCTGTGCAAATGCTTCCCCAGTTACCAGCTCTCATCCAGTGTAATGATATGACTGTCAAAATACCTGTTAGTGTGCAGAGTGAAGTGCCTCGGAGGGTTCTGTTGGGTAATGACCTGAAAGCTCTTGGAGTTGTGCCAAGTACCCTCAGGCCTCCCAGTAAGAGGAGACAGGAGCTCACTAGGCCTGCAAGGGAGAGGACCTTAGAGGCTCTCCAGAGGAGTTGATAGAGGAAACTATCACTCCCACTCCACAGGAGTTGCTCACTGCTATTTCTGGAAAGAAAGAGGCAAAGGGGAAACCCAAGACCTCAAGGAAAAAGTCAGACAGCACCCCTGTACTACCAACAAGGATATCCCCAAGATTGTCCAAGATCACACCTGTGATCCCTCCACCTGCTGAGGCAGAAAGTGATGTACAACCTTGTGTCATTGAGCCAGTTTCTGAAGAGTCAGATCTGCCTACTCTTGAAGGTCTTCGACAACAGGCTGCTAACCAATTTGATGGGCAAGAAGTTGGAAAGCACAGGTTAAGCTGAGAAGATGGCCTCTTCTACAGTAAACCAACAGAGTCTATCCATGGGGACTGCAAAAGAATTGTAGCGCCCCTTACCAACAGACTCCAGTTCCTACAGTTGGCCCATGAGATACCTTTGGCTGGTCATTTGAGTTTCAAAAAGACCAAGGAAAGGCTCTCCTTATACTTCTACTGGCCTAAGATGGGTTCAGAAGTTGACAAATTCTGTAGGAGCTGTCACACGTGCCAAACCTCTGGTAAGAGTGGAGCCAAGAATGTGGCACCCCTGGTCCCTCTCCCAGTGGTGGGAGTTCCTTTTGAGAGGGTGGGCATCAACATTGTTGGTCCCCTTGACCCTCCCACATCTTCAGGGAACAGGTTTATCCTGGTTGTAGTAGACCATGCTACAAGATACCCAGAAGCCATACCTATGAGAACTGTTACGGCCCAGGCTGTGGCTAAGGCTCTTCTTGGTATTTTTACCAGAGTAGGGATTCCTAAGGAAGTGATATCCGACAGAGGATCCAATTTTATGCCCCACTACATGCACGACATGTGGATAAACGGTGGTGTCACTATACGTTCTCTACAGCCTACCATCCACAGACAAATGGACTGGTAGAGAGGTTTAATCGTACCATCAAGAGCATGATAGGTGCTTTAAAAGAACCCCTTAAAAGAAAGTGGGGCCTTCTACTGCCATGCCTTCTTCTGCTTATAGAGAAGTCCCTCAGGAGGGAGTTGGTTACAGTCCCTTTGAACTTCTCTATGGCCATTCAGTCAGAGGTCTATTGGCCCTGATCAAGGAGGGGTTGGAGAGTGCTCCTTCCCCCAAGCCAGTCAGAGTGACTGACTATGTGATAGGTCTATAGAGGAGAATGTCACACATGATGGCAGAAGCTAGTGATAACTGAAAAGCAGGTCAGGCTCTGGTCAAACATTGGCATGACCAGAAGGGCAACATGGTTTAGTTTACTCAAGACCAGCTTTTATTAGTTATGGTGCCAACAAGGCAGAGGGCCTTGCAGGACAAATGGATAGGACCCTTCAAGCTTGTGGGAAAACTTGGGGAGGTGAATTATTTGGTGGACTTAGGCAGACCTAAGGAGGCTCCCAGAGTCTTTCAAACCAACTGTTTGAAGCATATGTCTCGAGACCAGAAGTGGGAGCTTTGCTTCTAGCTTCAGCTCAGAAGGAGGAGGAGAGTGAACCTCTACCTGACCTCCTCAGAGGCCAACCTTTGGTTGAGAAAATAGAAGCAGTCAATCTCTCTTCTCAAATGACTTCTGAACAACAGGAGGAGTGCAAAGTTCTGTTAAATCAGTTTGCCTCCCTGTTTTCACTATCAGCAGGCTTGACCCCTTGAGGCCAGCATGATATTCTCACTGGTGACCGTTTACCTGTGAAAATCAGATGTTACAGAATGTCATAACATGTGAGATCCCGTATCAAAGGAGAGGTCAACAGGACGCTTGATCTCGGGGTTATAGAACCCTCTACAAGTCCATGGTCTAGTCCAGTTGTTCTAGTACCAAAGGCAGGATCTAAGGAGTTGAGATTCTGTGTGGACTATAGAGCTCTAAATGCAGTCACTAAGACTGATGCCCATCCTTTGCCAAGGACAGATGAACTGGTGGATAGACTTGGTTCAGCCAAGTACCTCAGTACATTTGATCTGACGTCAGGCTATTGGCAAACAGCCCTAACAGACCATGCCAAGGAGAAAACTGCATTCTCAACCCCAGCAGGTCCCTACCAGTTCAAGGTTATGCCTTTTGGATTAAAGAATGCACCTGTTACATTCCAAAGGATGGTCAACTAAGTTCTGAATGGGTTGGAGGACTTCTGCATGGAATACTTGGATGTCATTGCAGTATTCAGCCCCACATGGAAAGAAAATATTGATCCCTTAGGATATGTTTTGCAGGCTCTTGAGCAGGCTCATCTGACCATAAAGGCAAACAAATGTCAAATTGGTCAGAGCAAAGTGGTCTATGTTTGTCATGAGGTAGGAGGAAAGGCCATTGCCTAGCAAAGTACACGCTGTGCAAAACTGGGTCACCCCTACTACTCAAACCCAAGTGAGAGCTTTCTTAGGTCTCACTGGGTACTACAGGAATTTCATAGAGAACTATGGGACCATATCTTCTCCCTTGAATGTGATCTCCTCTCCAGAATTCCCTGAAAAGGTTAGATGGAATGAGGAGTGCACCCAAGCCTTCGGAAACCTGAAGAAGACCCTTTGTCAATCTCCAGTCCTAAGAGCTCCTGATTATCGACAACCCTTCATTGTGCAGACAGATGCCTCCAATACAGGTATAAGTGCAGTCCTTAGTGAACTGGATGAGAAAGGTGGGGAGCACCCCATTTGCTTCATCAGTAGGAAACTGAAGGAACCAGAAACAAGGTAGGCAACCATAGAGCGCGAATGTTTTGCTATTGTGTGGTCTCTGAAGAAGTTTAGACCATACTTGTATGGATCTACCTTTGTGATTCAGACAGACCACCAACCCTTGAGATGGTTAATGCAAATGAAAGGGGAAAACCCAAAACATCTGAGATGGTCAATCTGCCTGCAAGGGTTTGATTTCATCATTGAGCACAGAGCAGGATATCACCACCAAAATGCTGATGGTTTCTCTAGGATATTTTTAACCGGCTAGAGGTAGAGATTCATCCAGGAGTGGATTAAATCCTCCTGTCCCTTAATCTGGGGGAGGGGGCGAGTGTTAGGGAGAATTCTCAAGAATGGCTCATTTACCTTACCTACTGAGTCCCTCAGCAGCTTTGCTGGATTTCTAGGATTTATTTTTTTCACCTGGTACGAGTGTGAGCCTTTTTTCCCACTCTTACATGAGTTTTGCTGCATGTGTTTAACATTTTCTTGTGTTCATAGACTGTGGAGCCTCACCTACTCCATAGGCATCATCTTTTTATTATGTGTTACACAGCACCTTCAGTACAGTGACACAGGGTTGTCTTTTAGACTTCCCAACTCAGACTCCATTTTCTGGGACTGACCACTGTCTCCCAGAACATGTAAAGTTGCCATTAACTTTATTAGTCTTTTAAAATCCACAGCCCCAGTACACCCTATCTTACATAGAGTACTGGAAGGGGTTAATACTTATCCCTTTTTGTCTGTTTCTCTTGGAGCATTGTTTTGCTCCCTTTTCATCAAGACTTGGCTGGTGGTAGTGGTAACTACCCTATTTTTCCTACTGTGGTTATCTTAGATAACCTTGGTATTGTTTAGGCTATCTTGGTAGCCTCGAACTTAAACCCGCTGGACCATATACGTTTTTATACAGTTCCAGCTGGGTTTATTCACCATTTCTTTTTGAAAGTGTCTTTCTCATGTTTTACTCCGCGTGCCAAACCAGGTTTGGTTCCTTTGTTCACCGTCTTTTTGTGGGCTTCTCCACAGAAGCCCTGCTTAGGCGTCTGAAAGTCTGGGTAGGCAGGATGTGAGGGAGGGGTTTTAGGACCCCTGCCGTGGGTTCCCTTGGTAACCCAAGTCACACTCCTGTTTGATTGGCTAGGTGACTGTCCCGGTGGGACAGCCAGCCTGCTGTGTGATTGACATTCAGGCTGTGTGAATGGGGAAAACTGTATAAAAGCAGGTCTCTGAGATTGGAAAGGCAGAGTCGCCACTGGAAGGAAAGAACTGACGAGGAGCTGACAGAAGAGGACCCCTACAACGACTGAACCGCCCGGTGAAGCCCTGCTGCAGGTCCGAATCTTCAGACGCCAACGACAGAGAAGATCTACCAGGAATCTTCTTCCCCTGAGCTGGTGGGACCAACCAGTTCTCGCAAACTGCAAGCCAGGACCCCCTCCTCTGGTCAAATTTGCTGTACAGAGCTACAGTGAACCAGATAACCAGGAAGGTCAGACCCTGATTGGGTTTTAAGGAGCGCACCTTTTATTCGTTGCTTTGCTCTACTGCTGGTTTGTTCCCTGGGCAGTGCAGGACCCTCCAGTCTTCCTACTTCATGTCAGTCCGACAGTCGCTTCAGGAACCATGCGCCTGCAGGAACTGCCAGGAACGTCCGCCTCAGCTACACCTTCTTCTCCATTTAAAGGTACTGTGCAAATCCGGTTGTTCGTTTCGTCCAGACGCGGTGAAGGTGTGTGAAACCATTCGCCAATCCGAGGGCTTGTCCTTCTCTACTCTTTAAACTAACTTTTCTGCTGACCAACTTCGTCCGTAACTCTTGGCAAAGACTTAACCGCGAACTACCCTGAACTGTGTGAGCTTGAGCAAAAGATTTTTGTCCTATTGACTTTGGCCCTAAGCCTTTTTGATTTGATTCCATCACTGTAGTTCCTCTTTCTAGATTGCCCTGCTCACTTACCTGTTGGTGCTGCTCAATTTTTACCTAACTTTGTCTTTCTCTCTCTTTTTAAATTACTGGAGTGCCATTTTGCTCATGCTTCATTTTGAGTTTAACTTGTCCAGAATCTATTGGGAGTGGTGTGGTGTATTAAGAGTGTGATTTTTCAACTGCTTTACTTTAGTGAGATGTTATATAACTGGTGTGTAAATAAATATATATTCTTTTACTCAGAAACCTTGAGTCAGTGTTTGTTTGAATCATAGTAATCGCTGTCCTTTGTGTAACTGTTGATACTGCTTTGCTCTTGAGATAAGTCTGGCTGCTCAGCCATCGCTATCACTTTACTGTGTAGTACAGGCTTGTACCAAAGGTGAATTTGTACTGTCACTTGTAGTCTTAATTGTGTGTGGTGTTCCCAAAGGGTACTGCATATAATTCTGCCTAACATCCAGTATCTATGCTATGGTATGTGTACCGTTGTTGCTTCCAAAACACTTCAACAAAAGGAAAGTGTGAAATGAACAACAAAGTTGAGAATAAATCAGAGAAAATCATTGGTTGTGGCTAGCTGAAGCAGTAACCAAACCAAAAAAAGAAAGCATTGAGGGAAATTCATCATGCACACTGATCTCCTGGAACACCAGAGGATTTAGACATTTGTTTAATGAATCACCAGAGAACTTGAAAGGAGTCCAGATAATTTGCCTACAGGAGCCCTGGCTACGAACACCGCCAGTGTGCGAAGGATACGAGAAAAAAGACCCAACATAAGACCCTATGCAGGACTACTGACGATGATTAAAAATGACTGCAAAGTCAGAATGTCTAGTACAGGAAACCTTTATCCCTACACACAATGGACCATACTGCAAACCAACGATCATGGAGTGGATGAGCCCTCTGACGTCATGATCATAAACCTCTACTGGAACGCATTGAAGATTACGACGACCAACTTTGTAAGTAGCGTGACGCTGAACCAACAAAGCCGTCTGAACAACTGAGTATCGGAAGCAAGCTGGGTCGACCATTTCTCAAAAGCATTCCGCAGACACAACATAGAACCAAATGCTACAAGAAAAAGTGAAAAATTGGAATCTAGAACTCACTGCAAGCGGGATTGAAACAATAATAAAGAAACTAAAAAACCCAGCGGCAGCAGGATCGGATGGTCTAACGAACACAATTTTCAAACAAAATCCAAAAGCATGGGCAAGATTCCTACAGAAAGTGTATAAGAACATCATGTGAACAAAAAAATTACCAACGTCGTGGACGACATAATCATGCCAAACTTTAAAAAATAGACAGCGAGAAGATCCAGCCAAATTCAGGCCAATAGCCCTGCTGGATGTAACTGGGAAAATTCTAGCATCAAGCCTACAAATAAGATTGACACAATGGGCAGATGACACAAATGTAATTGACCCAAGACAAACAGGGTTCACCAAAGGTACTGGCACTGAGTTGAATTTATTCATCCTGTCGTTACTGAAATTGGAAACAATAAGGGTGAAAAGTAAACTATTTGTCGCGTTCATCGACCTAAAACAAGCGTTCGATGGGGTGAACAGACAAAAGCATTGGGAAAAATTGCAAACATGGAAATTCCCTCAGGCACGTCTACAAATAATTGAGGCGTTCCATAAGAACACGACCATGAAAGTATGGCTGAATAAAGAGGGAGTACTATCAGAGCCAATAGAAACAAAAAGAGGAGTCAAACAAGGATGCTCACTTGCCGCAACGTTATTTAAACTGTATTTGGCAGATTTACCTGAAGCCATAAGTAACAACAAGCGCTTACCCCTGATCCTCAATAATTGTAAGATACCAGCTGGGGCTTACGCTGATGATCTGGTTGTGATCGATCAAACCCAGATTGGTCTACAACACTGTCTGAACAAAATACAATAATATATGGAAGACAACGACTTAGAAATAAACATTGACAAATCAAGAGTCTTGACTATTGGAAACAGGAAGACAAGCAACCATAGAGTGTTTAAATTGAAAATAGGTGGAAAAGACCTCAAAACAGTAGACTCAATAGATATCTGGGTTCTTGCCTAATACATCAACAGTAGATAAGATCTGGCAAGAGCATTTGGAGCACAAGGTAACGACGTTGGCAGCACAGGGTGCTATGATACATTCCCGGTATGCGGAATTTACCTTGGTACCGTTACAAACCTTTTACTTGCAAAACGTGGTACCAGTCTAACATATGGAGGAGAGGGAATATTGAACTTGCTATGGAAAATATGGTCCAGACTCGAAAGCAAGTTTTGGAAAAGTATACTGAAACTTCCAAACTGCCTTCCAATGGCAGCTATGAGAGCCGAGCTAGGCCTTCAATCGCTGCAATCAATTATATTGTGGAAATCATTTAGGGTGCTCAGAAAAATTGACGAATACAAACCGGAGACTGCCTACAAATTCCTGAAACCATTCAGAACAGGAAAAGGTGCAGTATTGACATCAAACTGGATAGAGATGTGTAGAAAACAGCTAGAACAAATAGATTCATCTTTGGTGATGCTGATTTCGAATCCTAAAGAAGTGAAAGAAAAATCACAAAGGGCCGATTGAATCAACACACAAGAACAAAAAATGAAGTACAAACTTCATGAGAAACGCAGCCCAAGAGCATAGAAAGAGAACTACCATCCCAAAATATCTTCAACAATTTCCAAGTAGATATCATCTAGAACAGCGTCTGTGAATTAGATTTCACATCTACATGACAAATGACTATCGATGGTCAACAGGATAGAGAGGTGTCAACAAAAGGCAAATGTAGGTTCTGTATGAATCGCGAACACTTGAAAAGAGTCAGACACATAGGGCCTCATTATGAGGTGGCTGGTCCGGTAACAACGGTACTGGTAAGCTTGCCAGTAATGATTGGTGCCAGTGCTACAGGCATCCCCATTCCCATTGAGCCCTATGGGGCTGAAATGGGAATGGGGATCTACTTGCAGCGGCACCCTTGAAAGGGAAATTACCGGGTCCGGCGGGGTCGGAATACCCCGATAAATGGCCATTCGCGGGTGCCAGTCTTTTATGCCGGTATGGAGGTAGCCTTGCCGCTCTTACCGGCAAGGCTACCTCCAACCTCATAATGAGGCCCATAGTGACGGAATGTCAGGCTTTAACAGAAATAAGATCACTATGGGCCTCATTACAAGCTTGCCGGACCGGAAATAATGGTACTGGTAAGCTTGCTGGTACCATTGTTTCCAGACTGGCAAACTACGAGTTCTGCGAGCTGGTGTCTTTTTAAGCCGCCAGGTCTGACCTGGCGGGCGGAACGGCACCCACTCGCAGACCATGTTGGATGCACCGGCACCATTCCTGAATTGTGCCGGTGCATCTGACCTCCCCATTTCCATTGAGTCCAATGGGACTCAAATGGGAATGGGGACTAATATTTTCTGGTGCCCGGGAATGGGCAAGTACCAGGTCCGCCGGGGCTGTAATGCCCGTAATAGCCCATTCCCGGGCAACAACAAAAAAATGTCTCCGGCAGCAGCCGTGCAGTTTTTACCGGCACGGCTGCCGATGGACTCATAGTGACGCCCTATTCTTGGAAAACTATGTGACAGGAGCAAGCACACTGACAGCAGAGGATTGGTGGTTATTATTCTTGGGTGGAGAAAAGCAAGGGTTAATCTGTGCTGAAATTAACTTCTTAGATAAAGTCATGAGGGACATAACAGAAAATAATGTCGTAGACACACAATGTGGAAAACTGACAAAATCATGAGAGACATTGGGAACAGTTAGCGTATTTAGTGCAATGGAGCAGATAACCTGAGAACTCACAAACAATCCTGGGAGGGATGTGTTGGAAGAGAAATCGTGATTTTATGTGTTAAAAGTTGTAAGGAAACTAATTCACAATTTTAAAAAAAACATGGTCTCTTGGAATCTGTCTTTGTTCTCATATGTGCACATTCCTGGTAGCTTGTCTTCCTCCAGCATCTATGCTGTGGTATGTGTACCGTTGTTGCTTCCAGTCTGTCTCCAGCATCTATGCTACAGTGTGTGTACCGTTGTTGCTTGCAGTCTGTCTCCAGCATCTATGCTACAGGATGCGTACTGTTGTTGCTTAAGTCTGTCTCCAGCATCTATGCTGTGGTATGCGTACCGTTGTTGCTTCCAGTCTGTCTCCAGCATCTATGCTACGGTATGTGTACTGTTGTTGCTTCTAGTCTGTCTCCAGCATCTATGCTGTGATATGTGTACCGTTGTTGCTTCTAGTCTGTCTCCAGCATCTATGCTATGGTATGTGTACTGTTGTTGCTTCCAGTCGGTCTGTCTTCAGGATTTATGCTCTGGTATGTGTACCGTTGTTGCTTCCAGTCTGTCTCCAGCAACTATGCTGCGGTATGTGTACGATTGTTCCTTCCAAGCTGTCTCCAGTATCTATGCTGTGGCATGTGTACCGTTGTTGCTTCCAGTCTGTCACCAGCAACTATGCTGCGGTATGTGTACGATTGTTACTTCCAGTCTTTCTCCAGCATCTATGCTATAGTATGTGTACTGTTGTTGCTTCCAGTCTGTCTCCAGCATCTAGGCTACAGCATGTGTACCGCTGTTGCTTCCAGTCTGTCTCCAGTATCTATGCTACGGTATGTGTACCGTTGTTGCTTCCAGTCTGCTCCCAGCATCTATGCTTTGGTATGTGTACCATTGTTCCTTCCAGGCTGTCTCCAGTATCTATGCTGTGGTATGTGTATCGTTGTTGCTGCCAGTCTGCCCCCAGCATCTATGCTTTGGTATGTGTACCGTTGTTGCTTCCAGTCTGTCTCCAGTATCTATGCTGTGGTATGTGTACCATTGTTGCTTCCAGTCTGTCTCCAGCATCTAAGCTGTGGTATTTATTTTAACTGTTTTTATTGGCATTTATATGGTTACAATTGTGCAATACAACTTCCACTTTTCATGCCTGCATTTAGAATATTAACAACACATAACAACTAACAAACAACTTCCTACACGTGCCATGTGTATTTCTAACATTGGTCGGGGGCAAATGGTCCGAGTCGGGGCACAGCTTTATTTGTGTACTTCGTGTCTTCCAGTTGGCCAATGTCAATTGGATGTTGTTGAATGTTTGGCTGGGTTCATAGTGGGTGACTCTTGCCCTAATTGGTGTACTCATGGGGGTTTGTCGTCGGGCGGGTGGAACATGTACCAGTTCAGCGCTTTCCATGCTGCACACTTGTCGTTACCATCGGGTTCCGATCTGTTCGCTCCCTCCACCCACACCTTTATCTCCGCCTCTGCCCACCTTTCAAATTCCTTACGCCATTTTCCATATTGTGGTCCCGCAGCACTTTTCCAGGACATGGCGATAGTTCTCTTTGCCAGTATGCATGCCAGATCCATAAACCTAACCACATGTTTGTGTTTGCTGAGTCTGGGATAAGCACCAAGCAGGTATTCTTTATCGACCACTCATACCTCTTTACTACAGCTTCCCTGCAGTCTCGCTCTATGTGTGCCCAGAAGCTTTGCACGCATACACACCCCCAGAGCATGTGAAGCAGGTGAGCATCCTCACCTTTGCACCTCGGGCATTATGAACTTGCTTCCTTGTTGAACGTAGCTATCCTGTGCGGGGTCATGTATGTACGGTATAGCACATTCAGTTGTATTAGTTTGAAGCACTGGTTCCTCGACACTGCTTTAGGAAAACACAGTATTCTCTCCCATTCTTTCTCTGTTATTTCTGCACGCAGGTCTTTCTCCCATTGCTCTTTCAGTGCTGTACCCTTGGGGTTAGGTGTGTCTATCAGTATGCTGTATAGCCGAGAATTCGGCCTGCAGCCGACATTTAAGTTGTACATCAGGGTCAGTAGTGGGTCCGCTTGTGGATCCTCTGGCCAGCCCTCCCACCTTTCTTTGGCCACTTCCCGGACTCTGTGGTACCAGAGAAATTGCCCACACGGTAGCTCTTCTTTTTCTTGCATTGAGCTGAATTCCCTGAAGACCCCGCCTTCATATACATCTCCCCATGTGTATATCCCTTTCTCTTTCCATGTTCTTACCACAGCCAGGTCCGTGCTTTCTTTGCATGTATCTGCCGCTATCAGCACCTCTGGTGAGTAGGGGTGTGTTAATTTCAGCAGGGTTTGTGTCCTTCCCCATAGCTTCTTACCCAGTGTCACCATCAGTGGGATGTTTTCTGGGCCTCTTGTGTTACCCACAGTATTTCTTTTAGTTTGATGGGAGCCACCAGATGTTGTAGTGAGACTGTTTCTGAGGTGGACTCATCTGCTAGCCATTCAATTATGTGGCTGAGCTGGGCTGCCAGGTAATATCTCTCAAGGTTTGGCAATTTCACCCCTCCTTTGTCGTATGGTAGATATAGTGTTGCTAGTGAGAGTCTATGAGAGTGAGAGTTAGCGCCCCATAAGAATTCATGGAGTAGCACCTCCAAGGAACGGAAAAAGGACGTCCTAATATAGCAGTGCACATTGTTGAAGAAGTACAAGAACCTCGGGAGAATAATTTTGGTGATGGCTAACCTACCGAACAGTGACAGTGGCAGCTTGGACCAGAATTTTATGGACTTCCTCAAGCCCTGCACCACCTTTGCCATGTTGTGTTTGTGTATTTGTTCCGGTGTGTGTCTGATGCTCACCCCCAGGTATTTGAATAAGTCCACCTCCCAGTTAAGTCCCACTACAGGCAGTTGGTTGACTCCTTCCCTCGTAGCCCGGCCAGTGGGAATATTCAGGATTTGGTCTTGCTAAAGTGGATCCCTGATAATTTGGTGTAATTGTCGAGTATGTCCAGGATCACTGGGACATTTAGGTGTGGATTTCTCACGTACAGCAGCACGTCATTCGCGTATAGTGACAGCAGGTGTCCTGTTCCTCCAACCCAGATGCCAGCATCTAGGTGTTGCTTTCTGAGATATATTTCTATTGGTTCTAGGCCCAGCACATATAGCATCGGGGATAATGGGATCCCTGTCTCGTCCCCCTTTTTATGTCCCAGATTGCAGGCACTAACCTCCCTGTTTTGATCCTACCCTTTGGGTTTTTGTATAGGATTCGTACCCATTGGATGAATCCCTCCCCAAAACCAAATTCCCTTAGCGTCGTCACCAGTCATTCCCAATATATTGAGTCAAACGCTTTTGTCTACTGTTTGCGCAAGAATGTGCTGTAGTCTGCATAAGTTCATCTCAGTGCTGCACCCTGGTATAAACCCATTCTGGTCACTATGTATCAAGTTCCTCATTATCCTGTTCAGACGCTTGGCTAGTATTGTGGTCAGGATCCTGACGTCATAATTCAGCATCGCTAATGGGTGGTAAGAATTCCAGCATCTATGCTATGGTATGTTTACTGTTATTGCTGCCAGTCTGTTTCCAGTATCTATGCTGTGGTATGTGTACCGTTGTTGCTCTCAGTCTGTCTCCAGTATCTATGCTGTGCTATGTGTACCATTGTTGTTTCCAGTCTGTCTCCAGCATCTATGCTATGGTATGTGTACCGTTGTTGCTTCCAGTCTGTCTCCAGTATCTATGCTATGGTATGTGTACCCTTGTTGCTTCCAGTCTGTCTCCAGTATCTATGCTATGGTACTTCTCCATGTATCTGGTCAGATCATTGTTTCCTGACATGTCGTCTTGGATTACCAGCTAAATCCGTAAGAGTGCATGCCAAAGCTCATACGGTTAAATCACAGAATTTCAAAAATATCACATTTGATATTTTAAAAACTAGCACAGAGTTACTCTTAAGTACAACGGATGACCTAGACGATCCTGAGAGACTCATAAAAGTTTATAATGATGTCATGCTAGAAATGCTAGACAAACATGCGCCTATGAAAGATACAACAGTTAAAGATCGGCCTAATCGTCATAAGTGGTTTTCGCCCGCATTAGCTGAACTTAAAATCGCTAAAAGGCAAGCTGAACATACTTGGCATAAAAACAAAACGGATGATAATCTGCTAGCTTGGAAACATATTGAAAAGCGTTATAGAGTGATGACTATAGAAGCTAAGAAATCCTTCTATGATACACAAATAAACCAAGCCGGAGATAAAACTAAAGAGCTCTTTCGTCTCTTTAGGTTATGGGAAAAACCTACTGTTTGTAATCCCTTGATCAAGCCCACTACAGATGACTGTAGTAGAGTCCAGAAGGCTTTTGCAAACAAACTGTTGAAGGCACAAAAGAAAATTGAGCAAGAATTACTAATTTCTCCTTTGCCCAATCCCCTGTTAGCAGCAAAAATATCTAAATTAGGTATCCCTATTAGTACCTTAGGTAATTTTAATTTTGCAGAACCAAATCTAGCTGAAACATTGTTGCTATTGAAAGATATGCATCCCACAAATTGCCCAGGTGAAATTTGTCCATCAAAATATATACTGGATCATCAAGAGCTGTTCGCTCCTTTTCTTTGCAGGTTTATAAAGTCCTCTTTCCGTACAGGTGCTATCCCTCACTCTATTAAAAATGTGGCTGTCACTCCTTTGATAAAAAAAACCAGGCCTGGATCCATCAGACGCAACTAATTTAAGACCAATCACAAATACACTATTTTTCCTTAAACTTATAGATAATGCAGCGACCTTCCAGCTACAGTCCCATGTTTCAACTCTGGCATATTACATGTGAAGCAATCAGGTTTTCGAAGCTTCCATGGAACGGAGACAGCTTTATTGGATCTTCAAACACATATGTTGGATAAATTGGAACATAGCAAGTCGGGGCTGCTGATGTTATTAGATCTATCGGCAGCCTTCGACTTGCTAGACCATAAGATCCTGCTCAACAGAATGGCGTCGGTCAGTGGACTCTCTAAAAATGCCATATCCTGGCTTAGATATTTTTTGGAGGGTCGTCAATATCGTGTGCACTGGGGTGACTGTGCTTCTGAGCCACAGGTCATTCCGTGTGGAGTCCCCCAGGGAGCATGTCTCTCTCCGCTGTTGTTCAAAATTTACATTCTTCCCTTATGTATCGAGCTGGAATCCTTAGGAATATTTTTCTGTAACTATGCAGATGACTTCCAATTAGTATTGAACGTAACTGGGAATTATGAGGCTGACCAGCAAACGGTAGCCGAAGCATACAAAGTCATAAAGCAATGGATGCCAACTAATTGGCTCTGTTTGAATGCTGCTAAAACCGAGCTGATGCTTTTCGGCTCCCAGCATGCCCAATCCAAACTAAGCCAAGACTACAATTGTTTCATGATAGAAGGTGCTAAAATTAAAACCGTAAAGAAAGTTAAGACCTTGGGTACCTATATGGAGGAAAACTTGGATAGCGAGGCACATGTCACAGCCATCTCTACTAATACAAACTATCACCTAAAGGTTTTGAGACAAGTAGCCTAGTTGATTTCAGTAGAAAATCGCATAAAACTTGTGAGAGCAGTAATATTTCCTCACGTAGACTATTGCAACGCACTGCTGGGGGGAGCTAATAAAACTGACATCCAACAGCAGCAGAAGATACAAAACACAGCTGTCAGAATCATCTTTCAGATGAAAAGTTTGGAACCCACCAGTGCAGCCAGGAGAAAACTCCACCTGCTTCCAGTGGCAGCTCGGATCCAATTTAAAATACTTACCATGTGTCATAAATGTATTTTTGGAAATGCTCCCGCATATTTGAAGGAGAAAATCAATGTCTACCAACCAACAAGAAGTTTACGCCTCTCAGTTGGATCCATGTTAGTTCTGCCCCGGATAAAAAGGTCTTGTGGCTTAGGTCGGGCCTTTTGTGTCCGAGGCGCGCAAGCCTGGAACTCTCTTCTGACACAGATGCGCACGACAGAGAACCACCTTGTATTTCGTAAACAGTTGAAGACAACACTGTTTAAATAGATAAATTCCAGCTCAGCTAGTCTTCTACCTCTATCTTTCGGCGCCTGGATGCCTAAGGGCTTTGGCGCCTTATAAGTGTAATTAACATAACATAACATAACATAAGTACCATTGTTGCTTCCAGTCTGTCTCCAGTATCCATGCTATGGTATGGGTACCATTGTTGCTTCCAGTCTGTCTCCAGCATCTATGCTATCATATGTGAACCGGTGTTGCTCCCAGTCTGTCTACAGTATCTATGCTGTGTTATGTGTACCGTTGTTGCTTCCAGTCTGTCTCCAGCATCTATGCTATGGTGTGTTTACTGTTGTTGCTTCCAGTCTGTCTCCAGTAGCTATGCTGTGGTATGTGTACCGTTGTTACTTCCAGTCTATCTCCAGCATCTATGCTGTGGTGTGTGTACCATTGTTGCTTCCAGTCTGGCTCCAACATCTATGCTATGGTATGTATACCGTTGTTGCTTCCAGTCTGTCTCCAGTATCTATGCTATGGTATGTGTACCATTGCTGCCTCCAGTCTGTCTTCTGTATCTATGGCATGGTATGTGTACTGTTGTTGCTTCCTGTCTGTTTCCAGTATTTATGCTATAGTATGTGTACTGTTGTTGCTTCGAGTCTGTCTCCAGCATCTATGCTGTGGTATGTGTACCGTTGTTGCTTCCAGTCTGTCTCCAGCATCTATGCTATGGTATGTGTACTGTTGTTGCTTCGAGTCTGTTTCCAGCATCGATGCTATGGTATGTGTACCGTTGGTGCTTCCAGTCTGGCTCCAGTATCTATGCTGTGGCGTGTGTACAGTTGCTGCGTCCAGTCTGTCTCCAGCATCTATGCTGTGGTATGTGTACGGTTGTTGCTTCCAGTCTGTCTCCAACATCTATGCAATGGTATGTTTACTGTTGTTGCTTCCAGTCTGTCTCCAGCATCTATACTATGGTATGTGTATCATTGTTGCTTCCAGTCTGTCTCCAGTATCTACGCTGTGGTGTGTGTACAGTTGCTGCTACCACTCTGTCTCCAGTATCTATGCTATAGTATTTGTACTGTTGCTGCTTTCAGTCTGTCTCGTGTATCTATGCTATGGAATGTGTACCATTGCTGCTTCCTGTCTGTCTCCAGTATCTATGCTATAGTATGTGTACCTTTGTTGCTTCCAGTCTGTCTGCAGTATCTATGCTGTGGTAAGTGTACAATCGCTGCTTCCAGTCTGTCTTCTATATCTATGCTATGGTATGTGTACCGTTGTTGCTTCCAGTCTCTCTCCAGCATCTATGCTATGGTATGTATACCGTTGTTGCTTCTGTCTCCAGCATCTATGCTGTGGTATGTGTACCATTGTTGCTTCCAGTCTGTCTCCAGTATCTATGCTGTGGTATGTGTACCGTTGTTGCTTCCAGTCTATCTCCAGCATCTATGCTGTGGTATATGTACCATTGTTGCTTCCAGTCTGTCTCCAGCATCTATGCTATGGTATGTATACCGTTGTTGCTTCCAGTCTGTCTCCAGTATCTATGCTATGCTATGTGTACCATTGCTGCCTCCAGTCTGTCTTCTGTATCTATAGTATGGTATGTTTACCGTTGTTGCTTCCTGTCTGTTTCCAGTATTTATGCTATAGTATGTGTACTGTTGTTGCTTCCAGTCTGTCTCCAGCATCTATGCTGTGGTATGTGTACCATTGTTGCTTCCAGTCTGTCTCCAGCATCTATGCTATGATATGTGTACTGTTGTTGCTTCCAGTCTGTCTCCAGTATCTATGCTGTGGTATGTGTGCCGCTGTTGCTTCCTGTCTGTCTCCTGTATCTATGCTGTGGTATGTGTACCATTGTTGCTTCCAGTCTGTCTCCAGCATCTATGCTGTGGTATGTGTACCATTGTTGCTTCCAGTCTGTCTCCAGCATCTATGCTATGGTATGTTTACTGTTGTTGCTTCCAGTCTGTCTCCAGTATCTATGCTATGGTATGTGTACCATTGCTGCCTCCAGTCTGTCTTCTGTATCTATGGT
Source organism: Ambystoma mexicanum (assembly GCF_040938575.1). NCBI lineage: Eukaryota > Metazoa > Chordata > Amphibia > Caudata > Ambystomatidae > Ambystoma > Ambystoma mexicanum. The sequence continues at coordinate 1,682,074,952 of NC_090932.1, forward strand.
ATGGCATGTGTACCGTTGTTGCTTCCTGTCTGTTTCCAGTATTTATGCTATAGTATGTGTACTGTTGTTGCTTCCAGTCTGTCTCCAGCATCTATGCTATGATATGTGTACTGTTGTTGCTTCCAGTCTGTCTCCAGCATCTATGTTGTGGTATGTGTACCGTTGTTGCTTCCAGTCTGTCTCCAGCATCTATGCTATGATATGTGTACTGTTGTTGCTTCCAGTCTGTCTCCAGTATCTATGCTGTGGTATGTGTGCCGCTGTTGCTTCCTGTCTGTCTCCTGTATCTATGCTGTGGTATGTGTGCCGCTGTTGCTTCCTGTCTGTCTCCTGTATCTATGCTGTGGTATGTGTACCATTGTTGCTTCCAGTCTGTCTCCAATATCTATGCTGTGGTATGTGTACCGTTGTTGCTTCCAGCCTGTCTCCAGAATGTATTCTATGATATGTGTACCATTGCTGCCTCCAGTCTGTCTTCTGTATCTATGGTATGGCATGTGTACCGTTGTTGCTTCCTGTCTGTTTCCAGTATTTATGCTATAGTATGTGTACTGTTGTTGCTTCCAGTCTGTCTCCAGCATCTATCTTGTGGTATGTGTACCGTTGTTGCTTCCAGTCTGTCTCCAGCATCTATGCTATGATATGTGTACTGTTGTTGCTTCCAGTCTGTCTCCAGTATCTATGCTGTGGTATGTGTGCCGCTGTTGCTTCCTGTCTGTCTCCTGTATCTATGCTGTGGTATGTGTGCCGCTGTTGCTTCCTGTCTGTCTCCTGTATCTATGCTGTGGTATGTGTACCATTGTTGCTTACAGTCTGTCTCCAGTATCTATGCTGTGGTATGTGTACCGTTGTTGCTTCCAGCCTGTCTCCAGAATGTATTCTATGATATGTGTACCATTGCTGCTTCCTGTCTGTCTCCAGTATCTATGCTATAGTATGTGTACCATTGTTGCTTCCAGTCTGTCTGCATTATCTATGCTGTGGTATGTGTACCGTTGTTGCTTCCAATCTGTTTTCTGTATCTATGCTGTGGTATGTGTACCGTTGTTGCTCCCAGTCTGTCTCCAGTATCTATGCTGTGGCATGTGAACTGTTGTTGCTTCCAGTCTGTCTCCAGCATCTTGCTATGGTATGTGTACCGTTGTTGCTTCAGTCTGGCTCCAGTATCTATGCTGTGGTATGTTTACAGTTGTTGCTTCCAGTCTGTATCTAACATCTGTGCTGTGGTATGTGTTACATTGTTGCTTTCAGTCTCTCTCCAGTATCTATGCTGTGGTATGTGTACCATTGCTGTTTCCAGTCTGTCTCTAGTATCGATGCTATAGTATGTGTACTGTTGCTGCTTCCAGTCTGTCACCTGTATCTATGCTATGGTATGTGTACCATTGTTGCTTCCTGTCTGTGTCCAGTATCTATACTATAGTATGTGTACCGTTGTTGCTTCCAGTCTGTCTCTAGTATCTTTGCTACAGTATGTGTACTATTGTTGCTTTCCGTCTATCTCCAGCATCTATGCTATGGTATGTATACCATTTTTATTTCCTGTCTGTCTGTACCGTTGTTGCTTCCAGTCTGTCTCCAGCATCTATGCTATGTTATGTGTACTGTTGTTGCTTCCAGTCTGTCTCCAGTATCTATGATGTGGTATGTGTACCGTTGTTGCTTCCAGTCTGTCTCTAGCATCTATGCTATGGTATGTGTACCGTTGTTGCTTCTGTCTCCAGCATCTATGCTGTGGTATGTGTACCGTTGTTGCTTCCAGTCTGTCTCCAGCATCTATGCTATGGTATGTGTACCGTTGTTGCTTCTGTCTCCAGCATCTATGCTGTGGTATGTGTACCGTTGTTGCTTCCAGTCTGTCTCCAGCATCTATGCTATGGTATGTGTACTGTTGTTGCTTCGAGTCTGTTTCCAGCATCGATGCTATGGTATGTGTACCGTTGGTGCTTCCAGTCTGGCTCCAGTATCTATGCTGTGGCGTGTGTACAGTTGCTGCGTCCAGTCTGTCTCCAGCATCTATGCTGTGGTATGTGTACGGTTGTTGCTTCCAGTCTGTCTCCAACATCTATGCAATGGTATGTTTACTGTTGTTGCTTCCAGTCTGTCTCCAGCATCTATACTATGGTATGTGTATCATTGTTGCTTCCAGTCTGTCTCCAGTATCTACGCTGTGGTGTGTGTACAGTTGCTGCTACCACTCTGTCTCCAGTATCTATGCTATAGTATTTGTACTGTTGCTGCTTTCAGTCTGTCTCGTGTATCTATGCTATGGAATGTGTACCGTTGCTGCTTCCTGTCTGTCTCCAGTATCTATGCTATAGTATGTGTACCTTTGTTGCTTCCAGTCTGTCTGCAGTATCTATGCTGTGGTAAGTGTACAATCGCTGCTTCCAGTCTGTCTTCTATATCTATGCTATGGTATGTGTACCGTTGTTGCTTCCAGTCTGTCTCCAGCATCTATGCTATGGTATGTATACCGTTGTTGCTTCTCTCTCCAGCATCTATGCTGTGGTATGTGTACCATTGTTGCTTCCAGTCTGTCTCCAGTATCTATGCTGTGGTATGTGTACCGTTGTTGCTTCCAGTCTATCTCCAGCATCTATGCTGTGGTATATGTACCATTGTTGCTTCCAGTCTGTCTCCAGCATCTATGCTATGGTATGTATACCGTTGTTGCTTCCAGTCTGTCTCCAATATCTATGCTATGCTATGTGTACCATTGCTGCCTCCAGTCTGTCTTCTGTATCTATAGTATGGTATGTTTACCGTTGTTGCTTCCTGTCTGTTTCCAGTATTTATGCTATAGTATGTGTACTGTTGTTGCTTCCAGTCTGTCTCCAGCATCTATGCTGTGGTATGTGTACCATTGTTGCTTCCAGTCTGTCTCCAGCATCTATGCTATGATATGTGTACTGTTGTTGCTTCCAGTCTGTCTCCTGTATCTATGCTGTGGTATGTGTACCATTGTTGCTTCCAGTCTGTCTCCAGCATCTATGCTGTGGTATGTGTACCGTTGTTGCTTCCAGTCTGTCTCCAGCATCTATGCTATGGTATGTTTACTGTTGTTGCTTCCAGTCTGTCTCCAGTATCTATGCTATGGTATGTGTACCATTGCTGCCTCCAGTCTGTCTTCTGTATCTATGGTATGGCATGTGTACCGTTGTTGCTTCCTGTCTGTTTCCAGTATTTATGCTATAGTATGTGTACTGTTGTTGCTTCCAGTCTGTCTCCAGCATCTATGTTGTGGTATGTGTACCGTTGTTGCTTCCAGTCTGTCTCCAGCATCTATGCTATGATATGTGTACTGTTGTTGCTTCCAGTCTGTCTCCAGTATCTATGCTGTGGTATGTGTGCCGCTGTTGCTTCCTGTCTGTCTCCTGTATCTATGCTGTGGTATGTGTGCCGCTGTTGCTTCCTGTCTGTCTCCTGTATCTATGCTGTTGTATGTGTACCATTGTTGCTTCCAGTCTGTCTCCAGTATCTATGCTGTGGTATGTGTACCGTTGTTGCTTCCAGCCTGTCTCCAGAATGTATTCTATGATATGTGTACCATTGCTGCCTCCAGTCTGTCTTCTGTATCTATGGTATGGCATGTGTACCGTTGTTGCTTCCTGTCTGTTTCCAGTATTTATGCTATAGTATGTGTACTGTTGTTGCTTCCAGTCTGTCTCCAGCATCTATCTTGTGGTATGTGTACCGTTGTTGCTTCCAGTCTGTCTCCAGCATCTATGCTATGATATGTGTACTGTTGTTGCTTCCAGTCTGTCTCCAGTATCTATGCTGTGGTATGTGTGCCGCTGTTGCTTCCTGTCTGTCTCCTGTATCTATGCTGTGGTATGTGTGCCGCTGTTGCTTCCTGTCTGTCTCCTGTATCTATGCTGTGGTATGTGTACCATTGTTGCTTCCAGTCTGTCTCCAGTATCTATGCTGTGGTATGTGTACCGTTGTTGCTTCCAGCCTGTCTCCAGAATGTATTCTATGATATGTGTACCATTGCTGCTTCCTGTCTGTCTCCAGTATCTATGCTATAGTATGTGTACCATTGTTGCTTCCAGTCTGTCTGCATTATCTATGCTGTGGTATGTGTACCGTTGTTGCTTCCAATCTGTTTTCTGTATCTATGCTGTGGTATGTGTACCGTTGTTGCTCCCAGTCTGTCTCCAGTATCTATGCTGTGGCATGTGAACTGTTGTTGCTTCCAGTCTGTCTCCAGCATCTTGCTATGGTATGTGTACCGTTGTTGCTTCAGTCTGGCTCCAGTATCTATGCTGTGGTATGTTTACAGTTGTTGCTTCCAGTCTGTATCTAACATCTGTGCTGTGGTATGTGTTACATTGTTGCTTTCAGTCTCTCTCCAGTATCTATGCTGTGGTATGTGTACCATTGCTGTTTCCAGTCTGTCTCTAGTATCGATGCTATAGTATGTGTACTGTTGCTGCTTCCAGTCTGTCACCTGTATCTATGCTATGGTATGTGTACCATTGTTGCTTCCTGTCTGTGTCCAGTATCTATACTATAGTATGTGTACCGTTGTTGCTTCCAGTCTGTCTCTAGTATCTTTGCTACAGTATGTGTACTATTGTTGCTTTCCGTCTATCTCCAGCATCTATGCTATGGTATGTATACCATTTTTATTTCCTGTCTGTCTGTACCGTTGTTGCTTCCAGTCTGTCTCCAGCATCTATGCTATGTTATGTGTACTGTTGTTGCTTCCAGTCTGTCTCCAGTATCTATGATGTGGTATGTGTACCGTTGTTGCTTCCAGTCTGTCTCTAGCATCTATGCTATGGTATGTGTACCGTTGTTGCTTCTGTCTCCAGCATCTATGCTGTGGTATGTGTACCGTTGTTGCTTCCAGTCTGTCTCCAGCATCTATGCTATGGTATGTGTACCGTTGTTGCTTCTGTCTCCAGCATCTATGCTGTGGTATGTGTACCGTTGTTGCTTCCAGTCTGTCTCCAGCATCTATGCTGTGGTATGTGTACCGTTGTTGCTCCCAGTCTGTCTCCAGTATCTATGCTGTGGCACGTGAACCGTTGTTGCTTCCAGTCTATCTCCAGCATCTATGCTGTGGTATATGTACCATTGTTGCTTCCAGTCTGTCTCCAGCATCTATGCTATGGTATGTATACCGTTGTTGCTTCCAGTCTGTCCCCAGTATCTATGCTATGCTATGTGTACCATTGCTGCCTCCAGTCTGTCTTCTGTATCTATAGTATGGTATGTTTACCGTTGTTGCTTCCTGTCTGTTTCCAGTATTTATGCTATAGTATGTGTACTGTTGTTGCTTCCAGTCTGTCTCCAGCATCTATGCTGTGGTATGTGTACCATTGTTGCTTCCAGTCTGTCTCCAGCATCTATGCTATGATATGTGTACTGTTGTTGCTTCCAGTCTGTCTCCAGTATCTATGCTGTGGTATGTGTGCCGCTGTTGCTTCCTGTCTGTCTCCTGTATCTATGCTGTGGTATGTGTACCATTGTTGCTTCCAGTCTGTCTCCAGCATCTATGCTGTGGTATGTGTACCATTGTTGCTTCCAGTCTGTCTCCAGCATCTATGCTATGATACGTGTACTGTTGTTGCTTCCAGTCTGTCTCCAGTATCTATGATGTGGTATGTGTACCGTTGTTGCTTCCAGTCTGTCTCTAGCATCTATGCTATGGTATGTGTACCGTTGTTGCTTCTGTCTCCAGCATCTATGCTGTGGTATGTGTACCGTTGTTGCTTCCAGTCTGTCTCCAGCATCTATGCTGTGGTATGTGTACCGTTGTTGCTCCCAGTCTGTCTCCAGTATCTATGCTGTGGCACGTGAACCGTTGTTGCTTCCAGTCTATCTCCAGCATCTATGCTGTGGTATATGTACCATTGTTGCTTCCAGTCTGTCTCCAGCATCTATGCTATGGTATGTATACCGTTGTTGCTTCCAGTCTGTCTCCAGTATCTATGCTATGCTATGTGTACCATTGCTGCCTCCAGTCTGTCTTCTGTATCTATAGTATGGTATGTTTACCGTTGTTGCTTCCTGTCTGTTTCCAGTATTTATGCTATAGTATGTGTACTGTTGTTGCTTCCAGTCTGTCTCCAGCATCTATGCTGTGGTATGTGTACCATTGTTGCTTCCTGTCTGTCTCCTGTATCTATGCTGTGGTATGTGTACCATTGTTGCTTCCAGTCTGTCTCCAGCATCTATGCTGTGGTATGTGTACCATTGTTGCTTCCAGTCTGTCTCCAGCATCTATGCTATGGTATGTTTACTGTTGTTGCTTCCAGTCTGTCTCCAGTATCTATGCTATGGTATGTGTACCATTGCTGCCTCCAGTCTGTCTTCTGTATCTATGGTATGGCATGTGTACCGTTGTTGCTTCCTGTCTGTTTCCAGTATTTATGCTATAGTATGTGTACTGTTGTTGCTTCCAGTCTGTCTCCAGCATCTATGTTGTGGTATGTGTACCGTTGTTGCTTCCAGTCTGTCTCCAGCATCTATGCTATGATATGTGTACTGTTGTTGCTTCCAGTCTGTCTCCAGTATCTATGCTGTGGTATGTGTGCCGCTGTTGCTTCCTGTCTGTCTCCTGTATCTATGCTGTGGTATGTGTGCCGCTGTTGCTTCCTGTCTGTCTCCTGTATCTATGCTGTGGTATGTGTACCATTGTTGCTTCCAGTCTGTCTCCAGTATCTATGCTGTGGTATGTGTACCGTTGTTGCTTCCAGCCTGTCTCCAGAATGTATTCTATGATATGTGTACCATTGCTGCTTCCTGTCTGTCTCCAGTATCTATGCTATAGTATGTGTACCATTGTTGCTTCCAGTCTGTCTGCATTATCTATGCTGTGGTATGTGTACCGTTGTTGCTTCCAATCTGTTTTCTGTATCTATGCTGTGGTATGTGTACCGTTGTTGCTCCCAGTCTGTCTCCAGTATCTATGCTGTGGCATGTGAACTGTTGTTGCTTCCAGTCTGTCTCCAGCATCTTGCTATGGTATGTGTACCGTTGTTGCTTCAGTCTGGCTCCAGTATCTATGCTGTGGTATGTTTACAGTTGTTGCTTCCAGTCTGTATCTAACATCTGTGCTGTGGTATGTGTTACATTGTTGCTTTCAGTCTCTCTCCAGTATCTATGCTGTGGTATGTGTACCATTGCTGTTTCCAGTCTGTCTCTAGTATCGATGCTATAGTATGTGTACTGTTGCTGCTTCCAGTCTGTCACCTGTATCTATGCTATGGTATGTGTACCATTGTTGCTTCCTGTCTGTGTCCAGTATCTATACTATAGTATGTGTACCGTTGTTGCTTCCAGTCTGTCTCTAGTATCTTTGCTACAGTATGTGTACTATTGTTGCTTTCCGTCTATCTCCAGCATCTATGCTATGGTATGTATACCATTTTTATTTCCTGTCTGTCTGTACCGTTGTTGCTTCCAGTCTGTCTCCAGCATCTATGCTATGTTATGTGTACTGTTGTTGCTTCCAGTCTGTCTCCAGCATCTATGCTATGATATGTGTACTGTTGTTGCTTCCAGTCTGTCTCCAGTATCTATGCTGTGGTATGTGTGCTTCTGTTGCTTCCTGTCTGTCTCCTGTATCTATGCTGTGGTATGTGTGCCGCTGTTGCTTCCTGTCTGTCTCCTGTATCTATGCTGTGGTATGTGTACCATTGTTGCTTTCAGTCTATCTTCTATATCTATGCCATAGTCTGTGTACCATTGCTGCTTCCAGTCTGTCTCCAGCATCTATGCTGTGGTATGTGTACCATTGTTGCTTCCAGTCTGTCTCCAGCATCTATGCTATGATACGTGTACTGTTGTTGCTTCCAGTCTGTCTCCAGTATCTATGATGTGGTATGTGTACCGTTATTGCTTCCAGTCTGTCTCTAGCATCTATGCTATGGTATGTGTACCGTTGTTGCTTCTGTCTCCAGCATCTATGCTGTGGTATGTGTACCGTTGTTGCTTCCAGTCTGTCTCCAGCATCTATGCTGTGGTATGTGTACCGTTGTTGCTCCCAGTCTGTCTCCAGTATCTATGCTGTGGCACGTGAACCGTTGTTGCTTCTAGTCTGTCTCCAGCATCTATGCTATGGTATGTGTACCGTTGTTGCTTCCAGTCTGGCTCCAGTATCTATGCTGTGGTATGTTTACAGTTGTTGCTTCCAGCATCGATGCTATGGAATGTGTACCGTTGTTGCTTCCAGTCTGTTTCCAGGATCGATGCTATGGTATGTGTACCGTTGTTGCTTCCAGTCTGTTTTCTGTATCTATGCTGTGGTATGTGTACCGTTGTTGCTCCCAGTCTGCCTCCAGTATCTATGCTGTGGCATGTGAACCATTGTTGCTTCCAGTCTGTCTCCAGCATCTATGCTATGCTATGTGTACCGTTGTTGCTTCCAGTCTGGCTCCAAGTATCTATGCTGTGGTATGTTTACAGTTGTTGCTTCCAGTCTGTATCTAACATCTATGCTGTGGTATGTGTTACATTGTTGCTTTCAGTCTCTCTCCAGTATCTATGCTGTGGTATGTGTACCATTGCTGTTTCCAGTCTGTCTCCAGTATCAATGCTATAGTATGTGTACTGTTGATGTTTCCAGTCTGTCACCTGTATCTATGCTATGGTATGTTTACCATTTTTGCTTCCTGTCTGTGTCCAGTATCTATACTATAGTGTGTGTACCGTCGTTGCTTCCAGTATGTCTCTAGTATCTTTGCTACAGTATGTGTACTATTGTTGCTTTCCGTCTGTCTCCAGCATCTATGCTGCAGTATGTGTACTATTGTTGCTTTCCGTCTGTCTCCAGCATCTATGCTATGGTATGTGTACCATTGTTGCTTCCTGTCTGTCTCCTGTATCTATGCTCCGGTATGTATACCATTGTTGCTTCCAGTCTGTCTTCTGTATCTATGCTATAGTATGTGTACCACTGTTGCTACCAGTCTGTCTCCTGTATCTCTGATGTGGTATGTGTGCCGCTTTTGCTTCCTGTCTGTCTCCTGTATCTATGCTGTGGTATGTGTACCATTGTTGCATCCAGTCTGTTCTCTGTATCTATGCTGTGGTATGTGTACCATTGTTGCTTCCAGACTGTCTCCAACATCTATGTTATGGTATATGTATCGTTGTTGCTTCCAGTCTGCCTCCAGTATCTATGCTATGGTATGTGTACCATTGTTGCTTCCATTCTGTCTCCAGTATCTATTCTATACTATGTGCACTGCTGTTGCTTCCAGTCTGTCTCCAGTATCTATGCTACAGTATGTGTACCGTTGTTGCTTCCCGTCTGTCACCAGCAACTATGCTACAGTATGTGTAGCATTGTTACTTCCAGTCTTTCTCCAGCATCTATGCTATAGTATGTGTACTGCTGTTGCTTCCAGTCTGTCTCCAGTATCTATGCTACGCTATGGGTACCGCTGTGGCTTCCAGTCTTACTCGAGCATCTATGCTGTGGTATGTTTACCGTTGTCGCTTCCAGTCTGTTTCCAGCATCACTGCTGTGGTATGTGTACCGTTATTGCTCCCAGTCTGTCTCCAGTATCTATGCTGTGGAATGAGTACTGTTGCTGCTTTCAGTATGTCTCCAGTATCTATGCTGTGGCACGTGAACCGTTGTTGCTTCTAGTCTGTCTCCAGCATCTATGCTATGGTATGTGTACCGTTGTTGCTTCCAGTCTGGCTCCAGTATCTATGCTGTGGTATGTTTACAGTTGTTGCTTCCAGCATCGATGCTATGGAATGTGTACCGTTGTTGCTTCCAGTCTGTTTCCAGCATCGATGCTATGGTATGTGTACCGTTGTTGCTTCCAGTCTGTTTTCTGTATCTATGCTGTGGTATGTGTACCGTTGTTGCTCCCAGTCTGCCTCCAGTATCTATGCTGTGGCATGTGAACCATTGTTGCTTCCAGTCTGTCTCCAGCATCTATGCTATGCTATGTGTACCGTTGTTGCTTCCAGTCTGGCTCCAAGTATCTATGCTGTGGTATGTTTACAGTTGTTGCTTCCAGTCTGTATCTAACATCTATGCTGTGGTATGTGTTACATTGTTGCTTTCAGTCTCTCTCCAGTATCTATGCTGTGGTATGTGTACCATTGCTGTTTCCAGTCTGTCTCCAGTATCAATGCTATAGTATGTGTACTGTTGATGTTTCCAGTCTGTCACCTGTATCTATGCTATGGTATGTTTACCATTTTTGCTTCCTGTCTGTGTCCAGTATCTATACTATAGTGTGTGTACCGTCGTTGCTTCCAGTATGTCTCTAGTATCTTTGCTACAGTATGTGTACTATTGTTGCTTTCCGTCTGTCTCCAGCATCTATGCTGCAGTATGTGTACTATTGTTGCTTTCCGTCTGTCTCCAGCATCTATGCTATGGTATGTGTACCATTGTTGCTTCCTGTCTGTCTCCTGTATCTATGCTCCGGTATGTATACCATTGTTGCTTCCAGTCTGTCTTCTGTATCTATGCTATAGTATGTGTACCACTGTTGCTACCAGTCTGTCTCCTGTATCTCTGATGTGGTATGTGTGCCGCTTTTGCTTCCTGTCTGTCTCCTGTATCTATGCTGTGGTATGTGTACCATTGTTGCTTCCAGTCTGTTCTCTGTATCTATGCTGTGGTATGTGTACCATTGTTGCTTCCAGACTGTCTCCAACATCTATGTTATGGTATATGTATCGTTGTTGCTTCCAGTCTGCCTCCAGTATCTATGCTATGGTATGTGTACCATTGTTGCTTCCATTCTGTCTCCAGTATCTATTCTATACTATGTGCACTGCTGTTGCTTCCAGTCTGTCTCCAGTATCTATGCTACAGTATGTGTACCGTTGTTGCTTCCCGTCTGTCACCAGCAACTATGCTACAGTATGTGTAGCATTGTTACTTCCAGTCTTTCTCCAGCATCTATGCTATAGTATGTGTACTGCTGTTGCTTCCAGTCTGTCTCCAGTATCTATGCTACGCTATGGGTACCGCTGTGGCTTCCAGTCTTACTCGAGCATCTATGCTGTGGTATGTTTACCGTTGTCGCTTCCAGTCTGTTTCCAGCATCACTGCTGTGGTATGTGTACCGTTATTGCTCCCAGTCTGTCTCCAGTATCTATGCTGTGGAATGAGTACTGTTGCTGCTTTCAGTATGTCTCCAATATCTATGCCTAGTGTGTGTATGTTCCAGCTTCCAGTCTGTCTCTTGTTTCTATGCTATGTTATGTGTACCGTTGTTGCTTCCAGTCTGTCTCTAGTATCTATGCTGTAGTATGTGTCCTCTTGTTGCTTCCAGTCTGTCTCCAGTATCTATCCTATAGTATGTGTACTGTTGTTGCTTCCAGTCTGTGTCCTGTATCTATGCTATTGTATGTGTGCCGTTGTTGCTTCCTGTCTGTGTCATGCCGCCGTCTTTTGGTGGTCGCTGGCGGCTATGGAAGGCTTGGCGTTGGCGGCGCCATTAGGATGTCCCGTGTTTTTCTTTCTCTTCCTGGTTTGACGGTCTAGTCTTTTTCCCTTGCTTTCTCCTTTCCGTATTTAGCCACGCCCTTCTCTGGGCTCTGTGCATTGCAACTTTGTTTCCTTTCGCTTTGTTGCCGTGCTACTCCATACCTTTGCTCCATACCTGTTGTTCTGTATTTCCCTCGCGCGGGCACTTTCCCCTGTGCTAGCTCCCCCTCTCTTCTTCTTCTCTGTTTTCCCCTCTTTACGGTTCCCGCACCGTAGTGGTTTTTTCCCTTCTTTCTTCCTTTTTTCCGGACCGCTTCCCTGGTCCCTGTCGGTGCTTTCCCAGACCGGAAGGTTTTCTCCCTTTGCGGTGCCTGTTTTTTCTCTGGTCCTTTGCACTGCCTCCTGCTCTTTACCAGTTTTTCTGCAAGTCCGGACGTCTCCGGTCCTCAGCTGCATTGTGGAACTTGTACCTCCATCTCCGAGGTTACCTGCTGCTTCTGCTCGTCTTACCTGCAAGTCCGGACGTCATTTGTCATCGCGTCCTGAACGGAATCGGCTACAGCAACATCCGTAGAGAGGTTTTTTTAAGCGGCTGCTTTTTTCCTCTCGTATTGGTTCCTGCGGAACGGGGGCCGGCTGCTTCCCTGTTTATCAGGGAATCAGGGTGGCTTCTTCCCGCGGACAGCCGTATCTCTTCACAAAGAAGAAAAGACCCAAGAACTGGACTTCCAGATGAGAACCCTCCTCTGAAGAGACAGGGGAGGAGGAAGGGGAGGTGGACATTGATATATCAGATATTGTAGATAATCCGCTTGCTCCTATCAAACGTGACAGTCTGTCTCCTGTATCTGTGCTGTGGTATGTTTATCGTTGCTGCTTCCAGTCTGTCTCCTGTATCTATGCTATAGTATGTATACCACTGTTGCTACCAGTCTATGTCATGTATCTATGCTATTCTATGCTATGGTATGTGTACCTTTGCTGCTACCAGTCTATCTTTTGTATCTATGCTATGGTATGTGTACCCTTGTTGCTTCCATTCTGTTTCCTGTATTTGTGCTATGGTATATGCACCATTGTCGTTTCCAGTCTGTCTCCTATATCTGTTCTTTGGTATGTGTACCGTTGTTGCTTCCCCTGTCTTATGTATCTATGCTATGGTACGTGTACCGTTGCTGCTTCCAGTCTCTCTTCTGTATCTATGCTGTGGTATGTGTACCCTTGTTGCTTCCAGCCTGTTTCCTGTATTTGTGCTATGGTATGTACACCATTGTCGTTTCCAGTCTGTCTCCTATAGCTATTCTTTGGGAGGTGTACTGTTGCTGCTTCCAGTCTGTCTCCCATAGCTATTCTTTGGGTTGTATACGAATTGATTGCTCGAATGACAATTGACCTTTTCACAATTGACTGAATTGTGAAGGTCAATTGTACCATATATATATATATATATATTCGGTCAATTGTGAAAAGGTCAATTGTGACCCTTTAAATTCGGTCAATTGTTCATTCGAACAATTGTAAACGACCAATTTGGGTAATACCATTCTTTGGGAGGTGTACTGTTGCTGCTTCCAGTCTCTCTTCTGTATCTATGCTGTGGTATGTGTACCCTTGTTGCTTGCAGTCTGTCTCCTATAATCTCTGCCTGAGCACTCTCACAACCTGTGAGGAGCTAATTTGAGTTCTGTGTCTGTGCTGGGCTATGTCCTGCTTCTCAGCACATCATGTATATATGTTCCTTGTAGCTGCAATATGCCAACAGTGCCCTATGCAAGAGCACACGCCCCCTGCTGGTGGACTGCTAATGTTACCCTTGAAAGGGCACGCGTGTATTCTTCTGATCCCAGCAAGGATGAAGGGGGCTGCCGACATGATGGGGGTAGTTGCGGGGGGACATATCAGCTCATGGTGGGTGATCGCAGCTAGAGGACTGCACTGGATATTCTGGACTTGTCAATGGGTCTTGGCCGGGCCCAGAACTACAGTTGTACTTTTCAAGAAGGCAGCAGCAGGAGCGAAACACCTGCCCAGCCTTACTAAACAAGACTGAAAAGGGTATCCTGGACATCAAGGGGCAGTTCTGAGAAGTACATCCGGGTTTGCTCAAAGCCACTCCAGGAAACAACCCCCAGGATCCGGGAAAACCACAGAGATAAGAGCGAAGCCACTCCAGGGTGCGTGACAAGCAGGTGTGCTGAAGAGTGACGAGCAGGGACACATGAAAAGCAGAGGCCATGCCTTTGTGGTCCTGCTCCACCCTGATCTGAAACCTGCCACACCCATCAAATACTGCCGAAGGACCTGCATGACATTAGAAACTAAGGAAGAAAAGCTTCAGTATTCGAGGTAACGTAACCCTGCCTCCTCCTGTGCCCAGGGAAGGGGGCACCCACAGGGCCTGCGCCTTTGCCGACCTCCAGGTCAAGAGATTACATGGAAGGTCAGGACAGAGGTCACAACACAGCACAATCGTTCAACTGTCATAAAGCTAGTGTTAGTTGGCGTCAACAATCGCCCCCAGCAACAATGGCGCAAAACAAACTGAATAACTAACGAGGAAGGGGAGCTGTGTAGAAACAAACGTGCATCGCTTCTTTTTTTTGCTGCTAGTATAAGACCCCGAAGAGAGCCTACTAAGGTTTCTCAAATATGACCAATGTCGTGTTGCTTATTATCTCTCCCGGTATTAGTAGCCCAACGCTGAAGGCTGTGCTGGTCCCTGAAACACTCTGTATGAGCTTGTTTGTTTGTTTATATATTTATACAGCGCGCCTAACCCGGAGGTGTCTGGGCGCATTGTGCACGGTTACATATAAATCAGGAGCATAGGTGAGAGTGATACATATGCAATAGATAAATTACTTTGCGTCACTCAATATTTACAAGATTACATTGCGGGTGTTTGCAGGTGTGGTGTGTTGAAACAGCTTGACGATCAAGAGAGAGGGGCCAAGTTTTCGTTTTTGATCTAAAGCTGTGCAAGGATGGCTCTGATCTCAAGGCTACGGGCATAGTGTTCCACAGATTGGCTGCCATGACAGGAAAGCTGCTGCTCCTGCTTTCTTGAGCTTATATCTAGGAACCCTTAGGCAATGTGAGTGTGTGTTCTGGTAGGACGTTCAGAAGTCTTTTTAGAGAATTGGTCTGCTCAGTATTTAGGAGCTGAATTGTTAAGGCATTTATGGGTTAAAGTTAAGCACTTGAAACTAATTCTGTCCATGAGATGTGCTGCGTTCTAGGAATGTTTAATGCAGTTCTTAATGCATTATTTTGCAGGATTTGCAGTTTGTTGTTGTTATGTTTGCTCAACCCTAGGTATAAGGCGTTGCAGTAGTCAATTTTACACCAAATGAAAGCCCTGGCCAGAGTAGTGCAGCTTGATGTCGAGAAGAAAGGTTGGCATGAATTGATTAGATTGCAAGTGTCAGCGGTGGCAGAGGCTGTGGCATTGAATTGTCTTTTCAAGTTTAGGGTTCAGTCTAGATAGAACCCCAAGGTTTTTACCTCTTAGGATATGTTAGCAATATTGCCGTCAATGTTGATTGAGTTAAATTGGTTGCTTAATTTATTTAGTCTAATGGTAGAGCTGATGAGAAGGCGCCCTGTCTTATCATCGTTAAGACAGAGGCCATGAGTGGCAACCCATGCTTGGGTGATAAGGTACATTTTATTAGGCCAGGTTGAGTCGGTATCATGATCAATAGTAATGGGGATGAGAATCTGGGTGTCATCTGCATAATTAGTGTAGGTGACACCCAGGTTGTCGAGGTTGTCAAAAAGAGGCTTGGTGAAAATATTGCACATCGTAGGAGAGACACATGACCCTTGAGGTACTCCATAGGTAATGGGTGTGGACTCAGCTGATGCAGTAGGTGAGAAGAACCTTGTAGTTCGATTATTCAAGAAGGATTGTATCCAGGCCGTGGCTTCGGTAGAGAAGTGGGCTGCTGACTTTAAGTGAATGCATAAGACTTTGTGATCAACTAAGTCGAATGCAGCTGAGAGATCTAAGTGGAGAAGGAGGGCGAGCTTTCCATTATCCCTTATGTCATCCATTTGGTTTTTCAGCATCTATGAGATTCCGGTAAAGCACTGGCTCTTCTATTGGGCGATTCAAAGCATTCGATTAGGTGGCTTCATGGTGCAGGTGCTTTCCTAGGGTCTTTATATTCACCTGTTTCATCCTGTGGTTTTTTAGGCTTGTTTCTACAGCTGTGTGCAGGGTCGGACTGGTCCATAAAATACTCTTGGGCACCAATGAAAAAGTGGCCCACAGTTGCAAATGGCAGTTCATTCCTTTTGTGACACTGTTTGGATAGTAACCAAGGGGGAGTGTTTTGATAAAGTGTGATGGAAATTGTACATTTTAAAGAATATTTATTCAGCAACACTGGTCAAAACTATTAGCAGCATAGTGAATTAACTCCTCAAACTGGCCCAAATTGGCCCAAAAAGTGCCCCACTTTGACCAAAAAAACGTGCCCACACCAGCATTTTGTGTTTTCGGTTCAGCCATGGGGCTATTGCCCTATAGGCAAGTCCGAGCCAGGCTGTGTATCTTTTTATAATGGGAAAGGCCTTATTATGGGATCTCTAATCATGTACTTTTATCTGCGCAGTTATTCGGATAAACACGGTATGATTAGGCATATATAAACACAAAACATAACTGCTGACCACGAGCGATGAGGCTAAAGGGCACCACCCTCAAACTACGTCACAAACCTCAGCATAATGCATGATAATAAAACTTCTTTTAACATGTGGGGTCCAGAGCAAAATCCCCCCTCCCTCCCTCCTTTCCTCCCATCATACCCAGAATCTGTACATTTTACTCTGTGTTAAGGAATAAAGCATGAACATGAAGGATCCAAACCCTCCTTTTCGCCCAATCACCCGTGCTCTCTCAGTAACATCCTACTGCCTCTGCAAGATAATACTGCCTCTGCAAGATCCTACTGTCTCTGCATGATCCTACTACCTTGGTAAGATATTTTGCTTTGCAGGATCCTATTGCCTCTGCAGGATCCTACTCCCTCAGTAAGATCCTACTGCCTCTGCAAGATCCTTCTCCCTTGGCACGATCCTACTCCCTCTGCAAGATCCTACCATCTCTTCAAGATCCTACTACCTTGGTAAGATCGTCTGCCTCTGCAGGATCCTAGTGCATCTGCAAGATCCTACTCCCTCATTAAGATCCTACTCCCTAGGCAAGATGCTACTGCCTCTGCAAGATCCTACTGCCTCTGCAAGATCCTACTGCCTTGGCAAGATCCTACTCCCTCTGCAAGATCCTACTGCCCCTACAAGATCCTACTGCCCCTACAAGATCCTACTGCCACAGCAAGATCCTGCTCCCTCTGCAAGGTCCTACTGCCTTGACAAGATCCTACTCTCTCTGCAAGATCCTACTGCATTGGTAAGATCTTCTGCCTGACACAGATCCTACTGCCTCTGCAAGATTTTACTGCTTTAGCAAGATTCTATTCCCTCTGCAAGATCCTGCTGCCTCTGCAAGATCCTACTCCCTTGCTCTACAACATCCTACTGCCTCTGCAAGATCCTACTACCTTGGTAAGATCTTCTGCCTCTGCAGGGTCCTAGTGCCTCTGCAAGATCCTACTACCACAGCAAGATCCTACTCCCTCTGCACAGTCCTACTGCTTTGACAAGATCCTACTCTCTCTGCAAGATCCTACTGCATTGGTAAGATCTTCTGCCTCTCACAGATCCTACTGCCTCTGCAAGATTTTACTGCTTTAGCAAGATTCTATTCCCTCTGCAAGATCCTGCTGCCTCTGCAAGATCCTACTCCCTTGCTCTACAACATCTTACTGCCTCTGCAGGATCCTACTACCTTGGTAAGATCTTCTGCCTCTGCACGGTCCTAGTGCCTCTGCAAGATCCTACTCCCTCAGTAAGATCCTACTGCCTCTGCAAGATCCAACTCCCCCAGCAAGGTCCTACTGACTCAGCAAGATGCTGCTGCCTCTGCAAGATCCTACTGCCTCTGCAAGATCCTACTCCCTCTGCAAGATCCTACTCCCTCAGCAAGTTCCTACTGCCCGTGCAAGATCCTACTGCCACAGCAAGATCCTGCTGCCTCTGCAAGATCCTACTGCCACGGCAAGATCCTACTCCCTCTGCAATGTCCTACTGCCTTGGCAAGATCCTATTCTCTCTGCAAGATCCTACTGCATTGGTAAGATCTTCTGCCTCTCACAGATCCTACTGCCTCTGCAAGATTCTACTGCTTTAGCAAGATTCTATTCCCTCTGCAAGATCCTGCTGCCCCTGCAAGATCCTACACCCTTGGCAAGATCCTACTGCCCCAGCTACATCCTACTGCCTATGCAAGATCCTACTTGCTCAGTAATATCCTGCTGCCTCTGCAATCTCCTACTCCCTCTCAAGATCCTACTACCTTGCTATTATCTTCTGCCTCTGCAGGATCCCAGTGCCTCTGCAAGATCCTACTCCCTCAGTAAGATCCTATTGCCTCTTGCTGCTGCAAGATCCTACTCCCTCAGCAAGGTCCTACTGCCTCTGCAAGATCCTACTGCCATGGCAAGGTCCTACCCCCTCTGCACAATCTTACTGCCCCTGCAAGATCCTACTGCCATAGCAAGATCCTTCTCCCTCTGCAAGATCCTACTGCCTCTGCAAGATTCTACTGCTTTAGCAAGATCCTATTCCCTCTGAAATATCCTACTGCCTTTGCCAGATCCTACTGCCTTAGCAATATTCTACTACCAAGATCCTACTACCTCTGCAAGATCCTACACCCTCTGCAAAATCCTACTTCCTTGGCAAGATCCTACTCCCCCCTATAACATCCTACTGCCTCTGGAAGATTCTACTGCTTTAGCAAGATCCTATTCCCTCTGAAAGATCCTACTGCCTTTGCCAGATCCTACTGCCTTAGCAATATTCTACTACCAAGATCCTACTACCTCTGCAAGATCCTACACCCTCTGCAAGATCCTACTTCCCTGGCAAGATCCTACACCCCCCTACAACATCCTATTGCCTCTGCAAGATCCTACTGTCTCTGCAATATCCTATTTCCTCTGCAGTATCCTACTGCCTCTGTAATATCCTACTCCCTCTGCAAGATCCTACTGCCATGGCAATATCCTACTCCCTCTGCAACATCCTACTGCTTCAGCAAGATCCTACTCACTCGGCAATATCCTACTGCCTCTGTAAGATTCTACTGCTCTAGTAAGATCATACTCCCTCTGCAAGATCCTACTGTCTCTGGAATACCCTACTGCCTCTGGAAGATGTGACTGCTTTAGCAAGATCCTACGGCCTCTGCAAGACCCTACTCCCTCTGCAAGACCCTACTCCCTCTGCAGGACCCTACTGTCTCTACAAGATCCTACTTCCTTGGCAAGATCCTACTCCCCATACAACATCCTACTGCCTCTGTAAGATTCTACTGCTTTAGCAAGATCCTGCAACCTCTGCAAGATCCCACAGCCTCTGCAAGATCCTACTGCCTCTGCAATATCCTACTCCCTCTGCATGATCCTACTGCCTCTGTAATATCCTACTCCCTCTGCAAGATCCTACTGCCTCTGTAAGATTATACTGCTTTAGCAAGATCCTACTCCCTCTGCAGCATCCTACTGCCTTGGTAAGATCTTCTGCCTCTGCAATATCCAACTGCCTCTGTAAGATTCTACTGCTCTAGCAAAATCCTACTCCCTCTACAAGATCCTACTGTCTCTGGAATACCCTACTCTCTCTGCAAGATCCTACTGCCTCTGCAATCTCCTACTCCCTCTGCAACATCCTACTTTCTCTGTAAGATCCTATGACTTCTGCAAAATCCTACTGCCTTAGAAAGATCGTCTGCCTCTGCAGGATCCTACTGCCTCAGCAAGATCCTACTCACTCTGCAACATCCTGTTGCCTCTGTAAGATTCTACTGCTCTAGAAAGATCCTACTCCCTCTGAAAGATACTACTGCCTCTGCACGATCCTACTCCCTCTGCAAGATCCTACTGTCTCTGCAAGATCCTACTACCTTGGTAAGATTGTCTGCCTCTGCAGGATCCTAGTGCCCCTGCAAGACCCTACTCCCTCTGCCAGATCCCACTGCCTCTGCAAGATCCTACTGCTTTAGCAAGATCCTAATCCTTCTGCAAGATACAACTCTATCTGCAAAATCCTACTTCCTCTGCAAGATCCTACTTCCTCTGCAAGATCCTACTGCCTCTGTAACATTCTCTGCTTTAGATCCTACAGTCTCTTGGGATCCTACCTCAGCAAGATCCTCCAGCTCCCAAAATCCAGATAATGCGCTTTCTGCTATAAAAGAAAGAACTGGTGCTAATGACTGTCTGACCACCGTGGGTCCAAATGCTGCCCAAGGCTTGCTACGCCACGCCAGACTGGCATCCTGCCATCTCTTTCATCCTTGTCTTTGACAAAACCCATTAGATGAACTTGGAATGGGCACTAGTGGTGGTGAAACTGGAATGTTATAATAGCCTTTTGTGGAGGTCTCCTAAAAAAGTCAACCTAAGAGCTTCAAGCAATTCATAATAGAGCAGGTGTGACCTTAAAACCAAAAGGCTGTGATCATATCAGCAAGACCTTAATGTTCTCCCAACTCTGAACATGGCACATACATGTGGTGACAGCAAAGAGACCTTAAAAATGATCTGACTTCCTGCACATCGGAAGACCCCCCTGACCCCGAAGTCACAAGAGCAAGATTACTCTGCCAAAGCCACCCACAAAAACAACAAAACGGTGGCAGAGTGCTGCCTTGGATTGCCCCCGGACAGTGGAACAAGCAGCCGCAAGTTCGGGGAGGCGAAAAGAACATTTTATGAGAACCTCGCAGTTCACCTTAGCATCAGGATCTGGCCGTTGACAGAACCAAAGGCCTATTTGTTGATCACCACTGTATTATTTGCCACCCGGCACATTGGGGAGAACAGAACACTCATGCCCAAGTAATACAGCGCAACGGCTATTATTGTTTGGCATAGCAAGGAATGGATACGTGCCTACGTTTCGCAAGAAGCAGAGAACGGAAGTGATATCCATGCATGCCATACTTTGCAAACCGTGCACAAGGTTGGGAAGAGACACGAGTGAGGGAGTGAACTTCCAACATCTCTGGACCAAACATAGTCCGCTCTGTCAGGAACCGGATACCCATCCAAGAAGTTAGTCTCATCCTGCTAGGCTTCAAGCTTTCTGGGATGTATGAGTATGCAGAGTCCTAATGGTTGCCACCATAACAGAGTGATAAGTGTAACCGTCTCAGGGTGGGCAAGGGTCAGAGCTAAGAGGACCTGGTGCCTGTAGTCTGATTCCCCTGTTCCTCAAACCATAGTCCCCTGCTGGCTACTTCATGGGCAATCACAGGGTTTGTGTAGCACCAGTGAACTGGATGGACCCGTCCCATAAAACTGGGGGTCTCCAAACAGCCTTTTAAGATGAGTAGCAGCACCATCAAGATAGATGGGGATGCAGATTCGTACTCTTGCACCAAATAATTATGACAACTCAATAGTTTGGCAAAGGGAGTCAGTTTAATGACAAGTACAAAAAGCAGGGAGTTCAATGAACATCAGCAACCGCTCGATCTTCCTTCTCGCTTCAACTCCACTTAATTTCAGAAAAAAAACACAGTATTTATATCACAAACTCGTCATCACTGACGCGCAATCTTAAAAACCTAACATGCAACGTGATTGGTTATTGGAAGGTAACTTTAACATAGGTACCATAACTGTACGTGATAACGGGGAGAGGGGATTGGATAATCAATGTCAGGTGGGGCAACTAAGCCCTTCCTTCAAAATGACCACTATAAACGTCTCTAATAGTACGACGTCTCATTGGTTTTACTCACTATAGGACCCTAGATTACATGGTCCACTATCATTGGGTTGGCATCAACCCCACTCATACATTTCCACTTGCGCCTAGCAGCATGCAGAATAACCAGCCACGCGCAGGGAGTTAGTCTGCACCCCAGCTTTCCCTCCAATTATGTTACAATCATTCATCACCTCAGTGGTCATGTGTCAATTACTTCTTTGTAGTTTGGCCTCGAGTCTGCTCTTGGTCTGAGAAAACTAAGGAGTATGGGTATGGCAGGCGTCCATGCATAGGTGTGAAAGTCTCATCCCTTCCTGCCTGCTTTGTCACGTGATTCAGACACTGTGAAATCGGCCTCTTTTTCATGCATTTTCATGTATTTGATTTAATTCTGCCATTAATTGTATCCACTGTTGGCCTCTTCCAGCCTGATACAATCTTGTCTTCTTGGCATGGTTACCTTCAGCTGGGTTTCTCTCCGTCTTAATTCTCAATTTGTTTGCTGCGGCACTCTCCTCTTGAGACCTTTTGTAACCTTTGTTCAATTCTGCTCATGTGCGTAGTGAAGTTACACTCATCTATAAAGTGCTTTTGAGGTATATATCGGTATAGTTGGTGCTTGCCGCCATGTATTGTACTACTAAACATAAGCAAGCTTTACGATTTCTTTGCTTCTTGCGGTTCCTTGCGTCTGTACACGTTTAAACTAACTTAATATCTTCATTGTGCATATGGCATATGTTTCTGCATCTTGACATCAACTGCTTCATCTTAGGCTCAAGATGTCACTTATCCATGGTATTTCGTCTCTTCGTCAGTATTCTCAAGTCATTATATCTTCTATATGTGCGTCCGTCCGATTTCTTATAACGTCACCATTTGTTTTCCTTTCATATCATCTTGGCTTCTTCTGGTATTCCATTCTGACAAATGTCATTTTGTCTTGCCTGTAGACATGGCTTTCTCAATGGGTACCTTACTGTCCAGGTTTTCTTAGGTGTTGGTACTTCAATAGGTGCGGGTACTCTTATAGGCACTGGGCAGGGCCCAGCTGCGGCTCTCTGCTGGTTTATCTGTTCGTCATACGTCACATATTTTGGTGTGAACGTGCCTGGCACTTCGAAAGGACTGGCTGGGTGTCGATGATGTTTGGCACCTCCTCTTCACTCCCCCCTCTGGGCGATTCATCGACCACTCTCACTTCTTTTCTGGCATTCACTTTTATTTCATCCTCTGGCTCTAGGCATCTAGGTCTGAAGAATTACTTCTTTGGGGTCCATATCTTTACGACTCCCTTCAAGCATCCTGCTGTTCTTACGTGCTCATCTTTGTTCCATGTCATTAGTTGACATTCTCCACTTGAATTACAGTAGATCCATTTTCCCACATATTTCCTGTATTTCTTCGGATATCAAAACTTTGTTCCTTCTGGTGCATAAATGCTGGCCTTCACAAAGTCTCTTATTTCTTCATCAGTCAGGTTTTTGAGCTTCTATCCTGACTCAACATCAATCATGATTTTAATCGCTATGGCCTTTTTTGCAGTTTTCTGGCACTGAGAGATTATTAGCTTGATTATACATAATCCAAGCAGAATTATCACCAACAGGGCCCCTAGGAACTTGAATGCATCTGCCATCCATTGTGGAACCCATGAAATCAGCGATCCAAGCCAACTGTCGTTATCAACTTCGTCAACTTCATCAACTTCATCTATCATCTGGTTCTGTAGTTTTGTCAGGATACCTATGGCTTCTGTTAAGGTTCCACTTTCATCATAGTGTGACAGTATAAATGTGCAACTTGATTCTCAGATTTTTGCACAAACGCCTCCATCCATAGCTGTCATCATGTCTAGGACATATCTGTTCTGGAGTGTCATTAGTCGAATTGTTCTTAACTCTTCATTGATTGAATTAAATCCCTTTATGGTTGTGTTGATGGTCTACAGTAACTCCCATCTGGTTATCTGCAACCATCTAGTATTTGCTCCAACCTGAATTCTTGGCATCAGGATTGTCGTGAACACTGATGAGGTTAAACTGAACAACCAATGTTAATATGGAATTGCATCAAAGGCTTCTATCGATTTGGCAGAGAAGTAGTTTTCTCTCTTCATCCTGGTTATCAGTTCCACATATCTCTTCTTCCTCAGGTGAGCATCTGCTTTTGGGAAACTGTCAATATTCAGATCACTTCTTGGAATCACCAATGCTGGAACATGGACATTTACCAATGTACATATACCTCCCCAATTCTTCGGCAATCTGATATATGCTTTGGATCCACACGCCCAATAATGAACCAGGAACACTGCTGTTCCATGCATCAATGAAGATGCATCCACAGTTCTGACTTTCTCCCATTTTTCTTGTGTTAATGTTTCGGAATCACAGTTTAGAATTCTCCAATGGCACTATCTGTAGGGGTCCTCCTCTATCTTCGACCCATGTTAGCAGTCTTGCAAGTCTTGGCCATAATGGTTTGCATATCATCTGTGCATTTTCAATTGTTTCTTTATGGTATCCAATGATCATCCATGCTCTGCAGATCACTACTCCTTTCTCCCATCCTTTTGGAGAAAGCACTGTTCCCCAAATTTGCATTTGACCTCTGTCTTTCCATCTTCAAACTTCTTCTGTAGATTTCCCTTTGACGTTCATCTTTTTGTTGGTTTCTCTTCTGATCTCTGCTCCTTTAACTCTAAGCTTCTCATATCTGATCACAATGTTCTTTGTTTTGCCATTGTTTCTCGTCTTTACATCTTGGACATAATCATCTTCATCTGGGGCAGTTGCTTCAGTTGCCCATTTGAGTGAAGCATCACTTCCCATGAACTGGCCTCTGGTCGTGCACATTGCTAAATGTAATAGGCAGTGCGCTGTCTTGACATTTCAACAGCTGCAATGATTTTTGACTTCCCCATGCTGTAGGGTAGGAGTTCACACACAAAGCATTCTTCATCCGAAGTTCGTCTTCCAACTTCCTTCATATGTTGGTACCATATGTTGTTTCCCAAGTGTGCTGTCCAGATAATCGTTTAATTTGTTATTGTCGTCTTGCGTGCTTCTTCTAATTCTTGTAGTTTGCTATAACCACGTCCTTAAAAACATCTGTATAGCTTCTTCTTGCTGGAGGATTCTCAGGTATCTCCATCAATGATCCTGGCATTTTCATCTGTACCATTTGAGTAGGAGGAAGTCCGGTAAGTCTTTCGTTGTCTAACTGTCTCTTTTTGGCTCTGTTTATGAACGTCCATATTGATTCTGCCATTATTTATTTTTTATTTTATTTATTTGCATTTGAACAGCGCGCGAAGCCCAGAGGCATCTAGGCGCTCAATAGTAGTTTGTTTGTTTTGTTTGTTTATTTATTTATAATGCGCAACAGACCCCAAGGGTATTAGGGCGCAGAAGAGGGAAAGAGGATTGTTCAGCTTAGGTTACATTGCTGTACATTGCAATACGAAATAATAGTGATAGACGGTGCTGGCCTAAATCATACAAATAAGTGAGAGGTAGCACTGAGCATCAAGCAACAGTTATGTACAATATATACAATGATACAGATACAGGCATACAGATACAGATAAATATATACATGTATACAGTTATACGCAGTGGTGGAGAGTGGTGTGGTGGTGTGGACAAGGTCAGATGTCATGCTCCTTAATCCATTGGATGAGGTTAGATCTGAAGCGTGGGAAGGGCAAGTCTTCTCTTAGAGAGGGTGGGAGTGAATTCCAGTTTTGGGCAGCTTTGACCGGGAACCTACTACCACCAGTCTTCATGCGTTTGAATCTAGGCACTTGAAGTAGGTTAGTATTAGCTGTTCTGGAAGGGCGGTTAGTGGAGTGTCTCTGGAATCTACAAATAAGGTATTGGGGGGCGGCCATATGTAAGCATTTATGAGTTAGGGAGGCTGATTTGAGGAGGATTTTATCTTTGGTGGAGAGCCAGTTGTTGGATCTTCTAAAGTCAGATATGTGGGCTCTCTCAAGAATGTTGAGGGCTGCTATTAAAGCATTATTTTGTAAGATCTGGATCTTATTGGTAATGTATTTGTTGAAGCCTATATATAGGGCGTTACAATAATCCAGTTTAGGTAATACCAGGCTCTTGCTAAAGTAACGTAGTTGTTAGGTGTGAGGAATGGCTTAGCTGCTCTAATTAGCTTGCACATGTAGGCAATGGCCGAAGTCAAGGAATTGACTTGTTTTTTGAAGCTAAGAGTGGAGTCTAGGTAAAAGCCAAGAGTTTTCACTTCCTTGGCTACTGGGATGTTGTTGTTGTCTATGGTGAAGTTAGAGTATAGATGGCCTAATTTATTAATATTAGCGATAGTGCCCAAGATGAGGAGTTCAGTTTTATCATCATTCAGGCATAGTCCATGAGAGGCCATCCATGCCTGGATGATGAGATATACTCTGTTCACAAAGGCCAAATCCTTGTCATAATCCCCCGTCAACGGGATGAGGATCTGTGTATCATCTGCATAGTTAGTGTAGGTGATACCCAGGCCATCTAGATGTTTAAAAAGGGGCTTTGTGAAGATATTGTACAGAGTGGGTGAGACACATGAGCCCTGAGGCACACCACAAGTGATAGGAATAGGGTCTGCGGCTGCTGAAGGTGAGAAAACCTGCATGGTTCTATTGTCTAAGAAGGATTGAATCCAGCCTATGGCATCTTGTGAGAAGTGAGTGGCTGAGTCTAAGTGGTGGCAAAGAGTCTTATGATCCACCAGGTCAAACGCCGTTGAGAGGTCAAGCAGCGGAAGTAGTGCTGTGTTGCCATTGTCTCGTAAGGTGTCTGTTTGTGCTTTAAGGTCAATCAGTGTAGTTTCCGTTCCGCGTTGCGGTCTAAAACCTGACTGACGTACTCCAAGGAGGTGGTTGCATTACAGATATTGTTGAATTTGGAGGTACGCTACCTTGTCCAGAATTTTACGCAAGAATGGCACTGTCGTAATGGGGCGATCATTTGTGGGAATGGTCGGGTCAAGTGTTTTTTCAGAAGTGGGAGGACCCACAATTGTTTCAGATTGTTGGGAATGGTGCCGGAAGAGAATGAAGCATTTATAAGTTTGGTTATGAATAGGGTAAGGTTCCTCGCGCCTCCTTTATAATTTGTGCCGGGCAAGGGTCGCCGTGGCAGTTGGAGGGTTTGAGAGTTAAGATGACCGTTTTGACTTCTAGAATTGATACTTTCTTAAAGTTAAAAAGAGGTTTAGGTGTGAGAGGTGGGGTGTTTGAGGGCACAGTGGCCGAAGTATTGTTAGCGTTAGAGGCAAGGAGGAGGGATTATTTTTTGTTGTTGATTATGGCCTGTAAGGTTGTTATTTTATTAGCTAAAGCACTCTGAATGCTAGTGCACCAGGTTTTGTCCTTAAGGCAGGTGTCAGGGGCTTGGATAGGTGTTTCCAGTTCTTTAAGGATTGTGAATAATTCTTTTGTATTGGAATTAGCTTGGGTAAAACGCAAATTGTAGGATTCTTGTTTAGCACGGATTATTTCTTTTTTGTATAGGGAGGCTAGTTTAGTGAGGTTGTTTTTGTTAGTGTCGGAAGGGATTAGTCTCCCATGTTTGTTCGCATTTGCGTTTCTCAAGTCTGATGGCTTTTAGGTGGGGCGAGAACCAGGAATTAACATGTTTTTTTTTATGTTTGCATTTTCTGATTTTCAGGGGTGCTATGGTGTCCAGGGTGGATAGCATTACCTTGTTGTATTCTTCGACCAAGGTAGATGAGTCTGCAGAGTCAGGGAGGGAATTCAAGGTAGGGATAATCAGAGGAATACGTTTGTCAGCTGTAATGTTCTTTTTGTTCCTTGTAGGGATAGAAGGAGCTATACTAATGGTGTGATAGGGGGCTGTGGCTTCAAGGGCAAAAGAGATCAAGTGGTGGTCAGACCAGGGCAAAGGTGTTATGGCCTTAATAGAGGTTACACAATGGTGTCCCGCTATCCAGTCAAGGGTTCTGCCCTTAGTGTAAGTGGCTCCTGTTACCTTTGGGTGAAGCCTAATTCTTCAATGGAATTGTTGATCAATGTGGCATTCGGGTGTCAGGGATCTTTGTGGCCAAGATTAAAATCTCCTAGGAGAAGGCTTGGTGATGTATTTTTGAGGTTATCTGAAAGGATGCTAGTGAGATCTTCTTCAAAGGATCCTAAAGGGCCTGAGGTCTGTAGATAAGGTGGATAGAAATAGTCTTACGAGAGATGGTTACCTTTTGACATATCTTAAAAAACATACACTGTTGCAGTCTTACGAAAGATGATTACCTTATGACATATCTTGAGCAAAGCATACATTGTTGCAGATATTGCAATAGACATCGTAATTGAATCCTGATCAAGGGATAGCAATGGCAGGACTGCATATGACAATACAATATTTACATTTGAACTTGTCAGTACATGACCTCAAGGAAGTAGAGGTTACAGTAGATTATTGCTGGAGGTCAGAGCTAAAGAGGAATGTTTTTTCTCCAATAGGATTGATCATTTCTTAGTTGGTGCGGAAGAGCGTTCCATAGTTTAGGAGCTATTACTGGGAAACTTGAGCCTCCTGCTTTTAGTCTCTTGGATCTAGGTATGCTGAGTTGATTGGTGGATGCCCTCCGGGTTGGTCTGTTAGAGTTGGCTTTGCTAATAAGGTTGCTGAGATATTTAGGCACCTTCTTGGCCATACATTTATGTGTCATGGTTAGAATTTTGAATTTGATTCTGTCCTGGACAGGAAGCCAATGAATGTTCCTTCTGGTAGCTGAGATGGGGTTGTGTCTAGGGATATTTAAGGCAGTTCTTATAGCAATATTTTGTACTGTTTATAGCTTTTTTTTATATTTCTAAAGCTGGTTCCATCAAAAAGAGAATTGTAATAATCTATCCTTGATAGTATTAATGCTCTGGCCAAAGTGATGGTATTTCCAGGGGAGAGGAAAGGTCAACTCGCTCTTATTAGTTTGGCCGTGTACGTAGCGGAAGAGACTACTGCATTGACTTGTCTGTTTAAAGTGAGGGCAGAGTCAATGGGCCTCATTACGAGGTTGGAGGCTATTAGCACCATGGCTACCCCCTTACCACATTCCGGGTCCGGGTTCTCAGAATAGGGACTTACCGGGTCATTCCGACCTTGGAAGACCCGGTAACTCCCCATTCTGAGAACCATTCCCCATTCCCATTCGAGCCCCCATAGGGCTCAATGGGAATGGGGATGGAGCTAATAATGGGCCCTCTAGTAGCGGGCCCGTTATTAGCTCCTTGGTCCCTTAGCGGCTCCCGCTAAGGGACCTGAGAATACGGAGGTAAGGGGTTACTGGCACCGGCACCGGCACCCTTACCGGTGTTGGTAACCCCTTACCTCCAACCTCGTAATGAGGCCCAATGTAGACTGAGAGTTTTTATCTCACTGGCTATTGGGATGGTATTGCCATCAATGATGATTTGTACTGCTGGGTAAGGTTATTAAGTTTGGTTTTGTTTCCAATGATGATAAGCTCTGTCTTATCATCATTAAGGCATAATTCATTGCTGGCCATGCAGGCCTGGATGGCAAGGTATATTTTGTTATGGTTTCTTGTGTCTGTGCCTTAGCATCCCGTAATAGGTATTAGAATCTGGTTATAGTCCGTGTAATTAGTATACGAGATACCCATATTGTCTAGTTTGTCAAATAAAAGTTTGGTAAATGCATTGTAAACAGTAGGTGAAACACAAGATCCTTGTGGAACCCCGCATGTTACCGGGACAGGGGGGGGGGCTGCTGCAGATTCTGGAAAGACTCTCATGGATCGATTAGATAAGAATGACCTGATCCAATTTATAGCGTTTGAAGAGAATTGGGCTGCTGTGTCTAGATGTTGACATAGGATGTCATGATTTACGAAGTCAAACGCAGTGGTGAGATCTAGTAATAGGAGGATACACTATTCTCTGTTGTCCTTGTACTGATCCACTTGTGATTTCAAGGAGGGCTGTTTCCGTGCCGTGACCTGGTCTGAAACCTGATTGTCTTAGACCTAAAAGGTGGTTTTCTTCGAGGTGTTTTTGGATCTGCAGATAGGCTGCACGTGTCACGGATGGCACTCTATTAACAGTGGCACAGGACACCCAGGAAGGGTTTGGGTGGTTGTGCCAAAGTAAAGTGGACAGATAAGTACACACACAGCTGAAAGAAAGGAGAACGAAGAATAGGCAAGTGTAGCAAGGAAAAAGGTACAGAATAGATTCCCTCTTGGGGTGTATGCAGATATAGGAAAAGAGTATTCCACAGACCTTAGGAAAACTCTAGCCTTCTGCACAGTTTGCTACAACAGAGGCCCACGCTGTTTGCTCATGGCTTGGAACAACAGCTATGGGTGTCTGTAATGCAGAAACGAGACAAGGGAAGGGGCAGATGTTGCCTGACGGAAACCAACAGACAAGCTCTGTACAAGGGGTCTACAAACAGTACAAGAGAAGGCACTAACAGACAAATCCAGGGGAAAGGAAGTCGAATAGCAAACTAGCAGAAGGAAATGAAGGGAAAGCCGTATAACAGGATTGGATAGGAATAAAGAAACAGAGGGTTGAAAACAAGTAAGAAAGCAAGGGAGCAGCAGTCAGAAAACAGGGTGACTGTAGTAACTGAAAGTAAATAATGTAGGTAAACTGTTGTGGATAGCAGAGGACGGTAGGGTACAAGGTTGAAAGCTCAAAGAAGCAAGGAAGCAATGAGCAAGCCCAAAAAGGAGCAGGGCTGTAAGGAAGGAAGCCCAGAGGGAAAGGGTTTAGGGCAGCGGAGTGAAGCAGGCTGCACGGCAAGGAGCCCAGAAGGGCCGGGCAGCATGGAGTGAGCCCAAAGGAGTAGGGCCGCTTACTGTAGAAGTCTGCAGGAGGACTGTAGAAGGCTGCTAGACTGGAAGCCCAGCGGACGAAGACTGTAGGTTGAAGGCAGCGGAGCGTGATCGGCTGCAAGGCAGGAGCCTGGAAGGCAATGGCGGAAGGTAGCAGCGGAGCGTGATCGGCTGCAAGGCTGGAGCTTGGAAGGCAAGGACGGAAGGTAGCAGCGGAGCGTGATTGGCTGCAAGGCTGGATCCTGGAAGGCAAGGACGAAAGGAAGCAGCGGAGCGTGATCGGCTGCAAGGCTGGATCCTGGAAGTCAAGGACGGAAGGTAGCAGCGGAGCGTGATCGGCTGCAAGGCTGGAGCCTGGAAGACAAGGACGGAAGGTAGCAGCGGAGCGTGATCGGCTGCTATGCAGAGAGCCCGGCAGGGCACTGGATCAAAAGCAGGAGTAAAGAGGAACCGCATACAAAGATCCGTAGCTCGAAGCAAAAAGGTGCTGGAAGGACTCTTAATGCAAGAGACTGAGCCCCTGCAGGCAGCAGCCTTTATACTGCCCAGCCCAGCACAGATGCAGGCTAATTGGTCGCACCTGGATCAGCACACCTGCATCCAATCTGCCTCCTCTCTCTCTGTTCCTGAGCTGGTGGGAGCAGAGCTGATCCCTAGGGCTTCTAGGAATTGTAGTTCCGATGACGACCAATAGGAATAGCCAGGAATAGATGGTAATAGACAAGTGCATTGTGGTAAGTGTAGTTTGTTGGAAAAAATAGAAAATCACCAAAGTCTCGCAAATGGGGAATAAGGTCCATATTAATCGCCAATATATGCGCCCATGTCGCAGGCATGACAGCACAATCTAATATTTTCAGTAAGAAGGGAACAGTTATAATTGGAAGATAGTTAGTTGGAACATTGGGATCCAGCGTGGGTTTTTTGAGTAAGGGTAGAACCCAGGCTGTTTTTAAGTCATTGGGGACTGTGTTGGAGGCAAATGAATTATTGATGAGATTAGTGATAAAAGGGGCAAGTTCCAGTACACAATCCTTTAGCAAGGTTGCCGGGCAAATATCCCCTTTGCATCTGGAAGGTTTTAGGCTTTTAATTATGTTAGTTGTGTCTAGAGTAGAGATTGGACGGAAGGAGAGTTTGGTTACTTCAGGGGTGTCTAGCGGAAGGTGACTATCTCAGCAGTTGATTGTATTGCAGGACTTAAGCTTGACCTTTTCATCACTGGATCAGGCATGCTCGTCGGTGCTGTCTCTGTTCATTCATTCTCTAGAGTCTTTTGTCTCCTTAACAGTTTATTTTCCATGTGTCTTGTGGCACCCCTTGGTAACAAGCTTCTTGTTGAGCTCTGTCCAAACTCTCCCCATTTTCTGGAATGTGATTCTGCAGTCATTGACACTGACAATAGACCGGGTGTGTATGTACTCATTATTTGTGTACTTGTACCTTTCATCAACCCCTTCTCGGATTTACTTTGCTGACCCTGTCTCTGGCGTTTCAATTAATTTGTTATCACAAGTGTCGCGTGCGTGTCATTATTTATCACATCCATCTCAAGTTCAGTCACTCTATCATTCTTTCTAGGAACTGAACTATGTAAGTTCTGGGTACCTTTGTAGGTTTCATGCGTACATCATTAGGCGGGTGCACGGGAATCTGAAAGCTTTGTGCACCAATGAAAAATGCAGTTCTAATCGTCAATGACAGTAATATGATAATGAACACAATGCATGTGTAGATGATGCACCTATACGTTAATTTACAGCATTTGTGCCGGGGCCAATATGAATGTCTTTCCTCATGAGGGAGGACAACGTTACTGTTCTGGTTTCCCATCTCAATCATCTAAAGAAACAAAACGAATTCTTTAATAGATGCTAAACATAGCCACTTTATCTGGATCCTGCTGCCTCTGCTTGCAGGTCACAAATGGTGGACTGATTATCCTCTTTGTCCGAATAAAAGACTGTGGGCCTCATTACAACTCAGGCGTTAAGGGTTAACGCCACCGTTAACCCTTAATGCCTGATTCTGATTTTAACGCCTGCTTTTAGCAGGCGTTAAAATCCATGGCGCTAACCTGCCATGGTGCTAATTACGCCGCCGTAATTTACGGCGGCGTAATTAGCGCCTTCCCCACTCCCATTATGCCCTATGGGGCAAAAATGGGAATGGGGAAGGGAAAATGGGAAATGGGGATTTACCGCCCCACTCACCTTGGAATGGGGCGGTAAATCCGCCATCCACCATGGTGTAAACGGAGTTTACACCATGGTGGTAAAGTTGGTGCACTTAGCACCAAGGTTGTAATGAGGCCCTGTGTCTTGTCTCTGGAAACAGTTCCTTTTCCATTAACGAAAGTCCCAAATGAGGCAATACGTTCAGTAAGTCCCTAATTTGCATGTCCCACGTAAACCAATTCCCAGTCTATGCCTCTAATCTGTTTCACTCCAGACTACATGTTGGTTCTTTGTCACCATAAACAAAAGTGAAGTCCTTTGTAACACCTTTACGGTCTGTCCCTCGAAGGACTGTTTACACTCTTCTCCTGTGTTTCTGATGCTGACTAGAAAGTTCGACCTGCATTACGATACCATGCAGGAGCATACTCAGATGTGTCATGTTCGCTGGGTCTCTGATGAACGTGAGGACGTCGACATTTGCATGTCTCCCCACAAGTTCTGGAAAGTCTTCAATCAAGCAAAAAAAAACATTACTGGCTAGTCTGCTATTCTCTGGTGACAGGGGCATTTGTCTTGTCCTCGCTGTACTCCGGAAGTAAGAGAAACTGTTCTACAATCACTGTGAGCAGCCTCTTTATTGTCTTTTTGTTTTTAGGATCTTGAAGAAACTCTGCTATGTTCGTGAGCCTTCCCACCAATGACGGGTATGACCTCAATACTAACTCGAAATAGATCAGAATGTCCATGGTGAGGTCACTATTGCGTGACACCATAAGTAAGTCCAAACAGGGATTCTGTGTCAAAAGAATCAGGATACTGTATTCTCTTCCAATTGATGTATCCTCAATCAAAATTTGGCATCTCTTTTCTTATCAAGGCTTCAGTGCGCCTCAGTCCAAAGTTCAAAGTCAACAAGCTATTTTGTGGTTTGTACGCTCAATCCTTCTTCTTCACCCTGCAACTAGGATGCACAGAGTGTCTGTGTTTTTATGTCCTTTTTCCCCTTATTTTGCTCAAAGGAAGTGTCCAAAACTAAGCCACAACTTGCACAAAAAGTTCTTTGTCTTTGCTGGTCATGCGTCCTTCTTCCTCGTCATGGATCTCGTCTGCACGTGCTGTGGTTCTTCCCTGTTGTCTGTACTCTCTATGCATTGGGGTGCAGGCAGAAGGTTTTCTCCGATGTATGGCTTGATGTCACCCAGAAATATCCAAGCTCTCCTTCCCTGTAGCTTAACTGCAGAGGGTGTGACGTCCTCCTCTCTAAAGGGGCCGTTGAACCTTGACTTGTCCTACTTTTTTCTTGTGTGATTTCTCACCAGGACCGTGTTCCCAGGGAATATTGGAGGAACACGTAAGTCTGGAACTTGGTATGTTGCAGCATCTCCTTCTGTGTTCTGTACTGCCCTACACCCTTCTTGTCGTCGCTGCAGCTGTCCTGAGATTACAGTAAAACAAGATGTCATGCAATTCGAGTAATTTTGCATTTCTGATCCTAACACTTCTCCTGTTGGCTGAGCATCACATCTATCTCTATTTTGAGGTGTTAATGACGTGTGCATCCTCCTGCATGTCACGATTTTGTGCGGTGTGAGATGATGGTCAGAACCAGGCTGGTTTCTGAGTGCATACAGTGCCAGTGGAAGACAGTGCAGCCATCCCTTCTTCAGAGTAAGCTTCAACTTGGCTATCCTTTCCTTTAATAAGCCAATGTGCTTCTCACATATCCCATTCCTTGAGGATGATATACTGCAGAAAACGTGTGCTTTATACCAAGCAACAAGCTAATATGTTCAAATACTGCATTAACAAAATGAGGACCATTGTCTGACCTCATGACTTCACACACTCCCCATCTGGGAAACACCTCCCTCACCAGGAATTTGGCCGCACAGGTAAAGTCTGGGTGTGTACATGGATCTGCTTCTATCATCTAGAGAATAGAAACACCACAACAATTAGATACCTGTACCCTTTACATACTTGAATCATATCAACATAATCGATATGCAAGTGCTGAAAAGGCCCATTAGGACTTGGGATAACTCCTCTAATCACACGTTGTGTATGCCCAGCCGTGAACTGCTGACGGATCATACAGTTTACTGTTAGGCAGAAACCTGTGCAGTTCCCTTAGGGACCACTGCAAAAAGTTTAAGACTACATGTGTTAGCAGTAAACCCACTTGGTAGCAGTCTGTACCACCCAGATTTACCTGGTAGCTGTGGCTGAGCAGTCAGACTTCTCTCAAGAAGAGTTAGGCAGTATATAGAGTATACATATTAGGAACAAAAATACAGTAGCACAAGCAAACACTGCCCAGAGCTTTGGTATAAAAGTATATAATTATTTATTTAAAACACACTTGTAAAAATACACTGGCACTAATATGTCAAGCAAGTTCAAACACAGTCACTAGAAATGTATACACCTCCGTGATTAATTATTCGACAAGTCTTAGGAAAAGAACACCACTTATTATCAACACAGAGGTGAGCGCTTAACCAAGATGGCACTCCAAAAATTATTTAAAAAGGGAGAGAAAAGGCAGAAATAGGAAAACACACAATACCAACACTTTTCAGAGAACCGCAGCAAGTCAAGAAAGACAGGGTCTACTGTAGAGTGTAAAGTTCATAGGCCAAGCCCACTCTTGAAGAGAGCAAGGTGGAATATGCCCAAGATCACACAGTTGAAGTTCACTTTAAAATTCTTTGCAGATAGTTCAAAAAGGAGTTAGATCAGTTCAGAAAAGTTAGTTAACAGGTCCGAGGTCACCCCAGGATAGACAGTCAAGGATTTACGGGACACCTTGAACAGTCTGTTGCAAGGGAGACCAGGCGGGACACAGTACCTGAAATGGTGAGAAAGCTCCAGCGGGGGCAGTTGTTCCTGGCAGCGGGTGCAAGTCAGTGCTTTGGCCAGGGGAAGAGAAGATCTCAACGTGGAGGAAAACTGGAGGTTGTTGCACTGCCAGGGAAGAAACCAGCCGCGGAGTTTCCCGGTTAAAAGGTACTACCCTTTTATTCGCAGTAGTGGTGAAGCGTGGCTATCCGGCTGCCGGGGTGCCTGGCATGGGTGATTCGACCATGAGACGATCCAGGAAGGCGAAAAGAGGGCGAACTGGTTAACCCCACCAGCTCAAAGGAAGAAGACTCTCCTGGAAGAAGATCTCCTCTGTCGTCGGGAAGTGGTGAGTCGGTTCAGCAGGGCTCCACCGGTGGTGTCGTCGTTGCAGGTCGGCTCAGCTTCTCCCTCTTCGGATTCTTTAGGTCCTGTGGCGACTTCTGAAGTTCCAGTCCCCAAAGCCCTGCTTTTATGCAGAAAACCCCCATTCATCAGTCCTAGCTGTCAATGAAACATGCTAAGTGGTGAGCCGGGCGGCTCACCACTGGGCCAATCACACAAGAGTGCGACTTGAGTTGCTGAGGCAACTCAGTCCAGGGTGCATATTACCCCCTCCCACACATCCTGTAGACCCAGACAGAGTGGCACCACTTTTGGAGGCTTCTGTGCAGAAGCCCGCCAAAAGTGGAACAAAGGGCTCGACCTGGTTTGGAGTCACAGAGGCGAACACAAACGCCATTTTAAAACCGAGTCCTGGCAAAAAGACCCAACCGGGGAATAAATATTAAATAAATAACCCGGCGGTATCTTTAACATTGCACCAATAAAGGGGTGCGTTTAAAATGAATGGGAAAATCCCATAGGAAATATTTCGGTGGAATATTTCGTGTGGAAACCACTGCCACCAGCCAGAAACTCGACAAGGGGGAACTGGACAGTGCCCCCTTGAAAAACAGACCCAGGGGCAATCGAATTACCCCTACCAGTACTTCCACAATATGATGGTTTGTACTGGTTCTGTTCACAATTTAAGACTAGTAAAGTCAATGGTGACTTTATATGCCCTGGGAGACAGTAGTCAGTCACTGCAAAGAATAAGTGGTGTTCTTTTCCTAAGACTTGTCGAATAATTAATCACGGAGGTGTATACATTTCTAGTGACTGTGTTTAAACTTGCTTGACATATTAGTGCCAGTGTATTTTTACAAGTGTGTTTTAAATAAATAATGATATACTTTTATACCAAAGCTCTGGTCAGTGTTTGCTTGTGCTACTGTATTTTGGTACCTAATGTGTATACTCTATATACTGCCTAACTCTTCTTGAGAGAAGTCTGACTGCTCAGCCACAGCTACCAGGTAAATCTGGGTGGTACAGACTGCTACCAATTGGGTTTACTGCTAACACCTGTAGTCTTAAACATGTTGCAGTGACTGACTACTGTCTCCCAGGGCATGTAAAGTCACCATAGTCTATTTTTGGGGGCCACTATGACACCCCTGTGTTACTGCACTGAGGGTGCTGTGTAACACACTTACCAAAAACACATGAAGCCCTATGGAGTAAAAGACCCCATGGCCCATAAAAGACATTACAAAGTCAAAGGACACTCTCAAATCATGCCTAAGAGTGGGAGAAAAAGAGTCTCACTCTTAGCAGGAGAAAATAATAAACCCCAAAAATCCACCAAAGCTGCTGGGGGGACTCACTAGATTTGTGAAATTAGCCTATTCAGAGAATTCTCCCTAACATTTACCATAAAAAATGCAACGTGTTCTGCCAACTTTGCTATGAACCAGTCTTCGGCAATGGTTGCTGCTAGATTCTCCTTTGTCACATGCACTGGATAGTGTAACTGTTCCAGTGCTATTTACAATAAGGCTATAGGCATCACTGGTTTACCAGTGCTGTCTTGTCGCCACAAGTTCTCGGAGGGGTTTAAAGAACACCCTTGCCGTTTCCATAGATTCTTCTCTTCCTGTGGTGCTTCTCATGCCATCACATAGGCGGAGCAACACCATTGCTGTGCTGCTCGAGAGGAGTGGGAAGGAGCCCCTTCTTCCCCCTAGTCGGATCGGAGCTTCATTGTTGGAAACACCCTGCAATCGAGGGTGAGATACAGCACCCACACATCCCTTTAATTTGTTTGGCCTAATATCCCCAGCTGCACTAGATGAACGACCTCTACATATTGCCAACAGTCTGCTATATACGGCCTGACCCTTCTCCAACACCTCAACGAGTCCAGACGACATCAGCATACAAGTCTACCATTATCTGAATCGTGGTAATGGCCGCCAGGTTATTCATGACCTGCAGCATTTCAGAGGCCTGGACTACTGCTCAGCCCTGATTGGGTGCCCGCATCCACTTCCAGCCCCCAACCCCACCGCCAGGCAGAAGCGGCCGCACAGAAGTCCGGCGTTGAAGGGCTAGCCAAAGGGCCTGTTTGTGCCTGTCTTGGCGTGTCGCAGCATCGTGTCGCCCGGAACCTCTGGCCAACCAAGACTGGGTAAAGAACGATTTAAAAATCTCAGTATTTGCATCCTTGCCCATACATAAAGTCACCTAACGCTGTTGAAATCATAGGAGTCTCTATGATATGATATGGCATTTATAACGCGCCTATACACAAGTGTTTCAAGGCGCGACAAGGCAAAAGAGGGGGATCAAAGGGAAGACAGACAACGATCCTACTAGGCCAGGTGTCATTCAGATCGCGCAATTGCATGAGAAGGGGAAAGGGAAAAGTGAGGGGGAGAAGGGAGAGGGGTGAATTGCAATACAAGGGATAGTACAATAAAAAAGTTAAATAAAAATGGCCAGCAGGTGGCAAGTGTACAGTAAGTGCAGAACATAAGTGCTGGTAGGGGGACTGTAAGGATACACAAAACAGTCCCCAGGTGCAGGGGTTGTCAGGGAGGCAGTGCAGGTGGGCAACTGGCAGGCCTGGGCTCAAGATCAGAAGGGAGGCCAGGTATCCAGTGCAGTATCTGTCCGGAAAATCAACAGGGGAGAGGGGGAGTGAAGGCAGAAGCAAAGAGGAAGGTTTTGAGGTGCATCCGGAACCGGAGATGGTTCTCTTCAAGTTTCAGGGAGGCAGGAAGGCTGTTCCAGAGGGAGCCCCCTGCCGAAGAGAGAGATCTACCACCAACTTGTTGCTTGGAGAAGCGACTGTCCCTGAGGGAGTTGGAGCCGGAAGAGCGGAGAGGTCGAGAAGGAAGATATTTAGTAATAGAGAGTTGAAGGTATTTCGGCCCCAGGCGGCCTTGTGGACAATACAGAGGGTTTTGAACTTAATCCTCGCAGCCACTGGGAGCCAGTGCAAAGATTTCAGTCCTGGAGAGATACGATCCCTGGGCTTGAGGCCAAGGACAAGTCTCGCAGTCCTGTTCTGGATAAGTTGCAAAGGGCGGAGAGTAGAGGCAGGCAGATTTAGATAGAGGCTGTTACAATAGTCCAGTTTAGAGAGAACCAGGGCTCTGGAGACAGTGAGCTTCTGGGGGAAGGAGAGGAAAGGAAGAATACCTCTGAGGAGGTGCAGCTGGTAGTGTGACTTCTTAGAGACATCAGAGATGTGAGGAGAGAAGGAGAGTGTGGAGTTGAAGATGACCCCGAGGTTTTTAGCCATGCAGGTGGCAGCGGGAAGAGGGCCAAGAGAGGCCGGCCAGAGAGCTGCAGGGAAGGAGGGAGTGGGTGTGCCGATGAGTAGAATCTCAGTCTTACTGGCATTAAGACAGAGGTCATTGGCTGCACACAGCTCCTGAATGGCAGACAGACAGTCAGAGATGAGGGAAGGCGAGGCGGAGGCCGAGGGTAGCATGAAAATGAGCTGAGTATCGTCTGCATAGTACTGAAAGTTGGGGCAAAGAGCGGCAATGCGGTGGGCAAGGAGTGCCAGGTATTGGTTGAACAGCCAGGGAGAAAGGTTAGATCCCTGGGGGACATCACAGGTAGAGACAAAGATATCGGAGAGGAAAGACCCAAGCTGGACCTGGGCGTGTCGGTCGGAGAGGAAAGAAGTCAGCCACGCCAGAGCCTGACCAGTGATACCCAGGTTATCACGGAGACGGTTGAGCAGGATGGCATGGTTGACAGTGTCAAAGGCAGAGGAGAGATCAAGTAATATGAGAACACACTGGGTGTGCCTATTCTCACTGACATTGTAATCCTACTAGCTTCACAGCTATACTAGTGAACTACATACGCCGATCTCATATTTGCAATGAAGTGCGCACTCAATGTTTCTACTGCCGCTCATTCCAGCACCCAGTGACCCTTATAATTACCTTTATGGATGTCCAGATCACTGCGGCACTGTCTACGGTATATCTCCAAGCTCAACTTACGTTCACTTGCCAACTGCATTATAATCTTATGTCAGACCAGCCTACAAGACCCTATTGAAGTTAACCATCAGGATTTCAGCATTTCGCCGCTCCTATTAGCATTAACTATATGTATCTTCTAAACCTGCCCACGTTGCCTATTGTAATTCAAACTAATGCCTGCCTAACAACTGCATCTTTGAATGTGACCCTGTTATTTTCTGTGATTACTGCTTCCGTCACGTATGTACGTATGTATCTGCTAGACAAGCCTACGCTGCCTATTGTGCTACAAATTAAGGCGAGACTAGCCTACCGATCCTATTGAAGGTGACTAGTGTGATTAACTGCCTTACTAGCCTTAAACAACTGTATTCACTATTTGGCCTTCTGAATGTGATTACTATATTTATTATGATTAGGGTTCCCATGACTAAACCACATTGCCTATTACGCCTCAAATTAATGTCAGACTAGTCTACTAGTCTCATTGAAGGTGACTATGTGTTTACTGCAATTTGCTGTTCCTAATAGCCTTAAACATTTGTATCTGCTAAATTAACCTTTACAAATCAATGCATGCCTGCCTTGCCAACTGCACCGTTGAATGTGACCCTGTGAAGGCGGCCATGTTACTTATTGTGATTACTGCTCCCATTAGTTGCACCTAGACATCTGCTAGACTAGCCCACACTGCCTATTGTGCTACAAATTAATGTTAGACTAGACTATTGATCATATTGAAGACTTCATGTTAAGCCAAACCTGCATCCTCCCTGCGCTATTTTCTGGGCAACAGATAACCTGCACTAGTACTAACTAGCCAGTAACGCCATTATGATTCTCTTCAAGCTAGTCATTGATGTATTACTGAGTCTCCCTTTATTGGGACATTATCTATCAGTAGTGCCGCCTGCCTACCTACTCACCAAGAAAATGCTCTACCACAAGACCAAACTGACACCCTTCCTCCCACCTCTACAAGTAACCTTGCCTTCTGACTCTATCAAACCAACCTCATTCCTACCTAAACTAATTCCTAGCTGGGAAAATAGCCAAACACAACTAAACAGTTCTAACAGCCTCTCCACCCTCACCCCCTTGCAATGGATTGAGCGGTTTATTACCAAGCCGATTCCAAATCAACTGTGCCGTGGCATCCACAGAAAAGAAAAACTTGCCTCTAGGCTCAACATTGCGAAACCACTTGTCAACCTTTATCAAGACAAGTCCACGCAGAGCCGACCTAGCCCTACTACCTCTGGTGCTCCTCCTAAAAATTGTAAACGAAAGAAAGACAAACCGCTGACATCCTCAGACCAACCTAACGTACCCTACCCACCAGCTCTGACAAAGCCTGCGTTCATCAAAGGCGCACTCATTAACGCAAGATCTGTAGTTGCACACGCAACCGACATAGCCGATTTAATTAAAGACAACAACCTTGACTTTCTAGCAGTGTCAGTGACCTGGCTCCATGCCGCCGCAGGACCTTCTCTCATACTAGCCATTCCAGGCTCTTATACTATCACCCGAGTAGACAGAGGAAATGCCAATGGCAGCGGGGGTGCCTTTATAGCTCACACTAACCTGGCACTCAGACCATCGACCACCATCTCACCTAAATCATGAGAACTGCTCACAGTCAAAATACCAACTTCCCATCCCAGTACCCTTACTATCCACCTCATATACCGACTTCCCGGCCCTCCAGGAGATTTCGAGGAGGACATTATCACACTGCTTTCTGATAACACTAAACCAACGTCAAAAACCTTAATACTTGGTGATTTTAACTTGGGCATATCTGACCTGAACGACCAGGCTGCTAAATCCTTAGAAGAATCATTAAATGAACTGAACTTCACAAAGAGAATCAACCAACCGACCCACATGAAAGGACGAACACTGGACTGGTTGGCAGACCACAACTGCCCTACGGTAATTACCGCCATTGAACCACAATCTTGGACTGACCATTCCTTCATCGCTTTCACCATTAACGCTAATCGTCTAGCCCCGAAAACCAAGCCTATTGTGCCTCTGCTTACTATAAACAAGCGCAACATTACAGCTGAAACATTAGCCCCTCTACTGATCCCAATACGAAACGCCAACAAATCTGAAGATCCTGAGGAACTAAACAACCTCTTCAATAATACTATGACAACGGCCCTTGATGCCATTGGCCCTCGAAACTACGTAAGAGTAAACCTAAAGACCACCTTAATACCTGGTATACCCCACAACTGAAAGCCTTGATGGCTGAAAAAAGAAAATATGAGACTGCATGGAAAAATTTACCTTCAGAGGAGAACAAAAACATAGTCTATAGCTGTGGCCAATAAAAATTACCACACTCCGAAAGAAAATCGCCTCTAAAAACTCAATATCAATGGTATTGATTCAGTGCAGAACCTAGAC
This sequence comes from Ambystoma mexicanum, assembly GCF_040938575.1. Lineage (NCBI taxonomy): Eukaryota > Metazoa > Chordata > Amphibia > Caudata > Ambystomatidae > Ambystoma > Ambystoma mexicanum. Next base: position 1,682,116,831 of record NC_090932.1, read on the forward strand.
ACTACGATCCTCACCAATACTCTACCAGTATTCAAATTTGCTCAAGTCACTATGACTGAGGTCGCTAAAATCATCAACTCTCTGAAACCTTCACGCTGACAAGGTAACATTTGCCCTGCTCAAATGATAAAAGACGCAGTGAGAAATCCCACTCCCTTTATCACTAGGCTAATAAACGCCTCTTTTAAATCATGCTAGGTTCCCAACAACCTAAAAGACGCATGGGTACTACCTCTGCTCAAAAAAGCTTTGCTCGACCCTACCATCCCAACTAACTATAGGCCAACAACCACTGTCCCATTCCTCCTCAAAATCATTGATAAGGCAGTCTACCTCCAAATTCAGTCCTAACTAGAGATCAACAATCTCTTAGGGCTAAGACAATCTGGATTTAGACCCCTTCATGAGACTGAAACAGCCCTTCTAGACTTGAAAACGCAAATAGACTTAATAAAAGACAACAGACAATGTGCATTACTTCTGCTATTAGATCTCTCTGCCGCCTTTGATCTGGTCGATCACAATATACTGTGTGAACATCGATCATCAGCAGCTAACTTTTCCCCGGAGGCCACAACTTGGATTAAATTCTTCTTAAATAACAGAATGATGAGAGTATTCTCTCTGTCAGATGCAGCCGACCCCATCCCTATCACCTGCAGAGTGCCACAAGGATCCTGTGTTTCCCCTACATTATATAATGTGTTTACCAAACCTTTATTCAACATACTGGACCGTTTGGGTGTCATCTACACCAACTATGCAGATGACACCCAGATACTGATCCCACTTTCTAGTAACTACGACGCGGACAAAGACTTACTAAATAAAATCTACCTTGTCATTCATGCATGGATGGCCACCCATAGCATGTAGCTGAATGACGATAAGACTGAAATCCTCATACTAGGTGCCCCTATTTACCTCAAAAAAACGTAATCCTAAATACATCTCGTTCAACATAGACGGGAACCTGATCACCAAGTCTAAGGAAACTAAAACCTTAGGCTTCCATCTCGATTCTGCCCTCAACTTCAAGAAACAAGCCAACACCACTGCCACAGCTACCGCCTATACGTGCAAACTTATCCATGCATGTAAAAACTATCTCTCCACCAACAGCTGCATGATCTTGGCATGAGCACTAATCTTGTCCAAACTCGATTATTGCAATGCCCTCTATGCAGGTGCTAACAAACAAGTACAAAACAAACTCCAAACCTTGCAAAATAATGCACTAAGAATCGCCTTGAGTATCCCTAGAAAAGTCCATATTTCCGAAACTAGAAGAAGCCACAAATGGCTTTCCATCAAGGATAGAATTTTCTTTAAACTTGTCTCCATATCCCACACATGTCTTCAGACCATTGCCCCTAAATACTTAATTAACAAAATTGTCCCTAAAAATTCATCTGGACCTACGAGATCAGCCAACTTCTACTGCATTATCGCGCCTCGTTACAACCTAAAAAGAGCTCGAGGTACCAGCTTCCCAGTGCAAGCAGCCTGAGCCTGGAATGCCCTCCCTCTTAACCTACACTCTGACTGTAACCTCTATAGCTTCTGGACCAACACCAACGAATGGCTCCTCACCAAGGACACCGCACTCCCTGATTGAATCTAGAACTTAGATTCCACTGACCATATACCGACACTTGGTCGCCTGCAACTTATACTATTTCGCATAGCCTCTTCACTGACACATGTATTTATGTACACCTAGTTTGAATCAGCAACCTTTGATTCTATTGTTATTTCTCTGCTGCATGGTCCTTAATTCATTGCAATCTGTATCAATACCGTCTCATATGTATGTATGTATACTAAGCTGTCTTGAAAAGCGCCCAGATACTTCAGGGTGTGGCGTGCTGTATACATAATAAACAAACAAACAAACAATGTTACTTTCTGGTCTGCGTGATTCTCGAGTCAGAGTATCAATGCCAATAATTCTGCAGTTTGTGCTGAAAACTCTGAGGGTAATTGTGCACTAATAGGTACTCAAAACTCCCCATTTGTCATGTGCTTTACCATAGCGGTGCCTGTATATCTCTGTCCATCATTTTGATCGATCCTTGAAGAACCATCAACGAAGACAATTTTTCCTTCTGCCAATGCATTTTCTTTTACTCTGGCAACCTCATCATAGAATTCTTTATAGTTCGCGCAATCATGTATTGGCTCTCCTTCAGTGACTGGCTTTGCTTGCTATAAACATAGCTGGTTTCACCATTTTCCATCGAACTATTTTAACCGTTGGATTTGATATGACCACTTCATAAGCAGAAGCTCTCTGAAATGTCTTGGTTTCTCTAAAATGGCAAAAAATGCGTGCTCGACGAATAACGTCATTGGGCATCCCATCACAATGGTTGTAGCCTTTTTTATGGCGAACGCCGTGGAAGCCAAACTTTGTTCGCACAGGAAGTGACCCCTTATCACTGGGTCTAGATTCCCACTGTAGTATGCCAGGGGCTTGTACCCAAGCGTGGTTTTCTTTGTGTGTACTGCTGTCATAACACTGCCATTCGTATGTGAAAACAGCTAAAATTCCTTTGCATAATTGGGGATCCCTAAGATTGGTGGCGTGCAAATGGCCTTTTTTAGTTCAACAAACCCTTCTTCCATGGTCTCGGTCCACACAATTTTTTCTTTCGTTGCCTGTGCTTTCTTTAAGGCTTGTAATAAGTGCCTGCTATAAGAGCTGTAGTCAAAGACCCATGCCCTGACATGCTTATATAATCCTAGAAAACTCTGCATTTGTTTTATCGTGTGTGGCTTGGCTGTTTTTTTGTAAATGGCTTCAGCTCTTTCAGGGGTAACCTTTATTCCTTCATGTGAGATCAGCTGGCCTATGTACAGCACTTCTGGTTGACAATACTGTACTGTAACTTCTCTTTGTCAACTTGATATCCTTTCTCAGCCAGTATAGCTAATAGCTGAATAGAATCATGTCTGCACTTTTCCTCTGTTGTGCTGCAAATTAGAATGTCATCCGTGTATTGCAAGACAAATCTCTCTAATGCGATAGTCCATCCGCAGGACTCTGTTGTAAATCGAAGGAGACTCACAATAACTTGAGGCAGCCTCGTGCTTTACAAAAAACTTGTCTGAAGGTGAACAATGTCAAATCCTTTGAGTCTTTGTGCAATGGGATTAAGAAAAATGCATTTTTTCAAGTCAATCACTGTGAAATACCTCGCTTCAACAGGTATATTTCATAGAATCATGGACGGGTTCAGGACTAGAGGGAACTCGGCCTCGACTATCTGGTTTATCGGGGTGAAGATCTTTGATTAAACGACAAGACCCTCCCTTTGATTTTTTAATCAGATAAACCGAAGTATTGCATGACGACTCTGACATCACTAAGATGCCCTGCTCCATCATGGCAGAAATTGCCATTAAAATCCCTTCATCTGCCTCCCTAGACATGGGATACTGTCATACTTTTGGTAATATTGCTCCTGGTTTCAATTTAATCTTTACTTCTCTGACTCCTTTCAACAAGCCTGCGTCATAAGGACCTGTAGTCCACACTGAGACAGGCACATTTGCCATGTCGTCATCAAAATATGAAGGACTTTTTTGTGCCAGCATCATTCTCTGAGGCACCTCTTTTTTGATAATTTTCACCCAATAAATGAGATTAACCTCAACTGTCACCTAATCTTCACCTATTTGTTTTTCAAATAGATCGTCATCAGTGACGTCAGTCAATCTGTAACCTTCCCTAATGGCGATTACTGCGCACCATTGTCTGCTTTCATCATCACAACCATCAAGAAAAGCCATCTCTCCTCGCGCTATGGCTGCTTGTATTGACAAGGGAAACACTCGTCCCTTTTCCTCAGGCATAGTTATTCTTGGCCTGAACAGAAACTCATCTGGGGTTCTCATTGTTTTGTCTGCAAGGCCTGGTTGCCATGACATTAATATATGCACTCCATAAGCAAATATTTTGGGTTCTAATGGAATAGCTCTCATAGCCATTTTTCCTGCGTATGCTCTAATCATTTCGCAAATGTTCAAATAATGCATTCCTGGAGTTGAACAAGACAATCTGGTTCTGTGAATGAGATTGTCATGTTTAACTTTGTCATTAGGTCTCGTCCCAATATATTCACCGGTATCTGCCTTGAATATAGCAGTGGCACGTTCATGTCACATTCTCATATAGAAACTGGAAGTTCTTTCATAAAAGGAACACAACCTGTTGCTCCTGAGAAGCCCTGCATATTTATGGCATCGCCGGACAAAGAAAACTTTCCTTCACGTATGCGTGTCACACCCGTGTCAACTAAGAAAGAATATTCTTTATCCCCTATACAGACCAGACATCTACCCTTGGTTCCTCATGAGGGTTTGGCGGTGTCACTGATAGGATAGAACACATTAGCTCTCCCAGTGAGCTGTCCTAGTCCATATATAATCTTGTCCCATTCTGAGTGAACGGATTTCGGCCTCTCTTATTCCTGAATTCAGTACCTGACCTGTGCCTGTTGTTTGTAACAGTTGCATTGGCGACTGTTCAGATTGTTCCTGTGGAAAATGTGTCACCTTCTGCTGTGGTTGCAAGCTTTGCTGTACTCCCGGCACTTGCTGCTGCACCGTGTGATTCTGTGCAAACCCATTTCCACCCTGCTGTGAGAACGCAGATGGATTCACCATCCCTCCTCTTGTTAACTGGTCGTTTTGCACCATTCCTTGACTTCTGCATGTGCATGCTAGATGCCCTGTCATCCTACACGTCCAACAAGTTGGCGGTGGTCTGATTATTTGCCCATTTTGCATATTTTGAAAACCTCCTTGATTGTTTTGAAAACCTCCCTGATTACTCTGCCATCCTCTTCCTCGAAAGCCTCTTCCCCTTGGGTAAAACCTGTTATTGCTTTGATCAAACTGACTTTGATTATTGATCTGCTGTGTATTTGATCCACCTGTGTTAGTTATCATTGCCTCCTCAATGGCATACTTTGATGTTTTTTTTCTGCACTAATTTAGCCTCTTCACCTTTTCTTGCAGCATCCTTTTTGCAATAATTTTCTTGCAGCAGTCTGCAATAGTGCGCAATGGTGAACCGTATTTCAGACCATGGCTTAGCTTCAATCCCTACCAGTTTCTTGAGCTGTTTCTGTATCTGTTCTGGCAGCCCTTGGCATAATATATGGTAAAACATGGGTATTTTCCCCCAAGATTCACGAGTTTCCAATACCCAGGTGTCTTTGAAATTCTGAATGTAAAGCAACAGATCATCTGACTACTTCATTTTACGTGTCATTATAGCTCCCATATCAGAAGTGTCTGGGTATAGCACTCGAAGCGCTTTCCAGACCGCGGGTCTGCAATTGTTAGACGGTGCTCCGTCATGCACAGTATTAACTGTGGTCACCAAAGGGTAGCCTGCATGTGTCCACACATCGTCAGCTCTATCACCAAGTATGGCAATTAAAAGACTCTTAATATCCCCTATAGCTAGGCTGTTCCCTCCCATCATTTTTTCTAACTCATGTATCCATTTTCCGGCTCCAGATGTGAACTTTGGGAGCTAATTTTTCAGGTTTTCTCTATCCATGTGTGGCCAAGGTATATATCGTGGCCTCTTGCCTCCTTTTTCTAGTAAAGGGAACTGTAACACATGACACTCCTTTTCCTCATAATTTTTCTGTGTACCGCAGGGGTAATATTGCTGCATCACTGTCTACCAGGCAATGTCCTTAATCTGCTCACATAGGGTGGTGGAGACACCGCCCCTGACCGTATGATACTCCTCCATGCCGATCTGATTGTATGGCTAATTCCGATGTCTTGGGTGCAGACCCACTAGAATCCGACCCTCTTATTCCCTTTCCCCTAGAGGAGCGTTTTTCGTGCCTTCTCTCGTCTTTTTCTTCATATTATTCTCTTTCTGCGTCTGATATTGTTTGTGCCCAACTCGCGCAACTTCTCTCATCCTCCTCATTTCTATTAAGAGTTAGCCTATCTAATGACAGCTCTCTATTTCTGCTACTTCGGGAGGCGTCCTCAGTATCGTACAGCTGTGTGCTCTCAAGATGCTCATCCTCTCCTTTTCCTTGGGGTACCTTTTCAAGCCCCATCTCATTATATATTCTATTGATCATCTTGTAGAGGAGGTCCCAAGCACAACCCGCACTCAAAGCGCCCATTTTGAAATACCAGGAACGTTCACACCGAGATACGTGACGTACGATGAGCAAATAAACCAGCAGAGAGCCGCAGTAGGGCTCTGCCCAGTACCGATCAGACGGATAGCACACATTGAAGTACCAACACCAAAGAAACCTTGGACAGTAAGTTACCCATTGAGAAAACCGAATCGACAAGTGAGACAGAATGATGATTGTTAAGACGTGATGCCTGAAGAAGCCACGAAAGTTCTAAAAGAAGATGAATGGTGACATCACAAGAACTCAGACTGACTCACAGATAAAGAAAACAACGACCGGTCAATGACGAAAAGAGACGAAACACCATGATAAACGACATCCTGAGTTGAAGTTAAAAGGACAATGTCAAGTATAAGAAGCTTATGCCATTAGAGTGATGAAGATATGCAACCAGTTTACACGTGTACATATGTTTGGAAACACAAGAAAGCTGAGGAAATCATGCGGCCTGTTATGCTCAGTAGGAAATTAGATGCGGCAAGTGCCACATATACATATCTACTTTGCAAAAAGGCAGAACCAACCGCAAGTTACCAGAGGCTCCAGGAGAGAAGGCCCTTGAACACAGGAATCAAAAGCCAAGGACAGAAACAAAACTCAGAGGCATGAGGCCTGTGCAAAGAAACCAAGGTCATCTTAAGCTGACACAGGCTAATACAATTTATGACACCAAGAGCGGGGTATCCTGTTCAAAGGAGTCGAGCAGATGCAGAGCTTCCTAGGTCTTTGCAATTATGTCAGAGCGTGGGTCTTTGACTACAGCTCATATACCAAGCCCTTGTTACAGGCCCTAAAGAAGTCATAGTTGATGAAAGAAATAATCGTGTGGTCCAAGACCATGGAGGAAGGGTTTACTGAACTCAAGAAAGTCATTTGCACTGATTTATAGGGATTCCTAACTATGCAGAGGAATTCTACCTGTTCTCACACACGAATGGCAGCGTCATGACTGCAGTACTCACACAGAGAACCACATTGGGGTACAAGCCCCTGGCATACTACAGTGGGAATTTGGACCCAGTGATGAGAGGCCACTTCCCATGTGAACAAAGTATAGCTGCCACAGCGTTCACCATGGATAAAGCGACAACCATTGTGATGGGATGCTCAATGATGTTGTATGTCGAGCACACGCTGTTTGCCATTCTAAAGAAACCGAAAGGCACGTTGACACCTCAGAGAGCTTCTGCTTGTGAAGTAATCATATTGAATCCGTCGATTAAGATCGATCGATGCAAGATAGTGAACACAGCTATGTTTATAGCAGAGCCAGTCAGTGAAGGAGAACCAATACATGACTGCGTGAACCTCGAAGAATTTTATGATGAGATTCCCAGAGTGAAAGAAAATGCAATTGCAGGAGGAGAAATCGTCTTTGTTGACGGTTCCTCGAGAATTGATCAAAATGATGGGCAGACACATACAGGCACTGCTGTGATGAACCACATGGCAAATGGAGAGTTTCAAGTGCTCCTTAATGCACAATTACCATCTCATTATTCAGCACAAGCTGCAGAACTATTGGTGTTGATACTCGCAATTGCGAATCACGCAGACCAGGAAGTAACGGTGTACAGTGATTCTGCCTATGTGACATCGACAGTGCACGCAGGCCTAGCGTGCTGGAAGAGGAGGGGCTACCTCCGAGCAGACGGCACGCCAGTACAGCACGCAGCCTTATTGGACAGGCTAATTAAGGCACAACAGCTCCCAGTGGGCATCGCGGTTGTGAAATACGCTGCCCACATGAAGCGGACAGATTTTATCTCACGAGGAAATCAAGCAGCAAACACAGAGGCCAAGCGTATGGCGTCCAACGGTGAACCCATAATGGACGTAGAAATAACTGATGTAAACGAGAAGATGATTGTTGCACGAAGTGAACCTGAGAGCTATAATAATATGGGACAGACCCAGTTAATGGAACTCCAAGGGGAGGCACCGCAGGAAGAGAAGAATCTCTGGAAGCCGCGATGGTGTTCTTTAAACCCCTCTGAAAGCTTGTGGCGATAAGACAGCACTGGTAAACCATTAATGCCTATAGGCCTGTTAAAATTTGCACTGGAGCAATTACACTATCCAGTATATATGACAAAAGAGAATCTTGCGGCAATGTTCGCTAAAGACTGGTTTAAACCGAACTTAGCAGAGCACGTTGCATTTTTTATGATGAACTGTATAATCTGCCAACAGTTCACGGCTGGGCACACACTGAAAGTAATTAGAGGAGTCATCCCAAGGCCCAATGGACCTTTTCAGCACTTGCATGTCGATTACTTTGATATGATTCAAGTATGTAATGGATACAGGTTCTAATTGTTGTAGTATGTCCGTCCTCTAGATGGATACAAGCAGGACCATGCACACACCCAGACTCTACCTGTGCGGCCAAATTTCTAGTGAGAGAGGTATTCCCCAGGTGGGGAGTATGTGAAGTCATGAGATCAGATAAAAGAGCTCACTTTGACAGCGACGTTTTTTAACAAATCAGCTTGTTGCTTGGTATAAAACACAAGTTCTCGTCAGCGTATCATCCACAAGGTAATGGGATCTGTGAGAGGCTCAATGGCTTGTTAAAGGAAAGGATAGCCAAGTTGAAGCTTACTCTAAAGAAAGGATGGCTGCACTGCCTCCCACTGGCATTGTATGCACCCCGAAACCAACCTGGTTCCAACCACCACCTTACGCCGCACGAAATAGCAACAGGAAGGATTCACACTCCCCTGACACCCCGGAGCAGAGCTAGATGTGATGCTCAGATGACAAGTGAAATCTTAGGGTCTGAAATGCAAAATTACTTGAACTGCATGACATCTTGTCTTACTGTAATTGCAGGCCAGCTGCAGCGACGACGAAAAGGGTGCAGGGCAGCAGAGAGCACAGAAGGAGATGCTACTGCAGACACAGCTCCAAATCCTCCATGGAGACACAATCCTGGTGAAGAATCACACAAGGAAAAAGTGGGACGAGCCAAGGTTCAATGGTCCATTCACAGTTGAAGACGTTACTCCATCTGCAGTCAAACTACAAGGGCGATATCAAGCCATACTTCGGAGAAATCCCCCTGCCTGCAACCCACCTTGAAGAGACTACAGACAATGGAGAAGAACCATAGCACATGCAGACGAGATCCATGACGAGGAAGAAGGACGTTTGATCAGCAGCAATGCAGAGACAAAGAACTTTTGTGCAAATTTGTGGCCTGAAAAGGGACATTCCTCTGAGCAAGAAGAGAAGAGGATAAGGACATAAAAAATACGGACACTCTGTGCATCCTAGTTGCAGGGTGAAGAAGAGAAGTGCATATGCAAGCCACAAGGTAGGTTATTGACTTTGAACTTTAGACTGAGTCCCACTGAAGCCCTGATAAGAAATGAACATGTCAAATTTCAATCGCAAACACACGAGTTGGAAGAAAATACAGTATCCAGACTCATTCAAGACATGAGCATTGTTTGGACTCACAAATGGCGTCCCACAGTCGCGACATCACTAAAGACGTTTTGAACTGCTTTGACCTAGCATCCCCGAATTTCTGCAAGATCCTGAAAATAGCAAGATAATAAGAAGGCTGCTCACCGTGATCGCCGAGCAGTTCTTCCGACTACCAGAATACAGAGAGGAAAAAACAAATGTCTCAAGCGGAGGAAAAAGCGAATACACTCATCAACATGATATTTTTTCATCTAATTGAAGAGCTCCCAAACTTTGTCGGAAGACACACTGATGTATTAACATTTCTTTGAGATCCGGCAAACACAGAACGCTTGAGCATAATCTTGAATGGCATCATCATCCAGGTCACTCTCCACATCAACCTAGATCATAGAAGCTATCCACAGTGAGTACCAAACTGTTCCAGAATTCAGCAAGGGACAAACACATGTCCCTGTCACCAGAAGATAGCATATTGGTGAATAATGTATTTTTTCGCCTAATTGAGGAATTTCCAGAACTTGTAGGGAGACCTGCCGGTGTTGACATCCTCACGTTCATCAGAGACCCAGCAAAAATCCACCCAGCTAGGCATGCTCCTGCATGGTATTGTAGTACAAATCAAGCTCTCCAATCTCCACCAGAGTTTCTGGAAGAAACCTTGAAGCTTCCCACTGAGGGACAGATCAAGAAAGCGTTGCCAGAGACCTCACTCTTGTTACACCGACATTCTTCGAGCTCCACGCATGCGCGGTCGTCAGGGACGCCTTTACTTCTACAACGGCATCCAGCGCTCACGCAACCCCTGACAACGCTCAATTGCGTTCTATGCCAGTCGGCCAGTGCATTCCCTGCGCTTGAGACGGACCAGTTTGTGCCTCCAGCCAAGTTATCCTGAACTATCCAGGAATCATTCTAAGCATACAGTCGGTTGACCAGAAGAAATAACACTGCATTCTTAACCCACCATTGAATCATTATCACCCGACCAGCAGCATCATTGTGTAGTTCATACCCACCACTGTACGGGTCTGCACCTTCCAGCAGGACCAAGCCTGAGGAAGTCCCATGCTGAGCCACTGGCCTCTTAATGAATGAAAGCCGAGAACTTGGGATCTATAGCACCGGCAGGGTCGCCCCCACAGAGCTCTGATGAAGGCGGACGCAATTTGATGCAAATCCGCCGAAACGTGACACCAACTGGGAACACCAGCTTTTTATGGTTCCCTGTTGTACCAGACTCTGTATATTCAGTCTCTGCCACGTTGGCCTAAAAGATATCTTGTTTTCCCCATGACCCTGGTACATTTATTGTTATAATTAGAAGGAATACTAAACATAAATAGGAAATATCCTACGAATTAGGACACTTTTTGAAATTTGGGCGACTTTATAGCCCCTCCTGTTCCCCATTTTTCCTTTGGATTTATTCACAAAATATCCATCCATTTAGATTAGCATGTATATTGTCATACAATAATGAGACTATTGAGATCCATCTGTATACTAATCATACAGTATTCTATGTTCACCTTGTTGTACATATAACACTCTTCTTTTGTTATTTGATGTCATTATGAATTGTTATTGCTTTTACATATGATTGTTGCATTTTTCAGCCTTTTCTTAAATTTCATGCACTATATGTTTGTTTGTATTAGCAAATAAACCATTGCTTTCTAATCTTTGTACTCTTGAACACAGTGAGCGTTTTGTACATTTTGACCCCTTGCTTGGATCTGCCACTTAGCAGACCAACCTTTTTACTAAACTTGTGGACCGGCCTAAACTCCTGTATCGGTCCAACTAAATAATTGCCTTGAGCATTGTTCACCAGTAAGGGTAAACTGATTTGTTTTCACACTGACAAGGACGTGACATGTCGTCTGGGATGAAGCAAATAAGAGGCATCCACTGGGAACTCGTATACTTTGAACATGCACAGTAAAGAAACGCATCACCCGATTTTGACATTTCCTCATAAGTAGAAAGGGAAAACTGTATCCAGAGATAACAGACAATCCAGCATCCAGACAAGAGGGACAATTGTTTCCGTATATGCAATTCGCAAGAGGAACCAGCAGTATCCAGGAATAATATTGTCTACGATTGTATTAAAGCGTTAGCCTTGTCCTTAAAATGTTTGAGATGAGAAATGAAAATAGCAGCCATGGTCTCTCCCAGGAGGAGAGATGCCTGCATTCTTCCAGAAGTAAATGTTGCAGGCTAACCTATAAGGGTATCATGTACTTATGCATTATATTCATCATTGTTTTATTGTCGCTGATCATTAGAACTGCATTTTTTATTGGTAGACAAAGCATTCAAAGTCCAGTACACCCACCTAACGATGCACGCATGATGCCTACGAAGGCACCCAGACCATATGCAGTCATTCCAGTCCTAGAAGATCTGACAATGGAGTGAGTGAACTTGAGATGGATTTGTGTAGCAATGACACACACATAGTTGCAGTAACAAGCACGTTAATAAGCCTGAGACAGGGTCAGCAAAATATGAGTGAAAACAAGTTGCTTACAACCACACGCATGCAAACAACGAGTGCACATACATCAGGTCTAATTTCAGTAGCTACAGAACCACAGGCCAAAGAAGGGAAGAAATTAGAGCAACCAACTGTGAGAAGCTACCCCACAAGTGAAGAGAGAGGACAAAAGGGAAAAGCTGAGCCATTGAAAAGACGAAAAGAGCTGAAGAACGAACCAACAGAGACAGCATTGACAAACACACCTGATCCAATGAAGAGAACAAGCACAAGTCCCGCAAAACTATCACGTGCATAGATAGTGGCAGAATCGATTTGGTCATTCATAACCAGAGCCAAGGAAAGACAGGAGATGAGGGGAAAAATTGCAAGACTTTCGCCTACCTCATTGGTACTGATGAAGAGGCCTAAACCATGGATGGAAGTGCCTGTGAATCCCCCAGTGAGAAGAAGCTACATGGATGTTATTAAAGATGTGATGATAGCAAACTACATGAAAACATTGAGAATCAAGAGAAGCATACAAGGAGATGACAGTGAACTAAACGATTACCTGAATAGCACAGCACATTTGGGAAACAACATATGAAAGAAGTTGGAAGACAGAGCTCAGAGGGGGAATGCTCTGTTTGCGTATCCTACCCTGCAGCATGGGGAAGTCAAAGATCTTTGTAGCTGTAGAAATTGACGTCCAGATATCACACTGGCCCTCATTACGACCCTGGCGGTAAGTGAAAAACGATGCCGGTAAAGGATTACCGGCATCGCTTACCGCTAGGTCCTATTATGATCCGAGGAAGTGCAATTAGCGGCACCGTAGTTAACAGTGTTGCTAACAGCACCAAGGGCGCGGGCACGCGACCCCCCATGCCGGAAATAGCGGCATGGCGCAAATTGGGGAACATCACGAGTCGAGCAGACATGCTCTTAACCCCCTTGCGAAGGCCGTAAAGTACCTTACTGCCATGGTGCTAATACCGCCATCGCGGACCACCCGTAAATGGCCGTGTGAAGTGTTCCCAGCTGTCACAGGTGCACACAATCAGTACAGGTGGAGGCAATACAGACTGTCCAAGTACAAAAGGAGCACACCTCACCCCTTCCCACACTCCACAATGATTCCAATACGACTAGCAATGTTGGGGCTGGAGGACCTGATTGCAATGGAAGCGCTACAGCAACAGCAACTACTACAACAACAGGCAGCACACAGGAGACACAGGAGGAGAATGTTAAGCTTTGATTCAAGACAATTAAACAAAATGAACACCAGAGAATAAATCAAGGTTTGTAAAGGATACAGGCTGGTAGTAGCAAAGGATACACTCGAAGACTTCTTCCAACGGAGACGTCGGAGGTAGAACGTAGCGTATCAAAAGAGAACCTTCTAACTAATGTCACTCTCTGACTAGTAAAACCTACAGTCAGATAGAGCTATTAGTGGGAAGGGCATGGGTGGACCAAGATTCACAAAGCTGGAGAAAAAGAGGAACTATTTAGAATGCTGTTTGCGAAGTAAGACAATATGAACCTACGTTGTAAGCACTGACCTGGATATGCAGCCAAGGAAGTCCTAGGAAGTCCAAAGAATCCAAGGAAACAACGGCAAGGGAAGGGTAGTGAGGGTACTAACCCGAGCGGAACGAGGGCCGCACTAGAGACGGGTTGGTGCACACGCAGGAAAGCGTCCAGAAACCTGTGCACATGTAGGAGATGTGAGGAAGGGCTTGATCCAGGAAAGCACGCCCAAGCAGTAGGAGTTCGGTAAGTAAGGCAGTGATGGTTGACTGAGGTAGAGCTGAATCTTGGTAGACTGGAGCGGAGCGGAATGCAGAGCTGGTCTCTGCAAGGTCTGAAGCAGAGCGGTATGCAGAGCGGGACTCTGCAGGGTCTGAAACAGATAGAGGCAGAGCTGGTTGATGGTGTAGCCTAGAATAGGGCTGTGCGGTGACTCCATTTGGAAAGAGGAGAGGAGTGCCGCTTAGAGCACAGAAAGGACCGAGCTCGAGGAGGAACTGGAGTTGTGGGAAACTGCGTCAGAACGCAGGAAGGCAACCATACCCTGGTAAGTATGGCAACTGCAAGGAAACAGCAGCAGAATTCTCCGAAACAAGTGCCTTGGAAGGCAGGCGTCTGCGAGGAACAGCAGACAAGCTCCGGAAAGCGAAGGATCACAAACAACGATCAGAAGCGCATGTGTAAGGCTTCCGCTTCCTTAAATGGTGTCAGCTGACATGCGTACGTACGTAGACTGTGCCGGTCATGTGATACGTGATTTTAGCAATAGCGTCTCCCGGACAGCTTCCACTGAGTATAGAATGGTCTAGCCGTTCTCAAAGCTGATGACACCGGGAAACAGGAACGTGTAGGTGTAGCAACGGAGCCGGATGGGGAGGCAGGTATGACAGAGAAGGAGGGCAAGGCAGGGCCAGCAAGCCCCACCAGCACAGCCAGTGCTACCACGCAGGCAGCCCCCAATCCCACGCATCAGAGCCAGTCCATTCAACCTCACTGCTGAGCAGATCCACACCCTGTGCCGTTTGGACCGGGACACCATCACCACCATTGTGGACATGATACACAACAACATCGTCAGCATGATTGAAACACCCACCGCCATCCCCCCCCCCTCTACTGAAGGTAGTGTCTGTGCTCCACTTCCTGGCCACAGGCACCTACCAGCACACAGTGGGGCACTTGCATGGCATTTCACAACCATTATTCTCATGTTCGCTGAACCAAGTGCTCAATGCCCTCCTCAAGCACACAGACGACTACATTACCTTACCACGGACTACCCAGGAGATGGCAAACACCAAAGTGGGTTTCCATACACTGGCCGGCATACCTGGTTGCATTGGTGCCATCGACTGCACCCATGTGGAATTGGTGGTCCCACATGCCATGGAGGTAGCGTACCGCAACCGTAAGCAATACCACGCAATTAACGTACAAATGGTATGTGACTCAAACAGGATCATCACACATTGTTGTGCCCGATACCCCGGATCAACCCATGATTCAATGGTCCTGCGGAACTCCACAATACCACGCTACATGGAGCGACATGCAGGGCCGAGATCCTGGCTACTTGGTGAGTCTCATGTCATGGCCATGGAATTGTGAAGTGGATAGGTGATTGACGTACCAATGCATGCTTTACCTGGCTGACAGGGGGGGGAGGATGCATACTTCATCTGGCTGACAGGGGGGGAATGCATACTTCATCTGGCTGACAGGGGGGGGAAGGATGCATACTTCATGTGGCTGTGAGTAGCAGAGGTAATGGAGCCAGCTCATACCCTAAAGCAGTCCAGACTTTAGCTGAAGGAAGATGTGTCCCAACCATGACCCAACCAAATGCATGTGCACTGTACAAAATCAGACCACATCCACCTCAAAGAATTGCACCTACATGCAATGACTTCAGCCAATACACAGCACCAAACACCATCAACTGGAAGGGCAGTCCACCATAACTGCGCACAAAGGAGCCACATGACGGACATGAACATCAAAACACCAATACATGGACACAGAGGCCCAAATGAATTGCATAACAACATTTGAAGTGCTCAGTGAGGTCATCATGAGGCTGACAGTACTGGTGCCATGATGAGAGCATTGATAACACATGGATATCGGCCAGATCACCAAAACAACCACTATGTACTAACACAGTGAATGGGCACTCATAAGGTACTGGACCCCCCTGCATACAGTGGTTGAAGGCCTCCAAAACAGTCCATAAGAGGAATACACATATAGCGGTCACATCGTGTGACTCCAATCGTGCATGGAAATGGGGTTCAAAGTAACAGATGAATGCATGCCATGGTGTCACGTCATGATTTGAAATCTGATGTCATGACTGACACATACATTGTTGCCCACATACAGGTGATGCAGGCTATCCCTTGAAGAGGTGGCTCCTTACCCCAGTCCGGAACCCACAGAACCGGCACGAGGAGGACTTTAATCGTGCACATACACAAACCCGTGTGGTGATTGAGCAGACATTTGGCCTCTTGAAGGTCTGGTGGGGCACTCCTGTACCGCCATGAGAAGGTGGCAAAGATCGTCATGGCATGTGTAATGCTACACAATATGTGCATCAGACGGAATGTGCCCCTGCCCCCTGATGCTGAACTGCAACCACCTGACGATGAGGATGAGGAGGGTGGGGATGGGGCAGCACCTCAGGGAGGAAGCAATGCAATGGAGGGACGTGCCATGCGTCAGACTCTCATTAACCAATGCTTCTAGCACACATGGATGGTGGGTGTCACATGGCGATGGCACTTGGGGCACTGTGTGTGTCTGGGACATGCACACTGTGGACTGTTCACCAATAAAGCACACGTACACAATGAGCAATGTCCACACATATGATTTGTGCATAACCAAAAAGTGTATTGAAATTGTGATTTGAATGAACACACCCAATCCCCCCTCCCCCCTCAAGTCCCCAACACACCCCATCCCTCCTCCCCCCTAAAGTCCCCAACACATCCAATCCCCCTCCCCCCTCAAGTCCCCAACACACCCCATCCCCCTCCCCCCTCAAGTCCCCAACACACCCCATCCCCCCTCCCTCCTCAACTCCCCAACACACCCCATCCTCCCTTCCCCCTCAAATTCCCACAAAAGTGTGTGGATGCATCCTGTGGGATTGTCCCACTGGGCGGACTCTATTGCCCCCTCCCCCCTCTACCTGCACCCCGGCACCCCTGCCTGTACTCCGCAGGTTCCTGGCAGATCTGCGGACGGGGCTGGATGGGGCAGAACTGGCAGCCGAGGAGGTACTTGGCCCCTCACAAGGACGCATGTCCCTCAGAACCTGAACAAGGTTTGTGAGCATGTGCCGCACCGCGACTAATTCCGTACATATGTCCTTGGTTGAGGATTCTATTGCCGCCTTCACTGTATCAGCACATTTTTGCATTTCGGCCCTAGCACTCCCACATTCGTCCACATGCTGTTTCATCAGTGAGGACATTTGTTGTTGCCACTGGATTATCTGTTCCATTGATTCCTGGTTTCTCGGGGCCGACGAGGATGCCAGTGACGTGTCGAATGTGCTGCTCCCCTCCTGCACAATTTCAACTGGGGATGGAGTGGTTGGCCAAGAGTTATCAGGGGATTGACCCTGTATGGCTTCATCGTGCAGGCTGCATGGGGACAGGTAGGGGGACTGAAGGTGGCCAGTGGGGGGACCTACAAATACATCTGCATTCCCTGCATCTTCGTCCGAGCCACCTGCGGTGGAGGCAGTCTCGCCCATTGTGCTGCTTCCGGCAGAACCAGTGCCTTCGGTGGGCAACACTTGCTGGGTGTCTGATGCTGGTGCAACCATGGTGCTTGGCCTGGTGGATATCTGTGCCCCGGCCTGTGTTGTCACCGATGATTTTGGCTTCTGAGGGATTTTGTGTTTTACAGCAGAGGTGGAGGGTTGTTGTGTGGGGACATCGGGCCTGGCTTTCTTTGCAGGTGTGGTGGCAGTGTCTTCCTCGTCACTGTCCGAATGAGAGCCTGTGGTGGAGCAAAGGGGGGAAAGGGTTAGTGATGCCTCTGTGGACTTTGAGCAGTCATTGTGATGGCTGCATTCAATTTGATTTCTACATGTGGCACGTTGGAGGCAGTGACATACTTGTAGGTGGTATAAGCATGGAGGCATGTGTGTGGCTACGGGAAGGGTGTGCATACTGCATGTGTACAAGGTGGAGGTCAGAACTGCCTGTTGGCAGTATTGTGCAGATGTGTTGTGTTAACCCTGTCAGGCTTCATTGTAATTCCCATCAAAGTGGACTTCAGTGACTTTGGCATGGCTGGATTTGAGGCACCTACCTGCGTCACATGAGGTCGGGGCTCCTCTCTCCATGTCCCCGACCTCCTCGATGCATTCGGTGCCAATGAGTGCGGCACATGTCTCCTCCCATGGCTGCATTTTTATTGGGGACTGTGCTCCTCCACCAGTTTCCATGGCCCGGTTCCTGTTGGCAGAAAGGAACGGTACGGCTTACGCAGAGCCGTAGGTCATCCCACCTCTTCCTGCACTGTCGTGCATTGCGGGGTATAGTGCCAACTGCACTTACCCTCTGTGCAGCCATGGTCCATATGGCCTTCTTAGGGGCTATTGCTGGCCTTGCCATCTCAGTGGAGAACACCACATCTGCGTGTTCCTGAAGTGTGTCGGCCAACATGTTCAGCTCCTCCTTAGAGAAGCGCTCCTGCCGCAGCCGCTCTCCACTTTTTTTAACAACTTTTGGGATTGTGGTGAAGGATTGAGGTAGAGGAAGGTTTGCCGCGGTTGTGGGGGTCAGGTGACAACTGGTTGCGGCGGATGGCAATGGATTGTGTTTTTGAAGATGGCCGCCGTGCTCTTTCCAATTCCTGTGCGTTGACGCAACTTCCGGATCCGCTTATTTGCGGTCACTGCTAATAGCGGTCCCCGCTATTTGCGGTCACCGCTAATGGCGGTGATCGTTGATATCGATGGCTGAGGTGGCGGACGTGCTATTTGCACGGCATAAGATACCGGTAAGTGGCGTTTTTAGTGCTTTACCGCCAGGGCGGTTGTTACATTACCGGCATGGCGCAATGCTCGTGGCTGAGAGGTCGTAATGTGCCGCTTTTAGCGCTATATGGCCAGCACGGACACGTTGATTGCGCCATGCCGGTAATGTCCGCAAATTACCACCAGGGTCGTAATGAGGGCCACTGTCTACCACACATAGCAATGTGCAAGACAAGAGGTCAATTCATGGGAACTGATGTTTCCCTTAAATGGGCAACTGAAAAGACAGATCCAGATGAAGATGAATACATACAAGATATAAAGACAAGAAACAGAGCCCACACGAGAAATCATGTGATCAGATACGAGAAGCCAGGAGAGAAAGGAGCTGGCATTAGATGGGAAATTAATAAAAAACTTGAAGTCAAAGGAAAATCTGCAGAAGAGGCCACAAAATGGAAGAAAAGAGGCCAAATACAAATATGGGGAACAGTGGCATCACCAGACGGATGCGAGAAAGGAGTAGTGATCTGTAGAGCATGGATGGTCACCGGAGCCTGCAAAGAAGCAATTGAAAATGCGCAGAAGATATACAAGCCACTATGGCCAAAACTTGCAAAACTATTGACATGTGTCGAAGACAGAGGAGGACCCCTACAGATAGTGCCATTGGAGAATCCAAAACTGTGCTTCAGAAACAATGGTACAAGAAAAATGGGAGAAAATCAGAGCTGTGGACGAATCTTTGACGCTCCCGGAATGATACACAGTACTGCAGTGACAATGGATCATTATTGGACATGTGGATCCAAAGCATATATCAGACTGGCGAAACACTGGGGAGGCATATGAACCTTAGTAAATGTCCATGATCCAGCGCTGGTAATTCCAAAAGGTGATTTGAATATTGACAGTTTTCCAAAAGCAAATGCTCACCTGAGGAAGAAGAGATCTGTGGAAGTAAGAAGCAGAATGGAAAGAGAAAAATGATTTCTCTGCCAAATCAATAGAAGCTTTTGACGGGATTCCATATGAACACAGGCTGTTCAGTCAGACCTCATCAGTGTTCACGACAATCTTCATGCCGAGAATCCAAGTTGGAGCAAATACAAGATGGTTACAAATAACCAGATGGGAGTTACTGCAGACAATCAATACAACCATAAAGGGATTCAACGCGATCAAGGAAGAATTAAGGACGATTCGACTAATGACTCTTCAGAACCGATACGTCCTTGACATGATCACAGCCATGGATGGAGGTGTTTGTGCAAAAATCGGAGAATCATGTTGCACATTTATACCTTCTCATGATGAAGAAAATGGAACTCTAACAAAAGCCATAGGTATGCTGACAAAACTACAGAATCAAATGATTGATGAAACCGACGAAGTAGACGATGACAGTTGGTTTGGATCACTGTTCTCAGGAGTTCCACAAAGGATGGCAGATGCATTCAAGTTCCTAGGAGCCCTGCTAGTGATGATATTGCTTGGATTTTGTGTTATCAAGATAATAAACTCTCAATGCCAGAAAACTGCAAAAAGAGCCATCATGATTGATGTCGAGTCAGAACGGAAACCCAAAGACCTGACTGATGAAGAAAAATAAGACTTTGTAAAAGCTAGCATTCACGCACCAGAAGGAACAAAGTTTCGATATCCAAGGAGACATAGAAACTATGTGGGGAAATGGATTTACTGCAACCCAAATGGACAATGCCAACATATGAAATGGAACAAAGATGAACACGTGAGCGTGAGAACAGAAGGAAGCTTGAAGGGAGTGATAAAAATATGGACTCCAAAGAGACATTTCTTCAGGCAGTCATGTATAGACCCAGACGATGAAGTGAAATTGAATGCAAAAGATGCAGAAAAGGTGGTTACCAAGGGAAAAGTGAAAGTGGTTGATGAATCGACCAGAGGGGGGAGTGTAGAGGAGGTCCCAAGCACGACCCACACTCAAAGCGCCCATTTTGAAGTACCAGGAACATTCATGCCAAGATACGTGACGTACGGTGAGCAAATAAACCAGTAGAGAGCCGCAGTAGGGCTCTCCCCAGTACCAATCAAACCGACACCACCCATTGAAGTACCAACACCAAAGAAACCTTGGACAGTAAGGTACCCGTTGAGAAAACCGTATCGACAAGTGAGACAGAATGATGATTGTCAAGATGTGATGCCTGAAGAAGCCACGAAAATTCTCAAAGAAGACGAATGGTGATGTCACAAGAACTCAGACTGACTCGCAGATAAAGAAAACGACAACCGGTGAATGACGAAAAGAGACGAAACACCATGGATAAACGACATCCTGAGTTGAAGTTAAAAGTACGATGTCAAGTATAAGAAGCTTATGCCATAAGAGGGATGAAGATATGCAACCAGTTTACACGTGTAAATATGCTTGGAAACGCAAGAAAGCTGAGGAAATCGTGCGGCTTGCTATGCTTGGTAGGAAATTAGATGCGGCAAGTGCCACATATACATATCTACCTCAAAAGGAGCACTTTATATAACATGTATATCCACTTTGCAAAAAGGCAGGACCAACCGCAGGTTACCAGAGGCTCCAGGAGTGAAGGCCCTCGACCACGGGAATCGAAAACCAAGGACAGAAACGAACCTCAGAGGCATGAGGCCCGTGCAAAGAAACCAAGGTCATCTTAAACTGACACAGGCTTATACAATTTATCACACCAAGAGCGGAGTATCCTGTTCAAAGGAGTCGAGATAAGCAGCAGAAGGCATTTGGTAGACAGAAAGCTAAAATCAAATACATGAATTACATGGAGACGGAGGCGATTTCACAGTGCCTAAGACACGTGACCTGCCAAGCAAGAAGAGTTGGGCCCTTCACACCTACGCGCAGCCTTGAGCCATGCACAGATATCTGAGTTCTCCCAGACAGAGAGGCAGCATCAAGCCCTACAAATTAGAAACTAATTGACACATGGCCAGTGGGTCAGTGATGGATGGTGGTACTGGTTGGTGTGAGGCTAGGGGAACTAACGGGCACCCTGCACCTGGACGACCATTCTGCATGCTGCTAGGCAGAGTGGAATAGCACAAGGTGACGCGGTATCATCCCAATCACAATGCACCAAGTAATCTAGGAGCCTATAGACTGTAGAACCAATAAGACTCGTACTCTTTGTGACGTTTATAGTAGTCATTCTGAAGGAAGGGCTTAGATGCCCCACCTGACGCTAGTTACCCAATCCCCTCTCCCCATTACCATATACAGATATAGTACCTATAGTAAAGTTACCTTCCTATAACCAATAGAATTGCATGCAACATATTTAGCGTTTCACAACAGTGATGACGAGTTTTTAGTATAAAGGATGTAATTTTTGTGAAGTTCGTTGGAGTTGAAATGAGAAGGAAGATCGCGCCACTGCTGATATTCATAACTCTCTGTTTTTTGTACTTGTCATTAAACGGACTCCCTTTGCCAAACCAGTGAGTTGTCATTATTGATTTGATGCTTGAGTACAAATCTGCATCCCCATCCTCTCATGGGTGCTGCTATTCCATCTTAAAGTGCTGTTTGGGAAAACCCCAGTCCTATGGGCCAGCTGGGGCCCTCCTGCCTAGTCTCTCTGATGCTTCTGGTGTCGAAGTCATCTTCGATATTTGCCCCAGACGTGCCTGGTACTGAATTGTACAGGGAAGAATTCTTCTATATCTTCCCAGACTACTTCCGGAACAGGTTTTTAACCTCTCTTTCCAGATATTCGAGATCCCGTGCTCTCTGTCTTCGCTTACGTTCTATGTCATATCAAACTCTCTATGCTGCCTCGCTTCCTCTCTAACCCTGTCTTCCTGCTTCCTCGCATCTCTTCGCTCATTTGCCCTTCGCATTTCCTCATCTCTTCGTCTTTTTATTTTCTTCTCCCGTATCTTTAGTTCTTCTTCTTCTATTCTCCTTTGTTCTATTCTAACCTGATCATCAGCTGTTCTCTGCTTATGATCGTGTTTTCTTTGTTTCTCTGCCTTTTCCTGTTTTCTGACCTGCTTATCACGATATAACTGCTCTCGTTTCTGCCTATCTTTTTTCTTAGCCCCTTTGTCTCTTAATCATTTTCCCTTTTCCTTCTATTCCCTTTCTAATTCTTCTTGTTCTCTCCTTTGTCTCATATCCTCAATGCCTTTACCATCGAGTTTCAATAAAATCTGACCTCTCATCCATTTGTTCTGTGCGAATGCCGTTTCATCGGTCCTCTCCTCATCTCCTTTCCATCTCTTTCCCTCTCTTCCCGTATCTAGAGATGTACTTGCTTGTGCTCGGTCTCCTTTTTCCTTTTTGCTTCTCTCCTTGTACTTCAGGACTTTGGAGGTAATATCTCTTTCTCTGTCTTTCTCTGGGCTTTCATCACTACTTTGCATTGGCGACTCATATGCCGGGTTGCTATATTCCGTGGCTGCTTAAAATTCCCTCAATGGGTATAATCCTTTGTCTTTACTAGCTTCACTTTTCGTCTCAGACGGGGCAGGTGGTGCAGAAGGCTCTTTACCCCCCTCTGTTCATATATTCCGTATCCAATCTAATGGTGGCTCCTCCTCCTTTTCCTCTTGGTACATTTTCCAAAGCTCTAAACTGGCTAGGCACTTGTCTAACTTTTTGCCAGTATACGTGACATGCAAATATGTCATCATGAGCTGCAGGACCGTTTTAGATAGCGATCTGCCTTGTGGCCATGGCATAAACATTTTGTTTGCGGTCCCTTTTGCCCATTCTGCACTGTACTGTTTAAGCTTGGGTGCAGGCTTTGGCAGTTGTTTGCACATGTGTATCAATGGGGTAATGTCTTCCAAGCTTTACCTGTTTATCCTCTCCTCTAAATAACACTTTGTTATGCTTTACGTTTCACAAACAAGATCAACAGTATGAGTGAGCACCAATCGTCGCAAGCTCCAATCCCATTTTTCCAACAATAATTTCACTTTTACTTTTGTAAACTACAACCATAAATCCATACCATGCAACATTTTATCATCACAATCGTGCAATTTTCATGCTACTTAAAAAAAGTATTTTACCTTATGATGTCATAGATCTACTAAAACACATAAAACAGACACACTCCGGCTGGCTACACAAATGTCATGCCATCTCCTTCCTCAGATGCATCCTGCCCCTAATTTGTATTCCGACATGAAATTTAGCCCATTTCTTTCAGATCGTCTTTAATTGATCAGGTTGTCTACATCATGCTATCAGTTCAGGATTTTAAATGAAGGCTTCTGCTAGCGCTCTTTAAAACCTCAGTATTTGGACATATACTCTTATCTCGGTCACTCCCGCTATCTCTCTATATTGCTCGACCACCCTCGAGTCAATATTTTCCCTTTATATATACATTATACTCTATTCTGACGTTATTCTCGTCCCACCTCCCTCCGTTACCTTCCTTTTACTTGCTTTAAGGCTTGCAACTTTTTTCCCAAAGCATTCAGTCTTTTTCACTTACCGTTCGCATGTTTTTCCTCTCTGGACGCTCGGGATCACCGCCTTTGTTACCGCCTTTCCGTGCCGCTCGTTCGATCAGCTGCTCATAGACGTGGGAAGGTGCTCTTGGGGGAAAGCAAAGGTCCCTTCACATCTAACCTGCAGGGTTTTCAATTAAACTAACCACTATCTAAGGGGAGCTTCTCGTTCTTTCAGCCGGATGGCAAAGGACTTGTGATATTGTAGAGGACCCGAAGTTACTTATGTCGTCGGTCAATGGGTGTCTTATCTAATCTTAACCATCCTCTGCTACCAAGTGAAGTGGATGGACCCCAGCCGGCCCATAAGACTGAGGGCCGCCAAACAGCCCTTTAAGATGAGTAGCAGCACCCTCGAGATGGATGGGGATGCAGATTCGTACTCTTGCACCAAATAATTATGACAATTCAATAGTTTGGCAAAGGGAGTCTGTTTAATGACAAGTGCAAAAAACAGGAGTTCAATGAACATCATCAACCGCTCAATCTTCCTTCTCGCTTTAACTCCACTTAATTTCAGAAGAAACACAGTATTTATATCAAAAACTCATCATCACTGACACGTAATCTTAAAAACCTAACATGCAACGTGATTGGTTATTGGAAGGTAACTTTAACATAGGTACTATAACT
Source organism: Ambystoma mexicanum (assembly GCF_040938575.1). NCBI lineage: Eukaryota > Metazoa > Chordata > Amphibia > Caudata > Ambystomatidae > Ambystoma > Ambystoma mexicanum. The sequence continues at coordinate 1,682,141,609 of NC_090932.1, forward strand.
GTATGTGGTAACGGGGAGAGGGGATTGGATAATCAATGTCAGGTGGGGCAACTAAGCCCTTCCTTCAAAACGGCCACTATAAACATCATTAAAAGTATGACGTCTCATTGGTTCTACTCACTATAGGACAATAGATTAAATGGTCCACTATGATTGGGTTGGCATCAACCCCACTCACCCTTTTCCACTTGCGCCTAGCAGCATGCAGAATAACCAGCCAGGTGCAGGGAGTTAGTCTGCACCCCAGCTTTCCCTCCAATTATGTTACAATCATTCATCACCTCAGTGGTCATGTGTCAATTACTTCTTTGTAGTTTGGCCTCGAGTCTGCTCTTGGTCTGAGAAAGCTAAGGAGTATGGGTAATGCAGGGATCCATGCGTAGGTGTGAAAGTCTCATCCTTTCCTGCCTGCCTTGTCACCTGTCTAGGGCACTGTGAAATCGGCCTCTTCTTCATGCATTTTCATGTATTTGATTTAATTCTGCCAGTCTCCTACCTTCTGTGGCTTATCTTGACCTTCTCTGAACAGGATATTCTGTTCTTTTTCTCTTTAATTGTATCCACTTTTGGCCTCTGCCAGCCCGATACGACCTTGGCTTCTTGGCATGGTTACGTTCAGTGGGTTTCTATCCGTCTTATTTCTCTTGTTTGCTGCAGCACTCTCTTCTTGAGACCTTTGGTAACCTTTGTTCAATTCTGCTCATGTGCATAGTGGATTTACACTCATCTATAAATTTCTTTTGAGGTATATATCTGTATAGTTGGCACTTGCTGCAGTCTAATGTACTACTAAGCATAAGCAAGCTTCACGATTTTTTCGCTTCTTGCAGTTCCTTGCATCTGTACACGTTTAAACTAACTTAATATCTTCATCGTGCATATGGCATAGGTTTCTGCATCTTGACATGCACTGCTTCAACTTAGGCTCAAAATGTCACTTATCCATGCTATTTCGTCTCTTTGTCAGTATTCTCAGGTCATTATATCTTCTATATGTGCGTCCGTCCAATTTCTTATTGCGTCACCATTTGTTTTCCTTTAATATCTTCTTGGCTTCTTCGGGTATTCCATTCTGACAAATGTCATTTTGTCTTGCTTGTAGATATGGCATTCTCAATGGGTACCTTACTGTTTTCTTAGGTGTCTGTACTTCAGTAGGTGCTGTTACGCTTATAGGCACTGGGCAGCCCAGCTGCAGCTCTCTGCTGGTTTATCTGTTCGTCATACGTCACATATTTTGGTGTGAACGTACCTGGCACTTCGAAGGGAGTGGCTGGAGTGTGGATGATGTTTGCCACTTCCTCTTCAACCTGTATGCCCCTTGGCTGCTATGATGGTTCTTCTTCAATTCCTTATATTTCTCCTGGGTTTCTGGGCCCTAGTCTCCTCACACCCACTTTGCCTTAGTGTTACCCAAATGATACACCTACGAGCACATCAAAATTATGCCAGCGAGAGTTAGGAGATACAAACACATACCAGGCAGGAATTTCTCCCCCCCTTGCCTTTCAGACTCGGATTAGTCTTGTCTGTCAGCCGAGCATCACCTTTCTAGACAGAGCCCACCACCGGGTAATCCTACAAGCACTCCTGTATTCAGCTTGTGCTGCCTTTGAGGCTCTTGCCAGTTCCTAGGATAGAGCCCTCTGCTGGATCTTGGCAGCGTATGGTTCTTCAAATTCCTCTGGCCCTTGCCAGGACTGGAGTTGTAGCCTCCAATAGGCGTGCGGTAAAGTGCAGCAAAGTTTCTGGGCCACTGCTCAGTGTCCTACTCTCCTCCTTCTCAGTGTCCTACTCTCCTCCTTCTCTGATGTCCTCTCTTCTCTCCTCCTTCTCTGATGTCCTCTCTTCACCTCAACCAATTTGACTAATCCAGCTCCCACACCTCCTGTCCCCTCTCATTCTGCCTCTGATTATATAGTCATTGGCCTCTCAAGTGGTTCGGTGATATCTGGCATTGGAGCGATTGTTTCCTTGTTAACCCTGGGCCATAGAAGTGGTCACTGTAAAACTGCCCCATGAAAATGAAGGGGTACAGATAACTTTTACTGAAAATGACTAAAATCAAAATGAAGAATATATAAACAGTTCTCTACTTAAATTCTGTAGGCCAGCACCAGGCAGACATCATTGAGTAGGCTGTTGGGCACATGCCCAGGCCATGCCACTCAGCTGCACCGCCCACTACCACTTTTTGTGCATTTCAAGCCTCTACATAAGGACTCTAGGCCTGCGCCAGGCAGACAGCATTGAATAGGTTGCTGGTCATTTGTCCAGGCCCTGCTACTCAGTTGCTCTACCCACCATCAGTTTGTTTTCACACCTTCCAGGCCTCTACATAAGGACTCTAAGCCAGCGCCAGGCAGACAGCATTGATTAGGCTGCTGATCATGTGACTAGGTACTGCAACTCAGGTGCGCCGCCCACCACCTATTTCACTAGGCCTCCTTAGGCATCCTCGCCAGCATCCTCAGCAAAGGATGGGCGAAGACAAGGACCTTGCCTGTCTGTGCCTGTTTGGGCATCATAGGGCCAAGAGTCAGACCTGCTATCCTGCATTTCACCTGCAAAGCAGTCGCTGCTACTGCTACCTGCCAAAAGACATCACCATGTGTCTTCACCCTCCACAGCCCTCCCCACTCTCACTAGGGTTCAAATAGCCAAGCACCATGGGAAGCCTGCAAAGCTACCCCAGCGAACCTCATCAATATTACCCTTGCCCCTATCCAACACCCACGGATCACAGGCACATGCCCTCTCATGTTGGTCACTGCTCGCTCAGCAGTTGCTCATACTACAGAAATCTCTGATCTCAATCTTGATGCGCTGTTTATCACTGAAGCATGGTTTAACCCATCATCCCCCCTGTTTTCAACAGCCTCCTACCAGAACGCTACTGCATTCAACATGCCGAACGGCCAGGAAGGGCAGGAAACATAGTGGCAATCATCCATAGGAGCGATTGGCCATTCTCCATCTTCTCTCACAGAACAAGCTCTTTTGAATCACTTGCCCACCGGCTCCCTCTATCGCTCAAGAATCCACCGCCTTCCAAGTCATCTACAGACCAGCTCACAGGAGTAACTCTTTTGTTGCACACATCTCTTCTGCCAAATTAGCACAGTCAAATAATGTGCTTCTCTGTGATTTTAAGATCATATAACACTAATAAAAGAGAAACTAACTGTGAGGACTGTCTCATTCATCCCTCAGATGAAGATAATTCAGGCTAACGTTTGTCATTTTTCTCTATTCATAGAATTTTACAAGACCAAGGTGACCCCAATGATTATGTATGGCCTGGAGTTCCCAAGATGAGGGGAAAATATGGCACTCAGTTTTTGGTTTTCCTCCGTTATAACCCATTGGACTGATTCGCCTAGAGCTTGGGCTGAACTCAAGGTGGTTAATTTATAAATGGAACAAACTGAGGCTTTATTTTGAAATTAAGACGGATAATGTGGCTTCACTATTTTCTAAACCAAGAGTATGCGGACAACTCTTTGAGAAATGTCATGAACTTTTGTGAAACTTCTCTAGCTGAGGCGGCTATTGACCTTAATACTGAGACATTGATAATAAAAAAAAAAAGCTGAACAAGTGGGGTAGAGAATTGGGACAGCTTATTAAAAGTAAAGCTCTAGATGAATATGCCATATATGTTTCAATCTAAGCTGGCAGTTGCGGCTACGTCTCCCTCTCGATACCACAGATCCTGGTTTTTTAAATGTAGGTTGAGCTGTTTACATACATTACCTCCACGTCCACTCTTCCTCGTCCCAGTACTTACCTCATGAGGCACCCGCCTCCGACACAGGACCTTCTTCTATTTCTTCTTATTTCTGTAACTCCTCCCCCACACCCACGTCACTTAGTTTAATTTTTCATGCCTCCGGCAGGTTGGGCTTGTTTTTTCTTCCCGGAGCGGGGCGCTGGGGAGCTGGGGAGCTCCGAATGCTGGCCCCCTGGTGGGGCTGTGTGGCGGGCCTTCGGCTCCTTCAGGTGTGGCAAGACTCCTGGGTTCCCTGCGGGGCTTGGGACCCGGTTGAGTCAGGCTGCCTTGCCTGGTTTCTGCTGGGCTTTGGCCAGCGCAGGGCATAGTGGCCTGGGTTCTGGGAGAACGGACCCGGGTTAAGGTAAGGAGAAGGGGGGCATGTTTTTCCTGTTGCATGGCCATGCTGCATGGGCGGCTGTACACGGATTGGCGGCTCCTTTTTCTTGTTTGAGCCACGTGCTCCGGAGGAGGGTGGGCTCCTCCTCTGGTGCTGCAGGCATGTTGCCATAGGAATTCATTGATGTTGTTCCTATTGGTTGTTGTTCTTTCTGGCTTCTATTTGAATGTGGGAGAGGCACGTTAGCAATTGTTTGTATGTGGAGCCTTGATTCGGTGTACAGGGGTCTTTGGTGAAGCAGGCTTCCTTGGTCACTGTTTTTGAGCTTACTCAACATGGGAAAACATTCTGCAAAGAGCAGGCATCTGGTCCTGTCTTCTTCTTCTTCGTCTTCCTCTTCTCCTGATTTACACAGAAAGAGAAAGAAGAAGGCTAAGCATTTTTCCCTGACCAGAAAGGAGTTGAAGAAGCTGCTTAAGCATCGTAGAGGGAGTCGCACACGTGCTCATGGACACAAGCGCAGGCGTCTGTCTTCCTCATCCTCCTCTTCTTCTGGCGCTGAGTCATCAGCCTCTTCTTGTTCCTCTTCGGCTGATGCTGAAGGGAAGTATCTGGACATAGAGGGAGTGGAGGAGGTGCTGGCTCAAGTTGGGGATTGCATGGGATTTTCAGAGCCCCTGGTGCCGGTGGAGGGGGCCGACCCTTCTATTCGCCAGCATAGGCATACACCTAGGAAGGGGTTGCCATTGATTTCCGATATCCGGGAAAAAATCCTCTGGGAATGGCATGACCCGGAGAAGATTGCAATGCCCCGCTTCATGTCCAAACTTTACCCTTTGAAGGGCGAGACTTTGCTGTCTGATCCAGTTGAGGTCGACGATATCCTCGCCAGCCTGGTGGGTCGCTCCTCTATGTCGGCCGAGGAGGCGGCCGTCCGGGATCCAGTGGACCGCCGAGTTAATTCCGGCCTTAAGAAGGTTCATGCAGGGGCGCATCTGGCCCTTCGAGCAAATATCTATGGTTCCTACACAGCTGAAACAGTGTTGAATGGTTTCAGGGAGTTGAAAAAGGCTGTCAATGAAGGCTATGATTGTGCCCCTTTGCTTGCAGACATGCAGAGACAGGTTGAGTTTTTGGCCGATCTGGCTTTTGATGGGGTGCGTGGTTCAGCCATGGCCATGGGGGCTGGTATATCTGCCCGTAGGCATTTGCACCTAAGGGACTGGAAGACTGATGGGTCTCAGAAGGCGGCTGCCCTGAAACTTCCTTTCACTGGGTCCAGGCTTTTTGGTGATTGCCTTGAGGATAAGGTGCACAAAGTTTTTAGGGCGGACAAACATGCTGACAAACTTTGACGCAAGCCTCCTTCAACGGCCAAGAAATCTTCCTCTGGGGCTGGTCCAGTGACCAGCAGGTCTTTTCCTGGCTCCTCATCACATTCTTTTCGGAGAGCTAAGGGGGGTCAGGGTCCTCCACGCTCTTCACGTCCTGGGCCGGCACCTAAGTCCTGACGGTTTGGAATTGCCGGTGGGCGGGCGGCTCCGGCAGTTTTTTCCAGTATGGGAAAGGTGGTGTTCCGACTCATGGGTTCTGGACACAGTACGATGGGGGTATCGAGTGCATTTCCTGTCTCCTCCTGTCCAGCATTGCATGGTTTGGACTGTGGTTCCCAGGTCTCGGCTCAAAAGGTTGGCCATGGACGCCGCTCTCTCCGAATTAGTGTTGAAGGCGGCCATCATGCCCGTTCCACTCCCTGTGCAGGGTCAGGGGTTCTACTCACGGGTGTTCCTGGTCCCCAAACCTTCGGGGAAGTACCGTCTAATTCTGGACCTCAAAGCCCTGAACTGCTTCGTCCAAAAGGAACACTTCAAGATGGAGACTTTACAGAACATTCTTCCGATGTTATTAAAGGGGGATTGGATGACATCTCTGGATCTCCAGGACGCTTATTACCATGTGGTTCTCCGTCCCTGGCACATGCAGTTCTTCCGCTTTGCAGTGGGATCCCGACATTTTCAGTTCAGGGTGCTCCCGTTCGGACTGCGATCTGCCCCCAGAGTTTTCACCAAGCTGGTGGCTCCCCTGGTGGCGCACTTGCATCTGCGGGGCATTCAGATATTTCCCTACCTGGACGATTGGTTGATCAAGGCGTCCTGCCGGCAGACTGTCATTTCTCATCTCCGATTGGTCTGCCAGGCATTGCTGGACTGGGGTTTCCTGGTGAACTGGCAGAAGTCCCAACTGGAGGCTTCTCAGGATCTAGTTTTCATTGGTGCACAGGTTTGCACCAGGATGGGGAAGGTGTTCCTGTCCCTGGAGAGGGTCCGTCGCTTGCTGACTGTTCTGGGCAGGGTTCTCGGGAGGCAGTATGCCCCGGCCCGCCTATTGCTGAAATTTCAGGGGCACATGGCTTCTTGCGTGTTTCTAGTTCCCTGGGCCCGTCTTCATCTACGCCCCCTGGTGTCCTACCTTCTCTCCCACTGGCTCCCTTCATCTCAAGCTTTCGAGGCTTTGATTCCGGTGTCTCTGGCGCTGCGGGTCTCCCTGCAGTGGTGGTTGAGGGGTCCGAAACTACGGGCTGGGGTGTCCCTGATCATTCCTCCTGTGACCACACTTACTACCGACGCCAGTGGAAGGGGCTGGGGAGCTACGTTGGGAGTCCTCTCTGCTCAGGGGTTGTGGGATCCGGAAGAGAGCCATCGGACATCCAATTGGCGAGAGTTGTGTGCCATTCTCCGGGCTCTGGTGTACTTCAGGAGGTTGCTGATGGGCCGGGCAGTTTTGGTCCGGACGGACAATACGACAGTTTTGGCTTACGTCAACCGCCAAGGGGGTTCCGGCCGCTCCTTGAATGCCCTGGCAGCTCAGATAGGTGCTTGGGGGTAATCACATCTGGTGTCCCTGGTGGCTTCACATATCAGGGGGGTGGACAATGTGCGGGCGGATCTACTCAGCCGCCGGTTTCCCTCCTCGGTGGAACTGGTCCTCTCGACCAAGGTTTTTGCAGAGATCTGTGTCAGGTTCGGGACCCCTATTCTGGACCTGTTTGCATCTACAGCCGCAGCAAAAGTTCCCCTCTTCTGCTCTCGTTTTCAGACAGAGGGTGCGTGGGGGGTGGACGCCCTCTCTGTGCAGTGGCCTCAGGGTCTCCTTTATGCTTTTCCACCTATTCCTCTTCTGCCTCGGGTGGTTCAGCGCATCAGAATATCCAGGGTGACTGTATTGTTGTTCGCTCCGTACTGGCCCCGCCGGAGTTGGTTCCCCTCTCTGTTGGAACTTCGGTGCCAGGAGCCTTGGCTGGTTCCGAAGTGGCCTTGTCCCCTTCTGGGGGAGCTATGGTTGGGGGTCTGCCAGATACAATGGGCAGTGTGGATATTGCACGGGCTAGGCTGATATTTTAGGGGTTTTCTGGTCCTGTGGTGGATTCCATAATGAATGCTCTTAGACCCTCCACTCTGAAGGCTTACGGCAGACATTGGAGCCATTTCCGGGACTGGTGTGGGCGGTCTGGGATCCCCCCCCCAGCGTTCTGGCCTCCCCGCTATCCTTCAATTCCTCCGGGATGGGTTTGACAAGGGCCTGGCGGTTTCCACGCTTCGCTCTCAGTGGGCCTCCATAAAATTCCTTTTGGGGGACTCTGATGGGCACTTGGATGGGGAGGTGTTGGTGGGGAAGTTGCTCAGGGGTTTTTCTTCTTCCCGTCCTTGTACCTATAAGGGGCTTCCTCCTTGGGATCTCCCTCTTGTCTTAAAGTTTCTTCAAGGGCCTCCCTTTGAGCCCATTTCCGAAATTGATATGAAACATCTGACGCTGAAGACTGCTTTTCTGATTGCCATAACTTCTGCCCGTTGGCTTGGGGAGATTGGGGCTCTGTTATGTCACCCCCCCTTTCCTGAGGGTTCTGCCGGACTCGGTGGTGCTGAGGTGTGATCAGAAGTTTCTCCCTAAAGTTGTTTCTCGTTTTCACACCTCTCAGGATCTGGTTCTCCCTGCCTTTTTTCAAAATCCGCAAACGCCAGAGGAAGTGGCTTGGCATAACATTGATGTGCGGCGGGCGGTGTTGGAGTACTTGGCTAGAACTGCCCCTGTCCGCCGCTCTGACAGTCTTCTGATTACTTTTGGCTCGGCTGGGGCTGGGCGTAAGGCATCTGTAGTGTCCATTAGCCGATGGATCCGTCTTGTGGTCTCCATGGCCTATGTGGCTTCGGGCCTGCCTGTGCCTGCGCACGTTCAGGGGCGGTCCACCAGAGGTTTGGCGGTCTCCTGGGCCGATGCTAGGGGGGTTTCTCTACAGGAGATATTTAGAGCTGCCACTTGGGCTGATCAGAGCACCTTCATCAACCACTATAGGTTGAATGTCTCCCACTCGGGGGTTGGTTCCTTCGGGGTTGGAGTTTTGTCTGTGGGGATCTAAAATTGGAGTTATTAAAGGTGTGTGTTTCTGCACTGTTTTGACTCTGTGTCTCATTGGGACCTTTTTCCCCGTTTGTTGCTTTGGTATACCTCATGAGGTAAGTACTGGGACGAGGAAGAGTGGACGTGGAGGTAGTGTTCTGATTACTTACCGGTAATCTTCATTACTCCTAGTCCTACTCTTCGTCGTCACAGTACTGACGACCCTCCTCACCCTCCCTGCGGGGAAGGTCCCATGCTACGGCTTGGTAATATGAAACTAAGTGACGTGGGTGTGGGGGAGGAGTTATAGAAATAAGAAGAAATAGAAGAAGGTCCTGTGTCGGAGGCGGGTGCCTCATGAGGTAAGTACTGTGACGAGGAAGAGTAGGACTAGGAGTAATGAAGATTACCGGTAAGTAATCAAAACATTGCCTCTCACCAGCACATCAGGTGCACAGACCTCGCGGCTTGATACTGCCGGTCACCGGTTCTCTGCTCTGATGGCAGGGCCTGCTGAGCTTCCGGTTCCTTCACACCCCGCTCTCATTCCAGCACGGTCTTGCCTGCATGCTCTTCACACACCTTATGCAGGCTGAAGTCCTTCTTTTATTTTGCCTCACCCAGCCCTGGTCCGGCTGCCATAGACATAGAAGTTAGAGCTCTGAATATTAAGGGCCTCGTTATGCGGCAGTAAATCCACTCATTTACTACCAAACTCGATTATCGTTACCGCCAATTAGCCCTGTGGATGATTACAAGTTGTGGTGGGGCGGTGTTAATCCCCATTTTCGGAGTACATAGAACTCCATGGGGATTTCAGCATATTTCTGTCAGTGCTGATTCTGCTGATTTTGCTGATTTTAAGCAGTATGTGAGGATTTACCATCTGCTTTTGCCAGAGGTAAATCCTCCACCGTACCACCAAACTTGGAGTGAGGCCCTTAGTCTCAGGAGATCACACATGAGGGTCCTTCAGGTGAGGATAATCTCAGGCACACTGTGTGAGTGACGTGGCCCAAAGGTTTCTCTATTATGCACTCAGATGGGCCCGATTCAGGCAAATGTGTGCAGAAATGCCTCAGGGGCCGCGCGCTGAGAAGGACACTGCGCAATCCTGCGTGCAGAAAGAAAAATGCACAAAAGTAACCGTATTCACAAGTCGCCACTGGAATGCCCCCGACAGGCCCACATGCAAAGTATAAACAGCCAGAACACCTACCTTTGTGGCGTGCAAGGGACTGGCTGCAAGCCGTCCCTCAGTACGCCCACTTTTCGCAAGTCAACATGTTTCCCATAATTGGTGTTCTGCCCCCTTTGCAGCCCTCTGTGCAAGCCACGCCCATGCTCTGCATGGGGTCTTTGCAAGTCCCGACGTGCCGAGCCTGCGCGAACTCCAAGCAAGTCCAGGAAAAGTACTGCACATTCAATTCCATGAATCGACAAAAACGGATTTGCGCGCTGTTTGGCACGCAAATACCCTTTTTCCACGCAAATAATTCCATGAATCGGGCACAGAGTTTGTATCAGAAGCATCATTTTCTGCTGGTCACGTATGTGATCTGCTGCAGAGAAATACTAAAGTGTACTGTGGCAGGCCTGGCATCTGGAATATCTCATGCGCTCCCAACAAGAGTTCATCCAATTCCACAAATTTCACCCTAAATGTGTACTGCACAATGCACAATGCCTGTGTAGAGAATGCAATGAGTGGATGTAAGATAAGGCGTGAGACTGGTGGGTGAATGAGAAGTGATGTGTGTTTTTGAATGTCCTGGGTGGGTGGGTGCGTGCCTGTGTAAAGAATGCAATGAGTGGATGTAAGAGAATGTGTGTGTGAGTGACTGGTGGGTGAATGAGTATGAATGTGATGAAGTGTTTTTGAATGTCCTGGGTGGGTGGGTGCCTGTGTAGAGAATGCAATGGGTGGAGGTAGGAAAAGGTGTATGAATGATTGACTGGTGGGTGACTGAGCATGAATGTGATGGTGTGTTTTTGAATGTTCTGGGTGGGTGGGTGTGTGCCTTTGTAGAGAATGCAATTAGTGCATTTAAGAGAAGGGGTGAGTGAGTGACCGGTGGGTGAATGAGCATACATGTGGTAGTGTGTGTTTGAATGTTCTGGGTGGGGTTTGGTGTGTGCCTGTGTGGTGACTCCAATGTGAGCAAGCGAGAGAAGATATATGGGCGAGTGAAGAGTGGGTGAAAGGGGATGCATGTGTGCATAAGGCCCTGGGAGACTGGGGATCAATGGAGCATTTTTGCCACATTCTTTATTGAATTTGCATGTTTTACTGGTATTTTTACGCAAAGGCAAGTTCATGTCTTCCATTGCCTGGCTAGACTGGCATTTTGGTGCAGTCAGTCTATCCATTGCTTACTGTGGCAAGACATTTATTACTGGGCATCTTTAAAAAAGCAAGCATGATAAGTAGTGTTACCTCGCTAGACTGGTGTTTTGGTGCAGCGGCCTGTATATTCTTCACTGTAGCATGACCTTTTATTAACTGAGCATCTATGATGCAAGATAAGTATTCTTATGGGTCTAGACTGGCTTACATTGGAACCCGTTTGGACAGGTTTTCCTATTGTGACATGTCAATTTTAATGGCCAAACCAACAGGAGTATGTACTTACATAGTAGTACTGTCATATGTTGGCAGATACGGTTTTGTGCCCAGTGCCAGTAATGATACTATAGAAAAACGTCTTAAAGTGAACATAAGTATGGTCTTATATGGGAATGCTAGCATATGTTGGTGGAGCCAGCATGGAAATGTATGGGTACAGCCAGCATGAAAATGTTTTTAATACTGGCATATGTTGCAGGGACCGGCCTTGATAATGCATTGGGAAATGCCCTGTGCACTTTTGGTGACTTGCATCTATTGTACTTTTTTTCATGATTTACCCTGCACCCTACAAAACCGATTGTTGGCCTTTTACCCACATTTTCCCAGAAAGTGTGCTTTGTAATGCACCATTTTAACACAAGATTCAAAACATTTACTCTGGGGAGGGAGAAGAATCCTCCCCCCATCCCCACCCCACAACCCATTTTCGTTAGTTCGGGCTCCCTCGCTATGCTCAGTCGCAATCACATACATGTGGCAAATATTTACACCCTCCCAAAAATCAACTCCCAAGCCACCATTAGAGGCTAGTATATTTGTGGACCAGGCACCACCTCTTCTCTCTGTGTTACGTAAAAGATTTAAGCTTTGATTGTTAAGTATATTTACTTCTTTCACTTGCAGTAGTGCATGCCCCTGCAGTGGCATAATCATCATGGACATTCCACGCACATGGTGGTCCGGACAGCCCAGTTTGTGGCGTGCCCTGTGCTTTAAGGAGCTGAGGCTGGCCCCCACAGCGTGGCTCGCAGCAGAGCTGTCAAATTGTCTTCTACGCCATTGGGCACCACTGGGTCTGGCAAAGGGGTAGTGTGCAGTGCACGCCTTGAAGTTTGCCAGTGGGTCCCCGGGTGAGAAGCAACTCGTGGGTGTTTTCCATTTTAAATAACTGTGTGGTACAAATAATTTATGTGTGCAGCAATGATATTACATTAAATGGCTCTAAGGACACAGAACAGCACTGGAAAGCCAGTTATGCCTCTAGATTAATTGAAGGTGGTGCTGGAGCAGCTTCACTGCCCCGCACACGCAACCAGAGAGAGAGTCTTGCTGCCACAATTGCAGAAGGCTGGTTCTCGCCAAGTTTATTAAACCACGTGGCACAGTTTTTTATACATTTCATTGGATGCCAGAAATTGACAGCAGGTCATACTTTGCAAACAGTGAAAGGAGCAATCCCTACACCCAATGGCCTATTTCAGCATCTACATATAGATTATGTGGATATGTTATAAAGTTGCAACTGTTATAGGTATATGCTAGTGGCAGTACAATCCTTTTACAGATGGATCGAGCATGTCCATTTATGCACCTGGACGGCATATGTGCTGCCACGTTTATCGTACGTGAGGTGTTTCCTAGCTGGGGTGTGTGTGAAGTCCTGCTGTCTGATAATGGGCCTCATTTTGTAAATGAGCTATTTGACCAGATCACTCTTTTATTAGGTATAAAGCATACATTTTCATCTGCTTACCATCCACAAGTGAATGGTATATATGAGCATTTAAATGGCCTCCTTAAAGAAAGGATAACCAAGATAAAGATAACCTTGAAAAGGGGATAGCTACATTGCCTACCCCTTGCCTTGTATGCATTAAGAAATCAACCTGGTTCAGATCACCGCTTGACTCCTCACTAGTTGGTGACTGGACGCTGTATGAAAGTGCCTCTTGCTCTTCCCTCTCAACTACAAACTGATGCCCACAGTGTAGCAAAATCAGGTGATGAGATGCATGATTATTTAACAAATGTGACTGCTAGTGTTTCTTTTATTTCCCAACAGATCAAAAATCAGAGGGAAGGGTCGAAGAAGATTGATGAAGACAACCAAACAGTCAATCCTAGTGACTTGCTGAAACAGCCTAGTTTGTATCCAGGGGTCCAAGTGCTTGTAAGAAGCTTTGTGCGTACTTGGAACAAACCCTGCTTTGAGGAACCATACCTAGTAGAGGGGATCACACCCACTTCAGTAAAACGTGTAGGAAGAAGAGCCTGGCTACATCTGAATGACATTAAGCCATATAAAGGAGAGACCCCTACCTCCTGGCACCCGCTGACAGTGAAGCAAGAGAAGAAGCCCCACGGATGATGACGAGATCGGCTACCAAGAGCCAAAACAGAGACTTACTAAAATAAAGATACTTTGAACGTTTAAAAAATCCTAAAGTCTAAGGGAAAAGAGCAAAGAACTTTTGCGGCAGTTCCAGAACTATTCAATTTAGGCACAAGAGACAATGGGCCTCATTACGGGGTTGGTGGTGAACCTGGCCAGTAGGTAGCGAGCTACCACCAACCCGTAACACCATATCCGCAGCCTGACATCCCAGTGCCACAGGGATATCATAGTTGGTGGCGCAGCGGTCATTTCCCATTCCCATGAAGTCCGATAGGGCTACACCAGCTGCCCTGAAGATAAGGCTGGTCCCTAGCCCCCCACAGTAAAGAACCATGCCCCGAGGGTCATATAGTACCTGGCAGACCCCCCACACCCCTGTCGGACGCAACAACCTGCCAGGGGCAGAGAATCTCGGTGACAGGTGGGCCAACCCCCCCAACAGCCAGACAGGAGGGAAAGGAGGTGAACCCCTGCAGCCCCAAGTGGGTGACCACAATCCAGCGCGCTGCACAGGGCGGCCGCTCCAACAACCCTGGCCCGGCCACTCCACCACCTGCGAGGGGGCCAAACACATCAGCATCACAGGACTTATGCTCTCAACCCAGCTGGCCACGGACCTGGAGCCAGTGCCCCAGGGCTAAAACAAGTAGGACACGGGAGGTCTTGTCACAAAGCTCTCTAAAGAAAGCCTATGTTTGTCTCAAAGCCCTGATTATCCCAGCAGTAAAGTTCATTGCTACAGTGGCACTTAAAATCTGTGATGCCAGGCAGCTTGTTACATTTAAATTATCAAGCACTCACTGCATGTCAGTATAGCCTATTGTCAACAAAAAAAGATTACACCACTTGTTGTTTCCGTACAGAAGATAGAGCAACACTCATAAGTCATGTCAGGTAAGCCTCAAGGACAAGGGATTACCACTCCTCAACCGGCATAAAACTAGTGAGTGGGAGGCTCAGTTGCCCGCTCTTCTTCTCTCTTCCCCTCTCTGCCCCTCGAGTGCAAGGAGGTTCACACTAGTGGGTCAGAACAGTGGAGCGGAGGGAAAGGAAGGCGCCCCTGGGCCAAGAAGGCCAGGCGCACCAGGACCCTGAGCCCCAAGCAGGACCAGGGCCACTAACAGGTCCAGGAACGCAACAAGCCACATCCCTCACATTTAAGGACATAGCCAAAGCTATTGCAGGGCAGCCAGGCAATTTTGGGAGCAGCACCAGGAACAGAGGGGCCACAAACTCGAAGTCGAGACACACAGTCACAAGGCACAGCAGGGTGGCCACACAATGCAGGAAGCGCTGAGAGACCTAAATTCACCCGGGCGCAGGCCGGAAGCTTATAGTAAGTCTAACCACATCTCTCTAGCTCGGTCTCAACCTCCCCAGCCAAAGTGGCCAAACAAAAGACCTCAAATCAGCAATCTTTGCCAGCATGCTACAGCAGCAGGAGAAGTCCAAGAAAGTGGACTCTAGACGCACCCAAGCCTTCTCGCCTAAGAGATGCCCGGGTCAATGGGCCATGAAGGACGACATACAAGCCCTATTAGCAGACATCAAGTCGGAATTCCAGAGCTGCATGATGGAGGTGGGGGCTCAAATAGAAGGGCTAGATAATCGAATGGAGGAAGTGCAATGTAGGGTCAGCAAAACAGAGGATCAGGTCGTGAACCACTCGATGCAGCTTGCGAACCAGCAACGGAAACTCCAGACTCTGGAAGAGGACAGCGAGGGCTTGAAACGCAAACAGGAGGACTTGGAGAACCGGGCCTGCAGGAATAACATTTGAATCAGAGGAGTACCAGCCTCAATCTCGGACCAGGCCATGCCAGCATATATTAACGACCTCTTGAAAACTCTCCTCCCCAACTGCAACAAGTCCTTACACCTGTGGGATCACACCCACAGACTGCGGGGACTCCCCAACAGCGGATCCGCCTGAAATGATTATGCGGGTCTACTTCTTTACCATGAACCAGGAAATTATGACCTTAAGTCACACCCAGGGAGACTTGACTTATCAAGGGGCCTCACTGCAAATATTTCAGGACCTCGGGCCACGACAGTTCAGAGGCGTAAGCCCCTCAGGGCCCTGGCATCCTTCCCCCTGGACCGGAAAATCAAATATCGTTGGCAGAAATGGAGCTCAATCATGAGCTAGAGATGAAGAAATTGTCTTTGGAAAATGCTTCTCTCCCCGGATCCTCTAGATCTTCCAGTCCAAAAATACCCTGGATGCCTAAAGAGATTGTGGGTATGTATGAACCTAAGTTGGATGTATTAGATTGGCTGGCTATGTTTGAATACAATCATGAGCTCCAGGAAATCACATGGAATCATCTGATCCCCTGGTTATTCTCTAGGCTCCCCCCTGTTCCATCTGATGTGGTAATGGAGTTGGGGTAGGTGGATAGGTTGGATTATGAATGTGTGAAACTAGCTCTGATCGCTAGATTTGGGAAGACCCCTTCCCAGTACCTTAAGAGGTTTAGGACCCTCAAAAAGCATGATGGTACCCCTTGGGCTACTTGGGTGAATGAGTGTTTGAAAAATTTAGAGGGATGGGTTAAGGGTTACAGAGTGAACACTTATGAAGGAATGAGAAATCTTGTCTTGTAATGTTGGAGTCTATCTATGATGCCTGTTCTCCTGAGCTCAGACAGCACTTGGCTGATTCAAAAGAACTGGATTCTAAGAAGCTAGCTAAGGCTGCTGACCTGTGGGTTGCCAACAGGGCTACTCACAAGGATTCAGGGGTCACTCAGAAAAAGGATGAGGGAAAGAAACAAAGAAAGACAACAAGGAGAATTCAAATAATTCCAATTTCAAAGAGGGCCACGAACAACATTCTAAGGGTAAGCCCCAAGGGAAGCCAAATAGGCTAGTGCACCTTCTGGTCCCAGACCAGAAGGGGGTCAGAACAAACCACCATTCATAAAGACATTTGGAAAATGTTATGTTTGTGGTTCAACTGACCATGTGAAAGGGGATCCCAGATGTAAGTGTAAACCTTCAGGGATCCACACGGTCTCCTTAGCCTTCACTCCAGATGAGGAAGTACCAATGACCAGTGGAAACTTTCAACTGAAGACCCCATTCGAGTCTCAGCTAGTGTATCTTTAGTATCCTTTGGTTTGTGGGAACAACAGAATTTAGATGTATATAATTATATCCCAAATAATACTAAAGAGTATTATGAGGACAGTGTCCTAGTGAATGGTCAGGAAACCCCTGCCATTAGAGACACTGGGTCCAGTATAACTGTGGTGGATGAATCTTTTTTCAAGGTAGAGGATGTTGCTAAGGCACCCAAATGCCTCACCAAGTTAGCTGGAGGGCCTGTGCAGATGCTTCCCCAGTTACCAGCTCTCATCCAGTGCAATGACATGACTGTCAGAATACCTGTTAGTATCCAATCTGAAGTACCTGGAAGGGTGTTGTTGGGAAATGATCTTAAAGATCTTGGAGTAGTGTCAAGTACTCCCAGACCTCCTAGTAAAAGATTAAAGGAGCTCACCAGACCTACAAGGGAGAGGACCTTGAGGGGCTATCCTGAGGAGATGATAGAAAAAGAAATCACTCCTACTCCACTGGAGTTACTAACTGCAATCTCTAAGCAACCAGAAGCAAAGACTTCCAAAAAGAAACCAGCAGAAACCACTCCAGTGCTTCCAACCAGGAGATCTCCTAGGTTGTCCAAAATCACACCTGTGATTCCTCCTCCAGGTGAGGCTGAGAGGGAGGTATAACCCTGTGTGGTTGATCTAGAGCCTGTGGATTCAGATCTAGTAGAAGGCCAGGATCTTATTGGAGATATGGACCCTGTGGACCATCCTGAGCTGCAGTCTTTACTGGCAGAAGGTGGCCCCAACAGGGCAGACTTCAGTAGGGGACAAAGAGAATGTCCAACTCTGGAAGGTCTTCACCACCTGGAAGCTTCTCAGTTTGAAGGGCAAGAGCCTGGGAAGTAGAGGTTAGACTGGGAAGATGGCCTCTTCTATGGTGAACCGACTGAGTCAATCCCTGGAGACTACAAGAGACTTGTAGTGCCCCAAGAGAACCGATTCCAATTCTTGCAACTAGCCCATGAGATACCTTTGGCTGGTCACTTGAGTTTCAAGAAGACCAAGGAAAGGCTCTCTCTCTACTTTTATTGGCCTAAAATGGGGGCTGACGTAGATAGGTATTTCAAGAGTTGCCACACTTGCCAAACCTCTTGTAAGAGTGGCTCCAAGAATGTGGCACCTTTAGTGCCTCTCCCTGTGGTGGGAGTACCATTTGAGAGGGTAGGGATCGAAATTGTTGGTCCTCTCAACCCTCCAACCTCTTCAGGCAACAGGTTTATACTTGTTGTAGTATACCATGCTACTAGGTACCATGAAGCAATTCCGATGACGACTGTTACAGCTCAGGGAGTGGCTAAGGCCCTCCTTGGTATTTTTACCAGGATTGGGTTTCCTAAGGAGGTAATATCCGACAGGGGGTCACATTTTATGTCCCACTACATGAAGGCCATGTGGAAAAACTGTGGAGTTACCTACAAGTTCTCAACAGCATACCACTTTCAAACCAGTGGGTTGGTAGAAAGGTTTAACAGAACCATGAAGAGCATGATAGGAGCTTTAGAAGACCCCCTTAAGAAAAAGTGGGACCTTCTACTGCCATGCCTTCTCTTTTCATACAGAAAAGTCCCTCAGGAGCGAGTGGGTTACAGTCCCTTTGAACTTCTTTAGTTGCCCTGCTTAAGGAGGGGTTGGAGAGTGCTCCTTCCCCCAAGCCAGTCAGAGTGACTGACTATGTGATAGGACTTCAGAGGAGAATGTCACACATGATGGCTGAGGCAAGTGACAACTTGAAAGCAGGTCAGGCTCTGGTTAAGCATTGGCATGACCAGAAGGCCAACATGGTTGAGTTTGCTCAAGACCAGCTAGTTCTCGTTATGGTGCCAGCAAGGCAGAAGGCCTTGCAGGACAAATGGATAGGACCCTTCAAGGTTGTGGGAAAACCTGGAGAGGTGAACTATCTAGTGGATTTAGGCAATCCTAAGGAGGCTCCCAGAGTCTTTCACACCAACCGTCTAAAAGCTTATGTCTCGAGACCCGAACTGGGAGCTTTTCTTCTAGCTTCAGCTCAAGAGGAGGAGGAGAGTGAACCTCTGCCTGACCTCTTCAGAGGCGAGCCTTTAGATGAACAAGTAGAAGGAGTTAATCTCTCTTCTAATCTGACTTCTGAACAACAGGAGGAGTGCAAAGTTTTGTTAAATCAATTTGCCCCCTTGTTTTCACTTTCGCCAGGCCCCTTGGGGCCAGCATGATATATACACTGGTGACTGTTTACCTGTCAAAAGCAGGAGTTACAGAATGTCAGAGAATGTAAGAACCCACATCAAAGGAGAGGTCAACAAGATGCTTGATCTTGGGGTAATAGAGCCCTCTACTAGTCCATGGTCTAGCCCAGTTGTGTTAGTACCAAAGGCAGGATCCAAGGAGTTGAGATTCTGCGTGGACTATAGAGCTATGAATGCAGTCACTAAGACTGATGTCCATTCTTTGCCAAGGACAGATGAGCTGGTGAATAGACTTGGTTCAGCCAAGTTCCTCAGCACATTTGATCTCACGTCAGGCTATTGGCAAATATCCCTGAGAGACCATGCCAAGGAGAAAACTGCATTCTCCACCCCAGTTGGCTTATAACAATTTAAGATTATGCCTTTTGGATTAAAGAATGCACCTGCTACATTCCAAAGGATGGTTAACCAGGTTCTGAATGGGATGGAGGACTTCTGCATTGCATACTTGGATGGCATTGCAGTGTTCAGCCCTACTTAGAAAGAACATGTTGACCACCTAGGATATGTTTTACAGGCTCTTGAACAGGCCCGACTCACCATAAAGGCAAGCAAATGTCAAATTGGTCAGAGTAAAGTGGTCTACCTTGGTCATGAGGTAGGAGGTGGTGAAATAAGGCCTTTGCTCAGCAGGATTGAAGCTGTGCAAAATTGGACAACCCCTACTACTCAAACCCAGGTGAGAGCCTTCTTAGGCATCACTGGGTATTACAGGAATTTCATTGAGAACTATGGGTCCATAGCTTCTCCACTGAATGTAATCTCCTCTCCAAAATTCCCAAAAAAGGTCAAATGAAATGAGGAGTGCAATCAAGCCTTTGAAAGCCTGAAGAAAGCCCTTTGTCAAGCTCCAGTTCTCAGAGCTCCTGACTACCACCAACCCTTCATTGTGCAAACACATGCTTCCAATTTAGGTATAGGTGCAGTCCACAGTCAACTGGATGAGAAAGGTAGGGAGCACCCCATTTCATAGCTCCCAACCTTTTTTGTCACCAAGGCGGGTGAAAACACCCGATTTTCTTTTTGGCGGGTGAGAGGCCCATAGAAGTGAATGGGCGAATGAGGGACTTGGCGGGTGATTCATCTGCTTTCAGGGCGGGTGACACCCGCCAAAAGCGGGTGAGTTGAGAGCTATGCCATTTGCTTCATCAGTAGGAAACTGAAGGAACCTGAATATTTTGTGTATTAGACATAATAAACCACAGCATCATCAATTATAAGTGTGTTGTATCTCACTTTTCATGCAACTTGCTATAATGTCTACTTAATTATTCTTAACTTTCAATAACAATTAACTTAAATAAAATAATACGTCGTTATTTTAGCTCAGCAGAGGGTTTATTTCCGGGGGAGCGAGTCTGAGCTCTAAACGCTTCGTGTTTTTGTGTTTCGACCGTTTGGTGTCCCCCTCCCCCCCTCTTTTCAGTTAGTGACGTCATCAGGCGTGACTCCGCCCTTGCCCCCAGCTTTCGTAACTGTTGCCCACAGTTTATCTCCCACCAGTCGGCGCTGGCGGAAGGACACGCCCCTCGCGCCTCAGTGAACCTTCACTTCCGGAACAGCGAGTCCGCTTGACAGCTCAGGCCGCGGAAGGATCTGCCTAGGCCACAGCGGCTTCTGATTGGTTGGGCCTCGGCTGGGACCACATCGGCCCAGCGAGCCGAACTGCCAAGGCTGGCGAAACAATCGGCGACCTGTCAACCCTGCTGGCCAATCACAAATGGGACGGCAAGGCACCATCTTGCGAGCGAACCAATGAGCAACGGGGATGGAGGGAGGTGTGCCCAATCAGAAGCCACAGGCAGGCGGCCCATTGCGTGAGCCTTCAAGGGGGCGGGGCTATTGCCAGTGACGCAATAGATGACGCTGGCGTGTCCCAGAATGCCAGCCATCGCCTGGGGCTGCTGGAGACTGTGAGGGACAAAACAATACAATATGAGTTTGCAGACACTAAATACCGAAAACACAGCTCCAGATGCCCGAGCCAGGGCCAGGAGCCAACCCTTGGCCTTAGTTTAGGGTGCAGCAATGCCCTGCCATGACTATGACCCTGGAACCCAACGAGTCGAGGAAGCTCACACCCTGCCTGCCCACACACAAACCTTGCACTTTACAGCACATTTCTCAGAAGGAATCGGAAAAACGCCAAGAATCTACAGTCAGGACTAGATTGATATATAACATCTCAGCAACAGTTGCTCAACCTTCTGCGCTACCCTTGGAGCTTTTTGGTTTGCATGTGTCACTCAACATTCAAAGAACTCAGGCTGTGGATCCGTGATACTGCCAAAAAATCACAGCACTAGATTCGGTGCATGAGTTAAAAGCAAATATTACACACACACACCTCCGAGGATGCACTGCCAACAACTGGAGGGGGAGGGGGCTAGGGGGAAATTGCCCTCTTACCCCCATGTACTCAGCACATATTAACCCAGGCGGACCAGTGCTTTAAGTGGGATGAGAAATCGAGGGGGCTCTCTAAGGGGAAGAGAGGAGGTGCTAGGTGTGGCATTCAGGTGGGGAGGCTGGGCAGAATGCGTAGTCAAGGACCTCCTGCGCCAAACAATAAGTCATGAGACCCTTCAAATATGTATTTTCAGTCAGCATAGTATCAGGGGGTTCTATTTACATCCATTTTAGTTACTCGTTGTAAATAAATCTCACTTGCTCGATTTGCAAATTAATCTGGACTTTTTTTCACTGACGAAATTAAAAATCCATACAAGTCATTAGGCTTACACTGTCCGTTACTCCCAAAAAACGCCTCCCTCTTGATATTGTACTAATATAATAATACCAATGGCCACTCATACATTGGACATTACAAAGGGTTTGTCTCTTGGCTTACTCTCAGCAAACTCTTTTATTGTAACCTTTTCTGATCCCCTCAAGTATCAAACTCATTCTGTGCCATCATTATCTGTGATGTCACTGATGCCTGTAAAAATGCAAATTCGGGGACTCACACATGTTTTGACTCACAGGGCACTAGGAATTCCAGGACTGGTTCTGCCACATTGGGGCTGTTTGCCCCTCCCCTCCTCCCCCGAACCCGCCTGGTACTTCCTATAGGTGATTCATTTACAGAATTCGTTGAATTGTTCATTACCGAATGAGACATTGTGTTTGACATACTGTGCTAAACGCTTGTTTTTTAAGCTGTTTCATGATTACTTTTATTTTGATGGTGTATATATCTGGATTTATTGTTAAAATTCGCAATCTGCTTTTAATTCAGAAGCCACGTTTGAGGATTATTTGGACTGTCAAATGAACCCTCAAGCGATGCTTTTATTCTTTTTAAAACACAGGGTGAGCTACACACCCTGCAGTTTTATCTGGCTGTGACCGCAGAGTGCCAGGACATCATGGAATGGATTGGGCCGAGGCAGACAGGGCAAAATACCTGTACTGCACAAATGCCTTACAGTGTGATCAAAGTAGAACCTATTTACCAGTGAGGTCTTGCGGCAGTGAGTGTCAGCAATGCCCTATGCCTTCATATGCTAACAAAATCAGCACAGGGCCGGGACCAGGGGAAACAACCTCTCCGGGCCCCCGAGTTATAATCCCACACACCTGGCCAATCAACCTCTCTGCCTCTCCCCTGCTCACGCTCATATAGGCTGTCAACACTATTCTGTTTGATGGTGAGGTCTTGAAAAGTAAACAAATCATAATAAATTACTCAGACAAATATATGAATTCCTTGAATATGTTAAGCAAAAAGAGGGACTCTGGCTTTATTTTCTCTGTCTTGAATGGAAGACTACAAATACCAGAATGCAATTCAGCCCAAGACCAAACAAATGCCTATTTTTTGTAAATGTAATTTAAGACTTAAAGACTGTAAAAGGTAACTTGGTTGTTTTTCATTGCATCACAAAGACATGCTTTATATATGAGGTGTGCAAAATGGGACATTCAACAAAAAAGTTTTTAGGTTTCTCAAGCTCACATAACAATAAGGGGCTTTTAAACTTCTATTTAACATATTGTAATTGTCTTGAAAGAATACATAGATGTGGGTAGTGAAATGGTGCTTTCCGCATACACATGTCCTGATTGCAGTTTTGTAGAAAACAATGGTCAATGGAATGAGCCATCTCTTATAAATTGCGTCCCCTTTAAATGCTCCCTTTTAAAAAAAAAAGAGAGAGTGTTAAGTGCTGCTACTTCTGTGCTCTGTATGCTGGGCTGCTGGAGAGGTGGGACGAGAGGATTAATCTCCCAGCAGCACAGGGGGTTCCAAGTTGGTAGCACAGGTTCTCCGGGTGCAGGCAGAACAATGCCTCATGTCCTGAAACAGCACCTCCCCCCTCCTCTAAAGAACACACTCTATTAGCTGTCCTACATGTTGACCTTCGGAGTGCTGGGCTGAGTGTGATATTAATTAAAGAAATACAGCCCTTCTAATGCACCCTGGGCTTGGTGCTCATTTAAATGGTCACAACACACACCTCCCGAACTGCCTTTCACTGTCATCATGTCAGGTCCCAATCCTATCTAAACGAGCCGGCCCTTTGGCTATTACACTTTGCCACCAAACCCACTCCTAATCAACCATGCCCCATCCTCTCGAGAAACTCTAGGCTTAGCTGGCACCTGCGCCACCCACTGCGCCCTCAATCCACTAAAATCGATAACATAGCTACACATGCTAGACAACACACTGTGCCTGATTTAGGATTAGTGAATCCGGTTCTGAGTCTACTCCCTTATCTAGCTCAGGCGCACACTGCCGCTAATTGTCCACCACTGCCTCACCCACCTTTACTGACTTCACTCAACCAACCCAGTCAACCATGTCCCTCATCTGTTAGAAACCTAAGACTAGCCTCCAGATGTCATCACTGGTCCTACCACCTGAACAATCCCATAATCGACAACATTTCCAACTCCAGCGACAACAAAACCATGGCCCATTCGGCTCCTAAAATTGACTCTACCCTTCAGGCTCATAATGTCATCACTGCCTCTAAACTCAAAGGTGCGCTCATCAATGCACGCTCTGTTTCTGCGCATCCCCTAGATATTGCAAACAAAAACCGAGTCTCCACCTTAACTCCTGGTTTACCCTGCACTTACCTGCGTAAAGAAAAAAGAAAAGCTGAGGCTCACTGGAAAAGTTCACCATCTCTAGTCAACAAAAATAACCTCATCTCAGCTTCCCTTACCTATAAAGAAGCCATTTTAGCTGCAAAAAAGGAAGTGTACAACAAAAGCATCATTCAAGCCTAATCTAAAACCAAGGAACTTGAGTCTGCAGTTGCCCCGCTTGATACGTGCACTCCTGAAACTGAGTGGTGCTCCAATATTCAAAAGGCACTGCTTGACAAAATTGCCCTGCTCCAAGCCAAAATCAATACTAAAAGGAGCCACCTTTCTGACTCCACAGGTAACCCCCATCCTACAAAACCACATCTCCTAAACACACCTTCAAACCTTTCAGCTTCTCACACCTCACCATTAAGGAAGTCGGAAATATCATAACAAAGCTCAAGCCCTCCAACTGCCAAGGCGACGCCTGCCCTGCACCGGTCTTAAAGGAAGCTGCACATGACCATGCCCCATTCATTACCTCATTCATCAATGCCTCCTTCAAATCAGGTATTGTACCTGACAACCTTAAGGACGTTTGGGTCATCCCGTTAATCAAAAAACCTAATCTTGATCCCAATAATCCCTCGAACTACAGGCCCATCACCACGGTGCCATACCTGCTTAAAATTCTGGATAGAGCGGCCTATCTCCAGATCCAGGACTACCTCGAAACTAAAAATCTGTTAGGGCTTAGACAATCCGGCTTCCGTCCCAGACACGGCACAGAGACAGCCTTAATTGACTTGAAAACCCAAATTGAGGACCTGAATGACAAGGGCAAACAGGCGCTCCTTCTCCTCCTTGATCTATCAGCAGCCTTTGATTTGGTCAATCATCAAATCCTCTGCCACCACCTTAAGATCGCGGCCCACTTCTCTGATGCTGCCACATCGTGGGTCAGCTCTTTCCTAGCAAACAGAACCATGAGGGTCTTTTCGCCCTTAGCAGCAGCTGAGCCTGCCCATGTACCGTGCGGAGTCCCGCAAGGATCCTGTGTATCCCCCACACTCTACAATGTGTTTACTAAACCGCTCTTTGATATACTTGACTATCTGGGTGTCTCCTACACGAATTATGCGGACGACACCCAAATACTCATCCCTATCACTGGCGACTATGTAACAGATGCCAAAGCACTCAATGTAGTCTACACTGTCATCCAGGCCTGGATGGCACATTATGGGCTCTGCCTCAATGATGAAAAAACAGAGTTAATAATTCTTGGCTTTCAATACAAATTCACTCAACTTGACCCCCAATACAAATCCTTCTTTATTGACGGGAATGATATTAAAGTCTCTAACGTCACCAAAACTCTTGGAATATATTTAGATTCCACTCTGTCCCTCAATCGACAAACCAACGCAGCTGTTTCAGCATCTTCCTATACGTGTAAACTGATTAGAGCATGTCGCCCCTTTCTGACAACAGAGAATTGTCTGATTCTTGCCAGAACCCTCATCATGTCCAAAATCGATTATTGTAACGCCCTTTACTTAGGGACTAGTCAAAGAAACATTGATAAACTCCACGTCATGCAGAACAACGCCATAAGGGCAGCTCTCAACGTACCTAGGCGTGCCCACATATCCAACACCAGACGCAACTTGCATTGGCTACCCATTACTCACCGCATATCCCTCAAAGCACTCTCCTTAACCCGTAAGGCGCAGAAGAATGCAGCCCCGGCCTAGATTATCCACGTGCTTCACACAACATACAGCTACAAGACCCCTAAGATCTGCCCAGGCTCACACACTGACTATTCCTAGTTACAAGCTTCAGACAGCCGGAGGGTCGAGCTTCCCAGTCCTCGTGGCTAAGCTCTGGAACACCCTACCTAATGCTCTTAGGAACGTTCCTTACTTCCATTCCTTCAAAGCTAAAACCAAACTGTGGCTACATGAACAGGATGCCCTTGCCTCCTCTCTATAACCCTGTCATCTGTTATTACCATCGCCGACTGTGCATTATATATAGTCTATTTATATTGTATATTTAGATTCGTTTCCATCATCGTTATAAGGTGTTTTGTATGGTTTTGTAAATTTGTTAATTAATAACATGTATATTGTATCTTACTGCTGTAACTTGTAACTGCCTTAAACATGTGCCCTGGGGCAAGGTGCGCACTATAAATAAACAAATACAAATACAAATACACCCTAACAGAGACATGTCTGCAAATCACAAACCATATGTACCGCTTTCAGCAGAGCTTCTCTGTAGATTGTCTTAAATACATGCAGCTTGTAAATTGATAGCAGTAGAGCAAACATAGCATTTAAGACACTATTAGCTGAGGACGAAGGGATCCCCAGCTCCGGAGCAATTGTTTGATACTGCCAGGTGTTAGGGAGAATTCTCATCTGATGGCTAATTTCCCTTACCTACAGAGTCCCCCAGCAGCTTTGCTGGATTTGAAGGGTTTGTTTTTTTCTCCTGCTAAGAGTGTGACTCTTTTTCCCACTCTTAGGCATATTTGCTATGTGTGTTCTAGTCTATTTTTTGTGTTTAATGTCTATGGGGTTTAGCTCACCCTTCTAGGAACCATCTTTTTACACATGTGTTACACAGCACCCTCCGTGCAGTGACACAGGAGTGTCATAGTGACCCCCAAACATAGACTCCATAACCTGGGACTGACTACTGTCTCACAGGGCATGTAAAGTCCTCATTGACTTTACTAGTCAATTTATATGAACTAAACCAGTACAACCCATCTTACTATGGAGGTACTGGGAAGGGTTAATAGTTTTTCCCTGGTGTTCATTGTCGAGAGGGTACCCTACAGTCCCTCTCTCAAACGTTTCTGGCTGGTGGCAGTGGTTACTACCGTAAATATTCAAAAGCGAATATTTCCCTATGGAATTTTCCCATTGTTCGAGGCTACCACATTTTCTGACAGCCTCTAACATACCGCCGGTGTATTTTAATATTAACTTTACTCCGGTAGGTTTTATTTGCCAGAACCTTAATATAATTTCTTTCTCTAAACTCCTAACCCAGCTCGGGGATCCTTTGTTCGTCCTTTTGGCAGGCTTCTGCCAAGAAGCCCTCCTTTCTGCGCCACTGAGTCTGGGGTGGGTCCATTGAGTGGGAGGGGGAGTAGGACCCCTGGACAGGGTTGCCTCAGCAACCCATGTCGCACTCTGTCCTGATAGGCTGGAGGGTCTCCCGCCAAGATGACCACTGCACTGTGTGAGTGACAGCCAGGCTGCATGAATGGGGATCTTTTTGCATAAAAGCAGGGTCCTGAGGACTGGAAGAGAAAGACGTCACCACTGGAACTAAGAAGCCAAAGAGGGGAGAAGCCAAAGACACCTGCAACGACTGGACCACCGGTGAAGCCCTGCTGCAGCGTCTCACCACTTTTCTCCACACGATGAGAGAAGATCTTCATCTGCAAGAGCCTTCTTCCCTTGAGCTGGTGGGGCCAACCAGTTTGCCAATTGCCTTCCTGGACCTGCCCTGGTCGAATCGCCAGTACCCTGTACTCGGAGACCGGATATCCAGGCACCCGTTCACCCGGACTGCGATTTAAAGGAGCGTACCTTTTATTCGTCGGGCAGCACCGCGGCCGGTTCCATCCCTGGGTAGTGCAGTAACTCGAACCTTCCTCCATGACGAGAGCCTCTTTTCCTCTGCTGGATACCCCGAACTGCAGGAACTACCAGGAACAACCGCCACCGCAGGAGCCACTTCTTCATTTTAAGGTACATTGTTCCGCTAGGCCGCCCTTTTCGCGTGGTGGTGCTAAAGATGTTTTAAATCCTTTACCTACCTGTTGGGTTGGCCGCCCCTCTCTCTTAACATTGTCTTTCACCTTCTGCATCCACCTTTTCAAAATCGTTAACCAAAGACTTGACTGCAGCTACAAGAACATTTTGCTCTTGGGCCCTTTTGCTCTGTTCCACTGGCTCTGGCACAGGCCTACTGACTCTGGCTAAATCTGTTAGAACTGCCTTCTCTAGATTGCTTCTCAACTAGAACTGTGTTGGTGCACCTACTTCTTATAACCACCGTTTCCTTCCCACTTTTTAAACTTGTGAAGTGCCATTTTGCTCGGTTTTCATTTAAGTATTCTCTATGCTAAAGTACTGCCTTGCCTAAACTTGTTCACAAACTTATGGGAAGTGTTGCTAGGGTGTGTAAGAAGATATTCCTGTATAACTTGTGCTTTCCCTCCCTTGAGAGAAAGTGCTCCCTAAGGGAACTGCACATGATTCTGCCTAACACCCGGACTCCACCCCAGCTGGCCCTGGCCTCACAGTTTTAGGCTCAGCACAACAACAAAACAAGGCCTTTAATGGATGAAATACCTCACCTGCAGGCACACATCACAACACTTCCAGTCCCAGCAAAATACAACACACTACACCCTCAGGAACACAATAAAACAGCACCAGGTAAAATAACACACAATCAGGAAAATAACAAAGCAGAGCAAAGCATTATAAATGGTGTATTTATTGTAAACGCTCACTTCAAATCTTTTATTCGAATAACAGGGCACAGTTATGTTAACATGCTTTTATACTGTGTGAAATAGCCACCATTGGAGCTTCCGCGTGCCTAGGCGTGACCATGTAGTGCTGTCCTGCACCCCAGGGTACCCAGACCGTAGCCTGCTGGGGGAAAGAACATTAGGGAGGGTAAGATAGAAGGATGGGGAAGCGGGTAATAGATGCTAGACACACAGGGAGAGAGGAATGCCACGGGGGAGATAGAGGTGTAATAGCATGGGTGCATGTCGCGCAGTGCAGGATAGAGGTGCATTGAGCGAGTTCAGTAAATGACTCGGTCTTGGGATTCAGTGCCCAGTGTTGGCCATAATAAGGGAGTCATGAAACTATCCATGCCGCAAGGTCACGATGGAGGTGCCTTATGAGAGACTTGTAGGAGAAGTGCTTCCTGAAGGCCCAGGGTACTATTATAGCAACACAGATGAGTGATGGCTGGAATAAGCTCTGGCATTGCTCTGGGCTACCTCCCAGACCCTGGTTCTGCAGCCTGGTACGCCATTTCAGAAGGGCAAACGCCATATTCAAATCAGGCTTGCTCCGACCCCTAACTTGGCAGGTGATTTTGAACTGCTCGGCCACACCCCCCACATGACAGGTGAAACACGATGCCCCTGGGGCATCCCAGAGCAATTCCAGAGCTCCGTGCATGCTGCTATAATACATGTGGCAGGGCAGGCTAGAGGGGCACTGTGGGAGCTCTGTGCTGTGGATGTCTTGATACTGGGACAGGCAGCACGTGCCTGAGGTGAGAACAGAGGTGCATCGTGAGACCCGGGGATCTGTCCCTAGTGGGACAGGTCAGGCTAGAGGTGCACTGTGGGAGCTTTGTGGATGTCTGGATACTGGGACAGGCAGCACGTGCCTGAGGTCAGAACAGAGGTGCATCGTGAGACCCGGGGATCTGTCCCTAGTGGGACAGGTCAGGCTAGAGGGGCACCGTGGGAGGTCTGTGGATGTCTTGATACTGGGACAGCAGCACATGCCTGAGGTGAGAACAGGGGTCCATCATGAGACCCGGCGATCTGTCCCTAGAGGGGACAGGTCAGGCTAGAGGGGCGCTGTGGGAGCTCTGTGCTGTGGATGTCTGGATACTGGGACAGGCAGCACATGCCTGAGGTGAGAACAGAGGTGCATCGTGAGACCCGGAGATCAGTCCCTAGTGGGACAGGTCATGCTAGAGGGGCACTGTGGGAGCTCTGTGGATGTCTGGATACTGGGACAGGCAGCACGTGCCTGAGGTCAGAACAGAGGTGCATCGTGAGACCCGGTGATCTGTCCCTAGTGGGACAGGTCAGGCTAGAGGGGCACTGTGGGAGCTCTGTGGATGTCTGGATACTGGGACAGGCAGCACGTGCCTGAGGTCAGAACAGAGGTGCATCGTGAGACCCGGGGATCTGTCCCTAGTGGGACAGGTCAGGCTAGAGGGGCACTGTGGGAGCTCTGTGGATGTCTTGATACTGGGACAGGCAGCACATGCCTGAGGTGAGAACAGGGGTCCATCATGAGACCCAGCGATCTGTCCCTAGAGGGGACAGGACAGGCTAGAGGGGCACTGTGGGAGCTCTGTGCTGTGGATGTCTGGATACTGGGACAGGCAGCACATGCCTGAGGTGAGAACAGAGGTGCATCGTGAGACCCGGAGATCTGTCCCTAGTGGGACAGGTCAGGCTAGAGGGGCACTGTGGGAGCTCTGTGGATGTCTGGATACTGGAACAGGCAGCACGTGCCTGAGGTCAGAACAGAGGTGCATCGTGAGACCCGGGCATCTGTCCCTAGTGGGAGAGGTCAGGCTAGAGGGGCACTGTGGGAGCTCTGTGGATGTCTGGATACTGGGACAGGCAGCACGTGCCTGAGGTCAGAACAGAGGTGCATCGTGAGACCCGGGGATCTGTCCCTAGTGGGACAGGTCAGGCTAGAGGGGCACTGTGGGAGCTCTGTGGATGTCTTGATACTGGGACAGGCAGCACATGCCTGAGGTGAGAACAGGGGTCCATCATGAGACCCGGCGATCTGTCCCTAGAGGGGACAGGTCAGGCTAGAGGGGCACTGTGGGAGCTCTGTGCTGTGGATGTCTGGATACTGGGACAGGCAGCACATGCCTGAGGTGAGAACAGAGGTGCATCGTGAGACCCGGGCATCTGTCCCTAGTGGGAGAGGTCAGGCTAGAGGGGCACTGTGGGAGCTCTGTGGATGTCTGGATACTGGGACTGGCAGCACATGCCTGAGGTGAGAACAGAGGTGCATCGTGAGACCCGGGGATCTGCCCCTAGTGGGACAGGTCAGGCTAGAGGTGCACTGTGGGAGCTCTGTGCTGTGGATGTCTTGATACTGGGACAGGCAGCACATGCCTGAGGTGAGAACAGAGGTGCATGGTGTGACCCGGGGATCTGTCCCTAGTGGGACAGGTCAGGCTAGAGGTGCACTGTGGGAGCTCTGTGGATGTCTGGATACTGGAACAGGCAGCACAGCACGTGCCTGAGGTCAGAACAAAGGTGCATCGTGAGACCCGGGGATCTGTCCCTAGTGGGACAGGTCAGGCTAGAGGGGCACTGTGGGAGCTCTGTGCTGTGGATGTCTTGATACTGGGACAGGCAGCACATGCCTGAGGTGAGAACAGAGGAGCATCGTGAGACCCGGGGATCTGTCCCTAGTGGGACAGGTCAGGCTAGAGGTGCACTGTGGGAGCTCTGTGCTGTGGATGTCTTGATACTGGGACAGGCAGCACATGCCTGAGGTGAGAACAGAGGTGCATCGTGAGACCCGGGGATCTGTCCCTAGTGGGACAGGTCAGGCTAGAGGTGCACTGTGGGAGCTCTGTGCTGTGGATGTCTTGATACTGGGACAGGCAGCACATGCCTGAGGTGAGAACAGAGGTGCATCGTGAGACCCGGGCATCTGTCCCTAGTGGGAGAGGTCAGGCTAGAGGGGCACTGTGGGAGCTCTGTGGATGTCTGGATACTGGGACAGGCAGCACGTGCCTGAGGTCAGAACAGAGGTGCATCGCGAGACCCGGGGATCTGTCCCTAGTGGGACAGGTCAGGCTAGAGGGGCACTGTGGGAGCTCTGTGCTGTGGATGTCTTGATACTGGGACAGGCAGCACATGCCTGAGGTGAGAACAGAGGTGCATGGTGTGACCCGGGGATCTGTCCCTAGTGGGACAGGTCAGGCTAGAGGTGCACTGTGGGAGCTCTGTGGATGTCTGGATACTGGAACAGGCAGCACAGCACGTGCCTGAGGTCAGAACAGAGGTGCATCGTGAGACCCGGGGATCTGTCCCTAGTGGGACAGGTCAGGCTAGAGGTGCACTGTGGGAGCTCTGTGCTGTGGATGTCTTGATACTGGGACAGGCAGCACATGCCTGAGATGAGAACAGAGGTGCATCGTGAGACCCGGGGATCTGTCCCTAGTGGGACAGGTCAGGCTAGAGGTGCACTGTGGGAGCTCTGTGCTGTGGATGTCTTGATACTGGGACAGGCAGCACATGCCTGAGGTGAGAACAGAGGTGCATCGTGAGACCCGGGCATCTGTCCCTAGTGGGAGAGGTCAGGCTAGAGGGGCACTGTGGGAGCTCTGTGGATGTCTGGATACTGGGACAGACAGCACGTGCCTGAGGTCAGAACAGAGGTGCATCGTGAGACCCGGGGATCTGTCCCTAGTGGGACAGGTCAGGCTAGAGGGGCACTGTGGGAGCTCTGTGCTGTGGATGTCTTGATACTGGGACAGGCAGCACATGCCTGAGGTGAGAACAGAGGTGCATGGTGTGACCCGGGGATCTGTCCCTAGTGGGACAGGTCAGGCTAGAGGTGCACTGTGGGAGCTCTGTGGATGTCTGGATACTGGAACAGGCAGCACAGCACGTGCCTGAGGTCAGAACAGAGGTGCATCGTGAGACCCGGGGATCTGTCCCTAGTGGAACAGGTCAGGCTAGAGGGGCACTGTGGGAGCTCTGTGCTGTGGATGTCTTGATACTGGGACAGGCAGCACATGCCTGAGGTGAGAACAGAGGAGCATCGTGAGACCCGGGGATCTGTCCCTAGTAGGACAGGTCAGGCTAGAGGTGCACTGTGGGAGCTCTGTGCTGTGGATGTCTTGATACTGGGACAGGCAGCACATGCCTGAGGTGAGAACAGAGGTGCATCGTGAGACCCGGGCATCTGTCCCTAGTGGGAGAGGTCAGGCTAGAGGGGCACTGTGGGAGCT
The DNA here is from genome assembly GCF_040938575.1 of Ambystoma mexicanum. NCBI lineage: Eukaryota > Metazoa > Chordata > Amphibia > Caudata > Ambystomatidae > Ambystoma > Ambystoma mexicanum. The sequence goes on from NC_090932.1 coordinate 1,682,174,032, forward strand.
CTGTGGATGTCTGGATACTGGGACAGGCAGCACGTGCCTGAGGTCAGAATAGAGGTGCATCGTGAGACCCGGGGATCTGTCCCTAGTGGGACAGGTCAGGCTAGAGGGGCACTGTGGGAGCTCTGTGCTGTGGATGTCTTGATACTGGGACAGGCAGCACATGCCTGAGGTGAGAACAGAGGTGCATGGTGTGACCCGGGGATCTGTCCCTAGTGGGAAAGGTCAGGCTAGAGGTGCACTGTGGGAGCTCTGTGGATGTCTGGATACTGGAACAGGCAGCCCAGCACGTGCCTGAGGTCAGAACAGAGGTGTATCGTGAGACCCGGGGATCTATCCCTAGTGGGACAGGTCAGGCTAGAGGGGCACTGTGGGAGCTCTGTGCTGTGGATGTCTTGATACTGGGACAGGCAGCACATGCCTGAGGTGAGAACAGAGGAGCATCGTGAGACCCGGGGATCTGTCCCTAGTGGGACAGGTCAGGCTAGAAGTGCAGTGTGGGAGCTCTGTGCTGTGGATGTCTTGATACTGGGACAGGCAGCACATGCCTGAGGTGAGAACAGAGGTGTTTCGTGAGACCCGGGGATCTGTCCCTAGTGGGACAGGTCAGGCTAGAGGTGCACTGTGGGAGCTCTGTGCTGTGGATGTCTTGATACTGGGACAGGCAGCACATGCCTGAGGTGAGAACAGAGGTGCATCGTGAGACCCGGGCATCTGTCCCTAGTGGGAGAGGTCAGGCTAGAGGGGCACTGTGGGAGCTCTGTGGATGTCTGGATACTGGGACAGGCAGCACGTGCCTGAGGTCAGAACAGAGGTGCATCGTGAGACCCGGGGATCTGTCCCTAGTGGGACAGGTCAGGCTAGAGGGGCACCGTGGGAGCTCTGTGGATGTCTTGATACTGGGACAGGCAGCACATGCCTGAGGTGAGAACAGGGGTCCATCATGAGACCCGGCGATCTGTCCCTAGAGGGGACAGTTCAGGCTAGAGGGGCACTGTGGGAGCTCTGTGCTGTGGATGTCTGGATACTGGGACAGGCAGCACATGCCTGAGGTGAGAACAGAGGTGCATCGTGAGACCCGGAGATCAGTCCCTAGTGGGACAGGTCATGCTAGAGGGGCACTGTGGGAGCTCTGTGGATGTCTGGATACTGGGACAGGCAGCACGTGCCTGAGGTCAGAACAGAGGTGCATCGTGAGAGCCGGTGATCTGTCCCTAGTGGGACAGGTCAGGCTAGAGGGGCACTGTGGGAGCTCTGTGGGAGCTCTGTGGATGTCTGGATACTGGGACAGGCAGCACGTGCCTGAGGTCAGAACAGAGGTGCATCGTGAGACCCGGGGATCTGTCCCTAGTGGGACAGGTCAGGCTAGAGGGGCACTGTGGGAGCTCTGTGGATGTCTTGATACTGGGACAGGCAGCACCTGCCTGAGGTGAGAACAGGGGTCCATCATGAGACCCGGCGATCTGTCCCTAGAGGGGACAGGTCAGGCTAGAGGGGCACTGTGGGAGCTCTGTGCTGTGGATGTCTGGATACTGGGACAGGCAGCACATGCCTGTGGTGAGAACAGAGGTGCATCGTGAGACCCGGAGATCAGTCCCTAGTGGGACAGGTCAGGCTAGAGGGGCACTGTGGGAGCTCTGTGGATGTCTTGATACTGGGACAGGCAGCACATGCCTGAGGTGAGAACAGGGGTCCATCATGAGACCCGGCGATCTGTCCCTAGAGGGGACAGGTCAGGCTAGAGGGGCACTGTGGGAGCTCTGTGCTGTGGATGTCTTGATACTGGGACAGGCAGCACATGCCTGAGGTGAGAACAGAGGAGCATCGTGAGACCCGGGGATCTGTCCCTAGTGGGACAGGTCAGGCTAGAGGTGCACTGTGGGAGCTCTGTGCTGTGGATGTCTTGATACTGGGACAGGCAGCACATACCTGAGGTGAGAACAGAGGTGCATCGTGAGACCCGGGGATCTGTCCCTAGGGGGACAGGTCAGGCTAGAGGTGCACTGTGGGAGCTCTGTGCTGTGGATGTCTTGATACTGGGACAGGCAGCACATGCCTGAGGTGAGAACAGGGGTCCATCATGAGACCCGGGGATCTGTCCCTAGTGGGACAGGGCAGGCTAGAGGGGCACTGTGGGAGCTCTGTGGATGTCTGGATACTGGGACTGGCAGCACATGCCTGAGGTGAGAACAGAGGTGCATCGTGAGACCCGGGGATCTGTCCCTAGTGGGACAGGTCAGGCTAGAGGTGCACTGTGGGAGCTCTGTGCTGTGGATGTCTTGATACTGGGACAGGCAGCACATGCCTGAAGTGAGAACAGGGGTCCATCATGAGACCCGGGGATCTGTCCCTAGTGGGACAGGTCAGGCTAGAGGTGCACTGTGGGAGCTCTGTGCTGTGGATGTCTTGATACTGGGACAGGCAGCGCGTGCCTGAGGTGAGAACAGAGGTGCATCGTGAGACCCGTGGATCTGTCCCTAGTGGGACAGGCCAGGCTAGAGGGGCACTGTGGGAGCGTTACCTGGATGTCTTAAGACTGGGATTGTAGTGGCTGGTGTGCACCAGGATAGTGTTGCACCAGTGCCGGATTATCCATTAGGTTAAGTCGGCACCGGCCTATGGGCCCCACTCCTTGTAGGGGCCCCACGACAATTGATCAAAATAAAGCGGTGCAGAGAATTAAAAATGTATTAGGAGATCGTCTGCGAGGGGGGGGCCGACATTCCGACTGCCCAGAGACCTCCAAAGGGTTTAATCCGGCACTGATGTTCATCAGTCATAGGGCAGTCAGGGGCAGGGCTCTATGTGGGCCAGGCTAGCGCCTCCTGATGTAGAGCTCTGCCGGGGCTCACCGCAGTAGCCATACCTTGCACCAAAGGCTTTATGGGCAGTTCTTGGCTCAGGTGGAGAAACCGGCGCATTGTTACGTTTCCTTTTGCTGAAACCGCCTCCCCTTGTTTCTTAACCCCAGGCACTGACCCCCGAAGGCAGCCCTTTTACAACACCGTGTAACAGATTAAAAAACAAAAGGAGAGGCGGGTGCAGCAAAATGAATGCTAGCAATGTGCCCCCCCCCGTCCTGCCACTGAGATCTGACTAAATGGCACCCCAACGCTTGTTCCTTCTTCATTTGGGGTAATGTCGGGTACGCTGTTTATGTTTCAAGATTTGCCTTGCCTCTAAGCGCTAGGATCCCACAAAGCAGGGGCCTAGAAGGTAGTTTACACAGAGTGGAGCAGATTGAGAAGAAGTCAAGAAAGCAGGCACACATTGCAGAGCACCGTGCTGAAATCCGTGCAGGGCTTAGTGCAGTCATGCCCTTGCAAGCATTCAATGCAGCGAACTCCACAGAGTTCGCATTGCCCCGCCTGAGACCTCAGGGGCACCCGCCAGAGTCCTGCAGTGCCCCACCTGAGATCTCAGGGGCACCAGCCAGAGTCCTGCAGTGCCTCACCTGAGACAGGTGCACCATCAAGAGTCCTGCAGTGCCCCACCTGAGATCTCAGGGGCACCAGCCAGAGTCCTGCAGTGCCCCATCTGAGATCTCAGGGGCACCTGCCAGAGTCCTGCAGTGCCCCACCTGAGATCTCAGGGGCACCAGCCAGAGTCTTGCAGTGCCCCACCTGAGAACTCAGGGGCACCAGCCAGAGTCCTGCAGTGCCCCACCTGAGATCTCAGGGGCACCAGCCAGAGTCCTGCAGTGTCCCACCTGAGACAGGGGCACCAGCCAGAGTCCTCCAGTGTCCCACCTGAGACCTCAGGGGCACCAGCCAGAGTCCTGCAGTGCCCCACCTGAGATCTCAGGGGCACCAGCCAGAGTCCTGCAGTGTCTCACCTGAGACAGGGGCACCAGCCAGAGTCCTCCAGTGTCCCACCTGAGACCTCAGGGGCACCAGCCAGAGTCCTGCAGTGCCCCACCTGAGATCTCAGGGGCACCAGCCAGAGTCCTGCAGTGTCCCACCTGAGACAGGGGTACCAGCCAGAGTCCTTCAGTGCCCCACCTGAGACCTCAGGGGCACCAGCGAGAGTCCTGCAGTGCCCCTCCTGAGACAGGGACACCAGCCAGAGTTCTGCAACGCCCCACCTGAGACCTCAGGGGCACCAGCCAGAGTCCTGCAGTGCCCCACCTACCTGAGACAGGGACAGCAGCCAGAGTCCTGCAGTGCCCCACCTGAGACAGGGTCACCAGCCAGAGTCCTGCAGTGTCCCACCTGAGACAGGGGCACCAGCCAGAGTCCTGCAGTGTCCCCCCTGAGACGGCACCAGCCAGATTCCTGCAGTGCCCCCGCTGAGATAGGGGCACCAGTCAGAGTCCTTCAGTGCTCCACCTGAGACAGGGTCACCAGCCAGAGTCCTGCAGTGTCCCACCTGAGACAGGTGCACCCTCAAGAGTCCTGCAGTGCCCCACCTGAGATCTCAGGGGCACCAGCCAGAGTCCTGCAGTGCCCCATCTGAGATCTCAGGGGCACCTGCCAGAGTCCTGCAGTGCCCCACCTGAGATCTCAGGGGCACCAGCCAGAGTCTTGCAGTGCCCCACCTGAGAACTCAGGGGAACCAGCCAGAGTCCTGAAGTGTCCCACCTGAGACAGGGGCACCAGCCAGAGTCCTGCATTGCCCCCCCCTGAGATAGGGGCACCAGCCAGAGTCCTGCAGTGCCCCACCTGAGAACTCAGGGGCACCAGCCAGAGTCCTGCAGGGCCCCATCTGAGATCTCAGGGGCACCTGCCAGAGTCCTGCAGTGCCCCACCTGAGATCTCAGGGGCACCAGCCAGAGTCTTGCAGTGCCCCACCTGAGAACTCAGGGGCACCAGCCAGAGTCCTGCAGTGCCCCACCTGAGATCTCAGGGGCACCAGCCAGAGTCCTGCAGTGCCTCACCTGAGACAGGTGCACCATCAAGAGTCCTGCAGTGCCCCACCTGAGATCTCAGGGGCACCAGCCAGAGTCCTGCAGTGCCCCATCTGAGATCTCAGGGGCACCTGCCAGAGTCCTGCAGTGCCCCACCTGAGATCTCAGGGGCACCAGCCAGAGTCTTGCAGTGCCCCACCTGAGAACTCAGGGGCACCAGCCAGAGTCCTGCAGTGCCCCACCTGAGATCTCAGGGGCACCAGCCAGAGTCCTGCGGTGTCTCACCTGAGACAGGGGCACCAGCCAGAGTCCTCCAGTGTCCCACCTGAGACCTCAGGGGTACCAGCCAGAGTCCTGCAGTGCCCCACCTGAGATCTCAGGGGCACCAGCCAGAGTCCTGCAGTGTCCCACCTGAGACAGGGGTACCAGCCAGAGTCCTTCAGTGCCCCACCTGAGACCTCAGGGGCACCAGCCAGAGTCCTGCAGTGCCCCACCTGAGACAGGGACACCAGCCAGAGTTCTGCAACGCCCCACCTGAGACCTCAGGGGCACCAGCCAGAGTCCTGCAGTGCCCCACCTACCTGAGACAGGGACAGCAGCCAGAGTCCTGCAGTGCCCCACCTGAGACGGCACCAGCCAGATTCCTGCAGTGCCCCCGCTGAGATAGGGGCACCAGTCAGAGTCCTTCAGTGCCCCACCTGAGAACTCAGGGGAACCAGCCAGAGTCCTGAAGTGTCCCACCTGAGACAGGGGCACCAGCCAGAGTCCTGCAGTGCCCCACCTGAGAACTCAGGGGCACCAGCCAGAGTCCTGCAGGGCCCCACCTGAGACAGGGGCACCAGCCAGAGTCCTGCAATGCCCCACCTGAGACAGAGGCACCAGTCAGAGTCCTGCAGCCCCCCCCTGAGATAGGGCCACCAGCCAGAGTCCTTCAGTGCCCCACCTGAGATCTCAGGGGTACCAGCCAGAGTCCTGCAGTGTCCCACATGAGACCTCAGGGGCACCAGCCAGAGTCCTGCAGTGCCCCACCTGAGACAGGGGCACCAGCCAGAGTCCTGCAGTACCCCACCTGAGACCTCAGGGGCACCAGCCAGAGTCCTGCAGGGCCCCATCTGAGATCTCAGGGGCACCTGCCAGAGTCCTGCAGTGCCCCACCTGAGATCTCAGGGGCACCAGCCAGAGTCTTGCAGTGCCCCACCTGAGAACTCAGGGGCACCAGCCAGAGTCCTGCAGTGCCCCACCTGAGATCTCAGGGGCACCAGCCAGAGTCCTGCAGTGCCTCACCTGAGACAGGTGCACCATCAAGAGTCCTGCAGTGCCCCACCTGAGATCTCAGGGGCACCAGCCAGAGTCCTGCAGTGCCCCATCTGAGATCTCAGGGGCACCTGCCAGAGTCCTGCAGTGCCCCACCTGAGATCTCAGGGGCACCAGCCAGAGTCTTGCAGTGCCCCACCTGAGAACTCAGGGGCACCAGCCAGAGTCCTGCAGTGCCCCACCTGAGATCTCAGGGGCACCAGCCAGAGTCCTGCGGTGTCTCACCTGAGACAGGGGCACCAGCCAGAGTCCTCCAGTGTCCCACCTGAGACCTCAGGGGTACCAGCCAGAGTCCTGCAGTGCCCCACCTGAGATCTCAGGGGCACCAGCCAGAGTCCTGCAGTGTCCCACCTGAGACAGGGGTACCAGCCAGAGTCCTTCAGTGCCCCACCTGAGACCTCAGGGGCACCAGCCAGAGTCCTGCAGTGCCCCACCCGAGACAGGGACACCAGCCAGAGTTCTGCAACGCCCCACCTGAGACCTCAGGGGCACCAGCCAGAGTCCTGCAGTGCCCCACCTACCTGAGACAGGGACAGCAGCCAGAGTCCTGCAGTGCCCCACCTGAGACGGCACCAGCCAGATTCCTGCAGTGCCCCCGCTGAGATAGGGGCACCAGTCAGAGTCCTTCAGTGCCCCACCTGAGAACTCAGGGGAACCAGCCAGAGTCCTGAAGTGTCCCACCTGAGACAGGGGCACCAGCCAGAGTCCTGCAGTGCCCCACCTGAGAACTCAGGGGCACCAGCCAGAGTCCTGCAGGGCCCCACCTGAGACAGGGGCACCAGCCAGAGTCCTGCAATGCCCCACCTGAGACAGAGGCACCAGTCAGAGTCCTGCAGCCCCCCCCTGAGATAGGGCCACCAGCCAGAGTCCTTCAGTGCCCCACCTGAGATCTCAGGGGTACCAGCCAGAGTCCTGCAGTGTCCCACATGAGACCTCAGGGGCACCAGCCAGAGTCCTGCAGTGCCCCACCTGAGACAGGGGCACCAGCCAGAGTCCTGCAGTACCCCACCTGAGACCTCAGGGGCACCAGCCAGAGTCCTGCAGTGCCCCATCTGAGACAGGGGCCCCAGCCAGAGTCCTTCAGTGCCCTACCTGAGACCTCAGGGGCACCAGCCAGAGTCCTGCAGTGCCCCACCTGAGACTGGGGCACTAGCCAGAATCCTGCAGTGCCCCACACGAGACAGGGGCACCAGCCAGATTCCTGCACTGTCCCACCTGAGACCTCAGGGGCACCAGCCAGAGTCCTGCAGTGCCCCACCTGAGACAGGGAGACCAGCCAGGGTCCTGCAGTGCCCCACCTGAGATCTCAGGGGCACCGGCCAGAGTCCTGCAGTGCCCCGCATGAGACAGGGGCACCAGCCAGAGTCATGCAGTGTCCCACCTGAGACAGGGGCCCCAGCCAGAGTTCGCAGTGCTCCACCTGAGGCCTCAGGGGCACCAGCCAGAGTCCTGCAGTGTCCCACCTGAGACCTCATGGGCACCAGCTACACACCTGTCTGCTGCCCCCTCACATAACCCTACCTGAGACCTCAGGGGCATCTCCAGAGCCCTTCTTGCAGCCCCCTTACATAACCTAAAGGGAGAGCACAGCCCCCGAGCACAGACAACAGCAAGCTGAGAACCCCAGGACTCCCCACCATGACAGCTCGCGCCTTGAAACACTTGTGTATAGGCGCGTTATAAATGCCTCATCATGTCATATCATATCACAGTGCACAGCTGGCTGCTTTAGGGCCTGCGTGCGATGCGTGGGCTATCTCTGTGCCTCTGCATGACTGAATGCACAATTATTGGCAGGACATATTCCTGTAAGGCCGTAGTGTCCAATGTGCTTATATTGTACACGTGTATTTGATTAATGCACGGCTATATCGAGTCCTGGAGACAGTGCAAGGGATGTGCACAGCTCGGAGTGGGGGCACTTTGCTAAAATGCTCCTTGCAATGCTGGGTGCATGGATGTCTGCAGCGTTATGTGCATTTCTGTGACTGCCCTGTGCTGTGGTGTGCCCTGTCCTTTGCTTGCACCCATTGCCTGCTGGGGTCGTGCGTGGGTGTGTGCTGTCAGCTCATCTGTCACGTGACTGGACCACGTGACGCGTAGCCTCAGGCCCCCCCTGGTCTTCTCTAATGTGCCAGTGCCTGAAAGCACTACTTTTCTCTCAGAGCGGAAGGATACATGGTGCCCTGAGAGGAGTGGGGCCCGAGGAGGGGAGGGAGGATTGGGTGAGACTGAGCACAGCACCCCGCCCAGAACACAGGAGCACGCACATAGTCCTGCAGTCAGAGCAGAGGAGCACCTGCCCGAGCCCTGTAGGGAGAGGGGGAGCAGAGCACCACCAGAGAGCTAAGGGGCACCAGCCACACTCCTGCCTGCAGCCCTGTGGGGGAAAGCAGAGCCCCACCTGAGAGCTCAGGGGCACCAGCCACAATCCTGCCTGCAGCCCTGTGGTGGAAAGCAGAGCCCCACCTGAGACAGGAGCACAAGCCACAATCCTGCCTGCAGCCCTGTGGGGGGAGCAGAGCACCACCAGAGAGCTAAGGGGCACCAGCCACACTCCTGCCTGCAGCCCTGTGGGGGGAAGCAGAGCCCCACCTGAGACAGGAGCACAAGCCACACTCCTGCCTGCAGCCCTGTGGGGGGGAGCAGAGCCCCACCTGAGATCTCAGGGGCACCAGCCACAATCCTGCCTGCAGCCCTGTGGGGGAAAGCAGAGCCCCACCTGAGAGCTCAGGGGCACCAGCCACAATCCTGCCTGCAGCCCTGTGGTGGAAAGCAGAGCCCCACCTGAGACAGGAGCACAAGCCACAATCCTGCCTGCAGCCCTGTGGGGGGAGCAGAGCACCACCAGAGAGCTAAGGGGCACCAGCCACACTCCTGCCTGCAGCCCTGTGGGGGGAAGCAGAGCCCCACCTGAGACAGGAGCACAAGCCACACTCCTGCCTGCAGCCCTGTGGGGGGGAGCAGAGCCCCACCTGAGATCTCAGGGGCACCAGCCACAATCCTGCCTGCAGCCCTGTGGGGGAAAGCAGAGCCCCACCTGAGAGCTCAGGGGCACCAGCCACAATCCTGCCTGCAGCCCTGTGGTGGAAAGCAGAGCCCCACCTGAGACAGGAGCACAAGCCACAATCCTGCCTGCAGCCCTGTGGGGGAAAGCAGAGCCCCACGTGAGACAGGAGCACCCGCCAGAGTCCTGCAGTGTCCCACCTGGGACCTCAGGGGCAGCAGCCAGAGTCCTTCAGTGCCCCACCAGAGACAGGGGCCTCAGGGGAACCTCCAGAACCCTTCTTGCAGCCCCCTTACATAACCTTAAGGGAGAGCACAGCCTCCGAGCACTGCCTCCTCCACCCCCAAGCACAGCAGCAAGCTGAGAACCCCAGGACCCCCCACCATGACGGCCCCCTCGCAGGAGATCCTGGGCGGCCAGGCACTTTGGTTCCCTGACTCCAAGCACAACACGAACATGGACCGGTTCAGGGTCGGGCTGGAGGAGAGCCAGGGGGTCCGGCTGGGTGAGTGATGGGGAGTAAGGAGGCTGGGATGGGGACGGGCTCCAGAGGGAGGGGGTAAAGAGCTTGGCTGATGAATAACAAGGGGTAATAAAGGTCAAGCTGGCTGAAAGAGTGCAATACAATTCTCAGGGTACTTCATTGTTTATTTCCTTTATTTACTTAGATACAGGAGGAGCAATGCTCTTTTGATCACAAAAGAACTTACAATAGATAAGAAATCAGGTTTGCCCGGAAGCAGGAGCTTCTTACAACGGGGTGCGTTTGAGGGACATTCTGACCAGGTTGTGGAGACCAGTAAATGCAACAGTCACCGGGGACATAGATTGGCTTGACAAGTTGGACACATCTTGCCACAGTACAGATATGGGGCACATCCATGTTCCCTTCAGTGGTGATCACCGGGTTGGTTGAGGGTAGAGTGACATGGGAGTGGGGGGGGGTGAAAGGGCTTAGCTGAGTAGGAGAGGAGCAAGAGGCAGTGGGAGGACAATGGCTGCCTGAGTGATGGAGCGGGAAGGGACTTCTCAAGGGGATGCCGATGGATTGTGTGAGGGACTTGGGGCATGCTCGGGCAAGTGTGAGTGCACATGGTGTGGAGTGGGGGGGAGGAGGAATCATTCTGACTGAAGGGGCCCGGGGTGTGACGGGCCCTGCTGGCTCAGTGGGGTGATGGTTATCGGTTAAGAGACCGCAGAAGAGGGAAGGCAAGGTTTGGGGGCAGCTTTGGGTCTCGAGTAACTTAATGTGTTGGGGAAACCTCTACCACACCCATCACAGCTTTCTGAACCTTGGAACCGCCCCACGGTTTTCTCCCCCACCCCGAACACAGAATCCATACCAGCACACAGGTAATGGGGTGCTTCCAAACTGCACTTATAAACACCACAGGTCTGCAGCATCACCCTTCCTCTGTGTTCCACTACCAGCCCCACCAGCTTTGTTTCTGGTTTTAGTTTGGGCTGTTAGGTGTACTATTGCATTGGAGTACAGGTAGGGAGGAATGCCATGTTAAGAGGGACACAGAGTCTGTAGGTGTTGTTTGGTTATGTGTCCATCCATTGTCTGCCGACGGCCATGCTAATACCTATGGCCATTCCTGCCTCTCCCTGCCCAAAATGCCTCCTAATGGGAACTCTATGAGCTTGCTTTGATCAAGCCTTACCATCAGGCTTTGCATTCAAAGTGCCTGCCAGTCTTTCTACAAAGCAGTCTTCTGAGAGCTAATGACTTCATTGGAGTTATAAACACGCTACTGGTGTAATAAAAATGTCTTACCAGGCCTGCCTTTAGCGACTCGATTTATAAGCACTCTGCCTGTCCTTCACTGAAGTACTGTTAAAAACAAGCATTGGCAAAGCCACTGAAGTCCTGTATAAAGAATAAACATGCAATGGCAAACCCAACATTTTAGGCGTGTGCATACGCTTTAAGCTTTTGCCTGTCACTGCTATTAGATGCTCAGGTACTCGCCCCATTTTGCACCTGCTACCAACAATGGGTAGTTAATACCAGTACAGCTGTGCCTGGCAAGTGCCTTTCCCATGCCTACACGAAAGCCCAAACTGTTGACATTGCCAAGGCTTATTTACCAAGCCCGTGTAGCGTGGGTAACATTAGCGGCACAATGCGGCTCTCTAAGCGCTCCTTACTGCACCTTATCTAAGCGGGCATTAAGTCTTCTGTGACCGGATGGAGTCACCAGGAAGGGATGGGGGACAGACATGTGAGAATGCTACTGGCACCTTGGAGGGTGGGGGGTAGCTGGTTGTTACAGGTGCCTTGAGACAGGAACTAGTGACTTTAGCAGTGCCTGCGTAATTATTTGCACCTTGGGGGCCAACTTTTGTTTTTTTCATCATAGGACGTGCTGGCATTGGTCTGGATCTTCCCAGATCTGGGATCCGGCAAAAAATGCTCTCCGGATTTTCTAAGTCCATTTGTACTCTTGTTTTATTGTGTTTGACTGCTTCAAGCAATGCTCCCGGCTTGTTGGAATCAGGGGCGAGACACATGCCCACGAGACCACTTTAGGGCTTAACATTAAAGCCACTAGGGTAGAACTTTAGGATAAGTCACTGGGCTCTTGCTGACAGAGAGACAAGCCCTGGTCTGGCCAGGCCGAGTGCACCCTCCGTACCTCTTGGCCTCCAGGAGAGAGCAGAACCTCCTTCTCCTGGGCGCCAGCGGATAGTGATGTACGCCCCCGATCCCCCCCCCACTTAAGGCCCTGTTGGAGGCAGTAGAGGGGAGACAGACTCTGGCAGCCCCCTGAGCTCTCGGGTGGGCCTCACACCGATGGATCTGCTGATGAGTGTATGGTGTTTGGCAGGGGTGTTGCTGGTCTGGAAAAGATCCCACACTAATGTCGGGACTCGGGGGCTAGCCAGTCTTTTAGTTGTAGCCCCTGAGCTTCTATCCGGGGCTACACCCCCCGGGCCCTCTAGCAACGCCTCTGGTCTTCGGTATTACCTGGGAGAGATTTGATTGGCTGCCAAGCTATTTGGCGGGTCTTGTTTTGGACTTTTTTGCTTCGCATTTGAACTTTTAGTAAGATAATGCAGTGGTTTGCTTAAGTTTAAATGATTATATTTAGAGCTCCTCAGCTTCTTTTCCCGTGATGGTGACATTTTACTTCTTGAAACCAGCAGCAGATACATGACAATTTATCGATTACCATTGTTTCAATCTGCACTTTTATGTCGTCTATTTGTGTACTTCACAGCTAATTGGCAACTCCTCACGCTTAGTGTCTTCTGATATGATATCCTAGCGCTTAATAGCCAGAGGTTTCTAAGCGCGGACCCGGGGATCAAACCCTTGTTGCTGCGTGTCGTCTTGCTTCCAAGGTGAGTATGTTGCCCCTGAGCTGTCCACCCCAGACTGCAGGAATCTGTACAAGAATGGCAGAGAGACACGCAAATGCTAAATCTTCACTGGGCGGAGGCCAGTGCAGATCTACTTCCTTTATTCTGACCCAAAAACCATAAAAGTATTATAAATATAAATACAAAACAATCAAACTCATGGTGCATTATCAGGCAGTCTGTAGAGGCCATCTCTCAGCTTTACTATTTTTCAAACAACATTGGTTAAAAGACTTCATAACATTTCATTTAGTTCCCATCAAATTTCTGACTTTACTTTAAAAAGTACGTTATTAAAAATTGCATGTCATTCAACGAGGGCATGAGACTGGTGGACTAATACCCTCTTAAATGCAGAAAAGCGAATGAGTTCAAAACACTAAGTTGTCGCCCCTATTCCTAAACAGATCGCTAGATTTAAATAATATAATGCGAGTTCGCCCTCCATGCACTCCTTAAATAGTTTGCCGCCACATACACAGCTAAATCATCTTAACACACAATTCTACGCTCGCAGTTGTGACGGGTCTGCGCCAGAAACACGGCATAAGATGTCTCTTCCTAAAATAATAATACGAGGGGCAAAATAAAAGAAAGCGGCCCTCATTACTTGCCAGTAATTCCGATTACCGGCACTCATTCCGTACCGCAGCACTACGAGAGAGAATGCCGGTAACAACAGTGCAGGCAACAGCGTACACTGTTCTATCGTTGCCGGTCGCACAGGTAACTGAAACTGCGGGACCCTCGTGAATCAGTGCCGGAAACTCCGGCACCACAGAAAGAAGCAGCATTACAACCGCAGATTTCCCAGAAACGTTCCACAAAAATGCCCGTGCTACCAGGAAAACCATGCTGGAAACACCGGCACCACGGAGCAGGTGGTAACCAGGCCACAGGTGCACCCAATTGACCCAGCTGCACACAATGAGCACAGAGACTGCTGAAACGGATCACACCAACACCACACACACCTTCCAACATAACCATGCTACCACTCAGCAGCAGGCATGGACATGGGGGTGCTGCATGCAGGAGCGCAGCTGTGCGAGCAGGAGGTGCAACAGAGGCAATAAGCCGACAGGCAGCGGAGGAGGAGGAGGATGATGATGAGAAGGAGAATGCAGAGGAACAATGGGCAGCAAGGAGTGCCCCGCAGGCGTGCACTGTTAAGACGGATTTCTGAACTCTGACCTGGCGGGCAGAGGTTCAGAAGGCCAGCCTAGTTTCTTGGAACAGGGTAACCTTCCGGACAAGCCAGACCAATCAAGGTAGCATTGGTGGCGGTCAAGACTAGGTCTCAGGAGAGGTGAGCGTGTTTGAAAGCCCACAATGAGCACACACAGTAAATGACACTACAAATTACTCTCAGTCAGGTGCATATATCAAAAATACATATACATTTATTCAACGCCTTTTAAATCAAACACAAAACAAATATCAGCAGTAATAACTAAACAAACACAACACTACAGTGAAACATATATACAGTTACAAATGGCCTAAAGGAATAGTGCACAGTAAGGGTCCACATCCTGTAAAGAAAGGGAGCATACTGTGCGAATATACTTTAGTCAGTCCTTCACTTATCAAGCCCTAAATGGGAGGCAGTCCAATCCCCAAGAAGAGTGGAGCCTTGTGCTCCAAAGTACTGTTCGGTACAGGTGCACGCAATCGTGTGGCAGAGCCAAAACGGGGTCTCTTGCAGGGGCTGTAGCGACTCAGGAAGGTGGGTGAGGCAGTGAAGAATAAGTTCCCACTATTCGATGAGGGTCTCCCCAAAAGGGCAGAACAGGATCCAAGAATTGGGATTAGGGCGGTAGCGCAGACTACCTCGATAAAGAGGAGTGCCCTCAGGGGACACTCATGCATAAAAATGGATGGATGCGCCAGGGGCCACCGGTAGGGGTTACTCACCGACCCTCGGCGCACTCCAGACCAAACTTCGGCAGTCAGGTCCACTTCAGTTGCGGGTTCAAATCCTGCAATTGTGCGGTTCTGTGGCTTTCAGAGTCTGAGTTCCAGGGATGATTCTGAGGCAGGTCAGTGGTGATTTCTCCACTCCTGAAGAAGGGATCAGGTCAATTCCACTGCAGCTCATCTTAGGGCGCAGGGGGACACAGTAGCAGGGCACCCTCATAACTCTTCACCACGGCTGGGCTACACGGTGACAGCGTTCAGGCGGGTTCAGGCGTACTCTCCCAATTCCAGACCTGGGAATGCTAGGTGTATGAAACTCGGTGGGAGAGTGCCTTATACCCACTGCTTACGATCTCCAAAGTCTCAAGTGTCAATCCGAGAAGGTGGCGGTTCCAGGGCAAAGGTCCCGTGAAAGATGGTCAGTTTGCTTATTGGCCCAGGAACACTACTGAGCAGGCTTGCTTTCACGTTAAGGTGGAGGTGCCAAGAATAGTTAGTCCCACTATTCCAATGGGTCTAAGCGCCTTTGCAGACCTTCTAAGTTCAATCAGAAACAGGGGTCCATCCAGTGGTACAACAAGCCAAATCTACACCTACACCAGTGCCTCCTGCTAGGAAACTCTCACTGACATCCTCTTTGTCGTGCTTTCGCCGGACCTATGGACCCTTCATATTGTCTCTGTGCTCTCTCCTTTCTCATCTTCTCCCATTAATGGTGGCAACCGGTGGGAGGTTCTCCTGGCTTCCTTCCATTCTTCTAAGGTCATCATTAATGTCTACTCTAATGGGACCATCTTGGTCCAAGGCCCTCAGGCCAACCTTCACCTCTTTGATAGACGCTTCCCATGCCTTATCAACTTCCTTTTTTTTTCTCTGGCTGTCCCCTCTCCCCTTTCCTTGGCCCCCTTTCCTTCCCCCACCCTCTCGGGCTCCTTCTATACCTCCGCAGGGCGTACCTCTCATCTGTACCCCTCCCCGGAAGTCCTTCAAGGATGGCAACTTTCTCCACATTGCCACTCTAAACTCTCGCTCTGCTGTCAAACACTGCTCTGATATCTGCCGCCTTCTGGAAGAACTTGACCTAGATGTCCTCGGTCTCACTGAGACATGGTTCACGGCCAGCTCTGTCACCAGCTTTGACACGCTCCTACCTGACGGCTACATGATCCGCTCCGCACCCAGGTCTTACCGCTCTGGTGGGGGGTTAGCCCTGATCTTCCCCAAATGGATTCCTGCCTCTGTCACTCCTATGCAGGCCTACTCCTCTTTTGAATGCTTTGTCTGCAGGCTCTCTCTCTACCCTAGCCATTCTTTTACTGTGGCTACTATCTATCGGCCACCTGGTCAGATCTCCTTCCTCTCTGAGTGGGCTGACCTCTCCTCCTCACTCCTGGCCTCAACTACACAACTCCTCCTTCTTGGAGACTTCAACATCCACCTGGATGACTCCTGTCCTCCCTCAGGACTCTTCCGTGACCTCTGCGACTCTCTCTCACTCACTATTCTCCCCTCTGGCCCGACTCACTCTGCAGGGCACACTCTGGATGTACTGAACTCCTCAGGCCTTCCCCTTTCTGTCCCTCTCACCACTCCTCTCTCCTGGAGTGATCACTTTCTCCTTTCCTCCGATCTCACCCTCTCTACCCCTCAGGCCAAGCCACCTCCATCACTGCCATCCACCTTCTCAGTTATCTGACTCATGAAGGGCGAGGCTTTCGCCGCCACCTTTTCAGCTCCCCTCCCCCTTTGGCTGATTCTCCACCCTCCACTCTGCTATATCTGATACTCTTGATATCCTTGCCCCTGTCATGAGAATCCGCCTGAAGCCCAAAGCCAAGTGTAACTCCTGGTACGACTCAGACCTCTTCACCCTAAAACGCAAGTGCAGGGTGGGCGTGCTTCATGTACATCCTCTGACAAACTGGCCTGCTGCAAAGGCAATACCGGCTCTCCGTCCTCATCAAGAAGGGAGCTCATATCCAAGCCGGCGTGTCGGCGGCAACTGACAACTCGGCTGAACTCTTTAAAATCTTCAACGAACTGGCCAATCCTGCCACAGTCTCTACCTCTCCTGTCCCTTCCCGGGCCCTCTGCACGGCACTGGCTTCTCACTTCATCTCTAAAACTCAGGACATCCTGTCCTCACTCTCCTCCTATCCCCCCATCCCCCTACTCCCTGATCTTCCTCTGGCCCTTCTGCAGCCACCTCCCCTCCCTCCTTCTCTGCCTTTCCCCTTTTCTCTGCTGACAAGGGTGCTAGATAAGTCTGATCTATGAAAGTCTTATTGAAACAGGTTCACCCCTGTTCCTCTAAAACTATCAAGGATCACATCGACTCCCTGGCTCCTGCCCTGGCTGATTTCTGCAATCACTCCTTCGCCACTGCAGGCTTCCTATCCCCCCTAAAGCACTCCCTTGTGCACCCTCTTCTTAAGAAAGCCTCTGCTGACCCCGCCTGCCCGGCTTACTATCGCCCAATCTCCATCACTCCCTTCCTGGGCAAGCTCCTGGAGAAACTGGCCATCTCCCAGCTAAATCTCCACACAGAATAATCTGTTGGTTGTTGTTTTGTAACATATACCATATATTATCAGAGCAGGAGACCAATATAATTATGCCAATATACTTTTAATGTCTAATTTTAACTGAAAGAGAGTTCTGTCACATTCCACATTCTAACTTATGACAAGTACACATTCTAAATATGACGTTTGAACTATGAGCATCACAACAATCACCTCTTACTTATCTTTTAACATCCAATTTACCTTACCATTGTCCTATTGCAACTTCATCACTATGACAAATTTATATGAATAAAATAACTTACAGTTTGTTGACTTGACATTGCACTTATATCTGTTCAATAAGTCGCTCTGGCTTGTGGATTACTCGTTGAGGCCGACTGCTTACCACTTTATCTCTGATATTATCATAAAATTCTTCACTATTATTTCCTCCAACACATTGATGTAACATTTCACCACTGGTTACAGAATCAAAACCCCTTTGACCATCATTGCTTTCCACTTGTACAACTATCTTTGCATTATCCCGGCTCCGCAATGACATATGGTCCCACATTGAGTCATCAATCACTTCATCATGCTCAATTCTTTTCGCGCCCATCTTTTCATCACTGACGTTTTCCTGGAACATCCTCTTAAAAAACGATGCATTCCGTGTAATTTCATGGCTGTCTTCATCTACAGCAGTGATCATTGGTCCTTTTACTTCCCTCACTTTCCAAATCACTGGTTTATATTTAGTGTCCATCTTAGATCGCTCTTTCTGACGAACCAGTACCTTGTCACCCACTCCAATGACATTTTCTCTGGCCCTCCTTTTCCGATCAGTCCAATCTTTAATTTTCCTTCTCTTTTCTTCATCACGTTTTCTTATCTCCTCATCCTCTTCCAAAGTATAGTCGTCCATATGAAGCACTCTCGTTCTAGGCTTATAACGGATCATCAATTCTGCTGGCGTACGCCCTGTTATTTCATTGGGAGTGTTCCGATAATTCCTCAGCATTTGCGATATTGCTTGACTCATTGCCATATCATCCATTTTGGCCCTTTGCCTTGTTTTCTTCAGATTGAGCATACATTTTTCAACCATTCCGTTCGCTTGCGGCCACAACGGAGTAATTTTTTGATGTTTGAATCCTTGATATGCCGCAAACTTTTCAAATTGATGTCCTTGAAACGGAGCCCCATTATCGGTCTTGACTATTTTTGGAATTCCCCATTCACTGAAAATCTCATCTAGCACACTGACCACATTCGGAAATGCAGTTGACACAACATGCTTTACCAATGGAAATCGTGAATACTCATCTATTATTACGAGCAGATATCCTCCTTCCTCCGGGGGACCATAGAAGTCCATAGCCACTCTACTCCACGGAGTATCTGGCAACGGCACAATTTGAATAGGGCACGTCCTATCATCCGACTTGGATATTTGACATGTAAAACATCCCTTTACAGTCTCTTCAACCATTGTATCCATCCACGGGAACCAAACATGACTTCTTAACATCCTCTTCCTATATGTTATACCTCTATGCCTTTCATGCGCCAACAACACCAGCGTTGTCCTTATACTCATAGGTGCTACCAACCTATTGCCTCTCAAAAGCATGCCATCATTTGTTGATACTAACTCTCCACTAATCCTTGCCAACCTTTGTAATTATTGTGCTTTAGATAATTTCTGCCATTGACCAGTTGTTGTTAAATGTATTGCCTCTTGAATTGTCGGGTCATGCTTACTCTTCTCAATAAACAATGCCCTTGAAATCGTTGGTGGCAAGGCATTAGCAGACAAATATGATACATACTCTTCTGCTTCAATCTGCATTTCATCTTCTTCTTCCGTTCCCGGATGCCTAGATAGGTAATCTGCTGGGTTGGCCTCTTTACCTGGTTTGTGCACAATGGTGTAATCATACTCTTGTAGTTGTATGCCCCACCTCTCTATTTGGTGCAGCATTCTTTCCCTTGGATTTCCAAACAGGGATATCAACGCTTGATGATCCATAACAAGCACAAACTATGAAATGGTGAAACTTCTCGCAAGCCCATACAGCAGCCAAACTCTCCTTCTCTGCTTGCGAGTATCCCTTTTTAATCTTGTTTAAAGCACGGCTGGCATACATTATGACATGCCTGTCCGGATTCATCGGCTCAACTTGTGCTAGAATTGCTCCCAGCCCTACAGGACTGGCATCTACAATAACTTCTGTTTCCCACTTCGGATTGTAGTAACACAATTGTCGGCCATTTATGAGCTCCTATTTTATTTGCTCAAAACTTGCCATGCATTTATCATCCCACGTGAACATTGTTTCCTTTTTTAATAGTTGTCGTAAAGGGTGTGTTAAAACCGCAAAATTTGGCACATACCGGGCACAATACCCTGTCATACCTAGAAATGACCTCACTTTCGTTGGTGGTTCCAGGTTAATGATTGTGTTTATTTTACCTGAATCCGCCCTTATTCCTTTCTCAGAGAATACGTGCCCAAAAAACTTCAGACTCCTTTTACTCACTTCACATTTGCATTCATTTAGGGTCAATCCACTATCTTGTAAGGCTTGACATCCTTCCATTAGCGCTTCATCATGTTCTTTCTGAGTGACGCCGTATACCAATATGTCATCACTGTAATTAAACGTGTTTCTCACAGGAGATATTACTTTTCTAATTGCTTCCTGAAAAACCTCTGCCGCTGATGACACTCCAAAGTTCAGCCTTTTATACCTGTATAATCCCTCATGAGTTGCAAATGTAGTGATACATCGTGATTCTTGATCAATTTCTAGTTGATGGTACCCTTGATTCAAGTCAAGTTTTGTAAATCTCGTTGCCCTTTTCAGTCTGATAATCATGTCCTCCAGACTGGGTCCTGGATGTCTTTCTCTTTGTATCGCCATGTTAGGGATTCTCATGTCTACACATAAGCGGATACGTCCATCTGCTTTTGGAACCACTACTAACGGCGATACCCAGGGTGTCAGACCACTTTCTACCCTTTCAATTATATCGTTATCAATTAATTGTTTTAGTCCTCTTGATACTTTTTCTTGAAGATGAAAACCTATCTTCCTTGGATGTTGTGGAGTTGATCTAATTCGTGGATCAATGTGCAGATGTATCGGGTCTCCTTTCAATTTCCCGACCCCTTTAAACAAATTAGGAAATCTCTCCTTGATCATATCAATATTCATTTCACTCTTTAATATATTCAATATATCTCGTTTTGGATGAGGAATTCCTTTTATTGTCTCATTCTTATTGTAGTTTACATTTATGATTTCTAAATCAGTTGAGGTCTTGCAACTAATGAGACACCTTCCTTCTACTGGGCTGTCAATGACAAATATCTCAGAAGGCATGTGGATATCCTTGTGTATCAGATCACATATAAATGTTCCTTTCACAGACAATGGATGATCTGCACCCCATTGAAATATATTGGCTCTTGACAATTTCAAGGGATATAAGTGTGCTATTTTCTCATATGTTCTGTTGTTCATCACATTCACCGTGGCTCCAGTGTCCACTAAAAAAGGTATATTTTGATTTCCCAATCTTATGGTTACTTTTATGGCCTTCTTTTCATCAGATGTCTCGTATATTAGTCTCACATATTCTTTGCCATACATGTCGTAGTCTACTCCTTCATCTTTTCTTCCTGTGTTCATGTTTCCATTCTCTTCCTGGTGGTAAGTAGGATTCTCATAAGGATCACTATATCTTAATAGTTCTGAGATCCTTTGTTCATTCTCCTCACTTCCTAGCATGTCCATAGTTCTCACAAATCTGGGCCGCAAGTTTGACTGCTCCATTCGCAAATTTGGCTGATTCAACTTTGGCCTTCCCTCATCTCTCCTTTCCGCATTTGTTCTCCCATCAGATAGTCTTTGTTCAAGATACCTTCCATTCTGTGACCCTCGTGCATTTGATTTTTGTGCAGGTGTCCAAGGCAGTTTCTCTCGACACATGCTTCCAAAATGATTTTCCTGGCCACAGCGTGAACACATGTGTCATAGTGCTGTACATCGACCCCTATGTTGAAACTCTTATCCACATCTATAACAGTGTCTTTCCCCATAGCTTCTATGATCATTCTGCCACTGTACTTCACCTGGATTTTTCCTTTGCCACTGTATACTTTGCTTCTGACCCATGGCTGCTATTGTATTTAGTCCTTTGGGATTCTCTATGTTAGCTGCTTGGGTGTCTATTCTCTCGTAAACACGTGCTAGCTTGAGTACCTCTTTCAGAGGGAGTGATTTCTTTAGTAAGTGCTTCCTGAATTGTGACGATACACATCCTTCAATTATTCTCAACCTGATCGTCTCATCATCGTTGAAATGTGCAAAGTCACAGTATATAGCTTTACGTTGCAGCCGCAATGCAAATTGTGCAATTGTTTCACTTGTGCTTTGAGTACACTGGTTGAAAATATATCTCTCATAGTCCCGATTTGCTGGAACGATGATCCTTGCATTTATTGCTGCTATCAATAAGGTGTATGTGGTCTTTTCTTCTTCAGGAATTGTCCTGATGACATTCTTCATCTCTCTTCCCACTAAATTCGTGAGGATGTCCAACTTATTCGCAGCATTTTGGCTGCCCACATCTCTCAGAAACTCTTCGAAGTCATCCAACCATTCCTGCCATCTCTGTCCCTGGTTTTCCTGGGGTTCTAGAGTAAATGAAGGGGGTTTTCTTGCAAAGTTTACAGGATCAGCTGATATAGTTGATGTTTCTGGTGTTATTTGCAATGGCACATTTACATCTCCCTTTTCATTTTCATTGTTGTGAGACATGTTTTTAATGTATTCCTTTCCAAATGTCAGATATACTATCTCTTTATTTAATTAGGTTTATGGTAGTGTTAGTATTTCGTTGTTGCTGGTCACACAGTTTCAATTTTATATATATTTTACTAAGTATGCCTTCATGTGCTTCCTCTTATCACAGTTCTCCCAGTTATATGTCTAGTCACGTTTCAATTTATAAATTATCACATTTTTAAGTCTCTTTGCTGTATATACATGATTTAAACGCTCCGGTGTTGTGTTGTCATGGTAACGTTGCTGTTTTTTTTTCCGGCTGTCTAAAATGGCCGCACACACCAGCACGTACTGCAGGTGCCTTTCTCTAACGACAAGCGTGCAAGCTCACATTACATTGAGCCTGACTCTACACCGCTCGCGCCCGCTCGCGCTGCGTCTCGCTCTGGGTACGTTCCCTTCGTTTTTCTTTAACTTATGTTTTCCGCTAATGTAATTTCAATAAGTTCAAAATTCTCGTCCTACCAGCATTTACTCCTCAGTCCGACTGCAGTCCCCTTACGCGTTTGTTGCTTCTCCCGTTCCTATTCAGTTTCACTTCTGTCGATTGTCTTCCGCGTTTCTTCGTTCCGCTGCTGCACCACACATCTAATTGATTTTGCTGTTTCGCATCCCATCCTCGTCGCCATTTGTTTTGTAACATATGCCATGTATTATCAGAGCAGGAGACCAATATAATCATGCCAATATACTTTTAATGTCTAATCTTAACTGAAAGAGAGTTCTGCCACATTCCACATTCAACTTATGACAAGTACACATTCTAAATATGACGTTTGAACTATGAGCATCACAACAGTTGTCTTCATGACCATCAGTCTGGCTTCAGAGCTGCCAGAAGCACAGAACTGCTCTCCTGAACATCTGTGAAGACCTCCTCTCCAACCTTGACTCTAACACCCACTGTGTCCTCATCTTGCTTGATCTCTCTTCTGCCTTTGACATCGTCAACCATGCCATCCTGCTCAACCGTCTCCGAGATAACCTGGGTATCACTGGTCAGGCTCTGGTTTGGCTGACTTCTTTTCTCTCTGACTGACCCTCCCAGGTCCAACGTGGGTCCTTCTTCTCTGCTATCTTTTTCTCTACCTGTGGTGTCCCACAGGGGTCTAACCTCTATCCCTGGCTGTTCAACCAATATCTGGCACTCCTTGCCCATCATATCACAGCTCTCTGCCTCAACTTTCAGTGCTATGCAGATGACACCCAGCTCCTTTTCAGGCAACCCTCGGCCTCCTCCTCTCATTCCCTCATCTCTGCCTGTCTGTCTGCTATCCAGGAGTGGTGTGCCGCCAATGACCTCTGCCTTAATGCTAGTAAGACTGAGATTCTCCTCATCGGCACACCCGCCTCCTCCTTCCCTGCAGCTCTCTGGCCAGCCTCTTTTGGCCCTCTTCCTGCTCCCACCTGCAAGGCCAAAAACCTTGGGGTCATCTTCGACTCCACACTCTCCTTCTCTCCTCACATCTCTGACGTCTCTAAGAAGTCCCACTACCAGCTGCACCTCCTCAGAGGTATTCTTCCTTTCCTCTCCTTCCCCCAGAAGCTCACTGTCTCCAGAGCTCTGCTTCTCTCCAGGCTGGATTATTGCAACAGCCTCTTTCTAAATCTTCCTGCTTCTACTCTCCGCCCTACAACTCATCCAGAACAGGACTGCAAGACTTGTCCTTGGCCTCAAGCCCAGGGATAGTATCTCTCCAGGACTGAAATCTCTGCACTGGTACCCAGTGGCTGCGAGGATTAAGTTCAAAACCTCTGCATCATCCACAAGGCCTTCTGGGGGCTGGGGCCTCAATATCTTCAACTCTCTCTTCCTAAATATCTTCCTTCTCGAGCTCTTCGCTCATCCGGCTCCAACTCCCTCAGGGTCAGCCGCTTCTCCAACGAGTTGGTGGTAGATCTCTTTCCTTGGCTGGTGCCTCCCTCTGGAACAGCCTCCCTGCCTCCCATAAACTTGAGGAGAACCATTTCCGGTTCCGGAAGCTCCTCAAAACCTTTCTCTTCAGGTCCCCTCCCCCGCCAGTCGCACACCTGCACTGCTTTCCTGGCAACTCCCGCACTTGGTGACTGTTTTCTGTATCCCTACAGTACTACTACCAGCACTTGACACCTGATGCCTGCACTTACCCTTGCACTTGCCACCAGCTGGCCATACTTTTACTTATTGTTATTTATTCTATTACCCCATGTACTGCACTGTCCCCTTCCCCTACCTGCATTTCCCCTACCCCTTCCCTTGCACTTGCGCAATCTGAATGGCACCTGGCCTAGAAGAATTGTTTTTTCATCTTCCCTCTGTTTCCCCTCCCTTGACTCATCGCGCCTTGAAACACTTGTGTATAGGCGCGTTATAAATGCCATATCATACCATATCATTATATAAACCTTCCAGTGGGTCACCAGAGGTTCCTCGGCTCTTTGGTTTCGGATACTGGGCTCCTATCCTAAGTTTGGTGTGAACTCAAGAGATCGAACTGGAATGGGTGTAAAATGCCTTCTCTTATCCAGAATCTCCTTTGTGCCAAACCAAAGCGGGCCCAATGAGAGATCTACTCACATACAGCCATCCCAGACGTGGACCAAGCATGGACCGGTCATTCCTAGCACACCAGACTCTCTGGCCCCCAGGATGGGTATTGGAACTAGACAGTCCAGCCCACATCCTGGAGGCACACACACATGGCATGCATTGTCCCTGTCTGACAGGCAGATCCACACATTCTACCGCCTGAACAGGGAGACCATCCTTGCAATAGTGCACTTCATCCAGGTCCACATCCAGAGCGTCATTGGCATCCGGACTGTCATACTCCTCCTTTCCCCCTGTTGAAGGTGGTGTCTGTGCTGCAGATTCTTGTCATGGGCACATTCCAGCACACGGGGGGAGCTGCATGGCATCTCCCAGCCAGCATTTTCAATTGCACCCAGCACCTGCACACGACCCAGGGCACACACTGCATGTGAGTCAGTGCACAAATAAAGCACTCCTATACGCAAATTGAATGACCAGACGTGAATTCATATGCATAACCATGTGTATTATTACATGAACAAACAACAAGAAACGTGTGTCCACCACCCCCTCCCCAACTAGCCCCTAACTAACCCCCCCACTAACCCACCCCCCAACAACACCGCCAAATGACCCACCCAAACTGACCCACCCCGACTAACCCTCCCAAACACACCATTCCCAAAACATTTCCTAGGTGGCATCTGTGCCACTTGGGGTCTGGAACTGGCTCACTTCCGTGGCTTCTTAACACTGGACCTGTCCTACTGGGGTGAGCCTGACAGGCGTATGGATCAGTGCCTCGGGCTGCTCTGTTGTGAGCTGACAGGCGTGGTGATGGTTGAGGGTGGGTCAGAACCTGCCATGTCCCTGTGTTCTAGTGCTGCCTGCAGGGAAAGGGTGAGGGACTCAGCTGGTGCCCAGATTGCCTCATTCGCCTCCCGTCCCCTCTGTGCGAGCAGGACCATTGCACATGATGAGCGACCCAGGGCACGTGCATAGAGCCGGTCAGTGGCCTGCACACTCACCCTCAGCATCCTGCTCTCCTCCAGGTGCTGGTGCACAAGTCCTACCATCTGCTCATGCCGTTCCTCGATGCGCCGTATGCATGCATCCATGTCTTGGATGCTGGGGATGGGTGGCGGAGGTGGGGGGCTGTGGAGGTTGGAGGGGCTGAATGAGGGACGGTGGTAAGGGGTGTGTGCTGGTGTCCCCTCAGTTGTGTCCATGGCCTCCTGCCCAGTATCGTCGTCTGTAGATGCGCCCACGTATATGGGAGGCTGGTGTGGGGGAGACGGAGGGGGGAATGGGCGTCCTGTTGGTGCCTTGCATGACCGGATCTGGTTTTGCCTTGGCAGCGGTTTTGCACTGCGTGGCTTTCCTCCTCTGTGTGGGTGTCCGCGAGGCGCTTGGTCCTGTTTGGTCGCTGTCAGATGATGTGCCTATGGGGGTGAGATGGGTATGCTGTTAGTCACCTCTGTGTCATCCTATGGCCTTGTAACATGCAGTTCAAACAGAGTGTGATATGATGCCTGTGCATGTTGTTTACAGTTCATGCATTGCCAAATTGAATGGCACATACACACAAGTGTTTCCAGGCACTACCAGCAAGATGGTGGTGGACATGGGTGGACAAATTAGGAGATTTGGCTGTACTGGGCCTTGTGTCATTGTTACCGTGCAAGTGCAGGGAATAATGTCGTGCAGGGGAGCGAGGTGTGATGGGACCGGGATGGGAGGGGATGTAGTGCAGGGGGAGGGAGCCTCAAGGGGCTGGCCAAGTGGTGATGGGAGCCACATGGGCAGGTGCAAATGGTGAAAGGGGGAGGGGAGAACAGTGCAAAGGATGGGGAGGTCCAGATTCAGGATAGTCCAGGGAAGGCTGTCCATGGGCCAGTGCTAGTAAGGGAATGGGCTGGCGCCAGTGTGACTCATGGGGCACTAGGCCACTGACAGCCTTGTGTATGAGGCAGAGTGTCTTGACATTGGTCCTTGCAGTCATAGGGAGCCAGTGGAGGGGTTCCAGGGCTGGAGGGAAGTGGTCCTAGGACTTGAGGCCTAGGTTGATTCATACGGCATTATTCTGGGTTTGTTTGACGGGCAAAGGGGCATAAGAGGTAGATTGAGGGAGAGGCTATTGCTCTTGTCAAGGGTAGCGGGAACCAGAGCTCTGGAGGCATTGGGCTTCTGGGGGTAGGTAAGGTAAGGGAGGGTGCCTATGGGGTTGTGATGCTCTTGCCATGGTCCATGATGTGCAGAGGAGTGGTGTGGGATGAGCCAAAGGTAACTCCAAGGTCTGTAGCCTCTCAGAGGGGGGAAGGGAGGGGGCGCATAGAGGGTGGCTAGAAAGTGGAGGGTAACAGCGCAGGCGTCACAATGAGGACCTTCTCTGTCTCAGTGACATTAAGGCAGGGAACGTTATCAGGGCACGTAGCATGATTAGCAGTCAGGCACTCGTATGAGAGAGGATGGAGAGGAGTAGAGGATGGAAGATTGAAGTTGAGCGGTGTGTCCTCAGCATTAGCTGAAGGCAGACGTTGTATAACCATACTGAGCCATGATCTGCTTCTCCCTCGTGCCACTTGGATATACCGTACACACAATTGGTAACTGTATATATGTATATACTCCTTGCTTT
The DNA here is from genome assembly GCF_040938575.1 of Ambystoma mexicanum. NCBI lineage: Eukaryota > Metazoa > Chordata > Amphibia > Caudata > Ambystomatidae > Ambystoma > Ambystoma mexicanum. Next base: position 1,682,201,001 of record NC_090932.1, read on the forward strand.
TCTTTTATTATTATTGTGTATATGCCATGTATATATTTTATTGTCTGCAACTAAGCTTTGCAAATTCCTGTATCTGCTGCGCCTTGTTACCCTAGGGTATTCTGGCACATTACAAATAATAAACAAACAAACAAACAAACACACATTACACTGGGAGTGGGGTGCAATGGTGGTGGTCGAGTTGGCCAGAGGGGCAAGGTAGATGTTGGGGAGCCATGGCGATTGAATGGGCCCTGAGGGACGCCGCAGGTGGAGAGTCAGGTGGAGGTGAGGGAAGGACACTATTGCATTTGGGGGTGTTGGTCTGACAGGTAGGCAGTCAACCATGCCAGGGTCAGGTCCGTCAGGGCGCATTTGATGCATGTGAGTGTGTCACAGGGGAAGATTGCTTGCAGTGCATGCATGCTGCTTTGGAGGGAGTGAGCCTCGTGTATGTGTTGCTTCTCATGTCATCATGTCTGGTTCATTGTACACTTTGTGGGTTGGATGTGGTTTGGTGTCATGTAGTTGGGCATGTCTTTGTTTGTTGTACGCTGCATTTTCATGCCCACTGTGATTGTTTTGGTGTGGCACGTTATACTCACTACCCTCTGCAGGTGTCCCTGCACCAGCCTCCGCCGCTCCCACTCCCTCGATCCCTTCAAGGTGCAGCACACTGCTGCATTTGTCCTCCCATGGCATGAGTTAAATTGGTGAGGTGGTCTGACCGCCAGTGGCCAGGCATTCCTTACGGTGGGCCGACATCAGATTGCAGACCCTCAGGCGGACGTCATCCCACCGATTGCGGCATTTGTGTACTATGCAGGGTACGGGTCCCACGGATGACCCCTTCTGCACCGGTGAGTTTGTGTACTACACCGGTGGTCCGTCGCAAACAGCTCACCAGCATGTTATACAATGCTGTCTGTCAGGATGGTTAGCTCCTGCTCGGAAAAGCCTGGCTTCCGCTGCCGTCTTTCAGGGATCCGAGATGCCATGCCTGCTAGTGAGATGCTGGTGTCTGCATGCCCAGATGGCAACATGAATTGGGTGATTTTCAATGGATTATGTTTTCCAAAATGGCCACCGGCGAACTTCCATCTCCGGCGATTACGTTGTTTCCAGTGCCAGTGTTTCATGAGTGACATGCCATAAATGATGCAGCCGGCATTGTTGCTGGCAGGGCCACCGATTTCACCCAGCAATTACGTTGTTTCTGTTATGCTGGTTGCACCGTTTCCGGCATGTCGGAATGCGTGCCTCCACGATGTTGTGATATGCCTGTAATTCCCTGATTATGGTAGCCAGAAACAGTGCCACTGGATCTATGGAATCACCTGCAAAATACTGGCTCATTTGTAATGAGGGCCAGTGTGTTACATTCGCCATTTCATTTGCACAAACAAGACCTTTCTTTGAGTACTCACAGTTCCATCTGTTCCGAAGTTCGGAAAAGGGTAACACCCCTAGAATTTTGGGGACACAATGTCCAGATAACTTTCATATCCAAGGCTCTGTTTTAAATCCTGGTATTTCCTTCCTCTGACGCTACTTAAGATGTCGACCAGGGTTCCACTTACTTCGCTATACATAAGGGTTTAATTAATCCATTTGTTTACCCCATGGCCAATCAGTTGGGGTTCTTGCAGCACTCCCTAAAGCCCAATGAATTGAAGGCATCCCTGAAGTGTCTCATCCATGCCAGAGAACAACCTCCCTCCTGGCATAGAATGTCTTCGAGTGCCGATCTATACGCACCGATGTTAGGCAGAATGATATGCAGTGGGAACACCACACACAATTAAGACTACAAGTGACAGTACAATTTCACCTTTGATACAAGCCTGTACTACACAGTAAAGTGGTAGCGATGGCTGAGAAGCCAGACTTATCTCAAGAGTAAAGTGAGCAGTATCAGAAGTTACACAAAGGACAGCAATTACTATGATTCAAACAAACACTGACTCAAGGTTTCTAAGTAAAAGAATATACATTTATTTACACATCAGTTGTAAAACATTTCACTCAAGTAAAGCAGTTGAAACATCACACTCTTAATACACTACACCACACCCAATAGATTCTGGACAAGTTAGGCTCAAAATGAAGTGTGAGCAAAATGTCACTCCAGCAATTTAAAAGGGAGGGAAAGACAAAGTTAGACAAAAAATGAATAACACCAGCAGGTAAGTAAGCAGGGCAATCTATAAAGAGGAACTACAGTGATGGTATCAAATCAAAAAAGCTTAGGGCCAAAGTCAATAGGACAAAAGTCTTTTGCTCAATATCACACGGTTCAGGGTAGTTCGTGGTTAAGTCTTTGCCAAGAGTTCGAGACGAAGTTGGTCAACAGAAAAGTTAGTTTAAAGAATAGAGAAGACCAAAAAGAAACGGCCAATAAACCCAGTTAGAACCGTATAAAAATGTATATGGTCTAGCAGATTTAAGTTTGAGGCTACCAAAATAGCCTAAAACAATACCAGGGTTATTTAAGATAACCGCAGTAGGGAAAATAGGGTAGTTCCCACTGTCACCAGCCTAGTCTTAATGAAAAGGGAGCGAAACAATGCTCCAAGAGAAACAGACAAAAAGGGGTAAGTATTAACCCTTTCCAGTACTTTATGTAAGATAGTTTGTAGTGGGTCTGTGGATTTAAACAGACTGATAAAGTCAATGGCAATTTATCATGTTCTGGAGACAGTAGTCAGTCCCAGAAAATGGAGTCTGAGTTGGGAAGTCTAAAAACAACCCTGTGTCACTGCACTGAAGGTGCTGTGTAACACACATTAAAAAGATGATGCCAATGGAGTAGGTGAGGCTTCACAGTCTTATGAACACAAGAAAATGTTAAATACACACAGCAAAACACATGTAAGAGTGGGAAAAAAGGCTCACACTCTGACAAGGTGAAAAAATAAATCCAAGAAATCCACCAAAGCTGCTGAGGGACTCAGTAGGTAAGGGAAATTAGCCACTCCCCCTAACAACCGAGCCCTGGAGAAGACCATACCCTGACCCAATAAAGTAAGGGTTTTGACCTACATAAAGAGTCAATTCTCCACACATCTACCTCTAGGAAGAGAGGTATATTAGCAGTACTACTAGGGAGCCCCAGAACATTTTAATAAGTTCATTTTCACTTATGGTTAGTCTGCTGCAATTAGTTCCTCGCCATAACTCGGCCCCATATAGTGCCGTTTATCTAGCCGGGGCAGAATATGCTTTCCAGGATACTTTTACCGCCCCATTGCCATAGTCCCGGGCAAACTTTACAATGGCGCCACTATAGCGGTTATGTGTGATAACTGCCTTGGGAATCCGGGTGGTCCAATTGCATTTATCTACAAATCGAACACCGATTTCAACCGTTGGAAAGGTGATCCTAAGGACATGTAAGCCAGGGACCCAGAGCGTATGCTAAATAACTTGGACATACACATCCATAATTCGGATCCCTCTCATACCGTTTATTCGGTCGGATCACTCCTTCATTGTACGCAAGGTGCAATTACCGGTACTCCAGCAGCAAAATCATAGAATCTCGAAACAAGTTTGTAGTAGGAAATTTCAGAAAATAAATATCCCAGAGCTGGCCATATGTCTCGAAGAACCTATGAACCTGACAACTGATCAGGATTCTTCTGATCTTAGTGGGATCATATAAAGCCCATTTGCAAGCCTTTGTGGCTAGAACTGTCCCTTTGAAAGTTACAAATATAAATGACCGCCCGAATCATCAGAATTGATTTACCCCAGGATTGACGTTGCTTAAGCAAGCGAAAAGCAGGATGAGCGTATTTGTTCAAAATAAAAAACTGACGAAAACAAAGAGGCTTGGAAATGAATTGAGAACGAATACACAATGAGAATCACCGAGTCAAAGAAAAACTATTATGATCAACAAATAAACAGGGCAGATAATTAAACAAGGAGACTCTTTGAATTTTTAAACATGTAGGGAAAACCCAGCATCCTCAAAAGGTGTTTTGTGCCAAAAAAGGAAGATTGTGCTAAAATTCAGAAGTCCTTCGCTGATAAAATTGCTATAGCACATAATAAAAGCAGTCATTTTTTAACAAAAGGCGTTTATTATCACAGATAGACCCAGGAAAGACGGAGGGCCATTCAGTCTGTGGAGTGCTGTTTGAGTTTTGTCCCATCTCGGTTATTGAAATGGAAACGTTTCTAAAGGACATGCATCCTACTGATTGCCCCGGAGACAATTATTCTGGAAAATGGGAACATTTTTGCTCCATTGCTTAGGAGATTCGTGAATGCATTTGTTTCTCCTCGGATCAATTCCATCCATTATTAAGGAAGTTGTGATAACTCCTCTAGTAAAAAAAACGTGGATTGGATCCCAAGGAAGCTGCCAATCTTAGGCCAATTATGAATACTCTCTTCCTGCTTAAAATAATGGATTAAGTGGCCACAGCTCAGTTATAAGAACATATGCAAGCTTATGAACTTCTACATATGAAACAACCGGGGTTCCGACTGAACCATGGAACGGAGAGCGCTCTTCTCGACTTACGAACACAAATGCTGACTGCCTTGGAAAGGAGTAGTACAAGGCCACTGATACTTCTCGTATCAGCGCCCTTTGACCTGCTTGATCACAAAAGGCTACTCAACACTTTGGCAGATACTGGTAACTGCTCCCAGAATGTGATCAAGTGGATGTACACTTTCCTCAGGGGCCGGTAATCTCGTATTTGTTGGGGGCATGCCACATCAGAACCATCCCAGATCTTCCATGGGGTACCACAAGGTGCTTCCCTGTCTCCATCGTTGTTCAATCTCTACATCAAACCACCGTGTGTCAAAATGGAAGAAATCGGCCTACAGTTCACCAATTATGCTGGTGATATGCAGCTGGTTATGGAGCTCGGTGGCGATCATGATTTAGACCAGGAAAAATGTAATCAAGTGTATAAGGCTATTAAAGACTGGATGACAGCTAATTGGCTCTGCATGAATAGTGCAAAAACCGAGTTGATGACTTATGGGTCTAAACAAGCCAGGACAAATCTGTGCCAAGCCTACAATGAGTTTTAAATTGAAGGTTGTCGAATCACAGTGGTCGACAAGGTAAAAACTCTAGGTATCTACATGGAAGCTTCTTTGAATGCGGATGCGCGCGTGAATTATGTGGTAAATAACTCAAATTATTACCAAAAGGTTTGTGGCAGATAAGTCCATTAATCTTTAAAAAAAAACTGTGAAACGCTGGCCGGGCTATCATATTACCAAGACTTGATTACTGTAACTCCCTTTTAGGAGTGGCGAGCAAAGAATGTTTAGGGAGAATGCAGAAAATCCTGAATGACACAGTACGTATCGTCTGCAATATCTCCATCAGAGAACCAGTATCCAGAGCCCAGAAAGAAACAAGGTTCGAAGTCCCAACACATCTCAATGATTCCTGGCTCGCAGGCCAGTTTTGTTACAGCATTACATCACAATGACGTCACAACCTGGGCCCCTCTCCAGGAAACCTATCGCCATCTGGGATTGGGTGTTGAGTGATAGTACCCCTATAGTGGACCCTATACATGTTAGTCTGCTGGCTCTCGTATGTCAGGTGGTTGGCCTGGTCCTTCGCCCATTACTACTTCTACACAATGTTTCAGTGTGAGGGTCTTACCATTGGTTCTTGCCCGTTGCTACCCACCCCTAGGATACTGAACTGTGGTTAGCTAGAACTGACGTCCTCTGGCCTGGGACCCGAAATTATTCCCAGCTCTCAGTGTACCTGTAAAGACTGGTAGGGGGTGTCTGTACTTCCGCTCTCTATATGGTAGAGGAGAGGCACAGAGGACCCCAGCCAAGATTCTCTATTATTGGTAACGTAGTCGAGAAATCAAGGCCTAGCTTCTCAGGAGGTGATGCAGGCTGGTTCTTAAGTACAGTGTAGTCCACGAACCCCCACAAAGGAATGTCCACACACTGTAATACTGAAAACACAGTCTTTATATAATTAATATTCGAAGGTATGTACACAATCACAATAACGCACTTTGTACTCGGAAATCAACAATGATAAATATATACATTTCTAAAGTGGTACCACCAATGTTATCAAATCTCATTAAAGTGCATCAACTATACGGTTAAAATGTCTCACAGATCAATAACGTGGAAATCAGCAATAGAGGTAGGAAGGAACGCAAGATGGTTGAAACAATAGGCAGAATGCTGACCCCTACCGGTAGGCACAATTCTGTGTGGAGATCCCCCCCCACCTGGGCAACCTGTAAATAAAGATATATAGCACAAGCCCAGTCCATATGTTCAATAGTCTTATTTCCTCTTACTAAGGTTTTACCCCCCCAATGTACCTGGTGGAGTAGAGTTCTTCGAAGATGCGTCGACCGATCCTTCTTGAGTGACTCCCTTTAAAGCAGGAGCCACGGATCGTCGAGAGGCGTCGAGGAACTCGGCGTTCGGTGTCAGCAGGGCTTCAAGGTCAAGCTTCAGTTACTCCAGTTACTCGTCGTAGTGGACTTCAGCTTCTGAACAGTTTCCAGTGGTGAGAGGTCCCCAGATATACTATTCGGTCTCTCATCCACACTGCTAGGTCACACTCAGCAGCCAATCATCCAGAAGGGCATTCATGCAGTCAGTCAGCCAACAAGGCACGCAGTGCATTCAGGCCATCCTTCTCCCGCTCAGACACTCAGAACAAGGAATGTGGATAGGGACAAGTACCCAGCCATTCAACACTACACACTGCATTCAGGCCAGTTTCGGGCAGGGCTGTCTCAGTCTTTGTCTCTCATGCCAGAAACCAGATAACCACAACAAGAAGTGCATATTGGTCACACACTCCATTCACCCAGGTCGCACCCACAGGAGGTACCCACAACATACATCACCGGGAAGGCACCAGCTAGTCTGGCCGGGCCTTCACAACACCACCATATATGGCACTTCCACCCAACAGCCAGTCAGGGGGAAGGGACAGAGTCAGGGCTTCCCAGGACTTTGGAAAAACAAGGTAATAGGTAATACACAATAAAAAGCAGTAAAGGACAAGGATACGGAGGCCCTGTCCCTCCGATGCATTTCCAGCATCACAGTACCTTCTCAAGGTAATACTAGAGACTATGGGCCTCATTACGAGCATGGCGGTAGCCGTGCAGTATGGCAGGCACGGCTACCGCCATGCTCGCTACCGCCACCGCCACCCGCGATTGGGCAATAACCGCCCCATTACGAGTTGAATGGGCCGGTAATTGCCCATTCGCGGGTGGCGGTATTGCCGGGCTTCCGATCCCCATTCTGCCCCCTAGGGCAGAATGAGGGTTGTGGAGCATGGTTGCACCGGCACCGTTGATAACGGTGCTGGTGCAATTACGAGTTCTGCTCGCGGGTGCTGCACAGCCCGCCAGGTAAGACCTGACGGGCTGTCAGGAACCCGCCAGCAGAACTCGTAATGCGGCGGAATGGTATGAACGGTGCTGGTGCCTTACTGGTACCATTCATACCGTATCCGCCAACGTTATAATGATGCTCTATGTGTCTGCATTTTAACTTGTGTGTAACACCATAGTCTGTGAGAGTGCCCGTTCACATCGTGCAATACTTGCCTCACGTTGAAACATCTTTGTTGCAAGCTTCTGTCTGGCGGCGTGAGATTGCTCCTCTTTCCCAGTGCCGGTTTCGAGTCATCATCCGAGTTGGGCGGGTCACGTGTTCTGAGAATGTGATTTTGAGCTCTGCAGCTCAGAATTACTCTTAATTATGAAGAATTATTTGTATTTGGTGAGGCTGGTGTTACTGTAGTTCAAGGAATGGAACGTCACTTGTATCTGGTGGCATTGGCAGCTGGCCCGTCTCAAACGGTTGCTCTCTCGTTCAGTCTGAATTCTGTTCAGCTCAGCTCTTACTGAGAAGTTTGTGGCCCACTGTGATTTTCCTAAGCCATGGCATGACTTCTACATGTTCGTGTTATTCTATAACTTACATATTTTAGTGATACATGGCTCTGTCAGTCCCATAGGTGCTCCTGCAGTTCCATAAGGTTATTTGCATATAAGCGTCTGCAAGCTTTTACACCGGATCTTTTGCTTCTTGCGGCTTCAGCGTTGCTGCCGTTAAGCTAATGACAAAATAATAGAGCAAAGACAGTATGGGCCTCATTACGACCCTGGAAGTAACCATGGCGCTATTAGTGCCATGGTTGCCTCCAAAAGCTTACCGAAACCGCCATGGTGAAAGGAGCAATTACCGCCCTATTCCAAGGTTGGCGAGGACGGTAATTCCCCATTCACCATGGCCCTTCCCATTCCCATTTTAGCCCCCATAGGGTTGCGGTACCGTTATTGCCTCTAAAGTCCCTTTGCGGGTCACGTTCTTAACGGCTGGTTTTACCAGCAATTAATGGAAGAACCGCAAAGGGAAATCGTAATAGGGCGGTAAGGGATTACAGGTACCGGTGCCCTTACCGGTACCAGTAATCCCTTACCGCCAGGGTCGTAATGAGGCCCTATATATATGTACCTGTCCTCTAATTTATAGAACTGTTCCACATGTGTTCTTCATGTATTCGGGCGCGTGTTTGTGTCCCGATGTGCGGATGGCATGTGTGCTTCCTGTCTAACGCTGCTATGTCGTGGTGTCTCTAATGACATCAAGGGTGGCTTCTTGGTGCTTTAATCGATACTGTCAATTGAAGTCTCCTTAGTTGCAGCCTGAGGCTCTTCATCCATTCTGGATAACGTTTGCACTGCTGCTGGGCTGACTTGGCTGAGTGGGTACCTTTCGACATATTTGTCTATTATAGGAGCACTAGGGAGTGGCCCAAAATAGTATGGGCGATCGCGGCATCTTGGTTCTTCTTCCGGGCCATGTATTTTATGGGAGGGGGAGCAGGGGTGGGATTCGTCCATCCCTCTTCATTATGGTGGGACATAAATATTTATTTGGAGATGCCACTATCTACTTGAAAGAAAAATATGAATTTTACAACCCTCGCCGCACCCTGCAGTCTTGTGATGTACAACAGCTCACAATGCCGCATTTTAAACGAGCCAGAGGGAATGGTAGATCATTCCCAATACGGGCTGCCCAGGTGTGGAATGAACTCCCAATGGAACTACTAAGGGAAAAATGGCACTGTACGTTTAGACAACATGTGAAAACTCTTGTGTTTGTGTAGAATAGTCACCCTCTTTATGATGTCCTGTTGCTGTCTTCTTGTCTTGTGTTTCTGTATGCGCCCTGATAACTAAGGGCTTTGGCGCTCTAGAAATATACATACATACATACATACAGAGATTGCCCGCTGGGAATCCCATCACCCAAATCATGTACAAAGGAATAACACAAACACAAGCGAGGACAAGAAACGTAACAGAAATATCCAGGGAAAGAACAGGAAGTCAAAGCGAGCAAGGTTCAATGCAGAGAACGAGAAGAACGTGTCATGCCTGCGCCAGGGGCGCATACATTGGCAATCAATATGGACAAATTGTTATTCATTTATCTACAGAAAACTCCTGGATCAACCGCTATTCACTATTTGGACTTTATTTCCCATTTGCAAAACTTTGGTGCCTTTTTATTTTTCCCAGAAAACTACACTTACCATAATGCACTTGGCTATAACCATCCATTCCTGGCTATTCCTATTTTTTTTCATCAGAACTACAATCCCCAGAAGCCCTAGGGATTTGCTCTGCTTCCACCAGCTCAGGAACAGAGAGGGAGGTGGCCGATTGTCTGCAGGTGTGCTGAGCCAGGTGCAACCAATTAGCCTGCTTCTGTGCTGGGCTGGGCTGGGCAGTATAAAGGCTGCTGCCTGCGAGAGCTCAGACTCTTGCATTGAGTGTCCTTCCCGCACCTTATTTGCTTCGAGCTACAAACTTTGTCATCTGTTTCCTGAGTTCACCTGCTCTTTGTTCCAGTGCCTTGGTGGGCTCCTGCCTTGCAGTCTACTACACCCTGCTGCCTACAGCCCTAGCCTTTTGGGTTCCCTGTCTCAGCCCTGCTCTTCCAGGCTCCTGCCTTGCAGCTGATCACGCTCTGCTGCCTTTCAGCCTCCGCCCTTGCCCTGCCGGGCTCTCCACATTGCAGCCGATCACGCTCTGCTGTCTTCCAGCCTCCGCCCTTGCCCTGCCGGGCTCTCCACATTGCAGCCGATCACGCTCTGCTGCCTTCCAACCTCCGCCCTTGCCCTGCCGGGCTCTCCACATTGCAGCCGATCACGCTCTGCTGCCTTCCAGCCTCCGCCCTTGCCCTGCCGGGCTCTCTACATTGCAGCTGATCACGCTCTGCTGCTTTCCAGCCTCAGCCCCTGTCCTCTGGGCTCCCTCCTCCACAGCCTGCCTCACTCCGGCTGCTCACTCCGGCTGCCTACAGCCCTTGTCCTCTGGGCTCCCTGCTCCGCAGCCTGGCTCACTCTGGCTGCCTACAGCCCTTGTCCTCTGGGCTCCCTGCTCCGCAGACTGGCTCACTCCGGCTGCCTACAGCCCTTGTCCTCTGGGCTCCCTGCTCCGCAGACTGGCTCACTCCGGCTGCCTACAGCCCTTGTCCTCTGGGCTCCCTGCTCTGCAGACTGCCTCACTCCGGCTGCCTACAGCCCTTGTTCTCTGGGCTCCCTGCTCTGCAGCCTGCCTCACTCCGGCTGCCTACAGACCTTGTCCTCTGGGCTTCCTACTTTGCAGCTGATCACGCCCCGCTGCTTACTACCTACCTTTTTCCGCTGGGTTCTCGGCCTAGCAGCCCTCTACAGTCCTCTGCAACCTTCTACGGTCAGCGTCCCTGCCCCTCAGGGCTCACTCCTTGCTGCCCGGTCCTTCTGGGTTCCTTGCCGTGCAGCCTGCTTTACTCTGCTGCCCTAAGCCTTTTCCCTCTGGGCTCTCTACCTTACAGCGCTGCTCCTGTGGGCTTGCTCATTGCTTTCATGCTCCTCTGAGCTCTCAACCTTGTTCCTTACTGTCCTCTGCTATCCTATCCTGTTACACGACTTTCCCTTCATTTCCTTCTGCTAGTTTGCTATCAACCTCCTTTTCCTGGATTTGTCTGTAAGTATCTTCTCTTGTCCTGTTTGTAGACCCTTTTGTACAGAGCTTGTCTGTTGGTTCCCATCAGTCAACCTCTGCCCCTTCCCTTGTCTCGTTTCTACATTGCAGACACCCATAGCTGCTGTTCCAAGCCATGAGCAAACAGCGTTGGCCTCTGTTGTAGCAAACTGTGCAGAAGGCTTGAGTATTTCCTAAGGTTCGTGGAATAATCTTTTCCTATATCTGCATACACCCCAAGAGGGAATTCATTCTGTACCTTTCCTTGCTACTCTTGCCTACTCTTCGTTCTCTTTCCTTTCCTCTGTGTGTGTGTGCTTCTCTGTCCACTTGATTTAGGCACAACCACCCAAACCCTTTTTGGGTGTCCTGTGCCACTCTTAATAGAGTGCCATCCCTGACAGAACGAGCATAATCAAGAAGATAGGAATCTAAGCACAATGGTAGAGGACACTGGAACTGCAGACTGGAAACCAAGGCCCGGAATCGAGGTACAGCGAGCTGAACTGTAGCCCGGTAACAAGAAAACTAAGGACTGAGACTCTGTACTGGGATGACAAGGGCAGCACTGCAGACAGGTAACAAGGAAACTCAGAACTGCAATCTAGGAAACTAAAGGCAATAACAACACAGAGTACAGGAAGGGAAGAGAGGCCTGCAAGCAGGGGAGCAGGGCAGGAACCACAGGGCTGCAGGGTAGGCGGTAGGAGAAAGTAGTCCCAATAACAGGGCTGCAGGGCAAGGATAAAAGCCCGGTGCTCCTGCAAGTAGCTGCCTAAATACACACCCTGTGCTGAGGCAGGCTCGTTAGCAGCACCCGGAGCTCCACATCGGAAGGTATTCTGCCTCCTCCCTTTCTGGACCTGGGAAAGAGAAAGCAGCACTGTTCTGTAGGGCTTCTGGGGGTTGTAGTTCTAATACTGCTGCTTTGGAATAGTCAGGTATTCGGCAGGGCAGAGTATGGTGATGAATGTCAAGCCCCAATTAGTCCACAATGGGTGCCAATTGGCGTTCCAGTGCCACGGTCGTGACTCTATATATTGAGTTTCATCTGTCAGGTCACTAGGTTCAGCCTCACTTTCTTGTTCTGCAAACAATGCATTTAGTCGTAATTAACGAATGGGTTTAAATACATAATTTTTTTTTTCAAGTTGTGTTATAGGTAGGCACACAAGTCAGACCCTTTTGTACAGTGTTGTTTTCCTTAATAATCCAACCCTACTTGATAAATGAATTACTAGGGGCCTTATTAGTCGCGTATTGAGGCTTTCTGCTGCCCTAGGCCCAATGAGTGCATGCACCCCCCAACTTTACTCCACCTCTGCCAGACTCCGCAGCATCACCAGATTCCACCCCTTCAACAAGCTCTGTCCACGTTGTCCAAACCATACCCCTTCCCCTCCATTCTGTCCCCCATTTTGGCTCCATAACATTATAAGGACGTTTTGAAGGGGGCAGGTATTAGAACGTTATTGCTTCCTCTGGGCCTCATTACACGGTAGGCGGTAAACCATAGCACCATGGTTGCCGCCGGTACCATACCGGTACCACCATGGAGGAAAGGGGAATAACCACCCCATTCCAAGGTTGGCGGGTCGGTAATTCCCCCTTCCTCCATGGCCCTTCCCCATTCCCATTTTTGCCCCATAGGGCATAATGGGAATGGGGAAGGAGCTAATTAAGGTACCGCAAATTGCGGTACCGTAATTAGCACCAAGGTCCCTTTGCGGGTCCCAACTTTAACGGCTGGTCTACACCAGCCGTTAAGGTCGGGTCCCGCAAAGGGACCTCGTAGTAAGGTGGTAAGGGTTTACTGGTACCGGTGCCCTTACCGGTACTGGTAAACCCTTACCACCTACCGTGTAATGAGGCCCTCTGTATTAATTCAAACCTGTCATCTTCTATGTTATGTTAGTTGAAAGAGTGCTTTCAGATCCGGCTTCCCAGGATTTGGAGAAGGCAGTGTGTTCTACAGTTGAGTGCACTAGCAGTAATTGTTATGGCTAATTGTCTACTTTCGGTTAAGTCCGAAAACAATCATTTGGAGGAAGTGATAAGAACATAAGCTGTTCACTAACGGGACACAAGTGAGAGAAGGTTGGAATGAGGAATTTTGGTTTCAGCGCTAATATCTGGTTTATCTCACAAATTGCCTGCTGTTACTCTATGAGAAGCACCTAGACTGGTCTGTAATATTAATCCCCTCCTCCCGCAGTGCAACCCCCACAAAAGAGATTTTATTTCTATCGTGTTTGTACACAAGTGTTTCAGAGTGCGACAAGGCAAGGGAAGAGAGCAGGGGAGAAGAAAACAACGATGTTACTAGGCCCAGTGACAAGTGCATGGGAGAGGGGGAGGGTAAAAGTGCATGGAAGGGGGGAGAAGTGGAGAGTGCGGAGCAAAGGAGAAACAGATAAATAATAATAAATAAATAATAAAGGCAACAAGCAGTGGTAGTGCAGGCAGTAATTGGCAAGTGCTGGGTTTAAGGTAGCAGACAGGGTAGGTCTGATAAATGCAGGAAGAAAAAAGGGGGGACTGTATGTGTACAGATACAGACCCCAGTGCAAGGGGTGTCCCGGAGGCAGTGCCAGACGGTGGCAGGGTGAGCAGGTGCCTGGGCCCAGAGGACAGAGGGTGGCCAGGTGCACAGTGCCAAGAGAGAACAGATCAGCAGGGGAGAGAGGGAGCGAAGGCAGAAGCAAAGAGCAAGGTCTTGAGGTGCTTCTGGAACCGGCGATGGTTCTCCTCAAGTTTGAGACTGGCAGGGAGGCTGTTCCAGAGGGAGGCCCCAGCCGAAGACAGAGATCTACCCCCAGCTCCTTTCTTTGAAAACGACTGACCCTGAGGGAGTTAGAGGAGCGAAGAGCTCGAGAGTGGAGGTATTTGCAGAGGGCTAGCTGAAGGTATTTTGGACCCAGGCCCCAGGAAGCCTTGTGGACAATGCAGAGGGTTTTGAATTTAATCCTTGCATCCACTGGGAGACAATGGAGAGATTTCAGAGATGGAGAGAAACGATCCCAGGGCTTGAGGCCAAGGACAAGTCTTGCAGTCCTGTTCTGGATTAGTTGCAGAGGGCGGAGAGTAGAGGCAGGTAGATTTAGAAAAAGGCTGTTACAATAGTCCAACCGAGAGAGAACCAGAGCTTGGGAGACCATGAACTTCTGGGGGAAGGAGAGGAAAGGCAGAGTACCTCTGGGGAGGTGCAGCAGGAAGTTTGACTTTTTAGAGACATCAGAGATGTGGCGGATAAGGAAAGGGTGGAGTTAAAGTTGACCCTGAGGTTATTGGCCTCGCAGGTGGGGGTAGGAGGAGGGCCAAGGGAGGCCGGTCAGAGAGTGAGGGTAAAGAATGGTGAAGGTGTGCCGATGAGGAGGATCTCCGTCTTGCTGCCCCCCAGTCTCCCCAGTGCTATTCATGCTTTCCATAAGCCCCACCCCTGAACATTTCACTGCTGTCCCTTCCCCCACCCCTTACTAGAATGATAAACCGGCACCTACCTGTTACCTGCTTGCCTATTTTCTGTCACCCATAACTGGGCACAACACTGCCCGTCCCTTTCCTCCCCAGTGATAACAGCACCTTTCTTTTTCTTTTTTTTGCTGACTCTTAACTCCAATATCGCAAAAAATACCCCCAAAATTAATAAATTGTAAACCTGAACCAATGTCCCCCACGATGCATAAACCAACCTGGGCCCTATGGCCCTAAGCCTCTTGTCACCACCTTCTTCCTGACTCCCCCACCTGCTGTCTCTCTCCCCTCTACCGTCCTTCTCTCTTCTTTTCAAACCATCTTGCCAGCTAGTCTCCCCCCCCCCCCCCCCCCCGCCCCGCACAACCTCTTCCTCAGTACCGTAGCGGGAAAGTCCAAACCTGCACCTTTAGCGGCACCCTGGAAACACCTTCCCAGACCACCTGAGCTTGCAACCCGTAAACTAATCACCCTTTCCATTCCCAACTCACCCACACAGATATCCTCCTGTCCTAAACCTTCACTTGCTCCCCTTCACCCGGGCCAGCCTGCCCACCAGCCCTCCACTGTCGCCAACGCAATTTCCCTCGGACCCTGAGGGCCCCATCGATGTTTCGCATACATCTTGCTAGTCTAGAAAATGAAGAGCACTGAAGGTAATGTGGTGGCAAGGTAATAAGCATGTTTGCAAAAGTCACCCACCAAGGGTTACCCCCACAGACAGTATGCTATCTCCACAATGACACAGCAAATGTTATCGTGATCACCCTCTATACTTTGCCATATTCATCACCTCAACCATAACATGTGCCCGCTCTCCTCCCTTTCCAATGCACTGTAATCAGTTTTCTCCTAGACCTTTCAAGTTTGCTTTGTTTAGGGGTCTCAGGGCCATGTACAACGTGATCCTGCATGGGTACTCCCTTGTCATCCTTCAAGCCCGTCAATACCAATGGCTGCCCTGCTCCTTGCCATGCACCACGGGTCGTATGCGCACCCTCTCTCCATGCAGTTTAATTCCCTCTCCACACCTCACGTAGTACCTTCACATCCCTCCTCCTTTGCCAATGCAGCCCATGCCCGCCCTTGCAATGCTTCCTCTGCCCACTGCTCTCCCAATGCACCAGCGGCCGTCCGTGCATTCTCTGTCCATGCACTTAAATACGCACACCTTGCTACCTCACGTAGCACCTCCGCATTCCTCGTCCACGCGGGATGTCGCCCTGCATGCTGTATGCCTTGGGTCACCACATGCCAGCCCCCCTCACCACTTCCTCTCTTAAACCCTGAAACCCTAGTGTCCTTTTCCCTGTCTGCCAATGCACCTTCCCTTCCCTTCCCTGCTCCCCTTGTTGCCCACTGGAGCACCCTTCCGTCCATTCCGACCACACTGGTCCTCCTCACACCACCTTCCCGCTCCTACCACCTCATTCATGTGAAAGAAATTAAGACCTCTCTCCACTGCGTTGCATTGTGGGGCGTACACCCGCTCGCTGTGGGGCGTACACTCGCTCGCTGTGGGGCGTACACCCGCTCGCTGTGGGGCATACACCCGCTTGCTGTTGAAGTCACTGTTGCAGGGGAGCCGTCCAAACTCCCTCCCAAATCTTCTGCGGGTGAAGGTGCCCTGACCGATTCCCCTCACCTTTGCTTCCGACCCCAGGGACGTCCAGTTCCCCTTCTGCCACAGCTCTCGTGGTGGTCCGCCTTAGTCGCTCCCACAACTGCTGCTCGCTGTGGTTGATGGCAACCCGCCAAATACCCTCGCCCTTTTAGACCACCTTGGGGCCATATTGAGCCCTCTCCTACCCTGCCACCATCCAGCGAACCCACCACTCCCAACCCATGGAACCAATTGTTTGGCACTCGCCCCATCACCCAGCCTGCCCTCCCACTTCAGACACTGCTACCCTACCTCCCATCGCCCCCAACTCCCCCAATACTTCCCTGTTGGCCCCAAACCCCCAAGGACCTCCGCTAACTCTCATGGTGAACCGTCCAGGCTTCTCCCGTGTCACTGCTCGATGAGGACAGCGTCACATGCATCCCTCCCACTCCCCCAACTCATCCCTGCCTCCCCTATGCCTGCCCCTCCCACATATGAGACAACCCCCTATTTATGAACCCCCACTTTCCCCACCTTATGCCCTCATATCCCCCTGCATGTCATCCCCCCAAGACTCCCTCCTACCTGGTGGTCAACCCCTCCCCCCAGACCTCTCAAAAAACCCTGGTGGCTTGGCCCCCTCCTAACAAAGCCAGGCGCCGCACCCAGGAAACAAACACTGGAGGCACCCAGAAGCCAAAAAGCCAGAAAAGGGGGCAAGGGGGCAGAAAGGGCTCCGAAAATTACCACCAAATTGCATATCCCTGCACCACTATCTACCCTCTAAATAATACCTATAATCCCCACAATCATTATTTGTTTGCTCCACCCCCCTTCCCCCTGGAGCTTCCCCACTTCCCATTAAGTAATTCTGCCACCTTACTTCCAAAAAGGAGGGGGGGGGGCATAAAAAGACCAACGCATGGCCCCGCCCCCAACCGGGCAAAACCGGCACAGCACCAAAAGGGGCCCTATGGCCCCTGCCGGCCTCATGCTCACTGCGCTGCTGCCCAGCTGGCAGTGTGTCCAGCCCCTCGCTGGTACTCTGGCCCCCCAAGAAATAAAACTTCCCCAGGAAGGCTGACAGGGCTCGGCTCCCCACCAGGACCAGCCTCCCAAGACCCCAACAGTCAGTAAGCTCATCCGAGGATGGAGACAAAACCCCTCGCTGGTCCCCCCTCCCACCCTGACCAAAAACCTTTGCCCACCACAGCGGCAGGGCCGGCGAAGGTCCATGCAAACCGAAATGGTGTCAACGCCTACTGTTCCAGAACCTTCGCTGGAACCCCTATAAATAGAGTAAGGGAGCGCTCTGCACCCCCGCGTGGCTCGCTGGCCTGGGTGCAGCGCCCAAATCTCCCCGTGGGCAATGTGTAACGCGTGCTGCTCCCCAGGACCCCCCATGTCACTCAATTCCGCCCACTGGGCCAGTTGAGTCTAGGATTTTGTGCTTTCGCACTCATTCCTTCTGGCCTCATTACCACTGGTGGCGTGGAGTCCTCAGCTGGGAAGGTCTCCGTCTGAACCTTCGTTCACAACGAGAAGTGGATCTCCCTTCTAAATGTGTGTTCCTGCAGTTCTTTATGGAGAGGCCCTGTGGCTGTCCTTCCATGAGAACTCTCGCTCGCCTAGACGTTATTTTAGTATTTATTTAGTTGGCTGGGTAGATAATTCGGTATTAGCATAATTGACCTAAAAACATTTGATCGAATTTTTTGGCAATTTTTTCGGTCAAATCTAATTAAATATGTATATGGGGCTGGGTGAGGGGAAGTGCAGGGGAGGCTGCGGGGGTCACCCATGCATTTTAGACTGAAAAAAGGTTGAATAAATGTTTTAGGTCAAATAGACCCAAACCGATAATTCTCATAGGCTGTACATGCACCCATAGTGCCAACTGTGTTCTTTAGTAATGCTCAAATTGTCCTTAGTGGCATGTCCTGAGTAGCACCCGGGGGCACCCGGGGGCATTTGGAGCCTCAAGTTGTCCTTAGTGGCTTGTCCTGAGTAGCGCCCGGGGGCATTTGGAGCCTCAAGTTGTCCTTAGTGGCTTGTCCTGAGTAACGCCCGGGGGCATTTGGAGCCTCAAGTTGTCCTTAGTGGCATGTCCTGAGTAGCGCCCGGGGGCATTTGGAGCCTCAGGTTGTCCTTAGTGGCTTGTCCTGAGTAGCGCCCGGGGGCATTTGGAGCCTCAAGTTGTCCTTAGTGGCTTGTCCTGAGTAGCGCCCGGGGGCATTTGGAGCCTCAAGTTGTCCTTAGTGGCATGTCCTGAGTAGCGCCCCGGGGCATTTGGAGCCTCAAGTTGCCTTAGTGGCATGTCCTGAGTAGCGCCCGGGGGCATTTGGAGCCTCAAGTTGTCCTTAGTGGCATGTCCTGAGTAGCGCCCGGGGGCATTTAGAGCCTCAAGTTGTCCTTAGTGTCATGTCCTGAGTAGCGCCCGGGGGCATTTGGGGCGGAGGGCGTATTTCTATGCATACACTGAGCTGTAGGACATCTATACGGGCCTGGTGTGCAGAAGTAGCACCACTGTGAGGTGGGAGGCTCCCTGAGTTCACCTCCCATTGCCAGCCCGCGCCTTACCACAACATCTTCGTATCCATGCCGCTCACGCCTATGTGGAACGCAGAATCAGCTTGCTGCTTAGTGTGGAACGCAGAATCAGCCTGCTGCTTAGTGTGGAACGCAGAATCAGCTTGCTGCTTAGTGTGGAACGCAGAATCAGCCTGCTGTTCAGTGTGGAACGCAGAATCAGCTTGCTGTTAGTGTGGAAAGCAGAAACAGGCTGCTGTTCAGTGTGGAGCGCAGAATCAGCCTGCTGCTTAGTGTGGAACGCAGAATCAGCCTGCTGCTTAGTGTGGAACGCAGAATCAGCCTGCTGTTCAGTGTGGAACGCAGAATCAGCCTGCTGTTCCTTGTGGAACGCAGAATCAGCCTACTGTTCAGTGTGGAACGCAGAATCAGCCTGCTGTTTAGTGTGGAACGCATCTCCCAGAGGACTACAGTGAATTGATGTCTGCTATGAAGAGGTGTAGTACTCTCCCTTTTATGCTATGTATGCTGGTGTACGGAGTGCCCGGGGGCATGCATGAAATCCTGCAGGGGAGTGCTGGGTGAGCACTCAGTAGGAGTGATAGTTGGTGAGATGGCTGGTGTGTGGATGGACAAGCAGTTGTTCCCATGTGTACTTACCTGACCTTCATAATTACCTGTGGATCAAGCGTGGTGGATAACGTTAAAGAACTAGGACATTTCAGCCTGTCCAAGAAGCGCTATAAACTCCTCAGCTCTCTCCTCCAGCCAGCAAAGGTCCATTGGGCCACACTCACTCATGTATATGTATGCCTTTGCCCTACAGCTGTGTACGTGATTGCACTCTCTGGTGAGCACCTTGTGATGGAACCGTTTGTGTTTTTCAGCCAACTACAATGAGTTGTACCAGTGGTCTGTGGAACACTACCCCGAGTTCTGGGCTGAGTTTTGGAACTTCAGTGGAATTGTGTCCTCATGTCTATACGATGAGGTGAGTTAAGCCTTATCTGTTCCTCGCGTGCACCGCAGCCAGTACTTGCAATGGTGGGGGGGTGGAGAGTGTTTTTGTCTGTTTACCCATTGTCGCCCTTGGAGTCTCTTGGTGCAAGTCCTCTTTCCTTTCTATTATCTTTCTGTGGATCTGTTTGCTTAACATCCCCTCATCTTACCACTGTCCATGACCCCCCTGTCAGTCTCTTTGGGTCTATCGTTAAGCCTTTTTCTTCATCCCTCACTCTGTGTCCCACTGTTTCTCCGGGACTCACTAGGTCCCTACGTTTACATTCTCTGTTAGTCTTTCTCTGGGTCTCTTACTCTTTAACGTTTCATGAGATTTTCACTCTCTACGCCCTTTTTACTCTTTGGGGTGGGAATTGGGGAGCCCCATGTCAAGGCTGTTCTTCAACCAGAAAACCACACCGTGCGCTCATACACACGCACATGCATTTGCAAACATTGTGACGGATTGCCATTTGGTGAGGTCGTAGGAGCGATGTCTTTTTTGATTTGTATTAATTTAATAAAATGTTGTGGGTAATTCCATCTCTGATAGCACATCTGCCGATCGCATTCCAATTTCGCAAGCTCCATGCCAAAAGCATATTGTGTATCTGTTTCCGGCTGCATGTGTATCCTGATTTGCAGCACCTGCCCTACCAGTTGCACAGAGCAGGTTCAGAGGACACATGTGCCAATTTGACAGCTGGAGTGACAGCCAAGTCTCATTAAGACATTTAGTCCTGTTCCAAAATCCTATAATTCTAAGCCATACCTGAGGTATGGTATGGTGGAAATTGATCTCATCATTATTATAGCCACAGCAATTTGATATCACACACGTCAGCTCCTGTGAGCCAGCACAAGCTATTGAGGTGATGTGTATTCAGGCCAGACAGGCTGAGCCTGCCAAAGGACAGGACGGGAACCTGAATGTCCATGCCTCTTCTTTGATCTCTTGTGAGGGTAGGTAATACCCTCCGCCAGAGACAGCCAGCTACCAGGCAGCTGACATGGGTCCAGGCATCAAAGGAGCACACCCATTCAAAGGGAGTAGCCTCACAACAGGGTTGTGCTTTCACAAAGGCTTTTAATCTCAGTGAGAAGGGAAGGGGTAAGGTTAGAATAAGCAGGAGGGCTCTGTACGGTAAAGGAAGTCTTACACCATCTTCCTCTCTCCCGCCTTCCTGTCCCCTTCTCTACCTCCTTCTCTACCTCTGGCGCAAAGCACTTTGGGTGTGATGTCAGAAGGGCAAAGTCCACTACTTTCAAGAACAGTGATTGGACCACTAAGCCAGGCTAGCTTTAGTCCAATAACCTGTGGACATTTACCTTTAAAGAAGGGGTCTCCCACCACTTCTTTGATTCACTCTGGAAGAGCACCTGAGAAGGATTCATTGGACCTCCTTTGGGAGTGTTGTACTTTCCAAAGCCCTCAACCTTTGAGGTGAAGAAGGAGCAGTCTAAGGAAGCAGAAAGCTCTTTCCCCTACACATTCCCATGGCATTCTGGGGATGACTGTTGCTGTGGACTAGGACCTTCCACTCTGCACCAGAATCTCCTGAATCTGTGCGAATAGACCCTAACCTGACCAATCCTGTCCTTGAGCACCTGAAATAGGTCTCACAGCCTGGAGGATGGGTCAGCGAAGTCTGCCCGCCTGATGCTGGATAAACTGCCGTTCGGCGCCGAGGGATCCTGCTGGAGCTGCTTTCTGGCGTTCCTCCAAATCTTCGAAGAAGGTCCTGCATCTTGAGCCTGCTCAACGCTGCATTGTGCCCTTGCTTTTCTCGTACCTTGCTCAACTCATATCAACCGCTCGATGCCCAGACCCAACGCGAACCACTGGTGACTCAAACAGGGGTTCTACCATGACTTACCTACCAGCCTTCGAACTGCTTTTTTGCCAAACCGCACACTGGAGCAACATTATCACTGATAACTGATAACAACTCGCTGCCAGCTGACTTGAAACACTGGAGCATCACTCATCGACCCTTCCCGGTGTGGAAAACCTGACTCGACCCAGCGCAATCTCTAACAGATCCTGGTGAGCACCCCGCCCTGCTTTGCGAACGTTGTCTTTGAACTGCACAGAGCCACCGCATTCGGCCCTGCTCGACGCCAGCTTGCTGCTAGGACACACGATCCACTGTACCCAAACTGAGCTTGATCCACTTGACCACTGCTCAAAGGCGGGGTTTACACCATTGACACGCCAAAGAACTGAAAAAGGGTACTGTGGACCCATAACTGCCCCCTCTGCACATTGTGGGCCCCAGACACTGGTTAGGTCACTTAAGCACCTTTTTCACCCAAGAAACATATCCTTTTTAAGAACATTTTGGTTTACTTGCCTTACACCCCTGATTCATTACTCTGAGTGCTGCATTGTGCTCTCCTTTCTTATTTTCTGTTCTTTCCTCAGGGGTAGTCTTTTTTTTATTTAGTTAGTTTTGCAGATGGTGTGTTTTATTAAAGTATATTGATTTTTACAGAACCATGATTGGACATTCCCTTTATTTGGGACTGCTTACTTTGCTGTTTGGGTGGCTACTGAATGACATTCACACCCCTCCTAAAAGCACAGCCTTCCCTAGGATCATATTCCAGGAAAAGGCAAAGGAGGTATATCTCTTAACTGTGCCTGTTTTATCTTTATGGTTGTGTTGGCTCTTGGTTTGTAGCAGTGCAAGGGCTGAGTGGGGGTTTTAGCCTCTGCTCCCCCTTGTACTTCTTCAGGGCTGACCTCCAAGGTGGCTCATCCAGAAAATGCCCTTATAAGACTACGTCCGTGTCAGCCATTTTGTCCATGAAGGGCTGGTTTGCTAATTTTATGGCAATAATTGGGTCGGGTGAAGGAAGTCCCAGGTCTGACTGTGGGACACTATGCGGGATTTAACCAGTAGAGCACTTTTAACCCATCAGGTGAGAATGCGTACACTGAGCCCTTGGTATATCCTGTACCTGAGGGTCCAACAACCCCCCCACCCTGAGGGACTCAGGGTCTTTCATGGGTGTATCTGTCACACTGGCATCCCTGAGGAGGCCTCCACTTAGGACTCCTCAGGGACACTAGAGCACTGTGCTTCCCTACCACTTGCAAAGGGCATATCTTTGCTGAAGTCTTACCCTGCTGCGCACACGAGGGCTCTGAATGCTGCATTGTATGAAGATATCATGGCATTACATACACACACGTTTAAAATCTGTTTAAATCAACTATAAGCTGATACACCTTGTGTGCATTGTGTGATCCCTGATTTTTATGTTATGTCAAAGTAGATGCATGGCACCGCAGCATGCATTGCCCAGTTAACTTGCCTGTGATGCTTTGTGGCCTAGCATTACGCCTGCCAGTGACTGCTTGCTATAGAAGCCTGCGTGAGGGCGTGGGCGCGTGGCGGCGTGGCCGGAGATTGAGGCAGATGGGGATCCATGTTTACGATTGGTTGATTTTGCACCTGCAGGTGGTTGATCGCTCCATGGGTATTGAGAAGGCTCCTGAGTGGTTTAAAGGCAGCCGCTTAAACTACGCCGAGAACCTTCTGAAGCATAAGGAGAATGACAAGGTTGCCATCTACGCCGCAAGTAAGTCCTCCACCAATCTTCCGTGGCTTATTAGGGAATTACCCCGTTTGGTTGCATACAAATGTGGCCGTATCCCATTTTTCAGCGACATTTTATTTCTGCAAAAGTATCGGTGGTAGGTTGGGGCTAGATATATAGAAAGGCGGGGTGAAGGGTAGGTGATGATTGATCGCACCCCGCCCCCATTTTGTGGTAAACTGGTAAAAATAAATTGCCAGAATGGGGATCCAACCAGATTTATTCAACCAAACATCATGGATCCGTTTTGTGGGCGATTAGAGAGACTTAAACTTTAAAGGGAGGCAGATGGGGAAACCTGACCGGACCCCAATGCCCTGGCTTGGCACTTCTCTTCCTTCATCCACCCCAACAGGGTGAGAATTGTCTGGGTGGGATCCGATAAGTGTGCAAAAAACACTGTTTTCCAAAAGACTGAGACTTCCTCTAAGTATAATTTTATTTTTTAAATGTATTTTTTTATTTGTGTCAATTGTACAAATTGTACATTTACAAAACCTTTTATAACAATTCATAACAAAAATCTATGCGCATCATCACATTTTCCTAAAATTAAACCGGAACAGTATGCTATACAACATTACACTCATAAATTCTTAATTTAAAAAGAAAAGAAAATGGGAATTTAAAATAAAAACCTTACAGAAAACTCAATCACAATGCTTATCCTCCTTAATTTAATTGATCACGTTTCATTAACATATGTTATTTGAATCAGAGATTCCTTGCTTCGTCACTTTGTCAATCTCAACGAAGAGATCGATTAACATTTTTACCAATTAATGACACTTGACAAGTCGCCATTAACCGATACCACAGATCAAAAGTCACAACGGTGATGATGAGTGAATGAATCGTTTAAAATAGTTCATTCTCTGGTTATTAAATTTGGGACATTACACCACCAAATGTAACAGGGACTCAATCATATTCAAATCACACATTCTGCATCGTCTCAGCTCACATGGTACTCCCAGTTTAGGGCTGCAACCTCCAGGGTTGGAAAGCAGTTTAACCGAAATTTTAAATACCAGTCATGATACTTTGAGCTAGGAAATTTTACAAAATTAGTTCTTAACTTAGTGGGGAGTGAATGCAGTAATTCTTTACCCTCGTAAAGATATAGGCGACTCAGATCCAATAGATCACTGTGTTTATCCCATTGTTGAATTTTTTTCTTGAATTTTATTTTGGACTCAGAGCCATCCAGACCCAGTATGTTTGTGAACTTATCGCCTCTCATTTTTAGATTTTTCATGAATGGATTTGTATTTTTCGAAAAGAGAATATTCAGGTGGTACCCCAATGTGTTCTCTCCGGATCTACCCAAAGAATAAATCGGAGACAGAGTCTTGCTAACATACTGTGACCACCAGGATGTTAGGCCTAGCTCAAGTCTGATGACACTTATAGTTCCGAGATGGGGAGACCCAACACTTGTTTTGGGATTTTTCCTTCCAAAACATCGAAGCATCTCCTATCTTTAATGTGCATCAATTTGCATCCGTAAAGAACAATGGGCGAAACTTTGACCCTATAACATTCTATTATCGGAAACAGAGTATGCATACAATTTGCTTTTTATCCTTTTCATCAAGGAAAAAGAGGAGATTTTTTCATCTATTTTGGATAGTTCCTTCTCCCTTTGTTTCTTCACCCCAATCTCGTAGTCTAGATATCAAATTGAGTCGACTCGCTGTATGGTTGCATTGTTCAATTTCCACACATATTTCTTGGGGGTGCTAACCATTACGTATGATTTAGTGGCGTTTATTTGTAGAGTTCTCCGTCAAGTACGGATTGACCACATAAAGTTGACGCTGGAGGCGGGCAGGAGTGTATTCCATTAATAGGATGTCGTCCGCATACACGATACAATTTAATTTAAATCCCAACCACATTGGCACAAATCCTCCCCACTCTTCGTTGCGTCCCAAAGGTTTGCTATATAGTAATTGAAAAGAGTGGGGGCGACTACACACCCCTGCTGGACTCCTTTGGTCAACAAAGTTTTTCTTGATAGATTTCCCAGAGCATTAAGTCTGACTATAGTAGATTTGTTGTAGTAGAGTAGCTGAAGCATAGCCAATAAGGCCGGATAAATACTGTTTTTCAACATTTTAGACCACAGTCTGTTGATGTCAACATTATTGAATGCGGAGGGGAGATCGATTGCTGCTACATATGTTTTTCCCTGAATAAGATCCTACATCGGAAAGACAGGCTTTAAGGGCTAAACCACTCGTGATAGTTCCAACCACCTTCCTGTATTCTGTCTGTAGTGGGTATAGTAGATGAATTTATTTTCCGCCCACTGTTGTAATTCTTTTAGCACCAAATTAGCAAAAACCTTTGAAGAAGAATCAAGAAGTGAGAATGACCGGTAGCAGGAGAGGTCAGTACGATTCCCTTTTTTAAAGATTGGTACTAAGATTGAACCTGACCAAGACCTGGGAGAGATGTGGTCACTCATAATGTGCGTAAACAAGTGGAACAGATTGTCCACCCATAGTACGGGATTATTGAAGGGGAGGGGCTGGTTCATCCCATTATTCAATGGAAACATGGTAGGCGTTCTGGTAGAACCAGAACACAGAACACGATGATGTCACTGTTTACCATGAAATGTATGCAGGGTTCTTACCTGCTGTTAGTTCGGGCGGTCCGTGGTGGCTGGCGCTCCATGGAGTCTGCATTAATAAAGCTTGTATCCAGCTTCCTCACTTCAGAGTCGTATGAGCAGCTGTCAATGTATAGATTCTGAGCTGATGTGTTCATTTTTCCAGGGGAAGGGCGAGAGGAGATCTCCAAGGTCACCTTTGCGGAACTCCGGCAGGACGTGGCCCTCTTCTCCGCAGCCATGAGGAAAATGGGCGTGAAGCCCGGAGACCGGGTTGTAGGTGAGTGCCGCTCTTGGACATTTTACTTCTCTAGTCTTTCACGGGCACAAGATACCTCTGGTGGGAATTTGATCATTTGTAATAGGTCACTAGAACTTACGCCATTTATTTATTCTGTACTGTCACTTTTGGAAGCATATGCCATTTTGGTGGAATTTAATCTTCCCCTGCCACGTGGCCAATCTTCCTGCTGCAGAAAATCATCTGTAAATTGGGTACAATTGGATCACCAACATGATCACAGGTAAAAACAACACATTTGTAACCGCTTCTTTTTAACTGCTATTTCCCCCGCAAAGGTACATGGGGTGGGGAGGGGCTAAGATATATCATGCAAAGTATGGTGGGGGTAGGTCAGTGGGGGGGGGGGTGGAATCTCTCCCTGCATTTTGCAGCAAACAAAATAAAATGTATTCTATTACCTGCAACCAGAAACTGCGCTGTTCTAACATAGAACCTCCAAATGGTTTATCCAGGGATGCAAGTCCTGATTGATTTCTGCCTCACAATGCGTGCCAGGATTACTAGTGCCGGAATTCAGAACCTGGAATCTGAACGGTACCTTCCATCGCTAATCGTAGGTTGGTCCGCCATGCGCTGCTGTACCTGTCTCGAGGCCTAGCAGAGGTTGATCGTGACCTTCAACGAGCGAAGATTGATCGTGACCTTCAACGAGCGAAGATTGATCGTGACCTTCAACGAGCGAAGATTGATCGTGACCTTCAAAGAGCGTAGGTTGATCGTGACCTTCAACGAGCGTAGGTTGATTGTGACCTTCAATGAGCAAAGGTTGATCATCGCCTTCAACAAGTGAAGGTTGATTGTGACCTTCAATGAGTGTAGGTTGATTGTGAACTTCAACCTGCGTAGGTTGATTGTGAACTTCAACGAGCGTAGGTTGATTGTGACCTTCAATGAGTGTAGGTTGATTGTGACCTTCAACGAGCGTAGGTTGATTGTGACCTTCAACAAGCGTAGGTTGATTGTGACCTTCAACGAGCGTAGGTTGATTGTGACCTTCAACAAGCGTAGGTTGATTGTGACCCTTCAACAACCTTGTGACAAAGTTAAGCTTCTGTGAGCAGAAGGGCATCCCAACACCTATTAGGATCCTCTGAATGTTCATTTGGTCAATCCGACAGCGTTAATAACTGGTAGAGACCGCAGAGTGGTCAGAATGTGACTTCCCAAGACTCCTGGCAGTACAGAGTGCACCTGCAGCCAATGCCCCACAACTGCCCAGGCAAATGTAAAATGTAACAGGCCCCCTGCAAAGCGGAGTGAACATCCCGCCCCTCCCCCGAAGTAGAACATGCTTCATAGACTCCACTTTCAGGCCCTACTGGGCGTTATGGGCCTGTACACCTTGTTAAACACTCTTCCTGTGCTCGGTCCTTTTAACTTTGTCTTCCATTGCCATAATGCAGTGGAGGGCCACCACGATTCCTTTGATCGGGCTGGCAGGCGATTACCAGCCAACTGCACCCCATCTCCGGGTCATTAAGGCTATGCAGGATTATCTTGCAAATCACAAAAGGTAAAATGATCACTCTACGCAACAAAAGTTAGCTTCTGCGCTTTGGTGCCTCTGAGATTTTCAGCGCATTTAAAATAAATGAATACATTTTTAAAACGATGGTAACCAAAATAATTGAGATGTTGGCAGTCAGTTCTTATTGAACAATGAAATGTCCAGGGTTTCTTGGGAAACAAGGGACCACATTTTCTTAAATGATAAATGTCAAGATATAGCACAATACTTTAGTCCCAAATAAGTGAAAATAAGTTGATGTAAAGGATATAAAAGATTTGTTTGATTATTAAACTTGTGAACGAATTTACACTCAACGTGTTTTGGCATTAGTCTTCCTCAGGAGAAAGCAAAATTCCATTAAGAAAATAATAGCAAAGCACTAATCCAAGACTGTGGCTCACACTACATCAGGAAGGAAAGAAAGGCCACTGTAAGGTCTGATGAAACGCTGCGGGGGGTCTTATGTTGCTGGGTACTTTACTGGTGCATCCACTGGCTTGAACTGGTTTGAACTACTTTAAACTACTGCTACTTTATGAACTGTTTTAAGCACTTTTGCCACTCTGGTTTGCTTCCCCGTTGGCCATCCGTGTTTTGAAAGCAAAAACCGTGACAGAAAATGTTACTAAATTATATTGAACAGAGAAAGGCACCCAAAAAATAGGCACCAATGGGCACTAATTGCATTGCTGTAAAAGGGGTTATGTTTCAAGACAAAACGAATAATTAGGTTGATTCTAAATGTGCTGATTAAGTGCCAATTTAGAACAAAGAAAAGGTCCAAGGAATGAAAAATTCTGTTACATGATATGTGCTTCAAAAATATATATATTTTTAATATATTCTAGAATACATAGATGAGTTTGCGAAACGCAATTCACTTGACATTTACAAATGTAGTGTCGAATTTACAAACAAAAATCATTCATTACTTTGCATTCAGATCCCTTGTAATGAAAAAGAGAAGGAAGAAAGAGTATAAAAATGTGAATCGATAATCCCAAAATAATAATGTCTTGATGCAAATATGTAACATTATGGGAAATGTAAGCTCCCAAAGAAATAAACTAGAGACTTTTTCCAAATGATAGTTAAAAAAAAAAAGTAGTCCAACATTTTTCCACCATGAAGCGCACATAATCCATTTGCGCACGCGGCCTTCTTCAGGGATCATATTCACGTGTGGGCTGCACATTTTTATCTTAAACATTAAAAAAAAAGCCAAAGTGGCGGCAGAAGTGCCGGTCTAGAGTAGTCTGCATTGACGGTGTGCTGCTGCGTTTGGATGTGATCTGAAGCTATGGTTCCTTTAACTTTCACGTAAGGAGGAGAATACAAAACCAACCAGCGGGGCGCAAAGCGCCGGCCTACGGTACTCTCCGCTGGACTTCACGCTGTGGCCATACCTGTTGCATGAACTGGTGAGTTGTGGCTCTTAGTGGCTAAACGAAGCTTTGTTTGTGTCGTCTTGCCCTTGAGGATGCGTCTTTGATTGTGTTGCCGTTACTGTTTCTCCTTTCAACTTTGTTTTTTCCTCTCTTGTCTGCTTCACGGCATACTTGTATCGCACCAGGGGGCTTACCTGCTTAGCTCGCGCTCATTATGTTGCTTGATATAGACGCACTTGCTTGCCTTTCTAATAAGGCCTACTATTACCCGCTCCTCGATGTGCTAATAGAAAGAGGAGCCCGCGATCTGCTGGTTCACATTCATCTCCTCGACACCCAACTCAGCCCAAGAATGGCAAGTCAGCTAAACATTCTAAGGAAAAGAGAAGATCATGTTTTTTTTTAATCAACCAACAAAGAAACAGGCAATGTAGGTGTCAATGATGCTTCCATTGGAAATGCACAAATCCTACTGGCCCTTTGGGAGCATGGCTCTATGGTGGACAACAATTCCCTCCAGGAATTATGCTGTGGACTCTCTAGGGAATCACAGGGCTCACCGACTTCGTTGGCACCTCCCACGGAAAATGAATATGATAACATTATTGGGACAAACCTTTCTGCCTCGCCCGACTTAACCCAAATAGCAGCGGATGTGGAATCGTCGAGCGATGAATTGGAGTCTACTGGCGGCTCCATTGCCGCAACGTTAGATGCAGTTTTTGGCCTCTGTTCCTCACTTATGAAAGAACACAAAGACCTCAGCATGGCCACTGCTAAAATTGGGGATATTATTTTAGCTAACACTGATCACTCGATACCACCTTTACCTATTAATGCTGCCACAAATACTCAAGAGAATATTATTGTTGCTGCCGCTAATGACATCATGGAAGTGCCCGCACATCATGAAGTTGTGGATAATATCATTGTTGTGGAGCAAGCCATTAATAATCTTCGGCATTCTTTTGACGACGAACCCGACATGACCCTATGGCAGATGTAAGAGGTTTCGTCGCAAACGCAAAAGAAAAGGTTCAAGACTGGATATCAAAGCTCCCATAATATGTATCAAACAAAATCTGTCTGAAAGAATGCTGCCTCGCTTGCGGATCTTGATAAGAAGGATGTTATCTGTGTCGATACAGTCTCAAAATACGCGCTGACTACCCTCCAGGAGCAGTCAGGCACGCAGACGAAACCTATCCATAATGTGCAACTGAGGGGACCTATGGATTAGTGGCTATGTGGTCAATTGAAGGCCACTGAACAAGATCAGCCTGTGGAAACACCAGTGGTTTCTGAGATGTTTCCCTCAATATACCCTCCAATGTCGCTACAGGTTGATCAAGGGACTAATCTCAAGACTACGCCCCTGAAATGAACATTAAATGGCCTGTTGGGAATGACTGGAATCTGGGCAACTATATCAAAATCATTGAATGATTTAGGAGGGACGACCGTTGCAGGGTGCTGGAACGTTTGCTTTCGATTCCTCAATTGAGGTCAATTACTTCATCTTACCTTCTCTCTGTGCAGCTTCCTGACCTCTATAGTGGAGACCATTGGTCTCTAATTCAATATGTTTCCCCTATTACTGTACATCTGATTGTTTCCTGTGTCGCTCCTCTGTTAAGGATGGGCTGTGATGTCATTGCGTGTAGGAAAATGGCTTCTAAAATAGCCTAAAAGTTGGTTACAGTCAGCGTAAATAATGCCAGTGACTCTGCCTACAATGTTTCTGGACTAGCTACTTTGTTACACTCTTATGCTGAACCAGAGAGAGAAGTAATAAGAGCCACACCACCAGAGCAATGGAACTCGAGAGTGTCAAAGCTGGTGGTGTATGACGTTCTAGTATATCCAGTAGGTGTGACTTGAATTCCTGGAACACTAGGCGATATTGCTCTCTTCTTGGTCTCGAGGGTCGCACACTCATAGCCTCATATATCATGCGTAATACCATGGTACTGGTAGAGTTTCAGGTGGTCTCTGTATCGGTATAAAATCTCACTTGGCCATACAGGAAAATAACCCAGGTGTGAAAATACCTTTTGTAGTGTGTGGTCTAGTCACTGGTCTCTGGCCTACAGGTGAATTACGTATCATCAATGTATACGATCCTCCTGGCGGCTAGTGCACGTGGAGAGGGTTATTGATGGGGGAGTTCTAGAGCAGCCTGGAGCTGCCATTCTTTTTGCAGGAGATGTCAACTCCCATTGTTGTAGAACCATAGGAGATCAGCCTGGAGCTCTTAATGATGGTGCTACTTTGGAACTCCCATTGTTATACAGCGTGAATACCCACCGCCATAGGAGATCAGCCTGGAGCTCTTACCGATGGTGCTACTTTGGAACTCCCATTGTTATTCAGCATGAATACCCACCACCATAGGAGACCAGCCTGGAGCTCTTACCGATGGTGCTACTTTGGAACTCCCATTGTTATACAGCGTGAATACCCACCACCATAGGAGATCAGCCTGGAGCTCTTACCGGCGGTGCAACTTTGGAACTCCCATTGTTATACAGCGTGGATACCCACCACCATAGGAGATCAGCCTGGAGCTCTTACCGATGGTGCTACTTTGGAACTCCCATTGTTATACAACGCTAATACCCATCACCATAGGCGATCAGCCTGGAGCTCTTAACCGATGGTGCTACTTTGGAACTCGCATTGTTATACAACGCTAATACCCACCACCATAGGCGATCAGCCTGGAGCTCTTAACCGATGGTGCTACTTTGGAACTCCCATTGTTATACAACGCTAATACTCACCACCACCATAGGCGATCAGCCTGGAGCTCTTAACCGATGGTGCTACTTTGGAACTCCAATTGTTATACAGAGTGAATACCCACCACCATAGGAGATCAGCCTGGAGCTCTTACCGACGGTGCTACTTTGGAACTCCCATTGTTATACAGCGTGGATACCCACCACCATAGGAGATCAGCCTGGAGCTCTTACCGATGGTGCTACTTTGGAACTCCCATTGTTATACAACGCTAATACCCACCACCATAGGCGATCAGCCTGGAGCTCTTAACCTATGGTGCTACTTTGGAACTCCCATTGTTATACAACGCTAATACCCACCACCATAGGCGATCAGCCTGGAGCTCTTAACCTATGGTGCTACTTTGGAACTCCCATTGTTATACAACGCTAATACCCACCACCATAGGCGATCAGCCTGGAGCTCTTAACCGATGGTGCTACTTTGGAACTCCCATTGTTATACAACGCTAATACTCACCACCACCCTAGGCGATCAGCCTGGAGCTCTTAACCGATGGTGCTACTTTGGAACTCCCATTGTTATACAGCGTGAATACCCACCACCATAGGAGATCAGCCTGGAGCTCTTACCGACGGTGCTACTTTGGAACTCCCATTGTTATACAGCGTGGATACCCACCACCATAGGAGATCAGCCTGGAGCTCTTACCGATGGTGCTACTTTGGAACTCCCATTGTTATACAACGCTAATACCCACCACCATAGGCGATCAGCCTGGAGCTCTTAACCGATGGTGCTACTTTGGAACTCCCATTGTTATACAACGCTCGTACTCACCACCACCACAGGAGATCAGCCTGGAGATCTTAACCGATGGTGCTACTATGGAACTCCCATTGTTATACAGCGTGAATACCCACCACCATAGGCGATCAGCCTGGAGCTCTTACCAATGGTGCTACTTTGGAACTCCCATTGTTATACAACGCTAATACCCACCACCATAGGAGATCAGCCTGGAGCTCTTACTGATGGTGCTACTTTGTTACTGAAGGTCAGGTTGGATTTTATACAATGATTTGCAGAAGACGAATGGCCTGAGATGGCGTGAATTTCTGGGGGATTTCATTTAGATATTATTAATCCCACATTTAAAAATGTGGACACTAAATGGGACCCGTGGTCTAATGGTAAAAGCTCCCCCAGAATAGATTATATATTCCTTGATCAAAGACTAAGGACATATATGGAACTATTGACTCTGCTTAAAACACAGCTGAGTGACCATTGTGTATTAAAACTATCCATAGGCGAAAAGTGCCATGAACATCTCTCTTGTGATCTCGGCATCGTAGATATTGGTGGGAATAGGATTATGAGGACAGAGGCTAATTTACGTAGGTTTAACCAACTACTTGTGGCCTGTCTGCTTTTCCTTGAAGATATTACTGGTTCTTCCCACATTTCCAACTATGCAGAATTTCTCCAACTACTAGATAAGACATCACTATGCAAAGTCACCTTTCCTTCCGGGAAAAAGCACAACAATATTTACGATGTTGTAATTAACAGAAAAAAGTTGTCTCATCAGAAAGCTTTGCGAATTATTAAAAGATCTACTCGCCTTGCTCCTGTGGAAAGATTTGAGTTGTGGCCCAGCAAAATACTAAATACAGGGACTTGTTGCGTTCTTGTAAACACGACGCTATCGCTATGCGTAGATCACAAGATGACTAGAAATGGAGTGAAGGGAGATTGCCGGAATATTCGGCAGTCGGAGTTCTGGACGCGACATTTTGGTATATTTCTGCTAAAAATCAGTGGGAGGCTTATATTAAAAAAGGTATATTACTACGAAATCTACAGTCCCTCCCCCACCCCCCAGACTCGTCCACTAACCGCCTGTGGAACTTTTCTGTTTGATTTTGAAGACGTGTTGAATGTTATTGTCAATCCTGAAAATTCTTGAGCTCTTGGCACCGATTGCATTGGCAACGCTTTTGTTAAACCTAACCCAGAGAGGTGGACAGAGCTGTTTAATCATATGTTTTAGTCCATCTGGAATTATGGCAGCATCCCGCTGAGTTGGAGGGAATAAATGTGTATACCTGTATTTATAAAGCATGACGGAACAGTACCTGGCAACAATCGCTTATTAGCGATGCTGGATACAAGTTGCTCAATATTCTGCGCTATGGTACTCCACAAGTTAAATTGCTGGATTTCAGACAGAAAGATTGTTTCTCGCCCGCAGACTGGTTTCAGACCCGACTATTGTACTACGGGCAGTGTTTGGACGCTGCGGTACATGATGGCTGACACTAGTTGCCGGCCGGGAAAGAGTCTTTACCTTTGCTTCCTCGATTATGTGGGAGCATTTGATTGTGTTGTCAGAGAGAGATTATGGGCTAAATTGCAACAATGGGGGATTCCCCGGCCCTTCTCCACTTTATCAAACTAATGTACAGCAACACAACTGTGGCTGTACGGCTTGATGCCAGTGGGACATTAACTAAACCTGTTAGTACTAACTTGGGATTAAAGCAAGGCTGTGTCTTGGCCCCTGTGGCCTGCAATCTTTATGTGGCCGGCATGGAACTTGCTTCTAAGAATGCTACCAGTTTCCTGCCTACAATTGGCCAGGATCATATACTGTGGCTCTCTCATGCAGATTGCACTGTGGTCCTGGATCATGCACCTATAGGAGTGCAGCACCAAAATCATGGCCATAGGTGGGAGGCTCTGCAGGTGTAACTCGTTCAAGTTCAATCTTGATG
Source organism: Ambystoma mexicanum (assembly GCF_040938575.1). Lineage (NCBI taxonomy): Eukaryota > Metazoa > Chordata > Amphibia > Caudata > Ambystomatidae > Ambystoma > Ambystoma mexicanum. The sequence continues at coordinate 1,682,235,568 of NC_090932.1, forward strand.
GTTCATGGTTGGAGGTAATTGATACGTATCGTTATCTAGGCGTTCCTATTAGACATTTTCCATCTAAGTCTTTTTACGTGACGCCCCTTTGCGATAGAGTTGCTAGTAAATGGAATTCCACTAAAGATTAAGAATCCGGAAAGGTGGCTACTCCATGGAGGGTTTTCTAAAGATATATAAGATGGGTGTGATTCAATCAAGCGTATATAGATTACAGGTACTACAAGAGAAACATCTTGGGTGGCTGGATAAACTTGGGGGGGGAAACTGTGGAAAGGTATATTGAGGGTCGCCTCAATATGCCTCGAAGCAATAAGATGTGAACTGGGGATCGCCTCGCTACTGACTCTCTGGAAACTGCAGTATCGTAAATATGGTAAATTGTGCGATGAGCGATGATGACTCCTTGATGTCGCGTATAGTGGCCGACTTTAAGATGCATTGGAATAATGCCTCCTTTCTTGCTTTCGATGGACAGTTACTACATTCCTCTATAGAATTGGCTGGAATAATCCTATTAATGACTGTGCTACTTTGGCAACCAGCTTTGAGCACTTAAAGACCAGGGCTCTGGAATGGGGCACTAGTACGAATCTTGAGGCTCTTTACTCGAAAAAACAATACACACAGTACACAACGCAAAGCTTCGTATTGGGTAGGCCTCGCAGTTGTGACGAGGATATCAGACGCTTTTTGATCTGTCTTCGTCTTAATGTTGGTAGCAGGGTCGGATTGGCCCCTCGGCCTTTCGGCCCGTGGCCGGGCCGAAATCGTCCCTGGGGAGTGGGGGCCAGTTTCTGTCCATGCCTGAGTCGGTTTGGAAGAAGAAAAAATATTTTAAACAAATATTTTTTTTTTCTCAAAAAAGCCTTTCATCCTTCTTAGGTTGATAAATGAGTACCAACACAGGTTGGGTGATATTGTATGCATATCTGTTCTATAAAAAAGAGCTTAAGCGTAAGAGCTATACAATAACATATTATCTATCATTTGGCCTCGGACATCTGCTTGGATTAGGAACAATCATATTTGAAGTCACTTCCTGTTTTGTCAAGGGGTGAAAGGTCGTGTTTCATCGCTTCCCGGGATGTCACTTTGGGGTGGGGTCAAATGACATCACTTCCTGTGATGTCATCAGAGGTTAAGGGTCGTGAGGCAAGGGGTGGGCCACTTTTTTCAGGCGAGAGTTGGGCCACTTTTTTTGGGGTGACGGGGCCTATTTCTTCTCCCAGTCCGACCCTGGTTGGTAGGTAGGTATTGTTTATTTATAAAGCGCCTATACACAGGCAAGTGTTTCAAAGCGCTCAAGGAGGGAGGGAACAAGGGGGTAAAACAACAGTCGTTCAGAGCCCTTGAAATTCTGAGACGATAATAGTCTGCAGCGGCAGAGTAAGGCAGTTTGGGGGAAGCAAATAGGCCTGATGGCGATTCTGCAGTTTTAGACAGTGCAATTAAGGGGTGAAGACACCTGTGTTAAGAAAGTTTCATTTCCACAGGTATTTCTTGTGAGGAGCGGCGATGAACCCTCAAATCCATGCAAAGTGAATCTTCTTTTCTATTTAGAAAGACAAAAAAAAATGTGCCTCCAAAAAAATGAGTGTGTGAAGTAATGTAAGTACATGGCACATTTTATAAGCTTGTGCAGACTTACCTGCTTATCGGAAGGGTCTGTTAGTACTGTCAGCGTGCAGTATTTTGTAACGTTCTAGGGCGGTGTGACTGTGTTCGCGTGAGGGGTCATGAGTTTTTCACTATAAATATGCCCTGAAACCATATACACTGAATTCGTTTTTTGTTTTGATACTAGATGGCTCCTAGTTTCATAATACAAATGAAACCGCCATATTCAGCAAATGAAAGGTCTTTGGAAAAGGATGGCGTGATCGAATGCTGAAACCTTCTGTCTGCAGAGGCCACTGGGCGCCATTTTAAAAAGGCACGTAACAAGGCCCTGTCTATGGAAAGTGAATATGTGGAAGGAAAGGGCCGCATGACGGAATGGCGTCAATGCGTTGATTTTCTAATGTTGTGTATGACAAGGCACGTTTTAGATACTGGATGGGGGAGGGCAGAAATATGTGACTTTAAGCGTAGACGCCATTTCTGTTCCCGCTGCAAGCACGTATGTTTCCTCATCTATAAGGCTGTCACCCTAAAGTTCCTCAAGCTTATCACTGAGAAACTCAGCATCTCTGGAGGCCAACGAGCCAATGATCCCCCAGAAGTAGGAACATGTGAGGACAGGGACCCCTCCTCAAGCAATGGCCCCTTCTCAAGCAATGACTTCTCCTCAAGCAATGTCCGCTCCTTAACACCTAGATCTGCACCCCCCCCAGCTCCTCACCGCATCTGATACTGGAGGATCCGCATCCCTTCCTCTCCCCACTGCATCTGATACTGTAGGATCTGCACCCCCACCGCATCTGATACTGGAGGATCTGCATCCCCACCGCATCTGATACTGGAGGATCTGCATCCCCTATGCTCCCCACCGCATCTGATACTGGAGGATCTGCATCCCCACCGCATCTGATACTGGAGGATCTGCATCCCCTATGCTTCCCACTGCATCTGATACTGGAGGATCTGCTCCCCACTGCATCTGATACTGGAGGATCTGCATCCCCACCGCATCTGATACTGGAGGATCTGCTCCCCACTGCATCTGATACTGGAGGATCTGCATCCCCACCGCATCTGATACTGGAGGATCTGTATCCCCTATGCTCCCCACTGCATCTGATACTGTAGGATCTGCACCCCCACCGCATCTGATACTGGAGGATCTGCATCCCTTCCTCTCCCCACTGCATCTGATACTGTAGGATCTGCACCCCCACCGCATCTGATACTGGAGGATCTGCATCCCCACCGCATCTGATACTGGAGGATCTGCATCCCCTATGCTCCCCACCGCATCTGATACTGGAGGATCTGCATCCCCACCGCATCTGATACTGGAGGATCTGCATCCCCTATGCTTCCCACTGCATCTGATACTGGAGGATCTGCTCCCCACTGCATCTGATACTGGAGGATCTGCATCCCCACCGCATCTGATACTGGAGGATCTGCTCCCCACTGCATCTGATACTGGAGGATCTGCATCCCCACCGCATCTGATACTGGAGGATCTGTATCCCCTATGCTCCCCACTGCATCTGATACTGGAGGATCTGCTCCCCACTGCATCTGATACTGGAGGATCCGCATCCCCTCCGCTCCCCACTGCATCTGATACTGGAGGATCCACATCCCCTCCGCTCCCCACTGCATCTGATACTGGAGCATCCGCATCCCCTCCGCTCCCCACCGCATCTGATACTGGAGGATCTGCATCCCCACCGCATCTGATACTGGAGGATCTGCATCCCCTATGCTCCCCACTGCATCTGATACTGGAGAATCTGCTCCCCACTGCATCTGATACTGGAGGATCTGCATCCCCACCGCATCTGATACTGGAGGATCTGCATCCCCACTGCATCTGATACTGGAGGATCTGCTCCCCACTGCATCTGATACTGGAGGATCTGCATCCCCACCGCATCTGATACTGGAGGATCTGCATCCCCTATGCTCCCCACTGCATCTGATACTGGAGGATCTGCTCCCCACTGCATCTGATACTGGAGGATCCGCATCCCCTCCGCTCCCCACTGCATCTGATACTGGAGGATCCACATCCCCTCCGCTCCCCACTGCATCTGATACTGGAGCATCCGCATCCCCTCCGCTCCCCACTGCATCTGATACTGGAGGATCCGCATCCCCTCCGCTCCCCACTGCATCTGATACTGGAGGATCCGCATCCCCTCCGCTCCCCACTGCATCTGATACTGGAGGATCCGCATCCCCACCGCATCTGATACTGGAGGATCTGCATCCCCTCCGCTCCCCACTGCATCTGATACTGGAGGATCTGCATCCCCTCCGCTCCCCACTGCATCTGATACTGGAGGATCTGCATCCCCTCCGCTCCCCACTGCATCTGATAATGGAGGATCTGCATCCCCTCTGCTCCCCACTGCATCTGATACTGCAGGATCCGCATCCCCTCCGCTCCCCACTGCATCTGATACTGCAGGATCCGCATCCCCTCTGCTCCCCACTGCATCTGATACTGGAGGATATGCATCCCCTCCGCTCCCCACTGCATCTGATTCTGGAGGATCTGCATACCCTCCGCTCCCCACTGCATCTGATACTGGAGGATCCGCATCCCCTCCGCTCCCCACTGCATCTGATACTGGAGGATCTGCATCCCCTCTGCTCCCCACTGCATCTGATACTGTAGGATCTGCACCCCCACCGCATCTGATACTGGAGGATCCCCATCCCCTCCGCTCCCCACTGCATCTGATACTGGAGGATCCGCATCCCCTCCGCTCCCCACTGCATCTGATACTGAAGGATCCGCATCCCCTCCGCTCCCCACTGCATCTGATTCTGGAGGATCCGCATCCCCTCCGCTCCCCACTGCATCTGATACTAGAGCATCCGCATCCCTTCCGCTCCTCACTGCATCTGCTACTGTAGGATCTGCACCCCCACCGCATCTGATACTGGAGGATCCCCATCCCCTCCGCTCCCCACTGCATCTGATACTGAAGGATCCGCATCCCCACCGCATCTGATACTGGAGGATCCGCATTCCCTCCGCTCCCCACTGCATCTGATACTGGAGGATCCGCATCCCCTCCGCTCCCCACTGCATCTGATACTGGAGGATCCGCATCCCCTCCGCTCCCCACTGCATCTGATACTGGAGGATCCGCATCCCCTCCGCTCCCCACTGCATCTGATACTGGAGCATCCACATCCCTTCCTCTCCCCACTGCATCTGATACTGGAGGATCTGCATCCCCTCCGCTCCTCACTGCATCTGATACTGTAGGATCTGCACCCCCACCGCATCTGATACTGGAGGATCCCCATCCCCTCCGCTCCCCACTGCATCTGATACTGAAGGATCTGCATCCCCACCGCATCTGATACTGGAGGATCCGCATCCCCTCCGCTCCCCACTGCATCTGATACTGGAGGATCCGCATCCCCTCCGCTCCTCACTGCATCTGATACTGAAGGATCCGCATCCCCACCGCATCTGATACTGGAGGATCTGCATCCCCTCCGCTCCCCACTGCATCTGATACTAGAGGATTTGCATCCCCTCCGCTCCCCACTGCATCTGATACTGGAGGATCCGCATCCCCTCCGCTCCCCACTGCATCTGATACTGGAGGATCCGCATCCCCTCCGCTCCCCACTGCATCTGATACTGGAGCATCCGCATCCCTTCCGCTCCTCACTGCATCTGATACTGTAGGATCTGCACCCCCACCGCATCTGATACTGGAGGATCCCCATCCCCTCCGCTCCCCACTGCATCTGATACTGAAGGATCCGCATCCCCACCGCATCTGATACTGGAGGATCCGCATCCCCTCCGCTCCCCACTGCATCTGATACTGGAGCATCCGCATCCCTTCCTCTCCCCACTGCATCTGATACTGAAGGATCCGCATCCCCTCCGCTCCCCACTGCATCTGATACTGGAGGATCCGCATCCCCTCCGCTCCCCACTGCATCTGATACTGGAGGATCCGCATCCCCTCCGCTCCCCACTGCATCTGATACTGGAGCATCCGCATCCCTTCCTCTCCCCACTGCATCTGATACTGAAGGATCCGCATCCCCACCGCATCTGATACTGGAGGATCCGCATCCCCTCCGCTCCCCACTGCATCTGATACTGGAGGATCCACATCCCCTCCGCTCTCCACTGCATCTGATACTGAAGGATCCGCATCCCCTCCGCTCCCCACTGCATCTGATACTGGAGGATCGGCAGCCCCTCCGCTCCCCACTGCATCTGATACTGGAGGATCCGCATCCCCTCCGCTCCCCACCGCATCTGATACTGGAGAATCTGCATCCCCTCCGCTCCCCACTGCATCTGATACTGGAGGATCCGCATCCCCTCCGCTCCCCACTGCATCTGATACTGGAGGATCCGCATCCCCTCCGCTCCCCACCGCATCTGATACTGGAGAATCTGCATCCCCTCCGCTCCCCACTGCATCTGATACTGGAGGATCCGCATCCCCTCCGCTCCCCACTGCATCTGATACTGGAGCATCTGCATCCCTTCCTCTCCCCACTGCATCTGATACTGGAGGATCTGCATCCCCTCCGCTCCTCACTGCATCTGATACTGAAGGATCTGCACCCCCACCGCATCTGATACTGGAGGATCCCCATCCCCTCCGCTCCCCACTGCATCTGATACTGAAGGATCCGCATCCCCACCGCATCTGATACTGGAGGATCCGCATCCCCTCCGCTCCCCACTGCATCTGATACTGGAGGATCCGCATCCCCTCCGCTCCCCACTGCATCTGATACTGGAGGATCCGCATCCCCTCCGCTCCCCACTGCATCTGATACTGGAGGATCCGCATCCCCTCCGCTCCCCACTGCATCTGATACTGGAGGATCCGCATCCCCTCCGCTCCCCACTGCATCTGATACTGGAGCATCCGCATCCCTTCCTCTCCCCACTGCATCTGATACTGGAGGATCTGCATCCCCTCCGCTCCTCACTGCATCTGATACTGTAGGATCTGCACCCCCACCGCATCTGATACTGGAGGATCCCCATCCCCTCCGCTCCCCACTGCATCTGATACTGAAGGATCCGCATCCCCACCTCATCTAATACTGGAGGATCCGCATCCCCTCCGCTCCCCACTGCATCTGATACTGGAGGATCCGCATCCCCTCCGCTCCTCACTGCATCTGATACTGAAGGATCCGCATCCCCACCGCATCTGATACTGGAGGATCTGCATCCCCTCCGCTCCCCACTGCATCTGATACTGGAGGATCCGCATCCCCTCCGCTCCCCACTGCATCTGATACTGGAGCATCCGCATCCCTTCCTCTCCCCACTGCATCTGATACTGAAGGATCCGCATCCCCACCGCATCTGATACTGGAGGATCCGCATCCCCTCCGCTCCCCACTGCATCTGATACTGGAGGATCCACATCCCCTCCGCTCTCCACTGCATCTGATACTGAAGGATCCGCATCCCCTCCGCTCCCCACTGCATCTGATACTGGAGGATCTGCATCCCCTCCGCTCCCCACTGCATCTAATACTGGAGGATCCGCATCCCCTCCGCTCCCCACCGCATCTGATACTGGAGAATCTGCATCCCCTCCGCTCCCCACTGCATCTGATACTGGAGGATCCGCATCCCCTCCGCTCCCCACTGCATCTGATACTGGAGGATCCGCATCCCCTCCGCTCCCCACCGCATCTGATACTGGAGAATCTGCATCCCCTCAGCTCCCCACTGCATCTGATACTGGAGGATCCGCATCCCCTCTGCTGCCCACTGCATCTGATACTGGAGCATCCGCATCCCTTCCTCTCCCCACTGCATCTGATACTGGAGGATCTGCATCCCCTCCGCTCCTCACTGCATCTGATACTGAAGGATCTGCACCCCCACCGCATCTGATACTGGAGGATCCCCATCCCCTCCGCTCCCCACTGCATCTGATACTGAAGGATCCGCATCCCCACCGCATCTGATACTGGAGGATCCGCATCCCCTCCGCTCCCCACTGCATCTGATACTGGAGGATCCGCATCCCCTCCGCTCCCCACTGCATCTGATACTGGAGGATCCGCATCCCCTCCGCTCCCCACTGCATCTGATACTGGAGGATCCGCATCCCCTCCGCTCCCCACTGCATCTGATACTGGAGGATCCGCATCCCCTCCGCTCCCCACTGCATCTGATACTGGAGCATCCGCATCCCTTCCTCTCCCCACTGCATCTGATACTGGAGGATCTGCATCCCCTCCGCTCCTCACTGCATCTGATACTGTAGGATCTGCACCCCCACCGCATCTGATACTGGAGGATCACCATCCCCTCCGCTCCCCACTGCATCTGATACTGAAGGATCCGCATCCCCACCGCATCTGATACTGGAGGATCCGCATCCCCTCCGCTCCCCACTGCATCTGATACTGGAGGATCCGCATCCCCTCCGCTCCTCACTGCATCTGATACTGAAGGATCCGCATCCCCACCGCATCTGATACTGGAGGATCTGCATCCCCTCCGCTCCCCACTGCATCTGATACTAGAGGATTCGCATCCCCTCCGCTCCCCACTGCAACTGATACTGGAGGATCTGCATCCCCTCCGCTCCCCACTGCATCTGATACTGGAGGATCTGCATCCCCACCGCATCTGATACTGGAGGATCTGCATCCCCTATGCTCCCCACTGCATCTGATACTGGAGGATCTGCTCCCCACTGCATCTGATACTGGAGGATCCGCATCCCCTCCGCTCCCCACTGCATCTGATACTGGAGGATCCACATCCCCTCCGCTCCCCACTGCATCTGATACTGGAGCATCCGCATCCCCTCCGCTCCCCACCGCATCTGATACTGGAGGATCTGCATCCCCACCGCATCTGATACTGGAGGATCTGCATCCCCTATGCTCCCCACTGCATCTGATACTGGAGAATCTGCTCCCCACTGCATCTGATACTGGAGGATCTGCATCCCCACCGCATCTGATACTGGAGGATCTGCATCCCCACTGCATCTGATACTGGAGGATCTGCTCCCCACTGCATCTGATACTGGAGGATCTGCATCCCCACCGCATCTGATACTGGAGGATCTGCATCCCCTATGCTCCCCACTGCATCTGATACTGGAGGATCTGCTCCCCACTGCATCTGATACTGGAGGATCCGCATCCCCTCCGCTCCCCACTGCATCTGATACTGGAGGATCCACATCCCCTCCGCTCCCCACTGCATCTGATACTGGAGCATCCGCATCCCCTCCGCTCCCCACTGCATCTGATACTGGAGGATCCGCATCCCCTCCACTCCCCACTGCATCTGATACTGGAGGATCCGCATCCCCTCCGCTCCCCACTGCATCTGATACTGGAGGATCCGCATCCCCACCGCATCTGATACTGGAGGATCTGCATCCCCTCCGCTCCCCACTGCATCTGATACTGGAGGATCTGCATCCCCTCCGCTCCCCACTGCATCTGATACTGGAGGATCTGCATCCCCTCCGCTCCCCACTGCATCTGATAATGGAGGATCCGCATCCCCTCCGCTCCCCACTGCATCTGATACTGCAGGATCCGCATCCCCTCCGCTCCCCACTGCATCTGATACTGCAGGATCCGCATCCCCTCTGCTCCCCACTGCATCTGATACTGGAGGATCTGCATCCCCTCCGCTCCCCACTGCATCTGATTCTGGAGGATCCGCATACCCTCCGCTCCCCACTGCATCTGATACTGGAGGATCCGCATCCCCTCCGCTCCCCACTGCATCTGATACTGGAGGATCTGCATCCCCTCTGCTCCCCACTGCATCTGATACTGTAGGATCTGCACCCCCACCGCATCTGATACTGGAGGATCCCCATCCCCTCCGCTCCCCACTGCATCTGATACTGGAGGATCCGCATCCCCTCCGCTCCCCACTGCATCTGATACTGAAGGATCCGCATCCCCTCCGCTCCCCACTGCATCTGATTCTGGAGGATCCGCATCCCCTCCGCTCCCCACTGCATCTGATACTAGAGCATCCGCATCCCTTCCGCTCCTCACTGCATCTGCTACTGTAGGATCTGCACCCCCACCGCATCTGATACTGGAGGATCCCCATCCCCTCCGCTCCCCACTGCATCTGATACTGAAGGATCCGCATCCCCACCGCATCTGATACTGGAGGATCCGCATTCCCTCCGCTCCCCACTGCATCTGATACTGGAGGATCCGCATCCCCTCCGCTCCCCACTGCATCTGATACTGGAGGATCCGCATCCCCTCCGCTCCCCACTGCATCTGATACTGGAGGATCCGCATCCCCTCCGCTCCCCACTGCATCTGATACTGGAGCATCCACATCCCTTCCTCTCCCCACTGCATCTGATACTGGAGGATCTGCATCCCCTCCGCTCCTCACTGCATCTGATACTGTAGGATCTGCACCCCCACCGCATCTGATACTGGAGGATCCCCATCCCCTCCGCTCCCCACTGCATCTGATACTGAAGGATCTGCATCCCCACCGCATCTGATACTGGAGGATCCGCATCCCCTCCGCTCCCCACTGCATCTGATACTGGAGGATCCGCATCCCCTCCGCTCCTCACTGCATCTGATACTGAAGGATCCGCATCCCCACCGCATCTGATACTGGAGGATCTGCATCCCCTCCGCTCCCCACTGCATCTGATACTAGAGGATTCGCATCCCCTCCGCTCCCCACTGCATCTGCTACTGGAGGATCCGCATCCCCTCCGCTCCCCACTGCATCTGATACTGGAGGATCCGCATCCCCTCCGCTCCCCACTGCATCTGATACTGGAGCATCCGCATCCCTTCCGCTCCTCACTGCATCTGATACTGTAGGATCTGCACCCCCACCGCATCTGATACTGGAGGATCCCCATCCCCTCCGCTCCCCACTGCATCTGATACTGAAGGATCCGCATCCCCACCGCATCTGATACTGGAGGATCTGCATTCCCTCCGCTCCCCACTGCATCTGATACTGGAGGATCCGCATCCCCTCCGCTCCCCACTGCATCTGATACTGGAGGATCCGCATCCCCTCCGCTCCCCACTGCATCTGATACTGGAGGATCCGCATCCCCTCCGCTCCCCACTGCATCTGATACTGGAGCATCCGCATCCCTTCCTCTCCCCACTGCATCTGATACTGAAGGATCCGCATCCCCACCGCATCTGATACTGGAGGATCCGCATCCCCTCCGCTCCCCACTGCATCTGATACTGGAGGATCCACATCCCCTCCGCTCTCCACTGCATCTGATACTGAAGGATCCGCATCCCCTCCGCTCCCCACTGCATCTGATACTGGAGGATCTGCATCCCCTCCGCTCCCCACTGCATCTGATACTGGAGGATCCGCATCCCCTCCGCTCCCCACCGCATCTGATACTGGAGAATCTGCATCCCCTCCGCTCCCCACTGCATCTGATACTGGAGGATCCGCATCCCCTCCGCTCCCCACTGCATCTGATACTGGAGGATCTGCATCCCCTCCGCTCCCCACCGCATCTGATACTGGAGAATCTGCATCCCCTCCGCTCCCCACTGCATCTGATACTGGAGGATCCGCATCCCCTCCGCTCCCCACTGCATCTGATACTGGAGCATCTGCATCCCTTCCTCTCCCCACTGCATCTGATACTGGAGGATCTGCATCCCCTCCGCTCCTCACTGCATCTGATACTGAAGGATCTGCACCCCCACCGCATCTGATACTGGAGGATCCCCATCCCCTCCGCTCCCCACTGCATCTGATACTGAAGGATCCGCATCCCCACCGCATCTGATACTGGAGGATCCGCATCCCCTCCGCTCCCCACTGCATCTGATACTGGAGGATCCGCATCCCCTCCGCTCCCCACTGCATCTGATACTGGAGGATCCGCATCCCCTCCGCTCCCCACTGCATCTGATACTGGAGGATCCGCATCCCCTCCGCTCCCCACTGCATCTGATACTGGAGGATCCGCATCCCCTCCGCTCCCCACTGCATCTGATACTGGAGCATCCGCATCCCTTCCTCTCCCCACTGCATCTGATACTGGAGGATCTGCATCCCCTCCGCTCCTCACTGCATCTGATACTGTAGGATCTGCACCCCCACCGCATCTGATACTGGAGGATCCCCATCCCCTCCGCTCCCCACTGCATCTGATACTGAAGGATCCGCATCCCCACCTCATCTGATACTGGAGGATCCGCATCCCCTCCGCTCCCCACCGCATCTGATACTGGAGGATCTGCATCCCCTCCGCTCCCCACTGCATCTGATACTGGAGGATCCGCATCCCCTCCGCTCCCCACTGCATCTGATACTGGAGCATCCGCATCCCTTCCTCTCCCCACTGCATCTGATACTGAAGGATCCGCATCCCCACCGCATCTGATACTGGAGGATCCGCATCCCCACCGCATCTGATACTGGAGGATCCGCATCCCCACCGCATCTGATACTGGAGGATCCGCATCCCCACCGCATCTGATACTGGAGGATCCGCATCCCCACCGCATCTGATACTGGAGGATCCGCATCCCCACCGCATCTGATACTGGAAGATCCACATCCCTACTGCATCGATATTGGAGGATCTGCATCGCCTACGCTCCCCACCGCATCTGATGCTGGAGGATCTGCTCCCCACTGTTTGCTCCCCTGGTTGATTGTAGAGCCTGTGCTGATAAATTGCCCGCCCACCCCTTCACCCCATGACTTGTAAATCGCTCTGTTGTTTCCCCGAAGCAAGGCGCGTGCTCAATAAACATCCTAATAATCAGAATAATAATCACACTGCTGCACCTTGGACTCATACCTGACTCTATGCTCGCATGCTAAGGATGCACCTGGTGTCTGCCCCCTGCTGGTCCTGGACCCTCCCTCCTGCTTCCCAATCTCTTGGTAGGTGTTCACTACATGCCTTTGTAGGTTGCGACCTGGAAGTTATCACTGCGGCCTTTGTAGGTCTCCTGGTGGGTCCTGGCACCAGAGGCAGCCCAGGGAATAACCTGGGCATGTGGGAGGGTGAGGAGCGCCAGTACTGGCACCGCCCGAGGCCTTCCACCGAGCAGTCGATGACTAAGCCGCCCACACACGGCACTACTGTCACTTTCAGTAAAGGTAGGGTGCGGCGTCAAGGTGTGAGAGTGCACGTGTGGTGGTGGACGTCCTGCTCGAGAGGAGTCTCCCGCCTCGCGCGTCCTGTGTGACTTGCAGGCAAGTCTGGCAGGTCACCGAGGAATGCAGAAATGTGAGCACGTGTCACACGGCAGGGGCGTGCAGAGTGCCGCCAGTGACTCGCTGTGTGCCATCACGTCTGTGCCGGGCTCGAAAGTCTCCTTGTGCGTCAGTGGCTTAGACACCACACCTCCACACTGCACCGGGCAACACCAGCCCCCCTTGCCCGGGGTGGGGCCCTGGGCCCTCCCCACGGTGACATCGGCTTCATAGGACGTGTGCACCTGTGGCACCGTCTCGATGGCACATGCACAGACATCCACATCCCCCCTCCACGCACACAGACCTACAAACACACACACCCTCGTGACCCAGGGTTTGCCTTTTGTTTTGATTGTGTCTTCTTTGGCTGCAATCATTAGATGGTTCACTGGTAATCACTGCACACGCGGTGTATTATTGGCGAGAGTTGCCCGCTGCTCAAAGCATAGATAAAGCGACTATGGACGGGGAGGGGGCTAGAAACAGGCAGTACAGGTCCAAGCACTAGATAGACCTGGCTGGAGGACTTACAGAAATAGTAATGCACTGGTGACGGCGCTTGGGGGTCGGTCATTGGGGAGGGCGAGGACATCCTAATATTCTGGAACCTTTTCATAAACGCTGCACCATATGCAACTTTGTATACTACTAGTAAACGCAGCGGGGGGTGGGGCGGGTGCCAGGTATACTAAGGCGCTAGTGAAGCCAACTTGTGTTGGTAGCCGTGTCTGCCCTCCCCGCCCCCCCCCCCCCCGGCCCCTCTTCTATATAGCGCACCCCACCGCTGGCCCCTCCTGGCTGTGCACAGCGGCAGAGGTATGTGATGCTGGCACTGCCAGGTCCCCTGCTGGACTTGCAGGGTGTAGACCCAGGTGCGGTGGGCGCAGCTGGCCCTGGGACGGCTATGCCCCCCCTGCTGGCCGGGCAGATAGTACAGATATTGGGTGCAGCTGGCATGGCCCCTGCTGATGTGCAGAAGGGGCAGCGGTGGGCTCAACTGGCACTGCCATAGCCCCTGATTGTGTGCAGAGGGGGCAGAGGTGGGTACAGCTGGCACAGCCATGGCCACCTGATTGTGTGTAGAGGGAAGAGGTGGGCTCAGCGGGCACTGCCATGGCCCCTGCTGGTATGCAGTGGTGGCATAGGCGGGCTCAGCTGGCACTGCCATGGTCCCTGATGGTGTGCAGAAGGGGCAGAGGTGGGCTCAGCTGGCACAGCCATGGCCCCTGGTGGTGTGTAGAGGGGGCAGAGGTGGGCTCAGCTGGCACTGCCATGGTCCCTGATGGTGTGCAGAAGGGGCAGAGGTGGGCTCAGCTGGCACTGCCACGGCCCTCCTGGGCGTGCAGAGGGGAGGCCCACCCGGGAGTGGCGGGGCCAGATGGCCCTGCAACCTCCTGGCGGGGCTCTTGCTTGTGCTCTGTTCCTGGCAGCACCTGGGGAGCGGCCTCGTGCATCGCAGTCCCTGTGCACGTGCACAGCTCGTGCACGGCTCCTGGTCCAGGCTCCCTGTGAAACCCAGCGGCTGCTCCTGGAATCTATAATTACACGCAGCCTCGAACAGCCGCCTCTTTCTCTGCTGTGTGGGGGCCATTGTACGCCCTCCCCACCCCGCCCCCAGATGCACAGGAGATCGGCCCTACAGTGCTACCGTGAAGAAAAAAGGTTCTGAACCAAAACTACAATATTCCGAAAGTGCAACAGCAACAGCCCCCTGGAGGCGGGGCCCTGGCGACTCGGGCTCTCGGGATGCTCCCAGAAGTCCTTCCCGACCCGGGGTGTAGGAGAGGCACAACGCCGAGAAACTAGACACCCCCCTGCCTGCGCCAAGCCCTTGTACATCTGTGCCAGTGTGTGTGTGTCAGTGCCCGTGTGTGGGTGCCCGTGTGTGTGGGTGCCTGCCTGTGTGTGGGTGCCCGTGTGTGTGTCAGTGCCCGTGTGTGTGTCAGTGCCGGTGTGTGTGTGCCCGTGTATGTGTGCCCGTGTGTGTGGGTGCCCGTGTGTGTGCCGTGTGTCAGTGCCCGTGTGTGTGTGCCCGTGTGTGTGTGGGTGCCCGTGTGTGTGGGTTCCCGTGTGTGTGTCAGTGCCCGTGTGTGTGGGTGCCCGTGTGTGTGTGTGGGTGCCCGTGTGTGTGTGGGTGCCCGTGTGTGTGTCGGTGCCCGCGTGTCAGTGCCCGCGTGTGTGTCAGTGCCCGTGTGTGTGTCAGTGCCCGTGTGTGTGTGGGTGCCCGTGTGTGTGGGTGCCCGTGTGTGCGTCAGTGCCCGTGTGTGTGGGTGCCCGTGTGTGTGTCAGTGCCCGTGTGTGTGTGTGTCAGTGCCCCTGTGTGTGTCGGTGCCCGTGTGTGTGTCAGTGCCCGTGTGTGTGTCAGTGCCCGTGTGTGTGTGGGTGCCCGTGTGTGTGTCAGTGCCCGTGTGTGTGTCAGTGCCCGTGTGTGTCAGTGCCCGTGTGTGTGTGGGTGCCCGTGTGTGTGTCAGTGCCCGTGTGTGTGTGGGTGCCCGTGTGTGTGTCAGTGCCTGTGTGTGTGTGTCAGTGCCCGTGTGCATGCTTGCGTGTGTCCGCCTGTCTCCATAGGTTTATCGGTGGTGTCTGCACTCTTCTCCGTGTACGTGTTAGTGTGCGCGCCTTTATCTCTGTTTATTTTGGTGTGTTGGTTGGATAGCCTCAGGGAGGGCTGCTTCTGACGCGTGGCTTTCTCCTCTCTGTGTAATGTGTGCAGGTGATGCATGTGGACAGGTGACTGTCAGCGACAGTGAAGGCTGACTCCGAGGCCACGCCCGCCACGTTTCACCTCTGATGAGAGTTATACATGGATCAGGAGTTAGTACCGGACCCTGAACTGGTCAGGATTGGCTCGGCGTGACCTGTGCTTCGCACTGTGGCACACTTCGCCTCTGACTCCACAGAGTGGTGCACCACACATGCCGTTCACGCTTTCCTGACGCTTAGGGGCGATGCAGGGCTGTACCTCGTGCTCTCTCCTTCCTCCATTGCAGGAGGCAGCAGGTGGGGTCGCCCCTCTTAGACTTACACAGCCTCGCCGATTACCATCAGAACCATGGTTCTCCGAATCTCTTCAGGCAGAGAGGCTTAAACTTAGACAGGCAGAACAGCCTTGGCGTAAAATCTGTGGTCCTCAGCTTAAGGCTGTAGTTAAACAGCAGTTAGCATCCTGCTCTGGTGTTGGGGGCTTGCCCTGGACCACCGGGCAGGCCCCATCGGCATGTTGGGAGCACCCGACATGGTCCCGCAGTGCGGCGATCACGCCGCGGGAAGGTGAGTGGGGGTCACCCCACCCGCTACGGAGAACCGCAGCTACCCACGTTGCTGGGACCCAGCACACGCTCTGGGGGCACCCAGACTGGGGTTGCAGCCCCCAGCCACGATCACATGGCCAGGCTTCAGTCGAGGTTGGCGTTGCCGAGCAGGGGCGCCGGCCTCGTGGAGGGCCCCGTCCCTGGGCCTACTCCACGCAGCCAGGTGCACATAATGAACGACACCAGAGTCCGTCTCGGAGTGACTGCTGAGCCGGAAGCGGCTCGTATCTTTTATTAAGTTGGTCACGTGGCTACTGCCACGTGACCCATTACAACATCCTGGGAGCTACCATGCTGCCAGGAGGGGTGCCATGCAACACTCCTCCTTTTTCCTAACAACAAAACAAAACCCCAAAAACCCCAACACAACCACAACTACTACTACTGTAACCACTCTATTAGTTTTTTTTACACCCTTTATTAACCTGGGTGAGTGGTTCTACGTTCACAAAAACCCAGATGGGAGCTAATGGCACCACATTACATTTCCCACCGACAGGGCCATTTTAAGCAAGTCTGTGTCTGCAGGCTCCAAGCCTTCATGGGGATGTTGGTGACGATATCCTTCTTCCGCCATCGGGGCGTTGCAGGAGGCCAGCTTGAGTCCTCACCGATGTTCAATTCATCCTGCTACATCAAAGTCACAAAGAAAAACCAGCAAAGCCGCACCTGGGGAGGCCCAGGGGGCACATCAGCCTAGTCCTTCGCGGGTGGAGGCAGATAGTGTGGTAGGCTGCTGGCGTAGTCATGACGGGCCAGCTCCATGTTCAGGGCAGGCAGCGCTGCACTTGGGAATGCCCGGGCACCACCACAGTCTGATCTCTAGGTAGTTGCAGGAAGATTCAGGGAGCACGATGGCAGGGTGGGGGCTTCGACGCTGGACCACTCCCAGCACTCCCTTATTCGCGCGGGCTCATTGATTTTTCCCCCGCCGTGTCCACTGGCGGCATGCACCTGGATCTTCGTTCAGAGTCAAAACCCCTGACTGCGCACAAGCACTCCCCAGGGAGCAGCTACCCTTCCTGGCTCTTCGTGGCAAATTGAGAGCCTCTGTGAAGCACACATTGATGGGCCCAGAGTGCATCCTAGCCCTAATGGGCTGTCCGGGCTCATGGCGTGCCCGTTCTGGACCTGGGTGGTGCTGGGCTCCTGGCTCTCCTCGATCTCTTGAGATTTGGCCCACACTCAACTGGCGGCCGGGCGATTGCAGGCCTTTTTTTCAGTGACCACCCAGCTGACCAGTGCAGCGCTCCCTTCTGGTGGAGGGTGGCGGAAGCGCTGCGGGGTAAGATTGTCCCCTTTTCCTTGTTGCTTGGGGCTGGGACACCCCGGCTCACCTGATGGTTGCTGGTGGGCTGGAGAGAGTGGCCCGTGTGGCTGGGAATAAGCGGCCAGTGTTGTTGCCTCCCTTGTCCGGGGACACCGCAGGCCTCACTGTCCTTTATTTTTTACATTTTTTTTTTTGTTTTCACCGCACCGGGTCCAGATGTGAGGCCACACCCCCTCCTTCGTTATTTGGGGGCCCGCGTACCTCTGTTTCCTCATGTTCACCTTTTTCCCAATTTGGCTTGTGAGCCTCTGCACACGCACCTGGCCTACCCCACCCCGCTCCCGATGCTATGTCTGCCACCGGAGCAGGCGCGGGAGAGTCCGCCGTATCCTCCATTGTCGCGGCAGGCCCAGGTCTTGTTGGGACACGCACCCTTCTTTCTCGGGCCACCGCGAGCCTCAGTTGCCCTCCGCTTTTTCTTTTTTTCTATATTGAATGTTCTGGGCCGGAGATACCAATGTTGGAGAAATGGAGTTACAGGTAAGAAACTATTCCCTACTTTATTACCAAAATCAGCGATATCCGCCATAACATTTCTAAAATCACTCCTATGGCTGATAGTTATAACACCAAACCCAATTTAAAGCCATCTCTATCAGAATTGCCTACTTGGTCTGTTTTTCCTTCTTTCTTGGAAGAAAAAGTCCTTGCAGCTATCTATAGGTTCAAGTCCTCCTCTCCTTCTGACACTATTCCGGTAGCTATTATGATAACTATCTCTCCCGCTCTCCTAAGGGAAATCACTGCAGCCATTAACAACTCCTGTCAGTCTGGGATTATCCCCCCAGAACTGAAGGTGGCTAGAGTGATCCCCTTGTTAAAGAAACCCACTCTGGGCCCTACGGCCCTTGCCAATTTCTGTCCTATTTCACTTCTTCCTTTGGTCTCTACTTTACCCTCCTCCTACCTTGAATCTTTCTCTCTTCTCAGCCCTGCTCAAGCCGGCTTTATACCTGGCAGAGGCACATAGAGTGTTCTGGTCTCCGGTCAGGACGACATGGCCAGGCTGGTGGACTCAGGTGGGTTGGGGGCCCTGATTCTACTCAATCTATCAGCGGCCTTAGATACCGTCGACCACCCCATCCTGTTGTCCCGTCTTGTCCAGATGGTTATATCTGGTCAAGTAATAGCCTGGTTCACCTCGTTCCTGGCGGATCGCACCCAGACTCTCACCATGCCCCCTTTTCTATCTACTCCCTGTCCTCTTAGCTGAGGAATGGCACAGGGCCCCTCTCTATCACTGATTCTCTTTAACATCTATATTTGGGCTTTGGTTGGTCTCATCCATTCCTTCGGCGTCAGATTCTATTCATATGCAGACGAAACTCAGATCCTGATCCGCTTAGATCTAGATCAGGCTGAGATGGCGTCGTGTCTGCACGAGTGCCTGACTGCCGTGGGGAATTGGATGAACCTCAACTGGTTCAAATTGAACGGCGATAAGACTGAGGTGCTGGTGGTGGGGTGTCCGCCTAATCCGTCACTTTGGGTGTCTTCTTTCAGGCCTATATCCCTGGGCAACCTCGGCATTCCTACCACGAAGGTTAAGAACTTGGGAGTCACTGACTGCTTCTCTGTCTATGGAGAGTCAGGTTGCCACAGTATGCCAAACTGGCCACTTACAACTGAAAGTTCTCAAAGTATTGCCTCTTAATCCAGAACATCTTGGCTCCCCGTTTGTGGCTGCCCTTATATTATATAGGCTGGATTATTGTTATTCCTTATACCTTGCCCAACCCGAGAGGTCTTATTCAGAGACTACATCGTTTACAAAATTTGGCAGCTAGAACAGCCACTGGCTACCCATATGGGGCACACATCTCTCCCGTCTTGCGCTCTCTTCACAGGCTTCCAGTGCTTCAGCGTATTCGATTCAAAGCTCTAATATTGTCCATCGGTCAATCCACAAGGTTGGTCCAGAATTTCTGATTTCCAAGTTCGTTCGCTATCTCCCCAACCGTCAGCTCCGCTCAGCGTCGGCAGATAGGCTTGTTGTGCCATCTTTCAATCGGGCTAGGATTGGGGGCCGTTTCTTCTCTGTTGCTGCTGCTATTGTATGGAACGAGCTGCCGCTTTCTATAAAGAAACTAGCCAATCATCTAGCTTTCAGGAAAGCAATTAAAACCTTTCTCTTATAGGTTGGCTTTTGCGGCCCTCTCCCTATACTCGGACATTTGCTTCTCCTCTAGAGCCAAGATGCCTCTCGGCAACCGTCGCGCTTAAGAAATTTCAAATAATAATAATAATACTCTCTCCCACTGGGCCCTTTATCTCCCAGGGTACAGTTCTTTCTCACGATGCAGGGCTTTACCTCATGCCCTCTCCCACTGGACCCTTTATCTCCCAGGGTACACTTCTCTGTTATGTTTATAGAACAGCAGGACTGGGGTTGGATGCATTCTCCCGCAGTGCAAAGCCATCATCTCCTCCGGTTATATCCTGGCTTCTGTCATCATCTCCTCCGGTTATATCCTGGCTTCTCTGCCATCATCTGCTCCAGTTATATCCCAGCTTCTCTGCCACCCTCTCCTCCGGTTATATCCTGGATTCTGACATCATCTCCTCCGGTTATATCATGGCTTCTCTGTCTCACTCCTTCCCAGTTGGCTCTCCCATTGGACCACTCATCTATGCCTTTGCTGATTAGGTCTTCCTGCTGTTCTGACTCTTCCTCAGAGCCAGGGTCTCTGCTCTCACCCTCTGTCTCTCCATCTCTACCTTTCTCACACCCTTCCTATTCCCCTACTACCCTGCATGCTCCCCACTACCGAGGGTGCTCGTTCACCCCCCACCTCGTGCACGCATTCTCTCTCCACCTTGCGCGTGATTTTTCCCCCACCTCACGCGCGCTTTTTTCTTCCACCTCGCGCGCGCTTTCTCTCCCCAGCTTGTGCGTGCTTTCTCTCCCCATGCCACGCATGCTTTCTCTCCCCAGCTCATGGGCACTTCACCTTCCCAGGGTGCTCGTTCACCCCCCCACCTTGCGCGTGCTTTCTCGCCCCACCTTGCACACTTTCTCCCAACTCCACACGCGTGCTTTCTCCCCCACCACGTGAATGCTTTCTCCCTCACCATGTGCTTGCTTTCTCCCCCCACCTCGTGCGTGCTTTCTCCCCCACCTCGTGCGTGCTTTCTCCCCACTTCGTGAGTGCTTTCTCACCCACCTCGTGCACGCTTTCTACGCCCACCTCGCGCACGCTTTCTACCCCACCTCGCGCACGCTTTCTACCCCACCTTGCGCGTGCTTCCCCCCACCGCCCACCTCGCGCATGCTTTTTTCCCCAACCCCACTTCGTGTGTGCTTTCTCCCCCCACCTTGTGCATGCTTTCTCCCCCACCTCACACGTGCTTTCTCCCCCATCTCACGTGCACTTTCTCCCCCCACTTTGCACGCTTTTCATCACCTCTACAATCAGAGCCTTCCCTCCACCCACAAGAGTGTGCCAGACCCTTCTCCCCAAGAGGGGTTTTGGTAGGAACAGATGTAGAGCAAAGCATATACAATAAGCCCCTGCTGATTTACTGATGAGATTTAATTTATAGAGTGACTACTGTTAAACCTTTTACAAACTCATTTCTTATTACAACATCAACAATATACTGTAAGAAAATATACGCCCATTCATGTAGATGCCCCACACCTAATTCACATGCATAAATGTTCAGGAATTGATTCTCAGTGAAGACAACTCTCCCGCAAAATGCGTGTCTTTTTATTAGGTAAAAAAGTCATAGAAAAGCATTGCAACTATTATTGTGACTACACATAGCACACTCAATGTGCGAAAGGTTAGCAATGAAAACACTTCAATCATTTGCTAGCCTACATCGCACATTCAAATGGATCAACTATCCCAAAAAACCTGAGAAGCATCAATTCTCTCCAGAAAGCCTCATGAATTGAACTGCCTTTTCAATATCTCTCCTCTTTCTCAATGTGATATTAAAACCATCTCTCATGCTCACACCAATCCTCTGGGACAGTAGAGATCTGATCACCTGAAGCAATCCCCAAATCATGAAACCACCCCCAAAATAATAAATCCAGTGGCAAAAACCAAATAAGAACCCACCGTGGCCTCTAGTGGCTGTAACAAAGCCTTCCACGAGATGTAGTGCCAATTGGATGGGATCATGATGCAAAGGTAAGCCAAATCTGAATACAAATGTTCAATGGGTGTTGAGCTGCAGTAGTTAAAGGCACTTCCCTACACAGAACAATTAAAAAAGAAAAGCAGATCAAAAATCAAATTTAGTGCTGTTAAACTCCCAGGTCAGACAAAAAGGAGCAATTTGCCCCTCCTTCCTCCATATGCCAGAATGAAAAAGGTTATCCAGCTTGCTTGGGCCCTCAGCTGTACCTCACTTGAACAGCATGCAATGATGAATTCGAACAGCTTTATCTCACCCCTCCCAGATCCTCCCTTTATATATGTCCAGTTTGTTTATGCGTAATTCCCAAAGTGCATTAAACAAGTTCTTTGAGAATATTGAACCATGATTAGCAAGAATAATGAATAACATTCTTCAGGCTCATCTGGTTTTGCCTGGAAGCCTCGTCAAGCCAGAGCCGTATCATGGAGTCCACCAAAACGTTGTTTACAATTAAGTGGAACATCCGGTACTATTGAAATAAACAAAACAGCCACTGGATTGCAGCCCAGAACCTATGTTTATAGTGTTCTCCCCGTGTATCAAAACAACTGATAATTTGGCTCGAAGGCCGGACATGCACAGAAGATGGCAAAGGAGTCCTTTGTAAGTGTTAGTTTGTGAATACAATTCAAATGCAACTTTCTACTGTCATGCTGTCTGTACGTCTACATTTCTGCACTAAGCATATGAAAAGACTACATGGTTTGTAATAATGTTCATATCAACTGAATATATTTTTCCCTGTTCAGTTAAAATACATGACAACCCCTAACCTCCCCCCATGAGAAGTAGAACAAGCATGGAGGATGCCTAAGAAACATGGAAATAAGAGTGACAAGACAAAAGAACAATATTATTCAACATTGGACCAGTCGCTGATGTTCACTCAAGATCTGCACTGGTACCTAAAATATCAATTAAAAACAAAACAAAAACGCTTGTACTGATGAGAAGATCTGGCTCGGGTAGATGAAAGGCCGTAGACTGCTTTCAGTGGATGATGATCTACTCACTGATGCAGTTTCTGCTAAACTACTGAAAACAAAAGGAAACGTCATAAATGTTGACAGAGATGGGTAGATTTAACGCTTGGTAAAAGTTCCAAACCGTTCCCATTTGTCAGTCAGGTTCAGAGCCCTGGTGCTTAGATCTTGTAGACATTCCTGTGCCTATTTTCCCAAGGAATTCCATTATGCTTGTCATGGGATTGAAGAAGAAAACTAAATGCATCAGCCAGTCGCTAATGGTTCCTAGTATTTAGTGTCCATTTAATGAGGAGGGCGTTTCCAGTAGGGTTTGTACTCCTTTTGGCCAATCAGGTCCTTTCTTTAACAGGGCGTTAGCCATTTGCATTGTTCTGTTTGATGAGGCTGCAAAGGAATCTGTGGTGCTGGTAATCCGCATGTACAGGAGGTACGCCAGCTTCAGCGATAACTGAAGAGGCTTCAGTTTCACTTCAGGCATCTCCACGCATTACGCAAGCATGGGTCTAGGGTACTTCAGTGATCTTCCACTTGACGCAGGGAACCACAGGGCAATAATGCTTCACACATCAGGGTTGTTTAGTCTCGTTGGAAATGGAATGTTAAAAATAACATGTATGCGGGGATCCCCAGGGGGTCACTTCTTGGCCTTCCCCTACGAGCCATATATGGGCCCCTGCGGTCTGTTATTGCATTGCAGAACCTCTTCACTTCCAGCCTTGGCTTGAAACAGGATTGGAAAGGGCTGGTCAATTAGTGAAAGTTGATGAGTTTATTTCCCTGGCAGAACTGGAGAGCAGCTTGCATATTGGATGGCTCTATGTTTTTATTTATTTGTAATTGAAGGGGGTTCTGATGGCTAGCAAGTGGAAATCTAACTTCCAATAAGAATTGATGGTGCCACTCAATGCACATCTATGGGGGCTGTGAGAAACCTGAGGGTATGCTTGTTAGGGAGAATTCTCATTTATGGCTAATTTTACTCACCTAGTGAGTCCCCCAGCAGCTTTGCTGGACTTCTGGAGTTTAATTTCTTTCACTTGGTAAGAGTGTGAGCTTTCCCCCCACTCTTACCCATGTTTTGCCATGTGTCTTTCACCTGTTTTGTGATTGTGTACTCTGGAGTACACCACTTCAGTAGCCCCCTTCTTTTGTGTGTTACACAGCACCTTCAGTGCAGGGACACAGGTTTGTCTTTTAGACTTCCCACCGACTCCATTTCTGGGGCTGACTATAGTCCCCCAGAAAAGGGTAAAGTTGCCATTGACTTTACTTAGTCAAATTACCACAGATCCAGTACACCCCATCTTCCATGGAGTGCTGGAAAGGGGTAATTCATATCCCTTTGTATCTGTACCTCCTAGAGCATTGTTTCGACCTTTTAACATCTAGACTTGGCTGGTGGCAGTGGTTTCTACCATGATTATATTAGATAAACGTGGTATTGTTTTAGGCTATTATATTAGCCTCGAACTTAAACCCTTTTGACCAAATACTTTTTCTTTTGGCTCCGGTCAGGTTTATTCGACATTTCTTTTTGTTAAAGTCCTTCTTGTGTCTTACTTTGTGTGGCAAATCAGGTTTGCTTTCTTTGTTCGCCGTCTTTTGGCAGGCTTCTGCCAAGAAGCCCTCCTCCAGCAGCCTGGGTGTCTAGGTGGGCTGAATGTGAGGGAGGGGCGTAGTCACCCCCTGCACAGGGTATCCCAGGAAACCCAAGTCACACTTTTCCATGATTGGCTGAGGTGGTTGTCCAGGCTGGACAACCCCCCTGCTGCGTGATTGACAGACAGGCTGTGTGAATGGTTTTTTTTTCGCATAAAAGGCAGGTCTCTTGGGCTAGAAGTCAGAGAGTCACCAATGGAACTACAAGGAACCGAAGAGAAGCAGAGAAGAAGTCGGCTGCTGCAACTACCCCGTCCCGGTGAAGCCCTGCTGCAGTCCTGAGCTATCTACCCTTCGACGACCAGAGGAGATCCAGTCCGGAGTCTTCTTCCCTTGAGCTTGGTGGGGATAACCAGCTCATCTTCTACAGCCGGGGGATCCTCTTCCTTGGTCGAAATCGCTGCACACTGCTGTAGTGGTCCGGATAGCCATCTGAAGAGCCTCTCCTGTTTTTAAGGAGCGCACCTTTTATTCATTGTCGCTGCTGCCGGCTTCATCCCTGTGTGGTGCAGACCCCTTCAGACGTCCTCCTTCACATCGAAGCTCCAGGAACCGTGGGTCTACGGGAAACCAACAGGAACAACTGCCAGGGCACCAGCTTCTCCACTGAATAAGGTACTGTGTTCTGCTTGAGGAATTGGGGTGAATCCCTTTTCTTCATCTCCAAGGCTTGCCCTTGTCTTCCCTCCTTCTTATAACTTTTGCTTCCGAACATTGACAATATCAAAGTACTCATGGCTACGTTGAATCGTGAACTGTCTGACTGTGTGATCCTCGACAACAGGCACCTGGTGTCACTTGACCCTGGCTCCGGCCCTTTGGCTCTTAAATTCCTGTCCATGAGTGCTCTTCGAATCTGTCTGCCTAACTATAATATTGCCTATGATTTTTGCCTCCAACTCCTTCTGGGTATCTCAGGTGCTAAGTGTGTTTTTGCCCCGGTAGCATTTCTTGTCACGGATACGCGTTTACTTAGTAGACCGAACTGTCAAAAAGTGATCGCAATCGTATTCACGGTAACGTGTCTAGTTTCGTAACACCGGTCCATTCAAACACATACTTACCTTGAGTCATACTGTACAAAGTGAATTGGTTAGTGGTACTATATTTTACGTATCGTTTTGAATTTAATAGAAGTGTTGTGTTTATAACAAATGGTTTCAAAATTAATGTACTTATATTTTTCTACCTGATACCTTGAGTCAGTGTTTTCTTGAGTCACAGTAATTGTGGTCCCTTTGTGTAATCTCTGCAACTGCTCATATACTCTTGAGATAAGCCTGGCTGCTCCGCTACTGCTACCACTTTAACATAGTAGTACAGGCTTGTACCAAAGGTAAAACTTGTATTGCTACCTGTAGTCTTAATTGTGTGTAGTGGTCCCTAAGGGCGCTGCACAGGATTCTGCCTAACAATCCTCACTCCTAAACCCCCTGGAGTCTCTTTGCCTGTGACCAGGGAAAGGCCATCACTCTTAGATCCTGACCCTGGGGGTGGAAAAGTGAGGGAGGATCGTTGGGTGGAGAGTCCTTGGGGATTGGGAGCAGGGTACACCCAGGTGAGACATTGTATCCCCCTTCCCCTGTTGATGACCAACCTGACCTTTCCCCACCCTTTATTGTTTTTTGTAAGTCAGCTTCCTTCATTTCCCCATATGTGACATTTGACAGTACTGAGACGAGGAAGAGCAGCTGAGAGTAATGAACGTTATGCCATTTTACACTGTGACTAATAAGATGCCTGCAAAGTATTGTGAAGGTCAGGCATGTCCCCATAATCATGATCAGGCAAGCCTAATTTGGAAAGCACACCTGCAACCTGTTAAAGGGTTGCAGGTGTATAAAAGGAGGGGGGGAAGCAAGACAGAGAGGAGCAGCAGGGAGACCTGTGCGATCAGCTGAGAACCTTGTTTGAGGAGAGAGGAGATGCTGGAGGAATCTGCTGTGGGTTGGTCCAATGATGCAGGATGCTGAGGTGCTTGGATCCACAGAGCGAGGTGGTCCCATGAAGCGTGGCATGGGAGCTGGGGCTCTTTGGAGCGGACTGAGGGCACAGAAGGGATCCATGAGGAGACGCTGTCCCTTTCCTTTGTATCAGAAGTGCTCGTCCCCCTGTGTTAAGGAGCCAACACAGGAGTGTCTGAGGGGCACGAGTTGGACCCCTGACAGCAGAAGCAGTAGTCTGTGTTGCCAGTTCTGCTGGGAAAACGATCAAAGCGACCAGTGAGTTTCTGTTAAATGAGGAACACGGTGCGCAAATGCCTGAACATTTCCGTTGTTGAAGTGCAAGGAATGCTTTGTATCGAAGTGGTCGCATGTCTCAGAGAGAGCTTTATTGAAAGTCTTCGGTTTAAGATCATTTCCATTGTTGAATATTGAAGCGCAAGGAATACTTTGTATTGGAGTGTTTGCATGTCTCGGGGAATGCTTTCGAAAGTCTGAGTGCTGGGAATTTCACATAAAACAAATGAATATTGAACATCGGGCTAAATGGAAATTGAATCTCAAACCCAAACCAATGCCAATTGAAAACCGAACTGAATGAAAACGTTATAATTAAGCAAAACTACTGCCTGTTGAATTGCGAAATGAACAGAACTTTACAATTAATGAACACCACTGCATGTTAAATTTCAAATTGAATGAAACTTTAAAAATTGAGCTAAACAAAGGTACACTGAAGATTGAATGAAATAGAACATTCAAATTGAGCAAATTGAAAGTAAAATAAGGCAGAATTAACTGTATACAGCCACGATGCCCACATGAAAACAGATTATGGAAAAGGGGCGCAAGAGCAACAGAGACTCATAAGAAGGCAAGGACACTTGGGATGATGAAATTAATGTTTTGGGGAAGTGAACCCTGAGACTTGAGGAACTACATTTGTTGCCTTGTAGACCGAGCCTCAAGATTCTTTTGTGATCGAGCTGTATTACTTGGAACTCGCGGAAGGGAGCCCCGATGATTGTTTAAAACTGTATCACCTTGAACCTAACAAAGGGAATTTTGAGACATTTTGTGGAATTGGTTCAAACTTGGGGAAGGGAGCTGAAAGGAAGGTGCTAGATGGATGAATCCCTGAACTTGATGTTGAACACCGTGTAGTTTGGATGCTGACATCCCGAGCTGTTGACATCTGCTGACATCCCTTTAGTTGTGAGGGCAAGTATAGGTTTTGGACACAGACAGACCTTTAAGTTGAACTCTTTTTCTCAGACTTTCCTTAGTTTCATTTTTGTAGGGAAATCCCACCTTATAGGGCAAGCTAGGCCTTTTTCCATCCTGACATTTAAGTTGGTAATGTGTTTTATTTTGAATCTGCTGCTGTGTCTTGCTTCATGATGCCTTCACAGGACTGATATCCAACCTTCATCCGTCACTGTTAGTGGCTGTGCAAGGAGAGGCAGGGAATCGGAGGGAAAAATGGGCACGGACTTTGGGCTTTGAACTAGAGGATGAGGTTTGGGAAGAGCTTTGCATTGGTGCACATACAACCTTGATTGCCTGTCTGTATAAATTCCATGGCCTTAAAATTATTGTACAGGTGGCAATACAACCCGGTGCGGCTCTTGAGGGTGTTCCTGGCGGTAGACCCTGGCTGTTGGAGGGAATGTGGTGAAAGGGCTACATGCTGGCACATGTGGTGGGGCTGTGCGAAGGTACAGAGCTTTTGGAAAGAGGTGCTTGGGTGGATCAGGGAGTTGGACGGGCTTGAGAGTGAACTGGATAAGATGCTGGTGCTCATTGGACTTGAGAAGCAGGAATAAGAGTGGATGTGACTCCCACATATGGTGCATTCCACCCTTTTAGCGGCGAGGGCTCGTCTGGTCATACAGTGGGAAAGGGTCTCGTTGCCGGTGGGTGGGCAGCGTGGTCCTTAAAGTTGAGATAATTACATGTATATGATGGAGAACATTAGATATGCCCTTTGCCATCAGAGGCCTTGTTGGAAGATGGAATGGTCACCATTCTTGAGGAAGGATGGAGCACGTGAGAGGATATGGATATTTGAGGAGATCAGTCACTGAGGGGAGGGGGATGAAGCAGGGATTGGTATTTATTTTTTGCTGCGTGTCTAGATTTCACACAGATTCAAGTGATCCCGGCTGAGTGATCACACCTGATCCTGGCTGAGTGATCACACCTGATCCTGGCTGAGTGATCACACCTGATCCCTGCTGAGTGATCACACCTGATCCCGGCGGAGTGATCACACCTGATCCCGGCGGAGTGATCACATCTGATCCCGGCTGAGTGATCAAACCTGATCCCGGCTGAGTGATCACACCTGATCCCGGCTGAGTGATCACACCTGATCCTGGCTGAGTGACCAGTCCTTGCTGCAGATGACTCTGAGCTTTGTGGACTTTGCAGCTTCCATTAGGGGGTGCGCTCCAGGTCTGGAGGTCAGGGGTGTGACTGAGTAGAATGTAGAATGTATTGTGAATAGAGCTTGGGGAAGAATGGCATGAAGGGAGTTCAGTTAAGATATGGAATAAATGGGTTGAGACATGTAGGCTGTCTCCTGGCATTATTTAATGGAAACATGGTGATTATAATTGTGTAACAAGGTACACAACAGTCAGTTCTGGGCGAAACACAATATTGTGTAATATTAAAAATATAAAGAGCATGGCAAATGCTACGAAAGATACCCTGTGCTTTTTCAGTATTCACACATAATCAGTACAATAGAGGAGCAAATATTAAAACAAGTGAAATACTATCCTATACTGCACTTATGTACTGTTAGCACACGCCTTTGCTGCAGAATTATTGCAACAGAATCACCATAACTACAGAACAGGGGAACATTTTTCAGGGCCCATGCAAACATGTTCCTTTTTCAGTTATTGAGCAACGATACATCTGGAGGAAACTGTGCCACAAGTGAAATGATGTAAACTCTGTGTGGTAATGAGCTCTAAGACCAATTAAATTCATGTGCCTATTCAAACCTGGAACTAATGTTAGAGAAGGTGCATGATAACATGCTGCAGAAATGGTGACAAAAAGAGATAACAGTGAAGAGTAGAATTAAGGAATAGTGGAGAAGGGAAAGAAAGTACATAACAATAAGGAATAAAGAATAAGTCGTAAAGAATCTTTCAAACCTAACGGAGAGGCCTGGCCCTAAAACATTACAATAGAATAGCCCTGTTCCTTGCACCATGCACAGAATAGTCTTTACAGCAGAAAGGTTACTACACCTTTAACACAGCACAGCCGATGACGGTGTAATATTTCAGTGCACGGAAACTAATAAACTGTTTCCACATAGAGGCCAAAGTGAGAAGACGGAGACAAAAGACTATGTACCAATTGCATCCACACCCAGATGCATACAGCAACCTGCACTGTAACGCCGGGTCGAAAGAGGTCATCAGTTATCCTGGTGCATGGGTAGGTAGTTGTTAGTATAAGAAAAGAGTGAAGTGACTGTAAGAAGGTAACCATGTTCTGAATAACATAAGTAGGGATACAAGAACAGCCCAGAACAATGGGATTCTGGTGAACTACTTGCATTGTCCGGACCCATTTGTACTTGAGCCACATGAAGATCAAGGGCAACGGTGGCAGGAATGGATAGAGGAATTTGAGGTCTTTTTGAGAGCAGCAGGAAACCAGGATGCCTCAAACAAAATAGACATATTCTTTAATTTGTTAGGGAAGGAAGTGATCAGTGTGGTGATGAGCATTCCGGCTCAAGAAAGAGCTACGTATCAACAAATGATTTCTGCTATTGGTAAACATCTGGTGGTCCCTCCCAATCGGGACTATGAAAGGTATGCCTTTAACCAGTGCACACAGAGTCCACATGAAACAATTGCCTAATTTGCATTACGGTTAAAGAGAAAGGCAAAGTATTGTGAATTTGCAAGCTTTAACGATGATGGCGCTATTAGGCTGAGAATAATTGAAGGGTGTACGTCATCACAACTTCGGAGGCATCTTCTGAGAGTATCTCTCCCATTAAAAGAAGTCCTGGAGTTGGCACAGGTATATGAAAGAACTGAAAAGCAAGTGGCCAACATGGAAAACAAAAATAAGTTGAATACCATCACTGGTCATGGACAGAGGCAATCCCGAGCTTCAAATGTGTTCACCTGGCAACGTGCATGGGTCGCGTGGGTTCCGAGGAAACCCTTTTTTAAGCACAGGTACGTTTTTTACCTTGAAGCTAAACAGAAAAAGAGACTCCTAAGGGCAGCTATAAGGCCCGTTGATCCCTATAGTTCGCCTCTGAGTCGTGCAATCACGATAAAAAAACTAAAAAAGAAATGTAAAAATTGGCTGACGTGCCATAGAGACTCTATATTGCAGAAAGACGCAGCATCTTTTTGAGGCTTTATCTTCTAAAGGAAATACTGACTTTTGGAAACTTATTAAAGCTTTGGACAGTCCTCAGCAAGCCTTGCAAATCCACCCGCTTCCCACAGAAACGTGGATCGATCACTTCCAACAGATTTACTCGGAAGAATTAGTCAAGGTCAATACTTTTGTAACAAATACGGGTGAAGCTTGGCAGTTAAAATTCAATATAGAGGAGGATGTGCGCTATTTGATTGAGAAAATTAACAATTCTCGTGCCCCGGGTCTTGATGGATTGTCCAGATGGTTTCTTAAAAACTGCCCTGACATATGGGCTTACGTTTAGTGTACTAAATTTAATGAAGTGTTGAAAGTTACAAAGGTTCCCTCTTCCTGCAAAACAGCCATTGTGGTGCCCATTTTCAAAAAGGGGGAACGGTTAAACCCCAAAAACTACTGGCCAGTCGCATTGTTAGGCGCGATAGGGAACATATTTGCCTCCTTAATCTTAGCTGCCCTGAATGAATGGGCCAAGAACAACATTTTAGATAAGTTTCAAGCTGGCTTAGTGCAAGGAACTGGGAGAGCCCTGAATGGTTGGTGCTTAAATCTTCTTAAAGAAAGAGCCCTTACCGAAGGCATTGCTATTTACGTGGCATTCACAGACTTTGCCCTTGCATTTGACGGCATTATTTGGGCACTAATACGGAAAGATTGTTAATGTGGGTTTGGCCTCTCCCTCTTTTAGAGCTACTGAAGGAACCCCAGTCCGCTACCTCACTATGTGTCAGGCTGAATGCAAATGGTAAGCTCGCTAACCAAATTCCAACGTTCGGACCCTTAAAACAAACCTGTATTTTAGACCCTTGAGGATGTTCCTGGCTGTAGACCTTGGCTGGAGGATGTTCAACCTATTCTATTCAACCTTTTCATATCAGACTTAGAACAAACTCTCCAGGAGGCCAGGTCTTTCCCTCCGCGAATGAGTGGCCATGCTATAAATTGGCTGCTCTAGGCGCATCATCTGGGTCTCCTTGACCAGAGCCCGGCTGGCCTCCAGCACTAGCTTAAAAAATGGCGGGCAATGGGGCCAAATCAAAAGTGTTGGTAATGAGGTTGATAAAGAAGCGTGGGAGGACCCTTTTCAATGAACCAATGGAAAGGGCCACGTCGTTGACCTATTTAGGATTTTGCGTCGGGGGAGCGAGTCTGACATCCCTTGTATTTCTCAGCTTAAGCTCAGAGTCACTTTATTGGCTTCTTAAGGAGCTGCTTTAATTGCTAAACAAGGTCGGGTTTCAATAGTGTTCCTGTTGAAGTTTTATATTGCTGTGGTAGTCCTCTCCTCTCCATAACCTACGGCGGCGCAGAAACCGTTCCGTGTTCATCTGCAGAAATAAAGACTCACATTATTTTTATTTGGGGTGGACCCCAAAATCCCCCTCCCCTATTTTTATCCTGATGCACCACCTCACCCTACACCTTATATGCCCTCACCCCCCATATTTTCCCATGTTTTTTGGCAAAAATGTTTTGGCAAAAAGTGCAGCGCAAAAAAAAATAACGGGGGAAGAATGGACATCATACTGCGGAAACTCCCTTTAATTACTCCTAGATGTTGTGGAAAAAATTAGAGGGCTTATTTTGGAGGAGAGTTCTGCACCTTCCAAATGCAGTCCCCGTTCAAGTTATTCGTTATGAATTGGGCTTGTCATCCATGGAACAGTGCAAACGAGTTTAATTATTTAGGAAGTGCCCATTACCTGAACCTAAAACTTTGGGCCTCATTACAAGTTTGCCGGTACAGTAACAACAATACCGGTAAGCCTGCCGGTACCATTGTTACCGTACTGGCAAACTACGAGGCCTGCTTGCGGGTGCCTTTTCGGCCGCCAGGTCTAACCTGGCGGGCAGACCGGCCCCCGCGAGCAGACCATGTCGGATGCACCGGCACCGTTCTGAATGGTACCAGTGCATCCGGCCTTCCCATTCCCATTGAGCCCTATGGGGCTTGAATGAGAAGGGGGAGCATTTTTTACCGGCGCCCGGGAATGGGCAATTACCAGGTCCGGTGGGGCCGTAATGAGCCAGTAATTGCCCATTCCCGGGCGCCGGAAACAAAAACTGACTCAAGCGCCAGCGGCTTCCGCCGAAGTCGTAATGAGGCCCTTTGTTTTGTGTACTTAGTGAAATATTAAAAACCAGAAAAGATAGATTCCTTTATATCTGGGAGGAAATGTGTTTAGCTATTCTTAACACGTTAGACATTATGCCAGACACTTTAATTAGTAAGCGATTAGCTGTGAAGCGCGAACCTCTGCTAGGGCATTGGACCAATGCGCAGTTAGAATGTAGAACATCTAAGTTGTGGCAGCACTGTAATCTGGAAGCAATGCCTCTCTGTGTGGTTTCTAGGTATTTGAGACGTTTCACCCATCGCTGGTGGAGGGACCAATTTTAAGATTCTGTATGAATTTATACCCTACAAGAGCAATTTTAGGTGTACATTGAAAGCCGAATCAAGTTCCAGGTCGAGGGAGGTGGAGACATTGCAACACGTTGTGGTGGTATGCCCATTCCTAGAGGAATAGAGGGAGCTGTATTTCGGTCGTTTTGTATTTTAGAATTATGTGTCCAGATGAGCGGTGGGCTATAGTACTTATGGCAAAACTAAACCAGTGTTAAGAGCCTCTATGTCAGCCTTTCAGCCAATAAGGAGGCTCGGAACGGGGGGCATTACCAGCGGTAATCCACCCGCTCCAAGCCGCCTCACAGGTGGAGGCCGCCATCTTCCCCTGCGAGGGAATGAGGTTAGCGTTGTGTTCTCCCTCTCCCCTCCCTCCTCCCCATCCACAGAATTCCCCCTGACCCCCCACCCCCACTTACCTTCTTTTCAGTCCATTTCAGGAGCGGTCGACTGGGAACACTTCTGTCCCCAGCGCGACCGCTTCCGATCTCTCACAGGCTGTCATGGAAAGGAAGAAGGGACTACATGTAGTCCCTTCTTCCTTTCTATGGCGCCCATTTTTTTTGTTTACTTCTTTTAATAGAAAGAGAGAACCCTTCTCCCATTTCCGTGGCGGCCATTTTTTTTGTTTACTTTTTCCAATGGCTGGCATGGACAGGAAAAACGGCTTCGTTTTCCCTTCCCCGACAGCACATTTTTTTAAATTTCTTTTTTTTCTTTCCGAAATGCCACAGCGTTTCGGAACAAAAAAAACTATGGGCCCCGGCATTACCTGAAGTGGTAATGCCCACCCTGCTCGAGCCTTATTGCTTAAATTGCACCCTATTAAGTCATGCTGGCTATACATAGGAAGTGCACATTTTGTATTGCCCTTCTTGGCTTTATTTTAACTGTGAGAGGTTTTATACACGTTCTGCTTCTCTTTTTTCTAATGTTTGTATTTGAATGTGATGATTAGCTTGATCTAAATATTAACTTATGTATGGTTTTCTTTTGTTTTCATTATTCTTATTTTGATTGTGAAAGGTTTAATTGTAAACCAAACACGTAAATAAACAAAATAAAAGCACATTTAAGGGTGCTTCTTTTATCCATTAATTGGCACGCGCTGCCTACGGAAATGGCATAGGTTTGTGAAATGTTCTATATAGCCCAAGCTCTAAAAGGACCTACATCTTTATGTCTCTTATAGCACTCAGCTATCTGGAGATTCTGGGCCACTGGAGCGCCCAAAGCATTCGTAATATTCTCACTTTTATTTTCTTGCATTGCTTTGTTAATCTGATCAGATGTCTGCCAGAATTGACCCACTCCGGCTTGAGAATTTGGTAAGTACATGAGGAGGCCCTCAGGCTTTCTGGCCATTAGGAATTCTCAGAGGGAGGTAAACACTGTTGTGGTCTTTAGGTCCTCACCTATAGAATTGTTTAGCAATAGAAGCTTAGGGGAAGCTAGCAAAACCGGACCTGTCATAAGCAGTACTAACCTTCGGATCCTGGAATACGCGTGGGTACAGACACCTGATGCAAAGAGGAGATGTCAACCTAAATGACTACGACATCCTGGCTCTCCAAGAAACCTGGTTATCCGAAATACCACACCTAGACGGGTTCACTATTGTGGACTCACCTGCAAGAAAAAACGAACTAGGCCGCCCATCTGAAGGAATTCTTCTGGCGGTCCAATCAGGCAGAGGAATTACTATGGAACGGACCCTGTCAGCATCCTGGACCCACCTTGCAGTACTCACCAGTTGGACCTTGCCAGATTAAAAAAAAACAGAACAGATATAAAACTACTAATTGCAATCATCGTAGTTTACTGGAATCCTCAAATTATAACGGATGAAGACCTAATACACTCCATCGAAACAACAGTCGACAGCCTATACACCGAACAAGAAGTGACCCACATCATAATATGTGGAGACTTAAATGTCAGATGCCCGGCAACGCTGAAAGAAACGAGACATAACATCACCCCTGCAGAAAAGAGAGGCATACGTTGGTTGGAGTTGATGGAGTCGAGAGGATGCTCAAACTTTGAGCAAGTGTTTCCTAATCCAAATCGACACCCGACGTGGGAGAACGACATCTCAAGCGCCACTATCGACTACATCTTTGCGAGTAACCAAATGCTAAACCTGGCAACCTCCTTTGAAGTAATAAAAACGATTGCAAGCGACCACAATCTGCTTAAAGCAACTTGGACGATGTCCACCTGGGAAACAAAGTGGACTGGGACACACATGGAGTGCAACCAACAAGGGTCTTGACTAAAACTAAGAGCACAGAATAAAAGAGTTAACCGCCAGATACCACAACTGCCTGGGGGCCAAAATAACGCAAGAGGCCACAGAACCGGACTATCAACCTTTACTAAGCCCGTCTAAAGCAAGAACATCAAAAAAGCCTCCCGCGAAAGATCTCTCTGCACACCATTATGATAAGCAACTGGTGGCGAAAAGAGCTACAATAAGACGCATAAAGAGAAAGGCAAGAAACACAAACACAGAGAAATTGCAACTGGAAATGCGCAAATAAACGACTCTGTATAAAGCCTGGCTAAGGAATCGACGACTCTTGCTATACCAAAAAGACTCTGAAACGATGCTTGCAAAATTGGAAGGTAAGAATGCTAGAGCATTCTGGACACTAATTAAATCTTCAGGTGCCCACCCTGAGCCAAGTCAGTCGAACAGCGTGAGTGAAACCAGCTGGACGGCCCACTTCAATGAGGTTTTCGGTGGCCCTCTCGAAGCGAACAAAACCAACACAATCGAGAAATCCGAAGAATGGGTTGATGTAGCAGATAGAGAGACCATCCACACAGCTATCCTTAGACTAAAAAACTCAAGGGCCCCAGGACCTGATGGGGTGACCAATGTTGATCTGAAAAATTTCCCAGAAGAATGATCCATCTTCATTACTATGGTCTTTAAAACCTGCGTTTCCAGCAGACTGCTGCCTAGATCTTGGACTACAGCTGTGATCGTCCCAATTTTCCAAAGGGGAAACAGGACCAACCCCCGTAATTACCGACCAATCGCACTTTTAGACACGATTGGGAAAGTGTTCGCCTCACTACTGCTACGCAAATTTCAAGTCTGGTTCAAAACGGCGACTCTAAACGAACCTTTCCAAGCAGGCTTCCGAAAAAACTCTGGAACGATCATCAACATCATGCTCCTAAGCACCCTTAAAAGCAAAGCCCGGGAAAGATCTTCACGGTTGTACCTTGCATTCTTCGACCTCTCACAGGCATTCGACATGGTGGACAGACCATTACTGTGGGAAAAACTCATAGCTGCCAACTGCCCAAAAAACACACTGGATCCCATAAAGGCTCTTCACTCGAGTACATCGATCCGAGTATAATTGAACAAAAATGCTTACTATCAGACGCATTAACAGGTAGACTTACCAACCAATACCATCCAGTGGTCGAAGTGTACGAAAAGAAGTAGTGGAACTATGTTCCCTGCTGGCCTGCACCCACTCCCCACAAACTCCATCACCACGCCCCCTCCCACACACAATACAAACCCCCAAACACTTGCACCTGCTGTTTAAGGGAACATTCAATGCTGGGCACTGAAAGTGCAAGCTGCAACGTCTTCCTACACTTTTATTTTAAAATGAAACCATTCCGGAACTGTTTATTTTTAAAATAAAAGTATAGATGCTGTAAAATGGAGCACCTCTCCCGACCGCCCCGCTCACTTCGACCACTGATAACAGCAAACCAAAATAAATATATACAGTCACAGGTTCAAGTGCATAATACAAATCAAAATACTCCTGCAAAGGAATGAATAGGTGAATATCACACACAAAAAGGTCCACAGAGATGATCCCTAACTAATATTGTCCAACCCTAAGTTGTCTGGGGCCTTGTGCCCTATTGTTCAGGATACAATTGCACAGAATTTAGGATGAAGAAAAAAAAATGTAGGTAGGGTCTTTGGTGTCCAGCGATGGATTCTTAGAGTCAGGGTTCTATGTAGACAAGTGCCCAAAATTACCCCCAACAGTCAGGAGTCTTGCCAAGGCAAGTAATGGCAAAGCCAATAGTGTTGGAATAAAGGTCATTATAAGTCCATTGACTTATAATGGGAGTGTAGGGGTATGTTTAAAGCTCAGTAACTTACCCCCTCACTGCGAATCTTCCCAAGTCTTTACAGAACAAAGGAACGGTGTCCTGGCTTGCTTTTCCAGCCAAAATCCGCAGTCCTTGATTTTCACGGGTTGCAGGTTCGAGTGATTTAGACTCTTGGTGGAGAAATGCAACAAAAAAAAAATGATGCAGCACCCTTCTCGGGACTGGAGGCGTGTCAGAAAAGCAGGTTTCTGACGGTGCAGGCCGCGCACAGTGATGCAACCGCACTCACTAGCCATGGTCGAACTTTCCGATCTTTCTCGGGAACCCTTGGTGCTAGGATGCCGAAATATTGCAGAGGGTGTCATTGCAGTGGCAGCTGAGGGTGTGCCAAGTTTCAGGTGGAAACTCAGAACGGCAACAAAGATAACCCGGTAGCCCAAAAACAAAGCTGGTCAGCCACAGGACGATTCCTGGGCACTTTCAAAGGTGGTTTTTGTGCTGGGCACTGAATAGGCTTCGGGAATGGATGGTCCCTCCACTCCAGGGGTCGTAGCACCTTTGCAGGCCTACTGAAGATCACGAGACAGACAGGGCTCTACCGGGACTTCAGGCAGGTTACAGGTTTCTTCGCAGGTCTTCTCAGCTGGACGGATTCTTGGCTCCTTCAGGTTCTTCCAGGATCTCTGAGAAATGCATGCAGGGGCCCTCTTCTTATCCTAAAAGCCAGGTAGGAGTCAACACTCCCACTAGCCAATGGCATAAATAGCCCACACACACACCCCACCGTGGTCCAATCAGGACCACTGGCGAGAACACTCATGCATACCACTCAGACACACAGAAACCAGGATGTGGATTGGGGTCACCCTGACCCAGCCCACATCCTGCCTGCAAACACACAAAGCCCTCCAGTAGCCCACCAAAAGCTGCTGCTTTCCCGGTAACTGGAAGTCCTTATAAGGATCTGAGGCCAGGAAGAAGGCTAAACAACAAGATGCAAAAAGAATGGGTGAAAAACCTTGTGGCACGGCCATGTTTGACCAGTAGCCACAGTCAGTAGCCAAATGCGGTAAACGCAATAAAGCTAAAACAAAATTCCCCAAAAAGTGGGGAAAAGTCACTGCTGCCACCAGCCCATCTTTTAAGCACCTCTAGAGTAACCAAAAAATCCTTTGAGTGTTAGTCTAGGGCAAAACAAAAATGAACCCCATTGCACTGCAGTGAAAATATGAACCCCATTGCACTGCAGTGAAGGCTGCTGTGTGCAATGATAAAAAGTTACCACATGTGATACAAAAGTAACCACAAGTAGCAACACAGTCACAAGACTAAGGGAAACACTGTTTCCTAGTACTTGTGACTGTGTACATATGTCCTTGCCTTAAGGACATATCAGTTTCCCCATAACATGTGAGCAAAGGCTGGTACAGTGAAGCTTAAGGCTTCACTGTACTGCGAAAAGTACAGGTCAGATTGAAAAATAAAAGCAAAACGTTTGGGGGTTCCATAAAGATGGAAGGAATGGTGCAGTAAAGAGAATCTTTCTTAACACCTGTCTCAGGTCTTGATGTACAGCCCTCTGGGGAATAGGAAAGTCTGCCGTAGGGTCGAGGGAGCCCATCAGAGGTTGAGTCTAGACCAGGGAATCCCTTAGTCTGGCCCTCCTGTAATCCAGTAATGATTGATAGAAAAATTAAAAAAAAAACATGGAATACAAACAGAAATGTGGAAATCTTGAGGTCATCTGTGACAGTTCTCTTTATACCCCTCTTTCCCGTCAGGCGACTAAGGGGGTCCAGCTTCTAAGACTCTGCCTTAGTCCATGCCGCAGACATTTGGTGGACCTCCCCAGATGACTGAGGACCTCACCGACGTTCCTCCCCAGATGACTGAGGACCTCACTGAGCTTCATCCCCAGATGACTGAGGACCTCACTGACTGAGGACCTCACGGACCTTCTTCACCAGATGGTTGAGGACCTCATTGACCTTCCTCACCAGATGAGAGGACCTCACAGACCTTCATCCCCAGATAACAGAGAACCTCACGGACCTTCCTCACCAGATGACTGAGGACCTCACCGACGTTCCTCCCCAGATGACTGAGGACCTCACTGACCTTCATCCTCAGATGACTGAGGACCTCGATGACTGAGGACCTCACCGACCTTCCTTTCCAGATGACTGAGGACCTCACCGACCTTCCTCACCAGACGGATGAGGACCTCGATGACTGAGGACCTCACCAACCTTCTTCACCAGATGGTTGAGGACCTCATTGACCTTCCTCACCAGATGATAGAGGACCTCACAGACCTTCATCTCCAGATAACGGAGGACCTCACAGACCTTCCTCCCCAGATGACTGAGGACCTTGATGACTGAGGACCTCACCGACCTTCCTTTCCAGATGACTGAGGACCTCACCGACCTTCCTCCCCAGACGGATGAGGACCTCGATGACTGAGGACCTCACCGACCTTCCTTTACAGATGACTGAGGACCTCACCAACCTTCCTCTCCAGACAACCGAGGACCTCGATTACTGAGGACCTCACCAACCTTCCTGCCCGGATGACTGAAGACCTTAAA
The DNA here is from genome assembly GCF_040938575.1 of Ambystoma mexicanum. Classification (NCBI taxonomy): domain Eukaryota; kingdom Metazoa; phylum Chordata; class Amphibia; order Caudata; family Ambystomatidae; genus Ambystoma; species Ambystoma mexicanum. Next base: position 1,682,275,344 of record NC_090932.1, read on the forward strand.
GTCCTTTCTCTCAACAGGACTGTCTCAGGTCTCTCCTCTGCACTCTGTCTTTCTCACACTCTGGGTGCTGATGTTTCCTGTGGGGCTACTTCTCTTGTCATCTGTGTGCTGGTCTGCCCTTGGCCTCTTCTGGCTTGCATCACCGCAGCCCACAGTTCTCTGCACTGATTCTGGCTTTCTCACACTCTGGGTTCTGATATTTCCTGTGGGGCTACTTCTCCTGTCTTCTGTGTGCTGGTCTGCCCATGGCCTCTTCTGGCTTGCATCACCGCAGCCCATAGTTCTCTGCACTGATTCTGGCTTTCTCACACTCTGGGTGCTGATATTTCCTGTGGGGCTACTTCTCTTGTCTTCTGTGTGCTGGTTTGCCCTTGGCCTCTTCTGGCTTGCATCACCGCAGCCCATAGTTCTCTGCACTGATTCTGGCTTTATCACACTCTGGTGCTGATATTTCCCGTGGGGCTACTTCTCTTGTCTTCTGTGTGCTGATCTGCCCTTTGCCCCCCATAGTTCTCTGCACTGATTCTGGCTTTCTCACACTCTGGGTGCTGATATTTCCTGTGGGGCTACTTCTCTTGTCTTCTGTGTGCTGGTCTGTCCTTGGCCTCTTCTGGCTTGCATCACCACATCCCATAGTTCTCTCCACTGATTCTGGCTTTCTCACACTCTGGGTGCTGATATTACCTGTGGGGCTACTTCTCTTGTCTTCTGTATGCTGGTCTGCCCTTGGCCTCTTCTGTCTTGCATCACCACAGCCCATAGTTCTCTGCACTGATTCTGGCTTTCTCACACTCTGGGTGCTGATATTTCCTGTGGGTGCTACTCCTCTTGTCTTCTGTGTGCTGGTCTGCCCTTGGCCTCTTCTGGCTTGCATCACCACAGCCCATAGTTCTCTGCACTGATTCTGGCTTTCTCACACTCTGGGTGCTGATATTACCTGTGGGGCTACTTCTCTTGTCTTCTGTATGCTGGTCTGCCCTTGGCCTCTTCTGTCTTGCATCACCACAGCCCATAGTTCTCTGCACTGATTCTGGCTTTCTCACACTCTGGTGCTGATATTTCCTGTGGGGCTACTTCTCTTGTCTTCTGTGTGCTGGTCTGCCCTTGGCCTCTTCTGTCTTGCATCACCACAGCCCATAGTTCTCTGCACTGATTCTGGCTTTCTCACACTCTGGGTGCTGATATTTCCTGTGGGGCTACTTCTCTTGTCTTCTGTGCGCTGGTCTGCCCTTGGCCTCTTCTGGCTTGCATCACTGCAGCCCATAATTCTCTGCACTGATTCTGGCTTTCTCACACTCTGGGTGCTGATATTTCCTGTGGGGCTACTTCTCTTGTCTTCTGTGTTCTGGTCTGCCCTTGGCCTCTTCTGGCTTGCATCACCACAGCCCATAGTTCTCTGCACTGATTCTGGCTTTCTCACACTCTGGGTGCTGATATTTCCTGTGGGGCTACTTCTCTTGTCTTCTGTGTGCTGGTCTGCCCTTGGCCTCTTCTGGCTTGCATCACCACAGCCCATAGTTCTCTGCACTGATTCTGGCTTTCTCACACTCTGGGTGCTGATATTTCCTGTGGGGCTACTTCTCTTGTCTTCTGTGCGCTGGTCTGCCCTTGGCCTCTTCTGGCTTGCATCACTGCAGCCCATAATTCTCTGCACTGATTCTGGCTTTCTCACACTCTGGGTGCTGATATTTCCTGTGGGGCTACTTCTCTTGTCTTCTGTGTTCTGGTCTGCCCCTGGCCTCTTCTGGCTTGCATCACCACAGCCCATAGTTCTCTGCACTGATTCTGGCTTTCTCACACTCTGGGTGCTGATATTTCCTGTGGGGCTACTTCTCTTGTCTTCTGTGTGCTGGTCTGCCCTTGGCCTCTTCTGGCTTGCATCACCACAGCCCATAGTTCTCTGCACTGATTCTGGCTTTCTCACACTCTGGGTGCTGATATTTCCTGTGGGGCTACTTCTCTTGTCTTCTGTGTGCTGGTCTGCCCTTGGCCTCTTCTGGCTTGCATCACCACAGCCCATAGTTCTCTGCACTGATTCTGGCTTTCTCACACTCTGGGTGCTGATATTTCCTGTGGGGCTACTTCTCTTGTCTTCTGTGTGCTGGTCTGCCCTTGGCCTCTTCTGGCTTGCATCACCACAGCCCATAGTTCTCTGCACTGATTCTGGCTTTCTCACACTCTGGGTGCTGATATTTCCTGTGGGGCTACTTCTCTTGTCTTCTGTGTGCTGGTCTGCCCTTGGCCTCTTCTGGCTTGCATCACCACAGCCCATAGTTCTCTGCACTGATTCTGGCTTTCTCACACTCTGGGTGCTGATATTTCCTGTGGGGCTACTTCTCTTGTCTTCTGTGTGCTGGTCTGCCCTTGGCCTCTTCTGGCTTGCATCACCACAGCCCATAGTTCTCTGCACTGATTCTGGCTTTCTCACACTCTGGGTGCTGATATTTCCTGTGGGGCTACTTCTCTTGTCTTCTGTGTGCTGGTCTGCCCTTGGCCTCTTCTGGCTTGCATCACCACAGCCCATAGTTCTCTGCACTGATTCTGGCTTTCTCACACTCTGGGTGCTGATATTTCCTGTGGGGCTACTTCTCTTGTCTTCTGTGTGCTGGTCTGCCCTTGGCCTCTTCTGGCTTGCATCACCACAGCCCATAGTTCTCTGCACTGATTCTGGCTTTCTCACACTCTGGGTGCTGATATTTCCTGTGGGGCTACTTCTCTTGTCTTCTGTGTGCTGGTCTGCCCTTGGCCTCTTCTGGCTTGCATCACCACAGCCCATAGTTCTCTGCACTGATTCTGGCTTTCTCACACTCTGGGTGCTGATATTACCTGTGGGGCTACTTCTCTTGTCTTCTGTATGCTGGTCTGCCCTTGGCCTCTTCTGTCTTGCATCACCACAGCCCATAGTTCTCTGCACTGATTCTGGCTTTCTCACACTCTGGGTGCTGATATTTCCTGTGGGGCTACTTCTCTTGTCTTCTGTATGCTGGTCTGCCCTTGGCCTCTTCTGGCTTGCATCACCACAGCCCATAGTTCTCTGCACTGATTCTGGCTTTCTCACACTCTGGGTGCTGATATTTCCTGTGGGGCTACTTCTCTTGTCTTCTGTGTGCTGGTCTGCCCTTGGCCTCTTCTGGCTTGCATCACCACAGCCCATAGTTCTCTGCACTGATTCTGGCTTTCTCACACTCTGGGTGCTGATATTTCCTGTGGGGCTACTTCTCTTGTCTTCTGTGTGCTGGTCTGCCCTTGGCCTCTTCTGGCTTGCATCACCACAGCCCATAGTTCTCTGCACTGATTCTGGCTTTCTCACACTCTGGGTGCTGATATTACCTGTGGGGCTACTTCTCTTGTCTTCTGTATGCTGGTCTGCCCTTGGCCTCTTCTGTCTTGCATCACCACAGCCCATAGTTCTCTGCACTGATTCTGGCTTTCTCACACTCTGGGTGCTGATATTTCCTGTGGGGCTACTTCTCTTGTCTTCTGTGCGCTGGTCTGCCCTTGGCCTCTTCTGGCTTGCATCACCGCAGCCCATAGTTCTCTGCACTGATTCTGGCTTTCTGACACTCTGGGTCCTGATATTTCCTGTGGGGCTACTTCTCTTGTCTTCTGTGTGCTGGTCTGCCCTTGGCCTCTTCTGGCTTGCATCACCACAGCCCATAGTTCTCTGCACTGATTCTGGCTTTCTCACACTCTGGGTGCTGATATTTCCTGTGGGGCTACTTCTCTTGTCTTCTGTGTGCTGGTCTGCCCTTTCCATCTGTTGCCTTTGGATTGGCTGAGTTGTCTCCCAGCGCTGTTTATTTTCCCTTCTCTTGCGAGTCAATGGTTCTCCAACTGGCCACATTGTCGATCCACTCCGCCCTCCACCCGGTTCCCTGCAACAACCACCTGCCTTGTTTGGGGGGAGCAGTGTTTCTCCCCTTCTTGGTTTACCGCATATCTTCATCGGATTTGGCTCGTTCTTTTGGAGCTCGACAGGTCTTCAACGTCCTTGGTTGCGGGTGGCAGTTGACCTGCTTTGGCGTGGTCAGATCCCCGCTTCGGGTGCGGTCAAGCCCCCTTGACTGGGGACGGCTATGGGAGAGCAGCGTTCTACGTATTCCTGAGCCCCTCAGCTCTGCATGCTGTCTGCTGGGGCAATCTCCAGACTCTACCCTCCAGTGAGCGTTTCTTCCTGCTGCTCGGTCCAAGGGAATTCCTCCTCCCTCTTTGACGCACTCAGAAATCTTTTAATCTCCAGGCTATAAAGAGATTGGACACCCTCCTGTTTTTGAGATTCTGACAGCGCTGTTAGTTTGACAGGGTCAGGAACCATAACGGCCATATCTAAAGGGAATACAATTGGGCTCTTTAATTCCCATATAACCAACACATAAATGAGACTAAAGCCAGGATGAATAGAATCCCTGTTTGGTGATTCCTTGTCCTCTAAGGTGGGGGGAGGTCACCCACATTGGTATCCTGCTTGCTCTGTCCCCTAGGAAGTGTTAAGCCTAGCAGGCTCATCTGCCTAGTCCCAAAGAGGGTGGCTCCCCCTTGGGGAGAAGGGACTAATTCCTTGGATTCGTCCCATTGTCACATGTAAATGCTCAGATATGTCAAAGATAAATTTAACGCATGTTCTCTTGTCTGTACCATCGGATTATTGCAGTACAAATGTTTTATATTGGATACAAACATGATGACAAGAATGCATCGCCACCTGTAGCAAAAAGTACGACCTTGTCCTCCATGAAATTACCAATCTCTACGACTTCTAATGCTCTTGAGAAAAACCGCTCGCCCCCAGCCCCGCCCCTCCCCCCGCCCCCCCACCTGAGTCCCTAAATATCAATGTCCCTACCCGGAAGAGTCTAATGAGTATGTTCGATGGAATGTCTTGGACAAATCCTAACTTGCATCGGAGACCACGCTCTTTGCTCTCCTTTCCCGGTCTTTGGGATTTCCATAACTGTCTGCCACTGGGACTCGCCTGGCATACGGGGTCAGGCAGAATATTCTGCAAGTGCTCCCAGAGAGAGCCTGTTCAGACCTACCTGGTCAGCTCTTGTTCCTGGCCTTAGGGTTCCTTAGGGACAACTTGGCACAAGTATTGCTAAATCCTATAAGGGCCTTCAAGGAATTGGTTCTTCTTGTACTTTCATGTAGGAATTGGAGGTCGGGCATTTCCCTAGTGCATGTAGGATTAGTCCTGTACTGTAAATCTCCCAAAGTTCCAGGCATAGCCGTAGGCTTGTGGGAGCGGAGGGTCTGAAACTCCCTTTCTTTACAGACTCCAAGTAGCCCACTGCTCTGCAGAGTCCCCTCCTGGCCTAGGGATGGAGTTAGAGGGGTTGGCTTTGCCACAATGCTCAGATCAGCCGTGCTAGACTTCTCAGGATGTGGAGGGCTCTCACCCACGGTTAGTTGAGTTTGCAGTCTGTGGTCCCCTCAGGACCACCTTTACATGCTAGCATCCTAGTCTTGTCTCTGGAAATGTGACAGTCGTGTGACCAGTCTGATCAAGTCCACATGCTTGCAGGCGTCCCTTCACGTCACCTGTGCTCCCTGACTGTGAACTTTTTAAACGGTAGCGCCTCAGCATCTCTCAATGCTCTCTGCTGTCCATTCAGACACCACTCTAGTTCATGGCCTCACCTGATTCACCTACGCCCTCATAAGTGTGAGCTCCTCAACGGTTTCCCTATTATTCGGGAGATGGGACATCTCAAAATAGGCCCATTTGTCTCCTATCTGAACTTCCAAGTGCACTCAGTTTGCTTCTGTAGCTGAACGTTTCCCCTCTCTTCTCTGGAGTAAAGACAATCACGTGACTCGTGTGCCCCCTTTTTGACCTCATGGGCTTTGGTTTTCATTCCTCTTGGACCTGGTGATGTTCTTCCTTCGACTTGCAGTTGGTTGGGGTCGTCTGTCTCAGCTATGGTAGTCAGTTCTGAACACTGTCACTAAGCTTGACCGCCGGTCTCAGAGGAACTCGTCTGTGGCCACTTGGAATTCCCAGTAAGGGCTCCACAAGAAATCTGTACAGAAGCAAATGGTACTCGCCTTTGCTGTTGCGCCCCTGGTGGGTTAATCTGTCCCCTGAAGTCTTTGCGGGAATCAGAGTTTTGTTGTCCGATTCCCATTGAGCTCCGTTTGGCGTCCAAGTGGAATCTTGAGCTCAGCATGACTTCCAGGTTGAAACTTGAGCTCAGCTTGGTGTCAGGTGGAATCTTGTGCTCAGTTTGGCATCCAGGTGGAATCTTGAGCTCAGCTTGACTTCCAGGTGGAATCTTGAGCTCAGGTTGACTTCCAGGTGGAATCTTGAGCTCAGGTTGTCGTCCAGGTGGAATCTTGAGCTCAGTTTGGCATCCAGTTGGAATCTTGAGCTCAGGTTGACGTCCAGGTTGACTCTTGAGCTCAGCTTGACGTCCAGGTGTGATCTTGAACTCTGCTTGGCATCCAGGTGGAATCTTGAACTCCGTTTGGCGTCCAGGTGGTATCTTGAGCTCAGTTTGGCATCCAGGTGGAATCTTGAGCTCAGTTTGTCATCCAGGTGGAATCTTGAGCTCAGTTTGGCGTCCAGGTGGAATCTTGAGCTCAGTTTGGCATCCAGGTGGAATCTTGAGCTCAGTTTGTCATCCAGGTGGAATCTTGAGCTCACCTTGGTGTTCAGGTGGAATCTTGATCTCAGTTTGACTTCCAGGTGGAATCTTGAGTTCAGGTTGTCGTCCAGGTGGAATCTTGAGCTTAGCTTGGCATCCAGGTGGAATTTTGAGTTCAGTTTGGCATCCAGTAGCTCAGTTTGGTGTCCAGGTGGAATATTGTGCTCAGTTTGGCATCCAGGTGGAATTTTGAGCTCCACTTGGCGTCTAGGTGGAATCTTGAGATCAGTTTGGCATCCAGGTGGAATCTTGAGCTCAGGTTCACGTCCAGGTGGAATCTTGAGCTCAGCTTGACGTCCAGATGTGATCTTGAACTCTGCTTGGCATCCAGGTGGAAACTTGAGCTCAGCTTGGTGTCAGGTGGAATCTTGAACTCAGTTTGGCGTCCAGGTGGAATCTTGAACTCAGTTTGGCGTCCAGGTTGAATCTTGAGCTCAGTTTGGCGTCCAGGTGGTATCTTGAACTCTGCTTGGCATCCAGGTGGAATCTTGAACTCAGTTTGGCGTCTAGGCGGAATCTTGAACTCAGTTTGGCGTCCAGGTTGAATCTTGAGCTCAGCTTGACGTCCAGGTGTGATCTTGAACTCTGCTTGGCATCCAGGTGGAATCTTGAACTCAGTTTGGCGTCCAGGTGGAATCTTGAGCTCAGTTTGGCGTCCAGGTGGTATCTTGAACTCAGTTTGGCGTCCAGGTGGAATCTTGAACTCAGTTTGACATCCAGGTGGAATCTTGAACTCAGTTTTGCATCCAGGTGGAATCCTGAGCTCAGCTTGACTTCCAGGTGGAATCTTGAGCTCAGGTTGTCGTCCAGGTGGAATCTTGAGCTCAGCTTGGCGTTCAGGTGGAATTCTGAGCTCAGTTTGGCGTCCAGGTAGAATCTTGAGCTCACATTGGTGTCCAGGTGGAATCTTGAGCTCAGTTTGGCATCCAGGTGGAATCTTGAGCTCAGCTTGACTTCCAGGTGGAATCTTGAGCTCAGGTTGTCGTCAAGGTGGAATCTTGAGCTCAGCTTGGCGTTCAGGTGGAATTCTGAGCTCAGTTTGGCATCCAGGTAGAGTTTTGAGCTCAGCTTGATGTTCAGGTGGAATCTTGAGCTCAGTTTGGCGTCCAGGTGGAATCTTGAGCTCAGTTTGGCGTCCAGGTGGAATCTTGAGCTCACATTGGCGTCCAGGTGGAATCTTGAGCTCAGTTTGGCGTCCAGGTGGAATCTTGAGCTCAGTTTGGCGTCCAGGTGGAATCTTGAGCTCAGTTTGGCATCCAGGTGGAATCTTGAGCTCAGTTTGGCGTCCAGGTGGAATCTTGAGCTCAGTTTGGCATCCAGATGGAATCTTGAGGTCAGTTTGGCGTCCAGGTGGAATCTTGAGCTCACATTGGTGTCCAGGTGGAATCTTGAGCTCAGTTTGGCGTCCAGGTGGAATCTTGAGTTCAGCTTGGCTTCCAGGTGGAATCTTGAGCTCAGGTTGTCGTCCAGGTGGAATCTTGAGCTCAGCTTGGCGTTCAGGTGGAATTCTGAGCTCAGTTTGGCACCCAGGTAGAATTTTGAGCTCAGCTTGATGTTCAGGTGGAATCTTGAGCTCAGTTTGGCGTCCAGGTGGAATCTTGAGCTCACATTGGCGTGCAGGTGGAATCTTGAGCTCAGCTTGGTGTCAGGTGGAATCTTGAGCTCAGTTTGGCGTCCAGGTGGAATATTGAGCTCAGCTTGACTTCCAGGTGGAATCTTGAGCTCAGGTTGTCGTCCAGGTGGAATCTTGAGCTCAGCTTGGCGTTCAGGTGGAATTCTGAGCTCAGTTTGGCATCCAGGTAGAATTTTGAGCTCAGCTTGATGTTCAGGTGGAATCTTGGGCTCAGCTTGGTGTCCAGGTGGAATCTTGAGCCCAGTTTGGCGTCCAGGTGGAATCTTGAGCCCAGTTTGGCATCCAGGTGGAATCTTGAGCTCAGCTTGGTGTTCAGGTGGAATCTTGATCTCCGTTTGGCGTCCAGGTGGAATCTTGAGCTCAGTTTAGCGTTCAGGTGGCATCCACGTCCATGTGGAATCATGAGTTCAGTTTTGCATCCAGTTGGAATCTTGAGCTCAATTTGGCGTCCAGGTGGAATCTTGAGCTGGAATCTTGAGGTCAGTTTGGCATCCAGGTGGAATCTTGAGCTCAGTTTTGCGCCTAGGTGGAATCTTGAGCTCAGTTTTGCGTCTAGGTGGAATCTTGAGCTCCGTTTGGTGTCCAGGTGGAATCTTGAGCTCCGTTTGGTGTCCAGGTGGAATCTTGAGCTCCGTTTGGTGTCCAGGTGGAATCTTGAGCTCCGTTTGGTGTCAGGTGGAATCTTGAGCTCCGTTTGGTGTCCAGATGGAATCTTGAGCTCCGTTTGGAGTCCAGGTGGAATCTTGAGCTCCGTTTGGTGTCCAGGTGGATTCTGGTCAATCTTGTTTATCCTCCAATTCTGAGACCTTTGTGTTTCTTTGCAGCATGCTGTTTTTAACTTCTTCTTCTGAAGGCCTTCTCCAACCGCTTGCCCCTTCCTCCTCCTGCTAGAAAGCCTCCCACAAGCTCTACTCAGTGTTTTAAAAGTGTAAGGTTATTTTTTGCACCCCCTTTTTCCCATATAGTTTTGTTGTATTTGCATCTTAATCGGGAGCTATTCTTTCCTTTGTTACCGACTTTGAAAACCCTTTCCCTGATGTTGATGACTCCTAGCATTACCTGGCTGTTTGCACAGCTCTTAGAGTGTCAAGGCCCTCCTGTCGCAGACTGCCACTTTGTGAGCTATGGGTCATAGTGTCACGGTTTATTACACGGCAGATACCAGCCAGGGAAGTCCTTCCCCTACAATGGATGTGGCTTACAATAAAGCGCTTTTTATTTTTATTACACTAGAGATTATTTTGAGTAGGCCTCCAACCCGTCTCGCACCCAACCTCCACAAACACCCCGTGTCACAATGGACTAGGAACCAGGCCGGTGAGTATCAATAACATATTAATTTATAATTTAATGAAAAAGGAAAATCAACCAACTGCACAGCCACTAATGTTGTGGCAACACAAAATATAATCGTCTCTACAAAACCCCCACGTTAAGATATACTATTACAGTCAAGTCCGTTTTTTTAATGGCAGAACAGAAAAAGAACAATTTACCACAAAGTGATAGCACCAACAGTTAAGCACTCCCCTCTGCAACAATGGAACATTGGTTTTTCAATTATTCAATACTACTGCTATAGGTCAGCACACATGGGTACTTCGGGCTGCTTACATTAAAGAACAAATCAGGCTTCAAAACAGACTAGCTAGCACACTTAGGAAATTCGATTTGAACACAGGCAGCACATGAGAAAGAAAAACAAAAAAATAAAAGGGAATATAATTCGAATCTGTGATCAGGGTATGATAGAGGAAGAAGGATAGAATAGGAAAAGCGATTTTTCAAAGGTGAAAAGAAAAATTTAGAAAAACAAAATTGCAACTCTCACTACATTTTGTTGAAACTCAAAACCATTGAAAACGAAGGAAAGGCAATACCAAAACCGAGCTCCGAGCATGATAGAGGAAGGGAAATACTCTAGGAAAATGCTTTTTAAAGGATGAAAAGAAAGTTTTTGAAAAATGAAAAGGAGAATCACCTTCATTTTACTGGGGCAACTAACAACTAAACTAAGGATTTACACGTTCAAATGAGGGGTTTTTCAATGGAGATATGCTAACATAGACAGGCAAACAAGAGATTCTTCTTTGGGGAGATGGCTGAACTACAAAGGCAATTTGGGGTTTTCAAGTAAATATTGGATGCACTGCTACAAAAATTGAAGGGCTTATGCAATTTAGGGCTAGGGGTATTGCTACTTACATAGCAAGCCTTGGTTTAGGATTCAGGAAAGCCAGCTGCATCCCAGGACCCACTGGAAAGATCAAGGGTTTAGTCACTGTAATCTCAAGGATGGTAAGTTTCAGCAGCCTTCTCTCCGTCACCCTTTTTCTGTCTTCCCCGGTTGTTGTCTGTCCCTGTGTCATAATACAGTCCCCCTTACATAGCAGAAATAACATCACTAACTTTACAATCTAGGGGAAGTACCCTCAATAATCCCTGCCACCAGGATTGGACAGTTTCTCTCTCTCTCTCCGCCCCCTGTCAGGATTGGATTAGCGATTTTGGAGTACCATCTGTCTTTTTCCCGTTATTACCATTCTTTGTTCTCATTAAAACCTTTCGGAAAAAAATAGTTATGTATCATAACTTCATAATTGTACCAGCTACTGCCATATGAAACATATATTCGGTTTGAGATGACCATGGGGAATTAGATGAGCCGATCGCCCAATCTGTACGATGTGTCATGGTCATCTGCCACATTTTTGTCGTTTTCCTAAAATGTACAACAGTTATAAATATGTAAGTCCCAATTTCATTTTCCATCTTTTCACCAACATTTACATTTGTCACATGTCCGGATCAGCCAGAAATCTAGACTAACTGGCCTTTACAGTTCCCAGAGTCCCAGGTAAAGGCAATTTATATCCCCAAACCCACCTGGAAATCACATGAACAATGGCATACAATTGAAATCAACCCCCAGTCTGATGGCTGCGCAAAATGCCTAAAACGAAAACAGCCTTTTACTATTAATTGTGAGTGTCTCTGTTCAACATGTGGGAGGGCCGCTTTATCCCCACAGCAATCTGTCTTCCTGGGCTCGCCTGTGACCAGAGTTTTTTTGTATAAGTCTCTTTGAAATTAGTGTGGGCTCTTTGAAGTGGTGTGGGCTATTTTGAAGTGTGTGCAGCAAGGGCTCACATTTTTTTTTGTCATGCCTTAGCCAAGGATTGCCGTCTTTTGAAATGTCTGCTCTCCTGCCAGCCAGTCTGCAGAATAGGCAAGTTTGATGCCTCCAACAGCATCCCATTTTATTGCAGGGTTGTTGGCTGGGAGGTGCGACATCTAGCTGGAAGCAGGGCATTTCATTGTGAAGTTTAGAAATCAGCCAGAACAGGTTTTTCGTGAATTAAATGTCTTTTCACATGTTTACGGGAGTTTTTTGGGTGAAACATTATATAAATTTGCTTTGGTCGCCCCCACACATCAGGTTTTGCTTTCATTACATTTCTCTGTAAGCAGTGGTATCTTTTTTCATTGTGGCTTTTTAAAGTCATTTTTATTTGCAAATACCGGTGCAGGCCGTTTTTGTTTATAATGTTTACAAATCCTGTTTTCCATGTCACAGGATTCTGTGATTCCTCCTTTTTGGGTGAATTACATTACTGCTGGTACATTGATAAGGACAGGTAGGGCTCTTTCCCCATGGTTCTTTAATTTTACATGAACAAAAAGAAAAAGCCAGGCCGTTTTTGGTTGCAGTGTTTAAATGCTGCTGTTCAGGAGAAAGGGAATTCTGTTTGGGGCCTTTAAATGCACCCCACAATAGGCTCTTCATATGAGCCTACAATGCTGGCTGGCTGATGGGGCGCTGTCCTGCCTTCTTCAAGCCTTTCTTCTCCTTCAGGGGCTGCTGCTTATGGCGTTGGTGGTCAAGGCGGCTTCTTGTGCCTTTAAGCACCCGAGGAACCGAGCTTAGAAGATCAAGAAGCATGTAAAGGGTCATTTTAGGTATTCTGGCATAACACACAGGTTGACCACCATTATCAAGATGTTCAATTGTTCCTGGAAGTTTGGGATGTGCCGAGATCTGCCGATGTGTGAAGTGTTCTGGTACACACTCCCACGCAGCGGCTCTTTGCTCATTTCCACTCGTTTCGGCAGGTTCATTATTTTATTTCTAGTCACTTCTGGACGCTCTTGCTCTTTTCCTCCTCCATATGCATTATTTGCACTCGCGTAAGGGTGCTCAAAACTCCCCCCAAAACAATCCGTACCTCTTCCTCCCCCGTGTGTTCCGGTCCCAGCACTCCTCCCGTCTCTGTGCCACCATGGACATGGTTAGTCCCTTTTCCCTATGGCAGCGGGCATCTTTTTTTCATTTTGTTTTCATTGGAGATCTCCTGAGGGAAGAAAAAGCATTTACACCCCAAATAGACGCCAGGGTGCAAATGACTCTCACCCCTGATACGGGTGGCGGACTTGGCTGGTAACGGCCCACAGCACTCGCTCTTACTTCGTCGGGCCTACCTAGGTACGGGCTGGTGGCCATTACCGGCCATGTCTGGCCCCCAAAGTGCGGGTGGAAGCTATATTCTTTACCTTTGTATGTTGTTTTTACCGTTTTTCACACGTCCATTTAGACGTGCTCGAGGCCTGTCTTTTCACTGGCCTTGACACATTTCTCAGGTTCATGGGCTAGTGGTTCCTTGTTCTCTCACGTTGCTGTATGGTGATGTAATCACGCTATCACACACCACGTTAGCCTTCCAGATCCGGAGGGCCTCTTTTTATTTGCAGTTCGTCTGGGCGCTACATCTCCTGTGTTTGCCTGTTCTTCTGAGTCTCACTGTTACTATGTATGTTATGTCCAACGTTCTTCTCTCTCCAACTATGCTAAGCCCTCCCATGGAGTTGTGCACGGCACTGTTCTTGTTCCTTTGACAGCGTTAGCGGTATTCCACCATAATATTGCGGTTTTTGTGCGTTTTCGATTTGTTTAATGGTTTACTAAGAGATGTGTGCATACAGTGTCATGACTTTAGAATCTTTGTGAACCAGTGTGTGAGACTGAAGTGGATGGTACTCAATGGGCACAGGCACGCTCTCCTATGTACTGCATAGCACACTTTAGATTGACAGATCATTGCTTTGAATTTTGAATATTGACATGATATCATGCGTGTTCTTTTCTGTTCTGATGTATTGTTTTTTTCTTTTTCTTGTTCTCCTGTTTATTATTCCTCATGTGTAGTGTGTAGGGCTGCCCCGGAGGAGGCTAGATAGCAGTCCGAAATGCATTGGCCATGTTCTCTGTTTTCCTTTGTTTGACTATTATTGGGATGGAAATGAGCCTATCCCACTCCTCTAGGCGCTTCCAAATTAGGCGAACCCCATATGAGGCAAAGGGGGCAGCTGCATAAAGGCCCTGTAGCGCATAGAAGTAGGTGAATAGTGCTAGCCATGTCCATGCCCCACAACTCCATTTTCTATTAGGCTAAGAAAGGACATGCTGATGGCCTGCGATGCTCACGTCCCGAGTTCACACAGAGATGCCAAGCTCAATATCGGCACACCAGGCCTTCTCTGCATGAGCACTGTTCCCACGGAAGTCCATTTACCTCTTGACCCTCCAGTGGTGCGAATATCTAGTATCGCTTCCAGGAATGCGACCTGCGAAGAGCGTGAGGCAGTACCAGGCCCCGCACTGCGTCCATCCATCTCCACTAAACTGTCATCAGGCCTCTCACCCCCTCCCAGCCAGGCCGGAGCCGGCCGCCCTTCATCGACCTGACCCCCTACCTTTTCCCTGACCTCCCTAAGGTGCCCACCACAGATCTAAAGCCTGCATGACTGTATATCTCTCCAATAGCAGCACACGTCTCTTGCGACATGAGGTACCGGGAAGGGTAAATCACAGATCAAACCACAGGGGGGATAAAGCCCTGAATGTATGGGTCAGCATGACTGTATTTTAACCTCCCCTCTCCCTGGAACCCCTTTTCTGTGATGCCCAGGTGCCTTCCATAATGAATGAATAACCGGGTTCTGTTTCTTAACTTAGATTAGATATATTATATTTAATCTTTGCCCTGACCTTCACTGCAAGGATGAGCCCAGCTGACCCCCGTGCACCAAGATCAACGGGGAAGAACCAGCCAATTAGCGCCTGGCATCCCCTATGGAGCAGGCCCCATGTATAGGGTGCCTCCAATCAGGAACACCAGAATTCCCAGTAAAGGTATGATGCTTTTTGTGTTTATAAACTCATGTTTGATGATGTAAGACCAGAGCGCTCTCGAGCAGCAGAGTTCTTTGCTGGCACTTGTATTTCATACAAGTAAACCTTGTAATCCTTGCAGCCTATCTCTTGGCTTTATTCCCTAGTGGGTTGTATTTACTCTGGAGTGTGCGTACAGAGGGACATGCCTTCAAAACTGCACTTTTTGGTATTTAACCACCGTACTAGTTTTTGCATTTTAAGACTTTTGAGGGTGTTCATATCTCATTCTTTGTGTAACTACCGTTACAGTCCACTTCCTGCACATAACGTGCGAGCACACAGCACTGGTGCCAGCCGGCCTCAGTCTCATGATGTGGGTCTGTATTTATCCAGGTGTCCGGGTTGGGGCCCTGCACTACTCCTGATGCTTGTATTATAGTGCATCTGTTAGATTGTAATTTGTGTTTACATTAGGTTGTGCCCACTCACCCTCACTTGCTGTCCTGGTGCCCGAGCACACACTGTGAAAGGCCCAAACAGACGTTTGAGACGAGCAAGAACATGGCAGAAACACTTACATGTGAAATCCTTCTGAAAGCCGTCCAAGGCGGAAGATTGGAGGTGATGCCAAAGTGTGAGGCAGGTGTTTACACAAGCAGGGAAAATATCCAACAGGACCTGAGTCCTGTTGGGTGGAGCTGTTATTTCCAGCTATCCTTGCATACAGTGTGATCCTGGCACAGCTATCCTTGCACACAGTACGGTCCCGGTAGAGGGGTCCTTCCCAGCCACGCCTGCACACAATATGATCCCAGCTGAGACTCCCCAAACCCCACCCTCCTCCTCCGGTATCCATCCCAGCACACAGTGTGATCCTGGCACAGCTATCCTTGCACACAGTACGGTCCCGGTAGAGGGGTCCTTCCCAGCCACGCCTGCACACAATATGATCCCAGCTGAGACTCCCCAAACCGCACCCTCCTCCTCCTATGGCCATCCCAGCACACAGTGTGATCCTGGCACAGCTATCCTTGCACACAATATGATCCCAGGAGAGTGGTACTTCTCAGACAAGCAGGGAAGAGGAACATTTTTTTTACAATTGTTTAAAATGGTGTCTTTTGCAGCACTGTCTGTGAAAAATAAGGTACTAAGCCACACAGTTTGAAATTGCAAGTTAACTTCAGCGCACAGCACCATTTTCCAACGCATCTTCAGTATGTCTTTGCCCTCAACATATGTCAGTATATAATTCATGTTCATGCTGGTTGTGGCTTTACATGTCCATGCTGGCTGCACCAATATATACGTTCTGCAGTGATGTTATCGAATAGAAAACAACCAGTGGATTTTTAAACGAACACAAAACATCTAAAAAAAATAACGAATGTTTTAAAACTATATAGATGTGGTTAGGAATGGGAATAGTAGTTTTAGGGCTGGGGGAGCAGAGGAGGGCGAATTTAATTTGGTGGCGATGTGCAGCTTGCTTGCGTAGGAGCTGGGGAGGTAGTGCTATTGCTGCCCTCGCCCCCGGGAGGGGGTCTTCATCTGGGTTCTGGGTGAGCAGCACTTTTTCCCAATGTGTCTAAACGTGCAGGACATTCTAATGAATGAATGAATGATGGTGGGTCTAGTTGCTGGCGTGTGGGTGTCATTGTTCGCCCACCCTGTGCAGACACACGCCGGCCAGGCTTTTCTGGCGCCCCCTGCGCCTCTTCTGGAAGCTACTCACTGCCCCCTCTTGCTGTTGCGTGTTGTGATCTGCAGCAGAAACCTTTTGCTTCCATGCGGCTGCCATGAAGTGCTGGGCAGCATTATAAACTGGAAAAGAAATGTACTCGATAATAGCACCATCATAAAATGCAAACATAATTTACTTGGCAGGTCGGGGGGGGGGGAGTTGGGGGTCTGTGTTCTTTATCGGATTAGTGGGTTTACGTTAAAGGTTTTAAAGGCGGATGTTAAAGGCAAGCTTGCAGTTAGGATGCAGT
This sequence comes from Ambystoma mexicanum, assembly GCF_040938575.1. Lineage (NCBI taxonomy): Eukaryota > Metazoa > Chordata > Amphibia > Caudata > Ambystomatidae > Ambystoma > Ambystoma mexicanum. The sequence continues at coordinate 1,682,291,787 of NC_090932.1, forward strand.
GAAGTTTGTGTCAAGCAAGAATGCAAGGTTAGACTTCCTGAGGAAAGGCCACTTGTGTAAGTCACGTGAGGTTTGCCTGCAACACAGCACACGTACTGGTGTATTTGGAGGTTGTATGCAGCGTTTTGGGAGGCTGCTCTCGGCGTGTGGGGGCCGCTCCTGCACGTTTGGCCTCGGCCCCAATCACATGGCTGCTCTGCTCGACATATGAGGGCGTTATTGGGGTATCGGAGGCTCCGCTTGATATGACAACCAACCCCGGTTGGCTTTGCCAATGCGTGTTCTCTTTGTTTCAGGTTACATGCCGAACAGCGTCCACACACTGGAGGCCATGCTGGCTGCGGCGGCCATCGGGGCCATTTGGAGCACGACCTCCCCAGACTTCGGGGTGAACGTGAGTGACCCGTGCATTTGCAGGGTGTGTGGGTGGGTGATGGCTGAGCTGGGAGAAGGCAAAGACTGTCATTTCCTACATTGCCGCCTGGGGGCAGCAAACGCCTGTCTTTACATGCAGCAGGATGAATCCTGCCTCCTGGAGCTGGACCCTGGCGCCCCCTCCTATTATTACTGTCATTAGAAATCTCGGCGAGCCCCTTCCCACTTGTGTGACTGAGCACAAGGCCGCTGGGTTCAGACCTTTTGCATTTTTCCCTCTTAAAACCAGGCTCACGCCGCACTTTTCAATTCAGCGTCTATTGCAGAGCTCTTATTTTTTAAATTAAACTACTGTAGAATTTCTCTATTAGACCCGAGTTGCACTTGTGGCAGGCGTGTGCGATGATATTTTAATGTAATGTAATGTAATGTAAACTATTATTTTCATTATTCATTATCTGGCGTCCAGCTGTGCTTGTTAGGCTTCATCTTCCTTTTATATCGCACGGTCTCTGGTGCCACCGTGTGGTGAATGGTGACACTTCGGATGACATGTTCAGAGACACCAGGTAGGGAAGGGAACTCCTTTGCTTAAGGTCCAGTTGACGCGGTAATAACAAGCAGGTAAGTTACAAGGTAAGTATAAAGGAAGGTACAGGAAGCATCCACCGGCTCCCACTCTCGCAGGCTCTCAGCTCCAACATATATCCATGGAACATTAAGGGCCCTCACACACATCAACACTCTGCCCATCAGAATCCCATCCAGCCTGCATTCCCACAGCACTGGGGCAGGGCAGACACGCCACACGGCAGTGCTCCGAATACCACCCATTAGTGGGGGCAAACATCACTTAACGCAGCGGGCAGGATCAGAGGCTTCAGCTGACGGAAGTTACCATGGGAACAGTGTTTTGTGACGCCGGTACCCATTGAAAGGACACTCGCCTCGTACACACCCTGTCATAGACGACAAGAATTGAGCCAATGGAGGAGAACAGTGCGGCAAGGGGCAAGGGGCCAACACCCCACCGCCACCCTGTGTGTGGCAGGAAAACACCTGCAGCATCCTTTGTTTGGCAGGAGTTTACTTACACGTGCTCGATCAAGGACACGTGTGTGCTGACTCCCCTCTGGCCTGGTGCCCTGGCTGTGCCTTTGAAGAAGTCCACATGCCCTCCCCAGGGCACCAGGGAGGCGCCGCTGACCGCCCCCCCCCCCGCCCCTCACTAATATCTCTCCCTAGGCCCCCCCGCTCTCTCGCCCTTTGCTTTGTCTTACATATTTCTTGCTCATCGTCTTGGTTTCCTTCTTGGGCCTTGAGGCCGGTATTGGGACATTGTGTTGCTCTCCACATCAGCCTTCTGCCTCCGGGACTCGTTCCCACACCGCTACTAGGTGGTTATATTTGCTATTGAATGCACTTTCTTTTGCGGGGGTCCCCTCCAACCACTGTTTCCGACCCCTAAAAACCCACCCCAACCGTTTCCTAAAAATATTTAACCCTTCAGCACATCCCTAAATGCATTCACTGTAAAGGTTTTCAAAATAAAAAAAAATCGATATATGGGCATTCAATATAAAAAAAATCGATACACACACTATATCCTACTGGGTGGCCCTGTTCCTTTTTTCACCTGTTAACTGAAGCTGCCTATTGTGCTCTGGCTTTATCGGTAGAAAGGTGTTTTCATTCTAAAAGAAATTGCACTGGCCAATAAGCTATCGACCTCTTCGAAGATTAATCACACATTTCTCAAAATAAGGATTACTATAATGTTGCTGAAAATCAAAGTCCAGAAGGAGCGCCCCTTTTAGACCCGACATGCTACTGATATAGCACAGGTGTCAGAGCAGCCCTTCGTGTGGTTTTGGGGGTAGTGCCCCTCGGTGGACAGTCTTGGTTTGAATCCTGGCTTTGGCACGTGTGCATAAGGCCCCAAAACTAAGCCAACTGAAGCCAGCAAACTCCGAGTGGGTGATGGGGTGTGTGAGAAGTGTGGGTGCACTCGCGTGCTCTCTCCTCTTGAGGCTTGAAGCCATGCACTGTTTTGTGGGAGCTACAGGAAGGGTGCTCTTCGGGGGGTGTGGCACACGGGCAGCTATATGACGCCAGCCGCCACGGCGCCTTTACGAGTCTTGTTTACTCGGGGAGTTTTCTGACCCCAGCCTGACCTGCCCTAGCGAAGCACCGCAGGATCCCAGGCCTGAGCTTTTCTGCCCCTGAGACATGGAAAGGGGGAGAGTCCTGCAGAGAGAAGCCTCACTCGGGAGGAACTGGACCGTCTCAGTTCAGGGAAGAAACCTCTGGCTCACCAGAGTGCCATGTGGGCGGACCCTCCCCTCTGTGCCCGTGGCTTATCAGTCAAGCAAACCCATGTGTCCTCGAAACCAGGTCTAATCGAAATCACACAGTTGCTGTCCCATAAATGAAGTCAGATTTTGTCTCCGGAACTAGCCCAGCCCTCTATCTTTGTATCATTAGATGTCCGTCCAAGGAATAGTTCCAGGCCCCCCAGGAGCTCAATTTGTAACATTTCTAAAACCGTCTGGGGGTAAAGCTGGAGACCCCACAGAGCAGAACGTGTGGGCGGGTTGGACGGACTCGCCTGTTTGCAAATATAGCCCCGTTTCTTTGGCGTGTGCTCAGAATCTATCCCATGATTTCTGACAGGCAGGAAATGAGGCGGAAACAACGTGAGTGCACCCTTCCACTCTGTACTTTTACACAGGTCACAGAAAATCATATTACTTCCTTAAAAACAATATAACAGACAACGTCTCAGCCAGTTTAGAAGGCCCTGGCGTTCCGCGTGGCATGTCTGGTCTCCAATTGGTGACACCTTCCGCTTCCTCTGGCAGGCATGGGGCCAGGGTGTGAATGCACTCCAGGGTCCCTTGTCCATAAGTTCTAGGTCCACCCACTCTGACACCTGCTAATGAATTCGGGAACTGTTGTGGGGGCGGGGTGGGGTTAAGAGCAAGGTTTTCAACTCCCCCCGCCCCACCCTCACGCGCACCCTATAGCCTGTTGGTAAAAGTAACCGCGATGGACTAACCATGGGGAAAATAAGGCAACAGGGGGTGGAGCATAGCAAGGCCAGGCCTCGCAGCTGAAACACTAATCGCAAGCTCGCCTGGTGGATAGCACAACTGCAAAGTGCTCACCTTGTGGCCCCAAGTTCCAGAACCACTGAACTCATTGAAACCTTTCCCCCCCACGCACACATATGTGTGTATAGGAGACATTATTCACATTACTTTGCTGGTATGCAACAGATCCTTCAGTTATATTTCTAGTTTCTTAGCAAACCAGACCCCGGGAACCTCTCTCACGTACCCAACTTAGTTAAATGATTTCGCCAGCATAATATAATGGCCAAAATGGGAAAGCTGGGAGTCGAGACCAGTTTCCCCATGTCCCAGTTTGCAATTTGACAGAAGGCTACATTATTTCCCAGCCCACCCAATGCCGTCTTTAGTTTTGGACCAATGTGAGCGGTGGTGAAGCTGGAGCATTCAGTGGTAGAGCCGAGCCATTCTGGCTACACTCTCAGAATCAAACACAAGCTGGCGTGGCTAGAGCGGAACATGATGAACACTGATCAACCACAAGCAAGCGTGGCAAGAGGGGCACATGATGAAAAGTGATCAAGCACGAGCTAGCGTGGCAAGAGTGGCACATGATGAAAAGTGATCAAACACGAGCTTGCGTGGCAAGAGCAGAACATGATGAAATGTGCTCAAACACAAGCTAGCGTGGCAAGAGTGGCACGTGATGAAAAGTGATCAAACACGAGCTTGCGTGGCAAGAGCGGAACATGATGAAATGTGCTCAAACATGAGCTAGCGTGGCAAGAGTGGCACGTGATGAAAAGTGATCAAACACGAGCTTGCGTGGCAAGAGCGGAACATGATGAAATGTGCTCAAACATGAGCTAGCGTGGCAAGAGTGGCACATGATGAAAAGTGATCAAACACAAGCTAGCATGGCTAGAGTGGCACATGATGAAATGTGCTCCAACACGAGCTAGCGTGGCAAGAGTGGCACATGATGAACAGTGATCAAACACGAGCTAGCATGGCTAGAGTGGCACGTGATGAAAAGTGATCAAACACGAGCTTGCGTGGCAAGAGCGGAACATGATGAAATGTGCTCAAACATGAGCTAGCGTGGCAAGAGTGGCACATGATGAAAAGTGATCAAACACGAGCTAGCATGGCTAGAGTGGCACATGATGAAAAGTGATCAAACACAAGCTGGTGTGGCAGGAGCGGAACATGATGAAAAGTGATCAAACAGAAGCTGGTGTGGCAGGAGCGGAACATGATGAAAAGTGATCAAGCACGAGCTAGCGTGGCAAGAGTGGCACATGATGAAAAGTGATCAAGCACGAGTTAGCGTGGCAAGAGTGGCACATGATGAAAAGTGATCAAACAGGAGCTGGCATGGCAAGAGAGGAACATGATGAAATGTGCTCCAACACGAGCTAGCGGCGTGGCAAGAGTGGCACATGATGAACAGTGATCAAACACGAGCTAGCATGGCTAGAGTGGCACATGATGAAAAGTGATCAAACACGAGCTAGCGTGGCTAGAGTGGCACATGATGAAAAGTGATCAAACACGAGCTGGCGTGGCTAGAGCGGAACATGATGAACACTGATCAACCACAAGCAAGCGTGGCAAGAGGGGCACATGATGAAAAGTGATCAAGCACGAGCTAGCGTGGCAAGAGTGGCACATGATGAAAAGTGATCAAACACGAGCTTGCGTGGCAAGACCAGAACATGATGAAATGTGCTCAAACACAAGCTAGCGTGGCAAGAGTGGCACGTGATGAAAAGTGATCAAACACGAGCTTGCGTGGCAAGAGCGGAACATGATGAAATGTGCTCAAACATGAGCTAGCGTGGCAAGAGTGGCACATGATGAAAAGTGATCAAACATGAGCTAGCATGGCTAGAGTGGCACATGATGAAAAGTGATCAAACACAAGCTGGTGTGGCAGGAGCGGAACATGATGAAAAGTGATCAAACAGAAGCTGGTGTGGCAGGAGCGAAACATGATGAAAAGTGATCAAGCACGAGCTACCGTGGCAAGAGTGGCACATGATGAAAAGTGATCAACCACGAGCTAGTGTGGCTAGAGCGGAACATGATGAACACTGATCAACCACAAGCTAGCGTGGCAAGAGTGGCACATGATGAAAAGTGATCAAACACGAGCTAGCGTGGCTAGAGTGGCACATGATGAAAAGTGATCAAACATGAGCTAGCGTGGCTAGAGTGGCACATGATGAAAAGTGATCAAACACAAGCTGGTGTGGCAGGAGCGGAACATGATGAAAAGTGATCAAACACAAGCTGGTGTGGCAGGAGCGGAACATGATGAAAAGTGATCAAGCACGAGCTAGCTTGGCAAGAGTGGCACATGATGAAAAGTGAACAAACACAAGCTAGCGTGGCAAGAGTGGCACATGATGAAAAGTGATCAAACACGAGCTAGCGTGGCAAGAGCGGAACATGATGAAATGTGCCCCAACACGAGCTAGCGTGGCAAGAGTGGCACGTGATGAAAAGTGATCAAACACGAGCTGGCATGGCAAGAGTGGCACATGATGAAAAGTGATCAAACATGAGCTAGCGTGGCTAGAGTGGCACATGATGAAAAGTGATCAAACACGAGCTAGCGTGGCTAGAGTGGCACATGATGAAAAGTGATGTTCCCAGGATCACATAACATATGAAGCGCGAGAGACAGGGATTTGTGCTCAGTAGGGGAGACTTCCTCTTCTCGTATCTTCAATATTAGAACCAACAAAACACTTTCTGCAAAGTTGTTATTCAAGGGCTGAGCTAGTGCACGGTAAACAACGTATCTACAGTAGGGACACCTCTTAAGAGTCTGCAACACATCTGAAATTGCACTACATTTTACAAATTCAGATTATAATTATAATGGCTGATCTCTTTTCTCTCGGATCGACCCTCCTAGGTCCAACTTGGGTCCTTCCTATCATCTATCTTCCTCTCTACCTGTGGTGTTCCTCAGGGGTCTAACCTCTCGCTCTGGCTTCTTAACCAATACCTGGCAACTCTCGCCCACTGCATTGCCATCTTCTGCTCAAACTTCCAGTGCTACGCTGATGACACTCAACTCATTTTCAGTCTGCCTTCGGCCACCTCCTCTCCCTCTCTCATCTCTGATTGCCTAACTGCCATTCAAGATTGGTATGCTGCCAATGACCTTTGTCTGAATACCAGCAAGACGGAGATCCTCCTCATCAGCACACTTTCACCATCCTTACCCCTCACACTCTGGCCGTCCTCCCTTGACCCTCCTCCTACCCCCACCTGCGAGGCTAAGAGCCTTGGGGTCAACTTTGACTCCACACTTTTCTTCTTCTCTGAGGTCTCTAACAAGTCAAACTTCCTCCTGCACCTCCTCAGAGGTACTCTGCCCTTTCTCTCCTTCCCCCAGAAGCTCACTGTCTCCCAAGCTCTGGTTCTCTCTATGTTGGACTATTGTAACAGCCTCTTTCTAAATCTACCTGCCTCTACTCTCCGCCCTCGGCGACTAATCCAGAACAGGAAGTGCGAGACATGTCCTTGGCCTCAAGCCCTGGGATTGTATCTCTCCAGCTCTGAAATCACTCCATTGGCTCCCAGTGGATGCAAGGGGCTTTCTGGGGCCTGGGTCCAAAATACCTTCAGCTATCCCTCCTCAAATACCTCCCCTCTCGAGCCCTTCACTCCTCTACCTCAAACTCCCTCAGGGTCAGCCGTTTTTCAAAGAAACAAGCTGGGGGTAGATCACTGTCTGCGGCTGGGGCCTCCTTCTGGAAAGCCTGCCTGCCACTCTAAAACTCGAGGAGAACCATCTCCGGTTCTGGAAGCACCTCAAGACCATCCTCTTTGCTTCTGCCTTCGCTCCCACTCTCCCCTGCTGATATGTTCTCTCTTGGCACCGTGCACCTGGCCACCCTCTGTCCTCCGGGCCCAGCTACCTGCAACCCTGCCACCTTCCCGCACTGCACCCGGGCCATTCCTTGCACTGGGGTCTGTATCTTTACCCATACATTCCCCCCTTTGTTCTTCCTACACTGATCAGACTTACCCTGTCTGCTGCCTTAAACCTAGCACTTGCCCCTTGCTGGCTGCACTACCACTGTTGCCTCATATTTATTTATTTTATTATTATTTATGCTGTTTCTCCTCTGCTTCGCACTTTCCACTTCTCCCCCTTCCAAGCACTTTTCCCCTCCCCCTCTCCCATGCAGTTGTGCATTCTCAATGTCACTGGGCCTAGGAAGATCGTTGTTTTTATTTTAAATTTTTTTGGGGTTTCCCCTGTTACCCTCCCTTGCATTGTCGCGCACTGAAACACCTGTGTATGAGCGCGATATGAATAAAATATCAATTCAATTAAATTCAATTCAATTCAATGATAACTCAGTAGCTTTCTCTATATTATTTAGGTCTTTCAAAGCATAAAGTCACATGATAAAGCAGCCTGAAAAGACTTGAGTGAACTCTTAAATGAAACATATGTTCATAAACCTGCTTCTGTTGCCCTGGCTCACATGTAGACAGTAGACTACCTTCCTTTGCTAGTCAGCCTCGGCCAGACATGGCAAGGAGCTGTGGCCGGGGTCTTGCTGTATGTATGTGCTTGGGTTTATGTTTCGGTTTCTGTGACTGTGGTGGTGTGCTGGAGTATAATTGTGTAACATATGTGAAAGGATGTTCCTGAGTTCATTTGACTTTGTATAGACATCAGTGAATCTTATGTCGATTTGCATGTGAGTCTTGTTGGTCTCATGAGTGAGTTGCAAACAAGATAATGAAAAACGATCACAGCCTTAGGGCGTCACTCAGAGTTGCGTGATAACGGTAAAATCAGTATTTGGGAAATGCCATGGGAAATCAGTATTTGGGAAATGCCATGGGAAATCAGTATTTGGGAAATGCCATAGATTTTAACATTCACCCACTTCAAGTTTTGATCAAATACCACCAGTGCTATTCCATGGGTAGGCCGGCGGCGGTATTTTAGGCAGAATTTCTACAGAAAATCCACCCATTGTTTCCTCCACCTAAAACTGGCCCCAACAAATCGAAACTGGCCCCACATTTTTAAAAACCTTTTTTTCTCTGTCCAGAAGGAAAGCAGAGGAGCTTCCTTTCAGTAAAGTGAAAACAAGTATTTACAAATGGCCATGTTACAGGAGTGAAATTGTGAGCATGTCTGATGCCCCCTCCCACCACCTTACCCATGTAACGCATAAAAGAATCAGAAATTACCCTTTTGTGCATACCAAAATTGCACAGTAGTGGTATGACCCTGTGACGAATCAACTTCTGGGGAACCAGTGGTCCAGGGATGAATATCGGTTTCTAAACCATCAAACAACCCCACACCTCTAGTACACCAGATGGGATCTGAACAGATTGGAACACAAGTCAATTATTGTAACGTGGACGGAACAGCAGGCTTATCTCCGCAAGGTCGTGGATCGTTGGTTAGTTGCAACACAGCAAAAATACAATTATTACCCAATGATAAAAGGGACTGTCTAGTCAAGGTTGTATATAACATATCTACTTTATTATTACTACAACAGACAGTTCTAGCAACACTACAGAATACAACCCACCATGTAAAGGAACACAGAGGACAGATAGTTTCACGAAGGAAAGGGATGCACTCCGGATACTGACAGGAGGATAGTTGGTAAAGTAATCGGTCTTACGGTTCAAGGTTATTTGCGGCGTGACAACAGTCAGTGGTGAAGCTGGTTGCGGTTCGAGGACTCGACTGTCACAAAAAATGTCCTTGAAAGATGGACGCTGGATGATGCTTGTGTGGCACTCCTCCTAGATTCTTTGCATGGCTTGTGTCCTTTCAAGGCAGACGGCCCTAAGCTCAGGAGGGTGTTTGCAGGGAACGGCCTTGTCCTTAGTTCAGATACTCTCCAGCATTTCCCACCTCGGAAGCTTGCTGGCAGAACCTAGCAGGGCACACTGTGTGCTGGCTGGTTACTGGTTCTGGAGCTGCTGGACGGGTCCTCTGAGTCTGGTATCTCCTGCCGTTCCCTGGGAGATGTTTAGAGGAGGGATCTTGCTTCCCTCTATGAACTCCTGGCCTTCCTTCCCTGGCAGAAGTTATATGGTACCTTCAGCCTTGTCCAAATGAGTCCTTTTTCTTACTCCTTTCAAAGTCGTCGGATGATCTGCTGAGTGAGGGGTTCAGCCCTCTTTCCTCTTTTAAAGCCAAATGGGCCCCAGGGATTGGTGCAGTCTAAGGCTGCCCTAATGAACCATTCCTGGATCCCCACCAACAATCTTCTGTTATGGATGAGGTCAGGACCAGAGTGCTCTGCAACAGGAAAGGTAAGGGGTGACAACATATATCCAAGTCCCACCCATCTTACTGTCTGTTGTAGATCGAAGTGTCTCTCTGGTTAACTGAGCCTTCTGTGGCTCTTGATCAAAGTGCAGGTCAACCTCGAAGCTTCTGATGGGAGCAGACTTCCTGTCTCTCCCAAATCACATCCTTCGTCCCCCTGAAAGGGGTCTCCTCTGTAGGGACACCTGCGGTAACTAATGGACCCATACATGCCATTCAATGCCTTTCATAAAGAGGGGTGGAACCTAGCTTCAAGTTGACACATTGCATACCAAAGGGGTGTTAGCCCCGCTTTTGGCAACCAAGCCCCTTCAGGTTTGCCTCCATTATCTCTCGTTAGTATGCACTGCCATCAGCCGAACTGCCACAATAGGAAGGCAGATCCATGGAGCCTTTGAAATTTAAACTAGGCTGCCCATGGCGAGAAGGAGATGTGCCTGCCCCCTTCTTGAGATGCTTTGATGTACCCGTGGCTGTCACATTCCAGCTGAATATGACATGGGAGAACGGCGCCTGTAGGCTGTGTCTACCCGAAGTAGCGTGACTATGCGTTTCCTGTGGTGAGCAGAGAAAATGTGTGCGGAATGGCCTCACACATTTTCAGAGGTTGATTTCCCATAATTCATTTTCATTATCAAAAAATCAAAAAAGGTCCAGGCGAGCGCACACTGCCTGTGCGCATGGTCAAATTCCTGCTATACATGACCCATTTCCAAATTCACATTGAAGATGAAACACCTTTTTATGTTACCACCGGCAGAAGTGGCATTTCTGAAATACAGCTGAGGGTATTCCATAAATACCACCTCTACTGGTGGTTAACTCTGAATTGGGCAGATGTTCAAAAATACAGTGGAGGTGGTAACTTTCCCCAGTGGAATTTTATAAAAAAAAATCCACCCAACTCTCAATGACCCTCTTAGTTTGTAGTCTGATAATAATTAACACCTGAATGTTACTTCTTTCTGTGTGTGGCTTTCCACTGCACCCAAAAGTGAGTACCACACATAATCCAAAACCACCACATAGTCCCATCTATGCTATTAAGAATGCCATTAAACTGTATGTGTAATGAACTCGCTAATTTTATTTTTATTTGATTGTTTAAAGCATGGACCCAGCTTCAGAGCAGCAGAGCGCTGTACAGGGTGTGGGTAACCAGCGTTTGGGCTGGCGTCTTTTAACAGTAGTGGAGTACTGTGCGTTGTGGTCTGTGCTTTGCAATCTGTGTATCAGTCTGTGCATCCGTCGAGACTAGTCCTTGGGCAGGTGTTGTTGAAAAGGCAATTTTGTGGGGGGCCATTCCAAGCAGATACAGTGTTAGATTTGCAGCAGGTGGGTGCGTAACAAGAGAAGGATTGTTTGTGGGTCCTCTCTTTGCGAACTAGTTGTGATTTGAGCCAGTTGGTGAATTTGCTGTGTGAGGAGTGTGTGCCACCAGATTTGTGAAGCTTAACTAGCAGTTATACTGGCGTGCTACTGGTAACTGCTTTCTAGATGATACACAGTATCCTGGCCTGGAGCCAGTGTAGTTCACATAGGACGCTGGTGATTCCGTCAAATTTCTGCACACCCATAATATGATGTGATATGGCATTTATAACGTGCCTGTACACAAGTGTTTCTAGGCGCCACAAGACAAGATAGAGAGGACAAGACAAGACAAACAATCCTACTAGACCTTGTATCATTCGGATCGTGCAAGTGCGACACTAGGAGTGCAAGGGGAAGGTGAGAGGGAGGTGCAAGGGAGAGGAAAAGGGGAAAGTGCAATCAGGGCAGCATGGCTCTGGGTAAGTGCAGCCAGGGCAGCGCGGCTCTAGGTAAGTGCTGGAGGCAAGGGGGCTATAGGGGTCAGGGCTGTCAGAAGATATGGTGAGGCCCGGGGCAAAACATTTGGTGAGGTCCCCTTACAGGTTTTTGCCCTCAGCCAGCGGCGGCACCTCCGCAAACGGGAGACTCGAGAAATCTACCCTTGAGTTTGTGCGCAGGATCCCAAATATGGTTTATTACTACAACTCCGAATCAACTACGGCAAAGTTAGATTTCTCTACTGAAGAAAGGTTCATGCCAGACTAACTTTTTTATCATATGAATAAATATATCTAAGATGGCATGAGCTCTCCACTGCGCCACCTCCAATTCTCTGAGGGTCAGTCACTTTTCCAAGCAAAGAGTTGAGGGCAGATCTCTTTCTTCGGCTGGAGCCTCCCTCTAGAAACAGCCTCCCTGCCTCGCTGAAACTTGAGGAGAACCATCTCCGGTTCCGGAAGCACCTCAAGACCTGTCTCTTTGCTTCTGCCTTTTCTCTTCCTCTCCCTTGCTGATCACCTGCCTGACCCATGCACTGGTCACCTGGTCAAGCTCTGAATTTGGGCCCAGGTCCCTGCCTGTCCTGTTGCAATATCGCACTGCCTCTTGGCTCCCCTGCACCTGTGGTTTGTATCTGTAACCCTACAGTCCCTCTCTTGCACTTATTCTCCACCCGTTGGCTGCACTTATGAGTACCCACACTTGCCACCCGTTGGCTGCACTCTTGTTTCTCCTTTGTTACTGCATTTCTGCATCCTACCTCATCCTCGGCACTTCTCCCCTCCCACCTTCCCTGCTCTTGCGCGATCTGAATGACACAAGGCCTAGTAAAATCTGTGTTTTGTCCTACTCTTTTGTTTCTCCCTCCTTGCCTTGTCGCGCCTAGAAACACTTGTGTACAGGCACGTTATAAATGCCATATCATATCATTAAGGAGCACCCTGCCCCTGTGTGCGCATTAAAACATACATCATACACAGTGACAAATGATGTACAGTGGAGGCCGGTACATTTCTGAACTTAAGAGGCTTAAATGTTTGTGCCAATTATGCAGGATCAACAGAGCACAGTGAGGGAGCCCATACCAAACAAGGGTTGCATGACGGGGGTTCTCACTCCCAAGAAAATGTTTGAAACATTGTGTTAAAAGTATGCATTTTAGACGACTTTCTTAGCAAAATTTGGTAGAACTCCATACAGTTTGCAATTGGTTTTGTATGGAAGCACATGGAAATTCCCAATAGTTGCAAACCACACATTGTGCACAGGAACATTTTCCAATACATTCCATGCCGCCTTTCCACGCGGGATATGCTAGTATAAAAATATATTCATGCTGGTTGTTCCCATGTATGTCCATGCAGGCTACATCAATATGTGCCATTGTTACCATGTACGGACTCCCAGCCAGTAAAAATGCCATGCCACAGAAAGTATATCCAGGCTGACTGTGTACCATAAGTGTTATTACTGGCTAGATTGGCCTACGTTCAATGTGGGCCAATTTAGCCAAGTAATATGTTTGCTTTAACCTTGATGCATAGTCCTGTGCATCAAGGGTAAAGCAAAAAGAGCATTGACAATGCTAACAGTTTGGGCATTCGTGTAGGCATGGGAAAGGCACTTCTGTTTTGGTATTAGCTGGCCATTGATAGTGCCAGTGCAAAATGGTTTGAGTACCTGAGCAGCTAATAGCAGTGCCCCGTAAATGCCTAATACTTATACACAAGCCAAAACTGTTGGCTTTGCCAATGCTTATTTTTAAAGGCACTTCAGTGAAAGACACGCAGGGTGTTTTTAAATTGAGTGGCCAAAGGCAGACCTGATTAAGACATTTTAATTACACCAGTTACGTGTTTACAACTCCAATGTAGTCATGAATTCTCAGAATAATCCTTTGAGGAAACACTTGCAGGCACATTGAGGGACAAGTTTGATGGCAAGGCATGTTTAAAGCTAGCTCAAAGAGTTCCAGTCAGGAGGTGTTTTGGGTGGAGAGGGCAGGAACTGGGTGAGAATTGCCATAGGGATTAGCATGGCCATGAGAAGTCATTTCACTGTTAGCACCTGCATTCATATCCATACATATTTAGGCAATTGAAATTGTGATGTGGGGTTAGCACTTGCATGCTAGGGGAGTGATTAGAAGGGAAGTGATGACATGAGACATCTCATTCTCGCATCAGTCCTTAAGTGTGACGTTTCAGAAATGAGGGCGTGAGTTAGCTGCTTGTACAATTGAAGCCTCATCAGAATAGTCTCATTCTTCGAATATGGAAAGATATTAGATGTGCCCACACAAGTAAGTTTGCCCCTCCCCCACAGGCTCTGAAGTTAGCGTCCCTCCCAACATTTGAAGTGTTAGTCCCACTCCGTCGCCCCCCTGAAAATTTAGCCTAGGAGCACCTCTGATGCCATGACCCCACCCCTTAATTAAGAGGCCCGCAGGGCGGCTACATTTAGGGTTGGTGCTGAACACACCCTCACAAAAAACACTTTCCCCCATGCATTCATCCACCAGTTACACAACTCCATACATGCATGTATACATAAAACCAAACACAGCATTGACACAAACACCAGCATGCACTCATGCATTCATACATACACATATACATACTAATTTAATTTAAATACACATATATACTTTTAATTTAAAATAAAAAACACTTACCTTACCTCCATGCACCCTTAAAAAGCATCCACGCAGCCGACACGTAGACATGCTGCCTGACAAGAGAGAACTCCTCTCCCATCAGTCAGCATGATCACGCTGACAACGTGAACACACTGACTGACAAGAGAGAACTCCTCTCCCATCAGTCAGCGTGGTCATCCTGAGCAAGGTGAACACACTGACTGACAAGAGAGAACTCCTCTCCCATCAGTCAGCATGATCACGCTGACAAGGTGAACACACTGGCTGACAGGAGTGGAGTCCTCTCCTATCAGTCAGCGTGGTCATCCTGAGCAAGGTGAACACACTGACTGACAAGAGAGAACTCCCTCATCCGTCAGCGTGGTCACGCTGACAACATGAACACACTGACTGACAGGAGAGGAGCCCTCTCCTATCAGTCAGCGTGGTCATCCTGAGCAAGGTGAACACACTGACTGACAAGAGAGAACTCCTCTCCCATCAGTCAGCATGATCACGCTGACAACGTGAACACACTGGCTGACAGGAGAGGAGTCCTCTCCTATCAGTCAGCGTGGTCATCCTGAGCAAGGTGAACACACTGACTGACAAGAGAGAACTCCCTCATCCGTCAGCGTGGTCACGCTGACAACATGAACACACTGACTGACAGGAGAGGAGCCCTCTCCTATCAGTCAGCGTGGTCATCCTGAGCAAGGTGAACACACTGACTGACAAGAGAGAACTCCTCTCCCATCAGTCAGCATGATCACGCTGACAACGTGAACACACTGGCTGACAGGAGAGGAGTCCTCTCCTATCAGTCAGCGTGGTCATCCTGAGCAAGGTGAACACACTGACTGACAAGAGAGAACTCCTCCCTCATCCGTCAGCGTGGTCACGCTGACAACATGAACACACTGACTGACAGGAGAGGAGCCCTCTCCTATCAGTCAGCGTGGTCATCCTGAGCAAGGTGAACACACTGACTGATAAGAGAGAACTCCTCTCCCATCAGTCAGCGTGATCACGCTGACAACGTGAACACACTGACTGACAAGAGAGAACTCCTCTCCCATCAGTCAGCGTGGTCATCCTGAGCAAGGTGAACACACTGACTGACAAGAGAGAACTCCTCTCCCATCAGTCAGCGTGATCACGCTGACAACATGAACACACTGACTGACAGGAGAGGCGTCCTCTCTTGTCATGCAGCATGTCCACGTTGTCAGCTGAATGACGGGAGGCAGCAGAGCCCACTTCTGAGCCCTGCTGTCTCCCATTATTTTGCTGTTTGTTGCGGAGTCAAACGGCTTCACAAGAAACAGCAAAATCATTGCAGGGGCAGCACAGTCCCCCGTGTGAATAAAGGACACGGGAGACTGTGCTGCCTTCCACTTTGGAGAGGGGGCCGCAAGGCCCCCAGCAAGCACGAGGCCCGGGGCCATTTGCCCCCCCTGAACCCCTCTCGTTACGGCCCTGGTAGGGGTTACAGTTACAGCCCCTACGTGCCTGATAGGCCAGGAGGCAGTGCTAGGAAAACTGGCCGTGGAGGAGCCTGGAACCCAGTGAGACTGAGGGAACCAAGCAACCAGTCGGCGCAGCAGACAGGTAAGTTAGGAGGGGAGCAAGAGAGAGAGAAGGCAGAGGAGGAAAGGAGGGTCTTGAGCTGCCTCTGGAACTTCAGGTGGTCCGGCTCAAGTGTGAGAGGGGCAGGGATGTGGTATGTTGCGGCATGGTGGACTGCGTTTAGGGGAGCCAAGTGGGTGATTGGGAGCCCTGGCAGGAGAAAGTTTTCCCCATCGATGTGCGGGGCCACAAGGGCCTGGACTACTGTCTGCAAGTCTAGAAGCAGGATGAAAGGTCCTTCTAGGCGCTTATCATTGTTGGATGAGTTGTTTAGTGGGGAGACTGTAGAGCACACATTCGGTCTGGGAAGGATTAAGTTTGAGGTAGGCAGTTGACATCCAGGACTGGATGATTGCTGGGTAATCACGGAGATGACTCATGTCCTGTGGTCTTTTGAATCTCATTTATAACTGAGTATCATCCATGTATTGGTGGACGGCTATACTGGGATCTTTGAGGAGAGTGATCAGAGGCTCCATGTAAAGATCAGAAAGGATTGGCGAGAGAATGGAGCCTTGGAGGACTCTGCAGGACACTGGGAGAGGGGAAGACTGCAACGTGCTCTTCTGGACAGACTGTGTCTTAGAAGCTCATTCTGGTGGCGAGGAGGCAGAGAAGAATGTAGTGCCCAGTGTCGTGATCAGACTCGTGATGAAGAAATTCACCAGAACATCGGGGAAGAATTCTTGCAGAATGAAAGCGACGAGAAACTGTAATAAGATATAGACCTTTTCTTGCTTGGCAAGTAGGAAGGGGGTCGCGATAAGACAGTGATTGTAACAGACCAATGGTGTATGGGGTGCCAACATTATCCCCACTGTCTCAGAACCTGCCATTTAAATGTATACATTACAGCTGGGTGCTGTGAATAGCCTAGACTCCTCTCCCTCTAACTCACTGTGGGGAGCCACCCAGGCACATTTGCGTTATTCCCACCTCCCTCCCTTAGTAAATGATATACATCTCTGCCCGCCAATACCATCCGAGGGTCATCTGTTTTCAGTGAGCAAACGTTTCCTATCTGGAGTACGCCGTTCTAGAATAAATGAGTAAAATGTACTGTGTGTTACAGAGCGCTCAGGTTTCCTGTGATCCTGCATTAGAAGACCATCCGGTCGTGTTTTTGCTTGACGTTCTGGGACTTGTAGTCTTCCTACATTTCAAACTGGACGAAAAAAAAACTACGAGTCCCAGAATCCAAAGTTAAAAAAACAGGACCGGATAACCGACCTTCTCATGCATGGCACATGGCACTTGAGAGCCCTGGTGTTAAAGTGTTCCAAGTGTTAGCACCAAAATCTTGGAACGCCCTACCACCCAAACACAGAAAGGAAAATGCTCTCATTGCATTCAGAAAAGCTCTAAAAACCAAGTTATTCAACTAGAGGCTACCTCTATGCTGTTCCTCTGTAACCATGAACATTTCTACTGTATTTCCTCTGTCAAACATTTGTAACGTTGTCTTGGTAAATCTGTCTAAGGTGTAACTAAGCAAATATCCTTGTAACAGCACCACGATGCTTGAGGGCCGCTGTGTGCTTTATACATATAAATAAATAAATAGATACATTCCCGTCCACTTCCTCTTTTGGCCATTAGGTGGAGCGCGTGTATTACTGATGACTGCAGCCAGGGCGCTTTCTTGCTCTCGCTGGCAGTTTTGATCTGTCGGATAGCAAAGCTGAGCCACTTTACTCCAGTTTCTCTGGTTGAAAATGCAGTCCTGGTTTGGTTTGCTTTTTGCTCAGTGTTTTTTTTGCCACGGTTGGGGTACCAGGGTGATCCCTGTTGGGCTGCAGGTAGGGTGCAAAAGGATTTGCGGTTATTGAGGCAAGTTTCTTGGTAAATGGGTTGGAATTCTGCTCCAGTCCAGGCAAAGGTTTCTGTTTAGTTTTGCTAGGTGTTCTGAACCTCGCTAGAATAAAGGCTGAACCTTCGACCCTTTGGAAGGCATGGTAAAGGCCTACGTATTTCTGGGGGCCAATTGGAGAGTTCCTTTTGATTGGGGAGACTGGGTGAGCTTTGCTGAACTAGGGAGGGGAGCTCCATGCGACATCTTTTCTTAACCACGCTTAAGCCTCTTTTTCAAAGGATGTTCATATGATATAATTCAGCAGAGCTGGCGCAGGTGGGCAGCGCAGAAGTGCCATCTCTCTGATGAGCTGCCCATGCACTCTGGCCATGAGCATATATGTGCCTTCCTATGAACGAGGCTGCACATTGGGCGCTGTTGGCCTGCTTATGTGTGAGGCGGGGCTAGGGAGGGGGCAAGTTGGGGAAGTGACGTTACGTGAGGCGGGAAGCCTCACTTGGAGCAATAAAGGAGTTGAGAGCAGGTCGCCTGCGTGGGCCTCCTTACTTCGGTGTGCATTGTGCACTTATTACACCGTGGCAGACACTCGCCGCGGCACTTACCAGGCGCTCTTTGCACCGCCACTCCATCCTGCGGGCCTGCTGTCGCTGCCACTCCCTACACCTCTTTAGCTGGCCTCAGTCTCTAGTTCTACACTTGGGCCAATGCTTGAGAGGGACCCCGGAAGTCTGGTCCTCATTTTCTTCCCCCAAAGCGCTGGGGGCAACGTCCGCGGAAGAGTGAGGCGTGTTGTGCCATCGCTTCCTGTCAAGGGGCTCTTGTCTCGTTCTCGATGCAGAACACTTTGTTGAGGGTCCTCATGCAGCACTCATGCTGCAGTTTATTCTAGGCCACCATATATCATCTGGCTGTGTTCCCACCCAGCGATCCCCGCACCCCCAAGCCCCGAGCGACCCCCATGGCATTCAATAGGTGCTTGTCTTTTCTTGTTCTCAGTGGTCCCGGACAGGCAGCTGATCTGCAGCAGCAATCGTCCTCTTTCTGTTTTTACTGGGGTGGAGGCACCTGCCCTGCCGTGCTGCGACAGTCGTGAGGTCACTAGGCAAGTCCATGATGTCACGCAGCCAATGCGTCAGCTAGCTGCCCGCGCACTCTACGCTGCACTGCAGAAACGCGCTTCCCGTCTGCGGTGTCGCACGTCCCTTGTCTGCCAGGTCTCAGTGATTCTTCTGCAAAGTTAGTCAGGTCATTCTGGCGTAAAACTCGGAGTGACTTATTGGTACTGCAGAGGGCTATTGTTTCCTTGCTTGCATTTGTTTGCAGGATATTCTGGGACATTGTACTCATTGCTCATGGCAGTAACTCTGCATGATTTCAGAGACCTTCCCTGACAGTTTGCTCTGTGGGATATTATTCCAAGTGGGGTAATAATTATCTGTTAACTCCTCATTACACTTTTATATTTGACATGCAAAGTCGTCTGCACAATATGAATTCTAAAGCCCACCAAAGCTAGAAATGCAGGTACGCTTGGCCGAAACCCACTTATTTCATCATACATGACTACTCGACTCACACCGTTAAAATATGCAGAAACAGCTCTAACATAACTTCCTGTAAACCCTGGCAGGTCATTTTGCGTTCCTCTTCAGATTATAAATGCCGGACTATAAGTACCAAAATGCAACATGATAGGAGCTTGAAAGCGATGTATTCATTATTTTACACCTGACATTTGACAACTAGAGATGGCCTTAAACAGTCCTAAAGGTTCTACAAGGTTAAAGAATAGTTACAGACATGATCCATTCCAGTCTGTAGGTGCCTATCCAGTCCTGGTTTTTCTTTGCATTCTGAGAGTTTTAATCTGAGTTTCATAATGGTAAAAGCAGAACTATAAGTCCCAGAATGCAATAGAAAAAAACAAGGCCTGGATAAGCACATACTGATTTGAATGGATCATGTTGGCAACCCACAGAAGAGCCTGTCTGATAAACCTATGTCCTTGTAAGTCACTAGTTGACAAAGCATACATTTTATTATATATAACTTGCAGAACATTTGCACAACAAACAATCCTCATTATTACTTAACCGGGGTGGAAACCTTTGCGAGGGAAGAGTTTCCTACAACTGGGGTTTTCTGCAGCTGTTAGTTACCGAACAATTAAGAGATATATCCTAGTTACTGGTCTGGAAAACAAGTGTTAGAGTGTTAAAACCTGGGCACAGTTCTCAGGCGTCATTCGTGAGTGTTGTTACATGGGTAGAAGGTTCTTCAGCCCATCACTCTTCTACTGGATCCTTCTCTGTGACCTGCCTCTTGCAGTCCAGCATCAGTGATGCAGGGACCGCAGCAGGCTCCTCAACCCATCTCTCTCAGGGGTAACACAATTTAGATCCTGGAGGGATGATAGGACTTTGCTTTAAGTCCAATTGAGGAAGGTCTTCGGGCTGTGTGCATTCATGCATTGTTGTACCCATGCTTATCACTATCTTCATCACTGTCACCTTTTTCGTAGTCTTCTTGCATTGGCTTAGTGCTATTTTCAAGATGCAGAAACCCACTATCATCAGTACCAGCAGTACTAGCATTATTTCGAATACATTTGCTAACAACGCGGGGACCCAGGAGAGCAAGTATGAGAGCCAATCATCATTTAGGATGTCTTCCACTTCTTCTGTCATTTTTGTTTGCAAATTGGTTAGTAACGTTATTGCCTCTGTAAGAGTCACAGTCTCCTCGTCATAAGCAGGTAGGTATGTGCAGCAAGATGCACCAATTTCTGAGCACGCACCCCCCTCCATGGCTGTTATTAGATCAAGGACATACCTGTTTTGAAGGGTCATCAATTTTATGGCCCTTAACTCTTCCCTGATGGCATTAAAGCCTTTCACTGTGGTGCTAATTGTCTGTAGCAATTCCCACCTTCAGATTTGCAGCCACTTTGCACTTGGGAAGAAAGTTAGCAGAGAAAATTGCTGCTGTCTTGCTAAACAACTTGTGCTCATCTGGTATATCATCATATGCTTCTACTGACTTTGCTGAGAATTCGTTCTCCCTTTTTTCTCATTCAAGGATGAAGGACCTTTTCTTTCTCAGGTGTGCATCCATTCTGGGAAAGTTTGTGGTCTGTAAATCGCTTTGAGGCACCACCAGAGCTGGCACGTTCATTAGCACTAGGGAGCATAGTGCTCGCCAATTTGGGGGTAATTTCATGTATGCTTTGGATCTACAGGCCCAATAGTGATCCATTAACACTGGAATTCCTGCTTTCAGTCCTGGAACGTCAGCAACTTGTTTACATACGGGTCCCTTCTCATCATCGAGCTATGTGAGTAATATCTGCATTCAACGCAACCTCTTCCCATTGTTCCAATAATGCTAATGCTTTGCATATTACTAGCCCTTCAGCCCACCCCTCAGGTGTGAGCACTGTTCCTTTTATTTGCAGCTTCCTCGCCCCCAACATCTGGGTATTTCCTTCCTGTTTTTATCTTTGCATTGCAGCATTCTATTCTCTTCGAATCTTACTCCTGCTCTGGCTGCTTCAGGTTGTTGATATCTTATTACCTGAGGTATTGTCTCCTTTTCTTATCGTGGATTTAATTCCTTGCATATTATTATCTTCCTGTTGGGACCTTGCTTTGTTCACCCATACTAAGGATGCAGTTTGCCCTTGGAATTGTCCTCGGGTCAAACAGAGTGCTAGATGCGTCAAGCAATGTGATTTTCATTCAGGTATTTCTGTGACTATAAACACCCTGGAAGCGCCTGTGGCATAGGGAATGAGAGAACACACGTAGCAGCTCTCATACAATGGCCCTCTTCCTACCTGGGTCATGTGCTGGTACCACATATTATTACCTATTTGGGCAGATGCTGCCATGTAGGCATGTATGTGCTGGAAATTGGTGTCAGTATCTCGTCTTAATCTTTTGATCTGTTTAGTGGCACCAGAGAAGGGTTGGGCTGCTGCTTCATCCAACATAGATATGGGCGTCATGTTAGTATACGATCCCTTCTCGTAGTGCCAGGGAGATAGAGAGATGGAGACAGCAGAAGGAAAAAAGGCAGCTACGATAATTACTGCTAATGTGTGCACGTGTTGCAAGGAGGCACGGCCGTAAGGCGGTCTGCATGCTAAAAGCATATACTTGGCAGAGTAAAAAAGATACATTTTCCAGACTTTTTTTGTACTCAATACTTTCACGTTGATCTTCTGACTGCGGATGGGTACCTATAGGAAAAAGTGCCCAGGGTCGGACTGGGACAAGAAATAGGCCCGGACACCCAAATAAAAGTGGCCCACCCCTCGCCTCACGACCCCTTGACCTCTGTTGACATCACCGGACGTGATGTTATTTGACCCTACCCTAAAGTGACATCCCAGGAAGCGATCAAACATGACCTTTCACACCTTGGCAAAACAGGAAGTGGCATCCAATAGCATTGTTCCTGAGTACAATATGAAAAATATGGTTATGATTTCACTAATGTGATAAACATTTCATACAAGAATGGATCACCATATGTATCATTAATATCTGCGTGTATAGATCCATATTGTCAAATTACTGTGAATGCAAGCAGACATCCAAGGCCAAATGATAATATGTTATTGTACAGCACTTAACGCTTAAGCTCTTTTTTTATAGAACAAATATGCATACAATATCACCCAACCTGTGTTGGTACTCATTTATCGACCTAAGAAGGATGAAAGGCTGAGATGGCATTGCTGGGATTCGAACCTGCAGATCACACACCCACACATCACAGCAGTGAGCGATCAACCCACTGAGCTATCATATCGGCTATAGTAAAATGAGCAATTATTCTGTAGTGGACACCATTAAACTGGTGACTGAGATTTAACAGCAGACCAGTTAAGTTCATCTGCAGGTCTGGTGCAAAGTTGGCCGCATGCCAAGACTGCATGCATCTACTTTTAGGCTTCAGAGGTTGGCAAAATAGGGAAAGCAGCACACTCACAGGACATCCCATATCCTGAGCGCTCGTTACCTCATACATGCAAACAAACATCCTGAACAGCATGCCAGGGAGATTGGAAAGATAGACACATGGGCCTCATTACAAGTTCGGCAGTAGCCGTAAAACCGGCAGGCTGCCACCGAACCTGCAAATTATTCCGGTGCCTGGGAATGGGCAATTACCAGGGTATTACAACCCCGGCTCACCCGGTAATTGCCCATTCTCGGGCACCGGAAAATATTCTTCCCCATTCCCATTTGAGCCCCATAGGGCTCAACAGGAATGGGGAGGCCGGATGCAATGATACCATTTGTGAATGGTGCTGGTGCATCCGACATGGTCTGCTCGCGGGTGCTGGTCCGCACGCCAGGTCAGACCTGGTGGGCAGAAAGGCACCCGCAAGCAGAACTCATAGTTTGCTGGTACGGTAACAGTGGTACCAGCAAGCTTACCGGTACCTTTGTTACTGTACCGGCAAACTTGTAATGAGGCCCATTACATCAAAGCATTCATTGTGGCACAATGAACTCAAGGGCCACTTGATGTGCAATGGTCAAATATTTCTACACTGAGCAAAAGCTTTTAGGCACAAGGATTTTAGCAAGTGACCGAGGACACCGAGATGGAATGTCTTGTGGTGATCGTAACAGAGACAACGGCAGAAAAAAAACATGCTATTACTGCAACTCGCAAAAGGCAAAATACATAGTCCGAAATGGATGCTTATTCTACTCTAAAATTGGTAGTTTATCACTAATATCACTAATACATATTTATCACTAATACAACAGCACAGCAACTCCAGGCGTCACCGTGACCCCTGGAGTGGCGGCACAGTGACAGCCGCCAGCCCGGCGGCGGCCCCGGCCCCTCAACTTTGCATGCTGCAGCAGCATGTGTATGATGTATGCATCATAATTTATGATGTACACATCATGCATGCAAATAAATCATCAAAGCAAGGTTACATATGTTACCTTGCTTTGATGAATTATGCCGTTGCAGGTGTTATTTTCTTTTTCAAAAAGAAATGTATTTTTTTCTAATTTTTCAGTTTTTTCAAGTTTTTTTTTTTCAAAACTGGCTCAGGCGTGGCCAGAAACCGGCCCCCACTCTCCAATCCGACCATGAAAGTGCATCATAATTGCAAAGATAATACGTTTTAAAACAATGCTAGTTTCAGGGTTTACTAGTAGTGAAATAAGAGACACCTTACTTGTCTTGAATTCCTTATAGCTGTCAATTATAAAAGCAAGAATTATATACAGTAATGTTCTTAGAGGTAACATTGAATAACATGGTGTGATAACGTGTTTGAGTCTGGTTTTCTTCGAAGTGCGGGTAATTGTTTATTGTACAGGTGAGAAGGTTGTTTGAGGGAAGAGTTTGCTCCAGCTGGTTAATCGGCTCTGTGCAAGGAAAGCATGGTTCTCCCCTAAGAGCTGTCTGCTCCTTGTTACTGATCTCGTCTAGGCCCTCGTCACTTCTTCTTCTGTCTCGGCATTTGGGGTTCACAGCAGGTTCACAGCAGGTGGGTCTCGCCTTTACAGGGTTTAACATTGCTGAGGTGAAGCCGGGCTCTACTTCCTTGTACCTTGACGAAGGTGGGAGTTACCTCCTCCACCACAAAGGGGCCCCTAAATCTTGGTTTGTGCCAGAATCTGGTAAAGTTTTTCACATACATAAGAACACCACCATATAGGGCAGAGGGTTGTAGCAAACTCTGTAGGTCAGTTTGTTGGTTGTCTTTATCATTCTTCTTCAACCCTACCGCCGTGTCCAAATCTGTTGGGATATAAAAGAGAAAAACTTGCCGTCACAACAGCCACATTTTCATACAGTTCATTTCCATGAATATCAGCAGTACAGTGTTCATCTGTTTGCGCTCTAGTAGGATGAGCAAGCGGTGTGTGCGTCCGATGTCCTGTCACAAGCTCATTAGGAGTCAGGTGATGGTCTGAACTGGGCTGATTTCGTAGTGCGAATAAGGCTTAGGGTAGACAGTGGAGTCATCCTTTGTTCACAGTCATTTTTAGTTTGGCTATCCTCACTTTGAGGAGGCCATTGGGCCTCTCACAAACCCTGTTTGCCTGTGAGTGATAAGCGGAAGAGAATTTGTGCTTAGTAACCAGTAGGGTTGTGATGTGCTCAAACAATTCATTCACAAAGTGCGTCGCGTTATCAGACCGATGGACTTTGCACACTCCTCATCTTGGGAAAACCTCTCTAATGAGGAATTTGACAGTACAGGTGACATTGGGGTGCGTGCCTGGACCCGCTTCGATCCATTGGGAGAAAGGGCACACGACTACCAACATGTATCTGTAGCCGTTGCAATTTTGGAGCATAGATACATAATCGATATGCAAATGCTGGAAGGGACCAGAAGGGCAGGGTATTGCTCCTCTCACTACTCCCAGGGTATGCTGGGCAGTATATTTCTGGCACATTGTACAATTTACTATAAAAGCGGCAACATGCTCAGCAAGATTAGGTGAAAACCAATCCTCCGTAATCAAGGCTGCAAGACTTTCTCATGTTGTATGTGCAGGATGGTGGAGCTGATCTAATGCTACCTTTAGTAATGCGAGGGGCATGACTGGATTGCTGGTGCTGTCCTGCCACCACATTGTGTTAGTAGGGGATAACAAACACCCCCTACTTTTCCACATCTCCTGCTCTATCTGTGGTGCGCGTCCCTGCACTTCAATTATTTGGGTTATGGTAGAGAATTAAACCTCTCTTTCATCATCATGCTACAAACTCTCGTGTGTGTATTAGGTGGTGTGTCAAATTCAAATACTTTGGGAAGATATGCTGCTTTTTTGGCTTCTGGGTCAGCGTCCTTGTTGCCGTGGGAAATTAAATCTCCACCCGTTGTGTGTGTGGTGCACTTCTCCATTGTGTTGGACAACAGGAGTTGTAGTGCGGCTATGAGCCGGTACAATAATGGTGCATGCTGCACTGGTGTTCCGTCCGCGCGAAGGAAGCCCTGCCTCTTCCAACATGACAGCCCTATATGTACTGTTGACGTTGCATAGGCAGAGTCTGAATACACTGTGATCTCCTCATCCTAATGCATTTGAAGGACTATAATATGTGCTACTAGCTTGCCCGCTTGCACTGAATAATGTAGAAGCAATCTTGCGCTCGCCACTACCTCAAATTTGCCATTCAGTTTTAATTTGACCACTGCGGTCCTAGTGTGCCTTTCCCCTGAGTCCTGGTCAATGCTTAATGACCCGTCAATAAAGAATATTTCCCCTCCTACGAGGGCATTTTCTCTGACATGGGGTATGTCGTCATAATGCTCAATGTACTTTGTGCAGTCATGTATGTTATCTCCTTTCTCTATTGGCTCTGCTATGAACATTGCTGGGTTCACTACCTTGCACCTCACTGTCTTGACTGCTGGGTTCGAGATAATCACCTCATACCCAGATGCTCTCTGCACAGTCAATGTTCTTTTGGGTTTTTCAAGAATGGCGAACAGACCGTGCTCCACATACAACATCATTTCACAGCCCATCCGGATAGTGGCTGACTTCTCAATAGCAATAGCTGCAGCAGCCAGTGATTGCTCAAAGGGATAATGGCCATCACGGGGTCTAAAATTCTGCTGTAATAAGCTAATGGTTTATGTCCCAAATAAGTTTTCTGAGTTAGCACTGCTGTGATTGACACTTCATTTGAGTGGGAAAATAGGAAGAATTCTGCACTGTAACCAGAGATCCCTAAAACGAATGCTGTGGATATTGCTTCCTTTAATTCATTAAATGCTTCTGTCATTTCACCGGTCCAAACTACACTGCTGTCCTCTTTCTGAGCATTCCTTAAGTCCCTTCAAAAGGGGTCTGGCGTATGTGCTGTAGTCAAAGACCCATGTCCTACATTAGTTACAAAGACCCAGACATTGCTGCATCTTCCTCACTGTCCTTGCCTGAGGCGTTTTCATGATCGCTTCTGCTCTCTCAGGGGTTACTTTCCTGCCATCTTGAGATATTAACTGTCCAATGTACAATATTTCTCCTGACAATGCTCTAATTTCTTCATGTCTACCATATATCCTTTGTCTGCCATGATTGTCATCAGCTGTATTGAATCTTTTCTGCACTGTTCCTTTGAGTCAATACACACCAATATGTCATCTACGTACTGGATCACAGTGCTGTCAAGATGTACGTTCCCTACGTCCATCTGGATACTCTGTTAAAGATCGGTGGGGACTCACAGTACCCTTGTGGTAACTGAGTATGTTTCCACTTTTTATTTCTATATGAAAAGGACGTCAAGTCTTGTGATTCTTCATGAAGTGGGATTGGAAAGAATGCATTTTTCAAGTCAAGAATGGTATAATATTTGCCTCTGGCTGGAATATTGCATACAAATGTGGCTGGGCTGGAATTTGGACCAATGGAAATTCGGCTTCAACAATATTGTTTAGGGGGCGCTAATCCTGATTTAATCTCCACGACCCCAATCGATTTTTTCACTGGGTACACTGCTGTGTTACATGGGGATTCAGAGGGGACCAGTATCCCCTGCTTTACAAGTGCTGAGACTGTCTCATAAATGCCCTTGACTGCTTCTTTCGAAATGGGATATTGCTTTCCTCTCGGTAAGATTGCTCCTGGGTTTAATTTAATTTTAACTGCACCTACTCCTTTAAGCAGGCCATCGGCATAGGGACTGCTGGTCCATGAAGTGTCTGGCAGTCTTCCTGAAAAATGGTGGTGTCTTTTCTATCATTGCCATCCTTGGTGGCAATTCCCTGTTCTCAATCGTCACCCAATATGTGAGACCTATGAAGAATATTACTTCATCATCTGAATTTACGTCTTTGATAAATTCCTTGTCTGTCAAATCAGCCAGTCTGTGTACTTCATCCAAAGCTATTACTGCTCACCACGCCTTCCCTTCGTCATCAGTTCCGCGGATGACCACCCTTTCTTCCCTAACTATGACTGCTTCCAGCTCCAATGGGAATCCATGTCCTTCTTCCTCATCCATAAGAACCTCTGGTCTGAATGAGAATTTTAAGGGTAGTCGTAATCGTTTGCCCCTGATCCCAGGAAGTCATGTTACCAGGAGATCCACACCATATTGAAATACTTCAAAATCCATAGGCACACCTCTCTGTGATTTCTGTCCTGAAAAGGCCAATAGAAACTTGCGTGCGTTTATATAATGAATCCCAGGTCAGTCAAGGGAATGGTCATGTTGAGTTTACTCATCATGATCCCCTTCACATGATGTTGACTGGTGTTTGGAGAGAATATAATAGTGGCATGGACAAATCATGCTCACCCATGGTAATGGGTAAGAATAGTTGCCAACATGACCCATTCCGTTCTGATGGCGCTTATCCAGTCCTGTTTTTTTCTTTGTATTCATGGACTTGTAGTCCGAGTTTTACAATGGGAAAATCCCAGAATGCAAAGATAAGACCAGGACTGAATAAGCACCCACAGATTGGAATTGGTAATTTTGGAAAGTATGGGTAAGTTGTCAGTGAATGGAACCAAATGTGTAGCGCCAGAAAAACCTTGTGCATTCATGGCAGTGACTGACATTGAGTGCTTTGCTTCCCTAACACACGTCCGGGTCGCCCCTGTGTCTACAAGGAAATAAATTGTCTTGTCACCTCCGGTTACTCTGATCGGTTGTTCCTCTTGTGGGCCAGGTGTAACCTATAGGATTGAACACATCAAGTCAGTCTGTGGGCTGCCCTATTGTGGATATAGATTAATTCCCGTGCCAGTAACAGAACCACTGTCAAACTCCTCAATCTAGGTGTGCGTGCTTGTGTTCCTGTGTTGGGGTGCCAGATCGCCATAGTATTCTGTTGCACTGTTGCTGGTGTTTGTATCAGCACTTTCAGTGTCTGTATCTGTGACTGTTGTGTCTGAATCTGTAGCTGTTGTACAGGTTGTATTTGCAATGCAGGAGTCTGGTACTCCGTGTGATCTTGGACATAATATTTTGGTGGCTCTGTGCTATAAGGTGGCAGATATAATGCCACCCTCTTGGACCCTGCCAATGTTGTTGCATCCCTCCCCACTTCTACACACTCGTGAGATGTTTCCCATCTTCCCACATGTTCAGCACTGCTGTGGTAGTCCCATAGGTCATGGCTGTCCCCCATTAAACCCTCCTCCTTGCGGAACCTGTGGTCCACATCCTCTTCCTCTAGAGGCAAACCCTGTTCCTCACCGCCAATAATTATACTCTCCCCCAGATGTTCCCTCCAGCCTTTGGCTGTCCTTGCTGCGCTTCTGGTGTAATCCCCGTCCCCCACTTGTCAACATCGCTCCTGCCATTGAACATTTTGACAATTGTTTCTGTACTTACTTTGCTTCTTCTATCTTTCTTTCTTTCTTCAAGGTTATTTCTGTTCTTTCCTTGTAATAATCAACAATGGTAAACTAAGTTCAATTGGATCTTGGGCCATGGTTTCACCTCCATCCCTACTCATTTTTTCAACTCTCTCTGCACGGGTTTGGGTAGCCCCTGACAAAATATGTGATAGAAAATGGGCACAGTTTTGTCTCACGGTTCACAAGTTTCAAGACGCCATTGCTCCTGAATCTCTTGAATGTACGCAATGGGGTCTTTGTCTTCACCCATCTTGCGCATCATGATCGCCCTCATGTCTGATGTGTCTGGGTACTGTACTCGGAGTGCCCTCCATACATCTGCTCTGCAATTATTGAGTGGTGCTCCGTTGTGGGCTGTATTTTGTGCAGTCACTTCAGGGTGTCCTGCCCTTTTTCATTTGTCGTCAGTCCGCTCACCTATGGTGGTGCAAGCAAGCTATTTATGTCACTGATTGCTATCGTCATTCCTGTCATCAGTTTTTCCAGCTCATGAATCCACTTTCCCGCACCGCAAGTCAATGTTGGTAGCTTACACCTCAAATTGTCCTTATCCATTTGTGGACATGGTATACATTGCTGTCACCCTCGCCCTTTTCTAACAATGGAAATTGTGTTACTCCTCCATTGCACCCAGGACTGGTTGCAGCCTTTGTTTTAGTGAAGGCTCATGCCATGTTCACTTTCCTTCGTCCCAGTAACGTTCTCAACCTGGTTGTATAGAGGGCTTTCTCCTCTATATCCTGCATGCCTTCTTTTGAGTGCTTGGGGGCTGGTATGGGCTTGGGTCTTCCCCCTTTGAATTCTTCCATATCGGATCACTGTCCTTCCCGCTTTGTGTTCATGCTCATGGAGGGGCCTTGTGTGGTCCCTTCCTCTCCTTCATCTTCACTTCCGTACTTTTCCTCATCTGAACACATTGTTCCGCAATTGTCATCACTCCATTCGTCCTCCCTGTCTAACCTTTGGAGGGTTTACTGCGTCTATTCGTCTTAATGCACTCTCTAATAGACTCGGTTCTTCTTTCAGCGGTGATACCACTACACCCCGTGCTATCTTTTTGGTAACACTGCTACCTCTTCTGCTTCTGTATAAATTGCCGAACCTCCTTCGTATTGCTGCTCCCTTACTGTCGTCTGGGCTCCAGCTATATTCCAAGAAAGAAAGCCTGAATAGCAAGAAGTGGAGTCCTCCGGGACATAATTCACTTTATCTGCCACTTCAACAGAGACCCGCAGAAAGCCCAATAATGTGTCCACAACAATCTGCGGCTTCACTCAGTCAATCGTGTCCAGAGAAGACAGAACCTCAAAACAATTAGACAACAAAACCGCACCTCCCCTCTCAGTGACTGAGGGGGCCCGAGGTGTCTCTTGTCGGTTGAGTTAAATCCACAACTTGCCCATTCAACCTTACACTCACCTTTTGGAATGTTGTATAAGTGTCCACTGTGTTGGCCTTTACACTGAGAGGAGGGATGCCAACAATAACTCCCACCAGCAGTGCTGTAGCCTGCGGCAGATTCAAAGTTTCTCTACATCCTCTCTCACACACACTCCGCCCTTTCAATCCTTATAGGTTGTCGTTATAAAATATGCAATTTAATTGTGCACTCGGTTGAACTGGAACAGTTTTACTATTAGGTGCAATGTTAAAGTTTCGTTCCATGTTTTAGCTTCCACTTTCTTCTGTTAAGTTGGAGTGTCTTGTTGATAGAATCTTGCTGGGGAATGGCATTGCTGTTTCTCAAATGCAGAGGAATGCTTTCTGTTTCCCTGGCTGCTTCTGAAGTTAGAATGCTTGGAATGCAGTCAATACCTGTAGTTATTGACTGCATTACGAACATTTTGATTTGCGTACAGAACTTTCACTTAAACAATTTAGTAACAAGCGTGATCAATTTTCGACTACATATGTAAATTTGCTTTGGAAATTACACTCTTAATGTCTTCGGCTGTCACTAAGGACAGATGTGCTGCTTATTTGCTGTGTGTGTGTCTTCATCCTCTTGTTATTCTATCTCTGCAGGGTGTGCTGGACAGGTTTTCTCAAATTCAGCCGAAACTCATCTTCTCTGTCGACGCCGTGATCTACAATGGGAAAGAGCACGCCCACCTGGAGAAGCTGCAGAGTGTGGTCAAAGGTACAGGATTCTTTTTCTGTTTTTTAATCTTCTGTCTTTTTAGAACTGCATACTCATATATATTTTCCTTGTTTCATAATGGTCTAGATGTAAGTTATGTTTCTTAGTTCAGTCGGAAAGAGCGTGTTGTTATCGTTTAAAATAAAGCAATAAGATTGAATAGAAAGGGTGGATCACCAGTTCCTTTTCATAGAATTGTAGCCAGCCACAGCGCAGCCACTTTGAATGCAGCATTAGCTTAAACGTAACTGAATGCAGCAGGAAGTTGAAGCATTCTTCGCTTAAACATAATGAATGCAGCAGGAAGTTGAAGCATTCTTCGCTTAAACTTACTGAATGCAGCAGGAAGTTGAAGCATTCTTCGCTTAAACGTAACTGAATGCAGCAGGAAGTTGAAGCATTCTTCGCTTAAACGTAACTGAATGCAGCAGGAAGTTGAAGCATTCTTCGCTTAAACTTACTGAATGCAGCAGGAAGTTGAAGCATTCTTCGCTTAAACATAACTGAATGCAGCAGGAAGTTGAAGCATTCTTCGCTTAAATGTAATGAATGCAGCAGGAAGTTGAAGCATTCTTCGCTTAAACGTAACTGAATGCAGCAGGAAGTTGAAGCATTCTTCGCTTAAACTTACTGAATGCAGCAGGAAGTTGAAGCATTCTTCGCTTAAACGTAATGAATGCAGCAGGAAGTTGAAGCATTCTTCGCTTAAACGTACTGAATGCAGCAGGAAGTTGAAGCATTCTTCGCTTAAACGTACTGAATGCAGCAGGAAGTTGAAGTATTCTTCGCTTAAACGTAACTGAATGCAGCAGGAAGTTGAAGCATTCTTCGCTTAAACGTACTGAATGCAGCAGGAAGTTGAAGCATTTTTCGCTTAAACGTACTGAATGCAGCAGGAAGTTGAAGCATTCTTCGCTTAAACGTAACTGAATGCAGCAGGAAGTTGTAGCATTCTTCACTTAAACGTACTGAATGCAGCAGGAAGTTGAAGCATACTTCGCTTAAACGTACTGAATGCAGCAGGAAGTTGAAGCATTCTTCGCTTAAACGGAACTGAATGCAGCAGGAAGTTGAAGCATTCTTAGTTTAAACATAACTGTGGGAGTGGGCGGAGCCTACGATTTTACTTTATGGGAATTCAGGATGAACATACATGCCCTTAGCACTGAACCGTTTAACTGCAGGAAACTAGAAAGTTCTAGCTCTTGGGTAGCTGCACTGTGACCATAAGGGAGGACTGAGGAGTTTTGGGGAGCCGCTCGCTCCATGATGCAACCTCTAGACGGGGGTACACAGTGAAGCCCCAGGTTTTGGGGAGCTGCTCGCTCCATGATGCAACCTCTTGACGGGGGACACAGTGTAGCCCAAAATTCTCCTGTCCTTCACTGGGGGGCCCCCTTGGATAAAACATGGCAACTTCCAGAATGATTATCTGTACCCTCACAGATATTATACATGCGTTCCGCAACCTTTGCATGCAAACCCGCAGGTTTGCCAGCAGAACAGAACGCGCACGCATGCAGACTGCAGACTCTGCGTTCCTGCAAACCCACCTGTGTGAGAAGGCACAATGAGTGCTACTGGAGCCTGTTGGCAAGCCACAGCGGCAGGGGCCCTCAAAGCATGAGACTGGTTGTGAAATCAGTGGGGAGGCGGCACAGGACTGCCTGACCAGGGTCAGTCCTATATATATGCTCTGCTCATGTAGCCATGGCAGGAAGGGTGCCTAGTTGGAGAAACAGTCTATAACGAAAAACAGGCTCAGAGAGCCAGGGCTGCACAAAATGGACCAATCACGAGACATGATACTGGCAGAGAGAAGGACCAGCTATCCGAACCCGAAATGACCCAAACTTACAATGAACCTCAAGACAAAAAGGGGTTAGAGAAGCTGTAGAGTGGTGGAGTTGAGAGAAGAGATAGGACAGGGTTCCTGAGAGTTGAGCAGTGAGAGCAAGATGGCGTGGCTCTGTGGCCCTGCCAGAAAGCCAAGTCAGTAGCCGGCTAGATCAGGCAAAAGTGCTGTACCCGTGGAGCCGCAGCTGGCGAGAAGGCTGGACCTTTGGGCCAGAGCTCAGGGACTGGCAAGTAGACGCCCCTCTAAAAACTGGGGAAAGAAAAGTACCAGCGGTGAAAAGAAGGAACTAGCCTTTCTTTGTGGATGGGATGCTCATATCCCCCCTTTACACCCAATGTACCCCTTTCTACTCTATACCTCTCCTTGCCATTCCCGTTTTGTTTCCTTCCATTTTTTTGGTTTTCAGGGAGTTTTGCTCATTTTCGTATTATTGTTTTTACTGTCAATGGACACAGTCCTCTTGAATATTAAATATTGATGGCAATCCTTCCAACGCAGAGATCTGGCACACGTCAGAGCAGCAAACCGGTGAAGTCTGGGGAAAGCGTAAAGAAAGGCTCATCCAGTAACTCTGGCACCCACCCAGGTAGTCGCCCGGCATTGCGTTAAGGGAGTTGGAAGCCACGGGATGATCCTTGGCTGGTGGTAACGCTCTGAGCTCAACATCTGGAGCCCTGTAGCTCTGGCTGCCCTCTGTCCAGAGTGAATACTGAGGCCGGAAGACGGCGCCCTTGGATAATTGCCAGAAAAACAGCGTTCATGTAGCAGACAATTGCCAATGGGGCCAAAGTGGAGCAGAGTTAGCCATTGGAAGCCCTCTGAGTCAGTCTTTCTGGATGTGAAGATGGAATCTTGATGGAGCTGCAGGAAGAATAGATAACTGGGAAGACACGGCCTTCCTCCCACCTCCATGGCGTCGCCCTGTTCCAGCTTTGTTCACCCCCTCGCATCTCTGGCATTGCTGGTGCTATGGGACTTCTTTTCCACTGCGTCTCCTCTCTTTCCTCCTCGTCTCCTTCCTCTTCCCCTCTTTCCAGTCCTTTGAGTATCATGTTAGCCATATCAGCCAGCCTTTCCACTAAGCTTTTCTGATCATATAGTGGCCTCCGGGACCTCTTTCCTCTTTCTGTGAAGACCCAGACTCTCTTCTTTCCTCATTTCTTCCTTCTTGGTGATCTCAGTCTCCATCTCTTTACCACTCAGGCTTCAGCTCCTTTTCTTCCTCTTCTTCACTGCTCGCGCCGCTTTCAATCTCCCACACCCCCTTCTCACATCTCTTCTCTTGAATGAATGTCCTCCTTCCACTGTCCACCTCCTTCAATCTCGCCTTTCTTTTTTCTATTCACTCCCTTCTCTCCTTCTCCTTCTTCTTTCCTCCTTCTCCTGCCATCTCTCCCCCTTTCTGCTCCTCTGTCTTCTGACGTGATCTTCATCAATTCGATACTGACCACTGTCCTAATTTACTCTCGCATACTCTCCCACCCCCCCCCCCTTTCAAACGAATCTCATCTCACTGCTGACTCAGCACTCTCCTCTCTCACTTCTGGTCCCATTTCCACTCTGGATTCCCTCTGCCCATGAGGTCCCTTTCGACCTTCTCAGGCACCTCCACAGCCATGGCTGACCTCCCAGGCCCTGTCTCTTCACTCTTAAACCCCACATATTCAGGCCTACTCCTTGCCAAGAAACATTACTACTCTGATCTTATTCTCTCAATTTCCGCTCATCCTCGTCGTCTATTTCAAATACTTAAGCACATGCTATCTATCCCCTTCCTCTACTGACCCCTCCTCATCCTTTTCTCTCTCCTCCACTGAGTTTGTACAATTCTTTATTACTAAAGTCTTGCTTTTACGTTTCTTTGTCAAGTTCTTCAGCACCTCCTCCCCCTTTAAACTGCTCCCTCTCATCTTTCTCTTGGCTCATCGTCTCTGATCCTGCTCTCTACACTGCTCGTGCCCACCTGACTGCCTCCCCTCTTGATCCCATTCCGTCTGCTTATTCCTAACGTTTACCCAGTTCTCATTCCCGTTCTTACTCCCTTTTTCAATCTGTCTTTCCACTTCCTGTTTCCCTTACTCTTGACCCATCTATCCCTGCTAACCTCTGGTCTATCGCTAATCCTTGAACGGATAGTATACACTCAAGTATCTACTTACCTTGATCTGCTCTCTCCCTGGCAGCCTGGATTACGTCTGCGCCACTCCACGGAAGATGCTCTTGTCAGTGTCGCCAACTCTCGATTCTCTGCTCATTATGACAACAAGTTTTCTATCCTGATTCTGCTTGGTCTCTCTGCTGTTTTTGACACCGTGGATCACAACTTACTTCTCTCTTCTTTTGCTACTTCTGCTTCTGTACTTCTGTGGTTTAAATCCTACCTCTCCCCAATCTCACTTATTCTATATCCTTGGCTGGGAAGTTCTGACACTTTCTCCTGCAATATGGGGATCCCCAAGGCTCTGTTCTTGGTCCCCTTCTTTTCTCCCTTTGCACTTCCTCTTTCTGATAGTAACACTTTCTTTGATCTTTGCTGTCATGTCCTTGCAAAGACTCTCAGATCTCTTGTCCATTCCTTCCTTTTCTGATACTGTTCACTGGACAATCACCGTCTGTCTCCTTTCTATCCAGCCTTGCATGCATTCCCGCGTTTCACGTCTTAATTCTTCTAAATCTAAGATTTTATTGTTTCCTTCTTCTCCCCAATCTCGCTCCTCACCTCTTGCTGTTTATCTCTTTCCCTCCTTCTCTTATTACTTTCTCCCTCTGTGCGCACAACTTGGTGTCTCCTTTCTGCAACTCTTTAACATTTGCAAAGCTCGCCCTTTTCTTGCCTTGGAAGCCGCCGAGCTTCTTATATCTTCGGGTTTTATCCAGTCGCGGCCATTTCTCCGCTCTCTTATTGGTCTCCCGGCTTATCGACTCGATTGCTTTTTTCTATCTGACTACTTTTTTCCATGTCTCCCGTACGTCGATCTCCTGCTCTATTCTCTCCATATCTTTGCTTTGCTTTGAATCTCGGCTTCTTTTCCATTTTCTTTGCCTCGTCTTAAAATGTCTGCGTGGCTTGCCCCCCTTATCTTCCTACTTGCTCTTTACATTCTCAGTCTCTCATTTTCTTGTATGTCCCTAAACCTCAGTGTAGACTGTCCTGTTTTCTTTGCTTTGTCTTACTCGCCCCAGGTAATGGAACTGCCTGGCTACCTGACCTTCCAAGACTGGATGGCTACCCAACACTTGTTTCTTAACGATGAAAAGACTGAGATCCTCATCATAGGCCCAGCAGCAGTGAGAAAAAAACTCAACTCCTGTTCTGCCTCCTTCAACATTGATGGTAACACTATCCTGGTTGCCCCATCTGTAAAGACCATAGGCGTTTATGTGGCGCCACCTTATCACTCACCTGACAAACCTTATCACTCACCTGACAAACCTTATCACTCACCTGACAAACTTATCACTCACCTGACAAGTCAATTGCATTGCCTCTTCCGCCATCTACTCGATAAAGTTGATTAATGCTGCCAGACCCTTTCTCTCGCCGGACAGCTGTCCGACTATTGCGCAAGCAGTTCTTGATTCTAGGCTGGACTACTGTAATGCAGTGTTTGCCGGCAACTCAGTGGTCAACATACATAAAATGCAAATCATACAAAATAACGCTCTCCGTGCAGCACTCAACCTCCCCTGAAGGGACCACATCCTCATGGCCAGAAGAAATGCTCATTGGCTGCCGATAAAAGAACACTTTATGTTGAAAACCCTGTCTATTGCTCACGAATGCCTATCCAACACTGCGTCCCTTACCTCACGCAGAGAATCAGGAAAGCCCACTCAAGCAGATCTACCAGAGACACCTACGCTCATCGCATCACCCGGCCCACATTTAGAAGGGTCCGAGCAGAAGGCTGCAGCTTCCCTTCCATGGCAGCTAAACATTGGAACTCTATGCCACGCGCCCAGAGGGCAGTAACATCCTACGTGGTCTATCAGAAAACCCTTACAACATGGTAGTTTGTGTAACTCACCTTTCCGCGGCTTATTTTTCTCCAACTATTCCTTTCTCTATGTCTGCTTATCCTTAAGCATTGAGAGTAACATGTAACATGTAATCAATAGTGCCTTGACGCCTCTGGGCTTAGAGCGTGCAACAAATGTGAAAATAAATAAATAAATAAAAGGGCTCTCCTTGTACCTTAGCTACGTTTCACGCTTCTGTGAAAACCCATCTTCTCCCCACTTACCCTTTTCTCTCTTTTTGGGAATGCTTTCATTTTCTTATTATTGTACCGGCCATTTGTGTGCAGTGCTTTGGCGAAAGCGCTTCATAAGTTAATCAATAGACCTCATGTGAGCAATCTGTAGAATATGAGAACAAGACTTTATCCCTTTCAGAGCCCGGTTCTTGGATCTTTCAAACGCTGATTCTGACTCCTGATCTTCTCGGTCGCACCCCTTATTCATAGGGCCTCTCGCAACCCCAGACATGTTGGCCCTATACACTCCTCCCTGCAATTCCCCTTTTCTCCTAAATGTCTGTGCCCTCTGACTAGTAGGACGTTTCTGCCATTTTGATTGGGCAGCATGTCACGTGTTCTGGGATTGGAGCCAGCCAGAAGTCACGGTGCAGAGAGGAAGTGCGTCAGGCGGTGAATCGCACCTTATTCCGCGCTTGCGTGGTGGCTGCCTTTCTCCTCTAGCCATTCTCGACCTGCCACATCCGGCTGTGCCAGTGGCAGCAGGTTGCCATGTCTGTCAGATTCAACATGGCGGCAGCAAGGGGTTTTACACAGCACAAACCTGCCAAGGAAGCAACAGGGCGCTATACATGTTGCTCAGGGGATGTAAGGATGGTGGCTTACCATATGTGGGAACACAAGTTGTCCTGGTGTCCTCTAGATAATGGGGGTCATTACGAGTATGGCGGTAGGGGCTTAACGGCACCGTTAAGGATGCCGGTGCCATTAACCCCTTACCACCACATGTCGAGGTCCCTTAGCGAGTCCCACCGGGACCGGCTGGTCTGACCAGCTCTCCTTAGCGGGACCTGTTAAGGGACCATAGAGCTTATAACGGGCCCACTGTTTGTGGGCCCGTTATTAGCTCCTTCCCCATTCCCATTGAGCCCTATGGGGGCTCAAATGGGAATGGGGAATGGTTTACTAAATGGGGATTTACCGGGTCCTCCAAGATTGGAATGACATGGTAAATCCCCATTCAGTGAGACCGGACACGGACCCAGGTTTGGAGGCAGCCATGGTGCTGTTTGCACCATGGCTGCCTCCAAACATGTAATGACTTGTAATGACCCCGTAATGACTGAACAGTACGGTCTTGAGTTCCTTCCCTGACTTCGAGCGTTGGCATGGAGACCGGATTTCAGGGGCATAGTAAGGGAAGGCCTAGTTCATGATGTTATCCTTGCATGCAGGTTTTGTCTTGAGCCTAGCAATGGGCTGGCTTTTGGAGGAGCACGA
This sequence comes from Ambystoma mexicanum, assembly GCF_040938575.1. Lineage (NCBI taxonomy): Eukaryota > Metazoa > Chordata > Amphibia > Caudata > Ambystomatidae > Ambystoma > Ambystoma mexicanum. The sequence continues at coordinate 1,682,330,312 of NC_090932.1, forward strand.
CTCACCGGAGTTGCTGCTAAGTAGGCAGGTGTGCAAGCGGTTGCAGGCAATCTCTAAGCGTACTCCAGCAGGTGTGCAAGCGGTGGTTGCCTTGCAGGTTGCCTTGCAGGTAATGCAGGTAGTCTGGTTGCCTCACAGGTAATGCAGGCAATCTGTAAGCGCACTCTAGCAGGTGTGCATTCGGTGGTTGCCTCGCAGTTAATTCAGGCAATCTGTAAGCGCACTCTAGCAGGTGTGCAAGCGGCGGTTGCCTCGCAGTTAATGCAGGCAATCTGTAAGCGCACTCTAGCAGGTGTGCAAGCGGCGGTTGCCTCGCAGTTAATGCAGGCAATCTGTAAGCGCACTCTAGCAGGTGTGCATGCGGCGGTTGCCTCTCAGTTAATGCAGGCAATCTGTAAGCGCACTTTAGCAGGTGTGCAAGCGGCGGTTGCCTCGCAGTTAATGCAGGCAATCTGTAAGCGCACTCTAGCAGGTGTGCAAGCGGCGGTTGCCTCGCAGTTAATGCAGGCAATCTGTAAGCGCACTCTAGCAGGTGTGCAAGCGGCGGTTGCCTCGCAGTTAATGCAGGCAATCTGTAAGCGCACTCTAGCAGGTGTGCATGCGGCGGTTGCCTCTCAGTTAATGCAGGCAATCTGTAAGCACACTTTAGCAGGTGTGCAAGCGGCGGTTGCCTCGCAGGTAATGCAGAGGTGTGCAAGTGGCGGTCGCCTCGCAGTTGATGTAGGCAATCTGTAAGCGCACTCTAGCAGCTGTGCAAGCGGCGGTTGCCCCACAGGTAATGCAGGCAATCTGTAAACACACTCTAGCAGCTGTGCAAGCGGCGGTTGCCCCACAGGTAATGCAGGCAATCTGTAAGCACACTTTAGCAGGTGTGCAAGCGGACTCTAGCAGGTGTGCAAGCGGCGGTTGCCTCGCAGGTAATGCACAGGTGTGCAAGCGGCGGTTGCCTCGCAGTTAATGCAGGCAATCTGTAAGCGCACTCTAGCAGGTGTGCAAGCGGCGGTTGCCTCGCAGTTAATGCAGGCAATCTGTAAGCGCACACTGCCTCGCAGGTAATGCAGAGGTGTGCAAGTGGCGGTCGCCTCGCAGTTGATGTAGGCAATCTGTAAGCGCACTCTAGCAGCTGTGCAAGCGGCGGTTGCCCCACAGGTAATGCAGGCAATCTGTAAACACACTCTAGCAGCTGTGCAAGTGGCGGTTGCCCCACAGGTAATGCAGGCAATCTGTAAGCACACTTTAGCAGGTGTGCAAGCGGACTCTAGCAGGTGTGCAAGCGGCGGTTGCCTCGCAGGTAATGCACAGGTGTGCAAGTGGCGGTTGCCTCGCAGTTGATGCAGGCAATCTGTAAGCGCACTCTAGCAGGTGTGCATGCAGTGGTTGCCTCGCAGTTAATGCAGGCAATCTGTAAGCGCACTCTAGCAGCTGTGCAAGCGGCGGTTGCCCCACAGGTAATGCAGGCAATCTGTAAACACACTCTAGCAGGTGTGCAAGCGGCGGTTGCATCGCAGTTGATGCAGGCAATCTGTAAGCGCACGGTGGCCCACACTGTTGCCTTTTACACAAAATCAACTGCATGGTCTTCATGGCTCAAAATAACGAACACTTTACAAACCTATGATTCATCTCCAGAATTGGTGCTAGTATCTAGTAAGTTAAAAAAAAGTTTTCAATTGTTCGAACAAAAAAGATCGATTTAGAAAGACCGCCCTGTGACCGCACAGAGCGGTATTTCTAAATCGAACTGGCACGCTCCTGCCACACACAAGTGCGCGCAGGGGTTGACCGGCATAGCGAGATCCAGAGGGAGTGCCAGGTGAGTGTCAGGTGAGTGTCAGGTGAGTGTCAGGTGAGTGTCTGTGTGTGTGTCTGTGCATGTATGTGTGGGGAGTAAGTCTGTATTGTGCTGGGAAGGGGGTGGTGGTTGAGGAAATGGGAGGTTCGGGTGTTTACCCCCCCGCCCCCCGATTAACAAGATAACCAGCCGAAAAGGGTGGGGTGGAGAAGTGATCACCTTGGGGAATGGAGGGGGGCAGTTTCTGATATTTCGGCATTTTAAAGCCAACACAAAATCGGCTGAAAATCTTTGGTCTTTTTTGTGTTCGGACTTTAAAATGCAGAAATATCACATAGAACCAATATCTGTGTCTTTATTGCGTGGCAGCACCTCTGTGACTGAGAGATTCAGAAGCTGTGCTTCCAGGGCTTTCCACCAATGGCTTATGCCTCTGTTCTAGGGGTTTCCACTGATGGCTTATGCCTCTGTTCCAGGAGATCCCCTGATAGCTTATGCCTCTCTTCCAGGGGTTCCCACCGATGGCTTATTCCTCTGTTCCAGGGTTATTACCGGTGGCTTATGCCTCTGTTCCAGTGGTTCCCAAGGATGGCTTATGCCTCTGTTCCAGATGTTTCCACTGATGGCTTATGCCTCTGTTCCAGGGTTTCCATCGATGGCTTATGTCTCTGTTCCAGGGGTTTCCACTGATGGCTTATGCCTCTGTTCCAGGGGTTCCCACCGATGGCTTATGCCTCTGAAAGCATCTAGCTCACAGATCCTTCTGGAAAGCGTATCATTAGTCGAACCCCTGCCGTCCTGACGCCAGTACAACCCCTTTGACCCCCAGTGTGGTTTTGATTGCCTGCCGCCTGGTGGTTCTGATGATGTGTGTATTTTGTCAATGTTCATTACAGTGGCTTTTTTATGTTCTTTTCAGGGTTGCCAGATTTGAGAAAAGTGGTAGTGCTTGCCTACGTGTCGCCAAAGGAAAGAATCGATCTGTCAAAAATTCCAAACAGGTACGAGTGCTATATTGCAAGTCTTGAAGCTTCCTGGGCGGGGGGCTTGCTGGCTGAGGGTGTGTTCTAGTGCATGCATCGCTACGCATCATTACACGTGTATCCTCCCTGCCCACCTGCACCGCAGAGCAGCAGGATGCAGTGGTTCCCCTATTCACCCCTGCATGGCCTGGCTGCAGCTCAGTACTGGACCCGGACTCTACACTCCAGCAGCCTTCCAAAGGGCACGGTTACTTAAAGGTAACGAAGGAGTAGAAGGAGGGTACACGGGATTCGCATAGTTACGAGTAGAATAATGGGGAGGCGGTGAATGGAAAGAGTAGAGAGCAGGGATAGCTTGAGTCATATTGAATAAAAAAGAATTGAGAACCTATGCAGTGGACAGGCGCATGTATCTTATATAGAAAAATCCCTGTGAGTGACATGCCTGTCGGCGCTGCTGATAGGGGAAGCCATGCAAAGCAGTGGCTGAAAGGAAACAATCTGATGACGGAGGAACAATAGAACAGATGGAATAGCAAGACCAAAGAAAGGTCACATAGCATAGACCATCTGCGGACAGGAGCAGCCCCACTTCACCCAGGACCTGATGTCATTATAGTCTGGATGCCGCTGAAAGGGCTGGAGGGGGAATGGCTAAAGTCTGGGAGTCCAGGGCAACGATGGAAGCAACCTAACCAAGCCGAGCAGGATCACAGGGCCACAGGCAGAGCCAGCAGGAGCAGGCAGGTGAGTGGGCTTTTCCCCACAGGGAACAGCAGCTGGTTTCGTCAGGTGCCTTTGCTTTCACAAGCAGGCTCATAAACGCTTGCCTGCAGCAGGTGGCAGGCGTAACATCCAGCAGGTACAGGCAGGTCAGCTCACAGACCATGGTAAACATAGTATAACTCCCACGCACAGTCGGCACTGCAGGCAGCAGCAACCCAACTTTGCCAGACTTTGTCCAAGTGGATTGCAGGCCTGTTGGGTCTTTCCTTGCTCTGGTTGATGGCCGGCCTTTTGGACTTTTTTGTTGTTCAAGTTGATGACAGGCCTGTTGGTTGTTTCCTTGTTCAAGTTGATGGCAGGCCTGTTTGGTGTTAAGTTGCTTGGGTTGATGACAGGCATGTTGGGTGTTTTTTGTTCAAGTTGATGGCAGGCCTGTTGGGTATTTCCTTGCTTGGGTTGATGGCAGGCCTGCTGGGTGTTTTCTTGTTCAAGTTGATGGCAGGCCTGTTGGGTTTTTTTTTGTTCAAGATGATGAGAGGCCTGTTGGGTGTTTCCTTGCTCAGGGTGATGGCAGGCATGTTGGGTATTTCCTTGCTTGAGTTGATGGCCGGCCTGTAGGGTGTTTCCTTGCTCAGGTTGATGGCCGGCCTGTTAGGTGTTTCCTTGTTCCTTGGTTTGATGGCAGGCCTGTTGGGTGTTTTCTTGTTCAAGTTGATGGCAGGCCTGTTGGGTATTTCCTTGCTTGAGTTGATGGCCGGCCTGTTGGATGTTTCCTTGCTCAGGTTGATGGTATGCCTGTTGGGTGTTTCCTTGCTCGGGTTGATGGCAGGCCTGTTGGGTATTTCCTTGCTTGGGTTGATGGCAGGCCTGTTGGGTGTTTTCTTGTTCAAGTTGATGGCAGGCCTGTTGGGTATTTCCTTGCTTGAGTTGATGGCCGGCCTGTTGGGTGTTTCCTTGCTCAGGTTGATGGTATGCCTGTTGGGTGTTTCCTTGCTCGGGTTGATGGCAGGCCTGTTGGGTATTTCCTTGCTTGGGTTGATGGCAGGCCTGCTGGGTGTTCTCTTGTTCAAGTTGATGGCAGGCCTGTTGGTTGTTTTCTTGCTCAGGGTGATGGCAGGCATGTTGGGTATTTCCTTGCTTGAGTTGATGGCCGGCCTGTAGAGTGTTTCCTTGCTCAGGTTGATGGAAGGCCTGTTGGGTGTTTCCTTGTTCCTTGGTTTGATGGCAGGCCCGTTGGGTGTTGGGTGTTTTCCTGTTCAAGTTGATGGCAGGTCTGTTGGGTATTTCCTTGCTCAGGTTGATGGCATGCCTGTTGGGTGTTTCGTTGCTCGGGTTGATGGCAGGCCTGTTGGGTGTTTTCTTGTTCAAGTTGATGGCAGGCCTGTTGGGTGTTTCCTTGCTCAGGTTGATGGCAGGCCTGTTGGGTGTTTCCTTGCTCAGGTTGATGGCATGCCTGTTGGGTGTTTCCTTGTTCCTTGGTTTGATAGCAGGCCTGTTGGGTGTTTTCTTGTTCAAGTTGATGGCAGGCCTGTTGGGTGTTTCCTTGCTCGGGTTGATGGCAGGCCTGTTGGGCGTTTTATGTTGCTCACGTTGATGGCAGGGCAGTTGGGATTTTCCTTGTTCAAGTTGATTGCAGGCATATTGGGTCTTTCCTTGCTTGGGTTGATGGCAGGCCTGTTGGGTGTTTCCTTACTCAGGGTGATGGCAGGCCTGTTGGGTGTTTCCTTACTCAGGGTGATGGCAGGCCTGTTGGGTGTTTTCTTGTTCAAGTTGATGAGAGGCCTGTTGGGTTTTTCCTTGCTCAGGGTGATGGCAGGCATGTTGGGTATTTCCTTGCTTGAGTTGATGGCCGGCCTGTAGGGTGTTTCCTTGCTCAGGTTGATGGAAGGCCTGTTGGGTGTTTCCTTGTTCCTTGCTTTGATGGCAGGCCTGTTGGGTGTTGGGTGTTTTCTTGTTCAAGTTGATGGCAGGTCTGTTGGGTATTTCCTTGCTCAGGTTGATGGCATGCCTGTTGGGTGTTTCGTTGCTTGGGTTTATGGCAGGCCTGCTGGGTGTTTTCTTGTTCAAGTTGATGGCAGGCCTGTTGGGTGTTTTCTTGTTCAAGTTGATGAGAGGCCTGTTGGGTGTTTCCTTGCTCAGGGTGATGGCAGGCATGTTGGGTATTTCCTTGCTTGAGTTGATGGCCGGCCTGTAGGGTGTTTCCTTGCTCAGGTTGATGGAAGGCCTGTTGGGTGTTTCCTTGTTCCTTGGTTTGATGGCAGGCCTGTTGGGTGTTAGGTGTTTTCTTGTTCAAGTTGATGGCAGGTCTGTTGGGTATTTCCTTGCTCAGGTTGATGGCATGCCTGTTGGGTGTTTCGTTGCTCGGGTTGATGGCAGGCCTGTTGGGTGTTTTCTTGTTCAAGTTGATGGCTGGCCTGTTGGATGTTTCCTTGCTCAGGTTGATGGCCGGCCTGTTGGGTGTTTCCTTGTTCCTTGGTTTGATGGCAGGCCTGTTGGGTGTTTTCTTGGTCGGGTTGATGGCAGGCCTGTTGGGTGTTTTCTTGGTCGGGTTGATGGCAGGCCTGTTGGGTGTTTTCTTGGTCGGGTTGATGGCAGGCCTGTTGGGTGTTTTCTTGGTCGGGTTGATGGCAGGCCTGTTGGGTGTTTTCTTGGTCGGGTTGATGGCCTTACAAACAGTCCTTAACTCCAAGCGATCCCAACTATCAGGTTTTGCAAACAGCAGGAACAGCATATATATAGTTTTACCTAAGGTGGGTTTTTTTATGAGTTGTGATCATCCTCAACAAATGACAATTTGATAACCCTGTTGTTTTTTCATGAGGGTTGCTGGGCTGAGGTTAGAGGTAGGGGATGAAGGAACAACCAACAGAAAAATGGCATCTTGACATTATTTTTTTCTTGTGCTGCCCAGGCGGATTCAAAAATGATTCCAAAGGGCAATGTTGGCCAGATTAACACGGCCGGTATGGAAATGTTCTTCAGTGGCATGCTGACATATCTGAGCCGCAGCCAGGATGGAAGTGGGGTCTTAAAGTGGCATTAATTGCGTTTATTGACCACAGCCAGCATAAAAAGGTTTCACAGTGGCTATACTGGCATTTAGTGGGCACAGCAGCATGAAAAGGTTTCACAGTGTCTATACTGGCATTTAGTGGGCACAGCAGCATGAAAAGGTTTCACAGTGTCTATACTGGCATTTAGTGGGCACAGCAGCATAAAAAGGTTTCACAGTGTCTATACTGGCATTTAGTGGGCACAGCCAGCATAAAAAGGTTTCACAGTGTCTATACTGGCATTTAGTGGGCACAGCAGCATAAAAAGGTTTCACAGTGTCTATACTGGCATTTAGTGGGCACAGCAGCATGAAAAGGTTTCACAGTGTCTTTACTGGCATTTAGTGGGCACAGCAGCATGACAATGTTTTACAATGGCTGTACTGGCATTTAGTGGGCACAGCAGCATGAAAAGGGTTCGCAGTGGCTATACTGCCCTTTAGTGGGCACAGCAGCATGAAAAGGTTTCACAGTGTCTTTACTGGCATTTAGTGGGCACAGCAGCATGACAATGTTTTACAATGGCTTTACTGGCATTTAGTGGGCACAGCAGCATGACAATGTTTTACAATGGCTATACTGGCATGTAGTGGGCACAGCAGCATGAAAAGGGTTCACAGTGGCTATACTGGCCTTTAGTGGGCACAGCAGCATGACAATGTTTTACAATGGCTGTACTGGCATTTAGTGGGCACAGCAGCATGACAATGTTTTACAATGGCTATGCTGGCATTTAGTGGGCACAGCAGCATGACAATGTTTTACAATGGCTATACTGGCATGTAGTGGGCACAGCAGCATGAAAAGGGTTCACAGTGGCTATACTGGCCTTTAGTGGGCACAGCAGCATGACAATGTTTTACAATGGCTGTACTGGCATTTAGTGGGCACAGCAGCATGACAATGTTTTACAATGGCTATGCTGGCATTTAGTGGGCACAGCAGCATGAAAAGGGTTCACAGTGGCTATACTGGCATTTAGTGTGCACAGCAGCATGACATTATTTCACAGTGGCTATACTGGGTATATTTTAGAGTGTGTTATTGCAGTGGCCATGTTTGTATCTATTGGTTGGGCTCCAGAAAAGTGTTTTTCTGTGGTAATGCAGGCATAGTGTTGCCATAGTGATCATGCATGTGTGTTTTACAGGGGCTATAATGGCCTGTATTGTGGGGACAGGCATTATGACAATGGGCCTCATTATAGGTTTTGCGGTTCAGGAAAAGTGCTGGTAAAAGTGGCAGTAATTCCCACACTGCCTCTTTTTCCGCAGCACAGAACTGCAAGTTTACCGGTGGGGGTCACTGATTTACCTCCAGCTCTGGAGATAAAACAGGCCCCCACCGGCAAAAAGCAGCCAGTATTTCTGGCACCAGTCTTAACGGTGCCAGAAATACCCCCAGAACCCTCCGTGGAATGGGGTTTTACCGCCCTTGCCGGCGCCTGTAATGGCCCTGTATTCCGGGATACCAATACCGAGGGCCAGTGTGTTGTAATACGCCCCCTACTGTGGGTGAGTGGCATCTGATCAATGTGCTCAGGTATTGGAATGTAGAAACAGTTGTAAATGTAATGGTTTGACCACTTTTTCTGAAAGGTTGTGTTCTGAAATGCACACATTAAGCTATTATTACAAAAAAAGAGCCCCCCCTGCCCCCCCCCCCCCCCCATCTCCCTGAACTCTCCTTGGATGGGTCCAGCTGCTCTTACTCGTTTTGACTACTTTGGTGGAAGTGCTAAAGCACGTCACAAGCTGGCACCGACCTATGACCCCCTCGGGCATCTCTCGCCCCCAGGGATGCCGGCCCCACTGCTACAGACATCGAGTGCCAGGCAGTTTCTGGGCCAGCGGAGCTTCGATGCCCTGCGGGTTCTGCCCCATGTGAAGGTCCCGGTATCAGATGAGAGCCCCCGAAGCCGAGTGGCCCCCCGAAGGATCTCTGTACAGGCTTACGTTGCTCAGCTTGACCCCATGACCGCGCTTTGATTGGACACGGCCCCTGTGTCTATATATACACTGGGTTGTTGATATGCTGGCACTAGGTCTTGGGGGAGGTAGCGAGAGGGGCAGCTGTTGCAATCCTGGGGGAGTTGGCAACTGCGCCCCCAGGCCTGATTAAAGCATCTTGGCAAGCGCCCCATTTCTCTTCTCTAATAACACCCCCACTGTATCTTTTATTCATATTCGTCCTCCATCTGAGCCCCAGTAATTGATATAAACTGGAAGCGTCCAGTAAAATGACATTACCCGCTTCATTTTCCCTATGCAACGCGCCAGCTCTCATTAAAGCGCCCACTCGCCCGCCCCCCTCTGCGGCGTAGCGCTTGATCGCCACGTGCCGCTGATATCCTAAAGAAAGTTTCAGCTTTTCATTTATATAAAGGGAGCAAATGTGGCAGCTCTTTGGCTTGATTTATAGATCATTTGAAAGAAAAGGTTTGCTCCGCATGAAATCTCCTTTTGGAGGCGACATTTCAGTAAATGAGATATATTGGCAGGGTTCTGGGTGGGGGTGGGGCAGCGAAGGCTTTCCCGCCACTGGTTCTGCTACACAGCAGGGACTCTTGCTGGCCGCTTGTGGAAGGTTTGATGTAACACCTTGTCTTGCCTTGTGAGTTGTGGTGAGTTGCCCACCGCCCCCTAACCCCCCATCAGAAATCCAGAAATCTACTCCCTTGGTCAGGGTCTGCCCTAGGATTTGCAGAGCCAAGTGCGGCAAATTAAGTGCGGGACCCCTTAATTTGCATTTGATAACATCACAGGAAGTGACATCACAGGAAGTGACATCACAGGATGTAACATCAAAAGATGATAATGAGTACGTACGTAGGCAGCAGGGAAAACATGGTAATCCGAGAGTACCATTTCAAATAACTAGATCAGGAACGTATGAAAGGTGCCCACCTTTTAAGCCTAACAATTTATAATGAAATATTCCAAAGGAAACAAAATCCATGCATGAGGCATGCGCTTTAATGGCACTTTTATGTGTTCTTGTGGGTAAGCGTCTGCATTGGAAACATGACCACCTGGTGTAAAATCCTAGTAGCTGAACACTCGAGCAAGCAACGTTTTTTTTAATGCTGGCCTCAAAAACACAGAACGGGGTTGCGTCTACCCGTTGAAAACGGTGGGTGGACGCTGTCCACCTACATGCATTTACTTGTGCCCTGAAAATCAGCACAGGGCCAGAACCAGAGAAAATCCCCCCTCCAGTCTCCAGGAAGACAACCTCTCTTGTCACATCTCGGGTAAATATCCATGGCTGACTTGCAGGCGTCATATATAATGTGAGGAAACTGTTACATTCTACTTAAACACTTTTTGTCTGGGTAAATATAAACATGTGGACATAAGGCAAATGGGTAAAACAGTTTTGTGCGATATGTTTAATTGTGCTGGAGGAAGGCACCAGAGGCGTAGTCAGGATTGTCTAACAAGTGGGGCCTGACGCTAATATATTTGGGCCACCTGCAGGGACATTGACACCTGTAAATGCCCAGAGAGTGCTGCTCTGTGGGCATTTACAGATTTTGAGTGGGTCTTGCCTGCTCAGGCCCTACCCTGTCTACACCTCTGGAAGGCACAGATTTTCGGCAGCATGTGCTTTTAAAATAAAAATCCCCTTTGCAGTTCTTAACACAAGAATGGTCTCTTAAATAGGCCATGAATAGTGAATTGCACCCACTTTAAACGCTCTGCTTTAAGAAAGTGATCAGCAGTGCTTATCAGGCCCCCAGCGCCTATTGAGCCGCTGGGAGGGGGGGCGTTTGTCTCTCCAGAGTCACAGCAGGAGGTTGACATGTGACAAGTTACCTCCCCAGAAGAAACAAAAGAAACCTCGAGGGAGAACAGCCACTTTTGAGAAAGCTATTTGGGCAAGCTTGCCCGTCATCATGCATGCTGCAGCGTGTGCCGCCTGTGTGCTCAGAGTGGACTGCAGCAGCGTCCCCGTCATCATGAATGCTGCAGCATGTGCCGCCTGTGTGCTCGGAGTGGACTGCAGCACGCTTCCCCGACATCATGAATGCTGCAGCGTGTGCCGCCTGTGCGCTCGGAGTGGACTGCAGCACGCTTCCCCGAGAGTGGACTGCAGCAGCTTCCCTGTCATCATGCATGCTGCAGCGTGTGCCGCCTGTGTGCTCGGAGTGGACTGCAGCATCTTCCCCGTCATCATGCATGCTGCAGCATGTGCCGCCTGTGTGCTCGGAGTGGACTGCAGCAGCTTCCCTGTCATCATGCATGCTGCAGCGTGTGCCGCCTATGTGCTCGAAGTGGACTGCAGCACGCTTTCCCGACATCATGCTTGCTTCAGCGTGTGCCGCCTGTGTGCTCAGAGTGGACTGCAGCAGCTTCCCCGTCATCATGCATGCTGCAGCGTGTGCCGCCTGTGTGCTCAGAGTGGACTGCAGCACGCTTCCCCGACATCATGCATGCTGCAGAGTGTGCCGCCTGTGTGCTCAGAGTGGACTGCAGCAGCTTCCCCGACATCATGCATGCTGCAGAGTGTGCCGCCTGTGTGCTCTGAGTGGACTGCAGCAGCTTCCCCGTCATCATGCATGCTGCAGCGTGTGCCAGCCGTGTGCTCGGAGTGGACTGCAGCAGCTTCCCCATCATCATGCATGCTGCAGCGTGTGCCGCCTGTGTGCTCAGAGTGGACTGCAGCAGCTTCCCCGACATCATGCATGCTGCAGCATGTGCCGCCTGTGTGCTCGGATTGGACTGCAGCACGCTTCCCCGAGAGTGGACTGCAGCAGCTTCCCTGTCATCATGCATGCTGCAGCGTGTGCCGCCTGTGTGCTCGGAGTGGACTGCAGCATCTTCCCCGTCATCATGCATGCTGCAGCATGTGCCGCCTGTGTGCTCGGAGTGGACTGCAGCAGCTTCCCTGTCATCATGCATGCTGCAGCGTGTGCCGCCTGTGTGCTCGGAGTGGACTGCAGCACGCTTTCCCGACATCATGCTTGCTTCAGCGTGTGCCGCCTGTGTGCTCAGAGTGGACTGCAGCATGCTTCCCCGTCATCATGCATGCTGCAGCGTGTGCCGCCTGTGTGCTCAGAGTGGACTGCAGCACGCTTCCCCGACTTCATGCATGCTGCAGCGTGTGCCGCCTGTGTGCTCAGAGTGGACTGCAGCAGCTTCCCCGACATCATGCATGCTGCAGCGTGTGCGCCTGTGTGCTCAGAGTGGACTGCAGCAGCGACCCCGTCATCATGCATGCTGCAGCGTGTGCCAGCCGTGTGCTCGGAGTGGACTGCAGCAGCTTCCCCATCATCATGCATGCTGCAGCGTGTGCCGCCTGTGTGCTCAGAGTGGACTGCAGCAGCTTCCCCGACATCATGCATGCTGCAGCATGTGCCGCCTGTGTGCTCAGAGTGGACTGCAGCAGCTTCCCCGTCATCATGCATGCTGCAGCGTGTGCCACCTGTGTGCTCAGAGTGGACTGCAGCAGCTTCCCCGTCATCATGCATGCTGCAGCGTGTGCCGCCTGTGTGCTCAGAGTGGACTGCAGCAGCTTCCCCGTCATCATGCATGCTGCAGCGTGTGCCGCCTGTGTGCTCAGAGTGGACTGCAGCAGCTTCCCCGTCATCATGCATGCTGCAGCGTGTGCCGCTGTGTGCTCAGAGTGGACTGCAGCAGCTTCCCCGTCATCATGAATGCTGCAGCGTGTGCCGCCTGTGTGCTCGGAGTGGACTGCAGCACGCTACCCCATCATCATGCATGCTGCAGCGTGTGCCGCCCGTGTGCTCGGTGTGGACTGCAGCAGCTTCCCTGACATCATGCATGCTGCAGCGTGCGCCGCCTGTGTGCTCAGAGTGGACTGCAGCACGCTTCCCTGACATCATGCATGCTGCAGCGTGTGCCGTCTGTGTGCTCAGAGTGGACTGCAGCACGCTTCCCCGTCATCATGAATGCTGCAGCGTGTGCCGCCTGTGTGCTCAGAGTGGACTGCATCACGCTTCCCCGTCATCATGAATGCTGCAGCGTGTGCCGCCTGTGTGCTCAGAGTGGACTGCAGCACGCTTCCCCGTCATCATGAATGCTGCAGCGTGTGCCGCCTGTGTGCTCAGAGTGGACTGCAGCACGCTTCCCCGTCATCATGAATGCTGCAGCGTGTGCGAAGGGGAGAAAAGATAAATAATAATTAATACAAATAAATAGATAATAGAGGCAATAAACAGTGGTAGTGCAGCCAGCAGGTGGCAAGTGCTGTGTTTACGGCAGCAGACTGGGTAAGTCTAAATAAGTGCAGAAAAGGAAGAAAAAGGGGGGGGTGGGGGACTATATGGGTACAGATACAGTCCCCATTTCAAGGGGTGGCCAGGTGGCAGTACAGTAGGGTGGCAGTACAGGAGGGTGGCAGGGTGAGCAGGTACCTGGGCCCAGGGGACAGAGGGTGGCCAGGTGCAGGGTGCCAAGAGAGCCGATCAGCAGGGGAGAGGGAGGGCGAAGGCAGAAGAAAAGAGGAGGGTCTTTAGGTGTTTCCGGAACTGGAGATGGTTCTCCTCAAGTTTTAGAGTGGCAGGGAGGCTGTTCCAGAGGGAGGCCCCAGCCGAAGACAGAGATCTACCCCCAGCTCATTTCTTTGAAAAACGACTGACCCTGAGGGAGTTAGCGGTAAAGGAACGAAGAGCTCGAGAGAGGAGGTATTTACAGAGGGATAGTTGAAGGTATTTTGGACCCAGGCCCCAGAAAGCCTTGTGGACAATGCAGACGGTTTTGAATTTAATCCTTGCATCCACTGGGAGCCAATGGAGAGATTTCAGAGCTGGAGAGATACGATCCCAGGGCTTGAGGCCAAGGACAAGTCTCACAGTCCTGTTCTGGATTAGTTGCAGAGGGCGGAGAGTAGAGGCAGGTAGATTTAGGAAGAGGCTGTTAGAATAGTCCAACCTGGAGAGAACCAGAGCTTGGGGGACAGCGAGCTTCTGGGGGAAGGAGAGGAAAGGCAGAGTACCTCTGAGGAGGTGCAGTAGGAAGTTTGACTTTTTAGTGACCTCAGAGATGTGGGAGGAGAAGGAAAGTGTGGAGTCAAAGATGACCCCAAGGTTCTTAGCCTCGCAGGTGGGGGTAAGAGGAGGGCCAAGAGTGGCTGACCAGAGAGTGAGGGGAAAGGATGGCGGAGGTGTGTCGATGAGGAGGATCACATCTCAGCATGTGCCGCCTGTGTGCTTGGAGTGGACTGCAGCACGCTTAGGGACTCTGAGCACATGACCCACGCTGCAGCCTGAAAGAGGGAGACCACAGTTCCCTGGCGCAGGGCCTTAGCAGGCGTGGGGCCAGGTGCAGCCGCACATGCTGCACACGTCTAGCGCCGGCCCTCCTCCTGGTAAGTGTTTTGATGGTCACCCCCGGGTGACCCAGGTGGAGCCGGCGCATCGCACGGCACAGGTGAGCCTTTACTGCGGCCTATGGAGATTAGCAGTTGTGATGGCCCGCGCTCCTGAGATAAAGTAATATTCTCTAATACAGCATTCTGATATTTTATAATGAAACTCTACCTACTGGTTGGGGCTCTCATGTGCACTCCCTTTGTTTATTTTTTAATATATCTTTTTATTAACAATCTCCAAATTTGAACTCCCAGGAATGACATTGGTATAGAAGTATATTTAGAAATTGCTGCATGCTAGAGCAGTGTGGAAGAGTGCCCCCCAGTTTACACTCTTCCTGCAAAGCAGTTTACCTCTTCCTGAATGACATTTGGTCTTCATGTCGCTCAATTTGTAATCGCCTTCTCTGAATGCATTGACAGTCCATGCGCTTGTCAGATACTTCACAACTGAATGCACTGCCGGTTCATGCGCTTGTCAGATAGTTCACAACCGAATGCACTGCCAGTCCATGCGCTTGTCAGATACTTCACAACCAAATGCACTGCTGGTTCATGCACTTGTCAGATAGTTCACAACTGAATGCACTGCCGGTCCAGGCGCTTTTCAGATAGTTCACAACCAAATGTACTGCTGGTCCACACGCTTGTCAGATAGTTCACAACTGAATGCACTGCCGGTCCAGGCGCTTGTCAGATAGTTCTCAACCAAATGCACAGCCGGTCCAGGCGCTTGTCAGATAGTTCACAACCGAATGCACTTCCGGTCCAGGCGCTTGTCAAATAGTACACAACCAAATGCATTGCCGGTTCATGCTCTTGTCAGATAGTTCACAACTGAATGCACTGCCAGTCCAGCCACTTTTCAGATAGTTCACCACCGAATGTACTGCTGGTCCATGCGCTTGTCAGATAGTTCTCGACTGAATGCACTGCCGGTCCAAGCACTTGTCAGATAGTTCACAACCGAATGCACTGCCGGTCCAGGCGCTTGTCAGATAGTTCACGATCAAATGCACTGCCGGTTCATGTGCTTGTCAGATAATTCACGACTGACTGCACTGCCGTTCCAGGCACTTATCAGATAGTTCAAAACCGAATGCACTGCTGGACCAGGCACTTGTCAGATAGTTCTCAACCGAATGCACTGCTGTTCCAGGCGCCTGTCAGATAGTTCACAACCAAATGCACTGCCGGTCCAGGCTCTTGTCAGATAGTTCCCAACTGAATGCATTGACAGTCCATGCGCTTGTCAGATAGTTCACAACCGAATGCACTGCCATCCATGCGCTTGTCATATACTTCAAAGCCGAATGCACTGCCAGTCCAGGCGCTTGTCAGATACTTCACAACCAAATGCACTGCCTTTCCAGGCACTTGTCTGATAGTTCACAACCGAATGCACTGCCGGTCCATGCGCTTGTCAGATAGTTCACAATCGAATGCACTGCCGGTCCATGCACTTGTCAGATAGTTCCCAACCGAATGCACTGCCAGTCCAGGCGCTTGTCAGATACTTCACAACCAAATGCACTGCCTTTCCAGGCACTTGTCTGATAGTTCACAACCGAATGCACTGCCGGTCCATGTGCTTGTCAGATAGTTCACAACCGAATGCACTGCCGGTCCATGCACTTGTCAGATAGTTCACAACCGAATGCACTGCCGGTCCATGCACTTGTCTGATAGTTCACAACCGAATGCACTGCCGGTCCATGCGCTTGTCAGATAGTTCACAACCGAATGCACTGCCTTTCCAGGCACTTGTCTGATAGTTCACAACCGAATGCACGGCCGGTCCATGTGCTTGTCAGATAGTTCACAACCAAATGCACTGCTGGTCCATGCACTTGTCAGATAATTCACAGCCGAATGCACTGCAGGTCAATGCGCTTGTCAGATAGTTCACAACTGAATGCACTGCCGGTCCATGCGCTTGTCAGATAGTTCCCAACCGAATGCATTGCCGGTCCAGGCACTTGTCAGATAGTTCACAACTGAATGCACTGCCGGGCCAGGCACTTGTCAGATCGTTCACAACAGAATGCACTGATGGCCCAGGCGCTTGTCAGATAGTTTGCAACCGAATGCACTGCCAGCCCAGGCGCTTGCCAGATAGGACACAAACAAATGCACTGCTGGCCCATGCGCTTGTCAGATAGTTTGCAACTGAATGCACTGCCAGTCCAGCCACTTTTCAGATAGTTCACCACCGAATGTACTGCTGGTCCATGCGCTTGTCAGATAGTTCTCGACTGAATGCACTGCCGGTCCAAGCACTTGTCAGATAGTTCACAACCGAATGCACTGCCGGTCCAGGCGCTTGTCAGATAGTTCACGATCAAATGCACTGCCGGTTCATGTGCTTGTCAGATAATTCACGACTGACTGCACTGCCGTTCCAGGCACTTATCAGATAGTTCAAAACCGAATGCACTGCTGGACCAGGCACTTGTCAGATAGTTCTCAACCGAATGCACTGCCGTTCCAGGCGCCTGTCAGATAGTTCACAACCAAATGCACTGCCGGTCCAGGCTCTTGTCAGATAGTTCCCAACTGAATGCATTGACAGTCCATGCGCTTGTCAGATAGTTCACAACCGAATGCACTGCCATCCATGCGCTTGTCATATACTTCAAAGCCGAATGCACTGCCAGTCCAGGCGCTTGTCAGATACTTCACAACCAAATGCACTGCCTTTCCAGGCACTTGTCTGATAGTTCACAACCGAATGCACTGCCGGTCCATGCGCTTGTCAGATAGTTCACAATCGAATGCACTGCCGGTCCATGCACTTGTCAGATAGTTCCCAACCGAATGCACTGCCAGTCCAGGCGCTTGTCAGATACTTCACAACCAAATGCACTGCCTTTCCAGGCACTTGTCTGATAGTTCACAACCGAATGCACTGCCGGTCCATGTGCTTGTCAGATAGTTCACAACCGAATGCACTGCCGGTCCATGCACTTGTCAGATAGTTCACAACCGAATGCACTGCCGGTCCATGCACTTGTCTGATAGTTCACAACCGAATGCACTGCCGGTCCATGCGCTTGTCAGATAGTTCACAACCGAATGCACTGCCTTTCCAGGCACTTGTCTGATAGTTCACAACCGAATGCACGGCCGGTCCATGTGCATGTCAGATAGTTCACAACCAAATGCACTGCTGGTCCATGCACTTGTCAGATAATTCACAGCCGAATGCACTGCAGGTCAATGCGCTTGTCAGATAGTTCACAACTGAATGCACTGCCGGTCCATGCGCTTGTCAGATAGTTCCCAACCGAATGCATTGCCGGTCCAGGCACTTGTCAGATAGTTCACAACTGAATGCACTGCCGGGCCAGGCACTTGTCAGATCGTTCACAACAGAATGCACTGATGGCCCAGGCGCTTGTCAGATAGTTTGCAACCGAATGCACTGCCAGCCCAGGCGCTTGCCAGATAGGACACAAACAAATGCACTGCTGGCCCATGCGCTTGTCAGATAGTTTGCAACCGAGTGCACTGCCAGTCCAGGCGCTTGTCAGATAGTTCACAACCGAAAGCACTGCCGGTCGAGGTGTTTGTAAGAAAGTTTTCAACCGAATACACTGCCGGTCCATGCGCTTGTCAGATAGTTCATGACCGAATGCACTGCCGGTTCATGAGCTTGTCAGACAGTTCACAACCGAATTCACTGCCGGTCCAGGCGCTTGTCAGATAGTTCTCAACCAAATGCACTGCCGGTCCAGGCGCTTGTCAGATAGTTCACAACTGAAATGCACTGCCAATCTAGGCGCTTGTCGGATAGTTCACGACCGAATGCACTGCCAGTTCATGCGCTTGTCGGCTAGTTCACAACCAAATGCACTGCCGGTCGAGGCACTTGTCAGATACTTCACAACCGAATGCACTGCCATCCATGCGCTTGTCAGATAGTTCACAACTGAATGCACTCCCGGTCCAGGCACTTGTCAGATAGTTGACAACAGAATGCACTGCCGGTCTATGCGCTTATCATATAGTTCACAACCAAATGCAATGCCAGTCCATGCGCTTGTCAGATAGTTCACAACTGAAATGCACTGCCAATCTAGGCTCTTGTCAGACAGTTCACGACCGAATGCACTGCCAGTTCATGCGCTTGTCAGATAGTTTCCCAACTGAATGCACTGCCAGTCCATGCGCTTGTAAGATACTTCACAACCGAATGCACTGCCATCCATGCGCTTGTCAGATAGTTCACAACTGAATGCACTCCCGGTCCAGGCGCTTGTCAGATAGTTCACAACAGAATGCACTGCCGGTCCATGCGCTTATCATATAGTTCACAACCAAATGCAATGCCAGTCCATGCGCTTGTCAGATGGTTCCCAACTGAATGCACTGCCGGTCCATGGGCTTGTCAGATAGTTCCCAACTGAATGCATTGCCGGTGCAGGCGCTTGTCAGATAGTTCCCAACCAAATGCACTGCTATCCAGGCACTTGTCAGATAGTTTCCCAACCAAATGCATTGCCATCCATGCGCTTGTCAGATAGTTTACAACGAATGCACTCCCGGTCCAGGCGCTTGTCAGATAGTTCACAACTGAAATGCACTGCCAATCCAGGCGCTTGTCAGATAGTTCACGACCGAATGCACTGCCAGTTCATGCGCTTGTCAGCTAGTTCACAACCAAATGCACTGCCGGTCGAGGCACTTGTCAGATAGTTCACAACCTAATACACTGCTGGTCCAGGCACTTGCAATATAGTTCTCAACCGAATGCACTGCCGGTCCATATGCTTGTCAGAGAGTTCCCAAGTGAATGCACTGCCAGTCCATGCGCTTGTCAGATACTTCACAACCAAATGCACTGCCATTCATGCGCTTGTCAGATAGTTCACAACCGAATGCACTGCCATCCATGCACTTGTCAGATAGTTTCCCAACTGAATGCACTGTCAGTCCATGCTCTTGTCAGATACTTCACAACCGAATGCACTGCCATCCATGCGCTCGTCAGATAGTTCACAACAGAATGCACTGCCGGTCCATGCGCTTATCATATAGTTCACAACGGAATGCACTGCCAGTCCATGCGCTTGTCAGATAGTTCCCAACTGAATGCACTCCCGGTCCAGGCGCTTGTCCGATAGTTCACAACAGAATGCACTGCCGGTCCATGCGCTTATCATATAGTTCACAACCAAATGCAATGCCAGTCCATGCGCTTGTCAGATAGTTCCCAACTGAATGTACTGCCGGTCCATGCGCTTGTCAGATAGTTCCCAACTGAATGCATTGCCGGTGCAGGCGCTTGTCAGATTGTTCCCAACCAAATGCACTGCTATCCATGCGCTTGTCAGATAGTTTCCCAACTGAATGCACTGCCAGCCCATGCGCTTGTCAGATACTTCACAACCGAATGCACTGCCATCCATGCGCTTGTCAGATAGTTCACAACCAAATGCACTGCCGGTCGAGACACTTGTCAGATAGTTCACAACCTAATACACTGCTGGTCCAGGCACTTGCAATATAGTTCTCAACCGAATGCACTGCCGGTCCATACGCTTGTCAGATAGTTCCCAAGTGAATGCACTGCCAGTCCATGCGCTTGTCAGATACTTCACAACCGAATGCACTGCTATTCATGCACTTGTCAGATAGTTCACAACCGAATGCACTGCCATCCATGCGCTTGTCAGATAGTTTCCCAACTGAATGCACTGTCAGTCCATGCGCTTGTCAGATACTTCACAACCGAATGCACTGCCATCCATGCGCTTGTCAGATAGTTCACAACCGAATGCACTCCCAGTCCAGGCGCTTGTCAGATAGTTCACAACAGAATGCACTGCCGGTCCATGCGCTTATCATATAGTTCACAACCGAATGCACTGCCAGTCCATGCGCTTGTCAGATAGTTGCCAACTGAATGCACTGCCGGTCCATGCGCTTGTCAGATGGTTCCCAACTGAATGCATTGCAGGTGCAGGCGCTTGTCAGATAGTTCCCAACCAAATGCACTGCCATTCATGCGCTTGTCAGATAGTTTCCCAACTGAATGCACTGCCAGTCCATGCGCTTGTCAGATACTTCACAACCGAATGCACTGCCATCCATGCGCTTGTCAAATAGTTCACAACGAATGCACTCCCAGTCCAGGCGCTTGTCAGATAGTTCACAACAGAATGCACTGCCGGTCCATGCGCTTATCATATAGTTCACAACGGAATGCACTGCCAGTCCATGCGCTTGTCAGATAGTTCCCAAATGAATGCACTGCCGGTCCATGCGCTTGTCAGATAGTTCCCAACCAAATGCACTGCTGGTCCAGGCGCTTGTCAGATAGTTTGCAACCAAATGCACTGCCGGCCCAGGCGCTTGTCTGAAAGTTCACAACTGAATGCACTGCCGGTCCAGGCGCTTGTCAGATAGTTTGCAACCAAATGCACTGCCAGTCCAGGCGCTTGTCAAATAGTTCACAACCGAATGCTCTGCGGGTCCTTGCGTTTGTCAGATAGTTCCCAACTGAATGCACTGCCAGTCCATGTGCTTGTCAGATACTTCACAACCGAATGCACTGCCATCCATGTGCTTGTCAGGTAGTTCACAACTGAATGCACTGCCATCCATGCGCTTGTCAGATAGTTTCCGAACTGAATACGCTGCCAGTCCATGCGATTGTCAGATACTTCACAACGAATGTACTGCCATCCATGCGCTTGTCAGATTCTTCACAACCTAATGCACTGCTAGTCCAGGCGCTTGTCAGATAGTTCACAACCGAATGCACTGCAGGTCCAGGTGCTTGTCAGATAGTTCCCAACCAAATACACTGCCGGTCCAGGTGCTTGTCAGATAGTTCACAACGGAATGCACTGCTGGTCCATGCGCTTATCAGATAGTTCACAACTGAATGCACTGCCAGTCCATGCACTTGTCAGATAGTTCCCAACTGAATGAATTGCCGGTGCAGGCGCTTGTCAGATAGTTCCCAACTAAATTCACTGCTGGTCCAGGCGCTTGTCAGATAGTTCCCAACCGAATGCAATGCCGTACCAGGCGCTTGTCAGATAGTTCACAACCGAATGCACTGCCGGTCCATGCGCTTATCAGATAGTTCACAACCTAATGCACTGCCAGTCCATGCGCTTGTCAGATAGTTCCCAACTGAATGCACTGCCGGTCCATGCACTTTTCAGATAGTTCCCAACTGAATGCATTGCCCATGCAGGAGCTTGTCAGATAGTTCCCAACTAAATGCACTGCCGGTCCCAGTGCTTGTCAGATAGTTTGCAACCGAAGGCGCTTGTCAGATAGTTTACGACCATATGCACTGCTGGATCATGAGCTTGTCAGTTAGTTCACAACCAAATGCACTGCCGGTCGAGGCACTTGTCAGATAGTTCACAACTGAATACACTGCTGGTCCAGCCGCTTGCAATATAGTTCTCAACCAAATGCTTGTCAGATAATTCACAACTGAAATGCACTGCCAATCCAGGCGCTTGTCAGATAGTTCACGACCGAATGCTCTGCCAGTTCATGCGCTTGTCAGCTAGTTCACAACCAAATGCAGTGCCGGTCGAGGCACTTGTCAGATAGTTCACAACCGAATACACTGCTGGTCCAGGCGCTCGCAATATAGTTCTCAAACGAATGCACTGCCGGTCCATACGCTTGTCAGATAGTTCCCAAGTGAATGCACTGCCACTCCATGCGCTTGTCAGATACTTCACAACCGAATGCACTGCCATTCATGCGCTTGTCAGATAGTTCACAACCGGATGCACTGCCATCCATGCGCTTGTCAGATAATTTCCCAACTGAATGCACTGCCAGTCCATGCGCTTGTCAGATATTTCACAACCGAATGCACTGCCATCCATGCGCTTGTCAGATAGTTCGCAACGAATGCACTCCCGGTCCAGGTGCTTGTCAGATAGTTCACAACAGAATGCACTGCCGGTCCATGCGCTTATCATATAGTTCACAAAGGAATGCACTGCCTGTCCATGCGCTTGTCAGATAGTTCCCAACTTAATGCACTGCCGGTCCATGCACTTGTCAGATAGTTCCCAACTGAATGCATTGCTGGTGCAGGCGCTTGTCAGATAGTTCCCAACCAAATGCACTGCCGGTCCAGGCGCTTGTCAGATAGTTTGCAACCAAATGCACTGCCGGCCCAGGCGCTTGTCTGAAAGTTCACAACTGAATGCACTGCCGGTGCATTCGCTTGTCAGATAGTTTGCAACCAAATGCACTGCCAGTCCAGATGCTTGTCAAATAGTTCACAACTGAATGCACTGCCGGTCGAGGTGTTTGTCAGATACTTCACAACCGAATGCACTGCCAGTCCATGCGATTGTCAGATACTTCACAACGAATGCACTGCCATCCATGCGCTTGTCATTCTTCACAACCTAATGCACTGCTGGTCCAGGCGCTTGTCAGATAGTTCACAACCGAATGCACTGCCGGTCCAGGCGCTTGTCAGATAGTTCACAACCAAATGCATTGCCGGTCCAGGCGCTTGTCAGATAGTTGTCAACCAAATGTACTGCCGGTGCAGGCGCTTGTCAGATAGTTCACAACCGAAATGCATTGCCAGTTCATGCGCTTGTCAGCTAGTTCACAACCGAATGCACCGCCGGTCGAGGCACTTGTCAGATAGTTCACAACCGAATGCACTTCTGGTCCAGGCGCTTCTCAGATGGTTCACAACCGAATGCTCTGCGGGTCCTTGCGCTTGTCAGATAGTTCCCAACTGAATGCACTGCCAGTCGATGTGCTTGTCAGATACTTCACAACCGAATGCACTGCCAGTCCATGCGATTGTCAGATACTTCACAACGAATGCACTGCCATCCATGCGCTTGTCATTCTTCACAACCTAATGCACTGCTGGTCCAGGCGCTTGTCAGATAGTTCACAACCGAATGCACTGCCGGTCCAGGCGCTTGTCAGATAGTTCACAACCAAATGCACTGCCAGTCCAGGCGCTTGTGAGATAGTTCCCAACTGAATGCATTGCCGGTGCAGGCGCTTGTCAGATAGTTCCCAACTGAATGCATTGCCGGTGCAGGCGCTTGTCAGATAGTTCCCAACTGAATGCATTGCCCGTGTAGGCGCTTGTCAGATAGTTCCCAACTAAATTCACTGCCGGTCCAGGCGCTTGTCAGATAGTTCGCAACCAAATGCACTACCGGTCCAGGCGCTTGTCAGATAGTTCGCAACCAAATGCGCTGCGGGCCCAGGCGCTTGTCAGATAGTTCTCAACCGAATATACTGCTGGTCCAGGCGCTTATCAGATAGTTCAAAACTGAATGCATTGGTGGTCCAGGCGCTTGTCAGATAGTTCACGACCAAATGTACTGCCAGTTCAGGTGCTTGTCAGATAGTTCACGACCGAATGCACTGCCGGTTCATGAGCTTGTCAGATAGTTCACAACCGAATGTACTGCCGTTCCAGGTGCTTGTCAGATAATTCTCAACTGAATGTACTGCCAGTCCAGGCGCTTGTCAGATAGTTCACAACCGAATGCACTGCCGGTCCCGGCGCTTGTCAGATAGTTCTCAACCGAATGTACTGCCAGTCCAGGCGCTTGTCAGATAGTTCACGACTGAATGTACTGCGGTTCATGCGCTAGTCAGATAGTTCACAACTGAATGCATTGCTGGTCCAGGCACTTGTCAGATAGTTCTCAACCGAATGTACTGTCGGTCCAGGCGCTTGTGAGATAGTTCACAACCGAATGCACTGCCATCCATGCGCTTGTCAGATAGTTCACAACTGAATGCACTGCCATCCATGCGCTTGTCAGAAAGTTTCCCAACTGAATACGCTGCCAGTCCATGCGATTGTCAGATACTTCACAACGAATGCACTGCCATCCATGCGCTTGTCAGATTCTTCACAACCTAATGCACTGCTGGTCCAGGCGCTTGTCAGATAGTTCACAACCGAATGCACTGCCTGTCCAGGCGCTTTTCAGATAGTTCACACCCGAATGCACTGCCAGTCCAGGTGCTTGTCAGATAGTTCCCAACTGAATGCTTTGCCGGTGCAGGCGCTTGTCAGATAGTTCCCAACTGAATGCATTGCCCGTGTAAGCGCTTGTCAGATCGTTCCCAACTAAATGCACTGCCGGTCCAGGCGCTTGTCAGATAGTTCGCAATCAAATGCACTGCCGGCCCAGGCGCTTGTCAGATAGTTCACAACCGAATGCACTACCGGTCCAGGCGCTTGTCAGATAGTTCGCAACCAAATGCGCTGCGGGCCCAGGCGCTTGTCAGATAGTTCTCAACCGAATATACTGCTGGTCCAGACGCTTATCAGATAGTTCACAACAAAATGCATTGCCGGTCCAGGCGCTTTTCAGATAGTTCTCAACCAAATGTACTGCCGGTGCAGGCGCTTGTCAGATAGTTCACGACCAAATGCACTGCCGGTTCATGAGCTTGTCAGATAGTTCACAACCGAATGCACTGCCGTTCCAGGTGCTTGTCAGATAATTCTCAACCAAATGTACTGCCAGTCCAGGCGCTTGTCAGTTCACAACCGAATGCACTGCCGGTCCAGGTGCGTGTTAGATAGTTCTCAACCGAATGTACTGCCAGTCCAGGCGCTTGTCAGATAGTTCTCAACCGAATGTACTGTCGGTCCAGGCGCTTGTCAGATAGTTCACAACCGAATGCACTGCCATTCCAGGCGCTTGTCAGATAGTTCTCAACCGAATGTACTGTCGGTCCAGGCGCTTGTCAGATAGTTCACAACTGAATGCATTGCTGGTCCAGGCACTTGTCCATAGTTCACGACCGAATGCATTGCTGGTCCAGGCGCTTGTCAGATAGTTCACGACCGAATGCACTGCCGGTCCAGGCGCTTGTCAGATTGTTGACGACCGAATGCACTGCGGTTCATACGCTTGTCAGATAGTTCGCAACCGAAGGCGCTTGTCAGAGAGTTTACGGCCAAATGCACTGCTGGTTCATGAGCTTGGCAGATAGTTCACAACCGAATGCACTGCCGGTCCAGGTGCTTGTCAGATAGTTCACGACCGAATGCACTGTCAGTTCATGCGCTTGTCAGCTAGTTCACAACCGAATGCACTGCCGGTCGAGGCACTTGTCAGATAGTTCACAACCGAATGCACTGCCGGTCGAGGCACTTGTCAGATAGTTCACAACCAAATGCACTGCCGGTCGAGGCGCTTGTCAGATAGTTCACAACCGAATGCACTGCTGGTCCAGGCACTTGCAACATAGTTCTCAACCGAATGCACTGCCGGTCCAGGCACTTGTCATATAGTTCACAACCGAATGCTCTACCGGTCCGTGCGCTTGTCAGATAGTTCCCAACTGAATGCACTACGAGTCCATGCACTTGTCAGATACTTCACAACCAAATGCACTGCCATCCATGTGCTTGTCAGATAGTTTGCAACCAAATGCACTGCCAGTCCAGACGCTTGTCAAATAGTTCACAACTGAATGCACTGCCGGTCGAGGTGTTTGTCAGATAGTTCGCAACCGAAGGCGCTTGTCAGATAGTTTACGACCGAATGCACTGCTGGTTCATGAGCTTGTCAGATAGTTCACAACCAAATGCATTGCCGGTCCAGGCGCTTGTCAGATAGTTCTCAACCAAATGTACTGCCGGTGCAGGCGCTTGTCAGATAGTTCACAACCGAAATGCATTGCCAGTTCATGCGCTTGTCAGCTAGTTCACAACCGAACGCATTGCCGGTCGAGGCACTTGTCAGATAGTTCACAACCGAATGCACTGCTGGTCCAGGCGCTTCTCAGATGGTTCACAACCGAATGATCTGCGGGTCCTTGCGCTTGTCAGATAGTTCCCATCTGAATGCACTGCCAGTCCATGCGCTTGTCAGATACTTCACAACCGAATGCACTGCCATACATGCGCTTGTCAGATAGTTCACAACTGAATGCACTGCCATCCATGCGCTTGTCAGAAAGTTTCCCAACTGAATACCTGCCAGTCCATGCGATTGTCAGATACTTCACAACGAATGCACTGCCATCCATGCGCTTGTCAGATTCTTCACAACCTAATGTACTGCTGGTCCAGGCGCTTGTCAGATAGTTCACAACCAAATGCACTGCCGGTCCAGGCGCTTGTCAGATAGTTCACAACCGAATGCACTGCCAGTCCAGGCGCTTGTCAGATAGTTCCCAACTGAATGCATTGCCGGTGCAGGCGCTTGTCAGATAGTTCCCAACTGAATGCATTTCCGGTGCAGGCGCTTGTCAGATAGTTCCCAACTGAATGCATTGCCCGTGTAGGCACTTGTCAGATAGTTCCCAACTAAATGCACTGCTGGTCCAGGCGCTTGTCAGATAGTTCGCAACCAAATGCACTGCCGGCCCAGGCGCTTGTCAGATAGTTCACGACCAAATGCACTGCCGGTTCATGAGCTTGTCAGATAGTTCACAACCGAATGCACTGCCGTTCCAGGTGCTTGTCAGATAATTCTCAACCGAATGTACTGCCAGTCCAGGCACTTGTGAGATAGTTCACAACCGAATGCACTGCCATCCATGCGCTTGTCAGATAGTTCACAACTGAATGCACTGCCATCCATGCGCTTGTCAGAAAGTTTCCCAACTGAATACGCTGCCAGTCCATGCGATTGTCAGATACTTCACAACGAATGCACTGCCATCCATGCGCTTGTCAGATTCTTCACAACCTAATGCACTGCTGGTCCAGGCGCTTGTCAGATAGTTCACAACCGAATGCACTGCCGGTCCAGGCGCTTGTCGGATAGTTCACTACCGAATGCACTGCCGTTCCAGGTGCTTGTCAGATAATTCTCAACCGAATGCATTGCCGGTGCAGGCGCTTGTCAGATAGTTCCCAACTGAATGCATTGCCGGTGCAGGCGCTTGTCAGATAGTTCCCAACTGAATGCATTGCCCGTGTAGGCGCTTGTCAGATAGTTCACGACTGAATGCACTGCGGTTCATGCACTTGTCAGATAGTTCACAACCAAATGCACTGCCAGTCCAGGCGCTTGTCAGATAGTTCACAACCGAATGCACTGTCAGTCCAGGCACTTGTCAGATAGTTCTCAACCGAATGTACTGTCGGTCCAGGCGCTTGTCAGATAGCTCACAACCGAATGCATTGCTGGTCCAGGCGCTTGTCAGATAGTTCACGACCGAATGCACTGCCGGTCAAGGCGCTTGTCAGATAGTTCACGACCGAATGCACTGCGGTTCATACGCTTGTCAGATAGTTCGCAACCGAAGGCACTTGTCAGATATTTTACGGCCAAATGCACTGCTGGTTCATGAGCTTGACAGATAGTTCACAACCGAATGCACTGCCGGTCCAGGTGCTTGTCAGATAGTTCACGACCGAATGCACTGCCAGTTCATGCGCTTGTCAACTAGTTCACAACCGAATGCACTGCCGGTCGAGGCACTTGTCAGATAGTTCACAACCAAATGCACTGCCGGTCGAGGCTCTTGTCAGATAGTTCACAACCGAATGCACTGCTGGTCCTTGCGCTTGTCAGATAGTTCCCAACTGAATGCACTACGAGTCCATGCACTTGTCAGATACTTCACAACCGAATGCACTGCCATCCATGTGTTTGTCAGATAGTTCACAATCGAATGCACTGCCATCCATGCGCTTGTCAGATAGTTTCCCAAATGAATGCGCTGCAAGTCCATGTGATTGTCAAATACTTCACAACCGAATGCACTGCCATCCATGCGGTTGTCAGATAGTTCACAACCGAATGCACTGCCGGTCTAGGTGCTTGTCAGATTCTTCACAACCTAATGCACTGCTGGTCGAGGCGCTTGTCAGATAGTTCACAACCGAATGCACTGCAGGTCCAGGCGCTTGTCAGATAGTTCCCAACTGAATGCACTGCTGGCCCAGGCGCTTGTCAGATAGTTCACAACCAAATGCATTGATGGTCCAGGCGCTTGTCAGATAGTTCACGACCGAATGCACTGCCGGTCAAGGCGCTTGTCAGATAGTTCACGACCGAATGCACTGCGGTTCATACGCTTGTCAGATAGTTCGCAACCGAAGGCACTTGTCAGATATTTTACGGCCAAATGCACTGCTGGTTCATGAGCTTGGCAGATAGTTCACAACCGAATGCACTGCCGGTCCAGGTGCTTGTCAGATAGTTCACGACGAATGCACTGCCAGTTCATGCGCTTGTCAACTAGTTCACAACCGAATGCACTGCCGGTCGAGGCACTTGTCAGATAGTTCACAACCGAATGCACTGCCGGTCGAGGCACTTGTCAGATAGTTCACAACCAAATGCACTGCCGGTCGAGGCGCTTGTCAGATAGTTCACAACCGAATGCACTGCTGGTCCTTGCGCTTGTCAGATAGTTCCCAACTGAATGCACTACGAGTCCATGCACTTGTCAGATACTTCACAACCGAATGCACTGCCATCCATGTGTTTGTCAGATAGTTCACAATCGAATGCACTGCCATCCATGCGCTTGTCAGATAGTTTCCCAAATGAATGCGCTGCCAGTCCATGTGATTGTCAAATACTTCACAACCGAATGCACTGCCATCCATGCGGTTGTCAGATAGTTCACAACCGAATGCATTGCCGGTCCAGGTGCTTGTCAGATTCTTCACAACCTAATGCACTGCTGGTCGAGGCGCTTGTCAGATAGTTCACAACCGAATGCACTGCAGGTCCAGGCGCTTGTCAGATAGTTCCCAACTGAATGCACTGCTGGCCCAGGCGCTTGTCAGATAGTTCACAACCAAATGCATTGATGGTCCAGGCGCTTGTCAGATAGTTCACGACTGAATGCTCTGCCGGTCCAGGCGCTTGTCAGATAGATCACGACCGAATGCACTGCGGTTCATGCGCTTGTCAGATAGTTCACAACCAAATGCACTGCTGGTTCATGCGCTTGTCAGATAGTTCACAACCGAATGCACTGCCAGTCCATGCCTTTGTCAGATAGTTCACAACCGAATGGACTGCCAGCCCAGGCGCTTGTCCGATAGTTCACAACCGAATACATTGCTGGTTCAGGCGCTTATCACATAGTTCACGACCGAATGCACTGCCGGTCCAGGCGCTTGTCAGATCGTTCACGACCGAATGCACTGCGGTTCATGCGCTTGTCAGATAGTTCACAACCGAATACATTGCTGGTCCAGGCGCTTATCAGATAGTTCACGACTGAATGCACTGCTGGTTCATGCGCTTGTCAGATAGTTCACAACCGAATGTACTGCCAGTCCATGCGCTTGTCAGATAGTTCACAACCGAATGCACTGCTGGTTCATGCGCTTGTCAGATAGTTCTCAACCGAATGCAATGCCAGTCCATGCACTTGTCAGATAATTCACAGCCGAATGCCCTGCCAGTCCATGCGCTTGTCAGATAGTTCACAACCAAATGCACTGCCAGTCCATGCGCTTTTCAGATAATTCACAGCCGAATGCTCTGCTGGTTCATGCGCTTGTCAGATAGTTCACAACTGCTAAGAGGTCCACGTGTCACAATCACGCTTTACAGGAAAGGAAGAGAGATCGACACTCTCCCCTGAACCACAGAAGCCGAATGAACTCGACCCTCCCACCGTGGTTGGCACAGACGCCTGATATATAAAACAGGTCGCCACGTGGCAGCCAATGGGGGGAAGAGGGGTTAGGGAGAGGTTGTGGATAGGATGGGGAATTTAGGAACACCGGAAAAAGGGTAAGGAAGTCCTACTTTGGATGGGACAGGGGAAACACCAGGAAAGAAGAACCCTACTCTGTCCAGCATGTAACACTGACCACGTATATAACCTAACTTCCTATCTAGTACACCTTACTACGTGTACTAACTCCTGTTGGTTCACAAGAAAACACATAAGCAAGCAACATGATGAAAACAAACATTAGGAAAACTTCCCATCATGATAGACAAGACACATGGCCCTTCGGGCAGCAAAGCAACATATAACATAAATGATTTCCCTCCTACACTAGTTTACTGCACCAGTGAAGATTTG
Organism: Ambystoma mexicanum; assembly: GCF_040938575.1. Lineage (NCBI taxonomy): Eukaryota > Metazoa > Chordata > Amphibia > Caudata > Ambystomatidae > Ambystoma > Ambystoma mexicanum. The sequence continues at coordinate 1,682,360,209 of NC_090932.1, forward strand.
GTGAACTTGGTAAACGTAATGTCCATGTATCATATTGAGTCTTTTGTCAGTAAATAGTTCATTACTCATAGACACCCATTAAAGATGCAGATTCACTATTGCTTGATACACACTGGGTTTGCCCAGCACAACCGTAAATGAGTGAACACCCTGGATTTCCCAACGCAGCAGCAGTACATGAGCGCATACACTGTGTTTTCTCAGCACAACATTCCAAAAACGTTCGCCGCTACTTATCTTATGTCTGGGAGCCCCTCGGGACTTCCCAGACAATGACCGTAAAGCCGCAATCCTTATCTGCACTCTCCTGCTCCTTCCGAAATGCGGCCGGATGTAGTTCATGCAGTCCTGCTCTCCATCGCTCGTCTCCGCACGCGGCCTGCCTGCCTCCATGCTGAATCAGAATAAGCCACACCTGCACGCTGCCGTTACCAGTTAATATGCTGTCCTTAATCCCAGACAGCTGGCCAAGCGCGCGCGTGTTGAACTACACGCAGACCCAGAGAATGCTGGGAATTATAGTTTCTAGACCTTCCCAGCTTAAGAGGCATATCTAGACACTCCTCGGCCCTCATTACGACCCTGGCGGAATTCGGAAAACGATGGCGGAAATGCAATACCGCCATCGAATAGCGCTCGGTGCGACTATGACCCGTCACCGCAAAGTACGAAGCCATTAGCGACACCGTAGTGAACGCCAACGCAAACTGCACCAAGCACGCGCGCGCGCGCCATGCCAAACCGTAAACACCACCATGGCGCAAGGGTACGCCAATTCCGACCCTAGCGGACATGTACCTAACGCCATCAAGCATGGCGGAATGAACCATTCCGCCATGGTGAGAAGTACGGCATCGCGAATCAACCGTAAACGGCCCCACTGAGTGCCTGTACACCGCTCCCTGCCCACAAAGTACAACTCCCCGTAGGTGCAATGAAGTCACAATGCAACCATTGAAATGTACAAGTCACCCATGCATGCCAACGAACAAATGAAACACAAGAGGGGCCAATGGGAGCTGCAGGGCACAGATGGCACGAATACAGAAGCCATCCCAATGGACATGACCACAGTCCCCCACCAAGAAACGCACGCAAACACAGGCACCTGTGACCAGCAATATTCCGAAAATCACATCATTCCACCAGTCCACCTGGCTGACCGGCATCTGTTACACAAAACCCAATCCCCCGCCCCTGAGCATGACAACATTCAAACTGTCATATTGGCAGCCCCCATCCCTGACCTCACGGGCTTCGTAGGCAAACGCGTCCAGTACAGTACCACGCAACTAAACTCCGAAGCTGGAACCCAATGCAGATCTCCTCACAATACATCGCTCCCCAAATAGGAATATGCCACATCACTTGCAAAGAAGAACGCTACACGGGCCAAATCAGAATAGAAATTTAATGCACAACAAAATCACCAAGCCCATACAGCCATCAGGCCATGAACTCCAAAACACATTTCACCATTGTGGGCTGCATCCGCAAGAAATGACCAGCCACTACTTGTGTGACGCCCTGTTCCATCATGGTACACAGAGCCACATTCACGTACGAAAAGGCAACATGGAAGCGCACAGAACCGCAGGGCCGTCCCAATGGGGAGGCACTAGTCCAGCTGAAAGGCCGAAATGTTGCTCCGAGCCACCAGTACTGCGTAAGGGCATGTGGCCCATTGGCGATCGTCCCATAAGATCGTAATGCTGCTCCACTGATTAACACGAAGCAGCAGGTGTCGGGAGTAAAACCCATCTGCAGGAGTGGCATACAGATGGCAGTGGCAAAAGGGGAGGAGATACCTGTCAACCAAAAGAAAAGAAAAAGAACAGAATGGCCATCAGAACTACATTCGAACAACTCACTTCAATGATCACACTAAATCCACAGCCATATGCATGCTAGCCCACTCCAAAGGTTCATCACCACCCAAAAACCACTTGCGACTCATAACTATCTATATCGAGATGTAAACACCATCACAAACGAGTGTACCTGTGCATGCGTCTGTCAAAACAGAATCCATCAGATGGGATTGGTAACGTGCATGGACACAAGTGTCTGAGGGCGCGTCGAGACAGGGAGGGCTCAACAAGGCCAGATAGACGATGGTCCCACTATGGCAGCCCTGCATCACATAGCGCAGGGGAGGCGGATAGATTCCAAGAAGCCCTGTACATGGCAAACTCTGTATCAAATCATCTGTCCATGCATCCATTCATCATTCCCTCATCCCGTAATGAAAACGCCTGAATATTTACTCACATAACATTAGAAATATCCATTGAGTCTGTGCGTTATGCAGCCTGCAAAATCCACAGTGCCCCAGCCCGTAATGCCAGTGTTGTGAAGTAACATGTATTTGGGAACATCCGGCCTCATCGCCCACGTCGCTATTGCGCATCCCAAACCATTCATATCAATCATTGCATCCTCGCCATGGCCCCTGTCCCAAGGACATTGAACAATAGTACGTTATATTTGCAGACAGACCTGTGGGCATTTCCCCGCCGCTAGCTGAAAACCGAAAGCGCCGCCCTTCGAATTCCTCATTTGCAACACCACGTCGAAGAAGCATCTGTGGCCGTTTGAAATCACTAATTAATCCATCAAGTGCGGCTGTGTGTGAAAATGGCAACTGCCTTCACCCACAAATGGGACGCCCCGCCCGTCGTTGCAACTCGGTACAGTGATGCATGAGGGCCCACCGTTACTCGAGTACTACGTACCACTGACCCTTCACAAGTCTGTTCGCGACTGCACAGATAGTATGTGAAACAATGGGACCATAGCAGAATGAACATATCAACCAATGTTACACGGCCATCGGGTACAAATACATGATTGCAATAGCAAGATGCCATTCCCCGAATTGCAGCGTTGTGTGCGGGACGTGCTCGGCCAAAGGGGAGAGCAGTTTGCACAGGTGGAATGAATCACCACAGGTGGAGGCCATACAGCCTGAAAACACATAAATTGCACAGCCAGTCTCCTCCCACAACCACACCGAAATGCTACCGGCAGGACTCGCGATGTTGGCCCTGGGGGACCTGATAGCACTGCAAGTACTCCAACTCCAGGAAGAAGACGAACACCAACTACAACCGGCCGCACGGAGGAGACGCAGGAGGAGGAGGAGGGCAAGGCAGGGCCAGCAAGGGCCGCCAGCACAGCCACAACCACCACGCAGGCAGCCCGCAATCCCACGCCTCCGAGCACATCCGTTCAACCTCACTGATGAGCAGATCCACACCCTCTACCGTCTGGACCGGGACACCATAGCCGCCATTGTGGACATGACACAGGCTGACCTTGTCAGCATGATAGACAGCCCAACCGCCATCCCACCCCTACTGAAGGTGGTGTCTGTACTACACTTCCTGGCCACAGGCACCTACCAGCACACAGTCGGACAGTTGCATGGCATTTCTCAGCCACTGTTCTCACGGACACTATTGCAAGTGCTCGATGCCCTCCTGCAGCACGCAGACGACTACATCTCCCTACCACGCTCGGAGCAGGAAATTACCAACACAAAAGTGGGATTCCATGCACTTGCCGGCATACCGGGTTGCATTGGTGCCATCGACTGCACCCATGTGGAATTGGTCGTCCCACATGCCATGGAGGCCCAGTACCGCAACCGAAAACAATTTCATTCTCTTAATGTACAAATGGTGTGTGACTCCAACAGGATCATTACACATTGTTGTGCCAGATTCCCTGGATCAACCCATGATTCTATGGTCTTGAGGAACTCTACAATACCACGCTACATGGAGCGACACGCAGGGAACAGATCCTGGCTACTCGGTGAGTCTCATTACATGCATGATAATGTGGGGTATGTGATTCGGCAATGACCTGGCAGGAAGGGTGGGGGGGGTGTGCGTACGTAGCAATGGCATTCCACATCATACGTTTCTCGTCCACATACAGGTGATGCTGGATATCCACTGAAGAGATGGCTCCTCACACCAGTCCGGAACCCACGGGACCAGCATGAGGAGGACTACAACCATGCCCACTCACGTACCCGTGTAGTCATAGAACAGGCATTCGGCCTACTGAAGGGTCGTTTCCGCTGCCTCAGCAGGTCTGGCGGGGCACTCCTGTACCGCCATGAGAAGGTTGCAAAGATGGTGATGGCATGTGTCATGCTCCACAACATGTGCGTACGTAGAAATGTGCCCATGCCCCCTGACGCAGAACTGCAAGCACCTGATGATGGTCATGATGAGGGCGGGGATGTGGCAGCACCTCAAGGAGTCTGCGAGGCACCGGAGGGCCGTGACATTCGTCAGCATCTCATTGATGTATGCTTCTAGCACTCACGCCTGGTGGCTGATACATGGACACGGGACTCGTGGCACTGTGTGTGTCTGGGACATGCACAATATGGACTGTACGCCTATGATGGCCTAGTACACAAAGATCAATGTCCACACATCTCATTGGTTGATCGTGCACTGTTTATGGCATATGTGATATCATGTTGAACACCCTATCGACCCGCCACCCAAGTGAGCCCAACACACCCCCTCCACCCTCCTACCTCCCCCCCGAACACCAGTGTCCAAAGATGCTCATTGTCAGTGGGCTGTCGCTATTGCAAGCCCCCTCTGCGGGTATCAGGGGCACCCCTGCCTGTGGAGCGCAGGTTCCTCCCAGATCTACGTTGGGGGCTGCCCTGGACGGAACTTGCAACGGATGATGTCTCTGCCTGCTCACGTCCATGCATGTCCCTAAGGGTTTGCGAGAGCTCAGTGAGCACACGGCGCACTGCGGCAAGTTCGGCACATACGTCCTTGGACGTCGCATGCAGTTCCCCCCTCAGGCTCTCGGTGCTTCTCTCCATTTGGACTCCCAGGCTCTCGGTGCTACTCTCCATTCGTGCCCTTAGTGTCTCTGTACCTCTCTCCATTTCTGCCCTAAGTGTCTCAGTTGATGTTTCTATGTCTGCCTTAGTGCCCCCACATTCATCGGCATGGTCCTTGAGGAGCGTGGCCAGTTGCTGCTGTTGCACGATTAACTGGTCGAGGGACTGTTGCCTCTGCTGGGCCATGGCCATTTGCGGGGGTGTCACAGAGGGGCTGTTGGCCTCATGTTGCCTTGCCACAGGGCTTGTGGGGGATGGCCAGTCGTCGTCTTGTGGGTGCCCCTGCGTGGTATCCTCATGTTGTACGGGATGGGACAGACAGGGGGATTGGGACAGGTCATGGATGGATCTGTCTTCGACATCCCCGTCTTCTGTGTCGGAGCATGCTGCCATCAATGGGGTGTCACCTATGGTGCTGCTGCCACCAGAGGCAGTGCCTTCTGTGGCATCCGTTGGGGGGACCTGTGGTGGTGGTGGTGTGGGCATGCTGGCTGCTGGGGTGCCTGTTGATGTTCCCTCCTCTGTGCTGCCACCTGATTTGTGCTGCTGCCGTGTCTTGATGCGTGCAGCTGAGGTGGAGGGTCTTTGGCCGTTGGTCTTGGCCCTCTTTGCAGGTGTGCTGGTAGGGGTGTCCTGTAGCTCGTCGTTTGGATCGGACCCTGTGGTGGAGTAAAGGAGGGCGAGGGTTATTGATGGGTCTGTGGGAATTGGAATGGCATTGTATCACATGCATTGGGGTGGTACCTGAGGGTGATTTGGGTCGGGGCCTTGGAGGTGCTTTCATTTGTGTGTGGAGTGAGGGTGCAGTTGTTTGGCAGCCTGCAGTTAGGGTGTGCCTGCTGCACGTGTAGTGCGTGTTTTAGGGGTTTTTAATTATTTATGTATTTATTGTGGGTTTTAACGTGCGCTATCAGGCCGATGTGTGTGGACGTTCTCCTGGACATGTGTTTCTGTTGCACTATGTGGACACATGGTACTTCACATGGTTGGACTTTGTGGATTTGGCATTGTTTTATCTGGCCCACCTACCTGAATCTTCGGATGTCTGCACTCCTTTCTCCATCCCTCCGACTCCCTCTATGCTCTCCATTCCGATGGTGGAGGCACAGATTTCTTCCCAGGGGGTCAACTTGATGGGTGATTCAGGACCTCCCCCGGTGGCTGTGGCAATGTTGCGGTTGGCAGAGAGTATGCTGCGGACGCGTATCCGCAGGTCGTCCCATCGCTTTCGGCATTGCTGTGGGGTGCGGGGTGCGGTCCCCACCGCACTTGCCCGCTGTGCCACCAGAGCCCATATGGCCTTCTTGTTTGCAAGTGCCGTCCTGGTCATTTGCGTGCAGAAGACGACGGCAGCATTCTCCTGGAGGGTCTCTGTTAGCACGGTGAGTTCCTCACGGGAGAAGTGGACCTGCCGCTTGCGGTCGCACGCTTTCTTCGCTACTTTTCCCATTTTTCTTGGTTTCGCTAGGGTGGATGACGGGTTGGGGTGTGTCTCAGGGTAGTGTTTTTAGTGGTTGTGTGGTTTTAGTGGTTTTATAGGTGTACGCGGGATGTTTCCCGTTCCGGGCCCATGTTTTAACTTCCGTTTCCGTATATTTCCGGTCACCGTACTTTCCGGTAGGCGCACACTGCGGTGTCCGCTGTGATGGGTGGCGGTATTGCACCTAGGGCGCCGTACGGCGGCGGTGTGGGCCATTTTGGGGTCTTTTCCGCCATCGCGGACTTTGCACTTCCGCCATGCCGTGGTGCTCGTGCCCGATGGGTCGGAATGGGCCGCACTTTGCTCCTTCGTACAATGGCGGAAACGCTATTTGCGCTGTGGCGGTCCGGTCAGTCACTTTCCGCCAGGGTCGTAATGAGGGCCCTCGTCTTTGCCAGCCCTGAGTCCTGACACCAGGAGAGGTTAGTTCAGAAAGAATAGTACATGCAGGAGAAATTAACCCTGCTTGGGGCAGCCGGGAAAAGGGTTACTAAGACTGACACTTGGGAAGCCAGGCAGCCAGAGACACTGGCACATACAACTCTCTAGGGTGGGTGGGACTTCCTTTATTCTCAAACATAAAAAACAAGTGAATGAATACTGTTTAGCTGTGAAGTGAGAGCACGGCCCTTGTCCTCTAGGGAGGTGTTCCCCACGGAACGCCTGTTGGCTTGTGTTGAACATTCTCTCAGAATGATAATGTCTTGTGATACCCACATGAACGAGAGCAGGAAACGAATGAATGGGTTCCGGGGTGTATTTACACAAGTTGAATCAATGTACACAAAGGGATCTAGTGCATTAGTGAGGATCGACTGGAGACTGGCTCACAGTTCTGTTGCCTTGGTAAGGGATCCAGCTTGCATGGAGCGAGCTAGTGAAGAGGTCCAGAAAACGGGCCGAAGGCAGCAGAAGAAAGCGTCTTGATGACCCAGAGATCAAGTAGATCTCCCTGCACGTGGGAGCACACCCCACTGGGCTAGCTAATGAAAGGCAGCGTTGACTCTGCGTCAACCAATCGCCTCGCTTTCCACTGGTGGTTGGTGAGCCTGTGTTTCACGATTGATCAACTCAAATAAAAATACATTAAAATACTTACCTCAGTTCCTGCCTCGTACTTATAATCTGCATTTTATTCCCCGTGCCAGCATGTACCCTTGCCACTCGCAGCCCTGTAAGGCTTTGTAGGAGGGGGTTAGGGGGGCTGTATAAGGTTCTGTATTTTTTCAGTGGAAGTCATTTTTGGGTGTGTCACAGCTGATCAGGTCTAACGGCTTTTTCTCCCCCCCACAGTGTGTTCTTGGAGGATTTCCTTGCCACCGGGAAGGAAGGCGGGCAGGCCCCCCAGCTGGAGTTTGAGCAGCTGCCCTTCAGTCACCCGCTTTTCATCATGTACTCTTCGGGCACCACAGGGGCACCCAAATGCATGGTGCATTCTGCAGGGGTAGGTCTGGCCTCCGATCAGAATTTCCCCCTCCCAGCCCCCCCCTGGGATGTGGAAGTGCATTGCCTTGCAGGGTTGGGTGGGAGTTTGGTAACTGTGAACAGAAGGTCGACATTGTAATTATGGACACTCTCTCTGCCTCGAGATATTGCACCATGTCAGCCTCCTGTTCTTTTCTGGGGGGGGGGGGGGTAGAGGAGCTGGGTGGGGGCGGGTAGCAGAACCCTTCTTAATGTTGTGATGCTGACCCAGGTCACAGCGAGGGATAGAGGTTTAGGAGCGTGGGACGCGGTGGAGGAGAAGCAGGTGTTTGAGGTCGTTGTCTTTGTTTGAGGGAGTGCCCTGTTTCGAGGACTGCATGGATGTGTCCAGCTGAGCTTGCCTCTGGGGGTGCATGGAGTCTGAGCAAGCCCATTGGTTCTCGGGATCTGGCCGCTGTCAGGATCTGCTGGCTCGGTGCTGGGCAGCAGATAGAATGAGATGGGGGGCTCATGGCTTGGGGTTGGGGTGTACCCTGCTATGATATGCGGTAGACTTATGAAAAGGGTGTATGCCCCACTTGCTATAGAGACTGCCTCTCCTCAGGGCGCTTCTCACCTCCAAAGTGGGCAGGGCTGGACTGGGGACCAAAAGAGGCCCTGGAAATGAAGTTCAAAGTGGCCCCAAATGACACATTTTCAGACAAGCCCAATGCTTTTCCTATGAGAAAATGTGGAAATACCACAGAAAAGAGGCCCAGGGTGCAGAGGCCCACCGGGAAATCTCCAGAGTTCCGTATAGGCCAGTCCACTCCTGAAAGTGGGTGCCCCTAAAAAGGGCCAAACCTGGCCCGTGGAGTTAATCCCTCGGTCTTGAGTTTCTCATCTCTTGTAAGTTTAGAAATCTCTTTCTCTCACTCCAGACATCTCGTCAAATCTGGGGACATTGGCATGTCCGGTTCCTCGGGCCATGTCAAGCACCGGAACGGCCCATGTCCCCCTTTTAGACCAGTTCGCTCTTGAGCTTGAATCTGGGTGGAGTCGCCAGTGCTAGGTAGCAACATCTGTAGATTTGCTGGCAGTGTCTCTCGGTGCCGCCCTGCTAGGCCAACAGCTGCCTCAGAAGGAAAGAGAACCCAATGAACCTGTGGCAGCCGGGGTGGGGGGGGGGCAGAAAAGGATAAGGCACCCAGCAGGCCCCTCCAGGGCATTGTAGGATGTGCACAGCTCTTTAGGTTGCAACTTGGAGCCCAGTTACACTGCGCCTATTCCCAATTCTCTGCTGCATTCTTGATTCATAAACAAGTCACTCTTCACTTTGCAACTTTGTGTCACGTAGGTGGAGTGAAACTGACGTGTTCTCTCCCTTCTCACAGGGAACCCTGATCCAGCACCTGAAGGAGCACATGCTGCATGGAAACATGGGCCCGAGCGACATCATCCTGTACTACACAACGGCAAGTGTTGCCAAGCCGGGGGCTGCTTGGATGGGGTCTGCGTGCTCATCTGCAAGTTGGGCTACAGTTGTGCATGGTGTCCGAGCTTGAGACACGCGTGTCACTTTCAGTGCACTAGACAGGACTTGTGTTGTAATGCTTGTACAGCGATTCCCGTGTGTGCCTGGATTTCGAGTCGCAGTGTTTCGAGGAGCTGTAATTTGTAGATTGTGTACGCAGCAGTGTGATACACATTTGGTGAGATTGATTTGCTGGAGGATTAAGGTTTTAAATGCCCACTCAGCCGCACGCCGTGGAAAGGCCAGTCTGGGAGGTTGAGAGTGACCACAGGAATCCTCCTTCAGGAGCCCACATTGTGCAGAGGAAGAGTGGATCACCAGATCACCCCTGATCCCAAGCTGGTGCCACCTTGGACGTTTTATTAGAATGAGTAATCTTCCAGTGGGAAGCTGGACACACCACCCCTCACCCTTAAGCCCACCCTCAGTCCTCCAGCGCTGAGAGTCTGGATGGATGGGATCTGGAGATGCAAGCCACCATCCTTCCCTCTGCGCAATCACGTTATGCAACATTTAGGCGCGAGGCACAGTGACTTGTATCAATGTTGGCAGATGTAGTGGCATCTGCCGCTCGCCAGCAGAGGGTGCAACTGTTTGGAGGATCGGGTTTCCACTTCCCACCATACCTGAGACTGAGTGATCTGACCCCCACTGCTTCCTGACAATTGCCCTCCCTCGCCTGTTAGATGCGCACTCCATTGCTTCTGCGCTCCCTAACCTTATTGTTCACCCTACGACTGGACAGGGCTACGAGCTTCCCGGACCTAGGTCAGCGTCAAATTAATGCCATCATAATTATAATAATAATGAGTCTCCAAAGAAGCCTTACTCAATATGCAGGATCAAGATAAAAACACTACATCTACCAGAATGCACTGTACCGGTCTCCTGTAAGACCTTGTACTGCTCTTATGCCGCCCTAATGTTCAGTGTGACATTTTCCTAGAACAGTAGGGCTGTCAATGGAAATAGCCACACAACTAGAGATTTGCATGGAATGTTGGGGGGTTTTGCTGGGCTACTCAAGGAGTAAACATCAGTGAAGTTTGCTGGGAGTATTAAAGAGAGTTGGGAGACTTGTAACAATATATTTAGAGACTGTGGCCCTCATTACAACACTGGCGGTAACCCATGGCGCTATTAGCACCATGGTTGCTGCCGGTGTTGTAACAAGTCCGCCAATGTTCAATGGGGAATTACCACCCCATTCCAAGGTTGGCGGGGCGGTAATTTCCCATTGAACATTGGCCCTTCCACATTCCCATTTTTGCCCCATAGAGCTCAATGGGACTGGGGAAGGCGGTAATTACGGTACCGCAAATTGGGGTACTGTAATTACCTCAAAGGTCCCTTTGCGGGTCCCTACTTTAACGGTTGGTTCAGATTAGGCGCAGCCTTTTACGGCGCCGTTAACCCCTTAGCGCCAGGGTCGTAATGACCCCCCTATGTATTTATTGGACAATGGTATGGCGCCTATACATACGTGTTTCCAGGGGCCACCAGACAAATTTGGGGTAGGGGGGACAAGAAAACCAACAATGATGATTATATTGACCTTGGAAGAATCCTACCTTGCAAGTGCAAGACAAGGTGATAAGTGTGGGGGAGGGGGACAGTGGGTGAAGTGCAGGAGTCAGGTGCCAAAGGGGGCAAGCAAGTGCTGTGGCCCCAAGACAGCAAATACAAGGGAAAGAGAGGGGGAAGGGAAGATGAGTGCGATGGACACGGTGGACCAGGTTACAGCTAGTCCGGAGAAGGGTGCCAGAGGGCAAGTGCTGGCAAGGGATGCTGAGGGACCTGGTAGGGGGGTGGTCTGTCCCCTGTATGACTTAGAAGGGACGAGGCCCCAGTCTCAGCCGGAGAGAGATGTTAGCAGGGGAGGGGGAGAGGGAAGGAAGAGGAGAAAATAAGTCTTGAGAAGTTTCCGGAACTTAAGAAGATCCGGCTCAAGTCTGAGGGGCGCAGCAAGGCCGTTCCAGAGGGAGGAACCTGCCGAGGAAAGGGATCTACCTCCCACTCTCTGCCTGGAGAGAGAGTTGGAGCCAGTGGACCGAAGAACTCTAGCAGGGAGGTATTTAGAGATGGAATGCTGGATGACATGTGGTCTCCGGCCCCAGACAGCTGTGTTAATGATGCAAAGGGTCTTGAATTTGATCCTTGCAGTCACTGGGAGCCATTGGGGAGATTTTAGGACTGAAAAGATACGATCCCTGGGCTGGAGGCCAAGGCTAAGTCTTGCAGCCGTTTTCTGGATTAGTTCAAGGGGGTGAAGGGAGGAAAGAGGCAGATTGAGGAAGAGGTTGTTCCAGTAGTCCAGCTTAGAAAGGATCAGGGCTCTGGAGACGTTGAGCTTCTGGGGGAAGGTGAGGAAAGGGAGGATGCCTCTCAGGAGGTGGAGCAGAAAGTTGGACTTCCTGACAAAGTCCGCCATACCATGGGGAGTTCAATGCCCCCCCAGTTAAAGCGCCACACAATATATCATTTGTTTGATTCAGTCTAGACCGCCCACCACCGGGCCACCAATAATCCAGGGACCAGACCGGGGTACAGAGAGACTATATATTTATTAAATAACTACTGGAGAAACCCATGTACACAGGCTAATGTGCACAAAGGAAGACATTTTCAGAGTGTAAACATATTATGTGGTGTATTTTAACATAATTTATGTTAATGAAAAACATTTTTAAAGGATCTTGCTTCTTTTATGTGCAGGAGTAGTAACCTCACCCAAAATCTCACAGAATCCGTAGAAAGTTGGACATACAGCCAATTGTTGTATCTGCTCCTCATGGTCTTGAATTCCACTTACTGGTTTTGGACTCAAATATAATGGGCCTCATTACACGGTAGGCGGTAAACCATGGTGCTATTAGCACCATGGTTGCTGCCGGTACCATACCGGTACCACCATGGAGGAAAGGGGAATTACCACCCCATTCCAAGGTTGGCGAGGCGGTTATTCCCCCTTTCTCCATGGCCCTTCCCCATTCCCATTTTTGCCCCATAGGGCATAATGGGAATGGGGAAGGAGCTAATTACGGTACCGCAAATTGCGTAATTAGCACCAAGGTCCCTTTGCGGGTCCCAACTTTAACGGCTGGTCTACACCAGCCGTTAAGGTCGGGTCCCGCAAAGGCACCTCGTAGTAAGGCGGTAAGGGTTAACGGTCACCGGTACCCTTACCGGTGACCGTTAACCCTTACCACCTTCCGTGTAATGAGGCCCATAATGTTGACGGATGTCAGAGTGATACAATTCACATGCAGAATGAGTCGAAGTAGACATGAGATCATAAAATAAAGTAAATTGAAGTCAAATAAAGAATATTATTGATATAATAATACATACAAAGAAATATTACAATGACAAATTACATAATACATTGAAAAAAGAAAGTAATTTATTTGGTTAGAGAAATAGTGCTTAATCAAGTGAATTTCTGCTTATATGTATTTTATTTTTTTATTATTATTTATTTATTGTGTATAGTTCTATCAAGAATTTAACCTCATTAAAAAAATGCATAATTTTACATTTCATTTCATAAGTCAATTTCATTCAAAGATAAAACATAGCTAATACTTTGTTTCATCTTACTTTGGGACTTTCCCGGTCTGTTTCTTTTTCAACATGCATCACACTTTTACTTTAAACTCCCCGTTTTGAGACTGATTCAGTGCCAACCCACAGTTTAGATTATCCAGGTTTAGCAGACCTAAAGGAGTTTGTTTTATGCCCCATCCACAGCCTATAAAGTGCTAAGTGCAAAGTAACCAAATCCGAGTTCAGACATTGTGCCGAAAAACCATCTGACTTAATTGTGTTTAAGTTATAAACACATTTTCCAAACATGGTCATATAGAGAGGTCCCGACCGTGGACAGTCCATCATTATATGCTTCGCCGTCTCCTCATTTGTGTGGATGGTGCATATTCGACAGAATGGAGCTGTGGCTGGTAAATTCAACCTACCCCCATATGTGGCACGCACCGGCAGCTGATTTGTGCGCATCATTAGGTGAAACCTGCAGACCGCTGGGTCTGGACAAAGCAATAAGTAGCCTTCCGGGCGCAGATATCTGTGGACCACCTGAGCTACCATCGGGAACATGTGCAACTGGTATGCAACTGGTGTTCATAATTGTTTAAACATATTTTACGATTTGGATACCAATTTAACACTGCAAACAGGTCCTTAACCGTACCCACAAAGGGGTCAGCCCCGGACCTATTCCCAGAGCTCTAACAAATTGTCCCCCCAGTATCCTCAATAGAGGGCATAACAGTGACATTGACGCCCGAAGAAGCAGTTCAGCCTTTCGCTTGATAAATAGAGCTTTTAACGATGTAAAACCCAGCTCAAGACGAATATACTTGATCAGTTTATTTCGGGGTAGACCTAGGACATAACGCCAGAAGTACCCCTCCGCCTGAGCCAACCACTTTGTACCCCCAAGGGTTAATGCCTCAAGGCCATACAAAATGGGTGAACAGAACCATTGCTTGTATAAGGTTAGCACACCCCTCAGAGAGAAGCCTGCATGGTCATTTACGTGTTTACATGTCAAATGAGTGATTTGCTTTGTTCTTCTGTATTTGGACTCAACAATGGCATTATAGTCCCCCTTTGCAGGATAGTTTGAGCGCTAAATAATTATAAGTGTTAGTGTACTCAATGGTCCCCAAACAGGTATTTAGTGTGTGTCGCTTTACCCTTTTCCTTGAGACCAGCATAGTTTTAGTTTTGCCCAGGTTTACCGCTAAATCGTGCTCTCTGGCATACAAAACTCGTTTGTTTAGTACCTCTTGCATTCGCCTTAATACATGATCAAATACCACCAGATCGTCCGCATACAACATTGCATGCACTGTGATGTTTCCGATCTTAGGTGGGCATTTTGCAATGTTTGCCAGACGTGCTAGCAAATCTGATATATAGATATTAAACATGCAACCCTGCTTTAGCCCCCTGTTAATACGTAATGGTCTTGACAGGTTCCCACAATCATCGAGACGGATCTGCGCAGTAGAATTTGAATGTAAAGCCATCACAATCCCAAGCAGCCAGCCCGGGCAGCCCCATTTCTTCCCAAAGAATTGTATGATTTACTTGGTCAAAGGCAGACCTGAAGTCAACAAATGTGATGTATACAGAAGGTGCATCACACTTGGTTACTTGAGTAATGATTGTGTCCAGCACTCGTATGTTATGATGTTATGGATAGCGCTGGACCCCGCACGAAAACCAGTTTGGAATTGGTGTAGAATCTTATTCGTGTTCACCCAAGTCTGCAAATGTTCCAAAACAAATGTGGAAAAAACTTTGCACGTGATATTGAGTAAAGGTAATAACCAATCATTTCCCGGAACCAAACGATCACCAGTCTTTAAAATCAGTACTAATATCGACTTTCTCCAAGATCCAGGGATCATGTGATCGATACACAGACTATCAAATAGACTACACAATACCTTCGACCATAACTGAGTATCCCCTTTTAGTGCTGCAGCTGCCAATCCATCTGGTCCTGGAGCCCTTGAAATCTTCAAATTCTTAATGTGCTGCCCCACAGTTTTCCTGCAAAAATGAAGCTGCCACCCATGTACACTGTGTTCAACCACACCATCACTGATCTTCGAGCCAAACATCCTCTCCTCCATAAAATTGACCCAGTTTTCCTCGGTGATAGGATTTAACATATTTCGCTCCACTGCACCTCTCACCCCTGATAAAACTCTCTGCATCTGTCTATGGTCCCCACATGTTAATGCGGCCAGTATCTTTTGCTAGTTTGCTGTTAACCCCTGGCAATGCTTTCTTTTAAGCCCATTTTTCATATACTAGTTTTTTAAGCATCTGCACTCATTTCTCTGCATGATAGCCAAAATGGGTTTCTTTTTTTAGATCTGTAAGCTCTTTACGGGAGAGACATTTTGCCTTCAGTATGTTTTTTTATTAAAATGTACATATTTTCTTAGTGTATGCAACTTGAAGTATGCTGTTAAAGTGGCATCCCTGTCTTGGGCCTTTTCTGCAGCTAATTGTATGTTATCATTGTTGAAATACACATTTTGTTTCCCTGGAAGATGAACTTGAAGTCTTATTTTTGTATGCGTAAGGCAAGAGCTCCCTCTACCAATGATAAAAGGCAAAGCGGGAAGGAGGACTTTGGACACACATACATTTGGACTTTTATTATATAGTATGATATGATTGGTTCAATTCATTTTTGCACCGAAAGATTACACACACCACCTTCTCTGTGCCACAAAACAACGCTTCAATACATAAACTCACGTTTTGGGATATCACTTTTGGGTCTCATGTACATGGAACACAGGCCAAATAAACAGTTCAACATTCCTATTGCACAGAAATACTTAATGTCAACATTAGACAATACCTTGGAACATAACAAGATCATGACCATTAGCATTCCCTCAGAAGATTTAGGTGTTAACCAACTGCAACCCTTTTTTTTCCTTTTATTTTTATTTCATAGTTTATTGCAAACGTTTATCAATTCATCATACATTAATAAAATGAAGAAAGACAACTCCATTTAAAATCCCCAATCCCACAAGCACCCTCCTTATCCTAATATACAATGTGTCCCTCTGTTCCATCTCCCTCCTCATCTACACTTTCAAAAACTGCACCAACACAAAAATTGTCCCCAAGTCTTCCCCACCCATTAGAAGGGTCCAAAACCTCTCTGCCCCATAGCATTGGGCCTCATTACGAGTTGAGTGGTAGCCGTACCGGTAAAACCAGCCAAATGCCCCCTGACTTGTGATGATTTACCGCCTCCTGATTTCCCGGAAAACACTGGGGCATTACAGCCTCGGCAGTCCGGTAAGTGAGGCGGCAGTATGGGACTCAATGGGAATGGGGACCATGGAAGCACCGGCACCGTTAATAAAAGTGCCAGTGCTTCCATGAAAGTCTGCGGGCGGGTGCCTTTCCGCCCGCCAGGGCAGACCTGGCAGGCATAAAGGAAACCCGCCCGCATTCTTGTACTTTTCTGGTCCGGAAACAAAGGTGCCGGTAAGCTCCAGACCAGCAAAGTTGTAATGAGGGCCATTGTCTTTTTCTAATCCAATCAACCAAGTGCCTAGTTCAAACCCCTGCAAAATATTGTTACATGTTGCAGTGTTTCTACCTGGAACTCAGACTCACAAAATCTACAAGTAACCTCGTTTTTCTTCCCGTAGATCATCTTAATTTTATTACTTGGATGCAAGTTGAACTGGAATCTCATGTACTGTGTCCGATACTAAGATGAGGGAAAGAGCTGTAAATATTGTGGTCTGCACCCATAGGCCTTAACTTCCTTCCCTAGGGCTTACTGAAAACGATGGGTATTGAGGTCTTCTATTATACGAATCCAGTCTAGCTACCAAATTCTTTGTCGTGGTTGCTTGTCAGTGCTTCTATATTTGCACCTAGGAATTCTAGCATGGCCCTACAGCAACTCTTCCACTGTCTGAAAATGTCTGGGCCCATCTTGCCCAACTCTGCACTAACGATTTCAAAAGGCAGAGATGGAGTTGCTAGCAAGCATTTCCGAAATAACAATAGCGACTTCCAGACCGTTTTTGCATAAAGCGATATTAGTCCCAAATTCGTATCTGATCATTGAATCCCTTATCAAATTTGGGAGTTTTAAATATCTTCCTCCAGAACACACATACAGCACTTTGTATGTTTCATTTCCCTGCACACTTGTAAATGCTAGCGGTTTTGAAAGCACCACAGTCTTGTGATAGTATTTTGGATCGATAAATTCCCTTTTCCTTCTTCTGAAGAAATACAAAATCTCTCTTCTATCAGGGTCGCTTTCTCACTCTCAGGAGAAAGTGTAAATCTTTCAATTAGGAACTACTGTTTGTTTCATTTAGAAAAGCACTTCTCTATCCAGCACCAAAAACCTGGACATTCAGTTACATACAGCACCCCTCTGCTTAAAAGCCAGGTCTATGGAATGGCAACAGATAGGAATTTCGTTTTTAGACAAGGACACCCCTTCCCTTGTGGGACTTCTGGGGTTGACAAGAAAAAAAGGTGTGCCTGATTACATTAACAGACTATAGTTTTTATTCACACTGGGAATGAGTTTTGTTAATTTCAAATGTTAACAAATTCACCTGTGTTATTTAGCTATAGGGAAATTAATTGAAGTATTATTTAGCAAACTATACTAAGGGTCTACTTCCCTACCCCCTGCCCATTAATTAAGGGGACGGTATTGTGAGGAACCAGGAATGAGACACTGACACAGAAACATAGGGTTTTGGCCCTAAACTTGTATTGATAAAAGAAAAGGGGTTTGGAAAATGCCTCTCTGCCCCTGCACTAAGAGGTGTTTCCCTACCTCAAAGAAAACGAAGGATCTGTCGGATGTCAGAATGTCCAAAGTAAAACGTCCTGTGTCCAAAGTACTATTCTGCCCCTCATATTCTAGCAAACCAAACTCTGAGGTGAAAAGGGTAATGTCTTTGGCTTTGAGTGATTTATATATATTCAAAAAGGAAAATGCGTAACACCAACACAAAAGTTCCAGAAGGATAGAGTTCCTTGTTCCAGAGGGTGGATCCCTTCCCCAGGATTTCTCTTCCATCTGTTGTATATTCAAACATGTCAGTTTCCTGAGTTTCTCTAGCTCCACAACCAAACTGATACACAAAACAACTTGACTCCATGTCTTTGTCTTGTTAGGATACCTGGTGTACTACCGTGTCAGGGGTTTCCTTCCTCTTTTCTTATTCAACTATTATAAATAATGCACAAAACAACGTGGCTATGGGTTTGCATCTTGGTGGTATACCTGGGATACTCCTTTGCCAGGTTTTCACTCTTCTCCAGTTTTCACATAGCCTTCTCAGGAACGCTTTAAATGTTGTATTTCTTATACACTCTTCAGTATATCCTTACCAGGGGTCTTTCTCTACCGGGGCTTTCCTTACATGAACACTCCCATAATTACCTGGTATATTCACCTGCCAGGGCATTCTTAAATATACAAACTGTCCATCTTCAGTTTGTCTTTGCCTGGTGTCCTTCCCTACCAGGACTTTCTCACATGAACACAATTGCAACTGCCTGATATACTTTCCTTCCAGGACTTCCTTGTATGCACACACTTGCAACTGCCTGATATACTTTCCTTCCAGGACTTCCTTGTATGCACACACTTGCAACTGCCTGATATACGTTCCTTCCAGGACTTCCTTGTATGCACACACTTGCAATTGCTTGGTATACTCTCCTACCAGGACTTTCTTAGATGAACACACTTGCAATTGTCATGTGAACTGTGCTGCCATGGCTTTCTTAAATGCACACACTTGCAGCTTTACCTTGCCTGTAGGGCTTGTCTCTTGTGGACCCTGCACACACTTCCAAACTTAATATGCTTTCATGTTTGCTTTTTCTGATACTGCATCTTCCTGGCATACTATCCTGCCAGGGTTTTTCTTAAATGTGTATTGCATACACTCGCAAACCTTACTTATGTTTCCCCTTTTTACAAAATGCTCACTGGCTTCTTTTCTTTCAAGCACTTTATTTGCTTTTTCAACAGTTATTTACATGCGGCATGTCTGCCAATAGGCCACAGTGTCCGTGACTCAATAGCTCCCGCTGGCATACTTCACTCTTCCTGTGGGAAGCCATTGGCGGTCATTCTGCGTCTCTTCCCATCTAGCCGCCTTTGCTCCTCGGCTGCTCTGCCTCTTGAGGTTCCTGCTGGGCTCCTCTGCTTCGTGTTAGGCTCCAGTAAGGTAAACGCTGCCTCTGAACACCTTCCGGATGCCCAGGAGCCCAGCTTTGGCTTTTGGTGTACCTGCAGAGTGTTCCTTCTCAATGCTGGCTTCCCTCTTCTGCCTCCTTGAGCCGGATGGCTTCACAGCAGTCTCTGTATCCCCACAGTCTCTCTGTACTCAGCAAGAGAAGCAGTTTATTCCCCCCAGCAGCTCGCCCAAGTGAGCAGTTGCTGATGTTTAACTATTCCAGGTACAGGCAGGTGCTCACAACAATTGGAGCGCTTCCTGTACTCTTGGTATTTTCCGTTCTGCGTTACTCATCTCATCTTCCTCGTCCGAGTATTCTTGTGGTTATGGGAATGGTAGTCCGTTCTTAATGTTTTACATGTAAAGTCTGGGTGAGTGTTTTTTAAGTGCAAGTCAGCTATGGATGACTTACAGGTAGAATCTGAAAAGATCTTTTATCAATTCGTAGAGGTTAAGTCAAATGTTGATTGGGAATGTACAGATCCTGTTAGAGGATGAGGGGTGGTGTAACAGTATGCCATTAAGGCATGATGGGGTATGGATAGGGTATCCTCAAGAGACAAAGGGGAATACCTCGCCTTCTCCGATGATGCCCTGCTACTGCCCCAGAGGCTGTCTCTGCCGATGCGATCCTCCCTATTAGAGCCATCCTGTGGGTCAGGATCAGGTAGCAGCTGCTGCTCCCTAGCTGCATGAGGAGAGGTCACCACTGGGAAAGACGTGAAGGCACCATCAGATACATCACAGTATTAAATCAAACTAATACACACACTTGGTTCTGTTGGACAAACTACTTACATTCGATTTCTGGGTTCGACACTGGGATCTGGTGAGACACGTGAGTTATGGATAGCCACCAGCATTCATCCCTCTATCTTGCTCTCCTTGCTAATATCCCAGCCTTTTAAGTCTTTCCCAATTGCTGTCTCCCAAGCAATGTTAAATCTCCATCCAGCTTTCAATAGTTTCACCCAGATGACTTCAGGCAGCTGTCCTGCAAGGTTGCATTCTGCAATCCTCTTTCAGTATTCACCCAGATGACTTCAGGCAGCTGTCCTGCAAGGTTGCATTCTGCAATCCTCTTTCAGTATTCACCCAGATGATTTTCAGGCAGTTCTCCCTCTTGTGCAACCACTTTCTTTTTAACCTCAAAGCCATAGCTCCAAAATATTAAAATTATGAATTTGGAGGTGTTGGCTTATAAACCCTGAATTTTAATTGAACCCCTACTGTCCTCTCCACCCCCATGGCCTAGCCAAGAGCATGTCTTCTATTGGTTGGAATTAGATGCAGTTCCTGACCCCTCTACACCCCCATGTTGAGTCAGCCCCTCAAGCTTTCAGTTTGAGAGTTCTGAGGGAGCTTTTGAATCAGCCGGTGTTTTGTTCTTACCGGGTGATGTGCAGACCACTGCGGCCAGCTCTGCAGTTCTGAGAAGGTGCTGTGTGGCATTGCCAAGTGTTGGTCAATTGGTTCATTTATTGGTATATAGTCCAGTGTTTGGATGATGGTGTTAATGCTTGTCATTGGGTGTTTGGGGAGGATGATTATGAAGATGAAGTCAGAGTGTTTTATCCAATGTATTGGGTTCACCCGAGTGCATACTGCACGACACCTGCACCGCACACCTTTGAGCAATCCTCCTGAGCACATTCTGCATGTCACCAGAACTGCACCGCTCAGTCCCAGGGGTGGAATGCAAAACAACCTCCCAATGTTGCATGCAGGCTTCCTCTAGCCCCCCTCTCTGCCCCCATACTCTCCTCCGTCTCACCCATTGCACCTGATGAGGTCACCAAGACAACCTGATCTGTGAAAGTCTCCTCCAAACAGGTGCTTCCCTGCTCCTCTAGAAATATCAAGGACAACATTGCCTCTCTCGCTCCCTCCCTGGCTAAGTTCTGTAATCACTCTTTTGCCACTGGCTCCTTCCCTTCACCCCTCAAGCATTCTCTTGTGCAACCCCTCCTAAAAAAGCTGTCTGTGGACCCTTCCTGGCCGGTGAACTACCGCCCTATGTACACTACCGCCTACTTGGACAAACTCTTGGAGAAGTTGGTCATCTCCCAAATAATCCTTCATACTGAATCTGTTGGCTGCCTTCATGACCACCAGTCTGGCTTCAGAGCATCCAGAGGCACGGAAACTGGTATCCTGAACACCCGTGACGACCTGCTCTCAAACCTCAATTTAAACTCTCCTTCCACTCTTATCCACCTCAATCTGTCCTCTCCATCCTCATAAATATGATTTGTGATACCCTGTTTCCTCTCCAATTGGCCCTCACAAGTGTAACTGGGCCCTTTTCCTCCTCTATCTCACTGTCAACTTGTGGAGTCCCTCAGGGCTCTGTTCTCTGGCCATGGCTCTTCAACATATACCTTGTCCCCCTTGCCCATTTGATCTCCACCTTCTCTCCTCATTTCCAGTGCTATGCTAATGACACACAGCTTTCCTTTAAGCTTCCCTCCTCTCTCATTCCTGACTGTCTGACTGCTATTCAGGCATGGTGTGCTGCCAACGATCTCTGCCTTAACGCCAGTAAGACTGAGATCCTTCTCATCAGGCCCCCTTCTCCCTCCTTCCTGCCTATTCTCTGGCTGCCCTCCTTGGGCCCCCTCTCCTCACCCTCATGTGAGGCTAAAAACATGGGTGTCGTCTTCAACTCCTCCCTCTCCTTCACACATCATCTCGCTGACCTTGCCAAGAAGGCCCACTATCAGCTTCACCTCCTCAGAGGCATTCTCCCTTTCCTCAACTTCCCCTGAAACTCAATGTCTCCAGAGGTCCGGTCCTCTCTAGGCTGACTACTGCAACAGCCCCTTCCTTAATCTTCCTCTCTCCTCACGTCGCCCTCTTCAACTAATCCTGCAAGACTTATCCTTGGCCTCAAGCCCAGGGACCACACTGTCCATCCCTAAAATCCCTCCATTGACTCCCAGTGGTTGAAAGAATCAAATTCAAGACCCTCTGCATCATCCACAGGCCTGGGATCTCGCTACATTCAACTCTCTCTCGATAAATACATCCCTGCTAGAGCCCTTCCGTCTTCTAGCTCCAAATTTCTGCAGGTCAGGTGTTTCTCCAAGCAGAAAGTGGGTGGTAGAACTCTCTCTTCAGCTGGAGCTTACCTCTGGAACAGCCTCCCTGGCCCTCTCCGTCTTGAACCGGATCTCCTTAAGTTCTGGAAGCTCCTCAAGACCTTCCTTTTCTCCTCCTCTCTTCTCCTCCCCTGCTAGTGTCCTCCGCTGCTACGTCGGGATGCCTGTGTCCCCTGGGTTCAGGCCTCCTTCGTCCAGTCCATCCCTACCAGCTCTTGACCTCAGGCTCCCTTTCCTGATTGCCTTCTGGGATGGTCCTCCCCATCTCCTTGCACTGTTACCTTACCCCCAGCCTCCCCTGTCACTTGCCCTCCTGGGCACTCCTTTGCACTTGCCCATCCACTCCCCTCCAGCACTTCTCCCTCTTCCCCCTCCTCATCCTTTTCCTGTCCTGCCCCCGGCACCTGCACTTCTTGATACTGCACTTGCACAATCTGAATGTCACAAGGCCTAGTAGAACCGTTATTGTTGTTTTATCCTATGTCTGTCCCCCTTCTTTTGTCTTGTGGTGCCTGGAAACACTTTCTGCTGTGTAGGCGCCATACAGATGTTCAATAAATAAATAAATAACTCCAGTCGCTTCCTGGTCCTGCACTCTTGGGGAACAGTCTGTTTTGTGAGTTGCGCCACATCACCCCAGCTCTTGCCCTCAGGCTCCCTTTCCTGATTGCCTTCTGGGATGGTCCTTCCCATCCCCTTGCACTGTTACCTTACCCCCAGCCTCCCCTGGCCCTTGCCCTCGTGGGTACTCCTGTGCACCACATCACCCAGCCTCTTGCCCTCAGGCTCCCTTTCCTGATTGCCTTCTGGGATGGTCCTTCCCATCCCCTTGCACTGTTACCTTACCCCCAGCCTCCCCTGGCACTTGCCCTCGTGGGTACTCCTGTGCACCACATCACCCCAGCTCTTGCCCTCAGGCTCCCTTTCCTGATTGCCTTCTGGGATGGTCCTTCCCATCCCCTTGCACTGTTACCTTACCCCCAGCCTCCCCTGGCACTTGCCCTCGTGGGTACTCCTGTGCACCACATCACCCCAGCTCTTGCCCTCAGGCTCCCTTTCCTGATTGCCATCTGGGATGGTCCTTCCCATCCCCTTGCACTGTTACCTTACCCCCAGCCTCCCCTGGCACTTGCCCTCGTGGGTACTCCTGTGCACCACATCACCCAGCCTCTTGCCCTCAGGCTCCCTTTCCTGATTGCCTTCTGGGATGGTCCTCCCCATCCCCTTGCACTGTTACCTTACCCCCAGCCTCCCCTGGCACTTGCCCTCGTGGGTACTCCTGTGCACCACATCACCCCAGCTCTTGCCCTCAGGCTCCCTTTCCTGATTGCCATCTGGGATGGTCCTTCCCATCCCCTTGCACTGTTACCTTACCCCCAGCCTCCCCTGGCACTTGCCCTCGTGGGTACTCCTGTGCACCACATCACCCCGGCTCTTGCCCTCAGGCTCCCTTTCCTGATTGCCATCTGGGATGGTCCTTCCCATCCCCTTGCACTGTTACCTTACCCCCAGCCTCCCCTGGCACTTGCCCTCGTGGGTACTCCTGTGCACCACATCACCCAGCCTCTTGCCCTCAGGCTCCCTTTCCTGATTGCCTTCTGGGATGGTCCTTCCCATCCCCTTGCACTGTTACCTTACCCCCAGCCTCCCCTGGCACTTGCCCTCGTGGGTACTCCTGTGCACCACATCACCCAGCCTCTTGCCCTCAGGCTCCCTTTCCTGATTGCCTTCTGGGATGGTCCTTCCCATCCCCTTGCACTGTTACCTTACCCCCAGCCTCCCCAGCTCTTGCCCTCTGTGTGGCTGCAGTGTTTGGGCATTTAGAGTGGTCACCTGCACCCCCTGGTGGGAACACAGTATCATGGTGCCATGCACTGTTCAGAGTTTCTGCTGTGGAAAGGTCTATTTGTTGTATTCTGGGCAGTGATGTTTATATGCCGGGGATCCTCATACACATGTGACATGGTGTGTATCTCGTGCCGCAGGGTTCTGCACCTCATATGGCGTGTTCTCCTTACCGTGTACATGGTAAGGCCTGTACCCCTTGCAGCCTGTTCTGTACAGTAGCTCCTGCGGGGTATATGGCTTGTGTTTCATGCATTGTGTTATAATGTGCATGTGACTTCTCTGATGCACATACATGTTCAGTGCTTCTCATGCAGAGTCCAAGCAGTGCACTTGTGTACAGGTGCGTTATAAATGCCATATCATATCCTATCCTCTTTTCGTATATGCCATACAGCATGTTTCCTTTAGTGGGGCGTGGTCTCATCTTGTGCATTTATAACCTCTCGTCGCTTCTAGGCTGGCTGGATGATGTGGAACTGGTTCGTGTCGGCACTTGCGACTGGAGCGTCAGTCGTCTTGTATGATGGGTCGCCACTTGTGCCGTCGCCCAACGTGCTCTGGGATTTGGTAGACCGACTAGGGTAAGTGAAGATGATGCTTTTTAATGCTGGGAAATGAATGAACAAAGTTGACTCGCTCCTGAAATTCAAGTCCGTAACCTTTGCTCTTTTCCCGGATTCCGCTCCCCCAATGTTGGGCTCCATTGGGATCCAGAAATGGGGGAAACGGGATAAGATACTTTCAGTGATGTTGAAGAGAATGTCGTAGATCCTGCACCTATGCTGCTGGCCACTATGATGCTCTGTACCTGACCAGGATATGCCCACTTGGCAAGCCAATGTCCTCTTTCCATTTCTTTTACCATCTCTTGCAGAGTATTTCCAGAAATCTTTTTACATCCCCCTCCTTGACCCCTGAGTCCTCTACTCACATCTCCATTAGTCACTATTAGTCACTGCTCTCACTAATCCTCAACCCTTCTAAAGTTATCTTCCTTCCAGCTAATGTCACCCGCCCCTTCTCGCGCTACTGTAACTGAGCTAACACACTTTATGTACGATCACTCTGGCCACTTCTGCGAGTTGGTAAACTGTTACACAAGGTTATTCTAGCTATCTTCCCCCTTGCGATCCTAGACCATTTCTAATTTAACTAACTTTATAGCCTACTTGTTATCCTAGTATGCTAAATCGCAACAACTGTATAGTATCCAGGTCACTCAACTGACCCTAGTATAACGTGTACGCTGCCAAGTCGTGCTCATGCTTCTCTCAATTATCTCGTGCCTTGCAATTATACTCAGCTCCATGCTCCTGCCTACCATGGCCACTAAAGAGGCTAGTAATAACCTGCTGCCACCTAAAGTTGACCTTGAAACTACGCCCAGTACGCCCAGCATGTCTCTATCTATGTCCTTGAGACTTCCTTCATCTGACAGTATACCACCCTCAGCATTCCTACCCTCCTGCTTTCGGGCAGTAGCTAAACCTATTCTCACCACACTATCTACACTAAGCAATCCTCATCTCATCACACCGGCCCAATGGATCAAACGATTTGCCCCAAGACCTACACCCAGCCAACCCTGCCCACTGATAAGTAGGAACTCAAGACTAGACTCCAGATTCTCGCCAGCTCATTCTTCACCTAATTCCAAAAACAATGCTACCGCCAAAGGTTTTACTACAAGAATAAAAGTAGTTGACACTGCAAATACAGTAAACTACGCCTCCTGGCCCAGGGAAAACTCTTCCCACACAAAACGTTATCTGCACAGTGCTACCACATCGAGCAAGGGTGCACTAATTTACGCCAGATCCTTGTCAGCTTACACACTAGATATTGCTGATATCATAGCATCGAGTGACCTTGACTTTTTAGCAATAAAAGAGACCTGGCTACATGCTGCGGCAGGGCCCTCACTCTCTCTTGCCATTCCAGATGAATACTCCATCACTCGACTTGACAGAGAGTCAAAGCGAACTAAAGGCGGGGGTGTCGCCTTTATTGCTAAAACTACTTTAGGCCTTAGGCCTATACCAAGTCAATCATTTCCTTCGGCAGAACTATTGTCTATGAAGTTACCTATCCCAGCATCCCAAAGGATTACCATCCACCTCATACATAGACCACCAGGGCCTCTATCTACCTTCGAAGGTGACATTACTCTCCTCCTCACTGCTAACACTAAACCAGGATCACAAATTATACTAAGTGGGTGATCTGAAACTAGGCTTTCAGGACCCGAAAGATGTCAATGCGTTAGCCCTAGCTAATACCATCTCAGAATTAGGCATCATTAAACCCACACACAACAAAGAAAGGACTCTAGACTGGCTGGCTGACCTCAATTGCGATACAAATATCCGCTCTAACACACCGTGCGCCTGGTCGGAACATCACCACATCTCATTCACCATAGAGGAAGGTAATCATCTCAACCACCAGAACCCTCTATCTCCACCTATATGTACTAGGAATAACCGCAACATAACAGTTGAGAAACGACTGCCCTTGTTACAGCCGATCATCAACTTCACTACCACAGACATGGACCCCACTGTCCTAGTAGACTTATACAACCAAACCTTACTCGACTCGATGCCATTAATAAAATAGCACCTTTAGAAATGCGCAAAGCCAAACATTGCACGCATTGAAACTCGTGGTTCTCGCCGTACCTTAGATCTATACGCAAACTCAAATGAAATGCAGAAACTCTTTGGAAGAGTCTTCCGTCAGCCCTCAACAAAGACAAATTTCTAATAGCATCCCTCAACTACAAAGAGGCTATTCTCCAGACCAAAGAAGACACTTACAACGACCATATCATTAAAGCCAAATTTAGTACCAAAGAACTTTTCAATATACTTGGAGAGTTGGAATGCCCAGCCTCACCACCGGACACAATATCACTTGGTGCACCAATATTCAGAAAGCATTATTGGTCAAAAAAACGATGCTACAAGCTAAAATAGAATCTAAAAAACTCAGTCTCTCTGACACATCTCAACCAACCCCATCAGCACCATAGCCCAATACTCACAAACTATTTAGATTCTCTCCTCTTTCTGTTAAAGAGGTGGAGGACATAATCACTAAACTAAAACCTTCCAGATGTCAGGGAAACATCTGCCATGCTCCCATCATCAAAGATGCAGCCAAGGAACTGGCTCCATTCATTACCACCTTAATCAACGCTTCTTTTGAAACATGTATAGTCCCTACTAACTTGAAAGATGCTTGGGTCCTTCCATTACTAAAAAAGCCGACACTACACCCAAACATCCCCACTAATTACAGACCAATCACTACGGTAACATTTCTACTGAAAATTCTTGATAGAGCAACTTACCTGCAGATTAAAGAACATCTCAAAATAAATAACCTCCTTGGTCTCAGGCAATCAGGCTTTAGACCAAGACATGGTATGGAAACGGCTTTGATTGACCTAAAGACACAAATGGAAGATCTAAAAGACAATGGCAAACTTGCCCTCCTTCTACTACTAGACTTATCGGCTGCCTTTCACCTAGTAAATCACAAAGACTTATGCAACCACCTCTCCTCAGCCCCTCCTTTCCACTCTTCCAGAACCATCCTCTCCACTCTTCCCGAACTCCTCTCCAATCTTCCTTAACCCTTCTCTCCACTCTTTCAGAACTCCTCTCTTCTCTTCCAAGACCCTTCTCTCCACTCTTCCAGGACCCTTCTCTCCCCTCTTTCAGAACCATCCTCTCCACTATTCTAGAACCCTCCTCTCCACTCTTCCTGAACCTTTCTCTCCACTCTTCCAGAACCCTTCTCTCCATTCTTCCAGAACTCTTCCCTACCCTTTCAAGACCCTTTTCTCCACTCTTCCAGAACCCCTCTCTCCCCACTTCCAGGACCCGTCTCTCCACTCTTTCAGAACCCCTATCTGTTCTTCCAGAACCCCGCTCTCCACTCTTCCAGAACGCTTCTCTCCACTCTTCCAGAACTCCTCTTTCAGAACCCTCCTCTTCACTCTTCCAGAACTTGTCTCCACTCTTCCAAAACTCATCCCGCCATTCTTCCAGAACCCTTCTCTCCACTCTTCCAGAACGCCTCTATACTTTTCCAGAACCCTCCTCTCCCCTTTTCCAGAACCCCTCTCTCCACTCTTCCAGAACCCGTCTCTCCACTCTTTCAGAACCCCTATCTGTTCTTCCAGAACCCCGCTCTCCACTCTTCCAGAACGCTTCTCTCCACTCTTCCAGAACTCCTCTTTCGGAACCCTCCTCTTCACTCTTCCAGAACTTGTCTCCACTCTTCCAAAACTCATCCCTCCATTCTTCCAGAACACTTCTCTCCACTCTTCCAGAACGCCTCTATACTTTTCCAGAACCCTCCGCTCCCCTTTTCCAGAACCCCTCTCTCCACTCTTCCAGAACCCTTCTCTCCACTCTTCCAGAACCCTCCTCTCCACTCTTTCAGAACTCCACTCTTACACAACCCTTCTCTCCACTCTTCCAGAACATCCCTCCACTCTTCCAGAACTCCTCTTCACTCTTCCAGAACCCTTCTCTGCACTCTTCCAGGACTTCTCTCTCCATTATTTCAGAACTCCTTCTCTCCACTCTTCCAGAACCGTCCTCTCCACTTTTACAGAACCCCTCTCTCAACTCTTCCAGAACTTCTCTCTCCATTAACTCCTCTCTCCACTCTTCCAGAACCCTCCTCTCCACTTTTCCAGAACCCCTCTCTCAACTCTTCCAGAACTGATCTCTCCACTCTTCCAGAACTCCTCTCCACTCTTCCAGAACCCCTTTCTCCACTCTTCCAGAACCCCTTTCTCCACTTGGGTTCTTAGCAGACTCGTTTACTGCTCCAGTGACCCTGTTGTGGGTATTCCTCTAGACTCCCTTTACCCCTGAGGAAGGTATTAAACTTTGCCAGATATGTACTGTTGAGCAATCCTCACTCGTCCCCCGCTTCAGCCCATCTACTCTGCACTCGAGGGCTGTACAGAGCCTTCGGTGTTCAAATCTAGCTACCGTTTGCATCCTGCTGAGTCTATACTGTACCATTCCCTGTCCAGGGCAATCCAATCTCAATCCACCCTCAACCTCAGTGTCCCACCCTCCCCGAGGTGCATCTGCCTTCCGCTCATTCTACCTCCTGGCACCTTACATTTTACCGCCCGGCCCCACTCCTGAAACGGAGAGAACTGAACTACTAATAATACTCAGGGCTTTAGACTGCCCTAAAAAGCATCTCCTATCTGTCAGAGAAACTTTTGGGAATCGCTGTGGAGTAACACCCCCCATGACCACCCCTACGATGCTCACTCATTAGCCACACTCTTCCTGTCTCCATGCGCTTATATAGCTGCACTACTGTGTTCCACACCCTGCACTGTGCACTCTCACACACTAATGAGTGCTTCTGGGGATCGTCTTATTCTCTGAACACTTTGGAAGTTGTTAATTATAATTGTATTGTGAACCTTTCGTCTCCCTTTGCATGCCCCAACTTCTCACTATAAACTGTATGTCACACACTGCTCTAAAGGCAACTGATAGCGGGCTCGCCCCGCTGTGTCATGTATGCTCTACAGGGTGCTCCCTATTGCCGGTGCCAGTCATCCTGGCATTAGTGATACGTGCTTCTGTGGTTCTGCGGGGGTTCTCAGTCCTCAGTCATCTTATAGCAGCAAGTTCCCCAGTCAGTGAAGCTCTTTTCTGACCTCTCTGCCACCTCCCACAGGCATGTTTCTAGGAAACATGAAATTAATAAAACAAAACTAATGAGTGTTCTTGCAACGAGCAATACCAGGAGGTTTAGGGTTCCATAAGAGTTCTTAGGGGGACCGATGTGGCACTCGACTAAAGACTCTTAAAACTGTATCCCATTGTTTAACCAGTTTAGACAAAGTTTATATTTTAAAACCACAGCAACGTTTTCATTATTACATTTAAATAAGTGGAATTCATAGGCAAATGTGTCTTTTCTTTTTTTCATCCACATTTTTTTGAACTTCTCCACAGCAAAAAGAGAACCTGTGCAAGCAGTGCCCTGGTGCACACATGCAGAGAATGAGCGAAGCCAGAGTGCGCGCTTGTTTGCTTGTCTTATTATTTGTAATGCGCACCAGACCCGGGGTCTCAGGGCGCAAAAGAAACAGGAATATTTTCAGCTTAGTCCACACAGCTGTGCAGATGTATAGAGCAAGGATAAAGTCAGCATGTTCTATACAGTCAAAAAGTCAATCAAATGTCTCATCAAATGAGAAACAGCCCTATGTCTGACAGCAGAGTGGGTTAATGCACATGTCTCAGCCTTGAGCACCAACATATCTGGTTACCCTCCTCCCAGATCATTCTAAAGTCCATTAGTTGGCAGCAGCTGCGTGGAAAACCCGCATCACACATACACTCTAGAATTAGTATTGTTCTGCTGGCAATGGCCCACTTGGACATTTGAAAAGAGGCCCTTTGCCTTCGAATAGTAGTGGCTGCCATTTGTCGGGGGATGTCTGTCTTCTAATATATATTTTGCCAGCAGAGCTTTGCCCGCTAGCAGGGTAGTAATATATATACTGCATTACCTGCACTTACGCAGCTACTAGGCTACCCCTTGTCTTCAATAATATGATCCCCGTGTGGTGATCACAGACTGCACCCCACCACTTCAAGTCGGGTCATTGATCCAATCTACTTAGGAAATATGAGGGGTGAACTATATATAGTGCTTTACAATATAGCGCCCTTGGATTATGGAGTACCAAGATCAAAGACCTATGATTAACCCTGTGTTTGTTTGGGATTGGTACAGGACTTGATAAGCGATGAAATTCATCTGAAATCTTGGGATAGCTGCCTCCACGGTGGGAGGACTCCGGCACACACATTTTAGGTTCTCAGTCTCTGCTTGTTGCAGGTTTGTGGGCTTTCCTAACCCGTCTCTTCTCACTTTCTGTTGCAGGCTTTCATGGTCCTCGAACCCTTCTTCTTGAAAGCCTCTTCCTGTTGTTTTCTCCTTCTCCCACTCTTTCCCATATGTCTCCAGTTGCTCGGGGAATGCGTCTCCTTATTCTTCCCAGCCTCCTCGTTCAAATCTTCTCCTCTACCAGCCTCCTCCCTTCTCAGCCTTCTCCTCTGATGCACTCTTTCACCAACCTCCACTGCCCTACCAACACCTTCTGCCCCTCTGAAAACAAACCTTTTCCACACTCTCCCTTTATCTCCCTCTCCCTCTCCCTCCCTGGTCCCCAACCTCCTTTTTTGCTCCGTGCTCACCAATCTCTGTTCGAATTCCTTCTCCAACCTCCTTGCTCCAAACCCCCACAACAATTGACTGAGAGCCTGAATATATATAAGGAGAAGACACCTGTGCACGTGCATGGGGGTCTGCACCTGCCTACACATTAATAGGACTCTGATATTGGTTCGCTCTTCTGAATTTACCTGAGCTCATCTGGCTGAGAGGATGGACCAAGTCTTTAATGAGGTTGTCTGCCAACTTGGATTCCATGCTTCTGTAGTTACTACAGTGCAATTCAATAGAATACACATTCTGGAGCCCATATGTGCGACATGGTGTAAGCGAAATAAACTATGAATAATTATCAAAGTCCCTTTTCCATAAGGGCACGAAAGGAAAGCACTAGGACTGCAATGATTCTTCAAAGCATATTTAGAAATCTAGGCTATGTATAAGAACTATGTATGAATAAGCGGCTAATGGAAAACCCCAAGTGTTCTACAGTGCTGTTCTCTAATCCCATACACAGCGCGTCACCCGTTGTATCTTGTGTGCACATTCATGTTGGGCCACGTAGTTTGAGCTATTCAGTGTTGAGATGCAGAGCAGTTGGATGCTTGACTCAAAGCACTGGATGGAATGAGTGGCACTGTTCATCTCTGGATCTTTGGACTCAATGTTTACCATTTTAACAAGTACTAATTCCTCAGGAAATCACAAACAGCAGTTAAGATGTTTGGAGGTCCAGGAAATAAGTTGGCGAGGATTAAGCTTCATGATGGCCTGATGATGAATAGGTGGGTGTCGAAACAGGGTTGATGGGGAGCAGACTGCCCTATGTTATATGCAGATATTCATGAACATTTTGGCAAAGTTCATTCACTTTCCATATAAGGAAAATGAGAACAAGTCGCAGGAAGGTGTAAACTGCAAAACTGAAAATCAACACTAAACAAAAAGAATGAATTACATTAACACATGTGTTATATCTAGTAGCATGAATGTTGTCACTGCTCCCCCTGTCCTTTTGCTAGTAGAATGTTGGTGCATATGGATGAATGGCAGCTCAGAGAATCTTGGGTGAATGTGATGTGTGTATGGTTTTATGAATCTCAGTTAGACCTGAGCTGGGAGTGCCTGGGGATGGACCGGTGAGTGTCTCCTCCAAAGTAACTGTAAGAGTAACTGGAACCTGGAACTTCAAGCAATAAATGACTTACCGTTTACTTTCAGACACTGGTGTTACTTTATGTGTCTTGAGAGACTACAGCTATGATTTTCGGTATAGTTGTCATGACCTCAGAATGGATCTCCCCAGTGGTTGTTGTTCGCAAAAGTAATGGCGACATTGTAGTGTGTGTGGACCTGTGGGGAAGGATGTGATTGTGGATAGATTTCCCCTACCAAACTTTTATGTCCTAATTAGTCTTGCAGCGGGTGCCAAGGTGTTCAGCACTTTAGATCTGGCATCCGCATACCACTGGGTTGTTATACACCCTGAGTCTAGAGAATGCACAACATTCATCACACAGGAAGGTTAATTTAGGTGTAGGTGCATTCCATTTGGTCTCATATCTTCAGCCGCCTTCTTTCAGAAGGTTATGCATGCTGTGCTTGGTAAGCTGAAGGGAGTAATGTTCTATCACGATGACATCTTGGTCATGGGCAGCACGGTGCAGGAGCATGACATCAAGTTTGCATTAGTGAATTGAATTGATAATCCTTTATTTGACTATAGAGTCTTCAGGCAAAATACATCAACATTAAATTGCATAAAATTAATTACTCCATTGAACAAGTAAATATAATGCGATTAAAACGTATCTACCCATTTTGACAAAATAACCATTGACCTTGGTATAAACATACAATTAAATTATATTCCCAGTTCATTAAAAATCAGCGATTACACACAATAATTCCATATTTACCTATCTAGCATTTAAAAGTCCTAAATTACTTTACAGCAGGGAAATATAAAGGATAATTAAGATAAGACTTCTTACAATAAACAAAATACCAAAAAGAAATATCAAGTGTGGCACTCTTGGGTCTAAACCGCTAACAATAAATGTTTACTTAGCCAGGCTCAGTGAATATATTAAGCCACAACATAGACTACTCCCAGATCATCAGATGTTCTGGCAAATTGATCGGCTTCACTTAAAGTGCGTATGTCGTGCAATACAAGCATTGGTTTAAGGTATTTGATCCTCAGATCTTTCGTCCCTTCGCATATAAATAAAAGTGCGTAATGTCTTTGTTGATCGCACCACATAATGATATGATATGGCATCTGTAACACGGCCATACACAAGTGTTTCAAAGCGCAATGAGGCAAGGGAGGGGAACGGAGGGAAGACAGAGACATCGATCTTACTAGGCCAGGTGACATTGAGATCGTGCAAGTGCAGGGGAGGGGGAAAGGGGAAAAGGGCGAGGGGGTGTGGAAGTGCAGTACATAGGTTGACAGAAATAAATAAAATAATAAATAAGAACAAAAATAAGTGCTGCCAGCTGGTGGCAGGTGCAAGGGTAAGTGTAGACATTAGGTGTCAAGTGCTAGTAGGGGTTTGTGGGGGATACAGAAAACAGCCCCAAGTGCAAGGTTTGCTAGAGGGGTAGTACGGGTGTGCAACTATGAGGGAGGGGCCTGGGCCCGTGATCAGAGGGTGGCCAGGTGACCAGTGCAGTTTGAGTTTCAGCCAGGAGTTCAGCAGGGGAGAGGAGGAGAGAAAGCAGAAGCAAAGAGGAAGGTTTTGAGGTGCTTCCGGAACCGGAGATAGTTCTCCTCAATTTTCAGAGAGGCAGGGAAGCTGTTCCAGAGGGAGGCCCCTGCAGTGGAAAGAGATCTACCACCAACTTGTTGCTTGGAGAAGCGACTGACCCTGAGGGAGTTGGAGGCGGATGAGCTAAGAGCTCAAGAAGGAAGATATTTAGGAAGAGAGAGTTGAAGGTATTGAGGCCCCATAAGACCTTGTGGACAATGCAGAGGGTTTTGAACTTAATCCTTACAGCCACTGGGAGCCAGTGCAAAGATTTTTCAACCCTGGAGAGATATGATCCCTGGGCTTGAGGCCAAGGACAAGTCTTGCAGTCCTGTTTTGAATGAGTTGCAGAGGGTGGAGAGTAGAGGCAGGGAGGTTTAGAAAGAAGCTGTTGCAGTAGTCCAGCCTAGAGAGAACCAGAGCTCCGGAGACAGTGAGCTTTTGGGGAAAGGAGAGGAAAGGAAGAATACCTCTGAGGAGGTGCAGCTGGTAGTGTGACTTCTTAGAGACGTCAGAGATGCGAGGAGAGAAGGAGAGTGCAGAGTCGAAAATTACCCCGAGGTTTTTAGCCCCACAGGTGGGAGCAGAAAGAGGCCAAGAGAGGCCGGCCAGAGAGTGACAGGAAAGGAGGGAGCGAGTGTGCCGATGAGGAGAATCTCAGTCTTACTGGCATTAAGGCAGAGATCATTGGCAGTACACCACTCCTGGATAGCAGACAGACAGTCAGTGATGAGAGATGGAGAAGAGGTGGCTGAAGGGAGCCTGAAAATGAGCTGAGTGTCATCCGCATAGCACTGAAAGTTGGGGCAGAGAGCGGCAATGCGGTGGGCAAGAAGTGCCAGGTATTGGTTGAACAGCCAGGGAGAGAGATTAGACCCCTGGGGAGCACCACATGTAGAGATAGAGATAGAGGAGAGGAAGGACCCAAGTTGGGCCTAGGAGGGTCGATCAGAAAGGAAAGAAGTCAGCCAGGCCAGGGCCTGATCGGTGATAACGAGGTTATGAAAGAGATAATGGGCAATTACTACCGGCTGAGTTTTTCAATTTATTTGTATATTCTCGTACTCTCAGATATTCTTTTCTATAATCTATGTACAAGGCCTGGGCATAATTTGAAACAATCATATCTAGCGAACATTCATGCCAAGGGCTCTGTTTGAAAGCCAAGTAATCCAAGCCCCAAGACAGAGACAAGTACCCTCTTTTCATGTTGTTAGCCCTCAATGCTGCCCAGGCCTTTTTCATCACAATTTCCATGGATTACGTAATCATACCTGTGTTCACTCTATAACCTAAAAGATCTAGGGCTGCCAAAGAGTTTTTGATGTGGACAAACCATGGAAGAGACCTTCCCCTTCCAAATTCATCACCTGTCCGAGAGCCTCACAGAATTTGCCCAAAGTTGTCATTAATGTTGGGTGAACTACGAAGGGCAGATTTAACTCTGCAAAAGTCGGTTGCTAGTTATGGAAATCGATTATTTGGGACACAAACTTAGCATTAATGGTTTAGCCTCAAAGGAGAGTTTGGTGCCTACCATTTTGGGGTTGGAGCCACCCAAGCATAAGCAAGGGTCCGTGTCCTTTTCGGGAGTGGTTGAGTATTACTCAAGGTTTGTTGGGAATTTCATGGATTACTGCAAAAACATAAGGGCTCTTTGCAAAAAAGAAGTGGTGTTTGAATGGATCCCGGCTTGTGACCAAGAGTTCATAGGGATGAAGGAGGCCATATATCGTAAGCGTCCGTACTGGGCAGTTTTGACACTATGTGATGACAGGTGGCAGTGGCATGGGGCTTGGTGTGGTGTCGTTACAGAAGCAGAACGGTACAGAAAGAGTTATTGCTTTTGCGCCCAGGGTATTTAAGGGCGCGGATCCCAGCTATTCAATCATAGAGAAGGAGGCCTTGTGCAATTAATACGTTTAAGGCATTTTTGTGGGGCAGGGTGTTCAAGATTCTGAGTGATCATAAGCTTTTGGTCGCAATTTTCACCTTCAAACGGCTGGAAGGTGTGTCGCACAGAATTGCGGGGTGGGTCACCTGGCTTCAAAGACATGAGTTTGAGGTAGAGTTTATTGCAGGAAAGGAGAATATCATTGCAGATTTCTTGTCCAGAGTCCGTAGCAAGGGTAATGTTGCCAAGATGGGGGAGTATGTCGAAGACTCATTATTTGTGGTCTGTGATGGTACCATAACTGAACAAGACTGGGAAGAGGGTCCAAATGGGCAGGAGCAAAGAGATGATTGCTAACAGTTGTTCACAGTTGTGAGCATGGTCGTGGCCGAGTGCTGAAGGGGGACATGTTTTGAGGTCAGGTCGTGGGGTTCCCACCTGTGGGTGTCAGACGGAAGTTGTTCGAGGCTGACCATGAGGGGCATCTGGGAATGACCAAGACCAAGGGTCATCTAAGGGCAAGTTACTGGTGACCAAGTCGGGATTTTGAGGTAGAGAAAATGTTGTAGTATCTGTTCTGATTCGTACAAGGTGTTGAGAACTTACGTACAGTCACGTAAGCCCCTGAAATGCCTAGAAATGTAATGGGATTTTGATGCAGTTGACATCCTAGGACCAATTTCGTCGAACAGAGGAGCAGAAAAGTATGTTACTGTACTGGTGGATTTGTACTCTAAATGGGTCCAGGTTATGGTGGCACGTGAGGCAGACTCGTGAGGTGTGGTTCAGTTTTTGGATCAGGTGTTTGAAAGGCAGGTCTTCCCTAGCAAGCATCTTGCCAATGATGTGGTGAAACTCACCTAATAAATCATGAGAGATTTATTGGCTGGAATGGGGATCATACAGCATAAGATGTCTCTTTTCCATCCCGCCACTAATGGAGTAGTTTTGCGGTTCGATCGGATCCTCGTGCAGAGTGTGCGCATGGCGGTAAGGGAAGGAAGCGAGTGGGAGCAGTATATGGACAAGATTGTGCTTGCATATAGGCTATCGCCACATGCCACTTCAGGCTTAGTGCCCTTCGAGGTCTTGAGGCGGAGAAAGGCATTGACATCTGTCCGTCCCCATTGGCTGGGGGGGATGAGGTTTGTAGAACGGGATGAAGTAGCCCTGAGAGAGAGAGTGAAGGAGAAGAACGATACCGTGAAGGAGAGATTTGATTTGTGAGAAAAAGACTAGACTTGTCAGGGCAGAGGAAGGTGACAAGGTGTGGGTGTGCAGACCGGTTGGTGTTCTTAAGGTCTTTAGGGTCGGAGCAGGTTTCCAGGGCCCTTGCCTATCAAGATGGTTTTGAGTGACAAGGTTGTGTTGGAGCATAGAAGGGCCTGAAATAAAGATAATGTGATGTTAAGGGCCACAAGATGAGAGACGGTGGTGGTGGAGTTTGTTAAATGGGAGGGAGGTGTGTTGTGTTTTAACTCATTGTTTACCTTTCAAGGTGTTTGTTTCCATTCACATGTTACTGGACTGGAATGCAGCCTCACCATTGTAAAGACGCTATGGTGGTTACCAGAGAGATCAGTTCTAAATTCTGAGTTATTTCAGTGTGCATATCCCCAAAACCCATAGAGACTGTTGAAGGATCTGTGGAGGAAGTAGGGTTTCTTACAGACCCAGCACATTTAAGACGCCAGTGCTACCCACCTCTGCTTCATGTGTGTGTTCTTTGAATCCTCACGATTTGGCGACCAAGGTGGTTTAGTATTGGTCTGTCTCACCTGAGTTTGGCTCCATGGGTCCTGATCCGGCTGGCCCCCAAACAAGGACTGGAGTAGAAGTTTGTTCTCTTCCTATCTGGAAGATAGAGGTGAAGTGCCAGTGTTTTGGTTATTTATTTTCCTTGTAGTGGAAGAGTGGGAGGTGTGTTGTGTTTGGCGTGGTTGTTAGGTGTGTGTTGTGGAAGAGCAGGAGGTCTGTTATATCTAGTAGCGTGAGTGTTGTCACTGGTTCTCCTTGCCTGCAGCTGGTAGAATGTTGGTGCATGTGGATGAGCGGTAGTCCAGAGAATCTTGGGTGAATGTGTTTTGTCTATGTTCTATGAATGTCAGTTAGACCAGAGCTGAGAATGCCTGAGGATGGACCGGTGAGTGTCTTCCCCCGACATACCTGTAAAACATACCTGTAAGAGTAACTGGAACCTGGAACTACAAGCAATAAAAGACTTAAAGTGTACCTGCAGACCGGGGTCTTTCTTTATATTTCTTGAGTGACTACTGCGATAATCGTCGGTTTAAGCCACACTTGCATCCATGACAGACATGAACTCCACCGCGCAGTTAGATTTACGTCCTGCGCCCCCAGACCTGCTGTTGAAGTGGGCCCTTCCATCTGGAAGGAATGGGGAAAATAAGTCTAATCGATCCTTGATCCCTGCCGCAATCGGCTGAGCTGGAAACGAGACATTGAGAATTACTAACCTTAAGGTCTGATGGATGGTAACTCTACCACTGCCGGAACAGGGCAGGAGATAACCTGGGCCTGCCTGGGGGTGGATGTTCACCGCTTCGCTGCTTCATGGGATTCTGGTTTAGACAACCTGAGGAGCCGGTATTCTTGCTGCACACGAACATTGAACAATAAAAAAAAAACAGTGTATTGAATTTTAAGTTATGGTAAAAGGCCAGAGAAAAAGGTCCTCTAAAGGCCGGTGGCGTGTGCGAGGGTCTGGGACCAATTGAACTCGTCAATGTCTTTTATTGCACGAGATCCCGGTGTACCTGAGACTCAACTTGTTTCACCAAAACTTCTGCCCAAAGGATGGAAGCCACCTAGCAGTGCCAGCCCTGCGCGCTCAGGGCTTTGCTTGGGTTCCGTACCCTTTAGCATGGTGCAGTCCGTGCTGTGCTCCACCCTTCAGTAGCCCTAGTGTTGCCTGAAGTTTCCTTTTGAAAGGATCTTGTGACCCATGAAGTGTGTCTGGAAGATGTCCCTTATGACAGAGCTTGCTTGAACCTCTGACTTTGACCACTACTCAAGCGCTCCTTTGCAAGGGGCGAGGACAGTTTGTGCTTCAGCAGTCTCCAAGCACAAACTCCAACTGACACTACTCAGAACAGATGCGCTATATAGGCTGTCACTCTTTCACGTATACTCGTGTAACGCCCCCTTCATCTTTTCGTGCAGTAGACTTAGGCCTCAGTGTAACTCCCTTCACCTTTTCGTGCAGTAGGTTTAGGCCTCAGTGTAACTCTCTCCAACTTTTCGTGCAGCAGGTTTAGGCCTCTGTGTAACTCCCTTCATCTTTTCATGCGGTAAGTTTAGGCCTCAGTGTAACGCCCATCATCTTTTCGTACAGTAGGTTTAGGCCTCAGTGTAACGGCCTTCATCATTTTGTGCAGTGGCTTGCAGCCTCTGTGTAACATCCTTCATCTTTTTGTGCAGTAGACTTAGGCCTCAGTGTAACTCCCTTCACCTTTTCATGCAGTAGGTTTAGGCCTCAGTGTAACGCCCTTCATCCTTTTGTGCAGTGGGTTGCAGCCTCTGTTTAACGTCCTTCATCTTTTTGTGCAGTAGACTTGGGCCTCAGTGTAACACCCTTCATCCTTTTGTGCAGTGGGTTGCAGCCTCTGTTTAACGTCCTTCATCTTTTTGTGCAGTAGACTTGGGCCTCAGTGTAACTCCCTTCATCTTTTCGTGCAGTAGGTTTAGGCCTCAGTGTAACTCCCTTCATCTTTTCGTGCAGTAGGTTTAGGCCTCAGTGTAACGCCTTTCATCTTTCCGTGCAGTTGGTTTAGGCCTCAGTGTAACACCCTTCATCTTTCCGTGCAGTAGCTTTAGGCCTCAGTGTAACACCCTTCCTCTTTTCGTGCAGTAGGTTTAGGCCTCAGTGTAACTCCCTTCAACTTTTCGTGCAGTAGGATTAGACCTCTGTGTAACACCCTTCCTCTTTTCGTGCAGTAGGTTTAGGCCTCAGTGTAACTCTCTTCAACCTTTCGTGCAGTATGTTTAGGCCTCAGTGTAACGCCCTTCATCTTTCCGTGCAGTTGGTTTAGGCCTCAGTGTAACACCCTTCATCTTTTCGTGCAGTAGGTTTAGGCCTCAGTGTAACTCTCTTCAACTTTTCGTGCAGTATGTTTAGGCCTCAGTGTAACGCCCTTCATCTTTTCATGCGGTAAGTTTAGGCCTCAGTGTAACGCCTTTCATCTTTCTGTGCAGTTGGTTTAGGCCTCAGTGTAACACCCTCTTCATGTTTTTGCACAGTAGCTTTAGGCCTCAGTGTAACACCCTTCCTCTTTTCGTGCAGTAGGTTTAGGCCTCAGTGTAACTCCCTTCAACTTTTCGTGCAGTAGGATTAGACCTCTGTGTAACACCCTTCCTCTTTTCATGCAGTAGGTTTAGGCCTCAGTGTAACGGCCTTCATCTTTTTGTGCAGTAGACTTAGGCCTCAGTGTAACTCCCTTCACCTTTTCGTGCAGTAGGTTTAGGCCTCAGTGTAACGCCCCCTTCATCTTTTCATGCAGTATGTTTAGGCCTCAGTGTAACGCCCTTCATCTTTTCGTGCAGTAGGTTTAGGCCTCTGTGTAACTCCTCCTTCATTTTTTCGTGCAGTAGGTTTAGGCCTCTGTGTAACACCCTTCATCTTTTTCATGCAGTAGGATTAGACCTCAGTGTAACTCCCTTCACCTTTTCGTGCAGTAGGTTTAGGCCTCTGTGTAACTCCTCCTTCATCTTTTCGTGCAGTAGGTTTAGGCCTCTGTGTAACACCCTTCATCTTTTTCGTGCAGTAGATTTAGGCCTCTGTGCAACTCTGTTCATCTTTTCATGCAGTAAGTTTAGGCCTCAGTGTAACGCCTTTCATCTTTCCGTGCAGTTGGTTTAGGCCTCAGTGTAACACCCTTCATCTTTCCGTGCAGTAGGTTTAGGCCTCCTTGTAACACCCTTCATCTTTTTCGTGCAGTAGGATTAGACCTCAGTGTAACTCCCTTCATCTTTTCGTGCAGTAGATTTAGGCCTCTGTGCAACTCTGTTCATCTTTTCATGCAGTAAGTTTAGGCCTCAGTGTAACGCCTTTCATCTTTCCGTGCAGTTGGTTTAGGCCTCAGTGTAACACCCTTCATCTTTCCGTGCAGTAGGTTTAGGCCTCAGTGTAACGCCTTTCATCTTTCCGTGCAGTTGGTTTAGGCCTCAGTGTAACACCCTTCATCTTTCCGTGCAGTAGCTTTAGGCCTCAGTGTAACACCCTTCCTCTTTTCGTGCAGTAGGTTTAGGCCTCAGTGTAACTCCCTTCAACTTTTCGTGCAGTAGGATTAGACCTCTGTGTAACACCCTTCCTCTTTTCGTGCAGTAGGTTTAGGCCTCAGTGTAACTCTCTTCAACTTTTCGTGCAGTATGTTTAGGCCTCAGTGTAACGCCCTTCATCTTTCCGTGCAGTTGGTTTAGGCCTCAGTGTAACACCCTTCATCTTTTCGTGCAGTAGGTTTAGGCCTCAGTGTAACTCTCTTCAACTTTTCGTGCAGTATGTTTAGGCCTCAGTGTAACGCCCTTCATCTTTTCATGCGGTAAGTTTAGGCCTCAGTGTAACGCCTTTCATCTTTCTGTGCAGTTGGTTTAGGCCTCAGTGTAACACTCTCTTCATGTTTTTGCACAGTAGCTTTAGGCCTCAGTGTAACACCCTTCCTCTTTTCGTGCAGTAGGTTTAGGCCTCAGTGTAACTCCCTTCAACTTTTCGTGCAGTAGGATTAGACCTCTGTGTAACACCCTTCCTCTTTTCATGCAGTAGGTTTAGGCCTCAGTGTAACGGCCTTCATCTTTTTGTGCAGTAGACTTAGGCCTCAGTGTAACTCCCTTCACCTTTTCGTGCAGTAGGTTTAGGCCTCAGTGTAACGCCCCCTTCATCTTTTCATGCAGTATGTTTAGGCCTCAGTGTAACGCCCTTCATCTTTTCGTGCAGTAGGTTTAGGCCTCTGTGTAACTCCTCCTTCATTTTTTCGTGCAGTAGGTTTAGGCCTCTGTGTAACACCCTTCATCTTTTTCATGCAGTAGGATTAGACCTCAGTGTAACTCCCTTCACCTTTTCGTGCAGTAGGTTTAGGCCTCTGTGTAACTCCTCCTTCATCTTTTCGTGCAGTAGGTTTAGGCCTCTGTGTAACACCCTTCATCTTTTTCGTGCAGTAGATTTAGGCCTCTGTGCAACTCTGTTCATCTTTTCATGCAGTAAGTTTAGGCCTCAGTGTAACGCCTTTCATCTTTCCGTGCAGTTGGTTTAGGCCTCAGTGTAACACCCTTCATCTTTCCGTGCAGTAGGTTTAGGCCTCCTTGTAACACCCTTCATCTTTTTCGTGCAGTAGGATTAGACCTCAGTGTAACTCCCTTCATCTTTTCGTGCAGTAGATTTAGGCCTCTGTGCAACTCTGTTCATCTTTTCATGCAGTAAGTTTAGGCCTCAGTGTAACGCCTTTCATCTTTCCGTGCAGTTGGTTTAGGCCTCAGTGTAACACCCTTCATCTTTCCGTGCAGTAGGTTTAGGCCTCAGTGTAACACCCTCTTCATGTTTTTGCACAGTAGGTTTAGGCCTCAGTGTAACGCCCTTCATCTTTTCGTGCAGTAGGTTTAGGCCTCAGTGTAACACCCTTCATCTTTCCGTGCAGTAGGTTTAGGCCTCAGTGTAACACCCTCTTCATGTTTTTGCACAGTAGCTTTAGGCCTCAGTGTAACACCCTTCCTCTTTTCGTGCAGTAGGTTTAGGCCTCAGTGTAACTCCCTTCAACTTTTCGTGCAGTAGGATTAGACCTCTGTGTAACACCCTTCCTCTTTTCGTGCAGTAGGTTTAGGCCTCAGTGTAACGGCCTTCATCTTTTTGTGCAGTAGACTTAGGCCTCAGTGTAACTCCCTTCACCTTTTCGTGCAGTAGGTTTAGGCCTCAGTGTAATGCCCCCTTCATCTTTTCATGCAGTATGTTTAGGCCTCAGTGTAACGCCCTTCATCTTTCTGTGCAGTTGGTTTAGGCCTCTGTGTAACTCTGTTAATTTTTTCATGCAGTAGGTTTAGGCCTCAGTGTAACTCCCTTCATCTTTTCGTGCAGTAGGTTTAGGCCTCTGTGTAACTCCTCCTTCATTTTTTCGTGCAGTAGGTTTAGGCCTCTGTGTAACACCCTTCATCTTTTTCATGCAGTAGGATTAGACCTCAGTGTAACTCCCTTCACCTTTTCGTGCAGTAGGTTTAGGCCTCTGTGTAACTCCTCCTTCATCTTTTCGTGCAGTAGGTTTAGGCCTCTGTGTAACACCCTTCATCTTTTTCGTGCAGTAGATTTAGGCCTCTGTGCAACTCTGTTCATCTTTTCATGCAGTAAGTTTAGGCCTCAGTGTAACGCCTTTCATCTTTCCGTGCAGTTGGTTTAGGCCTCAGTGTAACACCCTTCATCTTTCCGTGCAGTAGGTTTAGGCCTCTGTGTAACACCCTTCATCTTTTTCGTGCAGTAGGATTAGACCTCAGTGTAACTCCCTTCATCTTTTCGTGCAGTAGATTTAGGCCTCTGTGCAACTCTGTTCATCTTTTCATGCAGTAAGTTTAGGCCCCAGTGTAACGCCTTTCATCTTTCCGTGCAGTTGGTTTAGGCCTCAGTGTAACACCCTTCATCTTTCTGTGCAGTAGGTTTAGGCCTCAGTGTAACACCCTCTTCATGTTTTTGCACAGTAGGTTTAGGCCTCAGTGTAACGCCCTTCATCTTTTCGTGCAGTAGGTTTAGGCCTCAGTGTAACTCTCTTCAACTTTTCGTGCAGCAGGTTTAGGCCTCAGTGTAACGCCTCCTTCATCTTTTTGTGGAGTAGGCTTAGGCGTCAGTGTAACGCCCTTCATCCTTTTGTGCAGTGGGTTGCAGCCTCTGTTTAACGTCCTTCATCTTTTTGTGCAATAGACTTGGGCCTCAGTGTAACTCCCTTCACCTTTTTGTGCAGTAGGTTTAGGCCTCAGTGTAACGCCTTTCATCTTTCCGTGCAGTTGGTTTAGGCCTCAGTGTAACACCCTTCATCTTTCCGCGCAGTAGGTTTAGGCCTCAGTGTAACTCCCTTCAACTTTTCGTGCAGTAGGATTAGACCTCTGTGTAACTCCCTTCAACTTTTCGTGCAGTAGGCTTAGGCCTCAGTGTAACGGCCTTCATCTTTTTGTGCAGTGGCTTGCAGCCTCTGTGTAACATCCTTCATCTTTTTGTGCAGTAGACTTAGGCCTCAGTGTAACTCCCTTCACCTTTTCGTGCAGTAGGTTTAGGCCCCAGTGTAACACCCTTCATCTTTCCGTGCAGTAGCTTTAG
The DNA here is from genome assembly GCF_040938575.1 of Ambystoma mexicanum. NCBI lineage: Eukaryota > Metazoa > Chordata > Amphibia > Caudata > Ambystomatidae > Ambystoma > Ambystoma mexicanum. Next base: position 1,682,404,446 of record NC_090932.1, read on the forward strand.
GCCTCTGTGTAACTCTGTTAATTTTTTCATGCAGTAGGTTTAGGCCTCAGTGTAACTCCCTTCAACTTTTCGTGCAGTAGGATTAGACCTCTGTGTAACTCCCTTCAACTTTTCGTGCAGTAGGCTTAGGCCTCTGTGTAACATCCTTCATCTTTTTGTGCAGTAGACTTAGGCCTCAGTGTAACTCCCTTCACCTTTTCGTGCAGTAGCTTTAGGCCTCTGTGTAACTCTGTTAATTTTTTCGTGCAGTAGGTTTAGGCCTCAGTGTAACACCCTCTTCATGTTTTCGCACAGAAAGTCTAGGCCTCAGTGTAACGCCCTTCATCTTTTCGTGTGGGAGGTTTAGGCCCTGGTGTAACACCCTTCATCTTTTCATTCAGTATGTTTAGACCCCGGTATAACTTCCTTCATCTTTTCGTACAGTAGGTTTAGGCCTCAGTGTAACGCCCTTCATCTTTTCGTGCAGTAGGCTTAGGCCTCAGTGTAATGCCCTTCATCCTTTTGTGCAGTGGGTTGCAGCCTCTGTGTAACGTCCTTCATCTTTTTGTGTAGTAGACTTAGGCCTCAGTGTAATTCCCTTCACCTTTTCGTGCAGTATGTTTAGGCCTCAGTGTAACGCCCTTCATCTTTTCATGCAGTAAGTTTAGGCCTCAGTGTAACGCCTTTCATCTTTCCGTGCAGTAGGTTTAGGCCTCAGTGTAACACCCTTCATCTTTCCGTGCAGTAGGTTTAGGCCTCAGTGTAACACCCTCTTCATGTTTTTGCACAGTAGGTTTAGGCCTCAGTGTAACACCCTTCATCTTTTCGTGCAGTAGGTTTAGGCCTCAGTGTAATGCCTCATTTATCTTTTTGTGCAGTAGACTTAGGCCTCAGTGTAATGCCCTTCATCCTTTTGTGCAGTGGGTTGCAGCCTCTGTGTAACGTCCTTCATCTTTTTGTGTAGTAGACTTAGGCCTCAGTGCAATTCCCTTCACCTTTTCGTGCAGTATGTTTAGGCCTCAGTGTAACGCCCTTCATCGTTTCATGCAGTAAGTTTAGGCCTCAGTGTAACGCCTTTCACCTTTCCGTGCAGTAGGTTTAGGCCTCGGCGTAACGCCCTTTATCTTTTCATGCAGTAGGTGTAGGCCTCTGTGTAACGCCCTTCTTTAGGTATCTGTGTAGCACCCTTCATCTTTTCGTCAGTAGACTTAGGCCTCAGTGTGACGTCCTTCATCTTTTCGTGCAGTAGGTTTAGGCCTCAGTGTAATTCCCTTCATCTTTCCGTGCAGTTGGTTTAGGCCTCAGTGTAACTCCCTTCATCTTTTCGTGCAGTAGGTTTAGGCCTCAGTGTAACACCCTCTTCATGTTTTCGCACAGAAAGTCTAGGCCTCAGTGTAACGCCCTTCTTCTTTTCGTGTGGGAGGTTTAGGCCTTGGTGTAACACCCTTCATCTTTTTGTGCAGTAGGTTTAGGCCTCAGTGGAACGCCCTTCATCTTTTCGTGCAGTAGGTTTAGGCCTCAGTGTAACGTCTTTCATCTTTCCATTCAGTATGTTTAGACCCGGTATAACTTCCTTCATCTTTTCGTACAGTAAGCTTAGGGCTCATTGTAAGGCCCTTCATTGTTTTGTGCAGTAGGTTTAGGCCTCAGTGTTAAAAACGCTCTTCATCTTTTCGTGCAGTAGGTTTAGGCCTCTGTGTAAAGCCCTTCATCTTTTCGTAAAAAAGTAGGTTTAGGCCATTGTGTAACTCCCTTCATCTTTTCGTGCAGTCGGTTTAGGCCACTGTGTAAAGCCCTTCATCTTTTCGTAAAAAAGTAGGTTTAGGCCATTGTGTAACTCCCTTCATCTTTTCGTGCAGTAGGCTTAGGCCTCAGTGTAACGCCCTTCATCTTTTTGTGCAGTTGGTTTAGGCCTCAGTGTAACGCCCTTCATCTTTTTGTGCAGTTGGTTTAGGCCTCAGTGTAACGTCCTTCATCTTTCATGCAGTAGGTTTAGGCCTCGGCGTAACGTCCTTCATCTTTTCATGCAGTAGGCTTAGGCCTCAGTGTAACGCCCTTCATCTTTTTGTGCAGTTGGTTTAGGCCTCAGTGTAATGCCCTTCATATTTCATGCAGTAGGTTTAGGCCTCGGCGTAACGTCCTTCATCTTTTCATGCAGTAGGTTTAGGTCTCTATGTAGCACCCTTCATCTTTTCATGCAGTAGGTTTAGGCCTCTGTGTAACTCTGTTCATCTTTTCATGCAGTAGGTTTAGGCCTCAGTGTAACGCCCTTCATCTTTTCGTGCAGTAGATTTAGGCCTCAGTGTAACGCCCCCTTCATCTTTTCATGCAGTAGGTTTAGGCCTCTGTGTAACACCCTTCATCTTTTTCGTGCAGTAGATTTAGGCCTCTGTGCAACTCTGTTCATCTTTTCATGCAGTAGGTTTAGGCCTCAGTGTAACGCCTTTCATCGTTCCGTGCAGTAGGTTTAGGCCTCAGTGTAACGCCCTTCATCTTTTTGGCAGTAGGTTTAGGACTCTGTGTAACTCTGTTCATCTTTTCATGCAGTAGGTTTAGGCCTCAGTGTAACGCCTTTCATCATTCCGTGCAGTAGGTTTAGGCCTCAGTGTAACGCCTTTCATCTTTTCGTGCAGTAGGTTTAGGCCTCAGTGTAACGTCTTTCATCTTTTCATTCAGTATGTTTAGACCCGGTATAACTTCCTTCATCTTTTCGTACAGTAAGCTTAGGGCTCATTGTAAGGCCCTTCATTGTTTTGTGCAGTAGGTTTAGGCCTCAGTGTTAAAAACGCTCTTCATCTTTTCGTGCAGTAGGTTTAGGCCTCTGTGTAAAGCCCTTCATCTTTTCGTAAAAAAGTAGGTTTAGGCCATTGTGTAACTCCCTTCATCTTTTCGTGCAGTCGGTTTAGGCCACTGTGTAAAGCCCTTCATCTTTTCGTAAAAAAGTAGGTTTAGGCCATTGTGTAACTCCCTTCATCTTTTCGTGCAGTAGGCTTAGGCCTCAGTGTAACGCCCTTCATCTTTTTGTGCAGTTGGTTTAGGCCTCAGTGTAACGCCCTTCATCTTTTTGTGCAGTTGGTTTAGGCCTCAGTGTAACGTCCTTCATCTTTCATGCAGTAGGTTTAGGCCTCGGCGTAACGTCCTTCATCTTTTCATGCAGTAGGCTTAGGCCTCAGTGTAACGCCCTTCATCTTTTTGTGCAGTTGGTTTAGGCCTCAGTGTAATGCCCTTCATATTTCATGCAGTAGGTTTAGGCCTCGGCGTAACGTCCTTCATCTTTTCATGCAGTAGGTTTAGGTCTCTATGTAGCACCCTTCATCTTTTCATGCAGTAGGTTTAGGCCTCTGTGTAACTCTGTTCATCTTTTCATGCAGTAGGTTTAGGCCTCAGTGTAACGCCCTTCATCTTTTCGTGCAGTAGATTTAGGCCTCAGTGTAACGCCCCCTTCATCTTTTCATGCAGTAGGTTTAGGCCTCTGTGTAACACCCTTCATCTTTTTCGTGCAGTAGATTTAGGCCTCTGTGCAACTCTGTTCATCTTTTCATGCAGTAGGTTTAGGCCTCAGTGTAACGCCTTTCATCGTTCCGTGCAGTAGGTTTAGGCCTCAGTGTAACGCCCTTCATCTTTTTGGCAGTAGGTTTAGGACTCTGTGTAACTCTGTTCATCTTTTCATGCAGTAGGTTTAGGCCTCAGTGTAACGCCTTTCATCATTCCGTGCAGTAGGTTTAGGCCTCAGTGTAACGCCTTTCCTCTTTTCGTGCAGTAGGTTTAGGCCTCAGTGTAATCTCTTCAACTTTTCATGCAGCAGGTTTAGGCCTCAGTGTAATGCCTCATTTATCTTTTTGTGCAGTAGACTTAGGCCTCAGTGTAATGCCCTTCATCCTTTTGTGCAGTGGGTTGCAGCCTCTGTGTAACGTCCTTCATCTTTTTGTGTAGTAGATTTAGGCCTCAGTGTAATTCCCTTCACCTTTTCGTGCAGTATGTTTAGGCCTCAGTGTAACGCCCTTCATCTTTTCATGCAGTAAGTTTAGGCCTCAGTGTAACGACTTTCATCTTTCCGTGCAGTAGGTTTAGGCCTCAGTGTAACACCCTCTTCATGTTTTTGCACAGTAGGTTTAGGCCTCAGTGTAACACTCTTCATCTTTCCGTGCAGTAGGTTTAGGCCTCAGTGTAACACCCTCTTCATGTTTTTGCACAGTAGGTTTAGGCCTCAGTGTAACGTTCTTCATCTTTTCATGCAATAGGTTTAGGCCTCAGTGTAACGCCCCCTTCATCTTTTCGTGCAGTAGGTTTAGCCTCAGTGTAACGCCCCCTTCACCTTTTCGTGCAGTAGGTTTAGGCCTCAGTGTAACTCTGTTCATCTTTTCATGCAGAAGGTTTAGGCCTCAGTGTAACGTCCTTCATCTTTTCATGCAGTAGGTTTAGGCCTCAGTGTAACGTTCTTCATCTTTTCATGCAATAGGTTTAGGCCTCAGTGTAACGCCCCCTTCATCTTTTTCGTGCAGTAGGTTTAGCCTCAGTGTAACGCCCCCTCCATCTTTTCGTGCAGTAGGTTTAGGCCTCAGTGTAATGCCCCCTTCATTTTTTCGTGCAGTAGGTTTAGGCCTCAGTGTAACGCCCCTTCATCTTTTCGTGCAGTAGGTTTAGGCCTCAGTGTAACTCCCCCTTCATCTTTTCGTGCAGTAGGTTTAAGCTTCAGTGTAACTCTGTTCATCTTTTCATGCAGAAGGTTTAGGCCTCAGTGTAACGTCCTTCATCTTTTCATGCAGTAGGTTTAGGCCTCAGTGTAACGTCCATCATCTTTTCATTCAGTAGGTTTAGGCCTCAGTGTAACGCCCATCATCTTTTCATTCTGTAGGTTTAGGCCTCGGTATAACTTCCTTCATCTTTTCATGCAGTAGGCTTAGGGCTTAGTGTAAGGCCCTTCATCTTTTTGTGCAGATTTAGGCCTCAGTGTTAACGCACACTTTATCTTTTGGTGCAGTAGGTTTAGGCCTCAGTGTTAACACGCTCTTCATCTTTTCGTGCAGTAGGTTTAGGCTTCTGTGTAACTCTTCATCTTTTCATGCAGTAGGTTTAGGCCTCTGTGTAACGCCCTTGATCTTTTTTCGTGCAGTAGGTTTAGGCCTCAGTGTAACACCTTTCATCTTTTCGTGCAGTAGGTTTAGGCTTCTGTGTAACTCCCTTCATCTTTTTGTGCAGTAGGTTTAGGCCTCAGTGTAACATCCTTCATCTTTTCGTGTAGCAGGTTTAGGCCTCTGTGTAACGCCCTTGATCTTTTCGTGCAGTAGGTTTAGGCCTCTGTGTAACTCTTCATCTTTTCATGCAGTAGGTTTAGGCCTCTGTGTAACGCCATTGATCTTTTTTCGTGCAGTAGGTTTAGGCCTCAGTGTAACACCTTTCATCTTTTCGTGCAGTAGGTTTAGGCCTCAGTGTAACTCCCTTCATCTTTTCGTGCAGTAGGTTTAGGCTTCTGTGTAACTCCCTTCATCTTTTTGTGCAGTAGGTTTAGGCCTCTGTGTAACGCCCTTGATCTTTTCGCACAGTTGGTTTAGGCCTCTGTGTAACACCCTTCATTTGTCGTGGCTTTCCAGCACCCACTCTTCCATGACACCCACTTTGGAACCAGGGGATATAGTCAGCCGCCTTCCCACCGCGTGCCACTGAAAATGAAAGAAAGCTTTGCACTTCTAAATGGTACATATGAAAAGTGCTAATTTATGAAGCACGTTGTTAGAAGGATAATTCACATAAATTAAATGGTACTTGCTTGTCCCCCATTAGCACATTAAGGATTTTGTTTACCTTGCATCCAGTATCATTTTGAAGTTATATTCAGCCCGTGGGCACGGTAAACCTCTCAAAGACGTGCTTATATTACCCTTTAATGCGCCATTTAGTCTAGAAGAGCAAACACATTATCTGGATTCTCATGTGGCCAATCTGAAACATGTGCCCTGCGTATGAGGAACTGTGGCGATGCCAGGGTCGTGAATGGGCGGATACCCACAGTGCCCAGGCACCAATCAGGAGCCAGTAAGCTGGGAGGAATGCCTTCTCCAGAGTTACTTTCTGCCTCTTCTAGTCTCTCTGTCTCCGACACCCGCGGCCTCTGTGCTGCTCGCCCCCACATACCCCACTCGGGTACACAACCCACAACCCATTTTAACAGCCCCGCGATGCCTAAGGGCTGATGCGCGCTCTATAAATGCTAATAAATAAATAAAATGATCCTTCATGTCTAGCAATTGTGTACACGTTGACCCCTGAACCTGTGACAAGGCTTTCTTGATGCCGCTGTACAGCAGGCTCCTAAGACCCCTCCCTTTGGAGGCTGGTCCTCCAGATGTTGGTCCTCCTGCCACCATGCTTTTAGGCAGCATTTAATCAAAGCACACATGGATAGGACCAGGCACACCTGTCTGTCATGTTCCATATGTATTATAAAGGAACCTTTTAAACGCTTCCTTACATTGTGTTGCGGAGACGATTTTCATCGCTCGCTCTTGCAGGTGAAGTTTGCCCCCCGGGGATATAATTATTTCTTGTAAAACATTAATCAAATCCCACATTTATTACAGCGAAAGGTTAATCTTATTCCAGGGAAATTCTCTGGTAGGTTAATATCCATTTTAATGTGCGCTTCGCTATAATTGTATCTGTCTTCTCCTCTAGCACGTACCACGTGCACACCCACTCGTTAGCTGCGCATTACACCAGATAGCGGCCTCAACAAATCGCGCAAATTGCTTCTCTCTCCTTCTCTGACAATAGTCTCACAAGAGAACCGGAAAACATGTTCAGTTTGGGAGTCCCTCTACTCTTTCCATCATCCTTTGAGGTGGGTCCAACTTCCGTAGCTCAGTCTCTCTACTGCAATAAAGATTCCCTACAGGCAGGTGACCCCTACTGCCAATGTTGGGGTGCGGGTTCAGCTCCCATGCTCACCCAAACGATTCAGGCTCAGGAAAATCTATTAGCCCACATGAAAGTGAACGCGCCCGGCTGCACGGGGGTGGAACGTTCAAAATGTGAACAGTAAATATAGGTGTTTTATAATTGTTATGGAAATGTAGATAGGGCCAGGTATAGGGAACAAGTGATATAGTAGTGTAGCAGTTGGAAATAGTGTATAGCAATGATGACGTAGACCCTGGTCCCAGGCGCTAGAAATAGCAAAGCACCGTCATATTACTAGTGGGGCCTAGTACTCTGCAGGCCCTGTTTGAAGTGTGGTAGCATAGTGCGATAAAGAGTTTGAATCATTTTCCCAACCCAACCAAAAGGCATAGATGCCTTTAGGCGAACAGATAAAAGTTCATTTGTATCAAGCTGTAGGCCTGCGAAACCAGAAAGGAATGTGAATCGCCGAGCACGGGCAAATCTCCACCCGTTCTGAAGGACAAACCCATGGGAGCTGGGGTAAAGGTCTTGAGCTGCCAAAATGTCCAGTCTAGATTTAGGGCACTAGTGCCCCAGGAGAATGGCCATCCCATTTGAACTGCCAGATGCCCATAAAACAGAAACCCCAAATCCATTAGAATTTGGATGATTACTGTGGTCCTAGAAAGGCCCAGGCAAAGCTCAGAGGAGGGGCAGCTGCTAAGGGGGAGACAGAAGTGAAACACCCTGTGATTTGTGATAAGAGGAGCAGGAGGTGATGCCAACACATTTTGTTCAACAATCGGGAGGTATGGGGGGGGCACCCGCATGTCTAGCATTAAGAGAAGAGCACCATTATTCTAAGGAGCCACTGTGGCTTTGGAGTCATCCACTGAGCCCATGTTAGCGACCAGGTGCACACCACGTGACCAAGCCGCGGGGAGCATAACATTCTAGGGAGCTCGCCAATCAGGTAGCGGGAAACCAAGGTGACAGAGTAGGGTCCACATGTTAGAGGGCAGGCGTAGATTAAGATGTGGCCAATCGGTTAAGGGACTATAGAGAACTAGTAGTATGTATGCAGGGTGGGGGTTAACACTTTATATTTTCTGCGTCACAAGTGACTCTGTGCTCCCTTAAAACCTCATGCTTGCCTTGAACTAACAGAGAGCTCTGTGGCAGTTTGGTTCTACGGGACCATCTGTCACCTTTTTCTTTTTTGTATACTCCCTTAAGACTATCCACATTGCCCAGACTCAATCATGGCTGATACAACAAGTACCGTCTCCGCTGACTGTCTGGTGAGCTCCCTTTCCAGCAACTTTGTAACAATGCTGGATAAAGTTGCTCCCAATAGACTAAACAAAAACAAAGAGGTGATGGCTGGAAGGTTGAGAATGAATCTTAACCACTGGCATTGCTCTGGGCAACCCTCCAGACCATCGTTCTTCGCCTGCCAAGCCCTTACAGAAGGGGAAAGACCATATGCAAATCAGGTTTGGCCCTACCCCAAAAGGGGCAGTCCAGCCCGAACTGCTAGGTCACATCCCTTCTGCACGAGACCACAAGCATCCCCAAACATGTTTCGGCCTTTTTGGGCCTCATCAGTGAGGAGTAGCTTGGGTCTCTAGGCCCAGCAGGCACGGGACCCACGTCTGAGCCCAGAGCTTTGCCAGTGGTTATGATTAATTCAAACCTTCCAGCCATCACCTTTCTGTTTTGCCAAAGTCACCCCGAGTGGGACGGGTATGCCCAGACGTGGGTCCCGAGTCTGCCGGGCCTACAGACCCAAGCTACTCCTCACTGATGACGCCCAACAAGGCTGAAACATGTCTGGGGATTCTTGTGGTCTTGTGCAGAAGGGATGTGACCTAGCAGTTCGGACTGGACTGCCCCTTTTGGGGTAGGACCAAGCCTAATTTGCATATGGTTTTCCCCTTCTGTAATGGCTTGGCAGGCTGAAAGACGATGGTCTGGAGGGTTGCCCAGAGCTTTGCCAGTGGTTATGATTAATTCAAAACCTTCCAGCCATCACCTTTCTGTTTTGCCAAAGTCACCCCGAGTGGGACGGGTATGCCCAGACGTGGGTCCCGAGTCTGCCGGGCCTAGAGACCCAAGCTACTCCTCACTGATGACGCCCAACAAGGCTGAAACATGTCTGGGGATGCTTGTGGTCTCGTGCAGAAGGGATGTGACCTAGCAGTTCGGACTGGACTGCCCCTTTTGGGGTAGGACCAAGCCTGATTTGCATATGGTTTTTCCCCTTCTGTAATGGCTTGGCAGGCTGAAAAACGATGGTCTGGAGGGTTGCCCAGAGCTTTGCCAGTGATTATGATTAATTCAAAACCTTCCAGCCATCACCTTTCTGTTTTCCCAATAGACTAAAGTCAGTAAGGGATAACATTGAGCACCAAAAATGTTTTACCCCGCAGCATAGTGTTTAAAAAAGACTAGAATGCAAACTTGAATACGTTTGCCCTGTCCCCAATCTCCATACCAGACATGCAAAAAATGCTATCCTCTATGCAGCCTACCTCTTGCCCACAAAAATCTTCTCCTGTCAAAATTAATCCTCAGACATAGAAAACCTTTTGCCACGTTCTTGACCAGATTTGTGAACACCTCCTTCAAAGACTGTTTGGTCCCTGACTCAATGAAGACACTCACAGGGCTTCATCACGAGTCGGGCGGTAACCCTTACCTCTGGTGGTAACAGGGTTAGCGCCACATTTAAGGGTCCCCCCCATCATGAGTATGGCGTGTTTACCCCCAGCTCAGAGCTGGGGATAAACATGCCAAAAAAATACCGATTTTCGGCACAATTACAGTGCAGTAATACTGCCGGCGGTAATTTCACTGAAATTTCCCCATTGGGTCCAACTGGGAATGGGGAATAAAGTTTTCAGCCCAACCCGTGATCCGGCGATAATACTGCCGGACGGGTGGGTGATAACCCAAAATAAAGTTGGGCGGTATCCCAGTCAGGAGACCACCCAACTCGTGATGAGGCCCACAGTCACCCCATTGCCTATGAAGGGGGGCCTGGATCCAAAAGAACCAAGCCACCTCCCAATTTCCAAATTATGTGGAACTTAACAGTATCCTCCACGACAGGCAGACAGGCTTTCGGCCCTCATATAGTACTGGGCCAGCCCTCATGTTAAAAGTCATCGACGAGGGAAAAGCTGGGTTGCTGATGCCGCTTGATCTGTTGGCGGCTTTTGATTTAGTAGACCATGACTGCCTCCTGCACTCCCTACGCCACCAGAGAAATTGCTCGGAAGAAGCTGCCAGCTGGTTTCACTCCTTTCTAACAAATCGGGAGTCGAGAATCCAATGGGGACCTGCTTATTCCTCTACAGCACCCAATCTGCCCGGAGTTCCTCGAGGGGCTTGCCTAGCGACCTACCTTATTCAACCTATACACTAGGTCGCTATGCTCGCTCCTTGATGACCTGGGTATGGTTTTCACAAACTATGCTGACGATACCCAGCTAGCTTTGAAGATCAAGGGCAACTAGGCCCAGGACTCGGCTGCCTTGGCTACTAGTTATGACCAAATTGAGACATGGATGTCTAAAAACTGGCTATGCTTGAACAGCAGCAAAACTAAGCTCCTCCTGTGGATCTAGGCAGGCCTTGGCTAAACTAGGCATATATTATAAAACCTTCGAAATTGGGACAATTCCATCCAACTGCAAAACATGCTCAAAACCTTGGGCGCTCAATTGGAGGCTTCACTGAATGCAGATGCCGACGTTAACCAACTGAGCCACAACTGCAACTACCACCTCCGCCTGCTCAAAAACACCCGCCCCTACATTACAGAAAGCAATTGCGAAATTGTTGCCCCAGCAACCATTCTCCAGCGAACTGAAGTGGGAGACCCTGCCGCCTGCTGGAGCCTGGGTGTTGCTGCTGCCCCGTGGGCTCCTCTGGAGCTTACTGAAGCCGTGATTCTCTAGAGAACTGAAGTGGGAGGTCCTGCTGCCTTCTGGAACCTGAGTGGCGCTGCCACCCTGTGGGCTCCTCTGAAGCTTCTTAAACTCATGATTCTTCAGAGAACTGAAGTGGGAGGCCCTGCTGCCTGCTGGAACCTCAGTGTTGCTGCCGCCCTGTGGGCTCCTCTGAAGCTTCTTAGACCCATGATTCTCCAGAGAACTGAAGTAGGAGACCCTGCTTCCTGCTGGAACCTCAGTGGCGTGCCGCCCGGTGCTCTCCTCTGAAGCTTCTTAGACCCATGATTCTCCAGAGAACTGAAGTGGGTGACGCTGCTGCCTGCTGTAACCTGAGGGGCGCTGCCGCCTGGTGCGCTCCTCTGAAGCTTCTTAAACCCATGATTCTCCAGAGAACTGAAGTGGGAGACCCTGCTGCATGCTGGAACCTGGGTGTTGCTGCTGACCCTGTGGGCTCCTCTGGAGCTTACTGAAGCCGTGATTCTCCACAGAACTGAAGTGGGAGACCCTGCTGCATGCTGGAACCTGGGTGTTGCTGCCGACCCTGTGGGCTCCTTTGGAGCTTACTGAAGCCGTGATTCTCCACGGAACTGAAGTGGGAGACCCTGCTGCCTTCTGGAACCTGAGTGGCGCTGCTGCCTAGTGAGCTTCTCTGAAGCTTCTTCGACCCATGATTCTCCAGAGAAATGAAGTGTGGGATCCTGCTGCCTGCTGCAACCTCAGTGTTGCTGCCACCCTGTGGACTCCTCTGAAGCTTCTTAGAGCCACGATTCTCCAGAGAACTGAAGTGGGAGATCCTTCTGCCTGCTGGAACCTGAGTGGCGCTGCTGCCCAGTGCGCTCCTCTGAAGCTTCTTAGACCCATGATTCTCCATAGAACTGAGTGGGAGATCCTGCTGCCTGCTGGAGCCTGAATGTTGCTGGTGCCCTGTGGGCTTCCTTGGAGCTTACTGAAGCCGTGATTCTCCACGGAACTGAAGTGGGAGACGCTGCTGCCTGCTGGAACCCGAGAGGCACTGTTTCTGCTGCCCAAACCTCTCTGCTCTTTCACATCCTAGCTTGGGCCTCTACAGCTGCTGTTTCTCGTGGCACCATCCAACTTCCTGTCCTGAAGCTCTTTTTCCTCACTGTAAGTGCTGTACCCACCACTGTGTTGATTTTATTTCGGTTCTGAGAGTTGTTGTTCCTTGGCTTTAACACATGATGCTTACACTATTGCATGGGGTGTGTTACAGGTACCTCCCTTTACTGACCAGGCGCAATTCGACGTGAAGATCTCTGGAACAGTGAGTATCCCTTGATCTTCTCCGGATGAGGCCACTTGATTCATTATATATTGATCTGTTGTGCCCCTACACACTGGATTCCTCCTGTGTTTGTGTTCCTAGGACCATTGGGAGCCTCATTACGGCAGGAACACATTGAGAATCTCTGTTCCAATGCTGCTGAAAACTAGCCCCCACCAGCCCCCCAGGGTCAAGGGTGAAACTAGCGCAGGGTTCACAGTTCAGAGGACCCTGTTAGAGCTCACACTGTATTTGTCTCTTCTAGTAATCTGTTGTTTTGCAAGATTAGAAAATGTCTTCTTTTTTGCACCAATGTTATGGATCCACCGCTGTATGAATTGCTCGGTTTGTTTGTTTGTTTGTTTTATTTATTTGTATAGCGCTCCAAACCCAGAGGTAGAAGGGCGCTTAAAGAGGATGGTTACAAAGTGAGGCAAAAGCAAACTCAATATACAGCAGTTTACAGAGTATACCAACATAGTTAAGCAGTGGGGGTACTACAATTTCAAAATACAAAAGTTTATAGAGTTTGCAGACATAGTAACACAGCGGGAGGTGTGCCCACCTATCTGTGGTGCTACTCTTTGTTTAGGAGCCAACCTATAACGTGTTTCCTGAAGGTCTGGAAGGACTCAATAGTTTTAATGTTGAGAGGTAGGGTGTTCCAGAGTTGGGAGGCAAGTACTGTGAAGCTCGTCCCTCCCGCTCTTTTTAGGGCGAATCTGGGCACAGTCAGGCATAAGGTGTTGGAGGATCTAGTGGTTCTGGTGGCAGGTTTTCATGGTGAACCTATTGGTGAGGTATGGTGGGGCTAAGTGGTTTAATGACTTATATGTGAGGCAAATGGTTTTCAGGTCAATTGTTTGTCGTATGGAGAGCCATTTGCACGATTTCCTTGCAGTGGAGATGTGCTCTCGCATGGGGATGTTAAGCGCTGCACGTAGTGCGTTATTTTGAAGTACCTGTAGTTTGTTAATTATAGATTGGTTAGCACCTAGGTACAGGCTATTGCAATAGTCCAGTTTGGACTGTATGAGGGCTCTAGCAAGAGTGAGGCAGCTATTAGATGATAGGAAGGGTCTACTGGCCCTGATAAGCTTGCCAGTGTAGGTGGAGGCTGAGGCGATCATGTTGGTTTGTTTGGTGAGGTTAGAGTTGGCATCAAGGTAAAAGCCGAGAGTTTTCACGCTTTTAGCAATAGGGATGGTGTGACCATCGAAAATGATGTTGTTGTAGTTGGGATTAAGTTTAGATAGGTTGCTGGGAGAGCCGACAAGGAGGAGCTCTGTCTTCTCATCATTCAGCAGAGGCCGTGAGAGGCCATCCATGCCTGAATGATGGAGAATATTTTGTTAATCCGGGTGACGTTTGCATGGTAGTTGCCTGTGATGGTGAGGAGTATCTGGGTGTCATCTGCGTAATTCGTGTAGGTGACACCCAGACAGTCCAGTTGGTCAAATAGTGGCTTTGTAAATATGTTGTACAAAGTGGGGGAGACGCAGGAGCCTTGAGGGACCCCGCATGAGATGGGGATGGGGTCTGCTGCAGCTGTTGTAGAGAAAACCCGCATGTTTCTGTTTGCCAGAAAGGATTGTATCCATGTGATGGCCGAGGGGGAGAAGTGAGCTGCGGTAGCTAGGTGGCTACAGAGGATATTATGGTCGACCAGATTGAAGGCCCCTGAAAGGTCTAAAAGGAGTAGGATCGCGGCATTGCCGTTGTCTTTGATTTCATCAATCTGGCTTTTGAGATCAACAAGGGCAGTTTCTGTTCCGTGTTGAGGTCTGAAGCCAGATTGACGTAGTCCTAGCAGTTGGTTGGATTCCAGATATTCCTGAATTTGGAGGTAGGCGACTCTGTCCAGGATTTTTAACAGGAATGGGACTATGGTGATAGGGATGTAATTAGGGGGTATGGCTGGATCTAATGATTGTTTTTTCTATAGTGGGAGAACCCATGATTGTTTTAGGTTGCTGGGAACTGAGTTATTGGTGAATGATAGGTTAATAAGTTTAGTGATGAATGGGGATAGATCTCTAGCTGCGTCTTTTATGATCTGGGCGGGACAGATGTCCCCTTTGCAGTTCGAGGGATTTAGGGAGGTGATAATTCGTTGAACTTCAGCCGTAGTTACTCACTTAAATGTGAAGTCCGATTTGGTAGCGAGGGACGTTGCTGAGCTAAGGTTGGTAGGCTTGTTGTTGGAAAGTTGTTGGCATTTGTCTTCAATTTTAGATTGGAGTCCTGTGATTTTGTTGTTAAGGGCGTTTTGGATGCTGGTGCACCAAGGTTTGTCTTTTAAGCAGGTGTCTGTAGGTGGGTTAGGATTTTCAAGTTCTTTTAGAATTTTAAATAATTCTTTAGTGGAGGACCCTGCCTGATCAATCCTGACGTTGTATGCATCTTTTTTTGGTGCAAATTATCTCACTTTTGTATAGGGAAGATATATTCATAAGATTTGATTTATTTTCGAAGACGGATTGGTTTTCCATGTGAGTTGTGCCTTCGCTTTCTTTTTCCTAAGTAACTTGAGTTCAGGGGTGTACTGTCATGATCTCTGCTTCCAAAAGGTCAGGGTTTTCCCAACTCCCTTGGAAGCAGATCCATAACCCAGGTTCCGAGTGCCAACCAGTCCCAATTGGGACCTTTTGGACCCAGTCCTGGCGCCAGTGGCACCAGGCTCATAAATATGCCCAGTCCCAGCGCTGGAAGCGCCGGGCTCATAATGCTTGGGTGGACTTACCTGCAGCAGACCATGCTGCTTACTTGCCTGCCAGTTGAGCCTCTGATCCTCTTCTGTTTGGAACTACTTTTCCTTTTGGGTGGGGCAGGAGCCACTCCCTAGATTCAGAACACTGGAACTCTTCTGGAAGGCAGGAACTCTTTTCTTACCTAGGCGTGGCTGTGGAAGGAGACACCTAAGCACTACAGAAGGCTATTTAAACCACACCCGATGGATGAATCTTGCTTTGCGTTATTCTGCATCCTCTGCAGCAGAACGCTCATCGTGTCTTCTGCATCTGATCCTGGGCCTAAGGAAAAAGGCTTACCATCCTGAATCCAGTCTTCAGCAACACCTATAAAGACAAGAAAGAACATGTTAGCATTACGGTCTTCAGGGACAGCTCTTCACTTACCTGGTCCATCGGCTGTCACCAACGCCTCGCGCTGCATTCCGGCATCTGAAAGACAAATGCTTACCTACTCTTCGTGCGCTCCGGAGGTCTTCACACTGCATTCCGGCATCTGAAAGACAAAAGCTTACCAACTCTTTGCACGCTCCGGAGGCCTTCGGCGCTGCATCCCACATCTGAAAGACAAAACAAGGTGCGTTTAAAGACATTGGGGAACTTTAATACTCACGTGCCATTACTCCTTTCCACATCTAACCCAGTGGGTATTCCGGCACCCTGCAGCCGCTCCGAACTTGTACCTGCAAAATAAAAAGACAGTTAGAGCGCATCATGAAGCAGGCAACAAGCGCTTACTTACGTGCTTCCAGGCGCTTCTATTCATCACACGGGCTCCATCTTCAACTCACTTCAGCCCGTCATCCGCCATCGCCGAAACCCTGCAAAACAAGAAACATCATGACTAAAGACTTTAAAGACATTAGAATTACTCGAAACTTACCGTTCGTGCAGTAAACGACGGACAGCAGTCCTCTGAAGTCAAGAGGCCTGCTCCCCTTATCCAGTGAAGAAACTGGTTACAGCACCCTGCCCCGAGGCAGATGGAGAGCACGGCGTTCACTTACCTAAGGTGAGAGCGTTAACCTTTGGGGTTCTACAGGAGAAGAGAAAGGGAAGAAGAGAGAGACATTCAATAACCCAGTTCCTTAATCCCATATTTTCTATCTGCAGACATCTTACCCTTCAAGTCAGACATACAGTGCACAGAGGTCCAGCCCAAAGAGCCAGCCGTGTGTTACACATCACCTTTGCAGATACGGTATACGCCCAGTCAAGACCGGCGCCTCTACGGGAATCAGGTGAGTGTTACATGTACCACGAGTTCAGATTAGCTCTTGGTTTTTCTTTACGCAATTTCAGAGGAGCAATGATATCCATCGCCTTGGCCATGGAGTTATTGAAGGTGTGTCAATCATTAGGTTAAGATCAGCATTGGCTGGAAGTGCATTGATGGTAGTAGGGCCTCAGCAGTGATGTTGCGTTTGTTTCGGGTAGGGCAGGCTGGTGCCGTGGGGCACTTTTTGGGTACTACATGATTAATGTTAACCTCCAGAAGGATAAGGTGATGATCCGTCCATGCCAGAGGTTGGGGGTCCTTGCAGATTGTGTTGCAGTTGTAGGTCGCCACCCAGTCGATAATTCTGCCCTTCTGGTTGGTGGGGAGGATATTGAGTTGTGCAAAGCCATGTTCTGTTCGGGCGTTAGCTACGGATGCAGCAGGTGCGTCATTGGGGCTGCGGTAACCAAGGTTAAGGTCTCCGAGGATGATCATTTCTGCAGATGGCTTGGAGTTTTCGGCAATGAGAGATGTGATGTCTTCTTCAAAGACCCCAGGGGGGCCTGGTGGCCTATATATGAGGTGAAAGGTGATCATACTTGTGGGGGAGGTTTGCAACTTGATAGTAAGTAGTAACATCTGAACGCAACACTTTTTCACTACTATGTAATCATATCAAGCGCCTGGATGCCCCAGGGTCTAGCCGTGCGCAATATAAATAATAAACTAAACTAAACTAAACTTGCAGGATGTGAATGATACTGAGGAGACTGATCTGAAGCCTAGGGAAGATTTAGGGATGATTGCTATGCCTCCTCCCCTGGTGTTGGGTCTATCAGCTCTGAGGATAGAGTATTTGTCAGGGATGGCTAGCGATAAGTAGGGTCCGGACGCTTCATGGAGCCAGGTTTCTGTTAAGGATAGAAAGTCTAGATCATTGGTGAGTATGGTGTCAGCAATTTCTGTGGGGTGGGCGGCCAGGGATCTGACATTGAGTAAGGCTCCTTTTATTGGGAGAGGTTTGGGCTTGAGGGGTGTCTTGTGTTTCTTGATAGTTTTGGTGTTGGATTTGGCAGTAGGCTTGTTGGTTGTGATGGGGAGCCTGGTGCCTAGTCTATTGTTGTGGGTAGTGAGGTTGGGAGTGATGGAGGGACTCAGTCGAGGAAGCTTGGGTGGGGCAGGAGGCTTAGTATGGTGAGGTTGGGTTTGGTCAGGGGTGGGGTGCTACCTAGATCACTCGGTCTAAGGTGGCTGTGGGTTATATCAGCATTGGCTGGGAGGTCAGTGTTTATGGGGGAGGTAGAGGGCAAGTGGTGAGTGGGTGGGGAGGGGGATAGAGGTGGTAGGAAGGGCATGGGGCAGGGGATGGGGTAGTGTCTAGGACATCCAAGTTTGGCTAGGCCATCCTTGTAGATTATGTAACTATTGCCGCTACAAGGGACGTTGTCCAGCGTGATACAGAAGGGGAACATGATAAGAGCGAGCCAGGTGATCATGGTCTGGCTATGAGGGTGTGCAGTGCTGGTGGTCTGGATTGTGTAGCTGGTTGGATGAGCAATATAGCTTGCCGGTAACTTGTTTGTTCTGGGTAGGGGCAGGCCTAAAGGGCAGCACCTAGAATCAGATGATAAACTTAAGCTAAAATGCAATGGGGCAGCACCTAGATTCAGAATAGTACATTTAACTGAAAATGCAATGGGGCAGCACCTAGATTCAGAATAGTACATTTAACCAAAATGCAATGGGGCAGCAACTAGATTCAGAATAGTACATTTAACCAAAATGCAATGGGGCGGCACCTAGATTCAGAATAGTACATTTAACCAAAATGCAATAGGCCGGCACCTAGATTCAGAATAGTACATTTAACTGAAAATGCAATGGGGCAGCACCTAGATTCAGAATAGTACATTTAACTGAAAATGCAATGGGGCAGCACCTAGATTCAAAATAGTACATTTAACCAAAATGCAATGGGCCGGCACCTAGATTCAGAATAGTACATTTAACCAAAATGCAATGAGCCGGCACCTAGATTCAGAATAGTACATTTAACCAAAATGCAATGGGGTAGCACCTAGAGTCAGATGATACACAAGCTAAAAATGCAATGGGGCAGCACCTAGAGTCAGATGATACACTTAAGCTAAAATGCAATGGGACAGCAACTAGATTCAGAATAGTACATTTAACTAAAATGCAATGGGGCGGCAACTCGATTCAGAATAGTACATTTAACTAAAATGCAATGGGGCGGCAACTAGATTCAGAATAGTACATTTAACTAAAATGCAATGGGGCGGCAACTCGATTCAGAATAGTACATTTAACTAAAATGCAATGGGGCGGCACCTAGATTCAGAATAGTACATTTAACTAAAATGCAATGGGGCGGCAACTAGATTCAGAATAGTACATTTAACTAAAATGCAATGGGGCGGCACCTAGATTCAGAATAGTACATTTAACCAAAATGCAATGGGGCAGCACCTAGATTCAGAATAGTACATTTAACTAAAATGCAATGGGGCGGCACCTAGATTCAGAGTAGTACATTTAACCAAAATGCAATGGGGCGGCACCTAGATTCAGAATAGTACATTTAACTAAAATGCAATGGGGCGGCAACTAGATTCAGAATAGTACATTTAACTAAAATGCAATGGGGCGGCACCTAGATTCAGAATACTACATTTAACCAAAATGCAATGGGGTGGCACCTAGATTCAGAATACTACATTTAACCAAAATGCAATGGGGCGGCACCTAGATTCAGAATAGTACATTTAACCAAAATGCAATGGGGCGGCACCTAGATTCAGAATAGTACATTTAACTAAAATGCAATGGGGCGGCAACTCGATTCAGAATAGTACATTTAACTAAAATGCAATGGGGCGGCACCTAGATTCAGAATAGTACATTTAACTAAAATGCAATGGGGCGGCAACTAGATTCAGAATAGTACATTTAACTAAAATGCAATGGGGCGGCACCTAGATTCAGAATAGTACATTTAACCAAAATGCAATGGGGCAGCACCTAGATTCAGAATAGTACATTTAACTAAAATGCAATGGGGCGGCACCTAGATTCAGAGTAGTACATTTAACCAAAATGCAATGGGGCGGCACCTAGATTCAGAATAGTACATTTAACTAAAATGCAATGGGGCGGCAACTAGATTCAGAATAGTACATTTAACTAAAATGCAATGGGGCGGCACCTAGATTCAGAATACTACATTTAACCAAAATGCAATGGGGCGGCACCTAGATTCAGAATACTAAATTTAACCAAAATGCAATGGGGCGGCACCTAGATTCAGAATAGTACATTTAACCAAAATGCAATGGGGCGGCACCTAGATTCAGAATAGTACATTTAACTAAAATGCAATGGGGCGGCAACTAGATTCAGAATAGTACATTTAACTAAAATGCAATGGGGCGGCACCTAGATTCAGAATACTACATTTAACCAAAATGCAATGGGGCGGCACCTAGATTCAGAATACTACATTTAACCAAAATGCAATGGGGCGGCACCTAGATTCAGAATAGTACATTTAACCAAAATGCAATGGGGCGGCACCTAGATTCAGAATAGTACATTTAACTAAAATGCAATGGGGCGGCAACTAGATTCAGAATAGTACATTTAACTAAAATGCAATGGGGCGGCACCTAGATTCAGAATAGTACATTTAACTAAAATGCAATGGGGCGGCAACTAGATTCAGAATAGTACATTTAACTAAAATGCAATGGGGCGGCACCTAGATTCAGAATAGTACATTTAACCAAAATGCAATGGGGCAGCACCTAGATTCAGAATAGTACATTTAACTAAAATGCAATGGGGCAGCACCTAGATTCAGAGTAGTTAATTTAACCAAAATGCAATGGGGCGGCACCTAGATTCAGAATAGTACATTTAACTAAAATGCAATGGGCCGGCACCTAGATTCAGAATAGTACATTTAACCAAAATGCAATGGGCCGGCACCTAGATTCAGATGATACACTTAAGCTAAAATGCAATGGGGCAGCATGCAATGGGGCAGCACCTTGAGTCAGATGATACACTTAAGCTAAAATGCAATGGGGCAGCACCTAGAGTCAGATGGTTTATAGTCATAATGTCGACAACAAAAATGTCGACAGTCAAAATGTCGAAAAAAAAATGTCGAAAAAAAAAATGTCGAGTTTTTTTTTCAATGCATTTTTTTTTAAATGGGGGGGTTCCCCCCCAACCCCCCTTTTTTAATTTTTTTTTTAATTTTTCCCTTTTTTTTACTCCCGAACCCCTAAAATAAATATATAATTAAAAAAAACGAAAGTCGACATTTTTTTTTCGATATTATGACTGTCCACCGAGTCAGATGATACTTAAGCTAAAAATGCAATGGGGCAGCACCTAGAGTCAGATGATACACTTAAGCTAAAATGCAATGGGGCGGCACCTAGATTCCAAATAGTACATTTAACTAAAATGCAATGGGGCAGCACCTAGAGTCAGATGATACACTTAAGCTAAAATGCAATGGGGCGGCACCTAGATTCCGAATAGTACATTTAACTAAAATGCTATGGGGCAGCACCTAGATTCCGAATAGTACATTTAACTAAAATGCGATGGGGCAGCATGCAATGGGGCAGCACCTAGAGTCAGATGATACACTTAAGCTAAAATGCAATGGGGCAGCACCTAGAGTCAGATGATACACTTAAGCTAAAATGCAATGGGGCAGCACCTAGATTCCGAATAGTACATTTAACTAAAATGCGATGGGGCGGCAACTAGATTTAGAATAGTACATTTTTTTTTTTTTTGTATTTAATCAAAAGATTTTTACAAAAATTGAGGTTTCTGTCTTTTGTCTGTGGTCGCGACGGAAAGAAAAAATGAAGGAAAATGAGAACAGCTCTCTAAAAATGTGCCTTTGTCGGCCAGTTTATGGCTTCCAAGATTTTATAGGAAGCTATTTGCCATGATGTTTTGTCGCCTCCAATCAAACGAGACCAACATATTTCTTCGTCCTCTATGATGAAATCTGTGAAGGTTGATTTTAAGTATCGACTTCTTATATGTTGGTTTGAGGCACATTTTAGGAGCAAGTGGCGGATTGTTTCCTTTTCTTGTAACTCACAAAATCGACAACTGTTATTTCCCGACTGGCCTCTAATTGACAAGATCTCATTTGTCTGCAAGACATTTAAACGGGCTCTCATCAGCGTGTCTCTCCCTTTCCTGGATGGGCACTTCTTTATATATTCCTGGAGTTCATTGAGTTTTTTCGTGTTTGGAGGCAGGTGTAAGGTTAATTTATTTTTTCCTGCTGTCTCCAGGGTGTTTATCCAGTCGAGTTCTTTGATTTTGGTGAAGGTTCTCTTTGGGTACTTTATTAGTTGTTCTTCGTCTGCATTGACCTGTTCTAGCAAGCTGATGTTTTCTTCTTTCCATTTTTTAAGGGATTTGCTTGTATTCCTTTCTATTTCGAGATTGATGAGAAAGTATATTGATGGTGGCTCAGCCATCCGGCATTTCCTGAACAGTCTTAGAGACGATTGTGAGACTGAACTTCTGAGAGAGGGTAAGCTAAGCTCTCGTCGGATTGAGGCTATTGGGGTCGAGTTTGGGAGTCTGAGGACTTTTCGCCAGAACTTTGCCTCAATTTTTGTCCAAATGGATCGTGGTAAGTTCATCATAGCATCTCCCCCATAAGTTAATGTCGGCATCACCTTTTTCTTATAGTGTTCGAGCACAGGGATCAGTGAGAATCTTCCAAACTTTTTATCTATGGCCCTAGCTTGGGCTGCCAATTTGTTGGCTTTGGACATCAGGACCGATTGCATGGCTTTGTCTTGCAAAGAGGAGTCCAGGGTTACTCCTAAGTATTTGAAGTCGAACACTCGCTCGATCAGTGATCCTTCCAAAGTTAGTTTCAGTTTTTCTGTTTTCCTGATCGCTTTTTCCAGTACTAAGAATTTTGTTTTCTTTACGTTTATTTCCAGTTTGTTTTCTTGCATATACCCTTGAAGCTTTGTCAGTTGGCGCTGCAGACCAATTGGTGTGTGATCCATTAGGACCAAGTCGTCTGCGTAAAGCAATCGTGTTATCGGGATTTTGCAGATTTTTGGAGGAAATGCTCGAATTTTTGGATCCTCGTTTTGGATGTCACCAATGAATGCCAGAAACAGGGCCGGGGCCAACGGGCACCCCTGCTTCACTCCTCTCGCTGTTGGGATGGGTGATGATAAAAGGCCGTTTTGATCAAGTCGGATGCGTATTGTAGTGTCGGTGTATAGTGCCTTAATCGGGTTTAATATAGACAGTGGACAATCCCAGGTTTCAAGTTTGGACCATAGGCGGGCCCTGTCTATCCGGTCGAAT
This sequence comes from Ambystoma mexicanum, assembly GCF_040938575.1. Lineage (NCBI taxonomy): Eukaryota > Metazoa > Chordata > Amphibia > Caudata > Ambystomatidae > Ambystoma > Ambystoma mexicanum. Next base: position 1,682,426,910 of record NC_090932.1, read on the forward strand.
GCTTGTGTCAGATCGATGAACGCCACAAAGATTCTCGTTCCTCCTTCCAGTACTCTGTTTTTCAGCACGTTTAGCATTAGAATGTTGGCTGTCGTGCCCAGATTTCTTTTGAATCCCGTTTGGAGTGGATCGTTACAGGGTGATTCCTCCGCCCAGATCTTGAAGCGGTCAAGAAGCATTGAGCCAAACACTTTACCTATGACATCCAGGAGCGCAATTGGTCCGTAATTTATCGGGTCCTTTTTGTCTCCTTTCTTGAATATTGGAACGATTGTTGATTGTTTCCATGAGGGTGGTATCGTTTTTAAGTTGCAGCATCTGCCAAAGATTTTACTTAGCAGGCTTGCCCACTCATTTTCAAGTGTTTTTAGATTGGAGTTCGTGATCCCATCGGGTCCTGGGGCGTGGGAGTTTTTTAAGCCTCTGATTTTCAATCGGATTTCCTGTGGATCATCTATGATTATCCATGGCTCAGGAGACATTTCGCCCTGTAGTTTTAAGTTGGTACTTGGTGCCTGGTACATAGTAGTGTAATGTTTTGTCCAAGTAGTTTCCCCAATCTCGGTTATGATTGTGTTTTCTTGGGTTTCGTTAACCGCTCTCAAAATTTTCCAAAATTCTTTTATGTTTTTGCCACTTATCGCTTTTAGGATGTTTTCAGCATCTTGTTGATAGAGAGACAGTCTATGGCCTTTTACCCATGCTTTGTAGAGTTTGGTTTCCGCTTCTGCCGCTCTCACAGCCCCTGGAGATCCTGAAGATTTTGCTTTGCGTTGTATTTCCCGCAGTGCCCGACGTTTCTCCACCAGTGTTAGGTCATACACGTGTCTTGGGGGATTTCCACTGTTTGTTTTTATTTTACGAGTCTTCTTAAACTTCATCAGGAATGGCGTATAGTCTGTATTATTTTTGCCCAAGTGATTTGGCATTGAGCTGAATCCTTTTTCTATTTCCTCAATGGCCTCAGTTGTAAGGTGTAGACGGTTTCCCTTCGTGTTGGCTATGACTTGGTGCTCAACATACTCATTCTGGGGCCTTATTGACTTCCATGTTGTTGACAGGGGGTTATGGTCACTGGCTGTAACTCTTGTAATTACAAAATCTTTCGTTATTGCCAGTAATGGTTCAGTGACGTAGATGTAGTCTATGGTGCCTGTCAGTTCATTCCTTTCCTATGATGGCGGGCGATTTAGGTCTGGGAATGCTTCGTGCAAATTGTGAAGGTTTCTTGAATTCATCAATTTGACCCATAGGTTGCCGCGTTGTTTGCCTGTTGAGTTTTGGCCTAGGTCCGCCTCTCTTTCTTCCGAGCTCATGCACGTAGCGTTCAGGTCTCCGCAAATGAGGAAGTATTTTACCAGGTGTTCCGATAGTGCCTCATCTATCGCGTCCTCCATTTTTTCTATGTAGGCGGTAGGCTCTATGCTTGCGGGGTTCCAGTATGTGTTTGCTACGATTAAGGTGCCTTTCTCGTAGGCGTTTTTAACGGTACTCCAACGGCTCCATGCCGCCTTGACCATCAGAATCATTTGGTTGCTGGTCAATGTTTCTTCTAGTTTGATCCCTGAGTCTTTTTTAGACGCAATCAATAAGCCCGACGAAGGTCTTCCTCGACATCCTTGTTTAGCTGGTGCAAGGATGACTTCGAACCCCCCTATTGCAGGGGGTTCAGTCAGCCAGGTCTCTTGGAGGCATAAAAGGTCATATGACCCCAGGTCCATGTCTTTTGGAGACAGTAGATGGATGTGTCCTCTCGTGTTCCATGAGCACATTTTTAGTTCGCACTTTAAGGGGGTCGCGCGATGTCTAACATGTAAAATGTGCTCGTCTCTCGCGAGTTGCTATGTTTGCTTTTTTTCCCTCAGAATTTTGGGCAGCCAGGTCCATATGCCTTTCGTGGGTTCACATCTTTTTTGGGGAATTTTTTCTGTTGAAAGTTTGGCTGTTATTTCTGGAATTGCCTTGGCTTTATTAAGTTTTTTTGTATCTTTGGTTTTTGTGAAACTTTCATAATTTTTGTTTTCTTTCGAGGCTTGTCGATTTTCCCTCAGTTTCTCTTCAACTTCCCGGGCTCTTGCTCTGTCCTTGTTTTTTTCAGGCGATTTATTGCGACCGGTTCTTCCTAAGGTGCTTTTTGGGTGTCTGTCTACTTCCTTTCTGCTGGGCGTGATACACCTTTTGTTTTCAGCCTCCCTTTTATTGTCTTCTTCGCTTTTGGTTGATTGCACTTTGACTTCGTAGCCCATTTCGTCCAGCTCTTCACTACAGTCGAGGATCAGGTTTTTCAACGTTGTTGATGTTACGTAGAGTACCGTTTTTGCTTTTGCATTTACGTTGCTTGGCTCTACTACAAGCAGATCTTCTGATTTTATTTGATTCAGCTTTCGAATGTATTTAAACAGTGTTAGCACTTAGTTTCGGTTCAAGATTATGTCGTCTCTGTTTTCTTTCACTTGTGTCAGCTTTATACGCCATTTAGCTTTGTCCACTTTTTTCGGTTTTAGGTTATGTTTCTGTGTTCTGGATCTGTACCGAAAGATCATTTCTCCTTTGTCTCGTGGCGGGCTGAGTCGTTTTTCAGTGTTGGTTTTCTTGTGGGCATTCGTGGATTGAGAACGCGGTCTGCCTGGTGTTATGTTTCTAGACGGCTTTCTTTTGTGTTTTTGTTCGTTCCGTCTACCTTCTGATCTTCTTGATTTACCGCGTTCACCCTCTTTCTGTCTGGAGGAGTTGTATCTTTTTTCTTATTTCCAATTTCCTGAGGTCTGATTGTCTCTGGGTCTCGATTTCGACCTTTCGTTTTCTTTTTTTGTTTCTTTCTGCATCCTTTTTGGCTTTGTCTGTCTATCTATATCAATTGGACTGGCGCCCTTGTTCTTTATATTCTTCGCGTTTTCCCTAGAATTTTTTGCTGCTTTTTCTCCAGTCACTTCTTCGTTTCTTGTTGTGAATTCTGTATTTTCCTTTTCTTTGTGAGATTGTGAAGTTGATGCTTCACTGGAGCAATGTGCAGCTAGACTCGTAGGCGAGTTTTCTGCCAGGTGTTGGCTCAGATTCATCAATTCTTCGCCTTCGATGCGATCAATTGTTGATGGGGATAGGGTAAAGGTTCTTTTTTCTGGCGTTTCAATTGTTGACGGCGATAGGCTGATGGTTCTTTTTTCTGATGTTTCAGGGTTTTTTGTTTGCCTCGACTCTATTTCTTTGCCTTTCATTTGTGATTTTTCCTTGTGTTTTACTGGTCGTGTGAAAAGTTGAAAAATACCTTCTGCAGTTTGGTTTCCAGTTGAGGGTTGTCTAGGTGGTGGTCTCTTTGTTGATTGGTTCTCAGTTTGTTTTAAATTCGCCTCTTTGTTTGCACCCTCTGTTGGTGGATTATTTGTTGTATGGCCTGTAGTAGCTATGGTTTGAGTCCCCCTGGTTTTACTCACCGGTCTTCGTTCTTTGTCTTCATACTGCTCTTTTTGTCGTGAAGACGAATCCTCGTCGTTTATTATAACTGTGCTTGATTTTCTGGCTTCCAAAGCCATGACATATGCTTCTAAGAAGATAACTTTGCTGTGGATCATCGTTTGGATGCTTGTGTGGTCTTTCAAGGAGTCAGCGATAGTTTCATAAAGTTTCATGAATGGTGCCAATGCAATGTTCACTGATGACATAATTGACAGTAAGTCCATTTTTTTTTTATTTGAGGAATCCGTCGGGCTGGTCGAATGATGTGGCGAGGTTCTTCTTAAGGGGGATTCAGTTAACATTGTTGTCTGATTTGTCCAACTGCCTCGAATTGGCCTTGTTGTTTCTAATGAGGCTCTTCCTTTTCGATTTTTGTCGATGTGGTAACTTCGATTGTCATTTCCCCCCATGTTCAAGTTTTGGTTGATTTGGGGTCTCGTAAGGTTTTCTTGGTTTAGTTCGTCTAAGTCTGCTATGGATGGCCTTCCTATTGTCATGTTTTCATTTTGGGCTTTGGAGAGCCCTGCTTGGTTGAGTTTTTCTGGCACCAGCGTTTTGTTTGGGGTTTTGTGAACTTTGTCTCTATCTGTTCCTATGAAGTTGTCAACATTCAAGGCTGTACCCTCTGGGAGTGAGGGTGTTGCCGGATTTAGCTTGCAGGAGCCTTCCTTTATTTCTGTTGTTGAATCCATTGGGCCTTTCGGGTCAACTATGATGAGGCTCTCCTCTTGGATGGTGTGGGGGTTTTCTTTGTGCTCGGACATGACAGTCCCCATTTCTGACTCTTTGCCCGGATTTCTCTTCAATTCCCCCTTCTCTGTGGCTTTTGTCGGCTTCAGATTTTGCTGGCCTCTTGGTGAGTTCGTGGGAATCTTTTGGGGTAACATCGGGCACGGTGATTCCCCCTCAGGCCCCACTTTGTCACTCAGCTGTCCTTGTGCCTTATTACTTTCTCCTGAGGACCGTCTTTTACTATGTGGCCGGTTATCACTGACATAGTGCTCAACTCTGCGTAGTTTTGCTACCGGCAAGCAGTCGTTTAAAGCTTCCAGTATTTCGAGATCTCTAAGTTCCCTCTGTGGGTACTCTTTTGTTGCTTTTTGTCTAATGTTTGCGTAAAAGTAATCCTTTATTGAGTTTTTAAGTGCCCCTCCTTCTCCTCTCTGTGGGTCGTTTTCATTTGTTTTGACCATCAATTGGTCAGGTGTTTTTTGTTGCTGTTCGAGCTTCTGGGGCATTTTTTTCGTTCTGCTGCTGATCTTGTTTTTCGTTGTTTTACGGTTCTTGAGTTTCTTGAGAGGCAAGGAGCTTGTTCTCTGTCTTTTCTTTTTGTTGGGGTTTGATGGCCCTTGTACATTGATTTTTTCTGAGACCCAACTGGTCTCTGCACTTTCCTCCGCCTCTTTGTGAATGAGAGCCACCACTTTCGCTTTCCTTTCCGCTAGTGAACACGTCGGTGATAATCCTGTGGTGTGCAGCTCTCTATCGGGCTCCCCCTGCCCGTTCTCCTCAGGTGGGGTGCCCGCCACCTCCTCCGGTTCTGCCTCTCCTGGGGCAGTCGTACCATCCATCTCTTTTCCCCTCCCTCCCTCAGCAACTTCCACGCCCGGCAGCCCTCCTCCGAGAGCTCCCGCCGTGGGGCGGGGAGCGCCCTGCGGTGCTCCGCGGGGGGAGGGAGGTATGGGGGGCTGCGCCGGACCGGCGAGCCTAGCTCCCTCTCCGAGGCTCGCTCTCCCGGCGGCTCTGACCTCCTTAGCCGTGTCTTCCCTCTCCGTCGGCCCCTCCTCGCCGTCCCGCGCTGACCGCGGTCCCCCTTCGAGGGCCGCCTCCGCGGGGTCCCGCTCAACCGCGGCGGCTCAGAGTGGCGACGGGGTGTCTTTCCGGCCAGCCGAGGCCTCGACTGTCTTGATTTCCAGGCTCTTTGCCCATAAATCATCAGTTGCTCCTCCAGTTAAGGATGGTCGTTCCTGGGGGTCGTGTTGGTCTGATTTGGGGTCTTCTAAGACTGGAGGCCGGAAGACTTTGCTTTTGGTTGGTTGTACCTTTGTGGTGTTCGCTGGCTCTTGCTGGAACATCGGTTTTGGGGAGCCCATTTGAGGCAATGTCGCTAGGTAATCCTTGGATATTGATGTTTGTTGTTGTTTTTGACTCTGCTGTTTCTGGCATAATTTGGCGCTCCTCAGGCGTCTACCCTCTTCTTCCATTTCTTCCTCTCTCGGAGGGTCGTTCTGCTCTGGGTTCATGACAGTTTCCCGCATTTCTCTGTTTGCCCTTGCAGCCCTGGCAGTCATGACTGCAGGACTGCCACTCTCCGTCCACTCCGCGTCCGCTCCGCGGATAGAAGGGGTTTATGTAAGGGTCCTCCCCCACGCTGAAAACAGTAGAAACGGGCAACAGACTCTCCTGCAGGACTGCCTAGTACATTTAACCAAAATGCAATGGGCCGGCACCTAGATTCAAAATAGTACATTTAACTAAAATGCAATGGGGCAGCACCTAGAGTCAGATGATACACTTAAGCTAAAATGCAATGGGGCAGCACCTAGATTCCGAATAGTACATTTAACTGAAAATGCAATGGGGCAGCACCTAGATTCGGAATAGTACATTTAACTAAAATGCAAAGGGTCAGCACCTAGATTCAGAATAGTACATTTAACTAAAATGCAAAGGGTCAGCACCTAGATTCAGAATAGTACATTTTGGTAAAATGCAATGGGGCAGCACCTAGATTCCGAATAGTACATTTAACTGAAAATGCAATGGGGCAGCACCTAGATTCGGAATAGTACATTTAACTGAAAATGCAATGGGGCAGCACCTAGATTCGGAATAGTACATTTAACTAAAATGCAAAGGGTCAGCACCTAGATTCAGAATAGTACATTTTGGTAAAATGCAATGGGGCAGCACCTAGATTCAGAATAGTACATTTTGGCAAAATGCAATGGGGCAGCACCTAGATTCGGAATAGTACATTTAACTAAAATGCAAAGGGGCAGCACCTAGATTCAGAATAGTACATTTTGGTAAAATGCAATGGGGCAGCACCTAGATTCAGAATAGTACATTTTGGCAAAATGCAATGGGGCAGCACCTAGATTCGGAATAGTACATTTACCTAAAATGCAAAGGGGCAGCACCTAGATTCAGAATAGTATATTTTGGTAAAATGCAATGGGGCAGCACCTAGATTCGGAATAGTACATTAAACTAAAATGCAAAGGGGCAGCACCTAGATTCAGAATAGTACATTTTGGTAAAATGCAAGGGGGCAGCACCTAGATTCGGAATAGTACATTTAACTAAAAATGCAAGGGGGCAGCACCTAGGTTCAGAGAAGTACAATTAGGTAAAAAGCAGTGGGGCATTTACATTTACATGTACTTTTCAGGCATAGGCAAAGCACAGGTAAAGCATGTGACAGATAAGCAGTGTTAAAGTTCACTATGAGGAGTAAGCGTCAGCGCTGGTGTGCTGCAGACCGTGTCTGAGCTGTAGCTGGTGGCAACGTTTAGTGTTGAGGTAAGAGCATAGAGAACGAGGGGAGTTGGAGGAAAGTTCAGAACCCCGGCTGCAAGGGAGGGTTGTATGAAAGATAAGAGCAGCACGCTTACCCTTCTTGGTGAAAGGAAGTCATGTGAGATGCAGGGTTTGTGGCCCTAGGCTTGACGGCGTAGACAGGCTAGAGACAGGCACGGTGCCTTTGTATGTGCCTTGGTTGTGGGCCGGCTCCAAGCCTGCCGGCTTGTGGTTGGCTTACAAGTAGGAGTAAGAAGTCAATCACAATGCTCGCAGTGCTGTGGGGCCAAGTAGGAAGTTGATGAAGTGGCGGTCGGCCATCTTGGTTGGTTGAGTACCTGTCATTGTCCTTCTGGACATGCTATGTTTCATATCACTGCGTGCTGCTTTTTCCGTGGTGCCACAAGGGGGGCACTTGACATCTACACATGACTGTGTTACTATTGTTATATGGTGATGTGCCCATGGATGAAGTTTGATGTTTTGAGGAATTGCCAAAAAGTTTGGTTTGGGATTTAAAGAATATGCTTTTTTCTACAAATTGTTGTGCTATGTTTGTCAGCCTTAGATACACCTTTGTTTAACTATTAGGATTACTAGCCCCAGGATCTGAGGTTGTTAATGGGGCAAACCTTCCTGTTTTCTGATACTTCTCGGTTCCTCGCCAGAGGGCTTGTAGGAAAACGTCCTAAAAGGGGTCTTCTGTCCTTCAAGAGAGAACAAAGGCACTTTTCCTCTAGGGCAGAAGAGCAACAATTCTGCTTTGAAGTCACTTGAGGGGTGTGAGGTGAGAGGTCTGCCTTTCAGGGGAAATGTGAGAAATAACGGCGAGCTGCGACAGAATATGTACACTTCCAACGTGAATACCACTCCCAAGCGGGACGCGAGGCGGAGATGTCACCATTCCTTATTCCACCTGGGAGAGGGTAGTCCAGTCCTGTTTTTTACTTTGTACTCTGGGGCTTTTAGTCCTGACTTTATGCTGGGGTGGAAAAGTCTGTTAATGTGAATGAAAAGCAGAACTGGACTTCTATGAATGGAATGGGACCCAATGCATGGACAGGAGAAGGCTGGCCAGACTCTCCTGCAGAGTTCAGGAAGTCCCCCCAAGCTTTCCCTGCTGGGCCTTCTGCTGGGAGATGGCTGGCCAGACTCTCCTGCAGAGTTCAGGAAGTCCCCCCAAGCTTTCTCTGCTGGGCCTTCTGCTGAGAGATGGCTGGCCAGACTCTCCTGCAGAGTTCAGGAAGTCCACCCAAGCTTTCTCTGCTGGGCCTTCTGCTGAGAGATGGCTGGCCAGACTCTCCTGCAGAGTTCAGGAAGTCCCCCCAAGCTTTCTCTGCTGGGCCTTCTGCTGAGAGATGGCTGGCCAGACTCTTCAGAGTTCAGGAAGTCCCCCCAAGCTTTCCCTGCTGGGCCTTCTGCTGGGAGATGGCTGGCCAGACTCTGCAGAGTTCAGGAAGGCCTTCTGCTGCGAGATGGTGGGCCACAATGCTTGTGAAAGGAGCCAGTTATCGCACATTTCCTCGGTGTGATGTGTGGGTTGTTGGGAAGGGGGCAGGTGTCGAAGCTCAAGAATGTGGGGGCTCACGGGCTGTGCTATCCCCGGGCCCACAGTAATCCTGTACTAAGTCATGTTCTTGATCCATCAGGTGTCTGGATTGCAGGCGATCATTCCATCTTTTTCTTCTTACAGAATTACGATCCTTGGCACCGGGGCCAAGTGGCTGGCAGTGCTGGAAGAGAAGAACCTGAAACCATGTAAGGACCCCTGTGTGGCTCTTTCTGGGCCATGCTCTTATGGGGGTGCAGGGTAATGCATTGTGTTGATGTGCCTCCCCATATAGACTTTCATGCTCATAGTCCCTAATGGCGCAATCCATGTTGCTCGAAAGCCATACACTACCTGGTAGCGGGCCACTGGCCGTGCACCTCATGCAGTTACTGACCACCCTACAGACCGTGCACTCATGGGGCTACTCACCACCCTACTGGCCGTGCACGTCATGAGGTTCCTCAACACACTACACCTTGTGGCATTACAGGCCGTGCACCTCATGGGGTTACTCGCCATCCTAAACCTTGTGGCATTACAGGCCATGCACCTCATGGGGTTACTCGCCATACCACACCTTGAGGCATTGGCCATGCACCTCATGCAGTTACTCACCACGCTACTGGCCGCGCAACTCATGCGGTTACTCACCACCCTACATCTTGAGGCATTGGCCATGCACCCCATGCAGTTACTCACCACCCTACAGACCGTGCACGTCAGACAGTTACTCACCATTCTTATGGCTGCACACGTCATGGGGTTACTCAACACCGACATCTTGTGGCATTACAGGGCGAGCACCTCATTGGTTTAATCACATCCTATGCCTTGTGGCATTACAGGCCGTGCATCTCACGGGGTTACTCTCCACCCTACACCTTGTGGCATTACAGGCCGTGCAGTGCATCGGGTTACTACCCATCCTACACATTTTGGCATTACAGGCCGTGCAACTCATGGGGTTACTCGCCATTCTACGCCGTGTGGCATTAGAGGCCATGCACCTCATGGGGTTACTCGCCATCCTACGCCATGTGGCATTACATGCCATGCACCTCATTGGGTTACTCGCCATCCTATGCCGTGTGGCATTAGAAGCCATGCATCTCATGGGGTTACTCGCCATCCTACGCCCTGTGGCATTACATGCGTGCACCTCATGGGGTTACTCGCCATCCTACGCCCTGTGGCATTACATGCCGTGCACCTCATGGGGTTACTCGCCATCCTACGCCATGTGGCATTAGAGGCCATGCATCTCATGGGGTTACTCGCCATCCTACGCCGTGTGGCATTAGAAGCCATGCATCTCATGGGGTTACTCGCCATCCTACGCCCTGTGGCATTACATGCGTGCACCTCATGGGGTTACTCGCCATCCTACGCCCTGTGGCATTACATGCCGTGCACCTCATGGGGTTACTCGCCATCCTACGCCATGTGGCATTAGAGGCCATGCATCTCATGGGGTTACTCGCCATCCTACGCCATGTGGCATTGCATGCCGTGTACCTCATGGGGTTACTCGCCATTCTACACCATGTGGCATTAGAGGCCATGCATCTCATGGGGTTACTCGCCATCCTACGCCATGTGGCATTACATGGCATGCACCTCATGGGGTTACTCGCCATCCTACGCCATGTGGCATTAGAGGCCATGCATCTCATGGGGTTACTCGCCATCCTACGCCGTGTGGCATTAGAAGCCATGCATCTCATGGGGTTACTCGCCATCCTACGCCCTGTGGCATTACATGCGTGCACCTCATGGGGTTACTTGCCATCCTACGCCCTGTGGCATTACATGCCGTGCACCTCATGGGGTTACTCGCCATCCTACGCCATGTGGCATTAGAGGCCATGCATCTCATGGGGTTACTCGCCATCCTACGCCATGTGGCATTGCATGCCGTGTACCTCATGGGGTTACTCGCCATTCTACACCGTGTGGCATTAGAGGCCATGCATCTCATGGGGTTACTTGCCATCCTACGCCGTGTGGCATTAGAGGCCATGCATCTCATGGGGTTACTCGCCATCCTACGCCGTGTGGCATTAGAGGCCATGCATCTCATGGGGTTACTCGCCATCCTACGCCATGTGGCATTACATGCCGTGCACCTCATGGGGTTTCTCGCCATCCTACACCGTGTGGCATTACATGCTGTGCACCTCATGGGGTTACTCTCCATCCTACGCCGTGTGGCATTAGAGGCTATGCATCTCATGGGTTACTCGCCATCCTACGCCATGTGGCATTAAATGCCGTGCACCTCATGGGGTTACTCTCCATCCTACGCCGTGTGGCATTAGAGGCCATGCATCTCATGGGGTTACTCGCCATCCTACGCTGTGTGGCATTAGAGGCCATGCATCTCATGGGGTTACTCGCCATCCTACGCCATGTGGCATTATATGCCGTGCACCTCATGGGGTTACTCGCCATCCTGCGCCATGTGGCATTAGAGGCCATGCATCTCATGGGGTTACTCGCCATCCTACGCCGTGTGGCATTAGAAGCCATGCATCTCATGGGGTTACTCGCCATCCTACGCCGTGTGGCATTAGAGGCCATGCATCTCATGGGGTTACTCGCCATCCTACGCCATGTGGCATTACATGCCGTGCACCTCATGGGGCTATCCGCCATCCTACGCCGTGTGGCGTTAGAGGCCATGCATCTCATGGGGTTACTCGCCATCCTACGCCGTGTGGCATTAGAGGCCATGCATCTCATGGGGTTACTCGCCATCCTACGCCATGTGGCATTACATGCCGTGCACCTCATGGGGTTACTCTCCATCCTGCGGCGTGTGGCATTAGAGGCCATGCATCTCAAGGGTTACTCACCATTCTATGCCATGTGGCATTACATGCCGTGCACCTCATGGGATTACTCTCCATCCTACGGCGTGTGGCATTAGAGGCCATGCATCTCATGGGGTTACTCGCCATCCTACGCCATGTGGCATTACATGCCGTGCACCTCATGGGGTTACTCTGCATCCTACGCCGTGTGGCATTAGAGGCCATGCATCTCATGGGGTTACTCGCCATCCTACGCCGTGTGGCATTAGAGGCCGTGCACCTCATGGGGTTACTCGCCATCCTACGCCGTGTGGCATTAGAGGCCATGCATCTCATGGGGTTACTCGCCATCCTACGCCGTGTGGCATTACATGCCGTGCACCTCATGGGGTTACTCCCCATCCTACGCCGTGTGGCATTACATGCCGTGCACCTCATAGGGTTACTCGCCATCCTACGCCGTGTGGCATTAGAGGCCATGCATCTCATGGGGTTACTTGCCATCCTAAGCCATGTGGCATTAGAGGCCATGCATCTCATGGGGTTACTCGCCATCCTACGCCGTGTGGCATTAGAGGCCATTCATCTCATGGGGTTACTCGCCATCCTACGCCATGTGGCATTACATGCCGTGCACCTCATGGGGTTACTCTCCATCCTACGGCGTGTGGCATTAGAGGCCATGCATCTCATGGGTTACTCGCCATCCTACGCCATGTGGCATTACATGCCGTGCACCTCATGGGGTTACTCTCCATCCTACGGCGTGTGGCATTAGAGGCCGTGCACCTCATGGGGTTACTCGCCATCCTACGCCGTGTGGCATTAGAGGCCATGCATCTCATGGGGTTACTCGCCATCCTATGCCGTGTGGCATTAGAGGCCATGTATCTCATGGGGTTACTCGCCATCCTACGCCGTGTGGCATTAGAGGCCGTGCACCTCACGTGGTTACTCGAATGTTCTTATAGGACTGTGCATCCTCCTATAGTTTCTTTTAATGCAGCAGTCAGTAGCACTGTTATGCATAAAATGCCAACTTCGCAAAGAATACCCTACACATTCATATGTAGTGGAGGAAGCCTGCCACAGTGGCAGATTAAGCCAGTCCTAAATTTGGCTGAGTTAGAAAAGCGTAATTCGCGAACTTCATGTGGATTCGGACCTCATTTGACCCCATAAATAAAGTACATATTTATTTCGCTTGTCACACTTCCTGTAACCCTTGAATAGGTCTTATTCCTAGGAGCGACACACAGGCGAGAAGCGACGCCATCCAATCGGCTGATTTACCCCAAGTTATCAGCGTTGGTGCTGGGTACATTCTAGCGCTCAGAATCGATTTTATGAGTAATTGACCCGGGTCACATTTTAGGTGCCTTAATTCAAGGTCAAGTAGGGCCCTGGGTATATTTCAACCCCCGGTTGCCGTTTTAAAGTGGGCTACCCTCGCGAGCGTTTTTATTTCTGGCTTCTTTCTAAGCAAGTTACTGTCATTTATTTTTTATATTCAAATTAAACATATTGATAGTCCAGGGAGCATTCTTTCAGAATGCTTGACATTTACTTGAAAAGTTAAATACTTTAAAAACAGCTTTGCTTTTTGTAAAATAATATATACAATAAAAAAAAGTACTGCATTGCGCAACTCCAGTCACCAAGCGATGTAGAGGCGCCATTTCTGATGTGTCGAAGGCCCTTTACAGGGTAAATACCCCAAATGAGTCCCTCTGTATCCACATCCAGACACAGGCTGCTGCGCCTATGAAGTGTCCAAAGGTGCTTTACAGGGTAAATACCTAAGACAAGTCCCTCTGAAGCTTCATCCAGATACTGGCTGCTGCATTTATAAAGTGCCCAAGGGTTATTTACAGGGTAAATACCCCAAATGAGTCCCTCTGTATCCAGATCCAGACACAGGCTGCTGCGCCTATGAAGTGTCCAAAGGTGCTTTACAGGGTAAATACCTAAGACAAGTCCCTCTGAAGCTTCATCCAGACACTGGCTGCTGCATCTATAAAGTGCCCAAGGGTTATTTACAGGGTAAATACCTAAAACGAGTCCCTCTGAAGCTTCATCCAGACACTGGCTGCTGCATCTATAAAGTGCCCAAGGGTTATTTACAGGGTAAATACCTAAAACGAGCCCCTCTGAAGCTTCATCCAGACACTGGCTGCTGCATCTATAAAGTGCCCAAGGGTTATTTACAGGGTAAATACCTAAAACGAGTCCCTCTGAACCTTCATCCAGACACTGGCTGCTGCATCTATAAAGTGGCCAAGGGTTATTTACAGGGTAAATACCTAAAACGAGTCCCTCTGAAGCTTCATCCAGACACTGGCTGCTGCGCCTATAAAGTGCCCATGAGTGCTTTACTCACAGTCCTTGTGCCCTGTGGGTTTACTACTAGCTATTGTGCCCTGTCTGTGTACTCTTACTCCACAGCCCCTCTGCCCTGTGGGTTTACTCCTAGCCATTGTGCCCTGTCTGTGTACTCTTACTCCACAGCCCCTCTGCCCTGTGGGTTTACTCCTAGCCATTGTGCCCTGTGTGTTTACTCTTACTCCACAGCCCCTTTTCCCTGTGGGTTTACTCCTAGCCATTGTCCCCTGTCTGTTTACTCTTACTCCACAGCCCCTTTGGCCTGTGGGTTTACTTCTAGCCATTGTGCCCTGTCTGTGTACTCTTACTCACAGCCCATGTGGGTTTATTTATTTATTTATATTTATATAGCGTGCAAGCAGCCCAGGGGCATTGAGGCGCTGTTACTTGCAAGAGCTTAGTTACACAGGTACAGGGATGGTAGCAGTCGTTGACAAATTATGAATACTACAACATATAAAACTGTTGACACCTAGATATTGTGCCCTGTGTGTGTACTCTTACTCACAGCCCCTGTGGTTTACTCCTAGCCATTGTGCCCTGTCTGTTTACTCTTACTCCACAGCCCCTTTGCCCTGTGGGTTTACTCCTAGCCATTGTGACCTGTCTGTGTACTCTTACTCACAGCCACTGTGGGTTTACTCCTTGCCATTTTACCATGTCTGTTTACTCTTACTCCACAGCCCCTTTGCCCTCTGGGTTTACTCCTAGCCATTGGTTTACTTGCTCCCCCCAACTCTCTGGGTTTACTTGCTCCCCCCAACTCTCTGGGTTTACTTGCACCCCCAACTCTTTGGGTTTACTTGCACCCACAACTCCCTTGGTTTACTTGACCCCCCCTCCCAACTTGCTGGGTTTGCTTGCATCCCCAACTCTCTGGGTTTGCTTGCACCCTCAACTCTCTGGGTTTGCTTGCATCCCCAACTTTCTGGGTTTACTTGCACCCCCAACTCTCTGGGTTTTCTTGCACCCCCAACTCGTTGGGTTTGCTTGCATCCCCAACTCTCTGGGTTTACTTGCTCCCCGAAATCTCTGGGTTTACTTCTACCCCCAACTCTTTGGGTTTACTTGCACCCTCAACTCCCTTGGTTTACTTGCACCCCCAACTCTTTGGGTTTACTTGCACTCCCAACTGTCTTGGTTTACTTGCACCCCCAACTCTTTGGATTTACTTGCTCCCCCCAACTCTTTGGGGTTGCTTGCATCCCATGCACACACTTGGTTTATTTGCTGCACCTGTGCCCCCTGGGTTTTCTCTCATCCCTTCGTGTTTCCCCTTATGTTCCAGGTGAAACCCACAATCTCCAGACGCTGCATACCATCCTCTCCACGGGGTCACCCCTGAAGCCGCAAAGCTATGAGTACGTGTACAAGTACATCAAGAGCAGCGTCCTGCTGGGCTCCATCTCAGGTGAGGCCGGTCTTGCTAAGCCTCCATGTTTCAACCATGTCCTTTGGTGGATGTCTTTTCAATTGATTGGGGAATTGTTTAATCATTTGTAATGTGCAGCCAAATGGAAAAACAGAAATAAAATAAAGGCAGTTAGACTGTACGTCCCTGATGGTCCCTAATGGGGGTGAAACTGGTATGCGTTTGTCTTGGTCCCTAATGCGGCTGAAACTGGCATGCGTTTGTCTTGGTCCCTAATGGGGGTGAAACTGGTATGCATTGGTCTGCAGCCTTGAACTGTCTGTCTTGGGTTCAAGAAGCCATGTATAAAACAGCGCTGCCCTGTAAAACAAAGACATTTGTATGGAGAAAAAGGTTTGCAGATGGGCCATTGGCATACCCATAATGCTTTGCTGATGTGGCTCTGACCTGGAGCTGACCTTCCTGTGATGGCTACTGGGTGGCGCTGTCACATTTGTTAGTTTTCTCAAATGTGTTATTCTACATACATTTGATCTTATTTACATGCAAAATCATAAGGCCTTTTCAAAGCCAATCCCAGGGTCTTAAAAGACTTCCTCTGGCTCACTGGCAGCCGATGCAGCGATTGCCCGAGGGGGAGGGGAAAGCGAGATTTCTGGGCAAACCAACTATTGCGCGGATTGCTGCCCTCTGAATTCCCTGCCGACCCAGAAGCTTATAGGCGATACCCAGCTACCAAGCTTTACCATGCTTAGGTGGTGAGTTAATTAGTGAACCAACCAGTGGCTTGGCCATCCTTGGCTAGATAAGTGGGGAACATCTTGTGAAGCAGGCAGAGTTTAAAGAAAGGTGACTTGGCTTCTTCAGGACCCTAATAAACCCCCAAAGTCTTTATTTTGTGGGTAGAAGTCACAGGCAGTCCAAAAAGGGCAGAGTTAAAGGGCCACCATGACAAGTTATTAAGATTGTATTTGGGGCCCAAAAGCGCGTTGTCTTGGGATTGAACTGGAGTCCATTATGGAGCGTCCAGGAAGTCATGTCGTCCATAGACTGAGCAATATTGTGAAAATCATCCTTCGGTCGCTCTCCTCGACCATAAAGCCGAGTATAATCTGCATCCACTTGATGGGATTAATAATATTTGGTAAACATTGATAGAAGGGTGTCAGTATAGATATTAAATAATTACAGAGCAATAGGGGAACCCTGAGGTGCCCCACTTTCTACCATTGAAAAGAAAGAAAGAAAAGAGCCCAGTTTAACCCTTTGGTGCTGGTTCTGAGGTAATTAATATATCGGCAAATAGGAAGATCTGATGATTGACAGTATCAAAGGCCGCGGAGAGATCAAGTAAGCGGCAATGGAATGTCATCTCAAACCAACAGCAAAGCCGCCTGTCCCAAGACCACGCCAAAAACCAGACTTGGACGTTTCCAAGGTGTTATTGGATTCAAGAAACCTTTGAAGCCGGGATGTAAAGTCTTGTTCAGGGATTTGTGACCCGGGGTTGGCCATCGCTCGGCCGGTAGCTCGTGCAATACCAGGGTCAAGTGATGGTTTCTTCAAAAGAGGAGTGATTATTGAATTCTTTACGGAAAGGGACAATATCATTTCCCACAAAGACTGGGGATGACAGTGGCTTCCAAGAGGAACCATCATACAGGCAATGAGTCCTGCTTCCCTGTTGCTCCCTAAATCTTCTGGAGTTCACCAAAGACCTCATGTTCCTGTGTCAACAGTGTCTGTGGTCCTGCCTGAACTGAAACCTGAGAATGAGCCTAGGAGGAAGCCAGTCACAGATGTTAGTGGAAGACCCCACTAATTGTGTGTCGGTCAAATGTTTCAGTGGATGCAACCCTGTGAGTGGAGCCTAGGACCCCACACCTAAACCCTGGAACTCCTTGCACTACTTGGGAAAGGATCCTGGAGCAAGGAAGAAAGGTCTAACCCAAAGACTGCTCATGAGGTGCTCTTCCAGAACCTACACACTGCCGAGGCCTTTCCTGGCAGTGTAGCTATCCCGTGGCGCTGCACTTGAACTGACACAGCGTGACTGAGCACCACCATTCCTGGTGCTCTAACCTGTTGGACTCGAGTCAGTCCACAAGCTCTGAAGGACCTTGTACACAGGAAGTCTTCCTGCGCATCCCTGTGATGACCACGTGAAGTGACGAGAACACCAGTCACTGAGCTGGCGCGCGTGGCAACAACAGAACGAGCACACACTTGCATGCTCACAGTCACTCTCAGAAAAACATGCACTCAGATGCTTGCACACGCTGTCAGTCTCACTTTCAAGGGCAATTGTTCAATGTTTTGCCTGTTTGCGTTGGAAGGTGGCCTACACCAAGGGTTAACTACTCAACGCGGGTAGATCTAAGCAAAACAGTGGAAGGAAGAAGGATTAACATAGGTTTTCTCAAAATGCCTAATCGAAAGAACCGTAGCTCCACCAGAGTCTAATCCCTGGTCTAGTGTCAAATAGCTCATGTGTGTCCTGGATTGTAGGACAAGGCCATAGCCTCACTTTGCTAACAGGGCAAGCCCTGTATGAGACTTCACTCGCCTTGAGTACTTTATAGTAGGATTTCTTCCAGGCCTTCGGCTTGCAACTCTCATCAAGGTCTGAGATAGAGCCTCCCACTGACTTATCACTCACTGATTCATGAATATGAGTGTGTGGCCCCTGCCAGTCTCTGGGGCCAGGTTCTCAGCGCGCCTCTCACTCTAGCCCGTCCCTTCAGACTGGTTTCTCTACAGCTCTGGTACCCTTGGCTCAAGCAGCCCCTTTCGCACTCCTGGATTCTAGTTGCCCAACACAGCTTCTGATCTCCAGTTTCTCCACTCTTCCTGTCCTTACCTCACTACTTAGTCACTACTTAGTCAACACAAGTTCTTCCCTCCTCGCTCTCCACTCCAACTCTCTGTACTATGACTCCACTCTCTCAGGAATACCTCCATATCGCCCCGGCAGTCAGGAGGCCTGTGCATTTCATTCCACATACTAACAGAGTGATTGGAAAAATGAGGAATCTGATTTCCTGATCCATTTCTCTACTAATTTCGTGCAGTGTGATTGGCCCTGGCTTAATAGTGGTCTTCCCTCCCATTACGGTGCATGATGTTTGTGTTCCTCTACAAGTCTCGTGCACCGTACCCCCGTTACCAGGGCCCAATGTTACCAAAACACTGTCCACCATGATGGGATCAGGTGATTTATGGTCCCAGATCCATAGTTTCCCCGCACTCTTCTGAGATTCTCTCTATGCTGCATCACTGCGTGGATTGTGCGTGTTTGCCTTGTATGGTTTTTTGTGTGTGCTTGTGGTTTCGGTTCTGTTAGGTCCGGGTCAGGATCCTTGCTGTAGCTTGCACACATGTTAGGTCACCCTTTAGCCTGGCTACATACAACCAACTGCTATACCATCTATTGTTGTCTGTTTAGATGGATTTTGTATGATGCACCTGTACTATCACCTGTCACGATAGGTGGTGGTTACACATTGATTCCCAAAGCACCATATTGTTTTACCTTTGTATGAATTCAACTTAATTGTGAAAACAGTTACATCAAGGATTTGTGATTATTAACTACCCTTAATGAACTGGACCTTTTTACAAAAAAATCACAAAAAGAGAATAAATGCATGACTATGTAATGCATTTACAAGAAAACAAATAATAAAAAAGCTGTACCCATCACATCTATTTTTGTCTGTATCTCTCAAACCTAATGAGTATTTCTACATCCAGAATGTCTTTGTATGTATATGACATGATAGAAGAAATCTAGGCCTGCTATATTTAACAAGTAGACCCCAATACTACAGACGTCAGGGCAAACCCCTTTTTGTACCATGTAGCTTGCACACCTGGCGTGTGCCCATCTGTACCTTCAGCTTGTAGACCCGTGCCCGAGCTCAGAACCGTGTGAAATCACGCACGCTACTACAGTGTGTGAAAAAGACTGATTCTGTGGTTGACTTTCTCTGGTTTCTCTGCCTGGTGACACAGATCTGGGCTCGATCAGCCTTATTGTCTCCAACCAATGGACTGATCTGAGGTCTCTTTTGCTAGTTTAAGTCCTCACATTATCTGTATGGGTGATCGTCCTTACATTGCCCCCAGTGGGCGTATCATGTAGCGGACTGACCCCCTGTCCTCCAAGGTGCAGCATCATTCCTCTTCAGGTGAGAAGCTGGTGACTTTATCGCAGAGCTTATTGGCAACTGACCGGGTCAGAGACCTATCCCTGCTAAAGACTAATTCCCATAGAAGAAACTGAAGTCAAGGTTGGCTCTCCGGGGATACTTCAACTCTTGCGTCTGGACACATACTGCATCTTCCGGCACCGGAGCTGCACCTCCACTGACCAAGACGGCTAAACGGCACCCTAGTTGGCTATTCCCTTTGCAATACCATCACCTTAAGTGGCTGCACAGCTGTCCTGCATGATTAAAGATCTTCACTGAGATGCCAGAATGCAGGAACCTCTTGGTGTCAATGGAGCCCGACAGCTGAATGGCAATATTTACCCATTAGATCAGGGCAGGTTTTTGTACATTTATGGTTGAGTGCAGGTAGCGCTTAGATAGGTGGCGTGATGTGGCTGGCTGGGTCATTGGGGGCCATCAACCCAGTCTAATGCACCTCATGTCCTACAGTAGATGTAGTAGTGCGTCATTTGTATAGCGCCTTTCACCGTTAGTGTGTTCCCAATGCGCTGTAAGTTGAACGTCCTCTGGGACTGGAGTCGAGGTATGGGGAGAAATTCAGGGAGGTGCCAGTATGCGTTTGTGTATATTGGCCAGTGCTTACGGTATGAGGTGTGGCCAAGTCCCTGCTAGCCACCCATGTGGATGGGTGGTGAGAAGTAATCTACAGAGGATGTGTCAGAGCGGGATAGTCATCGTGTTCAGCCACCTATCAAATGTTTGTCGTGAACAGAAGCTGCATTCTTATGGCAGATGTGTTGCGCAAAGTGTCTTCGAGTGCATGATGGCAGATGCTTGCGTGTTGGAGGCCGTGCCTTCGGCTAGAATTTCATATGCCTGGAGTGCGACATGGTTAACAACATTTGCTACTTCTAACAGTTACCCAGACTAGGCACATTGGCTGCACTCCAAATCACATAGGTTGAGTCCGAGGCTAGATTGTACAGATGCAAGCCTACACAATGATTCTACCTGCAGTACATATTGGCTATCCTACACAACTCCTTTATGTGTAACCTAATAGCTATTTCACAATTCTTCCAAGTGCAATACATATGCTAACCTACACAACTCTTCTAAGTGTGATGCATAATCTAATCTTCACAATTCTTCTAAGTGAAACATATTGGCTAACATACACAATTCCTTTATGTGTAACCTAATAGCTAATTCACAATTCTTCCAAGTGTCATGCATAGTCTCACCTTCACAGTTATTCTAAGTGCCCACAGTTCTAAGTGTAACATATTGGCTATCTTAAACAATTTCTTCTAAGTGCACATGTTGGCTAACCTTCAAAATTGTTCTAAGTGCACCTATTGGCTAACCTTCACAGTTCTTCTAAGTGCAACACATTGGCTAACCTTCACAGTTCTTCTAAGTGCAACACGTTGGCTCACCTTCACAATTATTCTAAGTGCAACATATTGGCTAACCTTCACAGTTTTTCTAAGTGCACATATTAGCTAACCTTCACAGTTCTTCTAAGTGCACATATTAGCTAACCTTCACAGTTCTTCTAAGTGCAACATATTGACTAACCTTCACAGTTCATCTAAGTGCACATATTGGGTAACATTCATAGTTCTTCTAAGTGCAACCTATTGGCTAACCTTCTAAGTGCAACATATTGGCTAACCTTCACAATTCTTCTAAGTGTGATACAGTCTCACCTTCACAATTCTTCTAAGTGCAACATATTGACATATTGGCTAACCTTCACAATTCTTCTAAGTGTGATACAGTCTCACCTTCACAATTCTTCTAAGTGCAACATATTGGCTAACCTTCACAGTTCTTTTAAGTGCACATATTGGTTAACATTCACAGTTCTTCTAAGTGCAACCTATTGGCTAACCTTCACAGTTCTTCTAAGTGCACATATTGGTTAACATTCACAGTTCTTCTAAGTGCAACCTATTGGCTAACCTTCACAGTTCTTTTAAGTGCCCATATTGGTTAACATTCACAGTTCTTCTAAGTGCAACCTATTGGCTAACCTTCTAAGTGCAACATATTGGCTATCCTTCACAATTCTTCTAAGGGCAACATATTGGCTACCCTTCACAGTTCTTTTAAGTGCATATATTGGCTAACATTCATAGTTCCTCTAAGTGCAATCTATTGGCTAACCTTCACAATTCTTCTAAGTGGAATCTATTGGCTAACCTTCACAATTCTTCTAAGTGCAACATATTGGCTAACCTTCACAGGAATAGAGGACTGGTGACCTGAATTGTGAATGCTTCTATTCTTGACTTGTGAGTCTTAAGTTGGTAGGGACACAAGGTAGGGCTGTTGCCCCCCTGTCCCTTGCGCGGTTCAAGGTCTTGGGAATAGGGGACAGGTATAAGGTGCCTCCTGTCATATGGGTGTAAATGTGATGGGAATTGGCGTTGCCGCGTTCTTCCAGTCCTTTGGGGATCAATGGGAAGATTAGATGGGAATCGAGGGCCGCTCTAGGGCGCCTCCTCACCTACTTGAATATTGTAAAAGAGGAGATTTAAGTGGGTGTTTTTTCTAATAGGATGAGGGGTCAAACATCTAATGTTCACATTCAGAACCGGCTCACTCTTTAAGAGGCTCCAACGTCCTCCAAACACCTGTGATTCTGATCCCAGATGTGCCTGACCCGAGGGGTGCCGATATTTTGCCAAATACACTTAGGAATCTGTCCCGGTATCACCCAAAGTGTCGTATTTATGGGCAAGGACGTTTTTACTTCTTTGCTGGAGCCGGAGGCCACGGGTCTACCGGGTGGCTTTGTTAGACTGGTCGCCAGCCCTGCAATACATTGACCAGAATCTCTTCAGTGGTGGCGAATATGGAACTTGAGGTCTTAAGGACTTTATGTTGTCTCCTGAAATGAGCCAACATATAGCTTGCTCCCATGGCACCCAGCTCAATATTCTGCCCGTTGGTTTATTCGTCTACCGCCTGATAGGAGTAATGGTAGTGGCACTGCTGCGAGTCATCTCAAAACGAACCCACCCAATCCTTCTGGAACTGGCCAATCCCTGTAACCCTAGTGGCTAGTGAGAAAGTGTTGACGTGCCTCCTTGCCCAGTGTTCCTCCTGGGTGTACCTCACTGCTTGTAGTGTACCGTACTCGGGGTGCATGGTTCGTCCCGATAAACAGTTCAACATGACTGTGTCCAGCGGAGGGTCGATTGTCTGAACTAGCGCCTACATGCAGGCACTCTGCGCTTTGCTCTGACCTGCCCAGTGATCCTGTGCTTGCCTCTTCTTTCAGGAGGAACAGACATCATATCCTGCTTTGCTGGGCAGAATGTTACGATTCCAGTTTACAAAGGCGAGATCCAGGCCCGGAACCTTGGCATGGCGGTGGAGGCCTGGAGCGAGGAAGGTAATTCAAGGTTTTCTATGTTGGCTTTTATGGAGTAGGTTTCTATCGGTGGTTGGAACACAGGGGGGGAGGCTACTCTTAGCGACAGCAGCTGATGCCCCCCCTCACTGCCCCCCATGTGTTTAGGCGTCAATGTCCTAGTCTTTCTTGGCTCCTGTGCCTGTCCCTGCACATGCCATCCAGAGTCAGCCGCTTGTATTGCAGCTCTGCAGCTCTGCAGTCCCACCTGCCCCCCAGCTAGGCGGCCAGTCCCTGTGTGTAGCAGTGACCCCCCCGCAGCGCGGTCCTTCAGGAGGGTCTGCGTCACTTGTTCAAGACTTGGAAGGCCCCCATCTACATGCATACCTGGGGATTTGCAATAACGATAAAGTGGGTTTCAAATGCATGTCTGCTTAGGTGTAACTTGTGGTTTGTAATGCACATTATTAAGTGCTTGCAATCACCTAGGAGACATGTTGGCGCTATAGAAGGAAGTGACGCTTGAAACAGGGTGGGACAGTACACTTTTTCTAATAAACAAAGACTCCGGGGAAATGTTTATTCACTGTGAACTGTAACGGGACCCCAGGGTGGCTTGCCCACGCAGCAGGACAGGGGGTGCTCGAAGCAGTGCCCACAGTTCGA
This sequence comes from Ambystoma mexicanum, assembly GCF_040938575.1. Classification (NCBI taxonomy): domain Eukaryota; kingdom Metazoa; phylum Chordata; class Amphibia; order Caudata; family Ambystomatidae; genus Ambystoma; species Ambystoma mexicanum. The sequence continues at coordinate 1,682,450,209 of NC_090932.1, forward strand.
GTCGGGGGATATTGTGGCCTGGTACAGAAGCAGGCTCGTCCTGCACTTTAGAGCTGTTATGTTTGAATGACTTCCTGGTGAACTTCCCCCCACTACTGTACAGCTGCCTGGTGCAGGGGGGCAAGCAGAGAATACTCGGGACCAGATACCTAGCCTATGCTCCCCTCCCCTCCAACCATTCAGAAGGGATTTGAACCTGGAACAGACATGGAGCCCGTTCTGGGGTGCCTCCCCTGACTGGCCTTCATGGGGTGCCTCCCCTGACTGCTCATCCTGGGGTGCCTCCCCTGACTGGCCTTCCTGGGGTGCCTCCCCTGGCCGCCCATCCTGGGGTGCCTCCCCTGACTGGCCATCCAGGGGTGCCTCCCCAGACTGGCCATCCTGGGGTGCCTCCCCTGACTGGCCTTCCTGGGGTGCCTCCCCTGGCCGCCCATCCTGGGGTGCCTCCCCTGACTGGCCTTCATGGGGTGCCTCTCCTGGCTGCCCATCCTGGGGTGCCTCCCCTGGCCGCCCATCCTGGGGTGCCTCCCCTGACTGGCCTTCATGGGGTGCCTCTCCTGGCTGCCCATCCTGGGGTGCCTCCCCTGACTGGCCATCCAGGGGTGCCTCCCCTGACTGGCCTTCATGGGGTGCCTCTCCTGACTGCTCATCCTAGGGGTGCCTCCCCTGACTGGCCATCCTAGGGGTGCCTCCCCTGACTGGCCATCCTAGGGGTGCCTCCCCTGACTGGCCTTCATGGGGTGCCTCCCCTGACTGCTCATCCTAGGGGTGCCTCCCCTGACTGGCCATCCTAGGGGTGCCTCCCCTGACTGGCCATCCTAGGGGTGCCTCCCCTGACTGGCCATCCTGGGGTGCCTCCCCTGACTGGCCATCCTGGGGTGCCTCCCCAGACTGGCCTTCATGGGGTGCCTCCCCTGACTGCTCATCCTGGGGTGCCTCCCCTGACTGGCCATCCAGGGGTGCCTCCCCAGACTGGCCTTCATGGGGTGCCTCCCCTGGCTGCCCATCCTGGGGTGCCTCCCCTGGCTGCCCATCCTGGGGTGCCTCCCCTGACTGGCCATCCAGGGGTGCCTCCCCTGACTGGCCATCCTGGGGTGCCTCCCCAGACTGGCCTTCATGGGGTGCCTCTCCTGGCTGCTCATCCTGGGGTGCCTCCCCTGACTGGCCATCCTGGGGTGCCTCCCCTGACTGGCCTTCATGGGGTGCCTCCCCTGGCTGCCCATCCTGGGGTGCCTCCCCTGGCTGCCCATCCTGGGGTGCCTCCCCAGACTGGCCATCCTGGGGTGCCTCCCCAGACTGGCCTTCATGGGGTGCCTCTCCTGGCTGCTCATCCTGGGGTGCCTCCCCAGACTGGCCTTCATGGGCTGCCTCTCCTGGCTGCTCATCCTGGGGTGCCTCCCCAGACTGGCCTTCATGGGCTGCCTCTCCTGGCTGCTCATCCTGGGGTGCCTCCCCTGACTGGCCTTCATGGGGTGCCTCCCCTGACTGGCCATCCTGGGGTGCCTCCCCTGACTGGCCTTCATGGGGTGCCTCCCCAGACTGGCCTTCATGGGGTGCCTCCCCTGACTGGCCATCCTGGGGTGCCTCCCCTGACTGGCCTTCATGGGGTGCCTCCCCAGACTGGCCTTCATGGGGTGCCTCCCCTGACTGGCCATCCTGGGGTGCCTCCCCTGACTGGCCATCCTGGGGTGCCTCCCCTGACTGGCCATCCTGGGGTGCCTCCCCTGACTGGCCATCCTGGGGTGCCTCTCCTGGCTGCTCATCCTGGGGTGCCTCCCCAGACTGGCCTTCATGGGCTGCCTCTCCTGGCTGCTCATCCTGGGGTGCCTCCCCAGACTGGCCTTCATGGGCTGCCTCTCCTGGCTGCTCATCCTGGGGTGCCTCCCCTGACTGGCCTTCATGGGGTGCCTCCCCTGACTGGCCATCCTGGGGTGCCTCCCCTGACTGGCCTTCATGGGGTGCCTCCCCTGACTGGCCATCCTGGGGTGCCTCCCCTGACTGGCCTTCATGGGGTGCCTCCCCAGACTGGCCTTCATGGGGTGCCTCCCCTGACTGGCCATCCTGGGGTGCCTCCCCTGACTGGCCATCCTGGGGTGCCTCCCCTGACTGGCCATCCTGGGGTGCCTCCCCTGACTGGCCTTCATGGGGTGCCTCCCCTGGCTGCCCATCCTGGGGTGCCTCCCCTGGCTGCCCATCCTGGGGTGCCTCCCCTGGCTGCCCATCCTGGGGTGCCTCCCCTGGCTGCCCATCCTGGGGTGCCTCCACTGACTGGCCATCCAGGGGTGCCTCCCCAGACTGGCCTTCATGGGGTGCCTCTCCTGGCTGCTCATCCTGGGGTGCCTCCCCTGACTGGCCTTCATGGGGTGCCTCCCCTGACTGGCCATCCTGGGGTGCCTCCCCTGACTGGCCTTCATGGGGTGCCTCCCCAGACTGGCCTTCATGGGGTGCCTCCCCTGACTGGCCATCCTGGGGTGCCTCCCCTGACTGGCCATCCTGGGGTGCCTCCCCTGACTGGCCATCCTGGGGTGCCTCCCCTGACTGGCCATCCTGGGGTGCCTCCCCTGGCTGCCCATCCTGGGGTGCCTCCCCTGACTGGCCATCCTGGGGTGCCTCCCCTGACTGGCCATCCTGGGGTGCCTCCCCTGGCTGCCCATCCTGGGGTGCCTCCCCTGACTGGCCTTCATGGGGTGCCTCCCCTGACTGGCCATCCTGGGGTGCCTCCCCTGACTGGCCTTCATGGGGTGCCTCCCCTGACTGGCCATCCTGGGGTGCCTCCCCTGGCTGCCATCCTGGGGTGCCTCCCCTGACTGGCCTTCATGGGGTGCCTCCCCTGACTGGCCATCCTGGGGTGCCTCCCCTGACTGGCCATCCAGGGGTGCCTCCCCTGGCTGCCCATCCTGGGGTGCCTCCCCAGACTGGCCTTCATGGGGTGCCTCCCCTGACTGGCCATCCTGGGGTGCCTCCCCTGGCTGCCATCCTGGGGTGCCTCCCCTGACTGGCCTTCATGGGGTGCCTCCCCTGACTGGCCATCCTGGGGTGCCTCCCCTGACTGGCCTTCATGGGGTGCCTCCCCAGACTGGCCTTCATGGGGTGCCTCCCCTGGCTGCCCATCCTGGGGTGCCTCCCCTGGCTGCCCATCCTGGGGTGCCTCCCCTGACTGGCCTTCATGGGGTGCCTCCCCTGGCTGCCCATCCTGGGGTGCCTCCCCTGGCTGCCCATCCTGGGGTGCCTCCCCTGGCTGCCCATCCTGGGGTGCCTCCCCTGACTGGCCATCCTGGGGTGCCTCCCCTGGCTGCCCATCCTGGGGTGCCTCCCCTGACTGGCCATCCTGGGGTGCCTCCCCTGACTGGCCAACCTGGGGTGCCTCCCATGGCTGGCCATCGTGGGGTGCCTCCCATGGCTGGCCATCGTGGGGTGCCTCCCATTGCCGGCCATCGTGGGGTGCCTTTCCTAGCTGCCCATCCCACCCCATCTCTTGGGACCCCAGCTCACTCCTGATCCTGGGGTGCCTCTTTCACCCGCCCATTCTGGCGGGGGGGGGGGCACTCCATTCTGCTCACCCCACTGGGCCCCTCCTCGCTGTCATTGCTGCTGCTTCGCCTAGGAAGCCACTTCCTGTTTCCCATCACTGCAGCCCCCCACGGCTCATCACATGGCGTCTTCCTGTTTGTTGCACACAGGCGCTTCAGCTCCTCTTTTGCACGGCTGCCATAGGCCCTGGTGACAGCTTTGAATGATTGGGTTTGTGAGCCGTGGGTTTCTCTCCGGGGTTATGCCCCCCAAGGTGCTCCTTGCAAGTGACTGGTCCGGCTCCTGGCAGCAGGAGTCGGCGTGCGTCTGTATGCGTTCGCTTCAGCGCCTCTGCCTTGGAAATGCTAGCATGGCCCACTTGGCGCTTTAGGAGCACGTACTGTAATTATCGCCAGATTTGAAGGTGTGTCTGTCTTGATGCCGAGGTGTCGCCCACCCTACACATGAATGCCTTTATACATGCCTCTTTCTTGTGACAGGGAAACCAGTCTGGGGTGAGAGTGGCGAGCTTGTCTGCAAGAAGCCCATCCCGTGCCAGCCCACACACTTCTGGAATGACGAGAATGGACTCAAGTACAAGAAGGCCTACTTCTCCAAGTTCCCAGGTATGTAGCGGCCTTCTTCCTGCAGCCCCCTGGCTCGCCGCCCCCCTGGGCCTGCTCGGGGCGGAGATGGTGACGCCTCTGCAGCCCCCTGGCCCGCCGCCCACCTGGTCCTGCTCGGGGGCAGGGATAGTGACGCCTCTGGGCAGGGGGTTTCATGCATTGCCTGTTAGATCCTTATTAAGCAGGTGGTGAATGAGACCCAGACCACGTCCTTCCCCTGGAATCTTCATCATCCTTTAGTCCATGAGACCCAGACCGTGTCCTTCCCCTGGAATCTCCCGTCATCCTTTACTCCATGAGACCTAGACCGTGTCCTTCCCCTGGAATCTCCCATCATGCTTTAGTACATGAGACCCAGACAATGCCCTTCCCCTGGAATCTCCCATCATACTTTAGTCCATGAGACCCAGACCATGTCCTTCTCCTGGAATCTCCCATCATCCTTTAGTCCATGAGACCCAGACTGTGTCCTTCTCCTGGAATCTCCCATCATCCTTTAGTCGATGAGACCCAGACCGTGTCCTTCCCCTGGAATCTCCCGTCATCCTTTAGTCCATGAGACCCAGACCGTGTCCTTCCCCTGGAATCTCCCATCATCCTTTAGTCGATGAGACTCAGACTGTGTCCTTCCCCTGGAATCTCCCTTCATCCTTCAGTCCATGAGACCCAGACCGTGTCCTTCCCCTGGAATCTCCCATCATCCTCTAGTCGATGAGACCCAGACCGTGTCCTTCCCCTGGAATCTCCCGTCATCCTTTAGTCCATGAGACCCAGACCATGCACTTCCCCTGAAATCTCCCATCATTCTTTAGTCGATGAGACCCAGACCGTGTCCTTCCCCTGGAATCTCCCATCATCCTTTAGTCAATGAGACTCAGACTGTGTCCTTCCCCTGGAATCTCCCTTCATCCTTCAGTCCATGAGACCCAGACCGTGTCCTTCCCCTGGAATCTCCCATCATCCTCTAGTCGATGAGACCCAGACCATGCCCTTCCCCTGGAATCTCCCATCATCCTTTAGTCGATGAGACCCAGGCCGTGTCCTTCCCCTGGAATCTCCCTTCATCCATTAGTCCATGATACCCAGACCATGTCCATCCCCTGGAATCTCCCATCACCCATCAGTCCATGAGACCCAGACCATGTCCTTCCCCTAGAATCTCTCATCATCCTTTAGTCGATGAGACCCAGACCGTGTCCTTCCCCTGGAATCTCCCATCATCCTCTAGTTGATGAGACCCAGACCGTGTCCTTCCCCTGGAATCTCCCATCATCCTCTAGTCGATGAGACCCAGACCATGCCCTTCCCCTGGAATCTCCCGTCATCCTTTAGTCGATGAGACCCAGACCGTGTCCTTCCCCTGGAATCTCCCTTCATCTATTAGTCCATGATACCCAGACCGTGTCCATCCCCTGGAATCTCCCATCATCCTTCAGTCCATGAGACCCAGACCATGTCCTTCCCCTAGAATCTCTCATCATCCTTTAGTCAATGAGACCCAGACCATGTCCTTTTCATGGAATCTCCCTTCATCCTTTAGTCGATGAGACCCAGACCGTGTCCTTCCCCTGGTATCTCCCGTCATCCTTTAGTCCATGAGACCCAGACCATGCTCTTCCCCTGGAATCTCCCATCATTCTTTAGTCGATGAGACCCAGACCGTGTCCTTCCCCTGGAATCTCCCATCATCCTTTAGTCGATGAGACTCAGACTGTGTCCTTCCCCTGGATTCTCCCATCATCCTTTAGTCGATGAGACTCAGACCGTGTGCTTCCCCTGGAATCTCCCGTCATCCTTTAGTCCATGAGACCCAGACCATGCCCTTCCCCTGGAATCTCCCATCATTTTTTAGTCGATGAGACCCAGACCGTGTCCTTCCCCTGGAATCTCCTGTCATCCTTTAGTCCATGAGACCCAGACCATGCCCTTCCCCTGGAATCTCCCATCATTCTTTAGTCGATGAGACCCAGACCGTGTCCTTCCCCTGGAATCTCCCGTCATCCTTTAGTCCATGAGACCCAGACCATGCCCTTCCCCTGGAATCTCCCATCTTTCTTTAGTCGATGAGACCCAGACCGTGTCCTTCCCCTGGAATCTCCCATCATCCTTTAGTCGATGAGACTCAGACCGTGTCCTTCCCCTGGAATCTCCCATCATCCTTTAGTCGATGAGACTCAGACCGTGTGCTTCTCCTGGAATTTCCCCTAATACTTTAGTCGAGGTGACCCAGACCGTGCCCTTCCCCTGGAATCTCCCATCATCCTTCAGTCCATGAGACCCAGACCATGCCCTTCCCCCGGAATCTCCCGTCATCCTTTAGTCGATGAGACCCAGACCGTGTCCTTCCCCTGGAATCTCCCGTCATCCTTCAGTCCATGAGACCCAGACCATGCCCTTCCCCTGGAATCTCCCGTCATCCTTTAGTCGATGAGACCCAGACCGTGTCCTTCCCCTGGAATTTCCCATCATCCTTTAGTCGATGAGACTCAGACCGTGTGCTTCCCCTGGAATCTCCCATCATCCTTCAGTCCATGAGACCCAGACCATGCCCTTCCCGTGGAATCTCCCGTCATCCTTTAGTCGATGAGACCCAGACCGTGTCCTTCCCCTGGAATCTCGCTTCATCCATTAGTCCATGATACCCAGACCGTGTCCATCCCCTGGAATCTCCCATCATCCTTCAGTCCATGAGACCCAGACCATGTACTTCCCCTAGAATCTCTCATCATCCTTTAGTTGATGAGACCCAGACCGTGTCCTTCCCCTGGAATCTCCCATCAACCTTTAGTCGTTGAGACCCATACCGTGTCCTTCTCATGGAATCTCCCTTCGTCCTTTAGTCGATGAGACTCAGACCATGCTCTTCCCCTGGAATCTCCCATCATCCTTTAGTCGATGGGACCCAGATCGTGTCCTTCCCCTGGAATCTCCCATCATCCTTTAGTCGATGCGACCCAGACCGTGTCCTTCCTCTGGATCCTCCCATCATCCTTTAGTCCATGAGACCCAGACCATGTCCTCCCCCTGGAATCTCCCATCATCCTCTAGTCGATGAGACCCAGACCGTGTCCTTCTCCTGGAATCTCCCATCATCCTTTAGTCAATGAGACTCAGACCGTGTGCTTCTCCTGGAATCTCCCATAATACTTTAGTCGAGGTGACCCGGACCGTGTCCTTCCCCTGGAATCTCCCATCATCCTTTAGTCCATGAGACCCAGACCATGTCCTTCCCCTGGAATCTCCCATCATCCTCTAGTCGATGAGACCCAGACCGTGTCCTTCTCCTGGAATCTCCCATCATCCTTTAGTCCATGAGACCCAGACCATGTCCTTCCCCTGGAATCTCCCATCATCCTCTAGTCGATGAGACCCAGAGCGTGTCCTTCTCCTGGAATCTCCCATCATCCTTTAGTCCATGAGACCCAGACTGTGTCCTTCCCCTGGAATCTCCCATCATCTTTCAGTCCAAGAGACCCAGACCGTGTCCTTCCCCTGGAATCTCCCATCATCCTTTAGTCCAAGAGACCCAGACCGTGTCCTTCCCCTGGAATCTCCCATCATCCTTTAGTCCATGAGACCCAGACCATGTCCTTCCCCTGGAATCTCCAATCATCCTCTAGTCGATGAGACCCAGACCGTGTCCTTCTCCTGGAATCTCCCATCAGCCTTTAGTCCATGAGACCCAGACCGTGTCTTTCTCCTGGAATCTCCCATCATCCTTTAGTCCAAGAGACCCAGACCGTGTCCTTCCCCTGGAATCTCCCATCCTCCTTTAGTTGATGAGACCGAGACTGTGTCCTTCCCCTGGAATCTCCCGTCATTCTCTAGTCGATGAGACCCAGACCGTGTCCTTCCCCTGGAATCTCCCATCATCCTTTAGTCGATGAGACCGAGACTATGTCCTTCCCCTGGAATCTCCCGTCATCCTCTAGTCGATGAGACCCAGACTGTGTCCTTCTCCTGGAATCTCCCATCATCCTTTTGTCGATGAGACTCAGACCGTGTGCTTCTCCTGGAATCTCCCATAATACTTTAGTCGAGGTAACCCAGACCGTGTCCTTCCCCTGGAATCTCCCATAATACTTTAGTCGATGAGACTCATACCGTGTGCTTCTCCTGGAATCTCCCATAATACTTTAGTCGATGAGACCCAGATCATGCCCTTCACCGGTTTCACCCCCAGAGCTCTTTCAACATCTCTGACTGCCTCTCAGCTATATGGCTCTATACGGTCTACGCTGTCTTATCCAGGCTTGAAGTCATCTACCTTCCTGTGCTCTTCCCACTCTCTCCTCGCCCACATCTTGACCTTCTCTCCTTCAAGCATCTCAGTCTGGTAGTTGGTAGACCGAGATTTCAGACTCCAACAATTCATGATACAGCCATCCCAGCCTGACTTCACCTGTTCAGCACTAGAAAGCTGTACCCCTCCTCATCATTCTCTCAGGCACTTCACTCCTCTCCACTCCAGGCGTCAGCTGCCTGGGCTTCTGGGGAAGCAGGGGCCTCTGTTTTTATTCTAGATGGGTGAACAGCAGACGGTGGGAACAGAAAGATTGAAATTGCAAATGAGCAAAGGGGTCTCGTCTATAGCGGTGGGCAGTGCAGAGGGGTATACTAAAATAACGCCTGATTGTGATTTTAATGCCTATTGTGGCGCTCTTGTTTCATAATATACTGGTCAGGCATTGACTTGTCTGTGGCAGAGAAGAGGGCAGTGTCCTGACAAGGCTGGAAGGCTGTGAAAGCTTCTTCTCTTCACAATGGCGGAATCGCTACAGAAGTGCCACTTGTGAGGATTGAGATGTCAGTTCTGCTTAATGCATGTGTTCAATTTGGTTTAAATTTGGGAAGTTTTCACCACTACAAAATACTTCTCTTAAATTGTTACAACAAAAATCCACAAATATATCCTTGATTGATAGAACAAAGTCGCCAATCATTTTTGTAGAGTAGTAAATGCTTTTCCTTGGCCTTGGTGTTGATAACTTGTTCATGGGTAACTAGCATGAAGGCGAATGTGAGGGTGTTGTGGGCCAGGGACTGACTGGTGTGGTCAGTAAACTCAGTTGAGGGGGGGCTTGCTGGCAAAAGTGATTCTGTTTTGCTGGAGAGGGCATTCTGAACCGTAGTGCACCAAGCTTTGTCGGCACGAGAGACGGTGATGGGGGAGGATAGGGGTCTCAAGTTCTCTTTGGATAGTGAAAAGTTCTCTACTGCTGATGGTGGCGTTAGACATTCTGTCATTGAGGCTGTTGGCTTTACAGGTGATAACTGCTTTCCTGTAGCTAACAGCAAGAGTGGTAAGGGCTGAGCTGTTAGTAGCAGTGGGCTGTTTCTTACAGGTGTGTTCTAGAGATCTCTCATCTCTGCGAAGGCATACCTGGTCATCCGTGAACCAGGAGTTGTTAGGTTTGTGGGGTTTAGGAATCTTGGATTTGATCGGGGTGATCTGGTCAAGGGCCTGGAGTAGGCTTGTGTGATAGAGGTTGGCGAGGTTGCAAACCATTGGCTTGTGAGCAAGATGAGAGTACTTGACCGCGAGGCTGAGAGTAAGAGCGTGAGGTCCTTGTGTTTCAAGTTGCAAGTGTTACAGACTTGGATAGGGCAGCATGTCATCTCTGCTAGTTTGCAAGTTTTGGACAAGGAGAGGTTGAATTGGGTTAGTGAGTGGTCCGACCAGGGTACTGGGGGGATGTCTGAGGTGTTAATTGTGATGTAAAGGAACGGCGGGCCACTTCTAGCAGTCGCCCTGATTACCAGCAAGAGGTTACTTGGGCCCCAACAAACTCCCCACCGCAGGAACAGAAGACTTAACCGTAGGGCAAAGGTTACTGTCTTTATTACAAATCAAAATGACAGAGATCACACTAGAACAGCTTGTCGTTTCCAGAGCTCTCGTCCTCCAAACGTGGGTTACACTGTTTTAAAGGCTAGTGATTTCATTAAACACGTAGCATCCCAAAAACCTATCAGAGGTTGGGGATTGGTTAGTTGAGGAAAACTATATATGTAATTCCCTGGGGTTAGTCTGGTTATTGGATTGCCATATCTTGTGGCTCTTCCTTGGACCACCTCTAAGTGTTACAATGACAAAGTTAAAGGTTAACAGGGACATTATTGGCACCTGAAACATAGTGAGCTTTAATGTGAAACGTAGCTACGGATTGGGCAGGACAGGTCTTCCCAGCCTTGGGACCTTGGACAGCTACCAAACTGAGTGAAACTATTCAAGGCGAACGATCACGAAGGTGCTGTGTGTTCCCATTAAGTTGCCCTCTCTGATTGCCTATGCTGTGAGAGGGAACATCCAGCTTTGAGCCTGTTTAATACTTGTATCTTTACACCTTTGGTTCGATGGGAACAGCTTCCCCCATCTACCTCGAGTGACTAGGCACTGCCCTGTTTTTCCAGGTCAAGTGTGTGTGGACCATAAAATGGTGCTCTCCTGCCTTTAATCATGAGGATTTTAGTCTATATTCCTTGCAGTTGTCTTATTGCTTTGGCCACCTGGAAACTTTCCGTCTCTGCTTGTCCTTGGCAAGGATGTCCATGTCTGCGCTGGAAACTCTTGTCTGTCTGTCTTTAGCTGAAACAGGCTGCCAGCCTCTCCATGTATTCGAGGTTTGTCTGTCTTTCCCCATTCATTTCAATGCACCTATGGCTTCCATCTTTGTTCTTATGGCTGTCCATGAGAGTTGCAATTAGGCATGTGCAAGCTAGTTATATATATTCTTGGCATCTTGCTGTTTCTGCTTAGCAAAGGATATACTGGTGTAAGTGTGTCGGTCGTCTATGATGAGTCATAAACATTTGTTTTGTGTCTAGCAGCAAAAAAACAAAAGTGTCTTCATAGCTTTGTGCATGGATGCCTATATGCTTCATGTCTAAATGCACTACATTGTGATGTTGTTAGTGACATCAGCACCGTTTCGAGGTTATAATCAGTCAACTTGTTCGATCGATGACAACTCTATCTCCTCATTATTGCTGGTCGGGTACGGTTTGAATGGCTGTCTGATTGAGTACCGTTTCTCACATCTGCGATACATCGACGATGGTGATGAAGGGCCCAGGAGTGATGTACATCTCTCATATCTCTGCCTTCGGGCTGCAAGTCGGGTGGGGGTCGTGAGGTCCACATTCGGATCTTCGACTTCAGTGACATTGGTTGTGAGGACCCAATCAAGGATGCAAACCTTAGCGTGTGTGGGGGTGTTTGTGTGTTGGAGGAAATTCATGTCGGAGAGGGCAATGGAAAGTGCTGAAGCTTTGGTGTCAGTGGCATCCTTGTAGCTCATGTTGAGGTCTCCCAGGATAATGCACGTGGTGGAGGTTTTCAGGAAAGGTGTGATGAGTAGGGGAACGTTGATGTCAGGACAGCTGGGTCCATTTGGTTGTCTGTATATGAGTAGCAGGTTGAAGGTAATCTGCAGCTCTATGGTGAGCATCAAGAGCAGAATTTCGTAGCCTGGGGTGGAGAGTAGGGTGAACTATCTGACCAGTAGGGAGGATTTAGCTATGAGGGCAACTCCACCTCATATTGCATTCAGGCGGTCACATCTGAAGATAGTGTAATCGAGAGGGATGGCTAGTGAGACAAGGGGGCCAGAGGCATTATGTAGCCATGTGGCTAGGATGTCTAGGTGAGCCTCTAGGGTGAGGTCATGGATTTCAATGGCAAGGGCGTCTAAAGATCTGACGTTAATGAGGGCACATTTGAGGGAATCAGTGTGCGTGCAAATGACTAGTAGGAAGGGAGGCAGGCTGCGGTATTAGGTTAGTAGTGGGGGACAGGTGGGGTAAGGGTACAAGAACCAAGCCTATTTTTTCTGGTTAATCCTAAGAGTGGGTGGTAGGAGGTGGTGAGCCTTCTGGAGCGCAGTCTGATTAGGCATGTCACACCTAGTCTAGGAGAAATGCTGCCCATGATGGACCACTAGTGAACCCGCAACACATTCGGAAAAGTGGGAGGTCTTAGGTGATGATGGAAGCCAAGGGGCGGTAAGCGAAAGAGGCAGATGAATCAGGGAGGTGTTGCCAGATCCATGCAGCGTCTTACACAGACTATGCTCCCTTCTGTGCGCTACCGAGAAGACATGTGAATCGCTGGAGGTATGTCTTGGGGTTCATGCTTCAGTCCTTGTTCTCTTGCTCACAAGGGACTACAGGTGTTGAAGCCAGTCTCACCCAGCACCTTCACCGCCAGCCAAGTATTGTGAAGCCACCATCAGTATCGATAAATTGACTGATCATCTTTTGTCTCCATTGCAGGTGTTTGGGCACACGGAGACTACTGCCAAATAAACCCCAAGACCGGTGGGATCGTCATGCTTGGACGAAGGTATTAACACTTTGTCACCCTCTTTATAGCAAGACGTAGGCGCCGATCTACGGCTGGTTTTACTGCCATTATCCTTTCTGCCAAGGTTCTCTGCCGTAGGTGCCACCATATTAAGTGGTGTGTTTGGCATTCCTTCCATTGGTTATACATTGGGCCTTTGGCCCTTCTGAGCAGTTTATACCAAGTGAACAGCCCAGGCCGTGCCCGGTCCAGACCCCTCATGCGGGACCCACCAAAGTGCAGGATTTGGGACCAACTGTAGGGGGGGCACACAGATCTCATTGCATGTTTGGACGAGCAGGCTGGGGTGCTCAGGAAGTTCATTACAGAGAGGTGGACAGGCCACAATGAGTGTTAACAAAAATCTGCTGGAACCAGTTGTCCTGTGTCAGTCACCCTTCTCAGCTACTAGTCGTGAGTGTGTGGATGTGTGCCTTTGTGTGTGTGTTTGAGAAACATGCTGCCTTAAGAAATCTCAATACTTTTCACATTGTCTTCAAACGAGAAGGCTGAAGTCTACTGGCAGAGCCAGCGGAGAGACTGGGTGGGCGCTTGCCCTCAGGATCCTCTTTGAGGGCCTGATGCACCTTCTTTACCCCTCCCCCCTTCCTTGGAGTAGTGACATTGTATTGACTACTTCCCCCTTGAGGAGCCTGGTCTGCCTTTGGCAACACACCCTGCCTCTGGTGAGGTTCTTTAGATGGTGGCTTTTAGATGACCCATAGTGCTTGGGCCACCAGATGCCGGCTCCTTCTTGCCAAGCATGTGTAATGTGCGGCTCAGTCACAGGTGTGGTCCTGGGCGGCTTCATTTTGAAGCTACTGAGACTGTGAGGCCACCCCCCCAGTAGTGGCTGCAGCGTGCTACTGTGGGCTAAAGAGGGTTGCTCAACACAATATTGGATAGTTTGTGACTCCATGTTCTTCAGAGCTTGAGAGACGGGCAATGTTGACCATTTTGGCCTTCATCGGGGCTCACATCTCAAAACAAGATAGAAACTTATTCCAATGTGTGATCCCTAAGACTCCTTTTTTATGTAGCTATATCAAGCTCGAAAACATGTATGCCAGGCGGAACATGCAGAAAACATGCACCTGGCTTCAAGTGGCAGAAGGGACATGGATGATTTCCATGTAAGCACAGACTTGTAAGGACGCTTACTTAAAAATATGCCAAGTTTTCTTAAATTATAAATATTTGATTGAAATGCATAAAAAATTTAAAGAAATTCATAAAAGAATGACAATCAAAAAAGGGAGGGAAAGTACCTTGGTTCTTCAACGGAGACAAGCTGAAAAAGAAGAAAGAATTATAGTCTGGGATTTTATCAACAAGGTCTCCCCTTGACACCCAACCCAAACCTTGTGGTAAATCACCATGGTCCCCAAAGTTGTAACAGTGCCTCACCAGGGGAACAGCAATTGAAGATGCTTAGGACCTCAGCAGGGATGCAGGGTTCTACATATTCTGGCGTTTCCATAAAAACTGCGTTCTCGTACGGTTGTGGTAACGCCATGCTGTAAACATTTTGGATTTTTATACATTACTGAAACTGCATATTTTAAATGTTATTTAGACCTTAGCCCTCTGTGCTTACTTGAAAATCATCGTCCGACTCCTCCAAATTCTTTTCGCCACAATCCATTGGCCAATATTGTCTGCCTCTCAAGCTTTGAAGAATCTTTATACAAGCATTGGCTAGTATCGTCTGCCTCTCAAGTTTTGAAGAATCCCTATACAATACTTTGGCCAGTATCGTCTGACTCTCAAGCTTTGAAGAATCTCTATACAATCCATTGGCCAGTATCGTCTGCCTCTCAAGTTTTGAAGACTCCCTATACAATACTTTGGCCAGTATCGTGTGACTCTCAAGCTTTGAAGAATCTCTATACAATCCATTGGCCAGTATTGTCTGCCTCTCAAGCTTTGAAGAATCCCTATACAATACTTTGTGAGCATTTATGTTTGTTTAGGCGAGATATATGTGTTTGATGAACTTGTAGTAGTCCTCGCTACAAGGCTGCAGCCAGTCCGGGGAGGTTTTCTCACAATCTTGTGTAGCTTGTCGCTGGTTTGGTGTGCACCAAATACAATATTTATTATACACGAGTTATATTTAAAAAAAACATCTTTTTTGGTTGTCCCTGCTTAGTCCCATTGCTTCAGCTTGAGCCCATTGGAGGAGTCTATTGGCTACCTGTCATTTGAACAAGGGAAGCCCAGGTCTGTAGACATCCGTGTGTTGGTGACGTGGGGCTATTTGGTCCTTAGAGGAGAGTACCAAACTTAGGTTGGTTATTGGTGAAACTTGTTGACATTCATCATTCACGGCAAGCGTCCGTAGAGAGCGTGTAATATGGCGTACCCAATGTGTTCAATTGGAGTAATTAATGTTTTTATCTTTTAGTGATGGGACCCTGAACCCTAATGGAGTTCGCTTCGGCAGTGCTGAAATCTACAACATAGGTAGGTCTTGGCTTGCTTGGTTACCAGATTGTGAAAATATTCAAGGTCGTGGTACGTAAGGTAACAGATTTGGTCTGTCAACGAGGTTGGTCACACTGGGGATTTGTGTTCTGCCTTCTTTCTTTTTTCATTTTGTAGAAAATGTCTGTCAAGTTTTTATTCATACTTGTAGATCCATCTAACTAGAAAGGAGCACACACATCAACTGGCCTTAACTCTATGGAGGAGTGTACTTCACGTCTCCCATCCTTGCTGGGCTTAACCCCATGGAGAGGTGCACTTCACGTCTCCCATGCTTGCTGGGCTTAACCCCATAGAGAGGTCTGCTTGACGTCTCCCATTCTTCCTGAGCTTAACCCCATGGAGGAGTATGCTTGACGTCTCCCATTCTTGCTGAGCTTAACCTCATGGAGGAGTGTACTTCACGTCTCCCATTCTTGCTGGGCTTAACCCCATGGAGAGGTGCACTTGACGTCTCCCATACTTGCTGGGCTTAACCCCATAGAGAGGTGTGCTTGACGTCTCCCATTCTTGCTGAGCTTAACCCCATGGAGGAGTATGCTTGATGTCTCCCATTCTTGCTGGGCTTAACCCCTTGGTGGAGTGTGCTTGATGTCTCCCATTCTTGCTGAGCTTAACCCCATGGAGGAGTGTTCTTGACGTCTCCCATTCTTGCTGAGCTTAACCCCTCGTAGGAGTGTGCTTGATGTCTCCCATTCTTACTGAGCTTAACCCCATGGAGGAGTGTACTTGACATCTCACATTCTTGCTGGATTTAACCCCATGGAGGAGTGTACTTGACATCTCTCATTCTAGCTGGCTTAACCCATGGAGGAGTGTGCTTGAGATCTCCCATTTTGCCTTCCTCATCTTTAATATAAATCCACTGTTTAGATAATGGTCCTATCCCCATCTCTTTGAAAAGACGTGTTTGACGAGCATGAAACAACCTTCAAAGTTTGCCAAATGCTATATTTTAGTCACTTGGTTAAGTTCTTTGTGTGTCAGGCATCTGGATCTCACCTAGACATCTCCAGAAGAGGGGATTTTTAAGCGGTTGGCCCAATGGGCCAAAGATAAGATGTTACAGACTCCTCCGAAACTTGCCCCAAACTTAGATTTGCACCTGATCTTACAATCATTTACTCGTTTTTGGAGGCATTCCACTGATTTTTACTTTTCTCTAAAGGAGTTGAGGTGGCGCTGGAAGTGATATCTCAGATTTGGTCTTATCACTCCTTACCAACCTCTTCTCTGTTGCTTCTTGCGGTCACTCCTGTTCAAAATAGTCCAGTTAGAAGAGCGATTGAGTTCTTCACTGGAATCCCTGACTTGTCCCTGGAAAGATCTTCCGGGAGCGTGGCTGGGTTCAGATTGTGAACTAAGCTCTGGATTCTATGGTTGCTTTTGGTAATACCAAGCATTAATATCACAAAGTCCCATGGTTTTCATCGCATCTGATGACTTTTAAAATGAGTTGCTGGCAATCTGATAGCAAGTTGGGGAAAAATTCATACATCTCCTCCCGAAATGAGTACAGGATAACATGTAAGATGTATCATTATGCCATCTCGAAGGTCAGATAAGACTTCTGGCATAGGTCTATTACTGGAGGCATCCGTCATCCTCGTAGCCTTTGGTATCCATCCAGAAATTGTCTTCAAGTTGCCTCTCGCTTGCCTGTCTGTCCTCTGCAGACTTCTGCCAGACCCATGCTAACTTCTTCTATCAGACAATTGACCAAAAAAGAGGGCCTTGCAGCGACTGCTAAGCCTGATTGCTCCACAAATGCGCAGTATGTTCTCCCTCCCTTGGTTATCTCTGATGACGTGCCCCGTTTAACTCCAGAGACTATGTGTGGCCTCTTAAACGCCATCAAGGAAATTGAGTACAGTATTCATATAATCCCTTCACAGTCTTTGCAGGTTTGCGCTGATGCCATTCCAAGTTCGAAATTGGTGGGTGGCTATTTAGCTTGTGCTGCTAGCCTAGAAGAGCCTGGTGAGCTTGCTGCCAACAGCTACCAGTAGCTACTTTTAGCTCCCCTTGCCAACTGGTGCAATACAACCATGCCGATGTGGCATTAACGTTGTATGTTTGGTCATGTGGATAAAGAAACATTAGAACACTTTTAGAAGAAATTTTCAGCATAATGGATTATACACAATGGACAAAAGATGACAGTTTGCTTCTTGCGTGGCATTCAGGTTTGTGATATGCTTTGTACTCACTCCTGGGTCCCCAGAGGTAGCTCCTGCCCACTGGGTGAAGCCTCTCACCCAGAAGCTGGTTTCAGCCCCTGCTCTTCGGATCTTAAATTTAAACTCTGCAAGTCTTCCCTTTATCGCCTGTATGTTTAAACGTTTGTTTAGATAGTTTTGAGCTTGCTGGTTTCACTCTGGGACCGATTAAACCGCTCTTAAAGACATAGTTTCCAAGGTCTGATGCCAGGGATATTACCCTGCTGGTATGGCTTGACCCCTCCCCAACCTTTGGCACCTTTAATTTAGACATCCTGCTTCCATGGCTGTTGAAAGTCATACGAGTGCTGTACAGGCCCTCCTGTGTCTTCTGTCCTGCTTGCAGTCACTCTTGGGGTATTCCTCTCCAACTGCATAATCATTGCGTGTGGGGTTCCCCGTCTCACCTGTGCTGTTCATTATTAACAGTGGCCCTGTTGTCCATTTGATTGACTTGTTCAGTCTGAGTTATCATTCCTATATGGATGATACCAATTTCCATATAACCTGGATATATTTCCATATCCAGTAACCAGATGGAGGAGCAGGCGACTGTCTGAAGGATGCCAATCACTGGATGAGGACTGATTGGCTCCAGCATTATGCAGACAAGCCTCGAGTTAAGTTTCTAGTTAGCCGTAGAAATCTCCTGCTTGCTCCAGTTTGAGAATCTCTCCCCAGTATTCCCCTCTTCCACGAGCCAAAGTAAAAGGTTGAAAATTGGGCTGCTGGTGGCACAATGAATCTGGAGAAGCGGGCTTCTGGCCACACAAGACTTGGGGTTTTTGTATTCTTAAGGAGGACGCAGCTCTGGTTGTAGGCAAACTTGTGAAGTGCACCCCCATTGCGTTCTTAAACCAACTACAGGCTGCACAAAATGCAGCAGTGCCTGACCTTTGGTGCCCATAGATTGGACCATATATCTTAATTGAGACAATGCCGCCACTGGCTCCCTGTAAACTTACAAGACTCTGCCCAAAAGTGTGTTAGCCGTCAGATGCTAATCTTCTGGTTTTGCAGAGTAAATGTGCCCAAGGCCCGGTCTTTGAAATAGCATTCCAGCAAAGTTAAGGTGCCATTCCAGGTTGTCTACTTTCCAAGGAGGCTTTAAACAATTTATATTCAGACAGCCTGTGTGGCCGGTTTCTGGTTAGTTTGTTAAATTCTGGTTGGTTGTCCGGCACCTCGAGGTGGTTGATCCTGTAGATATTTGTACCTAATAAATATTTCTGATGAATCCATGTCAACCCAGCGTTCATTATTTGGGCAGTTGATGGCCAGCATCTTGGAAATGGTTGGAGCATATACAGAGAAGCTCTGTGACGTTGTCTCGGGCAAGGGGACGTATTCTGCAATCCAACACATGCATCATCTACTTGGTGTAAGCCCTTTTGTAAGGAAGCCTATGCACCTGAAGCATTAGCAGCGGCCCTTCTTGGCTTTGAAATATGGGTCCGCCACAAAATGGCAGCTCTAGAGTAGTATTGTGGCTTAGAGAGAGCATTCAATTCTACCTCTTGAGCTGGAGTTGGGGGATCCCATCCATAGGTGAACATTGAACTTGGAAACCCCCTCTATATTGGGTTCAGTTTTGTTAACCCCTATAGCACCATTTACCAAGATCATGTATGGGGAGAGTTTGGGCTGCATTGTGCAGACGCATCGCCTGGTTTAGACATTTCTCTCTGTGGTTTTCTCAATTATTTGACTCTTTTTGAGAGGGTGGCTAAGAGGGATCTTGAAGTAGTCGTTAGATCTTTGAGTAGTACAGCCAGTCTAGTGCCTTAGCCTGACCCACACATGTAGCATGCAAAATAGAGCTTCTTTTAAGGGAATAATGCTGCAATTGATTGAAGAAATGCATTCTCGTCCTCGGCCTGCCACATCGTGCGGCATCCTTGCACCATTCGCAGAAGTTTCACCCCAGCAAGGAAGAAGTGGTTCACGTGCATCCTTTGAGCAAGAAAGTAAACCCGTGCAACTCTCCAACCTATCCAGTGTTGCAGGGATAACAGAACCTGAAATGTCATGTGAAGAAGACGTTGGAACCTATATGATTTTATAGAAGATTTTATGAGTCCAGCTGCACATGATGACAGAACCGAGAGACACAGATTGGCAAAGGCAGGAAGGATCCAAAGGGGATCGCATGGCGACCCCACACATATCCATATAGTCACTGAATTCTAAGATGGCAGCAGAACCTGGTGTAATCTCAGGTAAGCCCCCTTTCAAACCACCTGAACCACCACCACATGGTTCAAACACAAGAAAGCACAAACTATAATACACAGGTGCCCTCCATGTCCTCAAACACCACCCAAGCGGAGGACTGACTCTTCTTTGACTCCTCTCTCTCTTTCTTGCCACACATCACAGACTTTACTAAGAAGTCCAACTTTCAGCTGCACCTTCTCAGGGCATTCTACCTTTGCTCATCTTCCTCCAGAAGCTCAATGTCCCCAGAGCCCTGTTTTCTCTAGGCTTGACTACTGCAACAGTGTCAGATCTATGGTCTAATTTGTCCAACTCTTCTTGTTCGTCACTGAATATATCTTCCCCCTCCTCCTCACCTGTGTCTTCTGAATATGCATAGCACAGATGTGTTGCCTCCTTCGTTCCTTTCATAGTTTTTTGAAGAGATCCAGCCTCCCCCGAATAGAAGCCACTCTGCCGCTATGAAATAACAAGGCAGGTAGAGGACGCCTTCCCGAGAGCGCTAATCAGAGGCAAAAGCCAAAGCTAAAAAAAGCTGATGGTAGGTATGTGTGGACAGTGGAGAAGTCTGCTATAGGAGGAGAGGGTGTGACACGGAGGTAGGGGACAGCCACGAGAATAGCACACGGCTAGGGAGAAGCCTCTGGACAAAAGGAGAAAGGACGGAAGCGGAGCAGCGCGAGACGCTGAGGTAAGGCACCGGGCTAGACCCGGGAAGGGAGAGGGAGCCGCGAAAGCGGAAGAGAAAGAAGTAAGGAAAAGAAATGGCTGAAAGAAAATAGAACCGGAGCAAAAGCGGAAGTAAGCAGTAGACAGAAAGCGGATTGACTCCAAGAGTCGAGGAGGAAAGAACTAGAGTGTAAACCCAAAAGCACCGAAGTGGAAAGGGTTGCAACGCAACAACGCTAAGGCTGGATGCGTTGTTAACGGAAACACTAAAGATAGAAGACCGACCAAAAACATAAAGACTAGACCGTAATCCACGTAGACGATAGGATGGTAAACAAAGAAGGAGGACAATGGATAGTAAGACCTGTAAACCATGGAGAGGAAAGGATAGGGAACATAGAAAAGGGACATAAGTAAATAAGCCCTTAGACCAAGGAGAAGAAAGTACACAATACGAAACAGAACCTGGTGACCATCCTAATGACGGCAGATACGCCAAGTACACCACAATCTCCATGCAGGCAGGTGCATGACAAACAGCCTCTTCCTCAATTTGCCTATTTCTTCCCTTTGCCCCCTCGAACTAATCCATAATATGACAGCAAGACTAATCCTTGGCCTCAAGCCCAGGGACCACATCTCTCCTACCCTAAAATCTCTCCACTGGCTCCCGGTGACTGCAAGGATCAAATTCAACATCCTCTGCATCCAGATTTCCCTTCCTAAATACTGATTCCTAAGGTGGTGTCTAAACTTATTCCTTGAATATTGCACGCTTGCAAGTATAATGGTGAGCACATGTCTACACTGTTAATCTATAAGGATTGGGGTATTCGAAAAATCAAACATTTGAAATGCATAATATTTGTTCAGGAGAAATTCTAGAATATTTAAATTCTAGAAGAGAGTTTAACAGGTATCAAATTTCGGAACTCAGATGACCTATATACACACATATGCTAAATAAATTACAGATGTTCCCGATCAGGAACCGCACAGAACTAAACTGAAGTACCCAACTTGTTGCTCTAATTAGGTTATAGTAAGACCTGTCAGTTACATCCTAGCTCTTACAGTGTAGAACAACTTTTCTTATCTGATGCTGAGCCGGTGTATTACATTCAGCAGGAGACAGATAGGGTAAACTCCCTTATTCAATCGATGTGCTAATTGCGGTGTGATATAGCGCATCCACTGGGGAGTCATGTAAATACCAAATGTCGTAATGTGAGTAACTATAGTAACTCCATCTTATCTCTGGGTGGTGTAATTAGGTGTTCCCATCCAGGGGCCAGACCATTCCCCACCAGTCCCCCTGCATCCTTTGACAGCACTTGCCCTCAGGCTCAATTTCCCAGACCAGCCCAACTTGTCCACCCTGCCACCACACTCTTCCTCCCTTTCCCCCTTCTTTCCTCTTGCACTTGCCTTCTTGCCCCTGCCCGCACTTCTGCTCGTCTCCCTCTACACCCTAACCCCCTGAACTTACCACCTTCTCAAGCACTTACATGGTAGGATTGTTACAAGGCCAATATAAGCATTTCATTGTTCTTTGTTGTTGTATTGTTATGATTCCCATGTCCTCCCCCCGACCCTCTTGTCTTGTGGCGCCTGGAAACACCTGTGTATAGGCACCATACAAATGTCAAATAAAAAAAACTAAAATAGAAAGCGGCTAGTTCAGTGTGGGGTGTTTGTGGGGGGTCAGCAATGTGAGGCGTACCACGGTGTAAAGTCTTCTCAACAAATGCCATTTTATTGTTTTTTAAGGTTGGATGAACACCTCAGTATCCCTACCCTGACAAGGATTTCCCTGCCCAAAATAAACTAAAGGAAACACTCTAGCAAAGGATATCCGTCCCACACACTTATACATAGTGTGTGAGACCACATCTCCCCAGCCCTTAAGACTCTGCACTGGCTCCCAGTGGCCAGAAGGGTGACCTTCAAAACCTTATGCATCTCCCACCGAGCATTGCATAAAACTGAACCTCAATATCTTCAAGACAAGCTAAAACCCTATCACCCTCCACGCATGCTAAGATCAAGCTCAGCCGGCCTCCTAGTCATTCCTAAGACAAACTCAGTCAGGTTAGGCGGATCATCATTCTCAGCCTTGGCCCCCACGCTGTGGAACGCACTCCCACCCCACACCCGCCTAACTGAGGATCTAATGTCTTTCCGCAAACTACTGAAAACCTGGCTCTTTCCCCTAAAACCAGCCCGTACGCAAAGTAACCCAAACAGAATAACAGCATCAATGACACCAATCCAACAAACTACCAGATGCGAGAAATCGACATATAATAACCGCTAATATAAACTAAAAGGACAAACAGAATTGAACGAGTAAAGTAGATCAAAGCAGCGAAGTGGACAATAAGAATAAATCGTCCAAAAACAGCAACGAGATTTAAACTCATGAAATGGGTGTAATGCGTAATGAACGAACGAAATGAATGGAGTGGATGAAATAGTTAGAATGGATGAAGCGTGTGGAACGGATAAATGCGCTGAGCGGATGAATGCGTTGAGCAGATGAGTGTGTAGATCGGATGGATGGATAATGATCGAACAAAGTGAATGGAGTGGATGAAATAGTTATAATGGATGAAGCGTGTGGAACGGATAAATGCGCTGAGCGGATGAATGCGTTGAGCAGATGAGTGTGTAGATCGGATGGATGGATAATGATCGAACAAAGTGAATGGAGTGGATGAAATAGTTATAATGGATGAAGCGTGTGGAACGGATAAATGCGCTGAGCAGATGAATGCGTTGAGCAGATGAATGTGAAGATCGGATGGATGGATAATGAATGAACGAAGTGAATGGAGTGGATGAAATAGTTAGAATGGATGAAGCGTGTGGAACGGATGAATACGCTGAGCGGATGAGTATGTAGATTGGATGAGTGTTTAGAACGGATGAGTATGTTGAGCAGATGAGTGTATAGAGCGGTTGGGTGTGTAGAGCGGACTAGCGTGTAGAGCAGATGAGTGCGTAAGTACAGAGAAATGTGTAGAACGCAGGAGTGCGTAGAACAGATTAATGTGCAGAACGGATGAGTGAAGAGCAGATGAGTATGTAGAGCGCATAAGTGTGTAGAGCGGATGAGGGTGTAGAGCGGATGAGTGTGGAAATGCGGAAGAGTGTGTAGAACGCTGGAGCAGGTGAATGTGCAGATCGGATGATTATATAGAGCGGATGAGTGTATAGAGCGGATGAGTGTATAGAGTGGATGAGTATATAGAACGGATGACTGCGTATGAGCGAACAACTTTGTATAGCTGATGAGTACATATAGCAGATGAATGCGTGGAAAGAACAAGTGCGGGGAGCAGATGATTGCGGGGAGCGGATGAGTGCGGGGAGCGGATGAGTGCGGGGAGCGGATGAGTGCGGGGAGCGGATGAGTGTGGAGAGCGGATAGGTGGGCAGAGTGTTATGGGTGAGCAGAGCGTTATGGGTGAGCAGAGCGGAAGAGTGTGCAGAACGGAAGAGTGTGCAGAGCGGAAGAGTGCGCAAGAATGGATGAGTGTGTAGAGTGGATGATTGCGTAGAACAGACTAGTGGGTAGAGCCTTCGAGTGTATGGAGCAGACGAGTGCGTTTGAGCGTGTATGAGTGGACGAGTGCCTAGAGCGGACGAGTGCCTAGAGCGGACAACTGGCGTAGAGCGGATGAGATGCATAGAGCAGATGAGTGCCCAGAGCGAAAGATTGCGTGGAGCAAACAATTGTGTAGAGTGGATGAGTACGTAGAGCTGCTGAGTGCGCAGAGCGGACGGAACGGGTGAAATAAGTGGATGGAATGAATGATGTATATGGATAGAACAAGTGATATATGTGAATAGAATGGATGACGTATGTGAATAGAATGGATGACGTATGTCGATGGAATGTGTGACGTATGAAACGGGTGACTTATGTGGATGGATGACGTATGTGGATGGAACGGGTGACGTATGTGGATGGAACGGGTGACGTATGTGGATGGAACGGGCGACGTATGTGGATGGAACTGGCGACGTATGTGGATGGAACGTGTGAAATATGTGGATGGAACGGATGAAGTATGAAGATGGTACGGGTGAAATTTGTGGATGGAGTGCATAAAACAACTTAGATTACTCGGAACGTATCGGAGTAAATAGAACAGATTCGAATGCATGAAACGGATCAGAGTGCGTGGAATGGACTGGAGTGCGTGGAATGGACTGGAGTGCGTGGAATGGACTGGAGTGCGTGGAATGGACTGGAGTGCGTGGGGCAGACTGGAGTGCGTGGGGCGGAATGGAGTGTGTGGGGCAGACTAGAGTGCGTGGGGCGTATAACTGATCTGCCGCATACTCCCCATCACTTCTGGTTGCACACCCCTCAGCCAGGCGTTCTCCTCAGGCCTAACGCAGCCACCTCCGCTCTGGATAAATCCTGCCAGAACAAACACATACTCCTGATCTCTCAACCACCACACCTACTGCTAGGAAGCAGCTATTACACTGATACCGCACGAGCTGCACACATACCCGGTGCCCACACGCACCTTTTTGACTCTCCCTACTCTCTCTACTGATCTGAACTTCGGTTCCCAAGGGCGTTCAACCTACCAGCGCCTTCAGACCATACCAATGGTATATAAGGTGCTATATAAATGCAAAATAACAATAACAATTACTGCAAATACACCCCTGTTCAAATTGCCAATTGTGCCCATGTTATGACCACCCTATCAGCAGCCTGCACCATCGCTCTCCAGCGTGCCACCGTTGTTAAACTAGCCTATACTTGGCGCACCGGTGCGGCCATCAACTTTGTTCAAGAGTGAACGCTATTCCTCGGCATAACCACTGCTACACTGCTATATTATTGCTGCTTATAATGCCTGCATCTATCAATGCTTAATCCACCATCTGTCAGAACCACCTCATACCATTGCTGTTATATTGTTGTTCACTATGCTCATGTCATGCCCACCTTGCAAGTTACCATCACTATTATAGATAGCCTTGCATCCTGCATTTCATTATTACACTGCCTAACACTTCTCCACCATTGACTTAAGTGATTATTAGCTACTACTAACCGAGTACCTGATTGACCGAGCCATCTTCGACCTTGCACCTACGCGACCACAGACCCCAGGCCTCACCAGTCACTAGCCATTCACTAGTCACTAACCAGCCACCTGCCTCCCAGATGACCACTCTAAGGAGAGCAACGCTGGCCATGGCAACAATCCTCCCACTATTCCATAACCCCCCACCATGGAATTGCACCAACAAGACTCGCCCACGCTACCCTGAACTCCTATCACCAGTAGATTGGATAAACAGATTTGCCTGTCCGCCAACACCACTCATGCCATGCCCCACACTTCTAAGAAACGCTTGCTTAGGCTCACGCCTCCTCAACATACCCACTACAACTAATCTGGACACAGCCTGCCCCACTGTTCTGAGGAATACTAGACTCAGCTATCGCACCAGCCAGAGGCATAAGTCCACCACATTGATTACCAAACAGCCCAAGATTCACTCACTGCAGACCACTCTCATCAAACCATCAGTGTACCAGGACTGCACAACTTCCCATAACCTACCACCTACAAGTGTCATCCCAATTACCACCTCTATTAAGGGTGCACTAATCAATGCACGCTCACTGATAGCCCACGCCACCGATGCTGCTGACCTTATCACGGCCAACCACCTAGACTTCATCGCTATCATCGAACGGCTCCACAAAGCAGCTGGGCCTTCATTAGCTCTAGCCATTCCCGACAACTACAACATCATCAGAGCAGACAGAAAAACCAGAGTTGGTGGGGGAGTGGCGCTCATTGCCAAATCTAACCTCAACTTCAGAGAAGTAACTAACACCTCCTTCCCTTCAGCTGAACTCCTTTCCATCAAACTTCCACTATCTAACACCCAAACCATTCTCCTACACATTATATATAGACCTCCAGGTGCCCTGTCTACTTTCGAAGAGGATATCTCGCTTTTGCTTACCACTAACACCAAACCCAAATCACAAATCATCATCATGGGTGACTTCATTCTGGGACTCAATGACAGCCAGGCCACCTCTCTCAATGATACCATCACTCACTTAGGCCTAACCCAACACATCAACAAACCTACACATACTAAAGGAAGATCTTTAGACTGGCTAGCAAACACCAACTGCAACCTCTCACTGACTGACATCACTCCTTGCGCGTGGACAGACCATCCCCTCATCACCTTCACGATACCCAAAACCTCACCTAAAACTGCACCCCAAATAACTTCCAGAAACAATCGCAACATCACCTTAGACAACCTTAAACCCCTCCTCACGCCCATCGCTAAGGCTATTCAGATCGACAACCCAACCGCATTGGTAGATCTCTACAACAACACGCTGGTACTTGCCCTAAACAAAATCGCCCCTCTCAAAGAACGAAAGGCCAAACCTATTGCCCACACCAACAAATGGTTCTCAGAAGAACTAAAAGATCTCCGCAAGAACAAAAGAGCGGCAGAAACCAACTGGAGAAAAGCACCTTCCCCAACCACTAAAGATACATTCTCATTGGCAACCTCCGACTACAAATCCGCCATCTTAAGCGCTAAAAAAGAGATTTATAACTTGAGAATACAGAGCGCCAAATCTGGCACAAAAGAACTATTCTCGGTTCTAAGAGAGCTCGAATCACCACGACCACCCACTGAGGACTGCATCAAGGATAAAGCCGGGTGCAATAATATCCAAAAAGCCCTGTCTAACAAAATTGCCCTCCTACAAGCTAAAATAGTCTAAAAAAGCCACCATCCCTGCTAAAGACCACCCTAGCACCGACAAGAGAAGTACCATTCCCGACTGCCCCCTTTTCTACTTCTCCCCAGTCACCGAGGATGAAGTTGTAAAGATAATCTCCACACTTAAACCTTCTAACTGCAAAGGCGACCAATGTCCGGCCTCAGTCATTAAGGATGGAGCCAAAGAACTAGCCCCATTTATCACTGCGCTGATCAACTCCTCCTTTAAGAACTCAGTTTTTCCAAACAATCTCAAAGAAGCCTGGGTCCTGCCCCTTCTTACAAAACCCAGTCTAGATCCTAACACTCCCACGAATTACAGACCCATCATGACAGTACCTTTTCTTCTCAAAATACTAGATAGAGTGGCTTACCTCCAAATACAACAACATTTGGAAGACAATAACCTTCTAGGCCTGTGACAATCTGGCTTTAGACCCAGACATGGGACCGAAACAGCCCTCCTGGATCTAAAAATCCAAATGGACGAAGCCAAAGACAAGGGCAATCTGGCCATTTTGCTCCTGTTGGATCTATCCGCTGCCTTTGACCTGGTTGACCACCAGATCCTCACACAACACCTCTCCTCGGCTGCTGCATTCTCCCAGAATGCCACCAAATGGATTCAGTCATTTCTGTCTGATAGGTCGACTAGGGTCTTCGCCCCCTCAGCTGCTGCTGACCCTGTCCCAATCCATTGTGGAGTCCCCCAAGGATCTTGAATTTCTCCCACACTTCACAACATCTTCACTAAGCTTCTCTTTGACCGTCTTGACGATCTGGGTGTCAGCTACACAAATTATGCAGACGACACCCAGATCCTCATCACACTCACTGGGCACTATGACGAAGACGTTGCTAAACTCAATGAAATTTACCTAGAAATCCAAGCTTCGATGGCGACACATAGCCTTTGTCTTAACGATGACAAGACAGAGCTGCTCATCGTAGGCTCTCAGGCACGCCTCAACAAATTGGACACCAGATACCAATCTTTCATCATTGATGGCAATATTATAAAAGTCTCTAAAGAGGTCAAACCACTAGGTGTGTACCTAGATTCCACCCTATCACTGAAAAGACAAATAAATGCCACCATCTCATCTACCAGCTACATCAACAAACTTACTAAGGCCTGTAGGCCATTCCTATCCACCACAAGCTGTCTAACCTTAGCTAGAGTATTAATACTATCCAAGCTAGACTATTACAATTCACTCTTCCTCGGCACCACCACTAAAAATCTGAACAGACTTCAGATCTTGAAAAATAACGCCCTAAGATGCGCTCTCAACCTCCCACGCAAAGCTCACATCACCACAGCCAGCAAGGAAGCCCACTGGCTACCTATCCGAGACAG